>NC_054402.1:7369293-9769293 GCF_017976425.1 Toxotes jaculatrix
GAAGTTTTGCCTCCAAAAATGATGATAGAGTGGCTGTGAAGTGAAATTTCCCAGAGAGTACTTACTTTAAGTGAGGCATTGGTATTTATTGATAAACCAATTTAACCCCTGAAGAAATGTTTAATTTCATTTTGTTATTTGGAACAGAGACAAATTTCTCTCTTATTGTGCTAAAGGGCAAAAAACAAATCAGCTGCAACACTAGTAGGTCATTGTAAACAAGGACAGTAGTAGTAGTATAGCCTCTTGGCCTCTTTACGTGCTCTGGGATGTATTTAGCTGGTCACATTGTTTAGTCCTCAGGATTTTGTGCCAGACATTCAGAGCAAGTTTTTCTTCCCAGACTCTCCGTTTGGATTTTCACCAACCACATTGAACAGGCAATGATACCAGTTTCTGGTGCATGCAGTGCAGCTGCAAGATCTGAAAAAACAGATGCAGCTCTACTTTTCTGTACACTACCAGCGTCACTCTCTGCATAAGTTTGTGCCCTTTGTCGTGGCATTGTTGGCATTCTGGGAAAAGCAGGAAATTGCTGACTGTAGGAAAAAGGACGAATCTACTCAGTGATAGAAGGCAACAAAATGCGTCTTTAGATGTTTTTTCCCAGTTTTTTTTCTTTACTAATTTGAACAAGGGCATTTTCAGGGCTTGTGGAATTATCCCAGGAGCACATACCTCATTTGATTTGTTACTTATTACTAAAAACATTATGGCATGCCTAAACATTTCACACTCTTCATTTTCCTCCTGCAAAACCCACACTCCCACACCAGTTGTTCCTCTGTTCATCGTCCTTTGCAGCCTGCTCCTTTGCAGCCTGCTCCTTTGCAGCTCCCCTCTCGTCATCAATCTCCCCCTGTTTCTGAAATTCTGCATTTATATTCTACTGCGGTGTGGCTCACCCAGCCAATCCTGCTCCACTGCAACCTTGAAGAGGAGACTCCTTTCCTCTCTCCCCGGTCTGGAGGATTATCAAGACTCATTTACAATGCTCCTGGAATTGGCCAGATCTTTGCACTCACACTGTGTGTCTGAGTTTACCCAGCCTGTAAAAAAGAGAGAGGGAGGGAGAGAGAGAAAACAGCAGAATATCAGTGACAGAACTACAGCAGACTCAGAAGGCGAAAAGAAGGGGAGTTGGAAGGCTGTAAGTGCTGGTGGGCGGAGAGGAGGAGGCAGAGCAGCTTCACTCATCCTTCATCACAAGCACCACAGCACCTTCTTTTTTTAAAACAGAAGAAAGACAAAAGGGCTGAGAAATGTGTTGGAGAGGCGCAGTGTAGACTTGACTCTTTCCAAAGCCTGGAGTCTCTACCTCTCTGGCACTTTAACTAACGCTGACTGTCCACCTGCACCCGGCTATGTCCGTGCTGAAGTGGAGCAAGCATAGCAAGCGCTCCTCAGACTCCATCTATGACATGCTTCATCTGGTGAGATTCCTTCCTTGTATCACTTTTCTTTACCTGGTTAGTTCTTGCTTCTGCTGTGGTAGATGGTGAGCTGCTGTTGTTGTTTCATGCCACTGAGAGTAAAACACCTTTCCTTCTCGCCGTTTTGCTTTACACCTCCTCTTGGCTGCTACAGACAGACAAACAGGAAGCTGTGAGTCACCGTTGTGCCGCAGAGTTGCCCCATAATCACTGGAGTGCTCCACAGGATGCCACAATAATACACTGCATGTAGGAGCAGGAGGAGTCTCTGCAGCTTTGACCCCAGATGACTTGGACTTTACATGTCTTTGTCAAACTACACTGACCGTTTTTGCAGTGACTGTTGCAGAGTTTTCTCTCTTGGCAGCCCAAGCTGTGATCTGAGGCTTATCACAGTTTCAGTGGGCAGACGTGCAATCTTCTCCCTACCCTATCATCAGCGCTTTCATGCTTTGAAAGAGTTTTTAATCTATATTTCATTTGCTAAGGGAAATGCTCATCTCTGATATCTCACAGTTGTACCCATGACAGCTTCTCTTATCTACATATTGTTCTCTTCATGTGATATTGAAGGCTTTGATCCCCCGCCCCCTTCTGTTCTTTCTCTTCTCTCTGCCATGTCATGACTGTTCAAGCAACCAAAGCTGCCATGGTGTTAATTAGCCTAGTGAAGACTATGACTGGACTGTGACTGTGGCTCAGTAAATCTGGATGAGCTCAGTTGATTAAATGGGAAGGTTTATTAACAGTGCCCCCCCCCCCCCCTTTTTTTTTCTTTGCATGACATTTGTTTTGTATGGGCTGCAAACTTCTTTGCTTTCATACTACAACTAACTGTCTTGCAATGAGATTTTTTTACGGATTCTAATGGAGCAGATCTTAGTTGATCTTCCTTGCTGATTTTTTTTTTTTTTTCTGTTGTATTGGTGTAAAACGTCTTGGATCCCACATACCATTAGCAGTAGATGTATTAGGAAAGGGATTTATTTTCGCATTGATCTTTTCCATGAATTTTGATTTGTTAAACCACTCTCTGCGTCTTACGCTATTTTCAAATGGTTTTGGAAATAATGATTATTTATTTGCACATCCTGTGTTTATTTTAACATGATCAGCAAATCAGCAAAAGCAACATTAAAGTTGACAGAATGCCGATTGCAGCAGCAGCCACAGACTTGGCAAAAATAGCACCAGTGTACAGACATCATAGAACTTCTCAGTTCATCTGCTGATCTGGAAGCTGCCTGATTATTTTTGGGAACATTATCAGAGAGGGACAAATGGCCGTCATGCCTCACATATGAGCGTGTCAGTTTGATTAGATAACAATGCTGATAACCAATGTCATCTGCAAAGCTGCATGAGAAGATGCACGACTGTCACAGCACAGTGTTCTTCCTTCGTTCTGTTCATATTTTGAAAAAAAATACATCTAACCTATTTTTGTTTCTACCTATCATCTACTTTTTGCTGTAAATTTTGAAAAAAAAAAATTGTGTGTCACAGTGAAATGAGCTAAGTAATTTTGTATTTGCACTTTTCTTTATGCACAGTAAAATCTACTACGAAGAACACCAAGTTGTTTTGACGCCCTCAGATGTGTAGACTGATGACGGACCAGTAGCTCTGATTTTAATTAAGATTATTTTTATCTGAGAATGATAACGTCCCATCTTCTGTAGCTGTGTGGAGGCTGTATTATTATTCTTTCCCAGAGGAGCTTGTAGGTGTGACAGGATAAATTGCTTCTGTCTGGCCTATAAAAATCCTTATAGTTCCAACTAGAAACCTCTCAGCTCTCTATTATGCACTCAGTGGTGTCAATATCTGCTCGCGGTTCCTTTTATTCCCAGTGACTTTCTCAATCTTAATGTATCATCACCTGTAAAACAGAAAAAAGTCAAATGCTTAAATGCTTTTCTCATAAACCGAAATAAGGGCGTGAATGAAGTTCTCTTTGTGCTTTCTCTTTTGTGTTTTTTTATTTATGTAAAAAGCCAAAACACTTTGTTGTTATGGATGGTGAGGCTGTAGTCTGTAGCAAACACAGTAACTGTATTAGTTCAACCATGTAGGCTGTTGCTGAGTGGGGTCTATTTTTGTCCAAAATGATAGTCTAATGCACATCAGGGCTGGTCTCCACGGCAACCCATACTGTATGTGGACAGACACCGTTGTGTGTATATTTTGATTCTGTGAAAGAGATTAATCATTACACCACCGATCCGTCAGTAGGAGGAAAACACCAGGGAAAAGAGGGATGTGAGTGAAAGAGAGGGAGGCGGAGAGTCATTGTTATGACAGACTGAAAATAGAGCAAATTAGTGCAAATGATTTTTTTTAGAGCTGCCTCTCTGCCTCTTTCCAGGCTCACTCTCTGCACAGTCATGATCCCATGCACATCAGCAGGTGGAAAGTGACACCTGCGAGTCAATATTTGCGGTGCTGCTCCTGCGCTGATCGATATTTGGATATGATGGCTTCAAGTTGGAGTTACATAATTTAATCACATTTTTCCTTAACACTTTTCTGCCCCTCTTTTTTCTTTTTTTCTTTTTTTTTTTGCAGAGTACAGAACAGGTCGCTGCTTTCTGCCGCAGTCTCCATGACATGAATCCCTCGGAGTGTGTGTCCTCTTCGCCCAGCCCGGACTCGCCATTCCCACCTCCTGCAACTCCCCGGCAGCTCTCAGATGCCGACAAGCTCCGCAAAGTCATCTGTGAGCTTGTGGAGACCGAACGAACCTATGTCAAAGTCAGTATCACTCATCTTACTTGTAAGGGGCAGATGGTCTTTGTGAGTGCGCGTGTGTTCCTTCTGTCCATTGATCAGTGTTTTTGTCTGCCTCGGGTTGTGTTAGCCTTGTGCATTACCTATTCCACATGACCAATCCATATTTATCTCTGTGTCCCAGGAGACATAAGGGGACACAGCTGTGCCCTTGCCTGGATATTGCCTAATCTTTTTCTGCCCGATATAAATGTGGCTCAGCGGAATAACTGGGTTAGAGAGGGTATATAATGGGATAATGTCAAGGCTATCTAAAATGTTATACCTCGTTACAGGGGGGACATATCTACTTATTATAGGAATCGCATTCTGCATGATGGATGGTGTATTGTACAGTCTTCAAAGGGGATAGTTAGATTTTTGGTGGACTTGGGCTATTTTTTCCAATTACCTAAAGTCAAACAGACATGGGTGCATTTTTTATGTCTGTGTGTGCAGTTTGCAGTAAGTAAACACTAAAACACTAAAAGAAGAAGGACTTTAACTCTAAAGTATCTATCAATCACTAACTACATACCTATCATATCCTTCTTGCTTAATTTCAGCTAGTGACTGATGCTGATGATGCAGTTTGTGTTTCAGCATATGTTGTGATTTTTTTTTGAGACCGGACCTTTACATTTTATTTTAACATTGATCTTTTTTTTTAATTAGGGCACCAATGATTTGGCCTCTTTGGAGTTTTGGAGTGTTACTTACATTTGTGTGATTAAGATACTTCAGAATTAGTGGAGCCAATCCCAGCTGACACTGGTTGAGGGTCGGGGTACACCCTGGACAAGTCGCTGGCCTATCACATGGCTCCTTTATGACCAAAAAAACCAAGAAGTTAATAGGAGATTAATTGAGTTCATTTTTATTATTATTATTGTTAAACCAAAAAAATGACATATATAATTTTCAGTTCATTGTTTTGTAAGACCACCAGCCATCCGTCTTTGAGGAAGTTAGGTCTGTTTCTGAACTTTCTGAAAGAGCTGCTAATTAATCTCAGGGGATTTCTACAGTTCAGCTAAGGTAACTGTTGCCCCAGTCATTTATTTAATTGGGCTTCCATATAGCTCCCTTCCCTTTTAGAGAGCATGCAGAAAGGCATCCACCAGCTGCTCTGTCTTTGATCTTGGAGGGACACTCAAACTATCCGTGCACCTTAATCACTGTTTTGTAGCAAGGAATATTTAAGCCTTATGTAAAGCTGCATGTTTTTCATGTCTGTACGCATTCCACTAAATGACAAGGGCAATCTTAATCAAACATAATTCACTCTTGTCTTGCAGGATCTCAATTGCCTCATCGGGAGATATTTAACCCCACTGCAGAAAGAGACCTTTCTTACTCAGGATGAGGTATGTCTAATGTTCCCCGTGAGCCGTTGAGGGGTAGTTGGCTTTTAAATGCCAGAACTGTTGAAATGTTCTAAGAAAAGTGGGTTACATAACAATGTGAAGAGTAGTCATGTACGAGGACAAGAGGGGTGGATGATGAGTGAGAAAGAGACAGAGAGGGGGAGGTTTGAAAAGTAAAGGGATGTTTTACATGCACTTGCAGTAATGAGATTAATTTGTCTGTATTACTTTTGGAGCATTTCCATGCTCTAACTATAGCAAGGGATGCACGACATAGAGAGAGACACTGTACTTAACACTGTAGTAAGGAGAAATTATTTTGACTTTATTCAAATGCTCTTCTCCTCCAGCTGGATGTACTGTTTGGGAACTTGCCGGAAATGGTGGAGTTCCAAGTTGAGTTTCTCAAGACCCTGGAAGATGGGACCAGATTGGTTCCAGATCTGGAGAAGCTGGAGAGAGTGGACCAGTTTAAGGTATTCTCTCCTTGTTTGTGAAACATACATCAAAATATGTGACCGGCAACAAGCATTTTTAACCAGCCATGAACTCTTTTTAACTTCTCTTCCCCTTTTCACAGAAAATCCTCTTCTCCCTGGGAGGCTCTTTCCTGTACTATGCAGACCGTTTTAAAATCTACAGTGCTTTCTGCGCCAGCCACACCAAAGTCCCTAAGGTCCTCGTAAAGGGTGAGTAAATGTGCTCTTGGGTTGACATTCCTCCTTGGCTCAAAGGAGAGGATGTATTTATCCATCAACCATCTGCCATATCCTGCAAGGCTCCATAAATCTGCTCTGCGGAGTTGTCAGCCAGACAGTTGTCCATTTGACCTCTGCATACTTTCAAGCTGGTGGCTCCCGGAGCTAAAAAGCCCTGCAACATTGCATGATATATATAATGAACAGTTTGTTCTCTAGCTAGCACACCCACTCCCTTAAACACTCAAGAGGATGGCTTTGTTTGCTGCATTTACATTCAGTGAGTCAACTAGTTATTGCCCATAATGAGTTTGTTGATGTGTTATTTGGGTAAAGCTTTTTAAAAGTAGTAAACAGATAATTTCTGCCCACTCGTGGTTGGCTGCTCTTAAAACATAAACACAACTGGGTCTGAGTTTGCATAAGACCAACATGTTTGTGCCCCTGTAACCTTGGTAAAATCAGGCCAAACAACTTTAGCCAGTTTCAAATAAAACAAATTTTATTATTCTAAATTACAAACCATAAACAACACTATACGAGTAAACCACTAAAGAGCAGAATCAGCTGTTCATGCAGACACACCAATTTTGGGAGGGACAAATAAAAAATGGCTGTGGATAAGTTGCATTAAGTGTTCTTTATGTGGTCTTTCCAGCAAAAACGGACCCCGATTTCAAGGCCTTCCTGGATGAGCGCAACCCCAAGCAGCAGCACTCTTCCACCCTGGAATCATACCTAATCAAACCCATCCAGAGGGTGCTGAAGTATCCCCTCCTGCTGAAGGAGCTCTACTCACTCACAGACCCAGACAGTGAGGAGCACTACCACCTGGATGGTAAGATCCAGTCACATGGCCGACTGAGACAATGAAATTGTTTTGACAGGGGAGAACCTGGGTGAATACACACAGTCACAACAATTCTACTCTAACCATGTTGTTTGCAGTCGCCATGAAAGCCATGAACAAAGTCGCCAGCCACATCAATGAGATGCAGAAGATCCACGAGGAGTTCGGAGCAGTGTTTGATCAGCTCATCACTGAGCAAAGCAGTGAAAAGAAAGAGGTACATAGGACAAAAGTGGCTTGACTCAGCTTTGTCAACTAAAGCACACATGTGGAATGACTGCTGGGACTTTGTTACTTTTGCCAGGTTGCTGATCTATCTATGGGTGACCTGCTACTCCACACCAGTGTGACTTGGCTCAACCCTCCTGCCTCCTTAGGAAAATGGAAGAAAGAGCCTCAGATGGCTACATTTGGTAAGACAACATTATCATGTTTATTTTTCTCCTATATTAAGTAATCAATATTTACCATTTATTACTGTAAACTGCACAATTACACATGTAACAAAAATGTTTGGCAACATTTGTGAAGCTTTCAGTGATAATTTTGTTTTTTTTTCCCCCCACATTGTTTTTTTAGTGTTCAAAACTGCAGTTGTCTTTGTATGCAAGGACGGGTCCAAGCAGAAAAAGAAAATGGTATGTTTTCACACAAGCAGAAAGCCATCAGAAACACCTTAATCTGTTTAAAATATAACCTATTTGGTTATATTTGGTTATATTGTAAATTTACTTGGCCCATGTGCCATTTTCAGAATCAGCCCAGTGGGTCACCTGTAAAAGAAGCCTCTAAGCTGATTAGATCTAGGTGCATCTCATTTTACAAGCATAGTTTCATAGGGGAAATAAACACAATTCTTTGTTTGAATGATTGTAGGGTGGCTCCCATCGAGGCTCTGTATCATCAGATGATAAAGACCCTTTCCGTTTCCGTCACATGATCCCAACTGATGCCCTTCAAGTCAGATCCTTGGCCACTACAGGTAAGAGACTCAGTAAATAAAATATTGTATGGAAATACAGATGCAGTCCCCCAAATCCAGGAATCATTCCAAAAAATCTGTGCATGAGATCACATGTGAATGTTGATTTCTCCCTCAGATGGCGAGGGCTCTGCTGTGTGTGAGATTGTCCACACAAAGTCGGAGTCAGAGGGGAGGCCAGAGAGGACATTTCAGCTGTGCTGTAGGTGAGGATCTCTTCTAATGGAGGTTGAAGACCACTGCAGATAGAAGCTTGACGGCCAGTGATACAGTCCTTTGTGCTGCTATCTACAGAGTGACAAACTGATAACGTGCCCTTCTGTCTCCTTCAGCTCTCCAGAGAGTAGAAAAGACTTTCTGAAGACAGTCCATTCCATCTTAAGGGAAAAACACCGTCGACAGCTCCTAAAGACAGAGAGCTTACCCCTCAACCAGCAGTATGTGCCCTTTGGCGGAAAGCGTCTCTGTGCCCTGAAGGGAGCCCGTCCTGCCATAAATAGAGCAGGTAAATGCCAGTCTGTGGCTGCATTCACCCTGCAGCTCCAAGTGTCCCAATTCTGGGTTTTTTCCTTCTTACCCGACACAGATCAGATGCTCAAATCTGAGCTTTTCAATTATAGATTTAATTAATATGTGGGGACTTCACTATTCTTTGAAGTTTGCGTTGAACTTCATTTCATAGTCATTTAACTTCTATTTATAGTTTGTAACTCTCACTAATAATCGTTTTTCAAAACAGATATTTTCAGTGACAGCAATTATTTCAATGCAGGTGGGATATTGTAATACTCAACTCTGTCCAGACAGGACAACAAAAATTAAATATATGTAATGTTTTTTTAATGTCCTGTTTTGTGCAGCATCTGCCCCAACCAGGACTCTGGGCAGGAGGAAGCTTGTGCGCAACCGCTTTACAATCGACACCGACATCGTTTTTGATGGCGAACCTGAACAAGACCTCGCTTCACCACAGGAACCCGACTCAAATCGGCTGCAGCAGACAGACAAACCAGATCAGCAGCCGCAGTCCGAGTTAGCAGGTGATACAGACCGCTGGGTTGAAGAACAGTTTGACCTAGACGAATACGAAGACCAGGAAGAGGTGAAGGAGACAGACATCCTGAGTGACGACGACGACGAGTTCTGTCAGACACCCAGAGCGCCATCCACTGAAGCTGACCTTGAGGCCCCAGTCATGGCTTTGTCCCTGGAGGGCGAGGAAACAGAAGAATGCAAAAGCCTTAAGTCCCCAACAATCAGTGAGACACAGGATGATGATGATGTCAAGCTGGCCAACACGGAGAAGCAGAGCCCCGTGAACAACAACAGCGTGGAGGGTCTAAAGCAAACAAAAACGGATGAGATTTGGGTACAAAGGGAGCAATCAGGTTCGACCCCAGACTGTGGCACATAAATGCTGAAGAGGACAGGCAGACAGCAAATGTTTTATCAGCTTTACATGGGCTCCATTAAGATCAGTCATCAGTCTTCACCAACAATGCATGGACACTGACGTATATCACACTGCTAGTAGAAGATATAGCCTTCCTTACCTTACGTTTGCTGACTGCTCTTTGTACAGGTAAGATCATCAGTGGAGCAATACAGGAATCCAGAATGAGGGAGCTCTATCCCAAATCAAATGCTGTTACGTATAAGTCAAGTGTAAGCTTTGAGAGATGAACTAATGGTACAATCATGGAATCTAATCAGTTGCTTTGATTGGCATGGTTTGCACATTTGGGCAGCATTCTGTAGTCCTGCCTGCTGTTGCCAAATTTGGGTATTGTAAGAACATTAATATTTGTTTTGTCTGTGTGACTCAGAGATATTATCATAGTTAAGGGCTGCATATTATTTGTCCTTAAAGAAATAGAAATAATTGCAAAGGACAGTCTTGTCTTGCATTGTTTACTGTACCTGTACATTTTCACGTGAATATACACTGACTTGTTTTGGGAACAGATTTCCTGGTTATGTATAGTATATGATTTTGATCTCTTGTTTTACAGATTTAAAGCTATCTTTTCAGCCTGGAAAATATTTTGTTTGATCTCTTGTTACATTTAATAGTGGAATTATGTAATAGCCCCTATGTCACAGAGACTAGGGGATTTTAATGTTTTAACTTAACATAATCCTGTTTTACTTGAATTTGCATTTGCTGTTTCATGTCTTTTTATTTACTGTGAAACCATTCTGTTGATATTATTTTTTTTTCCCTTTTTGCTCTTCAGTATTACCATTCAAAGGACACTCAACATGATAGTTGATCTTAACATTTTTTGTGCACTCTGTATTGTAGAGAATTTGCACATCTGCTACTTTAAAAGGTCTTGTGAGTTCAAAAAGGATTGTTCACTAGTAATGGATTACAAAGCAATGTTTTTTTATTTATTCATATGTAAATTAATTTGTCAGCAAAACAACTTAAGTAATCATTTTTTCACAAAGAAAGTCCAAATTTGCTCAAGCAATCAAGGGGAAAGACTTGCAGTATGCCTACAGAGAGAAGAAGTCATACTTGTAAACAATTCATTGTGCTACTAAGACTGCATTTTTATTACTGTGTGTATATAGAAAAATGTATTGATATCATAATAAATACAGTTGTTTCCTACTTATAATTCAGAGCCCCTCTCTGTGGTGATTCACTGGCTGTTGTGTTAGGCTGTTGTGGTTTTCCTCAACAGCCTAACACAATCCCTGCGGCTCTGCAGATGTAAACCTAGCAAAACGATTTTGTGATGTGAGGAAATCGCATAAAAGCCCAGTGTGCTGTGACATGCCTGAGAACAACAGAACGAAGCAACTAATCAATGCTCTTCTGCCTCAAAGCAGCACACAGAGAAAGAATGCAATTGCAGAACAAAATGAGAAAAAACTAAAAACCTTAAGAAGATGTCACAAGCCACGGCCGATGGTTAATTTCTAAATCTTAAATCTAAAAATGAACACTGGATTTAGAAACAGTAGGCAGGAGAAGGAAATAGCAATGTGCAGTCACATTTACATACAGTAGGTGGCAGACATAGTCTGTTGTTGTAGTACATTACTGCCTGTGCCACTACAGCAATCTTTAATCATATCCTTAATCATATCATATTTTTTAATTGAGTCCATCTCAAATGAAATTCTAGCAATTCTAACACCATAGAAGTCACGTCTGTACAGAAATTACATCACAGTACAGATTTGATGTATTCGAGATCACAGCTATGGGTTTCTTTGCATAAACATAAACAGCAGCTAAGGATGTGATGATAGTATCACTCAGAAAACCTGTTCAACAGGCTTTCCAGTTTCTGTTCTTGTTTTATAAGCTCTCCTATTCTCTCTGTCTCTGTCTCTCATACTTCTCAGAAACAAGGTGACCAACAGGGCGTTACCTTCCCTGGATTAACTGAAGTTTGACTAGGAGTGGCTCTTGCTATGAACAGTGAAATCCCCCATTGTTTCGAAACATTTCCTCCTTATGTGAGATCAGACCATGAACCCAGACACATTTAAGTAATTTTTAGTCTTTATTATTTATTTAGTCTAGTAAAATAGGTTTCTATAATCTAATAAATTCATATTCATTTGAATGTTACAAAAGGCAAGTCAGCTGAAATGAAAAACCCTGTAAAGCCGGATCACCTGACTGATGACTTATTTTTGATTATTTCTTTCTAATGAGTTAACTAAATGAAGAATAGATGTAGAGATGAAGAGAAAGGTATAGTCAGCAATTTAAATCCCATGCACTTTTTGTCAAATTCAGCTAATATCTCATCACGGTCCACCAATTGTCTGTTCTATGCATGTGCTGAAAAAAAATGTGAGGTCTTACAAAAATATGACAAAATTTTTTTTGACTTTTTCTGTCCGATTTTGATGCCTTACTATACTATGACATATTTTATGACATTTGGAGGTCAAAAAATTTTTTGACTTTTTTTGTCCGATTTTGACGCCTTACTATACTATGACATTTTTTATGACTTTTGGAGGTCAAAAAAAATTTTGACTTTTTTTGTCCGATTTTGACGCCTTACTATACTATGACGTTTTTTATGACTTTTGGAGGTCAAAAATTTTTTTGACTTTTTTTGTCCGATTTTGACGCCTTACTATACAATGACGTTTTTTATGACTTTTGGAGGTCAAAAAAAAATTTGACTTTTTTTGTCCGATTTTGACGCCTTACTATACTATGACGTTTTTTATGACTTTTGGAGGTCAAAAAAAAATTTGACTTTTTTTGGCGGAAAAAAACGCCTTACTATACTATGACGTTTTTTATGACTTTTGGAGGTCAAAAATTTTTTTGACTTTTTTTGTCCGATTTTGACGCCTTACTATACTATGACGTTTTTTATGACTTTTGGAGGTCAAAAAAAATTTTGACTTTTTTTGTCCGATTTTGACGCCTTACTATACTATGACGTTTTTTATGACATTTTGAGTTCAAAAAATTTTTTGACTTTTTTTCACCAATTTTGACGCCTTACTATACTATGACGTTTTTTATGACTTTTGGAGGTCAAAAAAATTTTTGACTTTTTTTGTCCGATTTTGACGCCTTACTATACTATGACGTTTTTTATGACTTTTGGAGGTCAAAAAAAATTTTGACTTTTTTTGTCCGATTTTGACGCCTTACTATACTATGACGTTTTTTTATGACTTTTGGAGGTCAAATTTTTTTTTGACTTTTTTCGTCCGATTTTGACGCCTTACTATACTATGACGTTTTTTGTGACTTTTGGAGGTCAAAAAAAATTTTGACTTTTTTTGTCCGATTTTGACGCCTTATTATACTATGACGTTTTTTATGACTTTTGGAGGTCAAAAAAAAATTTTGACTTTTTTTGTCCGATTTTGACGCCTTACTATACTATGACGTTTTTTATGACTTTTGGAGGTCAAAAAAAAATTTGACTTTTTTTGTCCGATTTTGACGGCTTACTATACTATGACGTTTTTTATGACTTTTGGAGGTCAAAAAAAAATTTGACTTTTTTTGTCCGATTTTGACGCCTTACTATACTATGACGTTTTTTATGACTTTTGGAGGTCAAAATTTTTTTTGACTTTTTTTGTCCGATTTTGACGCCTTACTATACTATGACGTTTTTTATGACTTTTGGAGGTCAAAATTTTTTTTGACTTTTTTCGTCCGATTTTGACGCCTTACTATACTATGACGTTTTTTGTGACTTTTGGAGGTCAAAAAAAATTTTGACTTTTTTTGTCCGATTTTGACGGCTTACTATACTATGACGTTTTTTCTGACATTTTGAGTTCAAAAATTTTTTTGACTTTTTTTCACCAATTTTGACGCCTTACTATACTATGACGTTTTTTATGACATTTTGAGGTCAAAAAAAATTTTGACTTTTTTTGTCCGATTTTGACGCCTTACTATACTATGACGTTTTTTATGACTTTTGGAGGTCAAAAAAAAATGTGACTTTTTTTGTCCGATTTTGACGCCTTACTATACTATGACGTTTTTTATGACTTTTGGAGGTCAAAATTTTTTTTGACTTTTTTTGTCCGATTTTGACGCCTTACTATACTATGACGTTTTTTATGACTTTTGGAGGTCAAAAATTTTTTTGACTTTTTTTGTCCGATTTTTTTTTGTCCGATTTTGACGCCTTACTATACTATGACGTTTTTTATGACTTTTGGAGGTCAAAAAAAATTTTGACTTTTTTTTGTCCGATTTTGACGCCTTACTATACTATGACGTTTTTTATGACTTTTGGAGGTCAAAATTTTTTTTGACTTTTTTTGTCCGATTTTGACGCCTTACTATACTATGACGTTTTTTATGACTTTTGGAGGTCAAAATTTTTTTTGACTTTTTTTGTCCGATTTTGACGCCTTACTATACTATGACGTTTTTTATGACTTTTGGAGGTCAAAATTTTTTTTGACTTTTTTTGTCCGATTTTGACGCCTTACTATACTATGACGTTTTTTATGACTTTTGGAGGTCAAAAAAAAATTTGACTTTTTTTGTCCGATTTTGACGCCTTACTATACTATGACATTTTTTATGACTTTTGGAGGTCAAAAAAAAATTTGACTTTTTTTGTCCGATTTTGACGCCTTACTATACTATGACGTTTTTTATGACTTTTGGAGGTCAAAAATTTTTTTGACTTTTTTCGTCCGATTTTGACGCCTTACTATACTATGACGTTTTTTGTGACTTTTGGAGGTCAAAAAAAAATTTGACTTTTTTTGTCCGATTTTGACGGCTTACTATACTATGACGTTTTTTGTGACTTTTGGAGGTCAAAAAAAATTTTGACTTTTTTTGTCCGATTTTGACGCCTTACTATACTATGACGTTTTTTGTGACTTTTGGAGGTCAAAAAAAATTTTGACTTTTTTTGTCCGATTTTGACGCCTTACTATACTATGACGTTTTTTATGACTTTTGGAGGTCAAAAATTTTTTTGACTTTTTTTGTCCGATTTTGACGCCTTACTATACTATGACGTTTTTTATGACTTTTGGAGGTCAAAAAAAAATTTGACTTTTTTTGTCCGATTTTGACGCCTTACTATACTATGACGTTTTTTATGACTTTTGGAGGTCAAAAAAAAATGTGACTTTTTTTGTCCGATTTTGACGCCTTACTATACTATGACGTTTTTTATGACTTTTGGAGGTCAAAAATTTTTTTGACTTTTTTTGTCCGATTTTGACGCCTTACTATACTATGACGTTTTTTATGACTTTTGGAGGTCAAAAAAAATTTTGACTTTTTTTGTCCGATTTTGACGCCTTACTATACTATGACGTTTTTTATGACTTTTGGAGGTCAAAAATTTTTTTGACTTTTTTTGTCCGATTTTGACGCCTTACTATACTATGACGTTTTTTATGACTTTTGGAGGTCAAAAAAAAATTTGACTTTTTTTGTCCGATTTTGACGCCTTACTATACTATGACGTTTTTTATGACTTTTGGAGGTCAAAAAAAAATTTGACTTTTTTTGTCCGATTTTGACGCCTTACTATACTATGACGTTTTTTATGACTTTTGGAGGTCAAAAAAAAATTTGACTTTTTTTGTCCGATTTTGACGCCTTACTATACTATGACGTTTTTTATGACTTTTGGAGGTCAAAAAAAAATTTGACTTTTTTTGTCCGATTTTGACGCCTTACTATACTATGACGTTTTTTATGACTTTTGGAGGTCAAAAAAAAATTTGACTTTTTTTGTCCGATTTTGACGCCTTACTATACTATGACGTTTTTTATGACTTTTGGAGGTCAAAAAAAAATTTGACTTTTTTTGTCCGATTTTGACGCCTTACTATACTATGACGTTTTTTATGACTTTTGGAGGTCAAAAATTTTTTTGACTTTTTTTGTCCGATTTTGACGCCTTACTATACTATGACGTTTTTCATGACTTTTGGAGGTCAAAATTTTTTTTTACTTTTTTTGTCCGATTTTGACGCCTTACTATACTATGACGTTTTTTATGACTTTTGGAGGTCAAAAAAAATTTTGACTTTTTTTGTCCGATTTTGACGCCTTACTATACTATGACGTTTTTTATGACTTTTGGAGGTCAAAATTTTTTTTGACTTTTTTTGTCCGATTTTGACGCCTTACTATACTATGACGTTTTTTATGACTTTTGGAGGTCAAAATTTTTTTTGACTTTTTTTGTCCGATTTTGACGCCTTACTATACTATGACGTTTTTTATGACTTTTGGAGGTCAAATTTTTTTTTGACTTTTTTCGTCCGATTTTGACGCCTTACTATACTATGACGTTTTTTATGACTTTTGGAGGTCAAAATTTTTTTGACTTTTTTTGTCCGATTTTGACGCCTTACTATACTGACGTTTTTTATGACTTTTGGAGGTCAAAAATTTTTTTGACTTTTTTTGTCCGATTTTGACGCCTTACTATACTATGACGTTTTTTGTGACTTTTGGAGGTCAAAAAAAAATGTGACTTTTTTTGTCCGATTTTGACGCCTTACTATACTATGACGTTTTTTATGACTTTTGGAGGTCAAAATTTTTTTTGACTTTTTTTGTCCGATTTTGACGCCTTACTATACTATGACGTTTTTTATGACTTTTGGAGGTCAAATTTTTTTTTGACTTTTTTTGTCCGATTTTGACGCCTTACTATACTATGACGTTTTTTATGACTTTTGGAGGTCAAAATTTTTTTTGACTTTTTTTGTCCGATTTTGACGCCTTACTATACTATGACGTTTTTTATGACTTTTGGAGGTCAAAAATTTTTTTGACTTTTTTTGTCCGATTTTGACGCCTTACTATACTATGACGTTTTTTATGACTTTTGGAGGTCAAAAAAAAATTTGACTTTTTTTGTCCGATTTTGACGCCTTACTATACTATGACGTTTTTTATGACTTTTGGAGGTCACATTTTTTTTTGACTTTTTTCGTCCAATTTTGACGCCTTACTATACTATGACGTTTTTTGTGACTTTTGAAGGTCAAAAAAAATTTTGACTTTTTTTGTCCGATTTTGACGCCTTACTATACTATGACGTTTTTTATGACTTTTGGAGGTCAAAAATTTTTTTGACTTTTTTTGTCCGATTTTGACGCCTTACTATACTATGACGTTTTTTATGACTTTTGGAGGTCAAAATTTTTTTTGACTTTTTTTGTCCGATTTTGACGCCTTACTATACTATGACGTTTTTTATGACTTTTGGAGGTCAAAAAAAAATTTGACTTTTTTTGTCCGATTTTGACGCCTTACTATACTATGACGTTTTTTATGACTTTTGGAGGTCAAAAAAAATTTTGACTTTTTTTGTCCGATTTTGACGCCTTACTATACTATGACGTTTTTTATGACTTTTGGAGGTAAAAAAAAAATTTGACTTTTTTTGTCCGATTTTGACGCCTTACTATACTATGACGTTTTTTATGACTTTTGGAGGTCAAAAAAAAATTTGACTTTTTTTGTCCGATTTTGACGCCTTACTATACTATGACGTTTTTTATGACTTTTGGAGGTCAAAATTTTTTTTGACTTTTTTTGTCCGATTTTGACGCCTTACTATACTATGACATTTTTTATGACTTTTGGAGGTCAAAAAAAAATTTGACTTTTTTTGTCCGATTTTGACGCCTTACTATACTATGACGTTTTTTATGACTTTTGGAGGTCAAATTTTTTTTTGACTTTTTTTGTCCGATTTTGACGCCTTACTATACTATGACGTTTTTTATGACTTTTGGAGGTCAAAATTTTTTTTGACTTTTTTTGTCCGATTTTGACGCCTTACTATACTATGACGTTTTTTATGACTTTTGGAGGTCAAAAATTTTTTTGACTTTTTTTGTCCGATTTTGACGCCTTACTATACTATGACGTTTTTTATGACTTTTGGAGGTCAAAAAAAAATTTGACTTTTTTTGTCCGATTTTGACGCCTTACTATACTATGACGTTTTTTATGACTTTTGGAGGTCAAAATTTTTTTTGACTTTTTTTGTCCGATTTTGACGCCTTACTATACTATGACGTTTTTTATGACTTTTGGAGGTCAAAATTTTTTTTGACTTTTTTTGTCCGATTTTGACGCCTTACTATACTATGACGTTTTTTGTGACTTTTGGAGGTCAAAAAAAAATTTGACTTTTTTTGTCCGATTTTGACGGCTTACTATACTATGACGTTTTTTGTGACTTTTGGAGGTCAAAAAAAATTTTGACTTTTTTTGTCCGATTTTGACGCCTTACTATACTATGACGTTTTTTGTGACTTTTGGAGGTCAAAAAAAATTTTGACTTTTTTTGTCCGATTTTGACGCCTTACTATACTATGACGTTTTTTATGACTTTTGGAGGTCAAAAATTTTTTTGACTTTTTTTGTCCGATTTTGACGCCTTACTATACTATGACGTTTTTTATGACTTTTGGAGGTCAAAAAAAAATTTGACTTTTTTTGTCCGATTTTGACGCCTTACTATACTATGACGTTTTTTATGACTTTTGGAGGTCACATTTTTTTTTGACTTTTTTCGTCCGATTTTGACGCCTTACTATACTATGACGTTTTTTGTGACTTTTGAAGGTCAAAAAAAATTTTGACTTTTTTTGTCCGATTTTGACGCCTTACTATACTATGACGTTTTTTATGACTTTTGGAGGTCAAAAATTTTTTTGACTTTTTTTGTCCGATTTTGACGCCTTACTATACTATGACGTTTTTTATGACTTTTGGAGGTCAAAATTTTTTTTGACTTTTTTTGTCCGATTTTGACGCCTTACTATACTATGACGTTTTTTATGACTTTTGGAGGTCAAAAAAAAATTTGACTTTTTTTGTCCGATTTTGACGCCTTACTATACTATGACGTTTTTTATGACTTTTGGAGGTCAAAAATTTTTTTGACTTTTTTTGTCCGATTTTGACGCCTTACTATACTATGACGTTTTTTATGACTTTTGGAGGTAAAAAAAAAATTTGACTTTTTTTGTCCGATTTTGACGCCTTACTATACTATGACGTTTTTTATGACTTTTGGAGGTCAAAAAAAAATGTGACTTTTTTTGTCCGATTTTGACGCCTTACTATACTATGACGTTTTTTATGACTTTTGGAGGTCAAAAATTTTTTTGACTTTTTTTGTCCGATTTTGACGCCTTACTATACTATGACGTTTTTTATGACTTTTGGAGGTCAAAAAAATTTTTGACTTTTTTTGTCCGATTTTGACGCCTTACTATACTATGACGTTTTTTATGACTTTTGGAGGTCAAAAATTTTTTTGACTTTTTTTGTCCGATTTTGACGCCTTACTATACTATGACGTTTTTTATGACTTTTGGAGGTCAAATTTTTTTTTGACTTTTTTTGTCCGATTTTGACGCCTTACTATACTATGACGTTTTTTATGACTTTTGGAGGTCAAAAAAAAATTTGACTTTTTTTGTCCGATTTTGACGCCTTACTATACTATGACGTTTTTTATGACTTTTGGAGGTCAAAAAAAAATGTGACTTTTTTTGTCCGATTTTGACGCCTTACTATACTATGACGTTTTTTATGACTTTTGGAGGTCAAAATTTTTTTTGACTTTTTTTGTCCGATTTTGACGCCTTACTATACTATGACGTTTTTTATGACTTTTGGAGGTCAAAAAAAAATTTGACTTTTTTTGTCCGATTTTGACGCCTTACTATACTATGACGTTTTTTATGACTTTTGGAGGTCAAAATTTTTTTTGACTTTTTTTGTCCGATTTTGACGGCTTACTATACTATGACTTTTTTTATGACTTTTGGAGGTCAAAAATTTTTTTGACTTTTTTTGTCCGATTTTGACGCCTTACTATACTATGACGTTTTTTATGACTTTTGGTGGTCAAAATTTTTTTTGACTTTTTTTGTCCGATTTTGACGCCTTACTATACTATGACGTTTTTTATGACTTTTGGAGGTCAAATTTTTTTTTGACTTTTTTTGTCCGATTTTGACGCCTTACTATACTATGACGTTTTTTATGACTTTTGGAGGTCAAAAATTTTTTTGACTTTTTTTGTCCGATTTTGACGCCTTACTATACTATGACGTTTTTTATGACTTTTGGAGGTCAAAAAAAAATTTGACTTTTTTTGTCCGATTTTGACGCCTTACTATACTATGACGTTTTTTATGACTTTTGGAGGTCAAAAAAAATGTGACTTTTTTTGTCCGATTTTGACGCCTTACTATACTATGACGTTTTTTATGACTTTTGGAGGTCAAAATTTTTTTTGACTTTTTTTGTCCGATTTTGACGCCTTACTATACTATGACGTTTTTTATGACTTTTGGAGGTCAAAAAAAAATTTGACTTTTTTTGTCCGATTTTGACGCCTTACTATACTATGACGTTTTTTATGACTTTTGGAGGTCAAAATTTTTTTTGACTTTTTTTGTCCGATTTTGACGGCTTACTATACTATGACTTTTTTTATGACTTTTGGAGGTCAAAAATTTTTTTGACTTTTTTTGTCCGATTTTGACGCCTTACTATACTATGACGTTTTTTATGACTTTTGGTGGTCAAATTTTTTTTTGACTTTTTTTGTCCGATTTTGACGCCTTACTATACTATGACGTTTTTTATGACTTTTGGAGGTCAAAAAAAATTTTGACTTTTTTTGTCCGATTTTGACGCCTTATTATACTATGACGTTTTTTATGACTTTTGGAGGTCAAAAAAAAATTTGACTTTTTTTGTCCGATTTTGACGCCTTACTATACTATGACGTTTTTTATGACTTTTGGAGGTCAAAAAAAAAATTGACTTTTTTTGTCCGATTTTGACACCTTACTATACTATGACGTTTTTTATGACTTTTGGAGGTCAAAAAAATTTTTGACTTTTTTTGTCCGATTTTGACGCCTTACTATACTATGACGTTTTTTATGACTTTTGGAGGTCAAAAATTTTTTTGACTTTTTTTGTCCGATTTTGACGCCTTACTATACTATGACGTTTTTTATGACTTTTGGAGGTCAAAAAAAATTTTGACTTTTTTTGTCCGATTTTGACGCCATATTATACTATGACGTTTTTTATGACTTTTGGAGGTCAAAAAAAAATTTGACTTTTTTTGTCCGATTTTGACGCCTTACTATACTATGACGTTTTTTATGACTTTTGGAGGTCAAAAAAAAAATTGACTTTTTTTGTCCGATTTTGACACCTTACTATACTATGACGTTTTTTATGACTTTTGGAGGTCAAAAAAATTTTTGACTTTTTTTGTCCGATTTTGACGCCTTACTATACTATGACGTTTTTTATGACTTTTGGAGGTCAAAAATTTTTTTGACTTTTTTTGTCCGATTTTGACGCCTTACTATACTATGACGTTTTTTATGACTTTTGGAGGTCAAAAAAAAATTTGACTTTTTTTGTCCGATTTTGACGCCTTACTATACTATGACGTTTTTTATGACTTTTGGAGGTCAAAATTTTTTTTGACTTTTTTTGTCCGATTTTGACGCCTTACTATACTATGACGTTTTTTATGACTTTTGGAGGTAAAAAAAAAATTTGACTTTTTTTGTCCGATTTTGACGCCTTACTATACTATGACGTTTTTTATGACTTTTGGAGGTCAAAAAAAAATGTGACTTTTTTTGTCCGATTTTGACGCCTTACTATACTATGACGTTTTTTATGACTTTTGGAGGTCAAAAATTTTTTTGACTTTTTTTGTCCGATTTTGACGCCTTACTATACTATGACGTTTTTTATGACTTTTGGAGGTCAAAAAAAATTTTGACTTTTTTTGTCCGATTTTGACGCCTTACTATACTATGACGTTTTTTATGACTTTTGGAGGTCAAAAATTTTTTTGACTTTTTTTGTCCGATTTTGACGCCTTACTATACTATGACGTTTTTTATGACTTTTGGAGGTCAAAAAAAAATTTGACTTTTTTTGTCCGATTTTGACGCCTTACTATACTATGACGTTTTTTATGACTTTTGGAGGTCAAAAAAAAATGTGACTTTTTTTGTCCGATTTTGACGCCTTACTATACTATGACGTTTTTTATGACTTTTGGAGGTCAAAATTTTTTTTGACTTTTTTTGTCCGATTTTGACGCCTTACTATACTATGACGTTTTTTATGACTTTTGGAGGTCAAAAAAAAATTTGACTTTTTTTGTCCGATTTTGACGCCTTACTATACTATGACGTTTTTTATGACTTTTGGAGGTCAAAATTTTTTTTGACTTTTTTTGTCCGATTTTGACGGCTTACTATACTATAACTTTTTTTATGACTTTTGGAGGTCAAAAATTTTTTTGACTTTTTTTGTCCGATTTTGACGCCTTACTATACTATGACGTTTTTTATGACTTTTGGAGGTCAAAAATTTTTTTGACTTTTTTTGTCCGATTTTGACGCCTTACTATACTATGACGTTTTTTATGACTTTTGGAGGTCAAATTTTTTTTTGACTTTTTTTGTCCGATTTTGACGCCTTACTATACTATGACGTTTTTTATGACTTTTGGAGGTCAAAATTTTTTTTGACTTTTTTTGTCCGATTTTGACGCCTTACTATACTATGACGTTTTTTATGACTTTTGGAGGTCAAAAAAAAATTTGACTTTTTTTGTCCGATTTTGACGCCTTACTATACTATGACGTTTTTTATGACTTTTGGAGGTCAAAAAAAATTTTGACTTTTTTTGTCCGATTTTGACGCCTTACTATACTATGACGTTTTTTATGACTTTTGGAGGTCAAAAAAAATTTTGACTTTTTTTGTCCGATTTTGACGCCTTATTATACTATGACGTTTTTTATGACTTTTGGAGGTCAAAAAAAAATTTGACTTTTTTTGTCCGATTTTGACGCCTTACTATACTATGACGTTTTTTATGACTTTTGGAGGTCAAAAAAAAAATTGACTTTTTTTGTCCGATTTTGACGCCTTACTATACTATGACGTTTTTTATGACTTTTGGAGGTCAAAAAAATTTTTGACTTTTTTTGTCCGATTTTGACGCCTTACTATACTATGACGTTTTTTATGACTTTTGGAGGTCAAAAATTTTTTTGACTTTTTTTGTCCGATTTTGACGCCTTACTATACTATGACGTTTTTCATGACTTTTGGAGGTCAAAAAAAACTTGACTTTTTTTGTCCGATTTTGACGCCTTACTATACTATGACGTTTTTTATGACTTTTGGAGGTCAAAAAAAAAATTTGACTTTTTTTGTCGGATTTTCACGCCGTACTATACTATGACGTTTTTTATGACTTTTGGAGGTCAAAAAAATTTTTGACTTTTTTTGTCCGATTTTGACGCCTTACTATACTTTGACGTTTTTTATGACTTTTGGAGGTCAAAAAAAAATTTGACTTTTTTTGTCCGATTTTGACGCCTTACTATACTATGACGTTTTTTATGACTTTTGGAGGTCAAAAATTTTTTTGACTTTTTTTGTCCGATTTTGACGCCTTACTATACTATGACGTTTTTTATGACTTTTGGAGGTCAAAAAAAAATTGGACTTTTTTTGTCCGATTTTGACGCCTTACTATACTATGACGTTTTTTATGACTTTTGGAGGTCAAAATTTTTTTTGACTTTTTTTGTCCGATTTTGACGCCTTACTATACTATGACGTTTTTTATGACTTTTGGAGGTCAAAAAAAATTTTGACTTTTTTTGGCCGATTTTGACGCCTTACTATACTATGACGTTTTTTATGACTTTTGGAGGTCAAAAAAAAATTTGACTTTTTTTGTCGGATTTTGACGCCGTACTATACTATGACGTATTTTATGACTTTTGGAGGTCAAAAAAAATTTTGACTTTTTTTATCCGATTTTGACGGCTTACTATACTATGACGTTTTTTATGACTTTTGGAGGTCAAAAAAAATTTTGACTTTTTTTGTCCGATTTTGACGCCTTACTATACTATGACGTTTTTTATGACTTTTGGAGGTCAAAAAAAAATTTGACTTTTTTTGTCCGATTTTGACGCCTTACTATACTATGATGTTTTTTATGACTTTTTGAGGTCAAAATTTTTTTTGACTTTTTTTGTCCGATTTTGACGCCTTACTATACTATGACGTTTTTTATGACTTTTGGAGGTCAAAATTTTTTTTGACTTTTTTTGTCCGATTTTGACGCCTTACTATACTATGACGTTTTTTATGACTTTTGGAGGTCAAAAATTTTTTTGACTTTTTTTGTCCGATTTTGACGCCTTACTATACTATGACGTTTTTTATGACTTTTGGAGGTCAAAAAAAAATTTGACTTTTTTTGTCCGATTTTGACGCCTTACTATACTATGACGTTTTTTATGACTTTTGGAGGTCAAAAAAAATTAGACTTTTTTTGTCCGATTTTGACGCCTTACTATACTATGACGTTTTTATGACTTTTGGAGGTAAAAAAAATTTTTGACTTTTTTTGTCCGATTTTGACGCCTTACTATACTATGACGTTTTTGATGACTTTTGGAGGTCAAAATTTTTTTTGACTTTTTTTGTCCGATTTTGACGCCTTACTATACTATGACGTTTTTTATGACTTTTGGAGGTCAAAAAAATTTTTGACTTTTTTTGTCCGATTTTGACGCCTTACTATACTATGACGTTTTTTATGACTTTTGGAGGTCAAAAAAAAATTTGACTTTTTTTGTCCGATTTTGACGCCTTACTATACTATGACGTTTTTTATGACTTTTGGAGGTCAAAAAAAAATTTGACTTTTTTTGTCCGATTTTGACGCCTTACTATACTATGACGTTTTTTATGACTTTTGGAGGTCAAAAAAAAATTTGACTTTTTTTGTCCGATTTTGACGCCTTACTATACTATGACGTTTTTTATGACTTTTGGAGGTCAAAAATTTTTTTGACTTTTTTTGTCCGATTTTGACGCCTTACTATACTATGACGTTTTTCATGACTTTTGGAGGTCAAAATTTTTTTTTACTTTTTTTGTCCGATTTTGGCGCCTTACTATACTATGACGTTTTTTATGACTTTTGGAGGTCAAAAAAAATTTTGACTTTTTTTGTCCGATTTTGACGCCTTACTATACTATGACGTTTTTTATGACTTTTGGAGGTCAAAAATTTTTTTGACTTTTTTTGTCCGATTTTGACGCCTTACTATACTATGACGTTTTTTATGACTTTTGGAGGTCAAAAAAAAATTTGACTTTTTTTGTCCGATTTTGACGCCTTACTATACTATGACATTTTTTATGATTTTTGGAGGTCAAAAAAAAATTTGACTTTTTTTGTCCGATTTTGACGCCTTACTATACTATGATGTTTTTTATGACTTTTGGAGGTCAAAATTTTTTTTGACTTTTTTTGTCCGATTTTGACGCCTTACTATACTATGACGTTTTTTATGACTTTTGGAGGTCAAAATTTTTTTTGACTTTTTTTGTCCGATTTTGACGCCTTACTATACTATGACGTTTTTTATGACTTTTGGAGGTCAAAAATTTTTTTGACTTTTTTTGTCCGATTTTGACGCCTTACTATACTATGACGTTTTTTGTGACTTTTGGAGGTCAAAAAAAAATTTGACTTTTTTTGTCCGATTTTGACGGCTTACTATACTATGACGTTTTTTATGACTTTTGGAGGTCAAAAAAAATTTTGACTTTTTTTGTCCGATTTTGACGCCTTACTATATTATGACGTTTTTTATGACTTTTGGAGGTAAAAAAAAATTTTGACTTTTTTTGTCCGATGTTGACGCCTTACTATACTATGACGTTTTTGATGACTTTTGGAGGTCAAAATTTTTTTTGACTTTTTTTGTCCGATTTTGACGCCTTACTATACTATGACGTTTTTTATGACTTTTGGAGGTCAAAAATTTTTTTGACTTTTTTTGTCCGATTTTGACGCCTTACTATACTATGACGTTTTTTATGACTTTTGAAGGTCAAAAAAATTTTTGACTTTTTTTGTCCGATTTTGACGCCTTACTATACTATGACGTTTTTTATGACTTTTGGAGGTCAAAAAAAACTTGACTTTTTTTGTCCGATTTTGACGCCTTACTATACTATGACGTTTTTTATGACTTTTGGAGGTCAAAAAAAACTTGACTTTTTTTGTCCGATTTTGACGCCTTACTATACTATGACGTTTTTTATGACTTTTGGAGGTCAAAAAAATTTTTGACTTTTTTTGTCCGATTTTGACGGCTTACTATACTATGACGTTTTTTATGACTTTTGGAGGTCAAAAAAAATTTTGACTTTTTTTGGCCGAAAAAAACGCCTTACTATACTATGACGTTTTTTATGACTTTTGGAGGTCAAAAAAAATTTTGACTTTTTTTGGCCGAAAAAAACGCCTTACTATACTATGACGTTTTTTATGACTTTTGGAGGTCAAAAAAAAATTTGACTTTTTTTGTCCGATTTTGACGCCTTACTATACTATGACGTTTTTTATGACTTTTGGAGGTCAAAAAAATTTTTGACTTTTTTTGTCCGATTTTGACGCCTTACTATACTATGACGTTTTTTATGACTTTTGGAGGTCAAAAAAAAATTTGACTTTTTTTGTCCGATTTTGACGCCTTACTATACTATGACGTTTTTTATGACTTTTGGAGGTCAAAAATTTTTTTGACTTTTTTTGTCCGATTTTGACGCCTTACTATACTATGACGTTTTTTATGACTTTTGGAGGTCAAAAAAAAATGTGACTTTTTTTATTGGATTTTGACGCCGTACTATACTATGACGTTTTTTATGACTTTTGGAGGTCAAAAAAAATTTTGACTTTTTTTGTCCGATTTTGACACCTTACTATACTATGACCATTTTTATGACATTTTGAGGTCTTACAAAAATATGACTTTTTTTGGCACATTTTGACTCCTTACTATACTATGACTTTTTTTTTTTAACATTTTGAGGCCATACTAAACACAAACACAGTTTGTGTTTTTGTTTAGTATGGCTAGGATGACCTGAGAATACTTTCTTTATATCCATGTTAAAAGAGCGCAGCTTTGTGCAATATTTATTTAAGTTACGCATGGGAGTCAACTGACAGCACTTATTCTATTTGAGACACTTTCCAATAAAGATTCTAAATTGACATGCTTTGATATCATTTTTATATATCCTGCATATCATTTATCATTTCAAGCTCAATCAATTCAGATAAAACAAACATTCAATAAAAACATTTGTCTTGTAAGTTGAAAACCCATCGGTTTCAAATTAAATTAAAAATTATGAACGTAAGGCTCAGACGGCGTCACCAAACTGTTGGCTTGTAACCCGAAATACTGCCAAACTGCAGAAGTCGTGTTCTTCTTAGGGACCAAGTCCCTTGTTGTGCAACTAGCCATCTTTCCCTCTCTCTCTCTCTCTCTTTCTCTCTCCTTCCCGCTGTCACGTAAGGACGTCACGTTCACAAACTTTATCAACATCTCCAAAAGTAAAACATATTATACTACTGAAGTAAAACTGAAAATTCAACCACACAAGGCATTAAATAAATTATGTTTAATATTTAATCCTTATGTCCTATATAAGTGCATTGCATTTTTTTACTGAGTATTGAAACTGATACCGTTGCTATTTTTAAGACCCTGCTGTATATCTTATTACCTTATTACCGCCCAACCCTAGATCACACAGCTAGTAGTTGTTATCTTTCTTGTTAGCTTAGCTACAAGTCCTCTCTTCTATCACTGTAGTTTTGTAAAAAAAAAAAAAAAAAACAATATAAAAAACAAACTCTCACTAGTACGTGAGAGTATTGAAGGGTGGAGTGAATTTGTTTGTCTGCTAATATCAACAGTCTTTATCCACAACAGCTTACACCTCATTTAATGAGCCTCACACTCAATGGTGTGTGTGTGTGTGTGTGTGTGTGTGTGTGTGTGTGTGTGTGTGTGTGTGTGTGTGTGTGTGTGTGTGTGTGTGTGTGTTGACCACACATGGTGTTTTTTACCTGGGACAATGCCGTATTTCAGTCTAGCGTTGCTGACTAATTCTGAAAAAAGAAACAACATGATGTGTCAAATAGTTTATATTGTCCTCATCTTTCAGTTGTCTGACACAATCCATATTGGAAATAGCTGAACATCATTTGAATCGCATCACACTTAGGGAATCTCAGGGGGAAGATCATGTACATTTGAAAGTAACCGAAACTGAACTTGCATGAGTTTGGCATGGCAACATGCTTGCTTGTCATGCATGACTAGCAATCATGACAAACTTCTAACACTGCGTTTCGTTTGTTTTGTGAAAGCCAAACAATCACAGGGCAGTTTTTGGAGCTATACCTGAAACACCAGTATGAATCAAGGTAAGGTCAAAGCAAACCAGTATGATGACATTGCAGGCACATTGACATTATCTGGCAGTCTGGCAGTTATTTGGACAGTTCATCAGATGACAGACAAGGGACAAGACTGCACTTCCCTCTGAGCCATGAGAGCAAAGTTGGATATCTTAGCCCTGGTCCTGGGCTTCCTCGGCCTGTTTGGGACAATAGCTGCCACTGCCATGCCCATGTGGAGGGTTTCTGCCTTCATTGGTGCCAACCTCATCGTTATGGAGGACCTCTGGGAGGGCTTGTGGATGAGCTGCTGGAGACAGGCTAACATCAAGATGCAGTGCAAGGTCTATGACTCATTGCTAAGTCTCCCACCAGAGCTGCAGGCAGCCAGGGGGCTCATGGTCTTCTCCATAGTTCTGATTGTCATCTCCTTGCTCATCACGGGATGTGGGGTCCAGAAGACCATCTGTCTTGGTGACAACATAAAGAGCAAGAACATCATCCTGGCCTTAGGGGGCAGTCTATATCTGCTGTCCTTTCTGACCACACTCATCCCTGTCAGCTGGGTGGGCCATACTGTCATCAGAAACTTCTACAACCCAGTGGTCGTAGATTCTGAGAAGCGGGAGCTGGGGGCAGCCCTCTTCCTTGGCTGGGCCACGTCTGGTATTTTGCTGATCACCGGAATCATAATTCTTTTCAGTTACTGCAAACGTAGATCAAAGGAGGAAGATCCCTACACTGACACTCAACTTATGCCGTTGGGGGATGTACAGAAAGACAGCAGCATCTACCTGGAGAGGACACCATCCAGCTTTCATAAGCATCAAGAATATGTGTAAACACCTGCACTGCGCTGCCTGCAATGCGCAAATAACATTCTTACATGACATTTAAAGGATGCTGCCTGAGAAAGGTCAGGCAGTAGCCTTCCGGGTAAATTCTGGGTAAATGCATTTGTTTTCATAATGTATGTACACATTATGATCTCTGTGATTGTTAAAATGTTCAGTGTACTTTGCATTCTTATTGCACTATAAGTGGCTCTCATCTCATTGTTTGTGTTTTCTGCCCAAATGCTTCACAGTTTTACTTGTTGAACATATAAAACTATTAGTACCTGGGTATTATTATCTGCTGTTAATGTATTCAGCATGTCTAACAATACTATTAGTTTTTGTAATACTACACTGCCGTTTATAGTATGATTTTACATTTATATTATGATTAACTGTCAATTCTCACTTAACTGCTCAGGTGTTCACGAGCCTAGTCAGCTGATAGTTCAATAAATGTTTGATTCTACATTTGCTTGTGTGATTGCATTTTTCATTTTTGCATTTGTATATTTCTATCATGCTTGCCACAAAAACATGAAATACAAACTTTAAAGCAACTACAGCTAGCACTCCAGATGCTCCCTCAGTTGTACCATTAGTTATAGTAACATGCAGACTCCAAACACGCTGTGTAATGTTTAAGAGGGGAGGAACTTCGGTGTGGCAGTACAAGGTGAGAACTGCTGGCAAATGGACAATACTGTTACAGCGACACCAATCCTCCTCGAGTTTCTGTGCTCAACAGCTTTTTATCAGCTCAGTTTACAAGGGAGGAGACAGCTTTTGGTCTGAGAGAGACAACAGATTCATAACCTACACACATTACTGCAGCCACCATTTACATAATTTTACCTACATAAAAGTGAAGACACTGTAATTTTATTGTTTCACATAATACTGTGTATCCAGATCAGACTGTTTTAATTTTATACCAGTTCTTTTCAGAGATTAAAAAAAAAAAGGCCTCACATTTAATTGGTTATTTTTTATCTCCACATTCCAACCAGTAACATTAATTAAATTTTAGTTAGTTATTTTGTATGTTTGTCGAAGACTTTTAACTTAGCTATCTTGTTTGCTGTCTCAATTGTACAAAAAAGAAAATGTGCTGTGTAGCAGGGAAAATGTGTTGATATATTAAAAGTTTAAAAGAGTAGAAACATTCTTTGATCAACTGTGACCGTACACAGTGATTTAATTTGTTTTTGATTAATCACAAGACCAAATGGTTGGTTGTTTATCGCAGCAGTTGTATTTGCATTCAAAACAAGCAGCAGTCTTTGGTGTGTCCCTATTTATCTGACAGATGTAAAGCAGCTCAACCAGTAAGGTTGCATTGCATCGTTAGCATTTTTGGTGGGTGTATAAGTTCCTCGGCTTGCTCTTCTCCTCAGATTTGTTTTCCAAGCTGCAAGTAGGCAGCCAAAAGCCACGATGGCCTCTTACACCGCTTACAGTGGCTACAGCAAGCCTCCTCAGTCCTACGCAGGCTCTTACTATGATGAGAAACAGGCCAAGGCTTATACAGATTATCAAGACTCTGTATTTGAGGAAAAACAGAGACTTGAGAAGAGGAAACGCCGGAATGCCATTTGCTGTGAGGTAGTGGCCCTCATCATCGGTTTCATCGGACTAATCGGGGTGGCAGCCGTGACAGGCCTGCCAATGTGGAAGGTGACAGCTTTCATTGGAGCGGACATAATTGTGATGGAAACCCGCTGGGAGGGCTTGTGGATGAACTGCTACCGACAAGCCAACATCAGGATGCAGTGTAAGGTGTATGATTCCCTGCTGTTTCTACCCCCAGAACTCCAGGCTGCTAGGGGTCTGATGTGCAGCTCTGTGGCCCTGACCGCCTTCGCCCTCATTGTTGCAGCAGTTGGGATGAAGTGTACCAAAGTGGTGGACCATCGGGCTCGCACCAAGCATATTGTTCTTGTTGCTGGAGGCTGTCTGTTCCTCATGGGCTGCGTCACTACCCTAATCCCTGTGTCCTGGACCGGCCATGTCATCATCAGGGATTTCTACAACCCTCTGTTGATCGATGCCCAGCGCCGGGAGCTTGGGGAAGCTCTTTATATTGGCTGGGTCACCTCAGCTTTGCTTTTCACTGCTGGAGTGATCCTGCTGTGCCGTCACGCTCCCCGCACTCAGGATCCAGAGGAGAGGGTTATGTACAACCCCGGGGTAAATAACTACGCACCTGCATACACATACCAGCCATACACGTACCAGCCAGCCTACACCTACCAGCCTGCCTACTCTGTACCCCCACCAGGATCTGTAGCATATACACCAACTCAGTACTAGTGAGGAAAATCAAACACAGAGACAATTTTGAACTCTTATTTTTTTTTTAACTTGCTAAGATTTGGTGCATTTGAGAATCAACTGACAAATATGACCAGAAGTTGTTATTGGAAATGGTCAATCCTTCATTTCTTTCTCAAAGAGGGCCAAGTGTATGGCAGAGATTGAAATTCATCAAGGACCTGTGTTTTGATAATGATGAACTGTGCTGAATTACTGTATGTGTTTGTTTTTTACTTCGATTGTTCCATAATACTTGATTTACACTAAACTATATCAGCCATTCAGGAACAAAATTTAAATATGTAATAACACAATAATTACCTGTTATGTTGCTGTCTTCTGCTGACATGCTCTATGAGAACAAACTATGCACTATGCCTTTTTTCAGGTAAAGTACCTCCAAGTTTTTTTTTGTTTTTTTTTTTAATTAAGTTCACTGTTTAGTTTTTGTTGTAAATGTACATCATACTTATTCAAAATGCTGGCCTAAATATAAGGCCAAATGTGATTTCCAATAAAGGGATAAAATTGAGGGAAAAAAGAGAATTTGTTATTTTTTTCTGGGGCTGAACTAAGAGGGGCTAAACTGATCACGATTTAAGGGTAATCTATGGCTTAAACAGTGGCCAGAGTTTCACTTAGTGCCAGAAGTACTTGAGATTGCCTGGGATTCAAAAGTTCCTCGTGAAACTGTTCTTGTTTCACCCACTTGTATGTAAATGGAAAGTAGGTATGTTGTCTCCATTGTTTTCAGCAGAAATGTGCCTAAACTGGTAAAACCAGACTGTTGACACAGGTCCACCCACAATGCAAACCTGCCAAGAGACTTCCTTTCAGCCAAGGGAGAGCTGCAACTGCCATTTTTTCCCAAGAGACATACCAAGAAACACAGATAAGAAATCCAATACTGACAGTGACACATGGGTACAAATATTACCCCTCATCCCATGTCACACATAGAGCAACAACATGATGTGACAAATGACAAAGAGTTTCTAAATGATTTTTTTGCTAATATTTAGTGTCTACAGTCACATTAAAGTTACAGTTTTTAACATATGGGGCTCCACAGCGGTCAGTGTTTCTGAGACAAAGGTTAAACTCCAGAGCTGCTTGATGTCTATGTTATCTGTAGTTACAACTGGTAATACATTTAGAGCAATAATTAACAATTATTATGGCAATAGTTCAATTTTTTTTTTTTTATATCCACATAGCTAGTAACAAATTGGTGAACTTTAAAAATTCTCCCTGGTTAATAGAACACCCAAGTGTTCCTTGCAAAGTGAGATCTGACACTGTAAACTGAGACTTGTGAATAAACAAAGTGGAAGCTTACAGCAGCTCCTGGGGGAGGTGTACAAAGAAAAAAAGCCATGGGGGATTCTGTTTCACAGCAACAGGTAGCAATTCCCACCCCTTCCATTCTGGTGTCCTGTCTACAGGGAGGGGACAATACAGGTGAACATCAACCTGCTCCTCCTACTCCACTGGGATGCAAAGTCACTCCATAGAGGGAATCTACTGCATCCAACTGTAGTCAGACTGTTGTCTGTACATTATTATATGTATGAGCTTGGAGAAATAAGGAAAGAACAGGATGGCCAACTCAGCACTGGAAATGGTGGGTCTTATATTGACCCTGATTGGGCTGATTGGGGCCGCAGCAAGCACTGGGATGCCAATGTGGCGAGTCACAGCTTTCATTGGGGAGAATATTATTGTGTTTGAGACCCGCTACGAGGGTCTGTGGATGAATTGTTTCCGGCAGGCTGACATCAGGATGCAGTGTAAGGTGTACGACTCTCTATTGGCCCTATCCCCTGACCTACAGGCGGCACGGGGGCTCATGTGCTGTGCTGTGGCGTTGGGTGGCCTCGGACTACTGATCAGTTTGGTGGGCATGCAGTGCACATCATGTATCGAAAACAACAACGATCGAGCTAAGCGAATGGTCCTCGTCATTGCAGGAAGCATGATCATAATGGCTTGTATCTGCGTCCTTATCCCCGTGTCATGGACGGGCCATGTCATCATCACGGACTTTTACAACCCCTTGCTGATCGATGCCCAACGCAGGGAGCTCGGAGAGGCACTGTACATTGGCTGGGTGGCATCTGCTTTCTTGTTTGCTGGAGGATGCATGTTTATGTGCTGCAATCTGCAGTCCGAAGACAAAGATTCACAGAGGTACATATACTCCAGGGCCTCCGACTACATTAGCTATCCTCCACAACCTCTACAGCCTCAACAGCTGGTGGTACTTCCCCAACCAGTACCCCAACCACAGCCAGTGCTGTCAAGACACCCATCAACGATCTACAGCTACCAATCCAGACACCCCTCTGTACGCAGTGGGGTGGCTTATCTCTGAACACTTAAACTGACTGAGGTAATAATGATCAGTTACAGTCACTATATGCAAGGAAATTTCTTTTAAATATGGGTCAGCTGGCAGAGCAATCTGTGACACATTTCAGCTGTTAAAAGATCAATTTCAGGTTAAAAATAATTACATTTGAAGGAATACATTTACTGTGAATGCAAATGGATCAGATTCATCAGATTCGTATGGATTGTAAATCAACTTTTTATACATTATTTGAGGAGTGTATAACGTCTTATTAACCAGCACTTGATATACTTGATTTCAACCTTTAACATTATTATAATCTTGCCTGTGTAAGCCAATGATTTTCCTTACTATTATGTGTGTGTATTATCAAATTTTATACAGACAGCCTTGTTTTTTCTAACAATTTTGTATGTGTATGTTGTATGTAACAGTTCTTGTAACATTTAATCTCCAAGCAATATGACAGGGGGGATTTGTGTTTACTGTCAATTTGCTGCTGGCATGTAACTGAGCTGTATCGTTACAAAGACAGTAAATACTGAAGTTTCCTTCAACCTTCAAGTGAAAATTTACACCCCCCACCAAAAAAAAAAAAAAACCCAAAACAAAGGAAAAAAAAACCCACAGCAACACACACATACGTGTTTAGGAGAATCGCACACCTACAAATAACTTCTCACAGACGTAAGTCACCCTCGTACACACAGTTCTCATATTTTCCTTCTCAGTTTTAACTAGTTTTATCCAGTATTAGACACATGATACACAAAGGAAAAATTATGACAGTAAATGGTATATGCTGGTGACAGACTGTATGAGAATTACAAAAACATTTGAGTCTAAAACTCAAAATGTGTGTAAGTCTGTTTAACAGAAAACAATTGTAAGTCTTTGTTGAAGTTTGGTATGATACCCTGGAGGCCTTACTGAGTAAACATGAAATGCAGGTTTCAGACTGCTTGCTAAAGGTGTGGACTCAGTCAACTTAGCCAGAGAGCTTAGTGTTTATGACGAAGCCAGAAAGAGATGACCTGACAACATGATCATGTGATAAAGATTTGCAAGTCACTTTGAATGGAGATAACAGATAATACTAGACCAAAACTTGTAGTTCATTTCCTGGTTGACTCCTGCTCCACCTGTTTGAGCAATGAGAGAACACATCTGTCTCTGTTAAGTCAAGTATATTAGTTCAACTCATTTTGCTTTCAGTAAGTTCAAAACCAAACAGCAGTTTAAATTATAATTGTAGAACGGCAATGTTGTCTTTATAGTTGCTTAAAGTTCACACTAAAATTAAGGGTCTGTTTGTCTATGTTATGCCTATTGAGCAGAGTTATACAAATATGGAATATATGTTAACTTGTGAGTTATAAAATATATATATATGTGTGTGTGTGGTCCTCAGCAATCAATATCTCTATTTGGACTGTGTGAAAACTCTGTTTCATTAACTTGAAGGTCATGTCTGCTCCCCTGTGGATAACAGAAGTACTGGAGGAGCTTATGTTCAACACTGTATATTTGTTTGCTTCCGAATTTTTAATCACTAATAATACTGAGAATAAAAAAGTGGCGAGTGATTAAAAAAAATTCTGAAGTTGTGAACTGTTTCTGGCATTGTCCTGTTAATATTTACTGTTGGAGAAGATGATGGCACAGATACAGCACAAGTGCCAGAGGAACCATAAACACAAAATAAGCAGAGATCCTCTTTACCCCTATCACCCTGGGCCAACCAGGTGACCGCAAAGCATCTTTCCCATAACAAAACGCCTCTCACAGCACACAAAATGCATCAGACGCGAAGATCCTCACTGCCTTGGACACGTTTGCGACTGATGTTATAATCCAGCATCTGAATTTGATGTCAGCTTGAGCTTTCCTAATTTTGGATTTGGACACAGCTGAATTCTCATACACTACACAATGGTTCAAGGTGCTTCAGAGCTTGCCGCAGTGTGTGTCGGCCTGATTGGGCTGATCGGGGCGGCGGCTGCTACGGGGATGCCCATGTGGAAGGTGACAGCTTTCATTGGAGCGGACATTATTGTGATGGAAACCCGCTGGGAGGGCTTGTGGATGAACTGCTACCGACAAGCCAACATCAGGATGCAGTGTAAGGTGTACGACTCGCTGCTGTTCCTGCCCCCAGAGTTACAGGCAGCCAGGGGTCTGATGTGCTCTTCTGTGGCCTTGTCGGGGCTGGGGCTCCTTGTGGCTCTGGCGGGAATGCGGTGTACTTCCTGTTTTCAGGGTAATGAATGGACTAAGACCATCATCCTGATGGTTGCAGGTGTTATGCAGCTGATGGCCTGCATTTGTGTGTTCATCCCTGTGTCGTGGACGGGTCACGTCATCATTACAAATTTTTACAATCCTCTGCTAATTGATGCCCAGAAGAGGGAGCTGGGAGAGGCTCTCTACATCGGTTGGGTGTCTGGCGCCCTCCTTTTTGCCTCAGCCATGTTGTTTGTCTGCCGCCATTTGCCCTCAGACAAAGGCTCATTCGATGTGTACCATCCAGCCAACTTGCTCAGTTACAAGCCAGCACCCAGAAAGCCAACTCTGATGAGGTATAATCCCATCTCAAGTGTTCCAAGCCTCCAATCATCTGCATATCAGCCTTCTCTGCTGAACAATGGCTCTGTTGGGCCACAACTTGCGATACCACTGGAAAATATCCCTCAAGTAATGACAAATGATGGAGCACCAATCAACCCTCCAGTTGTCTATAACCCAGGTCTGCCTGAAAATGCGCCATTGTTATATCAAGGTAGCCTGGCTCACCACTCCTCCATACGGAGTTCTAACCATGTTGGAAGCATCTATACTCCGGGGAACTCCTTGTACATAACCCAAAACACCACGCCATATTCACTGGCCTATACTGGCAATCGCACTGCGTCCTACCAGTCCAGTTTTCATCCGGTTCCACACACTCCTATCTTCATAGGATATAACGCATCACAAATTGAACCAGAGACTCACAGTGGGAGCAGTGGTGGTGTATACATATAAAGCTAAATCATGAGTGAGTTTTTGTAGCTAATAAAACTTTACAGACACTAAGCACTATGCTTATATGCTTCAACTGCTGTACATTAGTGGCAGGGTGAAGGTAAATTATCTCGTCTTACATTCGGATTATCCAGATGCTCAGACTAAAAACGACGTGAAACTTTTTTTCATTATTATTATTACTCTTATCATTTTTATTGTGCAAAAAAATATGTGGATTACGTGATCATGCTGAATATAACCATTGCTGATGTTAGTGTAAATATAGGTGGCATTGTGCTGTTTTCATGAAGCCCTGTAATGGGAGAGATTTATGAGAGATCATCTATTATATTTTTACATTTGTTGTGATTATCATTGTATGTGTTTCAGTGTGGTATGCTTTTTTTTTAATGTCTTTTATTATCATGATGTCTTTTAAGACACTCTAACTGGAGCCATGGTAGTGAAAAGAATGCTTAGCAGTGCTAAAATATTAATCAGATAAGCTATTTATGGTTGTTAGTTATAGTTTGTATTAGCAGTGATCATTAAAAAGGAACTTTGGTGATACAAATGCTCAGTAACTGGCAGGTGCGGTTTGTGCAGCACAAGATGCAACGGTTCAGTCAACAACTTTGGCTTTGTGTGGATTTTTAGTTTCCCTTGGGGGCAGCCATTTTGTAAAGATATGCAAGTTAGGTCGACTAAGACGATGCATTAGCTCTGTGATGACCTGATGGCACTGAACTCAAAATCTACCACTGTCAAAACTACGTATTAATGAAAAATAGTGAGACTTCCTGGAAGAGGTTTCACAAGCCTGAGCCAATCCTAGACACTGTCATCAATCACCACTAGATGGTACCAGAGAACGTGAAGAGTGTCCTGAACCTTCAACAGACGGTGCGATTTTTCCTGCTCACACTGCAGGTGTCAGAGGAATAATGCAACCTGCATTTCATTAGCTGAGGATTTAATTAGAGAACTTCCCATTGATTTTAAGTTAATAATTATGAAGGCAAATAATAAACATGGTAGATTTAGTGTATGTGGATTATTTATATAGACTTTCAACAACATCACTTTGTTACAAAAACAGTTTTACGAAAATTGGGTTTCTGATGTCAAAACAAAAATGCCACATTCTGTGGGCTGCCCGACTTACAGGTTACCCAGCTAAATTGTTTTGTTTTGCAGTGTGTTATTGCAGATAATCTTTATGAATTTTGCTTTTACATCTTCGGTTGACTTCAAATTACATTTAGTTAAAATATTTTTTCCCAGTAAACCCCAGCTGAGCATATTCTTGCTGTTGCTGAGAAATCATTCAACTATCAGAGTATAAGTGGGCTAATTTCTGGGGAATTTAATAATAACGAGATTTTAGTAATCCCCCCCAAAAATGCATCAAACATCCCTGATGCTTAGAGAGAAGTGGTTTGGAGAATCCTCAGCTACTCCAGTTACTTTGCACCAATTACTGATCGGTGCAACAAAACTTTTAAACGTTCCTCCCAAACCACTTTTGTTCAAGGAAACAAGCAAAGTGGGTTAAGGTAACAGGAACCCATTTTATTTTAGAATGAGACTGTGTCAAATAAACAGTTTGAGGTAGTTAATCTTCAAGGGAGCGTCACCGACCAGTTTGAAGATTAGATTTGCGTTTCCATCAGGACTGGAGCAAAGATTTAATCATTCCTCGGTGTACCAAAGCAAAGACGTTGTCGAGGTCGAATGTTGCCAGATTTGAAGTTAATCTTCAGGACGTATCCATGTTTGCGGATCAGCGGCTTGGCTGTGGCCTCAATTGAGCGCCTGCACGGGAGGGACGCTCAGCCGTGTCAAGTCAGCCGAAGACAGTGAGAGAGAGACCAGACACGGGGCAAGCTTGATTTCATAATAAAAGCATTCAATTCATGGGTATATTGGGTACCAGCAGATGCAGAAAAAATTATTTAAACATTTAAACAGAATATTGTCAGGGTTCTGGGATTGGGGAATTAGAGTCATAAGCAAGACACGCTCAGTTAAATATGGGAATTAGTTGTATGTAAGAAATATGTGTATATAATATGAATAGATAATCCAAGATGGCATGAACAACCACTGTACATTATGTTGTAGATAATCCAAAAAGAACAAAATATTTCTAAATAAATTCTGGCACAGACTGGAGAAAAGGCTAATTAAGGGTCTAATCTTTACAATGATAACTAAATGTATAACATTTTTTATGTAAAATCGCCAATGCAAAAATATATATGCAGCTAAAAATAGTATTTTTGTTTTGTTCATTTTAAATACACATTTAGTGTCTGAGATACATGAAACATATTCCTCAGTTTTTTGTTTTTTTTTTATTTATCGTTTGCCAGTTCAGCTTTTATTTTGAAAGTTGTAACTAGAAATGCTGTTCTCTACGCTTGCGTACTTGACAGCAGGAGAACGGCGCACGGTCCTCCTCCTCAGTTGCAGCCTACAATTCAAGTGTGCACCGGGAAAAAAAAAAGACGTGATAAAAGGGATGTCTGGACAATGACTATGGGAAGCTAAACCTTACTCTCACATGAAGGATTTGAGAATGGCAAAACTGGAGTTCTTCTGATTAGCGACAACTGCAAGTGGAGTGTGTGTTTTTGTTGTTGTTGTTTTTCTCATCACAATGTGTGAGGCATGGATGTGGGTCGGATGCCAGTTTATTTTTGTTATGGATACAAGGACTGGCAAGTTAACAGCATGAGTTACCGAGGGCAGAAAAACTGATATCAATGTTAAATTCGACTCTGGAGGGAGGACCATGGCGAAAAGGAAGGGACTGTTATTCTCACTGCTGTACTTTATGGCAGAGTTTTGCCTCACTTCGCAGCAAGTCCTGAGAATTGGTAAGTGGTAAGACTGTCATATGTTTTTGTGTTAGTTGTGTTCCTACTGACTGTTAATTTACATACTGCCATTGTGCAACCATCACCTGTTTTAATAAACCCTAACCCTGTGATTACAAAACCTATAGGCTGACGATCATTTCCCACTGGGACTAACGAGACATCCTATCTTTGAATCTGCAATTTAAAGAAAATAAAATAATTGGACTTTTTGTGGCATCATCACAATGTATGATATTTTTAATCTCTTATGGTGTCTGTGGAGCGAGTAGTTCTCCGTGATTTCTAAAGATGACCAAATAACCGTGATATTACATTAAAGACAGCCAGAATAATAAATGCAGAGATTATACAGGTTGATGTCATGCAAGGATATCTATTCATAGCAATTGTGCAACTCAGTTGCTGTAGGTAAATTAGGAGCTAAACTTTAACTCTGGCACCGTCAGTCAAAACTTACTATTTAATTCCTTTAATGTTCGTATTGCAAGTCACAGTCTTTCTGGGGAAAGTCACTGTGCTGTGTGCATTTATGGTGTTTCTATGTGTAAAATGTTTTATCTGTTGTTGTGTCAACTATAACAATTTTGCTACTGTGTCATACAATCATATTCTCAGTATCCTGTAACATCCCTTAGGGGCGTACAGTATGTGTGCCTATGTTATTCAACCATGAGATCACATTAAGTGTCACTGGAAAATATTGTTCTTAAGAGACTTTTTCCATCTGTTTTGAGGTTTGGACAGTGCCGTTACACATCTCATTACAGAATTATTTCTTATTTTTGCATAAAGAAGGTACTGAGGACAGTGCTGGTTGTCTGCATGAAACAACTCTGTTTTCATCAAAATCATGTTAATCCAGTTTGGTTGGCCAATGCCAGTCTCTCTCTCTCTCTGTTCCTCCATGTTGCCAGTGCAGGTCAGCGGCAGATGAATGATTAAGTTGGCCTACTGCTGCATCTCAGAGCATGTACTTTTGGCATGATGATGTCTTTGGCGCAGACGAATGTGAAATGGATACAGAGCTAAAGAACGAAGAGTGGGACTTGGTTATATTTGGCTTCTCGTCTACCTAACAAACTCGAACGTTATGCACTTGATGCATATGTATGCTGATAGCCAGCGACATCTGTGAATGTGCATCAGAGTCCAAAGTTGTCTGTTAAGCCTTTGAGAATTGACAAGAACTCTCCTTTCAACCTCACTCTGCACTTGTAATTAGACAAACAGAGCTCTTGCTCTGACTATCCCCCTTTGATTTCTGATGTAACTTTGCAACAATGAGCCGGTGTTTGTTAGCAAATTAATGCTCCCTGCTTCTCTCCCATTGGTTAACCACTATTCCTCTCATGAGTTAGGAGATTGCATCACAAAAATGACTTTTTTAATTTAGGCCTCAGGACTCTCTGCTCCACACGGTGCCCAGGGCAACTGTATTTTTCCAAATTTGCTCTACTTCTAAAGGCTTAGACAATCTTAGTGCTGTTGTTGCATAATTTTAAAGGCTAATAGGCCGGTGCCACCTCCCTGTTATTGCAGTCCTGATCTGTGCTCTATGTTGTTAATGTCACTCAATCATCTATCGCTCTCCGAGGCCATCTAATCTTTGTCATTCACTTCATGACCCGCACACTTCATAATCTCTCCCATATGGTGTGCGGCTTGGTTCAATTAACATTTCTCTGTCTTGGCAAGTGTGGGCATCAGATTGTGTTCGGCTTTCACTCTTTTCACTGGGGTTGGTAATAATGGTAAATCTTCTCCTCCAAGCCCTTAAACAACTAACACTAATCTTCTTTATGCAGAAAGTCTCTTCCCCAAATATGGTACTTAGGCAGCGACCAAATCTCATCATTGGGGAGAGCACAGAAGCAGCAGCTTGTGGCTTGGCCTGAACTCTATACTGCTGTTTTTTTTTTATTCCTGTTTCCTCTTGCTTGCATGCTTTATGTATTGGTTAAATCTGATTTGTTTATTTATGATTCAACCCATGGGATGTGAAAGGTGTGTTAGCAGCTGTTGGCCAGCGAAATATCATTTAATGTAGTCCGTCGCCCAGTCTAATAGTCCAGCGGTTTTGTAAATTAGGTAAATTTTCCAGATGTAAGGATACAGATTTACTATTCTTTAGGTCTAAATGTTTTGGTGGTGGATCGCAAGCAGCTATCCTATAAACAGAGAAACCTCAGTGCTCCACATCAAACGAAGATAGTAGGCTGGTTAGGACCTCCTTATTCATTCACAGTCTGGCATGGGCCCAGTTGGAGTGGTGCTGGTGGTGTTGTTGGGGTGGGGGAGTCTCACTGGGAACTGACCCAGGATAGGGAGAGGGGAGAAAGCAAAACACTACGTCATTGTGTTCCACTGCTTTAAAAGACTCCCCTTCATGTGATAATTGCAGAGTCACAGATTAGAATCAGGATCTAAAGATCAGTTTGTTGATATCAACCTCTTACTTTCTGGATTAACAAACATCCATCCAGCTGCCTAAACCTGAATCTTATTCTTCTTGCTCTACACTGAATGGGGGAACAGAAGTCTATAAAAAGCATAGCCTAAGGGTTTATCAGAATTTGCTTGCAGCACAAGCAGAAGCTTTTTGTGACCTCCTAGCATGCATCACCCCACAGCATTGTCTGGCCTATTAAAGATGAGATGGAAGCTCAGTGATCCTGAAAATTATATTGTAAAGTAATTAATGGTAGCTATAGCAAGAGTTTTCATTTGTCCTTTCTTTATAAACTGCATTTATCATAATGCTGTGATAAAAAAAATAGTTAAAGACAGTTCAAATTTCATTATCATAATAATGTTATTTTATTTTTGAGGACAGGATAAGGGTGATTGCTTTTTCGGTGTTCAAAATGCACAATAAAGTGTCTCACAAGAAAAGCTTGTCTATAATTTCTGCTCTAACATTTATAGTTTTACCTGCACCTCAAAGTTCAAACATAATTAATGAAGTATAAATGACTCCAGGCAGCTCTAACTTTGTCCATTTGTTCATTTGCTTGCTTGCTTGATAGCCTGCTGAGTGAAGGCACTGATCCATGTGTCAGCTGCAAACTGAAAGTGTGAGGAGCTTATTCCCTATTTTATCTGCATCACTACTGAAATCGGATTCCACTTACAGTGTTGGTTTGTCCTACACGTTGAAATCAAAAGTGCAGAATATAAAGATGCACTGAGCCATGATCCCATGACCTATTTTTGGAGTTACACTCAAAAAGTCACAGGAAGTCCTGTGTTCAGGCAGGTCTGTTTACAGGCCGCAGCATCATGTAGCAAAAGGCATACAGAATTAACATCTTCATCAAATACATCTATTTATTATATATTCTAATCATTTTATAAAATATTTTAGAATATAATAATTTCACAAAATATTAATGTTAAGACGTTTGCAAAAACATTTGCAAAAACCTCAAAAACAAGTGAGTACAATAAGCTTCAGATCTGTCCAAAAATGAAACACTGGTTTTGTTTTTTTAAAGTTACTGTTCATCTGAAGTAGGGCTAGACCAAAAATTTTAAAGAAAAGTTTAACAGTGTATACAACGGTCAAATGTTCTTCTCAGTATGTTTTTCGGCGAATTACCAAATTTAAAGGATCCACATCAAAAATGTTTGTTGTATATTTTTGTAAAAGAATAAATATTGGCTGATAAATCGGATTTTTTAAAACTCAAATATTGATACTGGTAGCAGCTGGGCTTCAGTTTGAAGCACTGATGATGTTATGAGCTGAACATTAGTGCCCATTTGGATCAACCGAAGAGATGGAGATGAAATATTGCATTAAGCCGTGATCAAAGCTGGTTAATTTCCAGGTATGAGAGACTATTCAGGGATTGTTTGTTCAACTTAAAAATTGACTGCCTGAAAGGCAGAGGAAATAATTAAATACCGCTCTGGACATTAGTGTTGACTCAGTCTCATTGGACCATAATTGTTGGAGCCTGGGGTAGAGACAAACTTAATTATTTTTCTGGTGATGTGTGCATAGTGTTTTGTGAGGTCCTTTAATTGAAAATGCCTGTAGAGATAAGACTATGATTTCCTGCCTCAGTTTTCAACCATGTGAATATATAAGCTAATTTGAATCCAATTTTCCAAAAATGAAGTGCGGTACTGCTGCTGCTGCTCCTTCTTCACTCCAGATGTATGGATGGTTGATGGCGGTCATGGGTATGACAGTAACAGAGTCAGTATAGTTGAGTGCAGTTGTTCTAACTAGCTAACAGATGGACTGCTCATTTCCTGATACAGTGTATAACCACCTAAGGTATATTACTAATGCGTGTTGTCCAAAGCCATTTTAACAAAGGTCTCAGCTACTTTAAACAAATATAAATATTTTACAGTAGTGTTTTGCTGAGGTGGACCAGAGCTGATTGCTTGGACCAGCACTGTGCAGCTCTACTGCAGACAAACAGCCATCACACCAACTCCTCCGATCGCTCTCTGGAAATCAAGAAACTCATTATACTTTAAACAGAAATTTAAGATCTTATCTCAAGTGGAAATGAGAGGCGAGATAAATGTGTCTTCTTTCGCTGTGAGATGTGCCTTTCCTGCAAGATTCATAGAGGAAATGAATAAGTGAGCAGCGCAATAAAATAGATATTATATTTGTCTTTTGGTGACAATAAGTTATGTGTGTTAATAGTTTATACAGCTCATTTCAAATATAAAAGCTTTACCAAATACTTGTCTGTTTCTACACAGTGCTCATGCTGACATGTGAGTGGATGTTGCCACAGTCTGACAGCAGATGTTTTTTTTATTTATGATTTAAATTTTATAGACCTATTTTAGGATTACTAATGAGGTAACGTTCATTTCTCAATGGAAGAGGCAGTAATTTAAACAGTCTTGGATGTACTGTCATATCAATACGTCATTTAAAATGCTGAATATATAAAGCAAATTTTATGTAATTTTAGGGGGCAGAATAGATCTTCTCTAATTCTGTTTTTTATTACTCAGTTTGTTCATTTGTATTATTTTTTATTAATAAGCCTTCCAGATTCATACAGTGCAGTTGGCTGCATTTGGAGCTCTTGCATTAGAATGGATGCCTGTGATTATGCATGTGATTAGAGGTCAACTACAAAATATGCAAATCAGAGAATCTAAATAGCAGCTGCTATTTTTGCAACTTGCACAAACTGGACCATCTATTTTCATAGGCTTGTTAAAATATGAGGAAAAACAGAAGCACTGATTGGAAATGATGCTGCCACTTGGATTACTTTATTACTGAATCCTCAATATGGCCTGTGACATTTACTACAGCCTTCTGCAAAAAAACAAAACACAAAAAAAAAAAAAAAAAAAAAAAAAAAAAATCAAGACCAGGTGGTCAAAAACCATGTTTATTTCCCCTTATAGATAAGTCACATCAAAGATGCTGCAATGGAATACATTTCCTGGGCAAATTTGGGAGACAGTAATTGTATTTTTGCCTGAGAATTTCATATTCCAGTAGATAGAATTAAGGACTTTAACAGGTCCCAGCAGCTGCTCACTGAGGCTTGGTAACCATAATTAGGATTGGCACTTTCAAGCATGCTTTTAGTGACCAGGGAGTCCAGACAAAGCTCTCTCAGTTTGGGGTTTGAGGCTATGCTACACCAAAGAAAAAGGTCATTCACAATCAAGGTCTCAAGGGGAGCTTTTTAAAGGCCTTTTCTCCTTCCAAATCAATCACAATTTCACAGGCAATTTTTCAAAGTCTGTTAGAGAGTGCAATGACCTATTGCCATCTGTAGCCTCAGTGTTGAAGTGAGGTCATTTGCAAACTACTGCAACATTGCACTGGTATGTTTATGACTTGTGTTCGTGGTTAATGTATCTGTCGATTAATAACTCTGAAAATAGCAGACACATTCGAAAACTCTTTTTCTAACATTTGTTTTAGGATGAAGAATCTGACTTACCCTATAACCGCTCAGAACTAGCCTGGTGTCTCTGTGTAGAGAGAGTGTCAGCGTAGTGAGAACAAATGTTTAACCCTGAATGTATTATTTCAGAAATCCTATCACTGAAGGCCCAGATGTTTTAAATGATTTACATTTGAAAGGCTTGGGTGAAATCGACGTGCAAAGGCATTTTCAGCAGGGATAAAGACACTGAATCTCACACGACTCTGCCCGCCCTATATGAAGGTGGTGACAATCCAGTGACAATCCAGCGTTTTTCTGGCCTTAATCCTAATGTTTTTCATGCTGTGCTTTATGTAACTGAAATGTGAAACACTGTATGCAGCGCTCGTGCCTGGCTCGAGTAATATATGGCCATATTGCCAGCTGTGACATGCTAGACCTGTCATCTTTCTGGAGCAGCGCAGTGGATTAAATGTTGGATGGTTTTCAGAATGATCTTCTCAACTCTGAAACAACCACCCCTCTCTCTCTCTCTCGGTGGCCCTGCCAGCTAAAAAGTGATTGTATTTAAAAAAGAAATGTATCTTGAAATTACATTTTGACAGTTGTGGTCTCAGCTCATTTTGAAAGCACTGGTCAGTGTTTATCACCTCCTTCTGCCTAGGGGGAAATATAATATAGTGCTGTCAGCCTGCACCTTTTCAGGGAGTTTCATTTAAAGCCGTGGAAAAGGCAGCAGACAATTTAGGTGTTACACAACGGCTTATAATAGTTGTGTATATTATGTTTGTCTTTCTTTTTTCGATAAAGGCTGATACTTTTGATTACCATTTGGTATTTTTCAATTACCTCAATATTTGGCAGTCATTATTATTTTCTGAAACGATTAATGATTAGTCGATTAACCGATTAGTCAATAAGCAAAAAAATTACTGACAACTTTCATAATAACAATAACTTTATCAAGCAAAAATGCAGGACATTCCCTGTTTTAATTTATTTATTTACATTTTTATTTTATTTATGTAAGATTTGCCACTTTTTTCTGTTTCATCTCATTGTAAACTGAATATCGACATATCAATTAGACTGAAGCATTTTTCAGACATTTTAAAAACTACAAGATGATTCAATCAATTTGAAACATTTTAAACAATAAATCAATCATGAAAACGACTATGAGTTGAAGCCATAAATGTACTATACACAAAAGCATCACATTTAGAAAATGGCATGTTAAACTTGGTTTTGTTATTAAAGGCACACCATTAGGATACTTTCAGGTGCTTGTTGGTACTTAAAATAATCACTGGAGAGACAGATATGATGCAGAAATCCCTTTTGCACGGCTGATAACTGACTATGTTTTAGTAAATGAAAAATGATGCTTAGTCGTACAACATAGTTTTGACATGAAAACAGTGGTTGGTGTTAATCCAACTGCAGCATCATTTAGATCCTTCTCTGCCAGTACAATATGAAGAGACAATGACACAGCAAAGGTGCTCTGATTTTTACATACTGTAGTTTCGTACAGAATAACCAGCAACTGGCACAAAAAAGATTTTTCGGTCATGTCAATTCATCAAATTGAAAAGCGGTCTGGTCAAAGCTTTAATGCCTTTGTGTATCTGGTTTAATGCAAGACAGTTACATTATGTTATGGGCCTGGTCAATGTGATACTATAAATCATGAGCTGGTGGGTACACATTCACGTATGATTTCATCAGAAGTGACTAATTGTCTAGAGCAGCATATTGAATAAGTTTGCAAGTATGAGGTGAATCAGTACATCTGTTTATCTGCTGAACTGGAGTGAATTATTGATTTGACATGTGAAGGAGAGCTAAAGGATGTTGTTAAATGTCTGCCATGACAATGTATTACTGGATGTGTGAACTCTCTAGATGTATTAGCTGTGGAACTGGCCTGTAAACAACCGAATGTTTAACATGTTTTCCTAACCGCATCATCCCACACTTCACTATCAACTTGTCAGCTTGTGAAATTTAGGCCATGTAAATAGGGTGAGGTCAGTAAAGGTCAAGCTTTTCTCTGAATGAGATTAAATCCAGTGATCTTAACCAGGTCCTTTATTGGCACTATGTGATAGAAAGACATAGAAAATTGGTCCACATTATGCAACTGCAAGAATTCATCCATGCTAACCTTCAAACTTAAAAAAAAAAACTCTGTAATAGAGATGAATAACTTATTCGGTCAATAACTTTTCTATTGTTACCTCAGTGTTATCTGGTTAATACTTTCACCATCCCTGTTTCTCCTCTTCCTACAGGGGGCATCTTTGAGACACTTGAAAATGAGCCCATTAGTGTTGAAGAACTGGCCTTTAAATTTGCTGTAACCAACATAAACAGGAACCGGACTTTAATGCCAAACACCACATTGACCTATGACATCCAGAGAATAAACCTATTTGACAGCTTCGAGGCCTCAAGAAGAGGTAAGGATCATCTCATTTAATTGGTGAAAGCGTTAACTTGAGTTTCTCTCCTGTTGGTCATTTGTTATTTTCTCTCTTCACTTTCTCTTTCATTACTAAAGCCTGTGACCAGTTGGCACTGGGTGTTGGGGCTGTATTTGGCCCCTCTCACAGCTCATCTGTCAGTGCGGTCCAGTCTATTTGTAACGCCCTAGAAGTCCCTCACATCCAGACACGCTGGAAACACCCTTCAGTGGACAACAAAGACAGTTTCTACATTAACCTCTACCCTGAATACACCTCCATAAGCCGAGCAGTGTTGGACATAGTGCAGTTCTACAAGTGGAAGACGGTCACCGTGGTCTATGAGGATGCAACTGGTGAGTGAAGATGAGATTTAATGACATAGGAGACATATGGTGCAAATCCCAGAGGGAAATGCAGCTGTCAAAACAGCAGTAAAGCATAAAAGCACGACAGCAGCATATGTGTGCTGTAATGAAAACATAAAAGGAAGGACAGACACTTTAATGTCAAATTTGATCAAACGTAGCCACATGACTAAATGAATCAAACTGCAGCAACAAGTTGGCATGTTTGCATGCATGTGTACTGTACATTCAGTTGCCAGTTTATTAGGTAATACAGCAGCTCTATTGTAAATTATACCTGCGGTTGAGACTGCATTTATATATTATACAGTGAGGTGTTTCTGTACTTTCCATTTGTATTTTTGAGAGTTGGTGTCAATATTTGATTTGGAGTACACTACTTATGTTTATCCATGAGGAAAAGCTAGAGGCCAACAAAAACTTCCACTACATCTCACGGGTCTACGCCATAGGGAGCCCTACATAAAATTACCTTGCTGAACGTATATGTATAGATGAGTCATTATATATGTCTGTGCAAGCAAGCATATGTGGGAATACATGTAGGGGTATGAATATTTACATGTACAGTACATACGACCATATGTTCAACATATTTATTGCATGAATCTGTGAGGAAGGAAGGAAGGAAGGAAGGAAGGAAGGAAGGGCCATATGTTCTTACCTTTAGAAGAGCTTCTTTATTAACCGCGTGCTTGCATACTCCCATAAAGTCCTCTCACCTGGTCAGATTCCACAGATAGAGACAGCAGTCACAGCAGCACCTGTTTAGGGTCATGATGTCTGTTCTCGTTTCCGGTTAGGCTATAGTTGAAATTGTACATCGTTGTGACAGAGGTGTCCAGGCAGAGCAGTAATTCATATGTTCTCAGTCTGGTTGTTCGTGAAGCGGTAACGCGAGGATGACTGAGGATGATTATTTCTCTGCAGCTTTGAAACTCCCGCTTTTCCTGCGTGCATGGAGCTGCTCCTGCGGTTCATCTGGCTTCTTTTCCTGGCCCATTAAGATCTGCCATGCACCAGCGCTGCCGAGAAAATTTATTAAATGTTTAGTTAGAAAACTTGTCTACTCCACATACAACCGACCTTACATAACAAACATACCTTAGCATCACGTATCGATGCGACTGTGCAACACACCAACGTCACGTGGCAATCACAAACAGCACCTCTACACCTGTTTCATGCGCAACATCCCTTTCCTGTAGTAGCTAAAGTGCCACACTTGTGCCTAATACGAACCTTTATTTTGAAAGTCGGAAATAGCGGTACGCTATCATGCCTTTATTGACGCTTTTTGACGAATTTAACGTTGCCATCGTTCACCGCGGCCGCTAGAGGGCAGTGAAGACGAGTGGCACTAGAACTGAATTGATGTACTGCTACAGCGCTTTAAATGAATAAGTTTGAAATGAAGTCACAAAACTGAACCAGAAACATACAAACACTAATGTCCTTTACATTTTCTGGTGGTGCTGATTAATTACATTCATTTAGTTTTTAAACTCAAAAACAGATTGTTTCAATTACACAGCCTTTCTTGAACTACAAGAGTTCTACTACTACTACTATTGTTTTTTTTTTCTTTTTTAAATTTGTGGTTGTTGAGTCTAATAATCGTCTTCTTTTCTTTTAATGTAAGGACTGATTCGTTTGCAAGAGTTGATCAAAGCTCCATCCAGATACAGCATTAAAATCAAGATCCGCCAGCTGCCAACAGGAAGTAAAGATGCCCGTCCTCTGCTGAAAGAGATGAAGAAGGGGAAGGAGTTCTATGTCATCTTTGACTGCTCTTACCAAACATCAGCTGATGTTCTCAAGCAGGTAAATTTACAGGGAAATTTACTTGTTAGGCGGCTCACAAGAAAACAGGATAAAATGCAGAAAACAAGTGTGCTTGCAATCAAGTAACAAAAAATGTGATAAAATACAAAACAGTAAAAATTGGCTATATACATATTTACACAATGATGGAGGTGATGAATAAGATACTATGAGAAAAATATTACACAGACCCACCATAAACAAACGAAAAGTTGGACTAGACAAACATCTACCAGCATGTAGTTTATACTAGGCAGAGGTTCTTGCCCTTCGGGTTTCGTTCATAACTTCTTACCTAAAGTGCAACATTCTGTCAGAAACTCACTTTGAACACAGGAATCCATTTGAATTTTTCAATGGTGAATACTCCCTGTGCTATTTTCGCATTTCTTCATTGCTTTTGGTCTAATATTCACTATGTGCGAGATTAGTCAAATTCTGTCCCCTTCAGAAATCCTATGTTCAATTCCAAATCCAAGCAGAGCCTATTTCTGAGCCAGACATACACATTTAGACCCAAAAGCTGCACAGAAGATTAATTGGACACTACACTAACACGAGCAAACTGTGACATATACTCACTTGAATACTTGTTAATGCAAACCATGCAAACAATGCAGAATGAGCCAATTCAGTGAATGGACAAAAGAAAATGAAGAATCCCAGGATATAAATATAAATATGGTTGAATGGCATAAGGAGAAGAGAAGATTATTTTTTCTGTCTAGATCAAAAATCTGGTGTGAATCTAAGATGAAGGGAAAACTCTAAACCAGTCTTTCCTCTCTCATCCTTTTTAGATCTTGTCCATGGGGATGATGACTGAATATTACCACTTCTTCTTCACCACACTGGTAAGAAAATCACCTTTCCAAAATTTCTCTACTCTCAAGAACACACAAAGGTTGTGCTATGTAATGTATTTCCATGGAAACACTGACTCATGAGATTTCCCTTTGAAACTGGATTGAAAATACTTGGTGGATGTGTGCATTGGTAACATGCCACGTAATTACACACTGTTCTGTCTTAATTAAATGGCCTTTTATCCTACATAAGTTTAGATGTGCGTGTTCACCTAGAGATTCTGTTATGCAAAGATTATGCAGATGAAATCAAACATCTATTGTCTCTTTTATAATAAGATTGCTGGATGTTTTCAGTGTCCTTGGCATGGTTCCACCGTATTATACTGTACATTGTTCCACTGTTTTAATCATCTGTCCCTTTACCCTTGCTGAATAAGTCACATCTTCTTTTGGGTCTGTTGAAGCAGCATTAATTCTGCACTGATGTTGTTGTTCCTCTAAAGGACCTGTTTGCCCTCGACCTGGAGCCATACCGCTACAGTGGGGTCAACATGACGGGGTTTAGGCTGCTCAACATAGACAGCCCTCAGGTGGCCTCAGTGGTGGAGAGGTGGGCCATGGAACGACTGCAGGCTCCCTCCAAAGCTGAGACTGGAATGATGGAGGGGATGATGACAGTGAGTTTACTTTTTTCTACATTCATTCCTCATGTTTATTATCTAACAACTGCAAGGGGGTATGTGTGGGGGGATGTGACTGTGCTTATATACTGTAAGCAACAAGCTCAAACAGGTGGCCGAAAGCCCATTAAGTCTCTTTAAAACTATACATTAGAAAATATATGAACAGGTGATAGGCTTGTCAGCTGAGAAAAGTTGGCCGCACCTGAAAACAATCAGTTTTTCAATTGCCAGTTCTACACTATTTTCTTTCCCTATTGATTTGATTTTGTATCTTGAACACTATGTGTGCATGACAAGTTCAGACAACTTGACTACAGTCATCAAACTTTCACAGTTTTTTTTAAAACATTTTTTGGAAGAGTAAAGGAATAAACATAATTTCCCTCCAAAAGATCTCACAATCAGTGGAAATGATTCGAACTTAACTCAGATGGGACATTTAATTTACATAAACTTGGCCAAAAACTGTACTCTAATATCAAATAAGGCCATTCTCAGGATACAGAAATAATCACTGAGAGATTTTATATGTACATGTATAAACACATTGCCTATTTTGGGAAGCTGCCCGAGACCTTTACAGCGATTTAAGCACAGTCCCTCTTTGTGCACACTTGAGTATAGAATACAGCAATTCACCATGTTGCTTTCTGATTGTGTGTACAATCAGAAAGGTACTTTGGATAAAATTGCACAGCAAATTGTGCTCACTGTGACTGATTGTGGTTGCCTGTTTGATTGCTCTCCATGTAGTTTGTCAAAGTAGTGCCATATTTTTTGGGGTATGCTTTGAGAAACCATATGGCGCTGTGCATTTACATCAACAGTCCTGATGTGATAAGTGCATGACATGTGATTTGTGATCCCTGCTGATGGATGATGACGGGCGTGTTTCTCCTTCAGACTGAAGCAGCTCTGATGTACGATGCCGTCTACATGGTGGCTGCTGCCTCGCAGCGCACCTCCCAGATCACTGTCAGCTCCCTTCAGTGCCACAGACACAAACCCTGGCGCTTTGGATCACGCTTCATGAACATGCTCAAAGATGTGAGTTAGGTTTATGAATGTGTGACACCCACCCCTCTTCCTCCATCCATCCGTTTCATAGCCTGCTGCCTCTAGTTCATTTCCCTGAGTGCAGAAGCAGAAACAATACAGTTAGATCAGATGTGGTGAACGCATGTGTGATGATCATATTCAAAATAATTTGTCTCAGGAGGCAGGGATTGACGTCATGTGCTGCATGTTGGAGGTTTCTTAGATTAGTCAGATGACTACTGATAAGAGCTGTCCATTGGGATCTGCTGCTATATGACTATAGCTGCAATCTATATGAATGTTCTATGCAAACAAGATGACATAAGAAAGATTTTAGAATTTCTTTAGACTATTTATCTATTGATGTGAAAGATCTCTGTGGGTTATTGGCTTCAGGCAGTCATAGACTGCAAGGGAGTTTGACTTCATCTGTATCCATGAAATGACATTTGAACACCTAAACACTGGGTACTTCGTGTTCAAAGGGCTATATCTCCCACAGAGTTCTTTATATATTAATATAAATCTACTCAAATTAAAACTAAGACTTTGCAGTTTAATATAATGTCCATCATTTTACTTCAGATTCAATGTGCTGAAGCACAGAACCTGAAGAAAAAAAATATGTAACTATCCAAATACAGCCTGGACTGTGTATTAATTTGTATTTAATAAGCCCTCCTGTTATATTGTACTGTCTAAGCTGATGTTTATTTGACAAATGAGCATTTCAATTGTGTGTGAGGAGAGAATATTGAAGGACACAGGCAATGCCAAAGAGTGAGAGTAAATGAACTTTGCAGCTACGCAGCTCCAGCAGATGTTGTCTATAATTAGACGTTTGATCAGCATTTTTACATAAACACACTAAAGTATAAACTATGGCCTTGTCCTCTGATGATTAACAGTCCTCTGCCTTACGCTCAATAAATATAATAACCTATATCCTCTCAAGCATGTTTTTATTACGGTGCACTGATTTGAAAGGACACCAAATCATACACTTTACATTACCAACTAATATTTCCCAAAGCTTACCATATAGTTAATTAGTCATCATGGAGATCAGGTGACTGAGGACCAGCAGGAAGAGCTGAGGACAACTGCTGGAGGGAGATGGATTAGCTGGGGTCTAAAATGATATGAGGTTAGTGTCAGGCAAACTATACTTACTTACTATACTAATATATAATTAAGAGGTTTGAAACTTTCTTAAATCTGTTATTGTGGACATCTTGTTTATCCTCATATTTATCGGTTAATAATCAAAAACATTGTGTTACGCTTTAAAAAGTTATCAGCAGTAGCATAGTATGTAGAATTTGGGTAAAACATGCAAAATAACTGGCATGGTCTGCTTTTCAAATTATGGCTATAAATTGACTATGTTATCTGAAGTGCCCTTGAGGAAGACATTGAATCCAGGGGGTGCTGCTCTGTAGCTTGACCTGCACTCTGCTCTTGTGGGAGAAGGGAGGGAAAAAGATTCCCCCTGCAGGAATCAACACTGTGTCACATATTTAAAACTAAAAGCTAAGTTTTGCAGAGAAAGTTTTAGGAAGAACTCATAGTTCAAGAAAATCAGGTTCAGCTTTTTTGTATTTAACTGTTTTCCTAAAATGTATAGATGCAGAGCATGTTTGTAAGGACAGCATATAGGCATGAGGGAGGAGAGGAAAAATCAAATTTTTTCTCTTATGTTCATGGATGTTCAGAGAGGTTTCAGTGCTGTGTTGAAATCTCATTCTCATCCTTAATATCATCTGGATTCTTCAATCCGTGAAGATCAGTGTCATCACTACGTGTACAGTAATGACACCAACACATGGTCGAGACAGAGACAGTTTTGATTGGCGAGGATTTAAAACTAGACTTAATGACAGGAATAAATCTGGATTTAGGGGTCAAGTAGGTCTCACAGATGTGTGCAATAAGACCGTGTGAAGCGGTCTAATCAAAGAGCAACTTCACCAAACGATACCCTTTAACTGTCTATAGATGCTGAAGATCTTTGCGTTAAATAAAACTTTAATTCCTGCTAATGCCAAATTTTAACTTGAATATTGTGTTTGTGCATGTGGGATGCAACACAAAATAGTACCCTTATAATAATGTGCATTTTTCTCTGTCTCTCTTATGTAAAGCCAAACTTTACATAAGATATTTTAGAGTATATTAAATTTGGAGCATTTTGTAGAATCTAACACAGTATGACACTAAATTAGTTACCCAGATTGTTGGATTATATTATGATCAACTATTCAGCGAGCGACAGTTTACCCAAAAATCTAATAAAAACTTTTCCTCTTACATCAAAATCCATTATTTCTGTTCAGAGAGTTTGGGTGTGATTTATGGCGGTTTGGAGCTTTTGCCTGTACTATGTGCTGAGTGACATTTGGTTTGTGTCACTCACAGTGCCCTCAATATTTTCTAATTCAGAGAGCAAACACAAAGCAAGGCGCACTGTTGTGAGCTTCAATACGAACTCTTGGAAAATAAACATGTCACACAGCTCTTCCCTTGTATACCACGCTTTATTTCCCAAACGTATTTGGCTATTTTTTTTTCATGTTCTGTTCATGGAAAGACCTAACACCAAACACTTATGTCCCTTTTATTACTATCACTTTTATTATCAGTTTATTGCCATCATAGTAACTCACAATAATCTGTAGGTTTAACTGAGAACTACTTTCTTCCAGCCAACTCTCTTATGTTTGTGCAGAAGGAATAAACTGTTCATGACAAGTTGTATGGATTAACATAAGTAATGCAGTTTTTCAGTGATGTACATGTAAATTAGGGAGCTGTAGTATTTTCATCAGTGTGTAATTAGATTATGTTTCTTTTGAATGTAATGTAGAAGCAGAGTAGGGAATTCTGGAACAACTTCGCCTACTTCCATGTTTCATGGCAAAGTTATTTAGATGTAATACAACAGTATACTTTCAATGCGCTTTGATTCGTAGCCAGAAATTTTTAAAATTATGAAATGCCATGGGCAGAATGTAGGCAAATTTAAAGTAGCTGTATTGATTTGTAGCTATGCTATCTTCCCATAAAGAAAATGGCTTCTCAGCTTTCTCTGTCAGTGCCGAATTGAGATGCAGCTCATTTCTCTAAGCCCGCTGTAATAGAGATTTAACCTGACTGTTATTCAACCGAGTTCACTTCATTATCAGCTGCCTTCAGATATTTCTGAGCTCTGCTACCTACCCACTGCTCTCCTCTCAGACAGAGGCCGTGCCTGCCCGCTCTATTTACATCACTGTCCACCATGTAATATACTCAGAGACACTTAAAATTTCCATTGAGGATCCAGCCAATGCAAAAATGCCCATTAAGATGCAGTTAGCCTTTGTCAGTGTTTGTTGCTTAATGGAGGTCTCATCAATTATTCATTTTTTAAGAATTGTTTTCATTTTTCCAGGCTTCTGCCTGACTTTGCATTTATGTATATGACAATAAAAGCTGAGGGATTCATTGTTTTTTTTTTTCTCTGCCCTCTCTTCACCACAGGCACAATGGAACGGCTTGACGGGTCAAATAATTATAAACAAGACAGACGGCCTGCGGAAAGAATTTGATTTAGATGTCATCAGCCTAAAGGAGGATGGCTTGGAGAAGGTGAACTATCTGACCCGTGTCTGTACTATTGGTGCAAGCTGCTATTGCAGACATTCAATCAGAGCTGAATAGAGTAGGGAAAACAGAAACAAACAAGGCCACTGCTATTCAAAGTTGCAAAAAGATGACGTGTCTGTATAACAATATACAGTACAATGCACCGGAAAATATCTGGTGTCCTAATTTTGCCTCAAAAAAAGGAACTTTTTGAACTGTTCTAGCAAATACTTAGTCGTCATTTTAAGATCAAAAGTTTGTGGTTGTTCCTTTAATCACTGACAATGCTGCTCTCAGTGTTGTCAGGTCAGGAATAGGTTATCTGTTAATGACAGATCTCTTCACAACAAACTCAGGTTAACACAATGGAAGGATGCATTTAAAACAAAATAAAAATTGGAACCAGAGGATTATTTTCCGTGTTTGTCTTGAAGCCAAAATTCAGAGTCACTGTTGTACTTTTCTTTAAGTTCGGGCCTCTGTGATTAAAATGCTTTCTCTTTATTATTTCTGCAAGACAATCGCAGGCAACAACCGCCTGAATAAAGTGTGGAAAAAGGTCTGTACTTTAGCTGCTCTGGCAGACTAAAGGAATATTGACACTGTTTACTAATTTGCTCTACCTGATGCTCTCTGTGATGTCTCCCCTTTCCATGATCAATAAGTATTAGGTTCTGGTGGGAAGAAATGTTCAACATTTCTGTATTGACATGACATAGTTTTATAAAATATTGTGTTTCGTGCTCCTTTCCTTTTTCCCTCCCCTGCTCTCATCTCTTTGTTCTTCAGTTGTAATTTTTTTTTTTGCTTCTCTGTACTTGTTTCTTTTCCCTAATTTGTGTTATTTACCTTGATCGTGTGAATGTGAGTCAGGCAGCATAGGACCTTTGATGTCCAGTCGGTGTGGTTATTTGGATATTTTATTCGTTACAGATCGGCGTGTGGAACTCTCAAACAGGCCTTAATTTAACTGAAAACAACAAGGATTCATCCACAAATGTGACTGACTCAATGGCCAACAGAACTCTTATTGTCACTACTATTCTGGTATGAATAAAAGTAAAATCATTATCAGACAGCATTTCATCGGGCGTGCCTCGATAAAACCAATAAAGTCGGTACTGTTTTTTTTTCCAGGAAAATCCTTATGTCATGTACAAGAAATCTGATAAGCCGCTGTATGGAAATGACCGCTTCGAGGGCTACTGCCTCGACCTGCTTAAAGAGCTCTCCAACATTTTGGGCTTCTCCTATGAGGTAAAGCTGGTGTCAGATGGTAAATATGGAGCTCAGAATGACAAGGGAGAGTGGAACGGCATGGTGCGAGAACTCATTGATCACGTGAGTATCGATCATCAATCAGTCTTACTGTAGGAGGAAAGACATTCAAGTGATCGACAGTATCAGTGGACTGTGGTTTTGTTGTGTACCAGGTGGCTGACCTGGCTGTGGCCCCTCTCACCATCACATACGTGAGGGAAAAGGTGATAGATTTCTCCAAGCCCTTCATGACTCTGGGGATCAGCATCCTCTACCACAAGCCCAACGGAACCAATCCAGGAGTGTTCTCTTTCCTCAACCCGCTCTCTCCAGATATCTGGATGTATGTGTTGCTGGCCTGCCTTGGTGTCAGCTGTGTGCTGTTTGTCATTGCCAGGTAAAATGCTACACAGGAAAAAAGAGAAACAACTGTGTTAACTGTTTGCTAAAAATACATTTTACGTAAATAAGATTTGCTAAACAGGCCACTTAGCGGCAAAGTATCTGTTACTATAAATTAAACTTGCTCCCTGGTCTAAGATAAGTAGATATAACACAGTTTCTGTGTATGAAAAGCATAAAACAAATGCTAGTAAAAGGGACCAAAGAATATGTTGTCATAGTTGTTTACACTTGAAGCAGTTGATTAACTAAAAGCGAAATTTCACCTCGGTTGAACATTTTAATTTCCGGTATGCAGTAGGCCTTTTGGATTTATGAAAAGTCAGCCATTAAATTTGACTGCAACAAGGAGCTATAGATTCAATGCACACTGCTGCAGTAACAGACCACTCTAATGTTTATGTGTCCTTGGTCAGAATTGAGTCGGGGACTTTTTCCTGTTTGCATTATGTTATTATGGAAAAGAGGTCAAATGAGGGTGGCAATGCTTAAATATAAGCTGTTGCCACAGACATTAATAAGGTGGTGTCTTGTCATTATCAAGTCATCATAGTTTTTTTTTTTACATGATTAATTGTGACTGTTTAATTCTTCACCTTCAGGTTTACTCCCTATGAGTGGTACAACCCTCACCCCTGCAACCCAGACTCAGACGTGGTTGAAAACAACTTCACTCTAATAAATAGTGTCTGGTTTGGAGTTGGAGCACTTATGCAGCAAGGTATACTTACTGCAATTATAACTGTATTATGCTTTACACTGTTTTCATACCTGGCAGAAGTTTCCCTTTGGTAAAGCACCACCAACCATTGTCTTCATACACAGAATAATGTTTGTGGTGTGAATGGAAAAAAAATTAATTAGTCAGTGTCACGGCTATTATTTGTTGCATACTGAATCATCATTGTCTCATGATGTGTCTGTTTGAAGAATACATAATGTACCGTGCGTGATTTTCTTACAGGATCTGAACTGATGCCTAAGGCCCTCTCTACCAGGATAGTTGGTGGGATATGGTGGTTCTTTACATTGATAATAATCTCCTCATACACTGCCAACTTGGCCGCCTTCCTCACTGTGGAGAGAATGGACTCACCAATTGACTCTGCAGATGACTTAGCCAAGCAAACCAAAATAGAGTACGGAGCTGTAAGAGACGGCTCCACCATGACCTTTTTTAAGGTAACCTTCTTTCCACTGTATAGTAAATGGGAAAGTAATTTTACAACAATGGGGGGGGGAGGGGAGGGGGGGTTGCAAACAAGAGAACAACTTTTGAGTTCAGTTAGCCTGACAAGTTTTACCCTTGAGTCATCAGTCCTCAGTCATTACAGTCCCGTGATATGTGCTGAGAGTAGGGTTAAAGGTTGGTAGCTTCCTCATACATGCAGCTTAACGAAAACCACTGGGCAGTTTTTCCCTAACAATTTCAATGATTTGTTGTTTTTGCTTGCAGCACATCCACAGATTTATCTGAATGTACAGTGGAAATTGAATGAACTCAGGCAGATTTGTACATACTTGTCACATCACATCTCCTGCCATGCATCAGAATAATAGCTCCAGTCAGCAGATAGTCTGCAAATACTATTATATTTGAAATATTAGACACACCATTGACGTCAACCACTGACCATGTATCAACATTATCTGTTTTGTTTAAAACTCCCTGTTGTTGCTTGTTGTTGACCATCGTGATGAATTGTTTTAAACTTGCATCAATCCCGATTCTGATTCAACAGAAATCCAAGATCTCAACCTATGAGAAAATGTGGGCATTCATGAGCAGCAGGAAAAACACAGCCTTGGTGAAGAACAACCGGGAGGGGATTCAGAGGGTCCTCACCACAGACTATGCTCTATTGATGGAGTCGACCAGCATCGAGTACATCAGCCAGCGCAATTGCAACCTCACACAGATCGGAGGCTTGATTGATTCAAAGGGCTATGGTGTGGGAACCCCAATTGGTAAGTGACATGAACAACAACAAATTACACGCAAACAATGATAATCAATAAATGCTCCCTAAATGTCTGCAAAGCAACACACACAGAGGTTATATGGCTGGTAATGGCAGTAATAATGGTTTTTCCTACTGTAGGCTCCCCTTACAGAGACAAGGTCACCATCGCCATCTTGCAGCTTCAGGAGGAAGGGAAGCTGCACATGATGAAGGAGAAATGGTGGAGGGGGAATGGCTGCCCAGAGGAGGACAGCAAAGAGGCCAGTGCCCTGGGTGTGGAAAACATAGGGGGAATCTTTATTGTGCTGGCAGCCGGACTAGTCCTCTCAGTTTTTGTAGCAATTGGAGAGTTTATTTACAAATCCAGAAAAAACTTGGATATTGAGGAGGTGAGTGTCGGCCAGTGCGAATGGCACAACAAATATTAACACACTAGGGGATACAATCTCAGACTGTTATGAACCTGCTACACATTTGCGTTGTCATTGTTGTCATCAGAGGTACTGCAGTAATCACTGGGCCCAACAAAAATCTCCAGTCTGAATGTGTTGAACTGCATTGTTACAATCAAAACATATGTTTTTAATGCAGGATTTAGTGTTTTAAGTAGTTTTGAAGTAGAGCACATGAACATTTTAGTCTTGATTGGAAGAATACATTTGAAACCCTTTTTAGGATGGTTGTCGACTGCTGACATCATGACGCTTGACCATCTTGGCCTTTCTGTTTTTCACAAAAAAACTGTAAAATTGTGACTTTGTTTTGTGTGAAAAAAAAATGTCATTGTCATGCCATGATATTGTCGGTAAGTGATGGTAAGTGGTATCTTTTGAGGCATGTTTGCCATGTTAATTTCAACAACTGCAGTAGGCTTGAGGGGATTCTGTTGAAAAATGTTTGCGGTTTTCATATTCATAGCGCACAGAAACTGACATAAGAGCACTACTTTTTACCACTTTTGTATGTACTCATGTATTTTAAAAAAAATCTTATGATTTACTCAGTGACAGTTGTTTCCAATTTGTTTATGAATGAGTGCTCCCTCAAGATTTTATTCATCAAGTTGCTTAATGTCTATACTTTTTTTTCTTTGTTTTTTTGCTTTTTGTATTATATGAAGTTCATGAACATGCATGTATAAGTTTCATCATGTTGGAGTTGTTTCAGAATGACTAAAGTTATGTGAGAACATTACATTCTTAACTGTTTTATTTCTGTTTTGTTTTTTTTGGGGGGGGGGGGGGGGGGGGGGCTGATTGCTCCCTTCTTCTGCATGCACAGCCCTTTCCTTTACTGCATGGAATCACTATCACAAACTTTGGATTTCATCCACAAAACATTTGGGTCACATCAAGAAGATCCAATGTTAAATCAGTATGTCTTTCAAAATGCAGCTGTTCCAGTTTGCGCACTTGATTTGTTTTTGCCATTTCTGGGGAATGATTTTCATGAGACATTTCACTTATGTTATCATAGTACTGGGGTTATGAGTTGAGTAACCTCAGGTTTGCTTGTTATTGTTTTTGGCTTGCACTATAGAAAACCTACCTTACTTTCTATGTTCTTTTTATATGCTTACATACTAACAAAAATAAGACCTTGGTGACTGCATGTCACCAAGGTCTTATTTTTGTTATACATAGATGTTGCTTGCGGTCTTAAGTATTCCACACTAACCAACTATTATGTATTTTCATTAATTGATCACACTGGTTGATGACATGTTCCACAGTGTCAGGAGCAGCTTCTAGCATCCCTAAATCACCTTTCTCTTCTCTAGTTGGTGTCAACTCTGATCAAGCCCATATTTACCTCACTCAGGCTTAGGCTCGTAAATAACATTCCCATTAGGTAGTGGATTACAAACACATATCACACACTCCTGGTTTAAAATTGTTGGGGCCCTGACACACAGATTAGAAAATCCTGCAGATGTAATGAAATTCTTCCCCCAAATGTCACAGGTAACACTGAGCTTTGCCTGTTTTGTCCCTGCTTTATAGGATTTGTGCCACATTCAAGATGACGTGACAGAATTTCAGGCTTGAACAACAATCATTACCTCAATTTATCTTCACTGTTTTGTAGTTTTAAAGAGGCCTATAGTGAACCAATGCGCAAAGTGGAGAAGGTGATTATGATTATTACGTGGATGACTTTTGAGATACAACAATATGATTCCATGCATCGTACAGGCAGCATTGCTTCAAATCAATGCTAAGCTGGATATTATGTAGCCCAAATATTCAATGAGAATCCATTGTTAGTGTTGCATTCATTTTCAACAAAGCATTACCAATATGCACATAATGATATTGGTGATCGAAATTGTATCACTTTTCAAAAACTTTTCAGAAGTTAAGGTTTAACTGTTCCTGGCTACAATCATGTGAGATTTAAATTTAATTGTGTTTAATGAAGTGTGGCTGCCCACCAACAAAATAAGGAGACACATGCAAGATATTCTGATGTGAAATCAACTTATTTGATGCAAATTTTAAGCATTCAGGTACCAGCAATGTATAACACAGTAAAAAGAGATTACTGAAGTTTACAGCTTCGCTTCTGTATGGCAAACTCAAAACTGTTCCAGTTTCTTTTGAGTTGTTTCTGTCATGGAGATTAATTACGAAAAAGTATGACATAATGTCAAAATCAAACAATCAACTGGAAGTGGGAAGTTAAAGATGTTTTTTTTTCGATGTTTCAGTCCAGTGTGATTGGACTGAATTTTGACCTGACAACTGTTCAGTGTTGTATTTTTCCTCTTTTTTTAAACCGATTTTGCTTCTACAATTTTATCCAATATCTGCTCTTTTTCAAGAGTTGATTCTTTTCACTGCTGTGATTGAGAGAAAAATCCAAGCCAAAAGGAGGGCAGGATTACACAGTATGTTCTTCTGCCATACAAAACACAACTTAAGAATTAGTCTGCACCTATCAAAAATAGTTCATCAGCAACTGTCATTGCAATAGGATCTAACTACTAATTATGGTCAATTGTAATACAGGCAAACGTTAGAAATGTCTTTCCATTTTACCCAGTGAACACCAGTGCTCATCAAATGCTTGAGTAACCTACAGTAAGTGACTTTGTTCGGAGGATGATGGTTTCTGTAAAACTCTGGGGATTTTTTCTGCACCGCTAAGCTGAAAAAATGACTCAGTGCTGAATCTAACTCTCACAACAGCAAAGTTAATTAAAAACCAGTGTACTTGGAAGAATTGCAGGCATCATTTTTGCTTTTCCACTTGGCTTAAGATGCTGATAAATTCTGACAATTCCTCCATGACTGGTTAAATAGTCATACTCTGATACGGCATGACTTCTTTGACAGATCTTGTTCTGAAAGGCTTTTCCATGTGCTTCTAGTGTTATCAATGCAACATTGTGGGGACTGTTAAGACATGAAAACAAGTGTGAATGTAATCTGTCACTGTACAACCAGCTGTTTGATAATCTGACAGTTGAAGACCAGGGTGCTAGCTAGCTGGGTTCCACATGTCCCCTGGTTTCTCTCATTTCTCTGGGAGATTACAGTATTATGGTCCTCATTTATATAATCCTGTCAATGGGATACAGCCCCTCTCCCTGCACTACCCCCAAAATGAAGTTCATAGCGACCGCAGCATGTAATCATTTAGGATACAGTAGCTCAACAGCTTATAAGACTTATGCTGTATTGCAGGAAGGTCATGGACCTTATGCTGGGCTTGATTATACAAGTATTGTGTCTTTCTCTAGGATTTTGACCCCTGCTAAAGGAACTTCAGCACTGTATGGATGGCTATTTCATAGTTCTACACTCAGGCATGTATGACTGAAGTCACTGCAGTGCTGCTATTTTAATTTTACATCAGGTGCATTCTTACAGAAAATAAGGAATCTGAAAGCTAATTGATGTATTTTGGTATAATCTGGTGTTTACTGAGGTGAAGACCATTGTTATCATATCACAGATTTTGGTTTATGTTGTTCTGATGTTCCAACAATTGGATTGTGTAATTTTTCAGACATCTCATGTTTATCCCAAAATTAAAGTGGATATGGAAAAATGTTTTAGCAAGCACAATCTTCTCTATCTCACAATGTTGCTGCTTGTTTCACATGACCTACTAGATAACATTTGTCTCTCTGGCCCTGAAAGAATTGGCCAGTGTTAGCCTGCAGGAAAAGTAAATTAATCTCCATGAGTGCCACACTGAATAGTGTTTGTCTATTTTATTAGCATTTTCCACTTTAGCAATTTTGCAAGCACGTTAACTTCTAGATGTTTTCATTTTTAATCCTTGTTTTTAACCCCTCTCATCCTGTTTCCTAATCCTTGCTACCTAAGTATTGTGGAGCCTGCCTGTCAGAGCATAATGACTGGAATCACTGGAAAAGTAGGTAAAAGGGACTTACATCAACACTTTATAAAAAAAATAAAACCATGCATTGTGTGGCAAAAGAATGAACATGGACTGGTAATTATATTGATAGCAATCTGAGCCAATTCATTTAAAAAAAAAATCATTAAATGAAAAAAGAAAATTCAGAATAGAAGGAGATGGAGAGAAATAACAGAAAAAAGTGAGAGATCTTAATCCAGATTTTTTTTGGTTAAAAGGAAATATAGGCTCTGACACAGAAGACAGATACAGAGTTCAAGGGGGCTTTGCATTAATCTCACGTTGTAATGACAGTTTAAGGTTTTGGTATTCTGATGAATTCCAGGATTGGGCTTAAACTGCTTTCATTTTGTTTGCTGGTTTTTAATCTTCTAACCCTGCGTTCTTAATGAGAACTCAGAGCAGGTTTTTAATCTCGCCTGAATGAGGCCGCGGATTATGGGCCTCTGACCTTGCCATGCCGCACAGCTGCTTCCTCCTCCTCAAATCAAGTCTCTCGTCCTGTGTAGCTTGCAAAAGAGGATAATCTTACTTTTTGAGCTACAATGCTCCAAAATCTGAACTGTGCATAAAAGACACAAACACCGGGGAAGAATCCTAATTTCAGGGAGGGAAATTCAGAAATAGGTCCGACTCATAATGCTCTGGGGTGCTGTGGTATTTGAAGGTGAAGCCAGTTTTGACAAGCATCAACTTGAGGATTTTCCACAGATGTGTGTCATGGCAGCATGGGGAGATGATATCTGATGTCTGTGGCATTATCATCATCTAATCCTTTTGACTTTTAGATGCAACACTACTTGTAGAGTTAGAGTTGCAGCTTTCTGTGCCAGTGTGTGTGTGTTTGTACATGAGCCAACTTCTCAAAGATAGGTACGAGGTTTATTAGTCGCTTCAGGGCTGCCGGTGTAATTATCACTTTAACCTTGAGGATTGTGTTCTGAGGAAAACACAATGAGATTGCTTTTTCTTTCATTTCCCCAAGTGCTACAGTAGCTATTTTAAAGAACATGAAACAACAAGGCAAACACTGTCCAGACTGAGAGAAGTAGGAAATTCATATCAGAAGACAAAAACATCTTGACAAAATTGCTTCTTCAACTTTAAAGAGGCCCTCCTGAAAGGGGTTGTTCTATTTAATACTGGTTTGTTTGACCATGTCTGACACAAGATCTCCACTCTGGAATGAGAGGGAGCACAAAGACCAGTGTTAGTCCACATTACAGCTCCATAAACTCCAACAACTTTAAACCTTCAATAATATTTATACCAGTTTTCTTTTGGCAGCTCAAGGATGGTTATTCACCGCCTGACAGGCCATCAGAGGAACCAGATCTACAGAGACAACCAAAAATAAAAGTAATTGTTCGTCATACAGCCACTATGTTGTGATGTTTTCTGCTGCTTTTTGATGGATATTTGAACAAGGTAAGTAGATTTGATGAAATTCATTATTCATTATATACATAATGTAAGCTACATGCTATCCATTATATACATATTTTAACTAGTTGTTTACAAAAAACAAGCAGCAAAATCAATAATGTAGTGAGGAAGGTTTTTTCTTTGTTTGTAATTATCTTTGTGCATCTTGTGTTTTGATTGGAGATGACTTGCACTTGCACCCATGTGCTAAAAACAATGTGCAGTCTGCAAAATAATTCAGTTGCTGCCGTGCAAGGAAAAAGGTCAAAATTATATTAAAAAATCCTCCGAATATAATGAAAGAATTGTTTTTCAGACTCATGAGGATGATGCACAGTTTCACAACAGTTGTCACGAAAGTCAAGAAATCAAGAAAGATCTTTGGAGAGCAGCCTATCACACGCCTCGCAAGTAGCTAATGCAAAGCTTTTGTCAGATGGGAACATCAGAACCTGTATTACTGATTACTGTTTCTCCTGTATTGTTTTGTTACATTTTACCATAAATTACATGTATGGTAACATTTGTAAGTCTGGAACAGACTGTTTAGTAAGAGCCTCTTCCTTCTATCTAAGTGTAATGAGACTTACAGCTTGAATTACACTGCTGGGTTAAAGGGATGGCTGTCAAATACACCTTATTTTTCCCCATCTTCTTGTCTGATAAATCTATTTAAAACTGAAAGACTATTAGATGTAGTATCACACAACTATTATGCAAGATAATTGTTCAAAAAGTACATGACCTTTGGGTCACAAACTGTGAAACAACTTCCTGTTCCTCATTTAAACCTCCACACATTCAAGGCCACACATTCTTTTAATTATCAACTTTTGTTGATTATGTCATGCCCACAAATGTTGATTGAAAATTCTTGTGAACGTTGCTTTTAATCTTGCATAAAGACCTTTAAAAGAAAGCTCAGCCTCTTGCAGAGAAAGTGCAGAGGGAACAGTATTCCAGTCAAGTCAGTCAGCAAAGCTAGTGACATAAACAGAGTTGTGCTTCCATCTACTGGGCAAAATGTGGTACTGTACATCAAGAGAGTGGAAAATATTCCTGCTCTTTGTGAGCGTAAATGAAACACCAAATGGTAACAAAATGCAGTTTATTAAAATCTGTAACCAATGAACGCATTAATAAAAAATACTCAACATGCAGACAGACTTAAGAGAACGCCATCAATATGGCTCTGGGTTAATGTGCGACAGTGCTTGAGACAAGAATATACAAAGATGGCCTTAATCTTTCTTTATCCATACTATACTACTGCATAAGGCACATTTTGCATAAAATGATATAAATTCTTATGCTCCCATGTAACGTTCAGACACACTGCAACCATTCCTCAAATACTGGGTGAAACTGACAGCTAGTTACATTAGTTGCAACAATTCCTTGAAAAGTATGGTAAAAAGTTTTGTTAGTGATGTGATTATTTAATCAAAGCACACAGGTGGAAAACAGTATGTGTCAAGATTATATTGACAGATTAATTAACCTAGAATGAAAGAAACATCTTATTATCAAAACTGTGAGTCTGTGTGGGTGTAAGGAGTGGAGTGGGTGTGCAAAGAGAATTGTTTTAGCCATCAAAAAACAGTCAGGTTATGAGTGTCCCTGAGAAAATCAAACTTAATTCTAAGAGTTTACCTCCTAATTTACCTGAAAATTATCTGCACCTTGAAAATGATGAATACTGGATTTCGTGTTTACTACAGTGAAATGCATATTAGAAGGAAATTTGACATTTATCTATGTCGATTTAAGATACCTCAGGCAGAAAATTATTCAGTGAAATACACAGGAAAGCGTGTCTATCCAAAAAGGGGAATTGCAGTATATACTCAAAGTTCACCCCCTGCCCATGGTCCTGCGTGTTTAGAAATGACAATGGAATTTGAGTCCAATTATAAGGTGTTGTTCATGTCCAGACAAGTGCTGAGCATAGATGTGGGAACAGGGCAGCTCTGTAGAGAACCTGCCTCCCCTGTCTGTGTGCCAGCCTCTGATGGAGTCTGAACTGAGTCTGCAGGTGGCCTGCTTGGGTCGCACTCGGAAGAACAACTTACCATTTCAACAGTGATCTGGGACTCCTCATCTTTACCCATAAGGCTAGAGGAGGAGATGGGGAAGTCTGGTGAGGACAGCTTGGCAAGGAGCTGCAAGTGGTCCTGATCAGAACCAGACTCGATGCTGACACTCTTACATAATCCACACAGACTCTGCCGCGTCTCCTCCAGGTTCTGCTCCAGCTCAGTTCGCTCCTGCAGCAGCCGCTCTTTCTCACTTTTCTGTAGAGAGGATGACAATAAACCAGTCTCTTTCTCAAAATCCAGACAACTGTGTGGTAAATGTTATCCACTTCCCTAAAACGCTGACAAAAAATAACAAAAAAAAACAAAGCACTTCCATCAACATTTCTGCAGTTCTTACTGGTCACCACTAGAGGTCAATAAGGTCAATATAGGTGTGCTTACAGCTCAGGAAAGTCCCTAAAGTCAATAATAAAGTGTTTCACAACATGGTGCGAACGTTGGACAACTTACTAATCTTTTGATTTCACATTCTAGCTGGTGTATGCTGTCTAGTTTCCTCTTTCGGCAGCGCTGCGCAGCCACACGGTTTTTGCTTCGTCGACGGACGTCGTGGACAAACTCCAGCTGATCTTGAGTCAGTTGATGGTGTCTCAGAAGCTGCTGGAAGGCACTCCGGCTCAGTGCTGAGATCTGCTCCACCGGGAATGGGAGCTGAATCTATAGAGAACAGGGTTTAGGAGTTAGATTCACTTTACTTAATATCTTCAACTATAAACAAACATCACTTGTGTATCACAATGACCTCTGCTGCTCTTTTGTTGTTGGCCTCAGTATCTCCATCTGTGTCTAGGTCTGAGTCGTCCCCAGAGTTGAGTGAGGAGGACATGTAGGGGCTTTTCTCTGACTGCGACAGACTGTCAGTGCGTGGAGCCGGGTCATCACCTGTCCCAAGTTCCCTGAGGAAAGGACAGTCTCCTGCACTGGAGCTCAAGTCCAGCTGCTTAAGCCAATGAAAGTCTGATGCTTTTGCCAAATTGTTTTGGTCCATGGGATCCAGGGGGAGTTGCTGAGCCTGAGATGGGCATAGGTCAGGCCAAAATCCCTTTGCCAGATGTTCCGCCACCTCCCTCTCCACACTGCTCCTCTCCCCAAATCCCTCTTCATGGCTTAAAGAAGTTAGTGTAGGGTCTGAGAGATCACCTGCCATTCCCTGTTCAAGGCCAGCCTCACTCTGCTCTAGTAACTCGCTGCAATTTTCTGCCCCTGATGTGCTGAGTGGACATGAACCGGAGTTACAGTTGGTTTCAGCACCAAGCGTCTCAACAGTCTGTTTAACATCTGTTCCTGCTGGCTCAATGAGTTCTGGTGGATTCACATCCCCTGGGGTTGAAAGCTCACAGGTTAAGGCACAGTCTGCCAAACTAAACTCACTTTGATTACACACATCTCCTATCTCTAAAATATCTCTTTCACAAAACTGAGACGGATGATCTGCTTTGCCAGAGTCGGGGCATGGCAAAGACAACACGGGGCACACACCATTTGCTGTTAACTCCAGGGATAAGGGGGCCATTTGGGGCCCACAGTTCTCCAAACAGAAGTGCTCTTCCGTGCTGTTCGTCTGTCCCTGTGCACTCTGAGGACACTGTGACGGGAAGTCTTTTTGTTCATCACCTGCTGAAGGCACTGAGCTGTGAGATGATTTTGGTTGGCTGCTCTCTACACTGGAGCCAGAACTGGTACTAGGCTCCCGGCTCCGACAACAGGCTCTACGCTTGACCTCCTGTGATGTTCTTTTGCCTTCGGAAAACTTTGGGATGAGGAAATCAAAGCATGCTGACTCCAAGCCTTGAAATCCTAAAAACTCAGCGCTGCTGTGAATGGCATGAATGTTTTCTTTGGTGAAGAGGAGATTTGATGTGTAAGCAAACTGAAGCAAAGGTTCAAACCCCTCCACGGTCACCTGTGGGGGAAAGATATACAGCAAATTGTTGAACCATAATGACTCATGCAAGTACAAAATACTACAATGAAACTTCACCAGCTCAAACAGTAGCAGAGACTATGCATCTCAACAGTGCTGATACATATCAGTGTCAGTTTTTCCTAAATTCATCAGCTGAACAACAGGACACTGACCTCGTCAGGCAAGGTGATCACAGGATTCTGTCTGGTGAGACTGGTAATCCTGCTGTGAAAGTATTCACTGCAGGAAGCCAAGACAGAGCCGTGGGCCCGAAAACTCCTGTTTTCCACCACCACTGTCACGTCACACAGGACATCCTGCTGCCTTTGGTCATTCAGACACTGGAGAACGTGGGCGCTGTGCACAGCGGACTGAAATGTGAACGCTGACATGCGAGGAGCTTGGAGCGACATGGTTCTTACAAGCTCAGCCTGTTCATGAGAGGGAGCGGGGGGAGTCAGAAAAGCATTATGATGACAAATACACAATAAACAAACAGTCAAAATAGGTCACAGTGTGGAGTCTTGTGCTGCAGTGATTTCTCAAAGTTCAATTAGTCTATTGACGAAAAATTAATCAACAAACAATTCTGTTAAACTGATTGAAAAATTACTAATTCCTTACTAATTACAAAGTATTTTTTTTTCAAGCATAAATGGAAAAGATTCATAGGCTCCTGCTTCTCAAATGTGAATACTCCACATTCATTACTTCTCTATGATAGTAAACTAAAAAAACTTGGTTGTTTTTGAGTGAAAGAAGAAATTAGAATACGTCACCTTGGACTTGTGATGGGCATTTTTAACAATTTGCTGACATTTTACAGGCAAAATGATTAATTGATAATGATAATAAATATAATCATCCATAAATTCTGGATTGTCAGTTGTCTGGATTCTGTCTACAGTGCAAGTCATTAAAATCATTCAAAATCAAGTATATTACAATGTTAGAATGTTTTAATACATGTCATTACAAGTGACTGCGTCTCCAATTTGGGGATAACATTACCCAGTGTTAGTCTGACTCAATATGATATAAAATATCATTGTGTGCGTAGGTTAAACACACATTTATGTTAAAATCGTACTGATTAGGATAAAGAATTAGATACGACGGCTTTCTAACAAACTTTAATTAGCTTCTAACAGTTACTGCAGCCTGGCTGAATTTCGTTTTAACTCTTTTAACTCGGGCAGCAAGTTTAAAATGCTGACTCATATTTAGCACACTTGCCCAACTGGGCCTGGCGGGGAAGCGCAACGAGCAATATCCAAAGTTATTAAAGAAAGACATTACGCTATTAACGAGTAACAACATTTTCGTTGAGATACTGATGTTATGGTTCGTAATGTTATCCAAACAGAAACGCTTTACGCTAGGCCAGACCCGTAGCTTTAACTGCACCGAGCTATCTTCCTGTTGTTGGCGAAAAAGAAAAATCGTTTACAACATTAATTTCTTTTTTTAAAAAAATCACGTAAAGGTCCAAATGTGCACTGACCTGCCATGTCAGCTGGATAATACTTCCATTTGTAAATTCTGGGTAGAGATGACTCTAGGCATCCGGAGCCAGACTTTTCCTGTCGTCATGTGACCATTTGGACCAGGAAAAGTTTACTGCGCATGCTCAGTGCAAGAGTCGGAGCGCTACAACACAAGCACGGAGAAACTTTTCTCGTTTTAAAGCTTTTCATTACAAGACATTGATAAAAATATATATATATTCTTTTACAAGTTATTTCCCCCAACTTTAATTTATTTCCTGTTCATCTTGACTTTCACGTCACACCTTGACATAATCCCACGAGTGTGAGAAAGATCCAGCTGTCCTGTTAAATTCTTGGAACACTGTATGACGCTAGTGTGATGAAAATGTCAAAACTGTCAAATGTCCCTTGTTTACATAATCAGTTTAATTTTATTACAGCACAGTCTGAGTCACTGACAAAACAGGCCAAGGTTGATCAACTGTAGAGCTGAAGCGGCTGCAGCAGTTTGGCCTGTTTGGATTTCCTGAGTAGTGAGGCACAGTTTGATTTACTGGATCCTTTCATAGAAGAGGAGGTAGGCTTGGCAACTCTGGACTTTACTCTCGCTCACAGGCTGAACGCTTGTGTCACTGATATGGAACCAGGATCCTCTGGGTGGCTCTGCATCACCTGAAGGGAAGTGATGAGTTAATGGAAATACTTGAATTATTAGGAGCAAGTTATTATTCTGTTGCTGCTATGCATGAGTACGCCTACCTTCTACTGCAAGTCCACTGGATGAGGGTTTGGGGACCTCAGGTCGTACTTTCACATAGGCTGTGTAATGGCCTGACCTCATTGTTCCACTGTGCTCTACGATACCGTACAAACTGTACAAAATCTGAGTATCTCCCTCTGTCACGTTCTGTATGGAAACAACTTTTTGTTAGTGCTCAGACTAAAATAAAACAATGATTCATTTACTAATAGGCCTATAAGAGTACTGATATTTACTGAAAGCTGTTAATCCCCATATTTACCTTGCATTTGACTGCACAAAAAGGCGCCAGATCCAGTACCAGGGGGAACTGGACATGTCTGTTCACCTTACAAATACTGTATCCATTCTAGAGGAAAAAAAAAACAAAGTGAATCTCATTAAAATTTCAAAAAGGAAGTGTTTCAGATCCTTACAAAAGACAAAACAAACATAATGATAAAATAGTCACTGCTCTGTGAATAAAAACAATCAACAGGAAAAAATGTTGAAATTTTCTTTAGCTGTCTGACCTGTTGAAATCTCTTCAAATGAAGGGTAAGAACTGGTGGGGGAGAGGAGATCAGCATTTGCTTCAAGGCATCAGTGTAGATATTCTTCTTTGATCCTAAACAGAGCAGAAATATATACACAAAACAATTTATTACCAAATGTAAAAGTGAGCCACTCTGAGAAAAAGTAGCAGCAAAATTCCAAAGATATCAGAACTTCTGTATTTATGATACTATATTGCAAAAAAGACACATAAATGTTCAGTTTGTATAATATCAAGAACAAAAGCATTTTAACAATTGGTCAAATATGTTCATGAAGATAAATTCCACATACCGCTTGCTTTGTCTTTGTTCCCCTGCCTTTTAGTGCAGGTGACACACAGCAGGCTGTTGTTCTGTGTGAGGGTTTCCACTTCTGTGAACTGAAACAGGCATGACTGTACTGAACACTCCTGTTTCTCAGGGGCCGTTCTGGTGGCCAGTGTATGGAAGGCCAGCTCTGGGTCCTGATTTACTACAGTGTACTCTTTACCCTCCAGTGGCTCATCTTCAGTTTCCACGCATTGTTCCACAGCATCAGAGTCCGCTATGAAGGCATCATCCAGGGTTACTTTCTCCATTTCATTCACCAGCTGCGTGTCCTCTTCTGTTTCCTGTTCCATGTCAGACATTTTGTCATCATCTAAGATGCTGTCATTTGAGTGTTGAGCCTCTGATAAAACAGTAAAACGGTTGCTGACTGATGACGTAGCTGATGATTCGCCATCAATCACTGAATCCTCATCATCTTCTTTTTCCTTCTCTGCCTGAACAGTGTTGAGGTCCTTCACAGCCTGCTCAGCAGCAATGACTTGTGCAGGATTTCCTTCAGTCAGTGGGGCTTCTTCATGTGTCTCACTGTCAGCAGTTTCCCCTTCATTTGCATCTGCAGAGGGATTCGTCTGTCCGTTCTCTGCGCAGCTCGGAGATGTGAGACTGTTCAAAGTGACTCTGCCCTCAAATTTCTGCTGCCTCTTTTGATGCTATAGACAAAGACAAGGAAACAATACAGACTATTTACTTTATTCTGTACAATGATTCAACACTCATCCATCAAAGAGACAAGCTAAGGCAAAAAAAAAAAAAAAAACAATGTGCTTTGAGTACATTCACTGAGGTACCTTTGCTTGCTTCTTTGCCTGCTTCTTGGCTTTCTTCTGCTGGTACTTGCTACCGGCCCCAGTGGGAATGTCATCATTTCCATTGGTCAAAGCTGGGCTGTTTCTGCCATCCTGGCTGGACTCGCTGGTTCTCTGAACTCCCTTTTTCTGGTTCTTCTTTCTGTATGCCTTTTGGATGTAGTCATAAGAGGGTTCATACATTTAACTCACATGTACCGTGAAAATACTAGAATAAGAAAAGTTTTAAGGGCTTTACCTCATCTGAAACAGGAAGAGAAAGATCCAAAAACATTTCTGTGACAACGGAAACCTGCACATGCAAAACAGAAGCTGTTTAGCTTTACACTGACACAATACTGACAGTTTATCTTTAAGGTCTCTTCACAATACATACCGTCTTACACTGCTGACACATTACAGTGCTGGTCATTTCCCCACCAAAAACTTGATCGACAAAGTTTTTTGGAAATCCATTTTTCTCGTACTCTGAAATCAGAATTTCATTGTCAGAGGGCCACTTTTAACTATTAGGCTTACCAAGACTGTATACTATAGTAGGGTGTAACAGAGTTTTCTCACATGACAATAACTAATTTATATCCCATTTATATCCCAGTTATTCTGATTCTGATTACTTACCCTTAACTAAAGTTTTCAGCTGCTCTCCATCTGTGTTTTTCCTGGATTGTTTCAATGCCTCCGTGATCCCTGAGCTTACTCTCTGTAGAGTGAAATACAATCTTTAAAAGTAAATAATAAAAAATAACAGTCTAATAAAGCAAAATATCTCAGGTCTTTTCATTTCACGCATTAGATGTCCTCAGTTTGTGATTAAATTTAGAGAAAAGAAATCTAAATGCCCAGGCCAAGGTGTTCACTACTGTACTATTCCGTTGTCAAAACAAAATACTTCCATCTAACATACAGACACTTGGACAGCTAAAGTGCCCATTTTAGGTGTAACTCTGTTACCAATGTGATATATATAGAGATTTGTTTTAAACTGAATACACACTTTGATCTCCTCAGCTCGCATCCCATCCAGAAGGTAGCGCAGCAACTCCTGGCTATCTTGCTGCTGAAATCCTTTGAACCTGGCAGCCCTGTCGAAAGGAGACAAGAGACGATGAATGACACTTAATGCAGACATGATAGGAAATACATTTTGAGCACATCTTACAGCCGAGTTCCACCTCAGTTTGTAGGCACACTCACTTTTTACAAACTTGTGTAAATAACTCCTGTGGTGTTACCACACCCTTCTTGGATTCCTGGATCTCATTGAGTAGATGACACATAGCCAAAGTCAGGGATCCGGGCTCATCTAACTGCACTGCAACAGGCTCCTGCAATAATAAAAACAAGTCTTTAAGTAATAAAGGGTGTATATTAGGCAGGACAAATCTACTGTTTTTGCAGCTAAAAACAAACATTTAAAGAATAACAGCAACACACCAGATCTGAGGAGGTATCAGGTTTAATGTTAAGACTCATCTTCTCTTCTGTCACTTTGTTGAGAGTCTGTCTTAAGAGCTGTGTTTGAGAGAGATTCTGGAAAAGATAATGACAGCAATTAATAATAACAATTACAACTTCTCTCACTTTATCTAAACACTGCCTATAAGCCAATCCTACCTGAATGACTGCATTGAAGAAACATGTGTTTCCCAGGTTGCTAAGCCCCTTTACTGAAACACCACCTTTGTCTTCAGTTGTGCTGGACTTCTGTGATTTCCCAACACTCTCTTTCTTGGCACTTCTCTTTTGATGGTCCCTGTTTTCTTTGTTCTCCTTGTCGTTACTTTCCTCTGCTTTTACGGTCTCTGTCTTCTGCTCAACTTCCAACAAGCTGTCTTCTTCTTTCACTCCTAAATAACCAAACATGACATGGTGGACATGGTTATAGAGACATGTAATTCCAATAATACATGCTGACTAAAAAAACATTCACGGGGATGATAAACTTCCCACTGGTACCTACTCTTCTGTGGTCTCTTTATGGGATCTGCAGAAGTTTGCTTTTTTAGGTTGGCCACCAGCTGAGCCAAATGTCCAGTTCTCGAGTACTGGACTTCATCATCACATATGTAACACCTGCAGGGTTGACAACAACATGCAAGAAAAGAACAAAACAACTTCTTGAGCTAAGGGTGAATGCCTCAGAGTGTACCTCAAAGAGCATCTGTGGAGGGACCTGAAGATGGCAGTTCACAGACAGTTCCCGTCCAATCTGACAGAGATTGAGAGGATCTGCCAGGAAGAATTTTATACACTGCCCAAATCCAGATGGCACAGCACAAAGTGTTTGAAAAGTGACTGAATACTTTCTGAAACCCCTGTATCTCAGCAACATACTCACCACACACTCCAGTTGTCCATGCTGACCACCAGGCAATGTGGATCGGACCGAGGAGTCTCATAGTGTTTGATAGCATGTTGGTCCTCAGTGTTTCGTCCACATCCCTTATAGGAGAGATTAATCTATTAATTTAACAAATAAGTCACTAAATACACTGTCAGCGTCTGAATAACAAACAGGTTAAAGAAACTCACTCTATGGCCACATTTTAAGCACATCCATATGGCTGCTGTTTCTTCTTCCTCTTCAGAGTCCTGTGGCAGGGTGGTGCTGTTATTTTCTTTATTTTCTTCATGCTTACAATCTTGGCAACTAGTCCAATCAGAATTCCCATAAAGTTTCTTTAGAAGAGTTTGGTCTGTTCCCTTTTTAATATGTCTACAGGAGGGACCTGTGAAGATTAAAAAAAAAGAAAGAACACAAGATAGAAGAGGAAAGTCACCCTCGGACTTCCATAACATATGACATGAAAATTATGATATATTCACCTGTCAGGTCAATGTCATCATCCTCTCTGGAACTCTTGTCCTTCCCCCTTTTCTTTCCCATTTTCACCTAAGCACGATGAGAGATAAATGGAAATCAGACACAGCAGTCACCAGAAGTAACGGTAGCTGCTTAATTCAATTTAGCACCAGGTCGTTCAGAGCCAGAAGAAAACAGTAATGTAAATGTGTGTCAAACTCCATGAAAATCCTCATGGTCCAGTCAACTTACTGTCACTGACAAGCGAAGCTTAACACCGTCAAAATTTTCAGTTTCGTTTACTTTGTTTGGATGAATTCTCTAATCCGGACATGGTTTATTTAGTTTATGGATTACAGCAGTTAAATGCGAGCCGTCGGGTAAGAAAACTGGTCTACAAAGTTTTAAAATACGCAAAAAAAAAAAATCACTTCGCTGATTTGGCTGATAAATCCCAGCTGACACATGCAGACAACGGGGGAACAAAATGTGATGGTACTCCTGTTTCTGCTACTCGGTAACAGTAGTCGGTGTGCGTTTCCTGTGTGTGTCGCTTGAAACAGTCCGAGTGGAAACAAACGTCGACTACTAGCTAGGGTAACATAGAGGTAGAGGGAAGCTGTGAACTTAGTGTTAAAATACGGTGCGTGTTAAGCTTTCTAATTACAGCTTACATAAACATCTTTTATAATCTTTTCAGGCCTGACGAGAGTTTTCTGTTGCGAGTTAACTTTTAGTTTCTGCCGATGACTTTAAAAGAAACGTGTCATTTGTTTGCATTTGTCAGTTTGTTAAATGACATGTAGAGTAACGCTCACTCAAAAGGACAGTTTCTTTGACTGTGAACAGAAAGCTGTTTTTAAAAAACTTTTTTTTACATGAATAATAGTCGTGAAGATCGACGCTTTAGTTCTCCCTTATCAGCATGTCTTACTTGGAGTGGGCTGAGTCTCAGCTTGCGGAGATAGAGCTGCTGACCAGCATGTTTCCCACCCGGGAGGAGCTGGAGCTCACAGACCAGCTGGCACTAGCTGAGCTGAGGGACTATGTGGAGGGCTGAGCTTCAGCAGACACCCCTCCTCCCTCCAGACCACAGTTTCTCATCAAACAGAAGGTGGACACTGCGAGCATGGCGATGGTAACCGAATAAGACTGTCACAGTATGTTACTGTAGTTAAAAAATATTTATATATGTATTAAAACATATTTATTCTCTGTCTTTTCTCTCTTTGTTCCTCCACTCAGACGGATGTCATTCTGTCTTGTGCTTATCCATCTGAATATCCCAGTGTATTACCAGAGATCACAGTCAGGTAAGCCACCATGCACATTTGATGTGCGGTGAAGGTGATTAACTTTTCATACGTGTAAAACAATAACTTAAATAAGTAATTTACTTAGTTTACATTTTTTACAATTTTAAAATTCGCACATAATTGTTAAATTGGAAAACGGAATCTTTTGAAACAACAACATACTATGTTCATGTAATCTAGTGTTGGGGGGAGTAGAGACTCACCTGTGCTGTGCCTGCAGGCTTTTCCATTCAGACGAGGGGTGTCAACAGGAGCTGGTTATGAAATGTCAAATTAATTCCTGCAGTTTTACAGCTATGATATCATAACATTTTCATAGCAGACATTAATAACTAAAGCATGCACATTTAAACTTTGCCGTTCTTTCCGAGAAAGCTTTCAGCTTTCATTGCATAAACCCTTCAGCAGTAACCTGCTGCTGGATCTGCAAAGAGCCACAAATGCCAAATGCCACTTTTACTTGATAGGTTGCATAAGTAGGTAGGCATTTCTGGTACAGCTCTGAAGTGGTTTCATTTCTGACCTGACTAATAGATATTTTAATTTTTGTATCAACAATCATCTGTCCTCCTCAGCTCCCCTGCAGTGTGGAGCTCTTCAGGGGTCGGTCCTTGTGTCATATCATTGTTATAACGATGATGCACAGATCTTTCTCTGCCAAACCCAATAACCTGAGTAAACTGTCCTCCCTCCATGATTGCTTAGCTGCCACTGAAGAATGGCTGTCTCTTAACCTAAACACTGATGAAACAGAAACTGTTTTAACTGGACCTGGTAACTTTGCTGCTACATCCTATGTGCATCAGTTAATTGGTCCATTTCGCTCAAATACCAAATCTACCGCTAGGAATCTTGAAATCATCTTTGATGAGTATGCAGTCATGGTCTGTCTTTCACTGTGCTGTGTTTTATGTTATTATTTATGACTTTACTTATTCATTTTTTGTGTGTGAAGCACTTTGTAACCATATGTTTTAATAAGTGTTATATAAATTAAGCTTTACTGACTTACAAAAAGAAGCCAAGGACAACTGTGCCACTGTTGCAGTCCAATTTGAATGAATGAAAATTAAATGATTTAAAATGACATAGACGAGCTAATGACACAGAGGAAATGGATTATGTGACTGTGGAAGACAGTAGGAGGTCATTTTCTACTGTTATGGCTTCACTGGAAGTTTCATAATCTGCTGCATGCTGTATGTGATCACGTCATATTGTTAAATCACAAATTAATCTGTTTTACAAAAACTCACACAAAAGTTGTTTCTCCTGTCCACTTTAATCAGGTGCCCAGTAACTGAGTAAAACTGCTTCCATCACATTGCCTTAATAAAAACGAGTAAAGCAGCTATCTTGAGAAGAGATTTAGGTGCAAAGCAATAATGCGTATATCACATGGAAAAATACTGCAGCAGCAGTAAATGAAAAATACTACTTGTAATTTGCTTTTAGAAAATATTGTACTGAAGCCATTCATTTTAATTAGTAAGCAAACCAGTTTCCTGAATATTTGTATGTCATAGTTATTTTTTTGCCATTTTGTTGTGCAAATGTCAGCTTCCTCAAGATATATTTTTTTCTGTTTCTTTCCAGCAGTTTTTGTGATGAAGGATGGAAACTTCCTTCTCTGAATCCTTCTTAAAGCATTTTTTATTTGTGCCATAGGTGTGCTGTTCTCAGCAGGGCACAGCAGACACAGCTCCACGCAGATCTCAATGCATACCTTATGGAAAACTGCCAGGGGGAGGTATGTGTGCTCTCTGCTGTGGACTGGGTGAAAGACAACCTGCAGCTCTTCATTAATAAAAGCTTATCAGCAGCACCAGCTCCTAAGAAAGAGTCTTCTTCTCCACGGCCAGAGGAAGTGTTCAGCCGACTGTGGATCTACAGTCACCACATTTACAACAAGACAAAGAGGAAGAATATTTTGGAGTGGTCCAAGGAGCTGGGCCTGTCTGGATTTAGCATGCCAGGGAAGCCCGGTATTGTGTGTGTGGAAGGCCCTCAGTCTGCCTGTGAGGAGTTCTGGTCCAGGTACTTTGAGTGTGGTTATATTTAGCAGCTGATGTCACAGCCAGAAGCTTGCTGAGGTGCAAGGTTTATTATTTTTCTAAACTTTTTCCCATTTCACAGAGTGAAGGTTCTGACATGGAAGAAGATCATGATTCGACATAGAGAGGATATTCCCCTTGATCATCAGGGCGAGGACAGCAGGACTGTTGAAAGTATAGACTCTCTGCGCAAATTCACAGGCTTTGAAGAAGCAATGTTTGACCCCCATGGGAACAGAGGTAATCACATGGACCTTGGGCAGCTCTACCAGTTTTTAAATGAGAAAGGCTGTTGTGAGGTCTTTCAGATATATTTTGGCATTGAAGGGAGGTAGTGGTCAGAGCTACAGAGTGCCTTGTCAATGAAATAAATTCGCCCAAAAATGAGTCTTGTGCATTCATTTCTGTTTCAGTTGTTTTCTTTGTTACACATGCAAGCACACAAATGGATTGTGGGCGCATGGCCACATGTGCCTGATAAACTGAAATAAATGAACCACCTTTTTATGGAAGTTGCTCAGCTGTTACACCTGGGACCTCATTCGAATAAAAGACAGAAAGAACATTTCTGCAATTTGAGACTCACAGCTCTCGCTCTTTTTAGCTAATAGGTATATTTTTCAGAAAGAAGCATTAAAAAGATGTTTACCTGAGAGTCTTCTCAAGGACCTCAGTTATATTTGCAATTTTAATACTCCTCTATGTGCCGCAGATCACACCTTGCCCTAGGTGTTTCTATCCTCAAATGGCACCACTGTGTATTACTACCAGGCTATTATAGGATTTTCAGGTCTGATACCACATTAATAATTGGACAACATAGTCAACAATATGCTGGATATCTGTTTATGAAATCTGTTGATTTTCTCCTTATGAATTATAGATAACATAACCGTGGAAAATCTTTCTCCAATTTTCTTGGAATGATTAGTTGTTAGATAAATTGTGCATAATTGTGGATTACACTCTGGCAATTAAAACATGTGGTTGTTGAGCACAAATCTTGTTTTTAGCCCCCGAAGATTGAAATTGAAATTTAAAAGACATTCATACAGACTTTTATGGTGTAAGGTAATTATATCAAATATATGGTATTTATTCATATTTTGTATGTGATTTTATTAGCAAAGTGCACTTCTTACATAGTGTAGGCACTCATATACTGTATCATTGAAAGGCCATTTTCACGTCATACCGTTGCTGTCAAACACATACTGTACATATATACACATCATTACAAGACTTGTAAAAGAATACAATAAATATTCCAGTGTTGTAGAAACACCACTGAAAATTATCTCATCAAAGGAGTTTGAACGCTAAGTGAGCATTTCAGAGTTCAGACTTGGTTAGAAAATTAACTTAGGAACATAATGAAGATAAGCTAATTGTGCTTTTTAGTACTTTAGTCTTTTCACCAGGACTTTTGTAAGGGACCTGTACAAGACAACTACTAGAGAAGCTCAACAAAAAATTAAATGATGAAAGGACATCTCAAGGACACACAACATGATGACAAAGCAAATTTTCAGTAGTTACAGCTTTGAAAATTTACTTGAAAACTTGCTCGGTCTACATTGCCCAGCAGATGGCAGCATTATATTATCAAAGTTAGAAAATATGGCAACCATAGGTGTTATCTGTGATTTCTAAACTAATAGAATGCATAACGTGGATCCTGTAACCTGTATTAACCTTTTTTTAAAAATGAAGCAATAGTTATAATAGATATTTAACTGTCATGAGTTAACCATGTAGATTAAAGTGCTGTGATCATTTTATGATATAAAAAGGTAGGGGGTTTAGATTTGTGACCTTTGAGCTCTACTCCAAGGTGCAGCCACAACTCCGGCTTGTCCCCAAGGAACTTGATACTCTAGGTCAGAATGAGCAACTTCTCCTAACCCCTTATCTCTGGCTCTAATATCATTTCCTGCTATCAAGTCTGCCGACTTCTAAATAGCCAGGATTGATACAACTTTACCCCTAACTTTGCTACAATACATCCATCATATAGTAGGTATCCGGCTCTTAATTGTGGACAGATCCAGCTTTGTAGTAGGGCTGAGAAAACAGAACATGTTACGTTTCAAGGATACCCTTTTATATCCGAAGATTAAACAAAGATTAATCAAATTCAAACCCTAAAAGTTTGTAAATCAACACATTTACAAATAAATTAATCAAATAATTTGGTTAATATTTGCATTTATGTGCATTCCTGGATTGAATGTGTGAAATGGTCCTCTGGTCTCTGTAGAACTGGGATTAGCTGGACGTCAGTCGATATGCCTTGAGCTGATATGACTCACAAAGGATTCCTCTTTTCTAAATGTAAATATCATCTGCCATGATTTCATGTAATGGCATACATTATTTCATAATAGCTTTAATATAGCAATGACTAATGGAGTATGAATTGCCAACTTTTGAAAGAAATCAATTGTATAGGCTCTTTCAGTAAAGACAGATTTGTTTTTTACTCCACGCCTTTAATTTGTTTCATTCCATGCACAGATGACTTTTAAGATGCTTCATTGATTTTCTCTTTCATTATTTCTGGTGAGTCTCCTTAGCCTTCACTACCATAACTATGCAACAGTGGACATATAGAACAGCGGACTACATGTCCTACAGATTGACTTGAAAATGTGCCAATTCAAAGGAAATGCGTTGAGGAATGTTTGAATGACGGCTCACTAGAAAACCTTTTAGTGTTCTTTTGCTTCCTGTTGGACATTGTGGATGTCCTCTTCCAACATTCTCTTGGTAAGTGAACTGATGAGTAGTACAGTGATGTTCCAGCATATGATCCTGACATTGCTGAAAATGACTGCCATTCTAACTAAAGCCATTATGAATTTGCCTTGAGGTATGACTATGAATAGCCAAGTGGAAAATAGTTAGAGCAAACAGCCCCCTCCATCAGAGGTTCACTGCAGATGTCTACCTGCCAGATGAAACCTTAGTAAACATTTTTAATGTTTTAATTTTATTGTCTACAATACAGATCTCAGGCAATGGAGCAGTGTGACTGACCTGTACTGTAGCTACAGCTACCGTAGCACAAGTCATTACCACGACGTCTGGTCAATACAGGTCAATAACACAATAACAGGTCAAGCGTAGACCACTGCTTGGCAGCTATATTATCTTCTTTATAATTGTAACTAAGCTGCAGCTGGGATTCTGCATCCTTACTTACCTACCGACTCACTGTGGTACATTTTTGTTCTGTTTTCTCTGAACTCCAGCACTTTATATTTTAAATGAAACAATGACTATGAAGTTAAAGTGACAATGCACAGCTTTAGAGTTTACATCTACATCACATGAGCAGATATATCATATCTCCCCTGGTAAAGCTCTGCCGGGCTTGTAGGTTACTGCAGTCATCATTCCTTATTGCTTGTTTTGAGGACTTCCACCAATACAGATGTTCACTCTTAAAACTGAGAGTCAGCACTATAAACTGAATTCATTATTTCATTCCTGGAGTGCAGATCAAAACAATGGAAAATGTCATTGTCACTCTCCTTCAACCTAAGAGACTGCAGTGTAGATAGATACACTGACAGTCTTATATAATTATGATGATTATCCTGCCCCCGTTGGACACAATGCGAGTTTGGACTCGCATTGTGTCCAACGGGGGAACAACAGTGAGATGGCTCAGCAGATCACGGTTCTGGTCGGAGTATCTGAAAATCTCTGGGGTGCTTTCCTGTCTCAGGAACCACTAACATCATTATTGTGAAACTGCAGAGATGAGGTGGTGCAGGTGGCATTATTTTCCTCCTGTTACCTGCTTCACAGCATTTCATTGTTCTGTGACATATTCATATTTTTACATTAAATGAATGCGAGGAAAAGGACCGTATCTAAATGGACTCTTATGTTACGGACTGCTGATTGTTGGTGAGTACTTTGATCTCTACTTTTGACTTACTGGGGTGACACTGAGGAGCTTAATCATGAAAGGACTAAGGAAAAATCACATCAGCTTCATGAACCAACCAACCTTGCTGTTGGATATTTCTACCCACTGACAACATTTCTGGAATCTCCTGTTTCTCATTATGAAGCTCATCATCCATATTGACTTTCCACAGATATATTCACACCCTGTGCTGATGCAATGCGGTATTGACCAAAACCCAAACATGTGGCCTTGATTTAATGAGCCAGACTATACACTATAATAATCAGAAATACTGTACATTTTTTGAATATTTCTTCCTCCAGACCTGTGGATGATGCATAGTTCTTTTTTGTTACGAAAGGCAGATATAGATGCAGTCTGCATATATGGTTTAGACTTCAAAAAAAGTTTCCTCTGTGCTGTTTTTGTACCTTTTCTGTTGTTTGCCCTACGTGGCCCTTCACCATATTATCTCCCCACTATAGGAAAACCTTTGAAGATACAGAGTAAATAGGATCCGTAGTTGATGCAGAGTAAATAGCTTGGAAAATGACTGCAGAAATCATCTGTTATCCCTTGTTCTTGAAGCCCATTTTGGCAACTCTTTGTGGAAAATAATTTTTACATTAAACTTCATTCACACATGATTTACTGATATTTTTCTTTTTTTCATAATTTCAGACAATAACCCAATTCTGTAGGTCTATTGAACTGGTGATGCATATAATTGAATTAGTTTTGAACGTCTTGGTGAGGTATTTCAACACAGGGATTTCAACATTTTTCTATAGCTGGTACTCTGTCACAGAGCCAAGCTAATATGAATTGTATTGTTTTGAATAACTTGAAGCTGCAAACATTTAACACAAGGCTGTGAGAGTGTAATGATGAAGAGTTGTCAGACTTGTGCTTAGAAATCTTCACAGTCCTGAGAAAGATGTACACTGCAGTGGCTTCATTACATGTTTTTCTGTACCTAACATGAACAATATTTATTGTTCTTTGTGATTTAATTAAATCAGTGGTGTTTCCAAGTGCTATGTGGAAACTTGGTGTGGCAGCTCTTTGGGATTCCGGACCTTCTCTCCTGATGACCCCTCAAGGTGAACTCTTGTATGGCTGTCCATCCCATGAATACAAAATATAGCTGAATTAAACATTTTCTCTCTACTCACTACTATTTAATCAGTTGTCTTTCTTAGCTGTCTGTCTGGAGTAATCCCTGAGGCGCACCATCACACTGACTGGCATCATAAAGACAACTGGCACACTCCTCTGGAAGTATTCAAGTATTAGCAATCCCACTGGTCCTACCCTTCTTTTTGTATGTGCTCTTTAGCAGCGACAAACCTAAAAATCCAGAGTAGTTCTTCATTGCATGCTTGCAAAGTGCTATGTCACAGTCTTGACCAATTCTCAAGTGGGAATTTTTATCTTTGCAAAGCGCTTTAACACAGATATAGATTTATATTAGGCTTTAAGGAAGTGCTTACGTGTGTAATCAGATCAGAGAAAACACACACACACATGATTATTTCCTTAATTTAAAACAGAGAATGTCATGCATACTGTACTTACTTATGCTTTTCATAGTATAGATCCTAAACCACAGTTTGAAATGAAACATGTAAAACTGACTGCTGGGATGAATGGGCCTTGCAGTATTTAGTCTGTCAGAAATTTATTAGATGAGAAAGAGAAACTTGACTGTGCAGCTACACTCCCACACAAACCATGGGTGCATTTTTCTATCAACAACAGTGGCCTCTGCTTGAAGCCACTATTTCTGATTCTAGCACCCAACTTTGCGTTCTCTGAGAATCATTAACAACTCACACAGCTTCTAGTTGTTACTACCTTCCACAACATACTGTAGTTCAAACAACTTGGCTTTTGATGTAATAACTTACTAAATCCCCAATGATAAGACTGATGGCATTTAAATCAATAAACACAGGATGAACTACAATTGCAAGAGAATTGTTTGCATGTAAGATGTATGTATGTACATATGATTGCTGAGGCAACAGATAAAACTGCAGTGCAGACAACAGACAGCATCACATTGAGCCAAAGCATATGTTGTTTTACTGATGCTATTTTAAACCGAGTGCAATTAAACCTGATGTCATCCAATGCCATTATTATACACACTGAAAAAAAGACAGCATCGAGAGGAGGGAGAAGAGGACCTTGATGATAATGAGGCTCATGCCAATACCTGATGTCCACCCACATCCAGACAGCTGGCATCCTGCAGGCACAGCAGTTTGTCAGAACCTTTTCAATATGATGTTTAAGTGTTAATATTCTGTTTGCAATCAGAGAGTGTGCCATTTGTGCCATTACATTCATGTAACAGAATATATGGGAGAAAGAATGAATGTAATGCTTATTGTGTCCATTAAATATGTAGTTGCAATTGTTTTTATTTTTCCTTTCCTAACTCCTGTTCACTGTAGTCCTGTCCTTAAAACAAATGACTAACTTTCCTCACTGCTAACAGCTGCAGGACATCATCCAGTTGTTCATGTAAGCCTCATAATCATATTCTGTCACATTAGTGATGCAATCAGGAGGGCTTTCATGATAAATGACTACAGTAGTAAAGCTATGGTTTCAACCACACAGATTCACAACAGCAGTTACAAATGTTTGCGCTACAGTTTTCAGAAACACGACAGCTTCGACTTACTTAAGTTCATACAACAAAAGTTAGGCACTGCTGCTTTTGAGAAAAGGTTTATCTAAATGATCATCTAAATCAACCCTCATCTAAATCAGAAGAACATCAAGCATTTGTTAAGCTGTTCTTGAGAGCAACAGTGAATGGTGTCTTGTTATCAATTTAGCCACTAGCATGCCTCTTCTACATTCAACATGATATTTCCTGTGTGATCATACATCATTTTTGGTGTTTCCATTAGATGCGCACATTAGCTGGAAATGCCAGTCCTCTCCGGGACAGGATAAATGGAAACTAGCATTTAAAAAGGTTACAGATCTTTTCTAGACCAAACAGCTACAAAAACACAACTGAAAAAAAGCATCAAAAATGATATTTTATGATAAGATAAGAATAAACATTTAACAAGATAAAATACAGCACTGTCTTTTCACTCTAAAGAAAATCTCTATTATCAAACTAATACTAAAATTTCCTATAGCTGTTGTTTTATTGGAGGAACATCAGTCTTCCACTCACTAATATTCCAACTTTAATTAAGTCTCTGGTGAGTTCCCTGGAAGAAACTCAAGCGCTCAAATCCAAACAGATGGCACGCTATTTATTGCATACCTTATGCCACAGGTACTAGCTTTTTTCCCCCAAAAGACTACCCAAGACAAGGCTTCCCTTTATGTACTCTCCTGGGTCTGTACGATTCAAAATCCAGCCAAACAATACAGAAAAGTTTGTTTTAATTAGATCTAAAAATACAATATAGAATAAATCAAATGGCAGACAGACAATCCCAGGGCAGGCTATTTAAAGATGCACCACAGAGAATGTGAGTCAGTGTGGATGAATGAGTTTAAAATACAGTGGATAGACCTGTTTCAGTCATCAATCCACAGGCCTGCATGTGGCCTGATTTAAACAGTGAAGCCGCTGCCTCGCAAAGTGGAAGCCCTCATGCAGCAAACAAGGGAATTGTATCTGACTGTACACATTCATCTAGACTAATGGCATGGTGATGCATCCAGGGGGATACACAAGCTCATGTTCTTTGTTCCAGATCATTTGACTCCTTCTGACTTCCACTAGGCCCTGTCACAAGTGGAAGTGTGAGTGATCTGTTTAATCTCATCAAATATGATTAGGCAAAACACATCTCAAGATAATATCCTGCAGCCCTCTGATTCAGCAGCGATACAGATGAGGCGTGAATGTTGTAGCTGTGAGTCAAAAGGGGCAACAGAAAACTCAGCTGTGCTCCGCCTTTTTTAGTGCTACATGAAAATTAGCTGTTTAAACATATAAAAGTAAGAATATATTTAGCTTATCTAGCTGTGGGTATTCTGACAAATCCACAATGTTCCAGGAATGTACCTGCAATGCTAGCTGGCCTCATCACGAGATTTTTCCCTGCAACGGCTCCTTTTCCAAGGGAGCAGCAGTGTTGTAAACATGCCGTTATTTTTCAACCCAATTCTCCATTAGTATGAGCTGTCAATCAAAGACAAAACCATTTATACAAACAATGCAACCTCGGGCTTTGAAGGGCAATGATAACAGACTCCCAACACAAAGTTGTGAAAATGAAAAGGAGGATATTGAAAATTGTGAATTTCATCTCCGCTGTTTGCTCTTTGCTCCTCATCTCTGGGTGCAGAGCATTGATTAGAAGTAAACTCTTCCAAAATATTTGTCCTGTCTGGCAGGAAATATGAAAAATGACACAATATTAATGAAATAAAAAAAACATAGTTGGATCGATTTTTTTTTTTCCAGTTGGGAATATTGTGATGATAGTCATCACTAAATAAAGTACTGACTCAGGGTTTGGAAGAATCATTGGGTTACTTCACAGTGTCACTGATAACCCATTAAATCTGTAATTAAAACCATGATCCAGACGACAAACATTTCTTCATCTCCTCTGTTAAACATACCGCATTTGCTTTGAAATCCCACCCCATCTTTGAAATCCTTTGATCCTTTTACTTCCTCAGCAAATCGCCCAGTGAATTACACAAGGCAATTTACATGCTTGGATAGTGAAAACAAGTGGAATTACTCTTATTTCTGCATAAAACATTGTGCTGTTAATCCAAAAGAAGGACCACTATTTGTGTCAGGGTTGGAGAGCTTTTCATGCACAGTCTAGCTACGGCTCCACCAGTTGTCACTAATCTACAGCAGAACTGTGGAATGAAAAAGAAAAGGCAGACTGTGTTGTCAACAGTGTGGTCCAAGCTACTGTAAAAAAACAAAAAAAACTTTACTTTTCTATCCGAGTTATGTTGAGACTATAAAAAAGGTGAATACTCATGAAGTAGCACACCCAATCTGACTATTTGTGTAACTGTACACGCCTGTAAAAACAACTGCAAGGACTATCAGCTCAACACTGCAAAATCAGAATTGCGCTGTAGACCTAATATGTTTAAATGTAATAATGTTTTTTTTTTTTTTAAGATATCAATTTGTCCCTAAAGGATTTTGTCTGAAACTTCTGTTCTGCTATGATAAGAGCTTATTGTGAGCTGGAGGACTGATATGGACCCTGCCTGCAGGGTATAGTGGGGATCAGTTTCTTCAGTTTAGTGAGACTTAGAAGGCCTCCTCAGAGGTCATGCTGTGATTGTTACATTGCCCAGGGTACGGTTCTCACATTTCTAGGGTAAAGAGAAAATCCATTCTCCAACTCTCTATTTACAACTACACGCGAATGTTTCCCCCCTCGATATCCAATTACTAAATTATGATGGATTCTTAGCATTATTTTCTGCCAGGCATTATTCAAGACAGTCTATCTCAATTTACATAGCTTAACGAAGCACTGAGCTTTTAATAATGCGAAGTAGTGTGATAGTGGGAGCTGATGTTTATTTGAACTGGCTGGGCTTTTGGTGGTAATGATTATGAAGTGAGCATTGGGAACCGTCTCTGTGAGAGGAGAGGGGTAGGCAGGCGTTGTGTGATGCAGGCAGGTGGTTGGCTGGACAGTGTGCTGATAATGGCAACATTAGTCTGCTGGGAAGCAACATTATGCTCAAGGTCAATGGGAGCTGAAGAATGGAGGATCATAATGGCTCGGGCCCTGTGTCCTGGAACAAGATCTCCCTTTAAGGATGTTGAGATATTTAATATGAGCTCGGTAATCTGCACAGGGCTATTATATCCATCCTCAGATTTCCAAAAGTTCATCTGTGTCACTGAAGCAGCGATAATGGACCATAAAAGAAGCTTTTTTTTTGTTTTGTTTTTCTAAATTGGTAGGGTTTATTGTAGATGAAATATCCAGGCCACTACTGAATGCAAGATACTATAATCAGCGTTTGCTTTAATCAAATGTAAGTCTGATAAGGCTTAGTATTTATAATGCTACTCTACAGACCATTGCACTTCATGTCCATGCATTTGGCCTTATTTAGATAAGCACACTGTGGTCTTGGAATACTTGCATGTTGATTTTTCCCATATGTCCCTCATATATTCATGGTATTTTCATAATCACACCACTATTGGATTTTGTATAGACTGCATCATTTTTATGCATAGTAATGCTCATCTATAGCACTTGTTTATCCTGCAGTAATCCTTATCTACAGTAATTAAGAAGACATGAATGCCAGTAATACCTGCACCAGTCTATAAATCATTAATAAATCATTTCCATATTTCACACCAATACAAAGGCAACATCTACATATCTTTTAACTCCACAACTGTTTTGCTCAATTTTACCGCTTTACTCTTTTTTCCTACATTTATTGCCTATTTTATTATCGATTAGAGTAAATGTATCCCATTTGTATTTTTCCTAGTCAGATGGTATTACTATTTTCTTTTTCAGTGATCTAATTTCCCCACAGAGATCAATAAAGTTTCACCTGAAGTGTTACCATTTCACTTCCAATTAAACCAGTCAGCTGCATCCTAGTATCCTTGACCATAATGTCAAATCACAAAGTGGTTCGCCTTCAGTTTTCTTCACCCAGCCTGCTTCCACTGTCTAGTTTGTTAAAACAAAGGCAACAGCAGCCTGCTGTGTTGACATCTGTGGGCAGTTTCATGAGGCCACTTCAAGCATATCGAACACAGCTCTAGTGAGACAGGGGAGGAATTCAGGGAGACTTGAGTCTTCCTTTTGTCACCCTGTATTAATGCACAAATCATGAGCAGAGCTGAGAGCCTCGGGCAATCTTCCTGAGGAGCTTCATGGCATTTTAATCCTTGTACAAGTTTGATACTTCGCATGTATTATTAATGCTAAAAGCTGAGTAATACTCAACAGTTGCATGGAATAACAATTAAAGTGCAGCTCTGGTCATTGTGCTGTCCATCAACATATGCTCACTTTCATATTACTGTGGACTGATATTGTGACTGTGGGTAATAGCACTGTAATTCAAGATCCCAAGCATTACTCATGTACAAGTACAAACCTAGTCACAACAAAATGGCAGTTTTCAAGTTGTTCATATTTTAATCCGCACTTTGTCTCTCTTTTTTCTTTCTTTGTTTTTTTTTTTTTTTTTTTTTTTTTACAGTGGCATAGTTGAAAAATGAATATTCAATACTGAGAAAAAAGCAAAACCTCACACACCCCCCATAAAAAGCAAATTAATTACAGCGATTAAAACTTTGTACAAAATGAGTTATTTATAGCGTCATATTGAACTAACAAAATAACATGTATGAGCATTGGCAATGTGGTTCAATGTCTTTGATATAGTGACTATATACAGTGAGGGGATGTCTGATTCACCAATGCCTCAACATGTCATTAGTACTGTTTGCAGCAAACTCAAAGGCCATAACGGTGATCCTTGTATTGTATTTTATGATAAATTTCAGAATTAAAAAATGGAAAAGTTAATGTCAGACCACTACTTTAGTAATAACAGCAATAATATCAATCAATATAGCATTATATAATAAATTTCAATCAATCATAATAATAAATACATATATTTTGACCAGATTTTTTTTTGCATGTTTTTTTTTTTTTTGTTTACATTTTAAGCAATTCATTAGAATCCCCATTTGAAGAAATCTTGAAAAGTGTGAAAACAATCTCATCAAAGTGACGGGAACTAATATGAACTGAACTGAAAAAGCTATAACCAGTGTTCCTTTTACTGAAATTGAATACTTACACATTATTTACATATCTTGTGGCAAATCAATGTCTAGTTAGATAAATGAAAAAAATTAAGACTTGTGGAATACTTTAAATACTGCATATGCTAATATACAAATTGTAATGAGTCAGGGATCCCGAGAATCAACAATATTGTTCACCAATATTCACGTTAGCAAAGTATTTTACAGCAATATCCACACATTGAGCATAGTTGTTCAATAAAATTCAACATAAATAACGAACCCCCACAAGGTTCCACTCAATCAGTTTGGATCTTACATCAAATCACCAACCAAAATTAAAGTTCCTCACCCATGACGACAACTGAAATCTTTTAGTTTACTGAAATCCTCATCATGTGTCTGACACCATCTCTCCATCTAGACTCATATTGAATCCTGAGACAAGAAACAGTGGATGTGTTTTCCCTCTGTGTTAGTCCTCAGACTTTGTGCTTTAATTTTCTGACTTGTTCTCTGTTGGTACAAATCAACAGCATGAGTAACAACTGAAAATAAATCAATGCAGGGGTACACAGACAGTGCTAAAAGGGAGCTGATTTCATCTAGAGACAATCACAGAGATTGTGCTTCTACATTTTGTTTTGTCAAAGTGTCTGGCCTGCTTTATGATTTTTTAAGCATGTGCAGTATGGCTGTGGTGGGGTAAACTCCAGGCAACATCCAAGGCCATCCAATCCCTAAAAAGATTTTTCAGATGTTAATGTTTGATAAATTTATGTATTTAACATCAGCAAAACAGTTTGAAAAACTAAGACTTGACTCTAAGTTGAAGTTGAAGCACGTTCCTATGAATTTTAAAAAATCTGCAAAAGGTTGTACAACAGGCTGAAGTAAGAGAGAATGGAGATAATGCAAGCGATAAAAGAAACGCAGAAAAATATACAGCATTTAGGCACTGTAAAACTGAAATGGAAATAATCCAATTGTACACGGGGTACATCGATTATAAAAGGAGAAGGCTATATTGTCAGCAAATGCTTTGAAAACAAGCATATCCAAGCATGAGCTTTCTGGAGAAGACAACAGAATAATAAGTAAATAATAAGTAAAACTGACAGTGACGCTGAGGCAGCTTTAAATTGCATGTCTGCTGTCAAAAGTTGTCATGAAACGAAGGAAAACAGTAACAGAAGTCTAAATGAAATACTCTTTCTTTTCCTCTGCATGCACGTGGTTTCCCTCAGCGTTGATGATGGCTGTGTCTGCGTCAGGAGCATCCTCTGCTCCTTTGGCCTCATGTGTTAGATATGTCCCTGAAGAAGACAGAGACATGCAGAGCCACAGCAAGTTATCCACCAGACGCATACATTTACTCCAGGCAAGAACATTGTTATTCAAGGGAGCTCAAGTGGCCTATTTTACCTTTATGTCTGGCCAGATATCGTCCAAGAACTATTATCAAACACAAGGTGATGAAGACCACGACTGCAACAACGCCGCCGATTAAAGCGTGGTCAGGCCCATGTTGTCCTAAAGCATTAGGATCTGAAATAAGACAGAGGCAGATGGAGGGAAAAGTGGAGAGATAATATTAACACCTGTAAGATGTTCAGCTGCTGTCTCATGCAGCTGTAGACATTTATTAAACAGCAATGAAAATATTTTGCTCCTGCAATTATCCTGAAAAAAAAAATCCAGATGTAGCTTTTACGTTTGCGAACAAAGCACAACATCCCCAAATGAGCTTCTGCCATATTTAGAGCAACCTGACATCGCTGCTTTGAAGTGCCTGAATTGAAGTGTAAAAGAAGTAATCATAGGAAATATCACAATTCTGTACACAATTCAAAAATGTGGTGTTGGCAACAAAAACGAGATGCAAAAAACTGAAATCTAGCTCTGAGTGATGTTTTAGCTTTTTTTTTTTGCCAAAGCCTCTACACACGCCGTCTTTTGTGTTTTCCCCTTGCTTGCTGCCACATTCTGCTGCTGAGGATCAGGTTTTTTAAATAAGTGTTATTTAACATGAGGCATCCTCCGGGCACAGAGCGAGCTGAAGGTTTCCCAGGCAGGAGCGTGCCTTTGTGTCTGTCGTGTAATAAACTCTAAGTGGCTGTGTCTTTACTGTGTTCTCATTATCTCAAGCTGATGAATGGCTATGGCTTGTGCTCAGTTTTGCAAAGTGACCCTGGGAAATGACGACGGGGATGTTCCTACAAACCTCGTTATACTCGTCTGTTAACACGAAGCAACCCTCATTTTCAGCAATCCAAAGTGAGGGACGTTAAAAATAAAAATTCAAAAAAAGATGGAATTATGAAACATGCAGTTTAACTCCATGCAGAATAAAATCACCACAACTGTTTTATCAGGGATTCACAGGCAGGCACTTCAGACTTTGAAGCAATAACTGTAAACTAGAATAACATTTTAATTATTTTGGTTGCATGTTGATGGATATAATGATCTGTATAGGTGTTCCACTGTCAACAACAAGGGGCAGAAGCAGTTTTCATATCACTCTTGGCTGGTGCTCACAGCTCACAGGAATGAGACACGCTGAACAGCTCTTGATGCACTGCAGATGATCTTGTCATCTAAATGCAACTTATGCTTCCACCTTAAGAGCGAGCAAATGACCATTACGTATTTGTACATGTCCAACAGAAATTTCTGACCTTTAATTCACACGTAAACACACTGGCTATTCATATGTGAAACAACAACGAACAGGCTACATAGAGGCAACATTCCAAATCAAGATAGTTGTTAAAACATTTCGTGAAAAAACTTTGTGAAACACTAAGACGACACTTCAGATACGACAAACATTGTACAAAAAGAAAACTACAGACATTTTATTGGAACACTGAGACCTCAATGACTCAATCTGCCATATTTAGCCTGTTTAGTTACATTAAGACAACGTGAACCGGGAACTTCTGTCCTGTTTTCATCCTCACACAGACACAACCTCAAATATTTTAAACCTGATAAAATATAGATCTCAGAAATGAATACCATATTAAACTAAATTGCTCCAACCACGTGCAATGCTCACAGACGACATGTGGTAACAAAAATATTTTTCAAGAACTATGTGATCAGAAATGTGAAAGACAGAGTTCCCACTAAGAATTTTGGTCATTCCTTTCCATTTCTGCTGCACTCACACAATGGCACAGATAGAATCTCCAGCCCCGCACCCCTCGGACTGCACAATGAAATCGATGGATCTAAGACAAACCAAACCAAAAACACATTGTGTAATAACTTATGCAGGCTGTGACACAGCTAGAGAGAAAGCAGCTGGGGTCAGCAGAGCGAGCATCCATGCATGGTGATGGTTTGGCTCATGCTGGGTGGAGGCCGTGATGTGTCCTGACCCAGATCCAGATCCAGCATCACACACTGTATATTTACCTGTTGTAGGCCCTGGAAAGTCTTTGGCTGTTGCCATGGTTGCAGACAGTGACAGCAGTAAGGGAAGACGAGGGGAACAACACCGTGATAAAAAAGGTGACCACAGGGTTCAAAGGAAACATGTGACATTAGCATGGTCTCTTTTTCTGAGATTTTACTTTGACAGCGTGCAGAAGTGACGGAAAGCGAAGCCTGCTGTCACATACATGCTTAACTGGAGTTACTGGAAATGGTGACTGGGAGAGGAGCACAAGATACACTGACAAGGACAAGATGAGGAACAAAGGTGTATATACTGAGATTGTTTTGTGTAACTGACAATGTACATCCTTAATGGGTCAGTTCACCAAAAATTACAAACAAACATTTTCTCTCTTACCTCTAATAGTATGTAACCATGCAGATAGTTTTGGTATTTGCCAAGGCTGATAGGTATCTAAGAAACGCGATTCACTAAAATTGTTTAAGGGTGGAAACATAGATCTTAGGAGACAAAAATATCTAAAAACTTGGGAAAATTAAAAGAAAACTATCTGCATGCCTACGACACCAGAAGTAAATGAGAAAATCAGGTAACATGACATTCACCTACACACAGTATTCAACAACATATATCGGGCAGTCTGTGATGAAGGATAGGTGAGATTCTAAAAATACTGCCAAATGGCAGCTTTTATTGTAATTCCTTTTCTTGCATTATTACACGAGGTCCACTCCTTACAGTTTATTAAAGGTACCTGTGGAGTCTTTTTTTTTTTTTTTTTTTTTTTTTACTATGGAGCAGTGTGTTTATGACTGGAGTCCCGTTTTGTTTGTATTGTAAATGTGCAGAAAAATCAACACACACAAGCACATGGTCCTGCTGCCAGTTTCAAGCTATTCTGCTGATCAACATTTGTGCTCTCAAAGGCAGTAGGACTGTAAGCTAGTAAACATGGATGTAAACAATGCATAATGTAAAATATTTTTTAAAAATTGGCTTTGTAAATATTTATGAGGAAGGAAATGCATTTAACATGTTTGCTAGTCCTCAAGGGTATACATCATGCATATTGGTGAGAAAAACTGAATATAAACAGAACTTCAGTTTGTTTAGAAGTAAACTTTTCATGGGTCAATTATCAAAGTGAACAACATCCTAAATCTAGATAACCTTTGTGTTTTCTTACGCGGCATCAAAGCTATTTCAACTTTACTGACAAGAGCTAGGGAAAGAGATCATATTTCTTTTTATTAGCTTCTCTACACTGGCTCCCTGTAAAATCCAGAATAGGATTTAAAATCTTCCTGCTCATCTACAAAGCACTTAATGTTCAGGCACTATCATGTCTTAAAGAGCTCATTGTACCATATTATCTCGCTGCACTCTCAAAATGCAGACTTACTTGTGGTTCCTAGCGTCTCCAAAAGTAGAATGGGAGCCTTCAGCAATCAGACTCCTCTACTGTGGAACCATCTACCCGTTTGGGTCAGGGGGGCAGACACCCTCTCCACATTTAAGAGAATGCTAAAAACTTTCTTTTATAATAAAGCATATAGTTAGTGCTGGCTCAGGCTTGCCTTGAACCATGTCCTACTTATTCTGCTGCTAAAGGTCTAGACTGCTGGAGGACTTCCCATGATGCACAGACGCACAAACGCCACAACACTTATTCCATTAGGAAAGAAGTGAAGCAAACACATGGATCATGTGATTTTTGTCGACTTTGTTGTTGTATGTGGTTGTAAAGGTAGAAACCATTCTGCCTAAGAACAAAAGTATAAACAGTCTCATGTATCCTATTTTCTGCTTCTGCAAAGATGATATTTTGTGCAGTGGTTTACAAACTGTAATAACCTGATGTGGTAGTCTACAATGTCTGCATATTGTCAGCTACCAATAAAAACACTGAAACAAAACAGTGATAAAATGCCGGTGAGGTAACAGTGCAGTGCAGAAAGGAAAGAGAAAAAAAAGACAAAGTATTGAATTCATCCAAAAAAGCAATGCTATTTTCTATCTCAAAGCCTGGATGTTAGCTCATCAATCATCAACTGTGTGTTCAGTGTCATGTTTGTGAGTGCATGGAGCGTTGAGGCGAGGGCATGGGGGTGGGGGAGCAAGCGTACCTGCGAACGCAGCTGTGACTGCCTATGCCTGATGTGGGAATGTCGGCATTAGCAGACTGGAAGAATGGAGGCTAGAGAGGGAGGCAGGGGAGCTGGAGATGGAGGTGCTAAGGTGATGACGTCTGCTAAATGAAAACAGGAACAACAGGGAGCAAAAACAAACCTATCCGTGGGGAACAGTCTCAACATGGGAAAACTTACAGGAAAAATCAAACAGCACAAATCAATTACTGTGCATGGCTGGTGCAGTGGGCTAATTCTGGTCTTTCGCCTCAGTGAGTACAAGCAAAATAATAAAAAAATAAAAAATGCGCAGATGATAAAATGCAAGAGTTGCGCAAATGACTCAAGCTCTGAATGAGTAAATTCATTCAGAAATATCTTTGGGGAAAGGATATGTACATGAAGGACCCATATTTTTTTTTTTTTACATCTGTTACTTTTACCACCAGTCAGAAATGTGAAGGTAATGTGTAAGGGGCAGCAGCTTCACAAATAGATGCAGACATGTCTCAACTGTATTTAACCAAACCACTATCTGTTACCATCTCTCTAGCGCCTCAGACAGAGTAATTATCATATATGGTGTTTCCTCGCTTTATTTAATACAGTGTATCAAGGAGCATAATCGGAGATGATGATAAATTGCGGCGGAGCGTATGATATTTATTGCTTCTCAGCTCTTCTGTCATTAGCAAATTAGGCTTAGAGGCTGAGATGATCCAAAGAGACCCGGTAAGTATTCAGCCAGACACGATGGTGCTGAAGAATGACTGTCATCATCAGTGGAAATGAGACTGTCTCACACATCTTTTACCTGCTCCACTCAATTCCTCATCCTCCCCTAGTAACCAGGACCTTTGTATTTAGTGTGAGAGGGTTATCAGTGTTGCTGTTTCCCTGGTTAATCTAATGAGGAATGAGAAACAGCTCCTTGGAACATATAGTGTAATTCTAACAATCCCGGTTCAAAAAGTTTGACTCAGCAATAATTTGAAATAATGCAAAAATCTTATTGGTTGTGAGATGTGAGGAATGAAACTATGGACCAGCACATGGCACCCAGATATGACAGGATGATATGGACTAGCTTGACATCGCTGCCTTTACCCTGTTCATTGAGCATGCTGAGAGAAGAGCCTAAGATAACAAAAGCTGAAAGGACGAACGTGTCATCCTCCTTTTTTTCCCAATGAAGGGCTTTCTCTCCCCAAAAGCCTCTGCCTTAAAAATCGAACAAAGAAGCTGCTGTGCATCCAGTAACTGCCTGTGAGTTTGAATAAGTCCAGCGCTGGAGCTGTGATAAGTCGCTCCCAAATAAACGGCACTCTCATGTGAGACTGTTTAATTGGCGAAAATGGAAACAAATAAATCCATGTTGAATTTATGTATTCTGCCCTTGTTTTTGTATTTTTACTTGGCTGTATTTGACAAACATTATAAACATGTGCTGCAGAAGCCTTAATGATCCGTTTCCTGCACCATGCTGTCTTTATTCTCTCATCCCCTCCACTGTCTTGGGATTAACTTATCTCTCCTCTAGGCAGTACTTGGAAGCTAAATTCTGCATCCTTAACACTTTTTTCTGTTTCCTCACAGGAAGAGTCCAAAAGCTAAACCTGTGTAGTGATATGTACGGCACAGTGAGGTAAACTGGGTTATCCCGCACAGTGCCAAGGCAAGATTTGAAAGTGGAATCTAGAAGAAATGGTCTGCATATTAAACATATTTAATGACACTTGTACGTGAATCTGAACTTACTATACTTTTAACATTGGTGTCTGATAAATTCTGTGCTCAGTTATTGGAAGTCACCTCTTTCTCTGTTTTATCCTATTTTGCATTACCACTCGGCAGCAAATACAAAGCTGTCATATATAGCCATGTTTTATCCCAGTTAGTATAAATCATACATACACACACATGTGCTACACATCACAGCAAACCATTTCTCCAAACAAAATGCCGTTGTGGCTCAGGATTAGCTAACTATTTTAGCTTCAGCTGTCCATCACAGTGAACATCAGGACTGCACTATTTATTGTCAGAGTTACAATACTGTTGTGAGTGAGGCAATGCAGTGGAAAGTTATCAAATCAATCTGCACTTAAGATGCATGATCACATAACCATTATACATTGCCAACAAAATTTTACTATTTATGACTGAATTGATGAATGATTGTAATATTTTCGAAAATGAATGGAAACCAATGGCTGTCTCAAATGGTAACAAATATACACACAAAAATCTAAACATGCTTTCAACAGTTGTCAGCCAAAATGTTAAGAACACACGATTTGCAGTTGAACTAAACCATGCAAACACACAGGCAGGATCTTTTAAGTGTCTGCAATCTATTAAAACCAATTTTACTCAAACCAAACTGGTTCACATCTTAAACATGATTCAGGGAAATTGTTAATGATTTGATAAATCAAATTTAAAACATGTTTGCTGATTTATGCCTCCTTAAATATCCATTCATCATCTCTACATGTTTATCCTTCACAGGGTTGTGAGTGATTGGAGTCCAGCAGCTGATATTGATAAAAGAATCATCAGTGATTATTAAGGGATTGAATTCAGAAGTTACCCATCCGCAGTTCACTTGGCATACAAAGTTGGAATTAAAAATATACCTTAACCATGTCTCCAACGGTCATTATGATCGAAAGATTATTGGTCAAATATACTGTAATTCCTGGAGATGTTGAAATTCCTGACCTTCTTCTATTGAAGCATTCCATATTTAAGGCAGATATTATTGCTTTACTCTCATGCCTTTTGATTTGCCAGAACATGTACCAGCTGTATATATAGCCTCTTTAGATTAAGCTGGCACTGACAAACCCCCTGCTGGGTTTGTGTTCTCTCCCTGAACGCCAACCATGTTTGGGTTAGCGTGCAGTATGCGGCAAAGCCTTCAATGTGAAACAACAACAAAACTGATAATCTATAACAAGACTAGCCCCTACTGAAGTACCCACCATATACAAACAGTATATATTCAGCACTGCTGGTCCCCAGGTGGTTGCTGGCCTCGCAGCGGTATGTGCCGTTGTCTGTTTTGTTTAGTGTGGTGATGGTGAGCTCCCTGCCCTCCACAATCATGCGTTCAATGTCTGGCAGCTCTCCTCCATCTTTAGACCACAGCACCGGTTCAGGTCTAAGAAAGCAAACATAGACAATAATGTAGACAGTATTGTCGTTCTAAGTTGCTGCTTATGATTTCTTAAATGTTAAGAAATAATAAATAAATTGCAGAAATATGCCCGAAAAGTAGCATTCTGTAATGAAGAAGAATCACATTTCAAGTCAAATCCCTGCCTATTTTTGTGCCAGCAACTACGACCAAATTGAGGTTGTAAATAAATGCCAACTTACATTGGGTTGCCTATGGAAACACACTCCAATTTGAAGTATTGCCCTTCCTGTGGAATAATCAGTGAATGTGCGATCTCCAGATGGGGAGCATCTGCGAAGAAGAGACAAAAAAAAATCCATTGCTGTGACTGTACTGTGTGTTGGAGGTTTTAACTCTAACACTGACAAAGTACAACAGTAGTTAGCTCTTTACCCATTGGGCAACTCTTAGCTCGTGGCCCATATCCCTGTTCTGCTTTGGTACTAATCCCTTACCTGCAAACTAATCCTACACTAATCCTGAGCAAATGCACAGCTAAACCTGCGGACATAAATGTAATCTCAATCCTTGTATTTCTTCTCAATACTAATCTTATACCTAATCCAGCTTTGTGGGGTGTGTATGACTGCACTCACAGTGGACCTCCAGGACCTCAGTTGTCATGTAGGGGTTGGACAGTGCCACATGCTCCACGCTGCAGGTGTAGGCGACGCCGTCGTCCCGTCTGTCCACCTGGAACTGGAGGCTACTCCTCACTGTGAATGATTTTCCTGTGGCATTCACCTCCTTAGTGCCTGCAGAGAGTCAGAAAATAAACAAGGGCGTGATGTGTGTGTGAGTTTCTAATATTACTGAGCAACAGTTCTGTGCGAGTTTTTCATACAAAAAAATTGTTCTTGAAAAAGAAGCAGAGAAAAACAGAAATCTGCTCACGTTAACTAAAACGCAAGAAACAAATTTTTATTTCAAGATGTTGCTTTTATGACATAGACAGCTGCAGCGTTGTTGTTGTTTTTCTGTGCATCTCCTTTGAGGGAGAGAATCCTTGGCCTTTGAAAGTCAAGTCAAAGTAGAGTGAATAGTGAGGGGAGAGCAGTATGAGCCTTGACTCGGTTGGTTGGGTGTGTTTGCTCCTCCAGGACCATCTCTCAAACATCCCAGTCAACACAAACAGGCACACACTCCCCCAGCAGTGTGGGGTGGATTTCCAGAGTTGCAGTCACACCTTTCCTTTCTTCCCTCTCCTTTGTTGTAGTTTCAAACATTCACCCTTTACACAGTTTCAGATCTTAATCTGTGTTTGTTTTTTTCTTGCCATGTAATTTAATCTTCATTTAGATGCCTCTTAACTTATAATTGGAAGCATTTCTTTGTAGTTTTCTTCTGCTCTGCCGCCACTTTTGTCTGAGAACGGCTGTACAAGGCTACTGCACCTGAACAAAGCAAAGAGGACAAAGGCATTACCTGACAAAGGACATTCCACTGGAGATGCTTCCCTCCTCATCCCACTTACATTCATACCCCTGCACTACACCACCCCCCCCCTCCCCCTTGACTTTCTGTGATCCAGTGCAAACCAGAGTCAATCAATACTACGCATGTACTCACTCATTCACTCACAAATACACAAGCACCACACACATTGTTCGATCACTTGGTTTATTAAATACTAAAAGCTTCTTGCAGTGAAAGCCAGATCACCCATATCATCATCATTTTGGGCTGATCTGTTCCATTTGTTCCACTCCACTGAATCTCTTTGATTTTGTCATGTGCAAGGGGATAAATGTTTTATTGGACTTTCCAGTGGAAGAACTATTACTACTATGACTACAGTATTGCTGCTATTACTGCTACTTCTTACTTTCTGAGTGGGCAGCTCCTTTTCATTAAATGGCTTGACTAAGTATAGATGATCAAAAATTGTAATGGTTGTTATTTTGGTTGTTATGTAATTTTGGTTTCTTACAGTGACCAAACTTTGTCTCAAAACCTTAGAACAAAAGGAAAATGAACTTTTCATTTGGTCTTTAAATTCATTTATCTTGTACTGGAAGTTACAATTACATGTAATTAATTAGTAATGTATTAATTTTGTCATAGAGCAGGTGGTTTGCAAATCTGATTAAGCCTGTATGCTATGAGAAATTGTATTTTTCACTTCACTTTCACTTTTTAGCAACTTTTGAAGGCTTGTGCTCCTTTCTGGCTTTATTCTGTTGTTCCTGATTCATTTGAATCACTGGTTCCCTTTGATTGCACGATACACAAACACCAAATGCCAAACTTCAAATCTAAAAGTAATAACAAGAAGAATAATAAGATAAAGAAGAATATAGATGCAAGAGAGGGAGTAAGAAAAAAAAACATACAACCTCACTGCACAGCAGGACATCACACTCTTATTGAATAATGCATCTCAAATGAGAATATTTGGAAAAAAAAATACTTCAAACATCACATCGTCTGAGCAAACAGGAAAGTCAGAACCTTGCATTTGTGACTCAAAGGCCTTGTATTTTGCCCTGAAGTAAGTAAGGGGGATAGGAAGTGCCTCTGTGGCGTCAAATCAAATCTCTCTAGCTTTTCCTCTCATTCGTCAAGTTGCCTGCAGCATCAGAGCTACCATAGAGAAGCTGTCAGTCTGTTTCAAGGTGGCTGCTAGCATCGCCAGAGAGCATGCAGAGGCAGCTTTCGTGAGAACGCGAATGTGCCCAGGTGCACCTGCTTTGAACCAGACCCCCTAGAAGTAAGAAAATCTGCATTCAGGTGACTGGGGGTACTCCTGGAATCACCACCTCAGTGTGTGTTTTAACAAGGAGGAGCTTCAATGGCAGGATTGATTTTATTCTAAAGATCTAAGTGAAGGTATAATAAGGTTAATACTAGAGTCAGGTGTAGTACCCTTAGATTAATTATGGTTTTACGTGTCTTCAGCCTTGAAAAAATAAGTACACAAAACAATTTGAGCCTGTTTATTTCATGAAGGCATCAGAGGCATTCCCTAATAAGCACATTCAATTTTAAAACTTACAATGATCTCAAACTGTGTCTCTTTTAAAGCCTGAACCTCCTGCTCAGCACAGTTTGCATCCCACTGCCTGCTGACCAATAATTACAGTCTACAATGTTTTTGAGAAATTGACCTAATTTCTCAATTAATTTGCTGCTAAAAACCATTTAAGTGTAAGCTCATATTCACAAGAAAAAATGTTTTTGCTTCACTGAGCAGTTGTTAGGGTCTTTAATTTTTCATTGGTACTTGATGCCCTTAATGAACAATCTTGCACATTTAGGATTTTGGTGTTTTGAAGTCGGAGTGTAAAGAGACATAAGGGACATGACGTGTGAGGCCCCTGTGTGAGGTGGCAATCTTAGTTGATTTTCTGCCAGTTTTTTTTCCATGTGTAATGGGTAGTACAATCCCTAATTAAATTATGGTCTGTATGTTCACACACTAATATACAACACTATCCATGCTAACAGGTGGTTTCAATCCACTCACTGGCACTAATTGTCAATGACACTGTATTGTTGTACTGTTTGTTTGTAACATTTTTTTTCAAGTTTATAATCCACTAAACAACAGCTGTTTAAAATGTTTTCTTATATTTCAGTGTTCACTTAAACGTCAAAGTAAAAAAAATGTTTGCTATTAGATGCGACTAAAAATGAAATAATCATACATCCAAAGTTTTAACACACAACATAATATTTTCAGTTACAAAAGATGATTAGACCAGCACAAGTGGCACATACAGTAGTGTACTTATATCCATAAGTCTTCTATAATCCTCCATAGCCCCCATAGCTTCCAGGCCCTTAAAGTTTATTGGTTTAAATATTTTAATAATTTTTTAAACTAAATTCTAAAGGGGTAAACAGATTAGCTTGCACTAAAGTTGGACTTGCTGTGCTGTGGAAAACTGACTGTCTAAAAATAGCTCAAAACCACCATCTAAGGCAATAAATGTGAGAAAACACTTTGAAGTTCTACAGAATAAGCTGGTATTTTCCTGTACGTGGCTCATTTGTAAAATTCTCAGATATTTGCGGGGAAAATATCACCCCATCTCAAAACTTAGAGATAAAGGTAAAGCAAAGGAGCAAGTGTGTTTTTGGAGCTAGACTGAACATTGAAAAAAATGTCACAGTTACACTGTGCGTAAATATGTGCAGCTACACATAGCTCATTGCTGCTGCTGATGGCAAGAGGCATTTAATACAACTGACATGTCGTTCTGTGGTAGCACCACTTGCTTGTGAATGAATGAGGTAATTTTGGATCGTGGCATTGATGAGGATGAGAACATCAAAAGTACAGAAGTGAAGTAAAAGAATCTTAGGCCTAGAAGTAATCTTCAAAGAAATGGGATACAAACAAAAAATAGATAGAATAGATAGAAAATGATCCTGTCAAATAATTCTGAAAAATCAACAGATGATGAAGGGGAACCTGCTCTCAATGACATTACATTCTGGTCCAACCATGTCAGCACTATCACACGCTGTATCTCATGTACATGACAACAAACCCATACCCATACACACACAGTGTTGTAGCTATGGGAGGCAAAAACAAGAGAACCCCAGCCAATTATTTTATAATTAAAGAGGGGATTTATTTAAGCTAAAAGGGGCTGTCCATGTTGCAATGTTGTTACACTTACAACAATTTGTTAAAAAGATGTAACATGCACTATAAACTTTAGATAATTGTTTTTATTTGAAATGTGTTTAAACTACAGCACATACAGGTTCCCTTGGTAGTTAACTCAGGCGAATAGTTGTGAGTGGTGCTACTTCATTAAAAACACAGTGGTTAAATTTCAACTAAATAAGACCTGTGGCCTTTGAACAATAAATTCCATGTACGTGCACAGAGCTTATTATATTTAGTAGGAATGAAGCAGCTTTAATGATTTAAATTTTAAAATCAGTGAACAGTGAACACAGATTCAAACATATTTCAGAAACAACATGAAGGCCAGAAGTTGTCTGATGTCATGATGCATTGATTTGCATATGAAAATATTTACTAAAGCTGCCGCTCTTCCCTACAGTAGATGCTGTGTGTGTGTAGTGATCATCAGAAATCTTTAGATTAGAGAAGCTTGTATTGCAAACATGAATCAGCTGGGCCAATTTGTTTCCAGATTCTTTGATAGTAAACATATCTTAACACGTTATTCCACATATGCTGTTGTTCACGTTTGACAATTAAAAGATGCAATAGAGTCAATGCATTGGGAATATTTGATGTGAGCAATCAGCAAAAAGCAGGGAACAAGAAATGCGCAGTTGTATAACTAAGGGTGAAGTCTTGTTTAAAATAAAAATTAAAGTTTGTGATATTTCATCTTTGCTCTGCTTGATCTTATGAAACGGGATGGCAGCACACAGAAAATAATGATGATAACAGTAATAATAATTTAGTAATTAATGATCTTTATTCAAAAGTCTTGACATTTTGCCTGACTCTGAACAGAGAAATTGGTCACAACACTGGAGCTGTTGTGTATTTGAATGTGCCTGTGTGTCACTGCGATGGGAATATAGTGACGGCCACACATGCAGCCACATAGCTGTTTTAAATGTCAGTAACACTCCTGCACTCACACGCCTTAGTCTTCTTTGTGATTTACACTTAATGCTTCATTTTCTCCTCATTTACTTTCTTTTTATCTCATGTGCATCACACCCACATTGGACATCAGTAAACAGAAACAGTGACACATAGTTTTCTTTTTTTGTTTGTTTGTTTGTTTGTTTCATTCTTGTAGTTTATTTAGCAGGTTTGGCTGTGTATTAGTTCTGTTTGTTTTGTTTTTTTTCAAAATCTACCTGTGACTCCTCTTGCCTGTCGGCTCGTCCCTTACAAATATATAGGCCACTTTATGTATGCAAAGAGAGTGAGAGTGGGCGGATGTTTTCCTCAATAGATTACAATTTGAAGCCTAGCTGTCATTCAGTGACACAAGTAATTTGTATGGCTCTATATTCTGCAAACAAATTATTTGACACTGGATGACAGTTGCATTTTGAGGTTTGTAATGCTGTGTGCTTCTAATATAAATTGTTGAAAAACAAATCATCAGAGCATGAAATAAATATGACATGTTTTTGCTATTACACCTGCTGTCGTCTTGGAGCTTTGTAGACTGGTCCCCCAGTGGGGATAGATTTGACTGACAGCAGACACTGGCGGCAATGATCCACCATACAAGAACCCATGGCAAAACATGCTGCTCCCAGCACATTCTCGCTAAAGGAAGCTTTAAAGCAGCACCTACAAAAGACTTGGATCCGGAGCACTGATTGACATTCTACCTCTATGACACTTTGACATGGAAATGAAGTTTTTAAGTCGAGCCCCCCCAGTATCTGCTTTGTTCTTTATCTCTCTTTGACTCAGAGATGCATCGCACCAGGTCTGTTTGCCCAAGCGGCTTAATAATACCCACCATACACAAGTAAAACTAATACAAGAACATTTGTATACAAGACACCAGTTTGGGGCAGACTTGGGCTACATGATCTTTTTTGGAGATATGCAATTCACCCAACACACACTAACGCCATTTCATACATACATTTTTATTTATGGATTTTTGTGATGCCTGCTGGCCTGGGAATGGGATGAAAGTATTACATTTTTATTGGTATTACATTGATATTGATACAAAAGATGGAAGTTGGAGGCGGGTGTAAAATTTTGTCAACCCTTGAACGCTGTTAGATTACATTTTGGTATTTGGCATCTGTGCATATGCCCACATATGTTAAGAATATAAAGTTTTGAGCTTTAAAGATTTGTTTTAAAACACATCTCAAGATAAAGGAAAACACACACACACACACACACATATATATTATCTCAGTGCCTCTTGAGATGGACAGCAAGTCTGGTTGTGATGCTGCGTGCCATCTCTCCACTGGCCTTTCAGGAATCTACGTGCATGTCATTTCAACAAGAAAACTTCATATCCCAGCCCCACTCCCATCAATCATCATGCCATGTTGGGCAGACACAGACAGAACCACCAAGAAAAAGCTCTCTGGTGCAAATCTTCAATAAAGAGCAACTGTCACACCGAGTCTCCGCAGCAGGCTCCATTACATTAAAGAGCTACACACAGCTTACCTCTGCCATCAAATTGTGGAAAAACATTCCATTTCTATTTTTCTCATGTTTTGTCTTTTTGTGCTTTTTTTAAAAGCAGAAATAAGACAGTGATGATAAAAGCTATAAAAACTCAAAGTGCAGAGCTTCAGACAGTTTGGAAAGAGGTATACAAGAAAGTGAAAGCTTGTGTGGCACACTGCTGGTTTAGTGTGATCAGCAAACATTACATTGCACCATCTGCTGCTTAATGCATTGTTTCTGTCTGTGCTTTTTCTGTCTGGGTGAAGCTAGTTATGTGGCCTTTCTGAGTTTGCATTCCTATGGGTTCTTGTATCCTCCTTGACTTGTGTGACTAATCTAATCGCTCTACAAAAAAAAAAAAAAAAAGCTCTCAGTAAGAGCCACCTGGGGATGCGATGGATGGTTACATGGCTGACAAGAAAGGATGGGAAGCCCAGCAAGATCAACTCATCACGTGCAAACAGCACTGAGGTCTGCACAGAATTTCTAACTGCAGGATAAATTAACATCTGCATATCTTTTGAAGTGAACGTGACACACATAGTCTCGCTCAGACTGTGAGCGTGCAATGTTTGTGCTCGTATTCTTAAAATTAACCCCCCACCAAAATATGGATTCCCCAGTGTAACAGACATGCATTTATCAGTTCACTGATGAGCCAATTACTCTATTAACAGAAAATTAATTGAAAAAATTTGATAATGTAAAAAATTGGAGGATTTGATACTGTTTTCTGTTTTACTCCATTGTAAACTGAATATCTTTGGGTTTCTGTCTGTTAATCGGGCAAAACAAACAAGAATAAATCCTAGACTTTTTTTAATAATCACCTTTAGTTTCGCATGACTGATTTGTATTTCCACCAATCAACCGTGTACATCATTACTTTATTGTCCCTACCAGTGAAAACAGAATGCCCTGCAGAACCTGTTGTTGATGTTCACTTTATAATTAGAACCAATAAGAGGCACCACTATATGTCTTCGGCTTGGTCAGGCAGTGAAATGTGGACGTCTCCGGCACAGTCCAGCAATGTTTGGACAGCTTCCAACAACAGCGGCTACACTGGCTGTGAGCCAGTCGAATCATGGCACTGCTAAGCTCTGGCCAGTGGAACAATGCATGAATATGAGCACAAAGGAACGCAGGAGAGCAGCTGAATGACTTGACAGTAATGATGTCTCCAATAGGGTACAAGTGGTAACAGAGGACAGAATGCTCTGTGAAACCCACACCACATGCTTACCTTGGACCTCCTTGTCATTTCGGAACCACCGGATGTTGGCAGCTGGTTTGCTGCCCGCTGTGGTGCACGTCAGGGTGATTACATCCCCCTCCATGGCAGGCTTGGTGAATCCAGTGATCTCCGGTCGTCCTGGTACTCCTGTGGTGCATGAAATTATAATTATAAACAGCATACTGAATGCACGTATATGAAGAGTTGAGTAATAACCCAGTGAGTGATATATCCTGTACTCCTGTGACAATAAATAATGATTTACTAATTGACTGAATCCACTGTCAGATTTCCATGCCTTTTTCTCTCAGTGACCAGATCAAATTGAACATTTGCTGTATATATTTTTTCCAACGTTTAGTTTGTTATGGCAAGATAAAAAAGGAATGACAGTAATCACAACGATACCAACCAACAAAAACAAAACAACAGGTTTCTGGTTTATTAAATAAAGTTAAAAATGAATTACCCAAAATCTCTCCTCCAAGATAACTGTGGCTACTCTCTTCCTGTCTGGCTGTAACATTCTTGATGAAGGTCGCCTTACAGAGACGTAAGTCTAAATAAATGTGCTGTAAGTGCTGACAGTGTGTGGGAGTTTACTTTTATTTCTTTTTTTTTTGTCTATTTCTGCATATTTCTCAGCACACCTGTCTGTCTTACACAGGTGTATATAGGCATGTCCCACTTGTCAGACAATTAAATATAGTAACACTAATAGCTTGCAAGCTTAACTGTCATCCCTTATTCTAGTAGAAAAGGGTAAAACGTAATGCAGAAATGTTATTTTCCTACAAGGTAACAAGTGCCTGGCGAAGAAAAACAAGAGACTATCATTCAAAATGTGCATGTATTCATGCTGTCAGAACGTGAAGAATTAGCCACAAGTAATTGGCCTGTGGAGACTGGGACAAAACAGACGTGCTCACCCAGAACGGTGAGAAAGGCCTTGGTGGTCTTGACAGGCATGGTGAAGAGCGAGCAGGTGTACTGGCCCTCATCTGACAGGCTGACGTCACTAATTCTGATGGTGAGCTCCTGCCACGAAGCTCGCACCAGCTCGATTCTGTGGTCTCTCAGAGCTGCATAAGGAAGGAGGACACAAAGAATCACAGAGAGAAAAAAAAAACAGGGAATTCATTAACGGGCGAATTCAGTGACAGCAGTTAACCTGTAGCAGTATCATGCGTAATTCAGATGACCTTTACCAGAACAAGGCCGAGTACACGGTGCTTTCACTTATTTCAAATGGTTGTTAAATGCAGCAAACAAACACTGTGGCCAGTGGTTTGAAACGTTTTCTTTACATTCGCATTCTGGGCTGACAGTCTTATTCACAGTCAGTGAGAATGCAGAAGGTATCAGCGGGATGCACTGAAGCATAGCAGCAGAAAAAGCTTATAGGCCTAGATTACAATATTTATTTAGGTAATCACTTACATTCCAGGTATTGATTTACTCTCACTTTAACACTCTTAGCAGCTGGCTCTGCCTGTGACATTTCTCACTTTGAGCACTGATACCAAAACTTTACAGTGGCCATATAGAGAACCTTTTAACCTACAGTCACAGTGAAAAAGGCAAAAATAATTACATGGGTACTAAAAGAACATAGAACAGACAAGGGCAGAATAATGCAGAATGGTCGTTTATTGATTGTCAGTAGTATCATTTCAACATAATCATATTGTGTTACTGTTTTGTAAATTTCTGTTGATGCAATTAATGTTTTTAAGCAAACTGTAAAACAAAGAAATGAAAGATATGACGCATAAACATGGAACACACTGCACACACTGTGCTGAACCTTGATATGCATTAATATTGTTTATATTAATATTGGGATATTGATTCCAACTAAATCGCCCAGCCTTAGTTCAGACATGAGGTAAAAAAAAAAATAAAAACAATACAGCTAACAGTAATTTAAAAAAAGCACTAAAGTACTATTAATAAGATTCATGATAGAATAATCATTCTTAAACACGGTTTGAAATAAAACCTTTTTATGTTTTCTTAAGATAACCGCTGCTCATTCAGATGTGACTACACCCTCATAAACCCGGGAAAATCATGCAGCTAGGCTGAAAAAGGTTATCTTGCACCTGTCATCTCTTATACAATTTCAAATTCAGAATCACCTGTTCCTACAAGCGACCAACCACGGAGGGCAGGAAGGAAAGTGCTCTTCAACGAATAAATTACACATTCTTAATCCCTAGTCCCTTTAGGCCTGGCCAACTCTCTCCCTGGATGCTCTTACATCTGAGGTAATTTTAAGTCTACTGGATTGTACTACCAAGGCAAATCTGGCAAAATGCAGCAGAAGAAGGTGTGTATTAGGATTTAATTAACGTGGACAATGTAAAGTGACGTCCTGTCAGATAAAGAAGACATCTCTATGAAAATCGTTAATCACTGGCTTCATTCCCATTTGATTTTAGTGATAAACATACACAGCAGACATGTGATACACAATTAAATTAGATTGGCTGAAATGGCTATTAGATTCACACAGACATAGGTCATTATCAACAACGCTGTTCTTCAGCTTCAATTACACCATATCATTTGAAGATCATTATCGTATAATCACACCCATACTTAAAAGGAAAAAGTAAAGATTGGTGATAAAGATATTGATGGCCCTAAGAAGTTTCTTATTAGAGACTCTTTGTTATCCAAGAATAAAGTGTGGCGTAAATAAAAACAATCTTCAAGCCAGAATTAAAATTTAATAACAAGCTGTGCCATCAGAGAACCAGCTTATTATGTGCTCTGGGGCTTAATACAAACATTTGATAGTCTTACTGTTGCAAACCACATCCTGAAACAAAGCTGCCTGATGTTCTTTGTAGTTAAGCATCCTCACTACAGAGCATGAGAATGCCCAGAGGCTCAGGCAGAAAACAGCAAACGCTTTGGTGGATGGATGCATTGGCGAGGTGATGGGGTCTAAGCAAACATTGTACAGGAACTCCAAAGATATGAAAGTACAGGCTGAGAGGATCAAAGCTTTGGACAAGATGACATACTGTACTTCCCCTGGCCCATATCACTCTATCTCTGCAACGCACAGAGAAAAGACGGGAGGAAACAGACCGATGTTTTCTTCTTCTTAACCCCCTGTTCTTCCAAGCACAAACACCTCTGAGGTACTGATAAATGGTATGCTTTCCTAAAAGGGATCTGTTTAGGGAAAACTGACATCTTTCTGTTAAAGTGATATTATATCCAAAATCTGTTGACAGAAAATATTGTAGTTTACTCCGGCAGCTGGGATTGGCTTGAATTTCTGTCTGTTACAACAGATTTAATGTTATTAAAAGATAAGTTGTTGCGACAGAAAAAAAGAATTAAAATATGCATAAAAACTTCCCCAACTACAGCAAAATAATGCACTTCTCTCCGTAGGGTGAGTCTGATCCAAGCAGCCACTGTTCTTGCAAAATATGGCTGCTGCTTCCAATGGAGCGACATTGCCACCCTTGATTATGCTGCAGGAGTGTTTCTAAAAATTTTGTTGAATGTTTCTCAAATGTTTTCACTGAAACTTACTGCCATTGGAATCCATTGAAACTAACATGGTATAGAACTGAAGACAGCTGCTGTTCACTGAAATGATCAGCTTTAAAAAGCATTTTGACACTGTGTGTTAATAAATGTGGAGTATCACTTTAAATACCAAAACTTCAAGTGACATTTAAAGTACCCAATAGGCTACACATCATTTTATCTACTGAACAATATCGTCTTACCATCAAAACAGAACTAAATCCAAATGTCAGTAGCTGAAATACTGATTCAGATAGTTTAAAGTAGAGGCTGAGATACAACCTAGAGTTAAACAAAAGATGGACTTGAATGATGCATTTTTGTTAGACAGCCACTGGCACTAGAAAGCATGTGGGTCAATGACATATTGATAGAATAAGACGTACAAAGGTTTGAATAACCCAAAGACAAGTGTTATCTATTACTCAAACAGCGTATGGCTAGGAAACCATACGACTAGAATCCAATTCAGGCTAGAGGCCCAGATTGTGGGCAGATCCGTCACAATCAGACCCAAATGCCAGTGGCTGACAAAGCTTTTTTCCAGGTGCTTTAGGAAATCAATGTGATGAAAAGGTTCATTTCCCCCAAACCCTAGATAGGTCCTGCACTGTTCATTCTGCTTAGGAGGGAGCATAAATCTGCACCCTGACCTTGTGTATGCTGCAGCCTTCCAGCATGGCAGCTTAATGCGCAGTACATCTCCTGTGATGGAGGCCTTACCAAGGCTGTCTCAAATCAGTAAAACTGACACCCCGGTTCCCCCTCAGGGCAAGGGATACTGTTTGCTATGGCTCTTTGATGCAAAGTAATGTTTGCCTTGTTTCCCTGACAGTCCTTTGCTCCACCGACCATGTCAGTAGAAGACCAGTCTGAGATCTTCAGAGGAAAGTGTAGTTTGTCAGACTCAGTTTTAACAACCTAGGTAAGTTTTGCTTAAAGTTATCTGAATGTACCATGTCCAAGAACATGTGAAATAGCTATTAAAAAGACGGGCTACAATTTGGTTTTGACGTGTACACACAGAAAGAAGACCTGACAGTCTGGTTGGTAGCTACATTAGTTCTGTCCTCAGATAAAACTGGAAGCAGAGGAACTGGAAGTGCACTTATCACATGGCATTCACTTCTGCACTCCACTGAGCAGCAGACAGATGTTAACCAATGTTTCCAATCCAAAACGATGAAGTATCTCCTGACAATCCAGATAGAAAAGGACATTTTACATCTATCCATTAGTCTTGGAAACAAGCCGATGGCTCTCGGGTTCAGCCAAAATGTGTTACATCTGCGATACAGAGTGTCCCCATTTGGCCATTTTTGCATAGCCTGTAACCACTTTGAGCCAGTCCTGGAATGTGAAAGCACTAGCTGTCCTTCAGCAAGAACACAGGGTTCTGGCGCAACCCCCCCCCCCTCGCTCTCCAGCCAGGGGCTCCACTCTTTGCAATTAGAGTGTGTTTGCTGCTGGCTGTGCTCGCTCAGTGACTGTGTGGGCGATTCTGGAAGTGTTCCAGGGCTAGTGGTGCAGGCAGGGGGCTCTTTCCCACCACACATGTGGCTGCAATTAAGAGAAGGAAAGGGCCTTGTTCCAGAGGGCCATTGTTACTGCCCGCACTCTCAGAGATCCCACAGAGCAGATGCTCCTCAAATTGGACTCATTTTCAGCGCTTGAAGCAGGGAAGGAAAGAAGAAGGAATTCTCCCAGCAGCTACGCTATGTCCTCTCTTCAAGTGGTGAATAATGAGACTGAATATATTTTTGTCCATCCATTTTTCAGCCCACTGACATAAGCTTGATTGTACACTGTGGGATTTTTTTTTCTGCCTTTGAGTCCCTTTTATTCATGTGAATTCTCTAAATTTAATTTTTATTAAAACAAGTGCCAGTGGGGTTACATAATTCTGTTGGTTTACAATGTGGTTTTACAAAGCTATATTACAGTACAACTAACTTAGCCCCTTTACAAAGGATCTAAACATTTTTCAGGTGGGTGTCAAATTTCGAAAGGAATTTAAATACAACACATTCTTCATTATTCAAAAGAACTAACATGCATTGTAAATGAGAGTGCAGTGTGGCACAGAGCTTAGTATAGTGCGAGAACAGCTCTTCACATTAGTGATAATATCTGAGTGTATAGTGCCATAATGGCAGATTCACATTTCAGTGAAGCTGGAGGTAACCCAGTACACTTAAAACTCCATTAGTCCCTGAAGAAAGACATTAGCTGTGGCCATGAGACCCTTTCTGCATTCTGTCACCAGTAAAAACAGTCACTGAAAAGTAAACAAAACACTTGAGGCCTGTGAAATTTTCCTCAGCATCTCACTTCAGTGTGAGATTTCCCAAGATATTTGAAGAAAATGTGGGAAAGCATCTGTCATATCCATTAATGAAATAAACTTCACGGTATGTTTCACTCTTCCACACTTAACTTAAACATCCTTCTGGTTTTTCACAAATATTTGTGTGTGTGTTTCTGTGTGTGTGTGTGCCTGTATATATATATATGCTGTTTTCTCATCTTGCTTTGTATTTATGCATACATATATAATAATAACAATAGTAATGATGATGTAGTTTGTGTCATTTTCAAATTGAGGACAGCTTTACTCACAGACATCTGAGATCAAGCTGGTCTAAATGTCCACTATACTTGCTTACAACAGACCCACCATCAAATGTTGTGTGTTTACTCGAATGGACGTTAAAATGTGCTTTCATTGGTGCTCACTCCGGTAATTGCATCCTTGGTAATTATCCTTCATTCTCTCAAGCTAATGAATGTTTTAATGCTCACATTAGAGCATTCATTTAGCACATAACAGCATTTTGATTACTACAAGCCAATTAAGATCAATTTTGCTTTGTGACCTTTATGATCCAAGCTGAATGCCCCAATTAAATGTCATGAATGATGAACCACAAACTTCTGAGAGATGAAATTGATATGAGGAAAAGGGATGTAAAATTAGCCAAAGCATGTATGCATATACTATATATATCTCCATAGCTCTGCTACAAGCACATACCGTAGATCAAATGAGCAATTTGTTATCTGCCTTTGACATGCAACCTGCAGTAGCTTCCCATTAACTGCATTATTCATAGTCACCGTATCTGACAAAAGATTCTGCTTCCATCCTGCATGCCTCCAGAAATGTCATTACCATTCTCCACAGCATCCCTACTTAGGTTTTATCCTTTTCCCACAGAAGCCAAAAGTGAAGTAAATCATAATGAAGACAGCAAAGGACAGCTCTGTTCTCGTTTGTCCGGCTCACTAATAATAATTAATAACCCTGGCAACATATAAAAGGGATAATTCTACAAAAGACATATGGTCCAAATCGATTTCTTCACTGTGGTAGCCGACCAAAGAGCCGTTCCCTTCAACAGTCCCCACTAATTGGCCTAATGTATGAATGATGTGTTGGCCTGGCTATTAAGGCGATTTATCTCTGTTGTCTCAGGTCTGTGGCCGTAGTGCATAGGAATCTCCATGTTGCCATAGTGTAGTCTGAAACCTCTGAGGTGGCAACAATCAACCAAGACTCAGATATACATAATGGATGAAGAGGAGCATGCCAAGGAGCCAGCTGGCATGATATAAGAGGAGGGCTGTGTTCAGCTTTAGACAAATGTGCAGAGACAGTCCAACCCATATGGATCGGCTTTGGGAATCCAGCAAGGTTAACACTCTCTTGGAGCTCCACGAGGTTTGACTGAGCCTGTTCTGGGAGAGGATGAGATAGAGGTCCCCTTTTATCGTTTACACTCTCACCAATGATACATTAAGCTATTGAGCTGTCACCTGTCCACTTTTTCCTTCCCACCTACAACCACATCTCTTATCCTCCTTTCACGTCTGTGACGAGAGGTGACATTGCTGTGCAAACAAGTTGTAGGTCACAAGTTGTAGGATGCACCACCAGGGTAGCATTCTCCCTACCTACCTGAGGACTCCCAGTGGGTCTATAAACTGTGATCCTTATTTTGTTGCAAGTTGCAATTAAATTAACAGAAGGTTAATTGGAGTAGTCTCGTCATTAGTAGAGACTGTCCTCATCGGCATCAGTTGTTTGCTCAAATTTCAAATGCCCTAAGTTTATGGTTTTTGGGGTCAAGCAAAGTAAAGGCAGAAGTATTGTGACACTGTTATTATGACACAAAGCCTCTTAGCGATGACGCTGGGGTCAGTGGCCACAGATGGAGCAGATCAGAAAATACTGTTTTGGAAGGCACTGACAAATGACCTACATTGTCATTTAATGATTATTTTATTTTGACTTCCATTACTGGTGCTCACGTATGAATAATTTGTAATGCGAAAGATACACCTCAAACGTGCTGGCTTTTCTTACTGTTTCATTGGAGTAGATTAATGGTATTCAGTGTCTTTGAAATTCTGGAAAGACACAGAAATCCCTTTTCTCCTTGGATGTAATAGCTACTCTTTGGGGCTTGTTTCATATTCTCATTTGCCAGACCTGAATTAAAATGGAACAAATTATAGTTGGGGCAAAGATCAGATTTTGTCTTACTTTACCCAGAAGCTGTCAAACTCAGTTGATATAAAATACAAAACTACAGCTTTTTTTTCCCAAGTTGTGTCTCTTTACTCCACTGCAGCTGCTCAAAAGGATTTAAAAGGTCATTTTAATACTCTTTTTCCTCCCTCACTATGTTATATCAAACTCCAAACACATCCAGAAAAAAAACCTTATCTTTAATACCAAGCTTGAGGAAAAGAGCGAGAGTAGATTTCAAAAACTGCCTCACAGAACGTTTTGTCTAATTTAAGACAGACTTGAAGATGTATTTTTATCATCATTACTTGTATGTGTATGTGAGCATCCGGAATCACACATAAAAGCTGAATTTCCTTGGGCTCACATATGCACAATGACAAACTACTTTTGTGAGAAGAGAAAGGGGGGCGGGGGACTTGCATGTGCATCAAATGCTCACATATGGCCATGCTGTCATGGCCACCCAAGGGGATTATAGTAAGCAGAGAGGTGGACAAGAGAAAATGAACAGATACAACAAGCAGAGGGAAAATGAAACATTTATCTTAAACAGCAGGTGAAAGAAAAAAAAAATATACCAAAAAAATCTGAATACTGAGAACAAGAAAATACAACATAGCTGCATTAATCTAATCTACTTAGTGACAGCAGTCTATGAGCAGCTGTTCATCAGAGAGTGAGAACAGCCTGCCTCAAACTTAGCCAGTCTGCAGTTAGTTGTTGGACTGAAAGGTAGCATAAGGTTGAATCTAACATTTTTCATTGGCTCCTACAAGAAGGCACAACAAACCGGAGAAGGACAGTTGCAGCCCTCTGCCAAGCAATTAACTGGTGATTTGGCACAGCAGAGATTTCTTCCCAGGTGTCCCACCCTCTTCCTCGCATGAAGCTTGTGTTGCTCCACGCCTCCCGTTTCTCCTGATGGCCTCACAGGCATCGTATTAGTTGTGCCAATAAAGCTTTTCATTTGGCTGTTTAAAGGGAGATGGAGAGGAAGTGTTCCCACACTTAGCCCTGGCAACCTCCGCTGAGTGGACTACATTCATTTTGTCATCTGTATTGCTCAGGAAAAGGATTCTGTCATGCAATATAAATGGCTGCCCAAGAAGGGCAAAGTGGCTTATGCATATTGTGCTCTCCAAGCTCTCCTTACACGAGTATACCAGCGGCATTCTAGATTTACAGATGGATACAGATTATTGCTTTTTATTCACAGTAGGAGAGAAATGTGAACAAAATGCAGTTAACTGGCTTCATTTAAGCTGAATGAAATAACCAAAAGCTAAGATTTAAATGATTTATCATCTGTTACATCTTTTCAGAGTACAAAGAAGTGAAGGTGAGTCTTTTTTCTGATAGAACCTGGTGATTTTCAAAATTGGTTCTGCTAAGTAAAATATTAAAATGCTACATCTATTATACACCAGAGAATACAGAAAAAATAACAATATAAAAAGAATGGTTTTGGCTCAATGACTTTTGCTTGAATTTAAGTCCCTGGGGCACATTCACACCATTCACACAAGAGTATCTATTTAAGATTCAGTTAACTTTCATTTAATTGTATTTGGAAGTAATTTCATCTAATAAAACACCTTAGACCTCATTACTAAATCCAATCACTTGCGAGAGAGAAAGTATTTCTTCAAACCAGACTGTGATTCTCATTCTGCTGGTTCACTCTGGCGTCTCTCTCTCCCATCAATTGTTATTCAAAGGGAAAGTTCATCTTCAATCACTGAACCAATGATATTGTATTAGCAGCTACAGCATAAATGAAATGGGTAATATGCTGTGAGAAACACTGAAAGATGAACACCCCCAACCCTTACACGACCAGTCCACTGTTATACTCCCTTTCACCCCAGTTCCAATTTATCAACTCCAGACTTTTGTCACCTTTAAATTGGATTTGGCTTGTGAGAGCACATTATAATTCATTCTGGCTCGGGCCTTGTTTCACGAGGTTGCAACAGTGCGCTTCCTTTTCAGAGTGACATCCAAACAGCTATACAAATGTAGGGCAGCTAAAATGCTAATTAAGCCCAATCATCACACAATCCACAGGCATTGCTGTGTTGTAAACAACACTGTCAGTGTTGCGTGATTACAGAAGTTCAATTCAAAAACAGTCTATTTCTGTTTAGTTTGTGCCCTGGGACATCAATGGAGACATAAATTCATTAAAAGTCTGCTTCGACATTGCGGGTAATGCATTTCCCTCGTATCCTGTCTTTTTCCTGTATTCAGTAAAATTGTGTGCTCGCAGGCAGGCAGGAACAATTTTGTACATTTCAAATTTGAAAAATTAATGAAGACTCTTGTAGTAATATAATCTGGCTCAGACATCTTTATCATATCTCATCATTTTATCATTACGGCCATTATCCCCAGGAATATTACTCACCTTTCTTGTCCCCAAAGAACAGGGTCTGTTGTGCAGGGTTTGACCACTGGAGGGAAGTGTTATCATTGTAATCCACACGACAGGTCATGTTGGCTGTGCCCCCCTCCACCACCGTCACATTCTGAGTTATGGGGAACTGACCTTGGCTACCTGTGGGGATCACGAGACAGAGTTTGGGGTCATGGCTGTGACACGAATAGAGTGCTGTTTTGGACTTGTTGATACTGTCTCTTCACTGAATCACATTAATGTACCATTCAGACTTGACACCTTTCAAAGATAATGTTCTGTCATCATATCACCCAATTACAAAAATGTCTTCATTACTCCACAGCAAACCAGAGATAGCTTAATGGGAGCCTGGTCGACATGGACTCCAGCCTTCGACAGCTGTTGGAACCAGAAAACAGTGTTTTTTTTACGGTGGAAACAATGGTAGGTTTTACTCTCCCAGAGCGCCTTCCTCACTGCCTTATTGCAGGGCCCTAATTGGTAGCATGGCCTAATTAGAGGTAGTCATGTTCTGCTGTAGAGTCTAGAGCTGCAGCTGGGTGGTAAATTGACACATAATCCTAGACACTGTGGGCCTTCGATCCAAGCGACTGCCTTGCCCTGAAACAGCCGCTCGTCACAGTGTGCAGAAGACATCCAAATGAGGCCTAATCACCCAGCCTTGCTGGATTTTACCTTCTTATTCCACATTTGTACTTGTCGTCTCAGCAAAGTCTCCTAATTACATTGTAGAAGCATTTCTATCCTGCCTGTGTTTTATTGAACTCTGCCAAGCTTCAGAAACAGATGTCTAAAACCAATACTCTTTTGCAGTGGATTGTGAGAAGACAACACGCAGGCTAATATGAGCCTGACCAGGATTGGCCCCTTTAAGGATGACAACAGTAAACAACAACTGTGTTAGAGCTCTTGAGTTCATGCTTGAAGCTGAATGTGCTGTATTTGCCTGTGAACATTTCACCGTCCACAAACTAATCTCTGTGCATGTTCTCTCTTGATTTCATAGGTCTGCTTTGCTTTCTACTTGTAATGTGCCTGAATATGAAGGTGACATTGTCTGTGCCTCTCCCAGGTACAGTTCACCACAGGGACATTTCAGCTTAGGGAGCAGCTGTCTGCCTCATTAGTCCAACTCACATGGGGGAGCAGGGGAGGCTGGGACAGCCAAAGGTCTGTGGACCTTCCTTGACCTCGATTGTCCTGATGGAGGCCATTGTCAGCTAGAGGTGAAGGTGAGGCTGACTATAAATAGTAATGGGAAAATGACTCAAACAGCGCACATTACTTATATGCTCATTGCACCCAATCACACAATATCACATCAACGAATACGTCACCATTTCATCATGTCATCATTACAATAATTCAGATGCAGTTGGCTGGGTGTCAGCAAGATGCGCCAACAAAACCAGTTATGCATGTTATTATATTAGGGTGGGAAATGGATGCGGATGCATTGCGTGTGGGGTACCATGTGGAGGTGTTATTGTCAGCTTCTGCAAGTTTCAACTTTTTTGTCATATCATCTAACCCCACTATCTCTCCAGTATCTTTGCTGTCTGTCTTCAGCGTATACTGGAAAAAAGTAAAATCCCACAGGTTACACCATGATTGGGGTATGTATGAATTCTTTTGGCTAGTCAGCCTGTTGCTGACTTTTTTTTTTTTTTTTAATGTTACCTGCAAGGCCAATAAAGGCTGTTCACATAATCAGAAGTATGGTCATGTAGTGGGCATTGTTGTCAAAGCCAGTGCAAGAGCAGTTTTGGGTGCACTGCAGCTAACTGGGCTTCTCCTAATGCATTCATGAAATTCCACTGTCTTGACATTCTGTAGCAGTCTGGAGTGTGGCAAATACTGTCCTTTCTGTGGAAACATAATCCCCAGTGCCAAGTACAGAGTGTATTTCTTTATTTTTTTATTTTTTATTTTTTTTTTGAGATGGTGATTGGAGGGCAGCTGGCTTTACTTCTACAGTACAATACCAAACAATATTCTGGAAAGTCACTGAACCACAAACTGCTCCAAGGACGCTACACTGAGCTGTGTGACCCTGTACACTGACCTCACTTTAAAGAAGCATATGTTCAGGTGTGTGTGACAAGCAGGGATATTCCACAGCATATTTAATTTGACTTGAGGCAAACAAATGGTAGGACTTGACAACCCAGTAATAAGAGGGTAATGAAGGGTTAATATCTTGTAACAACAGAGTAATACAGTAATAATGGCGAGGACAGTGATAATGTTGGTTATATATGGGTTTAACTTCTGTGAGAGGGAGAATTTGGGTCAAAAACATGAATGCAATAATCACAGAGAACCTTTCAGTTGGAATGTGGCAGTAATGGACTTAAGGCCCTGCACATCACTGCACACCCACAAAGAAGTTTTCACTTATTTTGCCTGATTAGATCTCTTCTAAAAACTGTGTCGGCATGTACAAACTGATGACCATGATCAATTTTTGACATGTCACAGAAGAAAGAACACACTGGCTGAATTCCATTTATTTGCTTCAGTTTCAGGCTTCTGGTATTGTGCATGCTGGATTGCTGTCACACTGTCATGGTTTGCTGGGACACTTGAACACAACAGAACCATTGTTAATGTTATTAGTGTCACCTGTGCCTTTCCTGCTATGACAAGTCAAAATGTCTGCAGCGTAAAAGGCCCATTATTTTTGTTGTACCTGTTAAGGTTAAAGAATTTTATTCTTTTTTTAAACTGAGGGAATCAAGACAAAACATAACACAATATTTATTACCTTGTTATAACTGAGCTGTAATAAAATCTGCTACAAAATGAAAAGACGCAATGCATGTGTTTCATAAATAATAGAAATAAAAAACAGTCAAGAAATCATATAGGAGACACAACAGATATCTGAAAACAAACTAAATAAAATCCACAGTGTCTTCCTGACTCAGTCTGCATTTGTTTTCGTTAGGATTGTCTTATTCATCTACATTCAAAACTAAAATGTCGGAATTTAAAAAACAAATACCTCTACACACTCCACCACATTACTTTAGGTAAGGCAAGATACAATAAAAGCTTCTGGGTAAAGGAAAGTTAGAGTTGAATATGTTGAGCCACAGCAGTGTTTTCCTATTAAAGCAAACCCAGTGAAAGGGAACAAACAGTTCTGAGAGAAGTAATAGAGGTATGAAGGTTGCCTGCTCCACATATGATCCAAGATGACTCGGTGAAGTGCAGTGATGAAATGAGGAATAAACCTGCACTTTTCCAATATGCCTTAGGGGAGGACAGACCATCCCTTAAACACAAAGCATATCAGCTTTACAGGCTGAGGAACTTCAGTACTGGGCCTTGCTGTATCCTTTTTTCCAGCGCTTAGATGTATTATAGTGAATGAGAGGGAGCTACTTATTTTCAGTCAAGGCCGGCAGCAGGTTGACAGCTTGCACATATTTACAGTAGACAGCATGCAACCTGCCTGCCATAACAGCGAATAGGTGAGGTGAGGATTGAGTAACCTGAGATATCTTGATGAAAGTAGCTGGCGCCCTCTGAAACATGAATACCATTAGCGGTTGCTTTTTTCAATCTGGCAAACTCTCCTCCTTCATTCTATGAATATCATGAAGTGCTACAGTAAAAGAAAAATTCAATATGTGATAAGTCACATTGGTGTTTCTCTCTCTCCCCCTCGCTCCCCTTCTTTCCAATCCAGCCTCCCTACAGGTTCTCGGAGGGGGTGTTTAAGATTAAAAACATGAAATGATGAACACTGAACTGAAAATGAGCTGATTTTTACATTCAAATTTAGCTTAATCACTTAAAATCCAAGCTTTTTATTGTTTTGTTTTTGTGTGTATGTGCTTTTAATCAAACCATTGCCAACACCAGCCTGCTTATGGGTCTAACTCTATAATTGGTCCCTTGGCAGTGATTTCCCCTTTCATAATATTTTTTATGACAGTCACATGGATCTGAGAGCTGCTGCTTGTTTTTTTCTTTAAAAAAAAAAAAAAAAAAAAAGACTGGCAATATCACCCTGAGCTGGGAGATTATGGTCCATGTTCAGGTGGGCCACCAGCACACTGATCATCAGTCACAATGTCAGCACACACAAGATTAGTCAAGTTGTTTGCTGTGCTTCACGCAGAATGCTGCTGACACATCTCTCCACCATGACATTAACTTTCATACAGAATCAAGTGACACTGCCTCATGAATCAAGTATTAACCTGCACAGCAGAAATTCGGCAGGCACGTAAATGGGGAGAGAGGATAACATCTTTATTGTAAACGCAAATATTCGATGATTAGATTTTAAAGGAGAAACAAAGAAACAGATGTCTGCTAAAACACAGACCACATTTATGTGTCTGCTCCTCATCTCTGAGCATTTTAGCAAGGGATGAGGTCTGTGCAGCAGGTGTAGCGTATAAATATGAATACAGATGTTCAGAATGGCTGGCTGTTGAGTGTGCATTAACTATAAACTATTTCACTTCAGCTCAACCAGCCTCTCTTCATGCTGTTATCAGAATGCAGCTCAGACAGTAGCCTGATGGAATCTGAGTCTGACAATATTAGAAGCCAAGAATATGATACTTAGGTTATTGATTTTGCGAGCCTTGCGGTTTGGGAGGGTATCTAGAAAATGTGAATATGAGGAAGACAGAAATCTTTATGACTGTATTTAAAGGGAGGATTTAGAGAGTTAGCAGATGAATGTAAATGGAGTGCTTCCTCATTATTGATGATGTGGAAATCTTTTGGTTCTGTTTGGATATGATACTCATGGAAAATCACAGCAGGGTGGGAAACCAGGTCTGAAAACAAGGTCATTACAGAACTGTGTTGCATATATAATTTCACTGACTCGCCTAATGACCACTAATCCAGGGTGTGAGGTGAAAAATTCGAGGAACATCTCTGTTGAGGAGAACAGAGAGTTAGTGAAGGAAGAATGAGCCATACCACCCCAAAAGCCTTTCTCAGTTTCAGCTGACTGCACCAAATAATGGAAAGCAGTGTCTTGATGAATGGCTGGAGAGCAGTCAAGCACACCACTGCAGAATAAACTGTAAACTGCAAGCAGCATAAAAAGAAAACAAATAACTCAGAAAATAGTTCAAGAAATAACCGATGCCTCCCTTCATTACGGAATAATAACAATTATTAATTTTCATATGAAAATGAATTCCAGGCAGTTTATCAAACCACAAGTTCACCTCTGGTGCTTGATTTTACAAGGGCTTCTTTGCAAATAGAGTTGTTGGAGGTGCTGAGCTCTCTTCTACATGCAAATGAGTGGTGGCAACTTCATACAGTGCCTGCCAATGATCAAAATGCCATGTAAGAACATGTCTCTACAAATCACATATGTGTCCATAGTGAAAGCTGAATGTCTGAAATGGATCTGTTCATATTACAAAGTGGAGACTCTGCCTGTATTTGAGCCTTAGGCAGAGATTATTCATGATATTTTACTCAATTTTGCCAAATTGCTGTATCACAGATAGAAATGCACACCATTATTTGTCTCTTACAATCAAGAATCTTACATTCTTTCTACATTATTTCATGCAAATACGACACATGGCAAGGTATTCCTTTCCCAAGCAGTCCGAGAAACTGTTTTGCTTAAACAAAGAAGTAACTCTAAAATAGTGATTTATTCACACTAAAATTAATTTAGCTACACAAATGTCTGCTTTTTGGAAGGAGGTTAAATTGTACCTTGAACCTCAGCTAAAAGGTCAAATATATAATTATTTTCATGGCAACGTCTAAACGATCAAATGGTCAAAAAAAAAAAAAAAGGGCAATGACAATAACAAAAAGAGAAAACAAACAAACAAAAACCAAAATCCACCCTCACATCGCATACAGAGTAAATGCTGTAAATCTGCAAACTGAGAATTTGTAAAAGAAAATCAAATGTCTTGCATTAATACTCACAAGGTATTTAAACAAGCAATATACTCTTGAGAACATAATAATTAATCACTGCAATTGCTGTGACTTGACAAAATTGTAATTAATTGGCTAACTCTAAACTGAGTGGCCTATTTGCCAGCATGTTGAGAGAGAGGGAAGTTGAACATCCGCAGTGTATAAATATTCCATTTAATTAAAACTTGAGGCCTCTTGTGGTGTGCATTCCTTGGTGGAGAGAATAAGCAATAACAGAACTTGCTGTCTCCCATGTGAGACAAATACAGACAGCTCCATGTTCCAACTCAGTGTGAAGTTTTGTAAAAGCGTGGCTTACATTTTGCTTGTTGGATTCTCAGTGTCGCTCCTGTTACTTTTACTTGCGTCGGAATAACTTGTCCTCTCTCCACTCAGTCACTTTCTCCACATGAGCTAACATTTGATCATATTTGACACATCCACCAGTGCGCTACACATTATGCCTACTAAATTCTTCAGAGTTATAACAGTTAGAACACCAAATGTTTTCTCTGTTGTAAATAACTTGAAACTAATGGTCGTGTCATATATTTTTACTGTTCAGTCTAGCCTCCTCTGAAGAAAGCTGACCTTGATTTGACCGTCTGTACTAGCTAAAGACCCTAACTCTTTTCATCTCAACGATTCTGGAGAAAATAATTTCAAAGCAACTCTTGGTGATAACAAATGAGATATTTTGCAAAGATGGGTGTTCTTCTAACATCAAGGAAATAACATATTTGATCATTTCATATGAGAGCAGGCACAGATGAGAGGTGGGAAATAGTTTTGAGACAAAAATGTTTGAGTTTGCTGTTGGTGACCTTGACTCACTCACATTCTTTCACTACACGTGGTGTACATCAAAGTTTAATTCTCACTACGTTATATATTACAGTTATACAGATGTATTCTTTGCAGTACTACATGCAAGCTCTTTTTTCTTTTCCACACCCTGCTAAAATGGTGTCCTGGACTACATATTTTAGGATATTTTGCAGTTCAACTCACAAAACTGAATTTCCTGGCATTTCAATTGAATATTTTTCAATACTGCTTATAACCTTTAATACATTTTAAATGTTGTGTGGTGTTCCTAATTTTGGTCCAGTGAAGATTTTCTCTAGTCAGGGAACCCTCTCAGAAATTTTTTTGCTCTACTAATGCAGAGGGTGGTACCTACTTTTACATCTTGTTTTCTGACTGTAATGCTTACTTTATCTGTTTTAGCAACTAAATCCATGATGGCATCCGGCACGGCTTTTGACTAGGACTAAGTGAGGGAGCCATATTAAACCCATTTTGGCAACCATTCTTTTTTTTTTTTTTAAACTGATGTCAAGATTTTATTGATAACTTTTATGGCTTGTCAAGGCCTTGCCCTCAGCTACGTCTCTGACCTTTTGGCCCCTGATGAGTCAGAGTTAACACCACAGGCAGGGCTCTTGGCAGTTGCTAAGTCTAGGCTCAAGATGAAAGATGACTGGATTTCACTGCCAGGACACCTAGACTGTGAAATGTCCTGCCAGACCAGCTCAGACTGCTAAATCAGTATCATCCTTAAAAATCACTCCTAAGATCCCCACTGAGTAAAAAGCCCTTTTCAAATTCAAGTTCAAATTGTTTTCATTGCTTGGTTGGTACTTTTTAACTGCCGTTAGCAGCAGTGGCAAGCAACAGATTTTTGAAGTACTTTTTCTAACACTGTTGCTAGAACAATTAGTACTGTACAAAATTACAAAAATATAAAATGTAAAAAAGCAGCTGGGGGTGTTCTATATAACCACTCTGACAATAGCACAGTGGTAGATATGACAAGGGATTTTTTTGTTTATTAATGCATTAATTCAGCTTTTCTTAACATTTTCCAAAAAGGTTATTAAAGAGGGACAGGAGGGTGAGCAAAGGGAGCTGTGAAAATTTAACATGGGACAAATTCAAACCTGTGAAGCCAGTGGATAAATGGCTTCCAAAGTTATGCACAGTTGTCCACTTAGAACCACCACACATGCATATTTCAGGATGTTTTATCTTTTATATGCTCATATTGCTGCAAACAAAGGTGCTCTGAAATTATAATGACATCCGTGAATCTGTTTCAATCAAACCGGCCTCTGTGATAAAATCCTTTTTATTCTGGCAACTTGGGAGCTGTAGCAGTGGAAAAGTGGAAAATGCTGGGCTTAACCGGCATAGAGGGTGGTAAGGGGGATGGTGGGGGGTGCTACATGAAAACATTTCTCTTTTTTTTGAAGAAAATCCAGGTTTACACAGTTAACAGCTTCAACTTTAAGAAGTTTAAATCTGATCATAGACAAATTCACAGCAGGAGCATGAAGTGAAACTTGGCAGCTTCTCATTTTTTTCCTCATTTCTCACAGCACAATGCAGGATCATCTGACCATTTCATACTATCATAGCTTTATTGGTATTTTTATTGTATCACTGTTTGTAAATGGATTTTGGATTTCTCCTTATGGTTTTATTCCTGTATTTTTGTGTTTTATAGTCTGAAATAAATAAAACCAGCACTTTCAAGGATTCTGATAACATTATATACATTACATAATATAATATCACTAGCTCACCTGAAAAAGAGGTTAAGATGTGTCACTTGATAGGTATGCTTGGCTCTTACAGCACTCTTTTGTTCCTGTGAACTTTACAATTACTCAATGACATGGAATTAAAAATACTTTACAAATCTAGATCACCTGAGTCCTACACTTTACTCTTTAATCAGCTTTTGAAGCCATGTGTGGTACCACAGAGCCTGACTGGATTCAAGAGTAATGGTTTCAATTTGTACTATTTTAAAGACTGTGGAGTTAGTCTCTAAAATGGGGTTAGGGGGTCATAAAAACTATGATTTGTGTGATTCCACTCTTACAGAAATGTGCACCCACTAGAGACCTGGGTGATTCACCTATCACCTGTGATTGAATATAAACCTGGTTATTGTGTATTTAAAACACACTGGGTCCCATCAATAACTTGTATAAATGTATGTGTCCAAATGGATGGAAATCTTAAATGCAATTACAATAGATCTTAAACAGTGGGCAGAATATTTTTTTGAGAGCTCGGTTAGTTTTCTGAGTAACAGCTCAGAATGACCCATAATCAGGCCTGAGAGTGTCTATCTCAGGCTGTCCAGATAATGCCTGCCTGTCACATGATTCTCTACACTAGTATTGATATTATTGTTTCATATATCATTTATCTGGTCTTCCTGCCAAAACTAACAACACCCCTACCTCGAAGGGAGTGAAGTGGATTAGATGAATGCTGACCCTCTTGTGGAGGACTGCTGAAAATGAATACATGAATACAACCCTCCATTCTGAAACATTTAAAGCAGCTTATACTATAGTTTAACACATATACAGAAATAAGCCATATCTGCTCTACTAATCCATTTAAAAATTTTGAGCCTGAAGCACAACATTTTAAAAATGTGTAATTCTCATCATATTTTAATGAGTAAATGAGTAATTCATTATAATAATATAATCATGATGATAATAATCACTATACAATGGGTACATTGAGATACAATCTGACAATATTTTCAAAACAAGAGCAGTTTCTTCTATTAATGACAGCTCTTCCTCTTGCTTGTCTGCTCGTTAAGAACGGATAACAAAAATTTGAATTCCTCAGCACATTAATATTCCATACTGTATGTAACTGGAGTGCAACAACAGTCTCTTTGAAGCATATCATGTAAACAACATGTTCCATTCACTGGAGTCCAAATAAGACCACCTCTGAAAATTCAGACTAGTTGTTGCCAGTTTTATGCTGAATATCAATGCATGCAAAAGTAAATCCTCCCTTTTGTGGTTACTGTCTGACGAAATTTTAAATAGTCTTGAGATTGCAACAGCTTTGTTAGTAGCTGGTACTAATTGTTTATTTACTGGAATAGAAGGATAGAAAATATAAAGCTCGTTTGAGCAGAGAAAGAAAGCATGTGAAAGGGACAAAATATGTCTGTGTTTATTAACAAAACAAGACAAGAAGATACAAATGATTTCTGATCAAATGAGCGCAATGAAAAACTGCAAATTTCAACTACAATAAATATAATATATAAACTATATTCAGACGTACAGGTACTTTTAAAGGTTAACTATAGAGAGATGATACAAAGAACATGACGAACCTGACCTCATCCATCCTTATATAATATAATAATAATATAATATCGGAATATGATGTGCTATCTCACTCATTTATTCACTACCTTTAGCCGTTAAGTGTTGATAAAGGAAATGCTTTGCAGTTAATGGTTATGAGAGTAGACAAGACAGGCTGCTTTTATCAATTGGCCCCTGAAGTGACCCCATCATATCTGATTGTTTTCACCTAGACTGATCTTTTATGAACAGACTTAAGGGGAAAACATGGGCAAAAATATATTTCATGTAATTTATTTTGATAATGACTGAAAGGTCATATCTGTCACCAAAAACAATCATTTACGCTGACAGTGTAATTTAAGCCCTATTGGTTCAACAGCAACAGAAAAGCCTCTTATGTTTGTGGCAAACCTGCTGATCTGAGGCACTGAATAAGCTGTGCCATTTTAAAAGCTATCAGCCTGGTTGATTGGGGAGATTTAAGCAACTCTTTAAGGGCAGCAACTAATTAGCGCTAAATCTAGATCAGATCCATTAACTGAAGCTAAACTGTAAATTACCTGTCCAAAGTGATGCATGTTTGAAAACTATACACACTTTCTGGTTCAAACACAGTCGGCTTAAGATAATGTCACAATTTAAAATCAACAGGGAACGTCTAAAATCTTCCTAAATATGCAATTCATTCAGTCATAGAAAATCCATATGTAATTAGGGTAAAAGCAAAGGCTGTGATTACTTTTGCTCAGATTAGTAATGTACTCCATGTCACTCTCTTTCACACCCCATTTGCATCTAGCAATGAAGTACAAATGCAAAGAGGATAGAGGAAACATTATATGTCCAGGTCACTTATGAAAAAAAAAAAAAAGATTCAGATGCAATCTGGCTGCAGTTTCTATCTCAACAGCTGTTTTAATTCCAGGTGCACATGGCTCCTGGGCGGCTTTTGCAAAATCAAACATGAATCTCTCTTGTATTAAATGCGTTTATGTGGAATGTTATGAAGACGCATTCGACTGTATGCATCCTTTATCTGCACTGGGATAATAGTGGTTTTCTGCAGTGCTTCCATCGGCTGTAAACAAGAGCAGTTCATACCGGATCAGACAAGCACAATGCCCATGTTTCGATGACCCACCACTACGCCACAACTGTGTATCAGCTCTGTATTGTATTCATACTCGGCACTGATAGCGTGATCTTAAACGATGCAGTCAGTTGATAGAGCTGTTACAGAGGCAGATGAAGCCTGTTACAAAGGAAATAACCAAGACAGAGTGAGCTGTCTGTCAGCTTTACCCTCCATCAGAAAGGACATTTGGTGCCAGTTACTGAGTAGCACCTGAGCAAAAGTGAACCTCCCTCGACTCAGAGGTGGTAGTGAGTGCCGTCCTCCCCTGTGATTTGCCACAGTGGGGGAGGTAGGGGGAAGGTGGGGGTGGACAAGCCACAGAACTGGCAATAAATATCCCTGCTGGGGGAAACTCTTAGCAGTGTTTTTTCTGCTGTGCAGGAAAAAAAGGAAAGAGGAAAGTGGCAATACATCAGCCTCAGAAAGTGGGTCAGAAATACTGTACTCTCTCCAGGTGAAACAGGAAATTACACATTTAGCTGGTGTTACTTAAAAGGCTGTACATGTGATGTGCCTCAAATGAACTTTGGGATTATGTTTTCCTGTGAAATCCTGGTGCTTGCAAGCATTCTGCTACACCCTGAGAAATAAAACCGATAAAATGGCAGTATAAAGTCTACATAGTGAGAAACACATGCCAATAATGAGACAACAAATACGAAACAAACAAACAAAAAATGCTCCTAAGAGTGATCAACCCAACTCTCAAGGACTGCTAACAGACTGATAAACACTTTAATTAACAAGAACTCAGTGGAACACACAGTTGATTGTGAATTATGTGGCAAATTTTCTCAATAACCCTGAGTATGGATTTCCTTTAGAAAGTTTAGGAGCCAGGAGGTGGGAATGAATGATAATAGTTATCACCTGCTCTTTAAACATTACTGACAAAAACTGTTCTGTGAGATTTATCAATGCCGCCTCCTAAAGATTATGTTTATATAAGACTAAACTGCAGTGGCAAATACATGTGACTTCAATGTGTTCATTTAGATTTAACCAAAACCACAATCTTTCCCTAACCTAAGCACTTTAGTTGCCTAAACCTTACCACAGTTGGGACTCTGGATGTAAACCATGGTCACTGGTGTGACAGTTGTGCACTTTGTGGGCCCACCAACCACCTGCTCATTACTACACTGCTGTAAATAAATGTAGCACTTCATTCATTCAAAAAATGCGTTCACTGTGAACATAATCCTGCCAGGGATTACATTTCCTACCAAACGTATTTGCTGTTGCAGTTTCGTTGTATAGAAATTTAATTTCCAGGAGACAGGGTTAGAAATATGTATTTATGTTCCATTTCCACAAAGCCGACTGCATAATGTGGTCAGGAACATGTTGCTCTTTCAGATGTTCAGTAAAACCTTATCACACTGAGCATCTTTTCCTTGCCCACTTTGAATGTAACATTACCTCCATCAGAAACACTTTATATGAATTGCCATTAAATTCCCATTTAAGCTGTCTGAATTTGCCCTTCATAATGGTTACATAACACGATTGTAAAAACAACCTCTGTTATTTCAGCTTCATGTTTCAGCTCTGCCATATGGTTCAGTATGAGAGTTGCTGCATTTTTCTTCCATTTGCTTGGTAAAAAATTTACTAATATATGTTGCCTTGCTTGAACAAGTGTTGTTAGTTTGGGCTGACTACAAGAGTTCTTTCATGAAGCTCTTTACCCCCGATTTTCTCTTTTTATACAGTGTCTACACTGTAATAAATTATTCTTTTCTCTGCATTGGTGAAAGCACTGCTTCATACACTCAGGTGAGTCCTCAGAGAGCAAGTAAATCTCTTTGTAAGGTCTTGGTAAATAAATCCAGAGGCATGTTTTCCATTATAATGACAGCTGCCTTGATGATCTTTTATCCTGGCTTCCAGGCTTTGTATTTTTTTAACAGTTTAACTCCACAAATTGCATTGTAATTATTAACATGCAACAGGAAAGCTGACAAAATTCACTGATCAATATTCAAGACTGATACTTGTGATTATATTCATTATCTTCATCGTTATAAAAGTTATTAACTGTAATTAGACTCCTGAAAGTGCTGTCGAAAAAGGCTTCCCAGTGTTGAACTAGATTCTAGAGCCACGGATGCTGAATGTGTATCTTCTTAATCTTAATTAAAAACTCGCCTCCTAATTACCTCTGTAATTAGAAAACACTGCATTTTCAAAAAGGAGCAACAATTAACAACATTAATCATTGGTTTTGGTTAAGTTTAAAACAAATAAACAAACAAAAACTAAAAACACTGGCCTAAATATTACATGAGGATGTGATGTTATTAAGGCATGCTAGCTAGATTTCATTTTACTGTACAACACAGAAACGACTTCATTATGACACTAAAATATCAACTTGGTTGACTGTACGTGCAAACAAGCCAGAACATCTAGCATATAAAACAGTATCCATCAGTAACAGCACAAACAGTGGCATCAATAAGCACATCCAGGCAGAGTCACGAACACTGACACAGTGGTATTGATGTTCAGATGGTAAAATAGTATCAGCCAACAAGAACATGAGCAATAACAGAAAATGTATACCAATATGAAAGGAGGAGAAATGGTCTGTAAATGATCAAATATTCTGTAACAGGATTTTCCCCCCTCAAAGGTAGAAGTAATTTGTTGGTGAGCAGCAAGAAGAAAAAACACCCTATATGCTGGATTTCTCAGCTGAGTGCGTAACAAATCTGAAAATGACAATTTATTAGGCAATACATCAGAATCAGTGGCAATGAAGTGAATACCTACACCACCAAATATCAGGACAAAACATTAAATACTGAAGGGTAATAGGAAAATAAAAGGTATGAGAAGCAGGCTTAAGACCAGAAGATCTCCACATTGAATACGTAGTATTTATGGGAAAATCTGGGTAGAGAAAGCAGATGTGAAATACTCTTCTCCTCCCTCATCTACCACTGAGGTGTCCTTGAACCAGGAACAACCCCGCAGCTGCTCCAGTGGAGCTGCACAGCGACCAAATAGGGGAAAAGCATGACTGGGTGAGGTGGGCAGATCCCTGGCGTGAACATGTGAATCTCAACATATGTGAAGCAGGTTGTATCTGGGAAAGACCAAGCATGTTCAGGAAACGCTTCCTGGAGAAATAAAGGTTATAAAATGCCCACAAAGCCTTGCAACAAGCGACGTATGTTAATGTTTCCTGGGCCCTTGGGGGAGATAAAAGGACGATCCAAACATTGTTTATTGAGAACTGCGTGCAACATAAATCATGCAGCAAGGAATTGGAGGCGATAACTCACCTTTCGCTTTGCTTTTTGTCCCAGCCACTGAAAGCATGAGGGGTTAAAGCAAGAAAACAGCAGGTTAGACAGGTAGAATGGAGGAGTAACTCTTATAGTATGATTATTATTTGCTCTATCCACGGTGACAGGAATTATAAGATTAAATGTTGTGTGTCAAAACCGATGGATGAACAAAGAGTTATAATTGTACGCAAATGTCATCGGAGTTCACACTATGAATTAAACTGAAACTGAGATATTTTCTTAATACTGTCTTAACCAATGTTTACTTTGCAGTATTAGTATTTTTTGCAGTCATGCTTATAAGTTATGATGATTCATTGTGAAACTATAGGACAGAGGCTCTATTAGACAGCACTTTAGTACAGCATCAGTTAGGGCAATGGAATACCAGCCTCACTACTCACTATGTACTGTAGCTCTGCGATGAAATAAATGATTAAAATAGAAAATGTGGGTATAATTTTTTTTAAACTTTCGTTCCTGTTTTCAGTTTCATATCAGTGGTGTAGTTATTCATTCATCTCCTATTCTTGCTTTTTGCTGGTCAGGGTTTAAGGGGGGCATGGAGCCTATCCCATGATCTATCACAGCTAACTAAAGATTTGTGCCCCTTAGGACTGGCTGGGTTAAACCTGCCATAACCCTACTAGGCATGTTGTTGGTCCTTGTTAACTTGTTAATTTGTGGCTAATATTTCTTGGTTTATCGAAGCTGAGTTTGAGGTTGAGTTTTATCAACTGGTTAATTACATTCCAGGTTAACAGCGGAATAACATCTCTTGGGGGCCTTTTGAGGCAGTTTGGAGCTTCCAACCAACCTAAACTGTGCATGTTCACACACAGAAACCAAAACCAGGACCAATGACTTTCTATTCTGAGGTGTCAGTGTCAACTCAGTTTAAATAGTTTATATTTCAATGGACTGCAGTTTGCTTCCATTCCCAACAACTTTATGAAATCAAACTGATTAGTGTCATTTTATCATCAGGTATATATAAAAAAAATGACTATAGAGCTGTAAACAAAGAGTTTAATATAAATTTTCCCCACAATACGTGTTTCCGCATTAGCAAGTTTGCCTTGTCTTTGCTTGTATCAGATTACTGTGTCGTGGGTAATTATGTAAAATCTGGTTCATTACACCACCATGTAATGTTTCATGTAGCTAAAGGATCATGGGATATCGCAAATAATCCAAACAATTAAGTGCTGTAAAATTGTTAATCGCAACAAAATTAGTAAATCTTTCCCCCTTAAGGGCTAATGTGTCTGACAGTCCCTGGGTAGAATTCTACTCAATTACTTACAACTTTCACTTTCTGTGAAAATTACACGCTACTCAGAGTGACACAGCAGATTGGTAAACAATTTCCTTTCATCATCACTGGAGAGACAGGCACTTTGTTTGTCTCCAGTGGTTACAGAAAGGAAGGTGCTTAGCTGTCTGCAGGTAGAGACACTTAGTTAGCTGTAATGAGGACAGAACACTGTTACAAAGGCTTCAGAGTAGAAGAGATTAACACAAAATTTGCCGGTAAGCTTCAGATTTTGAAAAGGATTCATTGCATGAACTACGAAATCAACACTGAATGCTAATCAGAAGTAGAGCTGTGTGCACAAATGAGACAAATAACCAAATAACACAGAAAAAGGCTCAGTCCAAGACATGTTACCACCCTCTAAACTAATAACAAAAACAAAAAACAAAAACAAAAACAAAAACAGAAGAATAGATTGGTTTTCTAATTTGCAAAAAAAAGCCTAAGTGCTCTGAGAGGTTTTTTGGCTTTTGTTCACACAAGGAAACAGCTAACCCGCTTATCTGGAGAGAAGATTCTGGCTCTTACTTCAAGTTGCTATTACAACTCAGTAATTTAATGGGTGGCTTTGATTTAATGAGTATGTTAAAAATCTAATGGATTGACCAGAGGAAGGAAGAAAATATATTCAGGAATTTCCTACATCATGTGAAGTATGCCTAAACTCAACACAACACACAGAAGGAGGAGGGCAGTAATTGTAGAGTGAAGTATCACAGAAACAACAACAAGTTAAACACAAGAACAAATTTCTAAAATTCACATTTCACATTTGGATTTCACCAGGTCATTAAATAGGAGGAGGAGGATCAAACAGGCAACCGCTCACTTCTATGGTGACAAGACTGTATCTCTGTCTTTGTATACACAACAAAAAATAAATCACAGAAACACAGCAGACTTTATGAAAAGCCGCTTGAAGAAAGCAAGTTATTCACAAGTGAAATCTGGCCTAGGTGTTACACATTCACAGCACACAGCAGCAAAACAGAAAATCATATGAAGAACACAAGCCTGAAGGCAAACTCACTGCTGGTCCTCCTGTAAGATCATGCTTTTTAAAGTCTCTCTGTGAAGGTAGGAGGTTATATTAATTTACAGCTCACATCTGATTTCTCTGGGAATGTTGATGGGACCTTGCAGGGGCTGCAGTTGAAGTGGTTCTTATATGGTCCAGCAACTGTGTGGATGGCATACTGGGCAAGTAAAACACACCATTACCGACATTACCGCACCAGCTAACTTTTTTGTGAAGTGAAAAAAGGAATTCCTTGGAATAAATTTGGCACTTACTTAAATTACAGCTACTATTACTGAAGGAACTATGTACAGTACTGTATAAGAACTAAAAATGATCATTTTCACCAGAAATTTACAGAATTTTCTTGAAAAGGTTTTAACAGATTTTCATGCTTTTATGTTTCCATGTATCCATAAATTGTAATTTCTGCTGCGAGAGGGCGCTGTTTAAGAAAAAAGCAGTTTTTTTAAAATAATTTGGCAAATTGATCACTTCATAAATCTTTTCATGAATCTATAAATTACTACGTTTCTCCTAGAACAAATGGTGTAACATTTAGCTGTTTTTTTCCCCTGCAATTTCTTTTAAATGATGCTTCAGACAGAGACGTAGGTGAAGTAGGACAAGAGGTTTTCCTTAAAAAGCTCTGACCAAATCTGCACTGACTGGGGGGGTCACACAGTGTGCTGTTTCCTGAGGACGCAGAGGCTGACTGACAAGAACACTTCTTAGCTCCTCGAGAAATAAGCTCCTCTTGTAGTATTTACCTCTCTTCCACCTCTGGTCTCCAAATGCATTGTGTGCTGACACATCTTGTCTATTATGGGAAATGTCTCACAGCTAACAGGCCGCTGTTCCCTTCCAGCTGGAGGTGCCGGTGACATTGTTCACATGATGCACACCTCATTTATTTCTGTTGCTGTCAAAGATAATTTTTGGCTTCTTACCATCCTTCTGCTGCTCAAAGTTGTATCTGTATTCAACATGCTCATCAATGCTGCATTCATGTGTTTCCCCGTTGCTGATATTTGAAAACTGCTGGGCATCCATCATAACAATAATGACATGTTTGCAGAGAAGGCTATTTGAGAGGCACGGCTCCTTGTGTGTGTGTGTGTGTTTACATGTCGGTATCCTCAGTAGTAGGTACTGAGACTAAAGATTGTCCTGCAATCTGCATCTTTTCCTCTGAAACCAGCCTCCATGAGGCCAATTTTGTACATAAGCACATAACACATTTCTTTGCATTTCTTTTACAGCCAAACGTTCAATAAAAATAGTGATTATTTTCTTCATTACAATACCCATAACTGAGGCTGGAATGAAGCCTTGTGGAAGAAAGTATTATTTCTGACTTGAAAATAGGTCACTGTTAATCTAAAGTCTGCAGAAAGGACAAAAATGTTTATCTAAAAAATAGGTCATTTCTTGGTGATCCTTGGGCAAACTCTTATCTGATGAGGTGACTGGGAAGACCATACAAGTAACACATGCCATTCCACTATCTAATGGAAAATTCATTGTTTTTGACACTCATTAATCTTTCTGTAAGCCTGTGCCTCTTCCTATTTCCTCCTTATGTGGAAGTTATTAATCTCTGACTCCCTCTAAATTTAATAGTGTTGACAAAGTCAGACACCGTGATAAGATTCTCCTTGCTGTGAACTGGAAATGTTTGCAAGCACATGGCAAGCATATCAATACATTCTATCTGAAAAGTATAATGCATTGACATTCCTAAGAGGACTTTCACTGAGAGTCAATAGCCGAGCACGTGACAACACACACCTCTGTAAGAATGTCAATGTGTTTATCACATTTATCGCATGGATAAATGCACGAGTGCATTTTTAAATCCAACACTGCAGTATGTAGAAATACCACAAACAGTTTTTGTTCACGTAAATGCATGACCTTAATAAGTTACAGACTTTACTGTGGTGAGAGCAGAGCAGAATCATCTTTTTGATCCACGGTTGTCTTAAACCAAACATTTATCAAATTTTCTCGACATCAGTGACTCTGAGGCAGAGGGTAAAACCAGTGATATTTGTTCAGTTATTTTAGCCTGGACAGGCAACATGTGGAGAGCAATTGCTAATTAACACCCCTGAACGCTGTTCATCGCTTAAAACCTCCCACAGATTTTTGTAGGTGTCCTGTAGGTTGTTTTGCAAACAAGTAGTGCTAAATGCTAATTAAATCCTCATTAGATGATTCATAGCAAAATAGAAAGGAGGATAAAACAATTTGTCACCGCAGTTTATGAAAAGTGGAGACGTACAAGCTTAAGTGATATATTTTAGGTCATTTTTCAAAACAGCAATGAACACATGAGTACCAGTTTTTCAAGTCCACCTCTAAAAGTTAGAACAGTCAATACCAAAACATGTACATTTTACTGTAATAAATAAAAAATGACAACTTTCTGTTAATTTGCTTCCTGGGAAACAACGCAACATTGCCAGTTACTTGGTATGAATAATATACTCAAATGAACTTTTATTTTTAAAAACACTTATCTTCATGATCCAGGTAGGAAAATGGCAATATAATGTTAGTTCAGAGAACAAACCTTGAAATAAAATGAGAGCTTACTTTCAAGACAAAATTATTCAGAAGAATTGCAGAGTGTTAACAACACTCTAGCAAACATAGCACACAAGTGATGTTTATTCAGGGATAATTTAATCACAACCCATGCCTCAAATAATCTTTCTTAATGACCAATTAATGAAGACAATGCAAAGCATTATACAACCCAATACAAACAAAACAAAGCACAGGGAACAATAGCTTACCTAGCTTTACCTAACACCCTCAGTAAAGGGAAGAAGAACACCTTGAGGGAAAAAAGAAATGGAGGACACCATGTGCAGGATAAACAGGGATCCCACACCAGATGGATAAGTGCAATATGTGATGGAACAAAGCAATAAAATGGATCATAGAATGTCAATGACAATGAGATAAGAAACCAATAAGAAAATGAGAAGCACAACGAGGCAGAAAGATGGGACTTTGGCCAGTTTGGCCACCAGAGGCATAAATTTGGAGCAGTCAGCCTGCTTGTTAGCTCATTTTTGCATTGTGTGAGGCTCAAACGGTGACAGAGTGGAGTCCATTCATTTATCTGTCAGACTTATTTCTGAGTGGGGATGCAGGTCTGTAACGAGTACGAGGGAACAGTCGCTGATCCCTGTGGTGATTAGTTTAACTGACCACTGAGAGGTTTGTCCTCTAACACAGCGAGAACTGGCCTCTGTCCCTCAGCTGGCCATCGCTGGGGTCACTGCTCTCCCTCTGCCAGTGTCAGACAACAAACTGTCCTGGGACAATGCGGCTGTAAGTAACCCTTTGACAGGGAAGCACTTCATCATATTCAGCTCACACACATATTCACAAGCAGAAACATAAGGCAGTTTTAATAGCTGCGCTGGGCAGCTGTGAATGTTACTGCCCCTTAAACAACAGCAGCAGATAACTAAACAGAAAACCAGAAGTCTTGTAAGATAACATCAGCAATGTGCTGTCTTTTTAAATGGAGCAAGTTTTGTATTTTAATCTAATGGTTTGGGGCTACATGAGAATTATTTTTATTATCATTTGATCTGTATATTTTTAAATATAAATTTGTTGTATTAGGACATCACTTCATATTCACACAGCATCTGAAAGTACAAATGTCCAGTTTTATATTTGTTTAAAGAGAAACACACACATACATACAGATAAACAAAGCGACCTAAAAGTAAAAATAAAAAAAGTACATAAAAAATCTAATACAGGCCTCACTTACAGTGCCAGAAAAGTTTTGCTGTTTCAACTTTGCTTGAGTGCATTCTGTGGAGTGCTTTAAATTGTATAAGACTCAGATGGGCACAGGAGGAGGAATAATTAACCTGTAATTTAGTTTTTCTCCACCATGGGTCTTGAAAATCTACTCCCAGTTCAGCCTCCCACTCACATTTGATATTGGTCTGTGGAGGGGTAGTCAGATCTAAGAATGCAGTTTCACTAAAATATTTGACAAGTCCTCAAGGGACAAGTGAGGGAATGTAGTACAATGATACTTAACAAAGCTGTGAACCTGGAGGTAGCAGAAAATTTTATTTTGTGGCAGGTTACATTTATTGGTCAGACTTTGGCAAAGGTGCCAGCCAAAAATGGGTTTCTGAATGACAGGACACCTTTGTTATTCCAAAGCATGAAGGTTTAGATGGTAAAAAAAAAATAGATGTTTTGTATATGGGCCAAAAAGACTGAAACTGACATTTCAAAGTTGACAAAACAACTGTGTTTGACTAATAGTTCGCTGATGACCCAATATTCTAACAAGTTTTTTCAGTAATTTAAACAAATAGTCCCATTTAAATCTGTTGAAGTACCACTTCAGGCTTTGTGGATGTAGATGGAGAAGAAATTATATCAAACAGGGGTTGTATATTTGAGAACAGATGTCTTCCCTTGATGAAGCCTGTTTGGTCTTCAGGACATACTGAAGGGAGACATATTTCTAATGGTCTTGCTAAGAATTTGCCAGTATTTTAAGATCAACATTTAAATGTGAATGAGGTCTGTAGGAGCTGCATTCTACAGGATTTTATATTTTAACAGAGATTGAGGCTTCAGTTAAAGTTTTTGGCAGAGTCGCTGTGGATAGGGAACGATTAAACATATCTAATAGTAATGAAGCTAATTGCTTTGAGAATATATTTTTAGTGGTGGTTGTTGTTTGAGCTGAAGGGCCAGTTTCCAAAAGCTCGGAAAATCACAATTTCCTAACATCATTCCAGCATTAGTTTGATGCTTCATGTCTTATACAACTATTAACCAAGATTTCTAATGACTGTTTATGGCCAATACTTAAAATCGAGACATTTTAAGTATTATTTTATTGTTTTATTTGAGCAAATTTGGAGAATCTGTGGTGCCTCATCTGAAGTAATTTCAGTGCTGTAGATCCAGTTCATGATACAGACTTATAGGAGAGTAACACGGTATCTGCCATATCAAATGTGCTATCGTGCAGTTCTGTTTTTTGTGTGGGGAGATTCACTGTATGTCTTTCAGCCAGTCACAATGGATCAAGATAAATCTGTGACCGGTAACAGACAAGAAGAAACTTTGGGAGTGCAATCTCTTGAACACGAGGTCGCACAGCTGGTAAAGTTCAACGGCTGTAATATTCTCTCACCTGTGTCCAGAGTTTTGGGAACTATTTAGTGTTTAGTGGATTATTGACGAGGTGAAGCTGTAAGAAATGGTAAAAAGCCTCCAGCTTTTTACAGCGATAAACACCGAATGCATTACCCGATTAAAGGAGCCAACCCCTTCATAAACAGCAGCGACTCCCTTTGGAGCAACACAAGCATGTTTTCCTTTCTCCTGGCAGCACATGCTGCTGCAGAGGCTTGCATCTCTGCTGCTGGTCCAATAAAAACACCACAATTTAAACACACTTCTGGAGAACTGTGTAAGGTAGCATTACAGGCACACATATTGGACCTCCTGATGATGCCCCCAAACCAATTCCTACTTCAATTTTCTCATCTTGTCTCTGCTGTGTTTCAATCGGAGCACTTCATGTAACGAAAGCCTGCGAGTGTCCCTCCAGTTAAAGGAACACAAGCATGGGAAGGCGTGCCAGAGTAATTGAGAAAACTTTATTTCATACAGCTGTGTCATGGTGTAGCCACTGCTTGATGAATACAACCTACTCATCTTTTCATGTTTCAGTGGCATTGAAAAAATTAAGAGCAACATACACTCCTTGTTTATGGTAACGGAGAATGTCAGTAAAACCTAAACTGCACTGAAATCCATTCTGTAAATTAAAAGCTTTAATCCCTTATGTTCAGCTCAAAGTGGCTCTATGAATATAAATATGTAAGTTGTAATTAATCACCACATAATATGGGAAACACCAGCATGCATTAGTAAGTGCTCATAGATTTTAGGCCTAACTGCCATTGTCTGATGGCCGGGTGGGTCAAAGACTCTCATGACCTCAATAACTCTCAAGATTCTAACGATCCCCCAAGAGGCTTAATACCTGGGACTCCCCATCAGTAAGTTGGAACTGAAGAGGCCTTTCGGATGGGAGGTGAAAGGTCTACAGGCAAGTTCTGGTGCCTTCGTAATGGACTCAGAAACTTAGACATGGTGACTACTGACTCAATCATTGTCAAAGAAGCTGTTTAAACTCACAGCTGTGGTAGAAATCCTGTCCTTTGTTTAATCCATTAGAATAGTTTTGAGGTAGTAGCTTATATGCAGCTATTAATCATGCTGACAAGAACAGGAGTCATGGCTTTCAGACTGGAGACAGATTTATGCCAAGATGAAGCCTTTGCCATGACAAGGTGGACGGTGATGCCTATTACCTTGCTTTTCTTTCTGTTTTCTTCCACACTGTTCTGTCTATAGCAGCCTTGAACTTTACCATGGCACGTAAATCAAATCTTTGTTTTTGCTTCAGGCACAACCTTTTAAGATTTACTATTTCAATGGCCCATTCGACACAAAATTGCCTTTTCTACAGAGGTTGTAATAAGATGTTTTCAATACAGCGACATGAAAGATTCAGGTCTGCAATTTAATATGAAAAGACACTCGCTTACTTCAGTCTGGTAGTTGCCTGCATGGACTCTCCAAACAAATCGTGATGTGTAGCAGAGATCTTTTAATATACCAAAATATTTAGTTTAACTGAACAGGTATGCTATACAATAAAACCCCTGTTTCTAGAGCAGCCATGATAAGGGAAACACACCACAACAAAGACAACCACAGTGCCTGCAGTTCCTCTATCACTCAGCATTACCTGTTAGATGGTTTAGCGTGTGCACACCATGGGGTGCATGACACCATGCCATGAGGATATGCTTCAGTCCAGCTGAGCTGTATTTGATATAAACTGAGATGTTTCAAAGTGATTTTGGAGTGTCCATCTCTACTAGAGCTCTACACAGCTCTGTACGCTCTACTAGGAATCAAATTTCCTTGTGTTACAGAAAATTGCTTGACATTATGTGGCTGCACCAATACCTTGCAGAAGCCCTGTGCATGCAGATGAGGGTCCCCGCTTAAGGCAATCCAGGATTCAAACCTCCTAAGTCTTTATCTGGAAACCCCCAGGAAAATAGCAGGCCTGCACACACACCACTCCTCTCCTCTGGCTTCAGTCTAACATGATGGTGACAGTGTCAGGCTTCATATCTTCATACAGCACACAAGGGAAAAGCATAATTCCAAACCCCCATTTTACAATCAATGTGGAACAATAATGTTGAGGACGTGGTTTATCAAAAGTTTAAATGAGAAATACCTACACATTATGCTGACATTTTCTCCATTTGATTTGATAAAACGATAATATTCCAATCATTTCTGAGATGAGAATTTGCATTTTTTTCTCCCTCTACACTAAGCACCTGATTTATATCTTGACTAAAGCACTCCAAAGTTGGATGCACATTCTTGTGTGAGTTAACGCAGTGCGAATTGTGCCATATTTGCTGGATGACTACAAGTACAAGGCTTTAATGTTGCAGAGATGACACTCCATGAGCATATTTAGGCAAAAAGTGTGTGGTGTCAGGAATTGGTTCCACAGGAAACCTTTTATATTCAAAATGTAACCTAATATTTAGGAAAGCAATCTTAAGAGTGATTTGATGAACAGCAGGAGGGACTGACATTAAAAAAATAATGTATTTTGCTGCATTACATCTTCTCATCACTTTGTGTTGTTCAGACGAATAAAAGAATAGCACAAAATTGGAAGAGTATTTACAGTTCTCTTGATGTGACAGGAAGTCAGTTCTGGATATATTTGAAGGTATTTACATGAAGTTAAAGCCCTGCATGACGTCTGGTAGTTATCTAGGGCCCACTTCCAAGTTTTTGAGATATTTTGCCCTGTAATGTGTTGTCATGGAATATATTTAAAAGGTAAAACAGAGCCTCTGCCCTTGTTTTCTGCAAAGAGGATTTCAAGCTGCGAAACACTGATAAGGCTGTTCACTTGGAGCAAATACATGTCAGATCTATGGAATGAAGTGTTTCTCACCAAGTAAAAATTAGTTTTGACGCTATTTATGGAAATCATGTTGTGCGAAGTTAAATGCATAATTGAATGAACTGTTGGGTCAAGCTTCTTCACTTTGATTTGTCACTGGTCAGTCATGGCAGGCCTGCATTCACCTCTCCTCCCTCGGAGGTAAAAATACAGATAGAGATGGAGGATGAAGAGGAGGTGACGTTCTCAAGGTCATTACACGCCGGTAAAATGGGAGAGAGATGTTGTCATTGGTGACGAACCCTTCAACCAAATGTAATTCATTACAAATGTTCTGTGGCAAATCCGTGGACAGTGCTATGTCACATCTAACTACATGAGAAACGCACCTGCACGCACACTCACTTCATCACCCTTCTGGCGTATCAGCGTCTTATCTTTCAAAACACACTTACAGTTGTGTTCCATGTCCCAGTGATGGAATTCTAAAGAAGGTCAGTCTCTGGAGAGTACTTTCAGCCGCAAAGATAATCCACTTTGATGAATCTGTTCACATTCTCAAAGTGTCATTCTTAAAGCCTTTTGGAGACACCGACGTCCACCTTGATATGAAAGATGCATCATAAATCACCTCAGCTTGCAAATACTGCTGTGCTCTACAACACATCAACCTGAACTGAAAACTTATTCAGAAAGACAACATGAAGTGGTGGAGATATTATAATGAGGGGTACTTAACACTCTGAGTAGTTCAAGAACAAAATTCAAACCCCACAGCCTAATAGTGACTGTGTTATTTAGCACTGACAATAAAGTTTGATATGAAACAACGTAACAATAGGTACTTTTACATGGAGCTTAGTTTTTCAATTGTAATTGGCTTAAAGCTCCAAACACAATAAATATTTGTAAACATAATTACCTAGACACAGATTTAAACAAATCTGAGCAAACATATGTTCAGTATCATGTAGGTGCACTAATAAATAAAATAATACATTTCTGAAAAAAGTTGGCTAGATGTTGTTACTTTTTTATTTACAAACTCGTTTGATTTTCACATGCTCGTCCTTGTTTTTCCACTTTTTTTCCACATGACATCTAAGTATCAGCAGAGAGACAACTGACACGGACATCGATGAGTGGTGTGAATATTAAAATACTGAATAAAAATGAACGCCGTACTCCCGCAGCCTACTGCTTTAAATGCATGCCATCAACTGTGAGGTTCACAGGTTAGAAAATTACATGAGGCCCATGAAAACATGCTAACTAGCACTTACTTAGAGCTAGTTTTGCCAGTAGAGAAGTAGCTAATTCTTTCTAAAGGCTGGCTGTCCAGTGCAGTAGCCTGTGGACCTTTTATGGACCAAGCACCATCGTAACAGAGCAATTCCAAATGTTTATTATTATGACATTTTTTCTATTTGTTTTATTTTATAGGAGTGGATATAAAATTCAAGCAGAGGAAATTATTTCTCAGGCTACATTAATTTCGTATCCCTAATCTATCCGCTGAACTCTCTGCTGCTTTTTTTAATTTATTATTTTTTTTACCCGCATTCATCTCAATCTCATTTCTCCAACTGCAGATGACTTTTAAAGCTGGTAAGTGGGCCTTGAGTTAAGTTTATTTTACCAAACTACTATTTCCAAGGTCAAAAATCGTTTTATGTACAACATAATGAACTGTAAATGTTTCTTTCCAGTTTCCACATTGCCACAGTTCTATCTGTAGTCAGGGATAATGGATAAATTATGTTTCAGATGTAATAAAATGATTTTATAAAATTTTTAAATACTGTCTGTGAAAGTTCATCTGTCATAATACTCTAGAGCTTTCAATGTTTCAAAAATGAAACCATATAGAATTACAATTTAAGGCCTCCAACCACAGACTGTTGTGTACAATGACTGAACTGGCATTTTTCTGGCAAGGAGAGTTTTTAATAGGAAAAGGAATACAAATGCACATGGCCAAAACTATATCTATAGTCAGTCAATGACTGTGGGGTTTTTAAAACCCTCTATTTGAATAAAAAAACAAAAAACAAAAAACAAAAACAAACAAAAAAATAATAATAACTTCCCTTATTGAGTTTATTTGTTGGCTTAAAAACATCTTCTTAGTAAACTATCCTCCTGTTCTGTGTGGCAGCAGGTAAAGTCACTGGAGCCATGACAGCAGTGACAGGCAGGCCAGAGACTGAACAAACCAAACATCTGAACATCTGTCCACACACAAACAACTGATTTTTTAAATTCCAAATACTAGTCACTGCACCTTACCTCCCATTCCCTTCACATTGCTGATGGTGTTTGGCAATAATAGCTGAGGCATGTATATCACTTTTGAATTAATTTTGATCCGTTGCTACAGTTTCTGAAAACAAATGACATTGTGGTTCACATGGTCAGTAGCCTTTCCTTTATCTCACGCCTGCAATGCTGTTACTGCGATGTGTCGCTAAATTAAGACATTTCTAATAAACTGTGTTTCTGCTTGTTGCAAAGATGGTGCTGTTCAACGGCATCACAACAAATTAACCTAATGAAATTAACAGCTTCATTCAGTCAGTGCTTTACAGCATTAGGCTAAGTAATGCAATTAACAGCTGCTGTGTCCCAAGTCTAAAATCCATTAGTCATGGTTATGGTGCAAATATCTATTTTGATATTTTTATAATTAAATGTTGCTACACAATATTTCCATAAGCTTTTGGTGAATAACAAATATGCCAATGTAACAGAAGCATGGTGAGCACATTTGCCCTCCCCTGGACTAGTGAAGATACTGCATGGGTTAGAAAGTTATGAGTTGCACAGTAAAGGAAACTGCTTATTTTTAAATCATTTACCTCCGAAGAGCACTTAAAACCATACATTTAAGAGTATCAAACTACTCAGTGGTATGACAGTATATTGGAGTGGTAACATGGTTTCATAAGTGGGACTCCAAGGCAGAATTATAGCTCTTTCATGTGGTCTCTCAGTCTTCGGAAATGATTCATCTGATGCTTAGTTGATGCCCTGACGAGTAATTTTTAGTTCATATCTGAATATTTCCTGCTGAGTGTTGTTAGGGATATGTAATCAATCACTGATATAAGTGAATCAGCATGACCAAACAGAGCTTTTATTTTTTGGCTCATGGAAGGACAGCTGGTTAGATTCTCTCTGTGCACTGAAAAAAACATTAATGTGATATGGGCATTCAGGAGCCTCCTCTTGACTTTAATGGGAGTGTAAAATCAATTTTAGCCAGTTAGTGTAAAGCCCTTTCATTGTTACTGTGGTTAGAGGTTGATTTTTTAATTTTCTACTTTTTTTCTTTTGGTTTTGCTTTCTTTTTTTTTCATCATTATTATTACTTTTTCTTGCCTTCTCCCCTTTTTGTGACAACAAAAAGCAGGCTGTAAAAGATTAACTATTATTTGGAAATGGGGAAAAAAGCAAATCATGAAATACAAACTAATATCCAGTATTTTCCCAACACAGTAATTATACAGTAAAGGGGAATACAATCTACAATGTTTGAAGCAGTTGTAGAGTTAGGCGAACAAAAAGCAATTTTTGTAAGAAACAGAAGCTGTTTGCTGTATTTAATTTTCCCCTCAGTGTCACTGTCAGTGTGAGCGAGTCCAAGCGTGAGAAAAATCAGCCTCATTCACAACTAGCACTTGAAACCAACTGGCACGTTATCCAGCAGTATGATCAATACATGAGTGGGATGATGACATAATGTCACTGTTTTGATAACATAGTGAGAAAATGCCCATAACCCCCCCAACTCTCTTTACAGAGTAATCAAGTCACCTTCTCACTGATACAGTCAAGTCAACCACAGTCCAGACTTTGGGAAGTCAGGCTGGGGATGAAAGGAGACAGGAGGGGTGGAAGCAGCAACCGCCATGACCAGAGACGCACCCTGCTGTGGATGAGACGATGTGTCTGCTGGAAATGATCCAGCAGACGCACTGAGTGTAGTCCCCACACCGGTTCGAAGGCAGGGTATGTGGGAATTCACTTTCCTTTGACACCAGGCACACTGCGGGTCCTGGCAACACAGCAACCATTTGGCCTACAGTGGGAAATCCAGAGAAACTGCTCCCCTTGCAAACATCCCCGTTGGCAGGGTCATTCCCAGTAGTTCAGTTCCCAGCGTTATAATTTACTCTTAATCCCTGAAAGACTCTCTCTCTTTCCCTTCTAAAACAATGCATAATATCTAAGCAGAGCCACAAGAGAGGAGAAAACACAAGCCTCGTGTTTAGCTTTAGCAGGCCTATTATGCTTATTGCTGGATTTACTGCAATAAACGACATGGTTTGGGAGAGAAAGAGATACGCAGAGGTGGAGACAGAGAGAGAGCATGGCACAAAAAGCATGATAGCTCAAGGAAGAGATTGTTTGGGTTCAAACAAGGAAATGCTTATCCACATTCATCCCTATGGATACGGTGGATTATTCATGACACATCCACTGTGTAATTGTCAAAGCAGATTTTCAAGGTGACAAAAGCAGAACACAGAGCATGTACATGCACTCAAAGATGTATTTACTCAGATGTGCTGAATCTCCCACCATGACCTATACACGTCACTCTGCGCCTTCCCAGGTAGGCACTGCAAGTGAGGACAGGACTTCTTTTAAGCTTCTTTCAGACAGATTACCTGTTTTGGAACAAATTTGATGGGAAACAGTCATTACTGTATTACTATATTATTATATGTCTTTAAAGGTTGGTTTATCCAAGTCTGCTGAGGTTTGAAATATTTGTTCGACTTCTGCCCATCCTAATTCAATGGACATTAGTGTAATTTAGTTTCTCATTTTTAAATTAAAAAAAAAAAATCTATTCTTAAAAAGAAATATCACACCTCTCTATAACCATCCTGGTATAAAAACTGACAGTGTGTATTATTCAAAGTAACATAGACGGTGATACTGTCTGAGAAACACTGTGATGGATTTTGCTGTTGAATTTTAATTAGATGAAACTGCATTAAATATAACATGAACTGTTAAAGATATGCATAATGAATATAATCTTTCAACGCCATAAGCACCACAGATCAAATTCAATCAATACTGGGGCAACGACAGATATCCCTGAGATGGATCACTCAAAAGCTGAGCTAACTATCAGTATGGTTAGATACCACAGGCAAGTAAGAAAATAAGTCTCTTTCTAATTTGGGTGAATTGACCCTCTACGAAGAAAAAGGGTTGAGAAGGACTATCTGTTTTATTAACTGTTTTTTAGGAGTTCTTATCTCTGGCTTCACTGCATTTCACTGCTTATGAGGCATCCTCCTTTGAGCACTGCCACATATTCTAATTAGTGAGTACACAGGCTGAGTGGGCTGTTTAAAAATAGCTTCCCTGTAGATTAGCATGGAGAAGTACAGAGCAAGTACAGTATAGGTAGAAGAATACGATGTGCTCTTTGTTGAAAAAAAAGAGAGAGAGAAAGAGAGAGAGATGCGGCAGCTCTGCCTTTAAAATGCAGGTATCCTTCAGGAGAACAAAAACTGTCAGTGCAAATAATTTTCAACAAGAAGACAAAAGGTGCCCGATTCAAATATGTGCTTTAACAGGTGACTTAAAATGGCTTCAAGGTGCTAGGAACCCTACGAAGACACTTCGGAGGAGCAGACATTTCCTCATCTGTGACAAAACTTGAGTGTGCTGCAATTTAATGGATCAGAGTTCTTTGCATGGCAACAGATGGGGGTCTAGCTGGCATACCCCTCATTATTGAGCCTCCAAGCCCTCCTCTCTCTGCATTGCCACCTGTCCAGCAGGTCTAATGTTATTCTTGCACCTGGGCAGGCCATCACAAGCTATCATCAAAGTTGTGCTCTGAGGGCATCCAGTCTTTCTGCAACGTGCCGCAGCGAATAGAAAGAGAAATGACACACATTCACCTTGAGACTGCACCATCCACAGATTACAGTTACTGAAAGGCCTTTGAAAGAAGTTATAAAGCATCTTAGCAAAAGGATACAGTTTTGAACAAGCCATGTAGAAAGTAGTGAACGAAAATTTCCCCTGGCTAACCATGAGGGCAGTTTGCCATTTATTGTGTTGATTACCAGAATATGTATTTATTCAAACCACGTCGTCACACACTAATCTAAATTTCCTCTTATCTCAGAGCAGGAGCAAAACTGTCCTAATCATGGGAAGGAGCAGCTGACAATGATTCAAATGGGCTAGAACAACGCTCTCAGAAACACCTGAAAGATCCATATGTATGAAGATAACCGTGACATCAAACAGCTGAGTCCACTTGTTGACTCCTCTCCAAACAGAAAAATTATAAGGATTTGACCACATCTGCCATGCTTTCATGATTATTCCTGTATTCCGTGTGGTGAACAGTCTTGGAAATGAGTCACCTGCTACTGTTAGCATCTCTCTCTTTTTGTTTTTCTTTGTCCTTGTAGTTGTCTTCCTTGATGCATTATTTCGTGGAATTCTGGTACTGTAATAAAGGTATATTCAACATGTTACGGTTTTTCATAATATGTCGCCCCGTGATAAGAACGTATTTACTGAATCCTTGTGAAATGGATGTCAGCGTTCTACTTATTACACTTTTTGGAGGGTGCACTCAAAGTGGCAGTCAACGCTGGTCATCCATCATGTGTAATCTTTTGTTTTTGCTTAGATCGCCACAGATATCTTCACCTAAGAACAAACACCTCATCTGTCATCAGGGCTGTGTTGCACCATTTCAGCCTGTCCACCTCAAATGATACTCACAATGGCTTGAATCTCAGCCAAGAGTATAAGGGGAGACATAAATTGTGAGGATGATAGCTTTGCAAACAGCTTTCACAACATGTTGAACCGACAGCCTCGCCTATGGACACAGAGTATGTGTTTCCTCATTGCTTTCATTAACATATCTCTAAAGCTACTCTTCAGCACAAGGTCCAGGAGTTGATTAAAGGCATGTTTGCTTGGAGGCAGGAAGAACAAAGGTTTCACAGTGCTGCACGGAGACCACAGTATCTGCACGGCTGCCATTAAAAACTGTAATATCAGTTTAGCCTCTCGGACCCCAGCCATCAATAAGAAGGTCTTCATGACTGACAAAGGCAAACAGGCAAACAGCAAACAGCTCACAGGCACAATCCCACCTGATAAGGCCCATAACCTCATTCACTCTTCACTGGAGGAGTTAATCGAGTCAGGCTGACATCATGAACTGAGATAATGCCAATAAATACCATTTTCTCACACCATGTTCGATAATTATAGCTCTCTAATCCACCAATTGCCAGGGTCTAAGGGTGAAGACACAGCTTTAAGATAAGGCACAGTATGTTCATTATTGCAATCACATGGACGCTGTTACTTTTTTGTGCCAAAGAATTTGATCCATTGTATGTTAATAGCAAGGTTTTTTTGCTCTAAGAGCATTTAATGTTGCCACCAGTCCTTATTCCCCGTGTAGCGACATTGAGGAGAAAGTGAAATTAGTTTTTTTCCTTAGCCCAGGTAGCTAATACTAATGGATCTTGCAGGGGTTGTTGTTTGTACTTGACTATTTTGCCTTAGTTCAATTATGTATTCATGGCTTTACTCTTCATTCCAGGGGAAATAGGAAATACATAACTATTGACTGCTGTTGCCAGAGCTAGCTTCTCACATTCTCAATATAACAACTTCAGCATGTTCTCATCTCAGCCCCTTGTCCAAACAAGTGTCTCTTTCACTCGCTTCTCTGCCTCCTGTGCAATGTGTAATTTTGCACTGTCATAACTGATATCTGTGACAGTCTTACTGATAGTTCCTTCATAGACTAACAATCATCAGATTTGCTCATGTCCCCATGTTGACAGAAAAACAAGAGCTTCAATTTTATCAGCATTGTCAGTTCAGCAGTCATCCCAGTCAAGCCACACTGAATGCCCTTGACTACAAAAAACTCCTCCGTGCAGGCTGTTATTCATGCGCTTGTTTACTACATGCCACAAAGAAAAGGCATGCCATGGCGTTTACCCTACTTTTATTAACTCACCCTGCATGCAACATCTCCGCAATTAAAATAAAATCACCTTGGACTAATGTGTCTGGATTGCTATGTGTCTGCAGTGATGGATGCATGGTGTGGGAAGATGCTGTTCACACACGGTTGCTGAAGTATCATTTCAGCCCCAAGAGAGAGGGCAGAGCCGGGGTGGGGTGTTAGCTAAGTGATGTCCCTGGCTGAGCCCTCCATCACACTCCTCACAAAATGGACAGAGAGAATACTCTTCCTCAGAGATTGATTCCCCCCAGTCGGCTGTCGGGAGAGATTAACCTTGTGTGCTCGGAAATGTAAGGTTCTATCTGCTTCTAGAGAAGTTTTGACATACTGAAAATTGAGATTGTATATGTCGGGTAATTAGCCACTGCACGTTTTCATTTACACAACATTGATGTTTTTAAATTAGAAGCAACACTCTTTTTAACTAATTATTGGAGGAATGACCACAATAACAAAATTACAGTATAAAAGCTGATTCGCCTTTCAGAATAAGAAGAATTATGTCTAATGTAATATAGGTACGTTTGCAAAACATTTTCCTTCTTTACAGTTTCACTCACAAGCAGTTTCATCAGTTGCCCCTAAATCATCGATGATGAATGAACTAAGTGATTATGAAACACATTCTCGAATGAGTTGAAAGCAAAAAAAATCTCCTTTTTAAAACAATATTTAAACCAGTTTGCAGCTGTTTAATTTATCTAATTTTTTTTTTTTTAATTCTTTTTATTCCAAAGCTGAAGAGATTTGAGAGACTTGAGAATTTGACTTCTAAATGCATGATATGATGAACTAAAGAACTGACACGCTAATAGATAAATCTTAATTTCTAGGTGCATGTCACAGACTTTTTAATAATTTGCACTTCAACAGGCTAAGAGTTGTCTGTGTAGTTTGACCCCAGGAAAGGGTCAAAGAGAAACTTGTCCCTGATATTTTTCAAATGTCACAAGAAGAATTTCACATATCAGACACAAGACAGTCTTCCTTGTTTTATTCTCTTCAGTCAAACAAGCCAAACCCCACCTGCTTGAGATTCATGTCATCTGTATCACATAATTAATACCAATCCTTGATTATAGGCTTTTTCATGATAGCCTGTTATGTTCCTAATGGATGCAGTCTGCATGGATTCACATCTTCAGCAGGGCAATCACTGTCGCGTTTCAGCATCCTGAACATGTGCCAAGCACATACACACTGCAGCTGGAAATACAAGAGGGACTTGGGCAGTTACTAAATGCTCAAACAAATTCACATATTCCTCTATTTTCATACATTACTGACGACTCTTAATCAAAAATTTTAAAAGTCACTGCAAAAATCCACTCGATATAGAAATTAATTGAATTTAAATAAGGTCATTCAAAGTTTGAATGACCTTGAAAATATGAATATGAAAAATTAATATTATAGGAATTTCAAACAGAGTTGAGCATTACACAGCAACTGAATTTGAATTCTCTGCAACTGCAATCAAAGGTAGTATTAATACCTCCCTGTGGATTTTAACTCTGCCCTGGAGGCTGTGAGTCCACTAAAACTATTACCTTAACTTTCACATTATAAATGTTGATGAAAATGAACTAACGTTTTACGTGAGAATATATATGATTATTACAACATGGAATATCTGTCGCTAACCTCTGTCACTACCTCAATACTTTCTGTAGCCTCTGCACAAGTAACTGGGCAAGCTACCACATTCTGCTTGCTGAAAAAAAAAACCAAACAAAAAAAAACCTTGGTGAATGTGAGTAGTAAGACTGACCCAGCAAATGTTCACTTGATCCAGTGTTTGCATGAAAGGATTAATGGAGCTTTAACTAATTTAGCCAGCCACAAAAATTAAAGTGTAACATAAACTGTTGGCCAATGCTACTCATCCAATCTGGTAATAAATCTGTTTGGAAAAATGAACCACTTTCTTTGTGAAGCAAAAGGTTTGCACTGAGTCTAATGCCACATACTGAGATACCAACTTTCTCCTGGTTGAAATGATCAACACTGACTTGGAGCGAAAGTCAGGCTTATCCAGTGGCACTTCAGTGGCAAAATCTTGCCATATGGTGAACATATACATCCTTTGGGGAACAACTGTAAAACTTTATTCCACTCTCAGCAGCTAATGAGGGTAAAAGACACTTCAGAGACTCTGTGACCACAAGAGACGATCAGCTAAAACTAACGAGTGTGAGCAGGTACTTTAGCCAATGCCCAATTCTCACTACCGCTTTGCATCACATCCAAGGACAAACAACTTTTTTTTTTGGATAATATGGCTCTTTAAAATTGATGTCCAGATAAATTGTGAGCCCAATGGTATATGGTTCATTTTTAAAGTTTTTTTTTTTGGGGGGGGGGGGGGGGGGCATTCTTATTTGATAGTAGCGAGAGACGGGAAAGGTGGAGGAGAGAGTGGATGACTCAAAGTCTGGATTGAAACCCAGGCCACTGCAGTGAGGTCTCAGCATTGCTATGCGGTACAAACTCTGCCAGGTGAGCTACCAGGGTGCCCCCACGGGAGGGTTCAAGTTTTTAAGTGGAACTGAATCATCATCTCAAGATGGGCTTGTCATAGATGATATCTCTGATGAAGCTGAGCATGACTTACAAGGCTCAGTTTATACCAACCTATAATACCAACAGCTCCAGTATCTGGGCCACATTACTGTCACATCTGTTGTGAGATGAACATCCAATAACAGAGCCGCAAGGAGAGATTGCTCTGGTTTTACAGGGCAGCAGATATTGGACTGCAGATTGCAGCCCAAACAACATTTTACACATGAATTACAGTAAAAGTGAAGGTTAGAACAGCATCAGAACCATCAAATGTGGACCACAAGTTAATAATGATTTGTTGACACGGGTGACAGAACATCAGTTTATCTGGCCACATGTGGTCACAGTTAGGGCGCAGTGCTCAAATAATCAAGCTCAGCAAGGGTATAAAGATGAGACCGAATTTGTCGCAGTACTTCTCTGTCTATTTTTTCTCACAGTTAATTTGTGATTCTGTGTTCGGGCTTTAGCTGACAGAGTTTGGAAATCTAGCACTAACCAAGGCCAAGCATGTAAAGCCCGAATGCCTACATTTTGAGCCTTTGGGGAATAAAATTTAACTTTGATATTCCCCGGGTGCATTTACACCTGTCATTGATATGATGCGAATAATGTCCAATTAGGTCAGACAAAAATAGCAGAGCAAATAAATCATGTTCTTTGCTCATGAGAAAGGAATGCACATCACAGACTGTCAGGTGTGCAAACGAAATTACACATCCCATGGGAACCACGGACCATGTACTTCATTATTCCTCTTTTGGAGAGAAAGAAACTGCACTCATCGCACTTTTCTTGCCCATACACCTACAGTACCATTATTTCTGACACCAGCAGCTTGGCCTGACAGAACTACTATAGCATAAGCATCTAGGCCAGGATCCACAGTGAAAAAGAGAACTAATGAGTGTCTCAGTTATACCGTAGGTAGGCTACTGGACTGGGGAAACACCAGATCAGTTCTCCTGTGTGTATGTGTGTGTGTGTGTGTGTGTTTGTGTGTGTTTGTGTGGGTAAGGAGGGTCAAGGCAGGGTAAAAGCATGGTCTGCTGCCTCAAAGACCTGCTTTCAAGAATCAACCAGCCACATTTGGGTAATAACATTTGTTTGTTGTACTTTTCTGTTTACAAGTGAAAAGATGTAACTTGGGGTAGAGCTGCAGTATCACTTAGGCAAACTGGTGTTCTGTCATGAATAGTAACAAATTATTCTGTTTTTATAAGCGTTCTGTTCATTCAATTTCATCGGCACACAAGAAGGAGCTAGACTGAACAGGTTTCACATTTCTGAAAAGAGCCAATGACTCATGACAGAAGGACGGTATCCAATTTTGGCGAGGAAGCACAGGCAGAAGACAGAAGCACAAAAATCTCTGGAGTTCCAGTAGACTGTATCATCGGCTCAGCATGAACGTCCTCTTTCACTGGAGCTATCGAGCCTTGGCATCCCAGGATTCACAGCAGCGACTCACTACAACTCCTCCAGCTCTCAAGCCAAACACACCTCTCACACGTCTTACATGGTGGGGCCAGAATGGCACCACACTCAAGCCCCTTTCTCCCTGTGACAGTATTTTTTTCCAATGGTACAACTGCAGCTCCTTGCCCTAAAACGTCTTCTAGCACAACTACTTCAACCACAAGTGGAGGAAGAAGTATTGAGAACTTTTATTAAGTCCCCTTAAAATCTTAAAAATGGTTAAGATTGCAAGGTAATCATATGTTTTATATGAACAAATTTATTTAATTTTAAAACTAATTTCTTGGACCACATAAAAAGCAATATTTCCCTCTGAAGTAAAGTGGAGATGGTGGCACAGTGAAGTGTAACAAAATTATACCTATGCACAGCAATTGTGAGAATAGTTTATGATATGAGGGAATAGGGAAATGGAATTAAATAAGATGCATTGACAAACATGCCCTGTTAAAAGCAGGAGCAGGAAACATTTAAAAGAGTAAGACTAAAACCGTGAGATTTTTTTTAAGTGGCATTTCAGGATCTGACGAGCCATGAACGCTTCAGCAAGTCGTCCCAAAGTCTGATGGAAAATGTCTGCTCACCTTTCACAGACAAATCAGCGTATGGATTGACTGAAACACAACACCATCTAGATTTACTGAACCTACAACAGACTTGTATGTTTTGAGCATTTGAAAAACCACAGATTGTACTGTCGATGAACCTTGTGCAGACAGATCAATGTGCATCAGGACGGTTACAGTGCGTGACTCCACTTCAACACCTCCCTATACTCAGATTCTCGGGCTGCATCAAAAATATCCATATGGTCACACACACAGACTATGCCCCTTTCCATTGTGTGAGGGTAGGAAACCGGACTCTTAAATTAACTGATCTACTGAAGCAGTCAGGGATAAGCTGCCACTCTTAAGAATTATCATCATTATACTGCTCTGTCAGAAATGGGTATCAGATTATCAGTGATGAGAGTGAATACTAACAAATCTCCCTGCAGCCAAGTAGCTTGAAGAAAGCGGGGTGGCAGCTGTTGCCCTATAAATCTGATCATGTTTCTGCTCCCGGAGGGGCCCAAGAGGCTTCCAGAAAGAGCAACCAGAGCTGCCCAATATGTTGGCAATGGGTATCAGTGTTCAGCTGCACCAAATTCACAGCTTCCCTTCCTTCTTCTCTTTGACCTTAGATTTAGTTGTCACTCTCAATGCCAAATGCCTCTGTTAAGTGAATATGCAAGGAATGAAATATCTATAAATGGAAGAACCCATGGGATTTTCAGAAGTGTAGTATTTTCACACAAGTGGTTAGAGGAAACTGGACAACAGCACAGCAAATACTAAAAAGAACAGCTTAACTTTACCAACGTCACTGGTATTGTACTGTACATACAATATTTTACAACGTTTGCCTGGTCTTGTAAGTGCCTAGCTGAAGCGAGAAGAACCTCTCACACCTACCTCTGGATAATCCATCACAGAGAGCTCAGACAGTCCTCTGGAGCTCTCAGTGATGCGTCCATCAAAACCATTTTCTCTCCTTCCACTCTGTAATGCTATAGGCAAGGTGTTTGTTCCCCAGCTAGGGAAGACAGAATGTAAATATTACCTGCAAACGACCTAAATACATTGAATACAGGGTATACTGTCATTACAGTTAGAAAAAAAAAAAGACTAGAAATGTGCTGTGATCCATTTTGGCTTTCATCACAATCCTGCAAACGCAATTTGATATCAAAGAAACTGAAAGAGCCCACATACTTAAAAAGACATCAGTAAACCAACAGTCTGCACTGTGAGATGCTAAAGGCTATTAAAGAAAGCCACACATTTCCACTCATTTTGAATTATATACAATACATCACTGACAGACTGACCATAAAAGAAAAATAGCTCTTTTGTCTGTGTAGCACATCCTCAGGGTAAACAGTATATCACATCAGATCCACTGGCCATTCTGTAATAATGTCCATTGCCCAGTAGTGGTTTGTGTTGCCATGGGGTCTGCGAATTGCGATCTGTGGCTCCATGACGAAGTGCTAACAGCCAAGGGCTTTATTTCATGCTGTTCCACAGGCCCATAGCCTGACTCATCATTTCTGATATATATCTAGCCTTAGGGATGATGTTCAGTTTAATTATGGATACACAGGACATCAGTCAAAGTTAATGTTGTTCTTGTTTTACACAGTCATCCATACAAGCTGCCTCTGCCACACCATGAACATCCCAAAGAGATTTGAGAGGATCGTCACAGAATCTTAGGGGCAGGAAGTGAGCAAAGAAGCCAGGTGAATCTTTGAATAATTGATACGGTCTAATTTTCAAACCAGAGCATGTCTCCAGCTGCTGTCATCTAATCATCATTTCCATGGAGAAGACATCAGTGCTTTGTTACAGCAACGGTTAATATCAGCGGGATTTTCCTCTGCCAATACTTGGGGAAGCTCTCTGTTGGGGTAGGCATCTCAAAATGGTTCTTACACAGGAGCCGTGACAAATACTGCGCTCAGCCCTTCTCTCCTGACAGTGGCCTCCGGCAACACTCATCCCTCCCCTGGTAAAGCTGCAGGCAATGTGGCCATTACCTTCAGCCCTGTGGAACTTTACTTCCCTGGACAGCCACACACTCAGAGATGCTGATGCTACTTACGAAGGCTCTTCCTTATGGCAAGAATATTAAAAATGTGCCTGGTGGTGCCCACTTGGGAAGATGTCCATCTTTATTGTGTGGGTATGTGAGCAGATCCTTGGAGCTAATGCGCAGGTACTGCTCTGTCCCTGAATTGATGGGATTAGTTTCACTCAGTGGAGACCACTTATAATGTTATTGTAAAATGCTGAATTAGACTGTTTCGATTGTCTAATACAGCCACATCTAAAATTATTTATCCCGTCCTTTGTTTCAGTGGAGTATGCGGCCGACTTATCACGGAGGCTCAGATTTCTTTGTGAAATAACAAGCAGTGTAGATTAATTGCAACAGCTCCAGCAACAGAAGCGATTTCTCCAAAAATATACTGCTAATGACTGGGTGTCACCCTCCCTCTCTGTGTCTGTATGTATGCGCCTATGTGTGCGTGCCAGATTGTAACCAGCCAGTCTGATGTGATAAAAGAACAGGGAGATTCACAGATGGCTAAGGTCATTACTTGATTGATTCGCATTGTGATTGTTCTTAAAAATGGACCATTACACTGGATTTGTAGAACAATAAGGAAAGAAAGCTTTCTCCAAGAGGAGTTAATGACTACCTTTTTATCTCTGTGCTGACATATTCCCCAATTACCTCCATGATTTCCAAAAGGATGATGAAGACTGTCAGGAGCGAAAATGCAAAGTAACTCCAACATCGAGACCAACACATGTTCTCCACTGCTGGAGCCAGAGACTCTTGGCTCAGAGTGAGAGCTTCCCAGCCAGCTCGTCTTGGCACTGCTGGCTCTCTGTCCTGGGCATACTGATTCTCATATCAGGGTTCATTTACATAATCCTGCCTGTGATTGGTCTCAGTTTAATGAAGGGTGGTAATGTATTTCTATAACAATGTTTCACCCCTCAACATGCCAATATAAACACAACAGTGTGATGACATCTGGTGAAGCACTCGCAGACTCTATAATCATAAAGAAGAAAAGCAATTCGTCGTTGAGCGGTGTCAGGGCTGCAGCATTTTCAGAAACAAAGGAGCTGTCAAAACTTTTTTTACTGGATGTGTGCTGCTGGCTTCCAGTGAGGCAAACTGTGACAAGTGAGCAGATCCAACATGCAGCGATAGCCACCAACAAAAATTCCTTCTCTCCTGTATCTGTGCTGCAACTATTATCCAAACAGTGCTGCAACTGGCACTGCAGCCCGCTCTCTAACCCTCTTAAATATTGTAGTTCAGAGAAAAGTAAATGGTTGTTTTGTCTGTCAAAACTGTAGTCTTGTGGTTAGTGTTAGAGTCTAGCTTTGTGTGCCAGCTCATTATGTGCTAGTGCCTGAACAAGGAAAAAAATGTAATATTCTAAATCATATCCATCAGAAGGGGAACTACAATGCAGAACCAGAGAGATGTTTATAGCATAAAGCTGCCTTTTGATAATATAGAGAGAACCCATTAGCCTTTGACTTTCCACTTTTAGATCTCCTATGACCTGGATGATTAAGAACCTCCATTGACATGTTTATGATGAATTAAAGAATAAAGTAGATATTTACTATTTACCCTACCCCCAAGAGAAACACGCTGTTGATAAATACTTTTCTTTATTTTCATATTCTTTTGTGTTATCAATGCTGCAGTAATAAATTAAAGATCTAAGTGACAGAGAACACATTCCCACATTTCACAGATGCTCCAACTGCACTGAGAACCACGTACATAATGCGTTGCTTGGTTTTCATTAACAATCAAACAAAGTCTAAAAATGCTGAAACAACTAAAACAATGGCATTCAAGTCTGACTGAACCCCAGTTATAACACCTAAACAGATGGCACCTTACGTCGACTCTGTGACCTCCTGATGGGAAGTTGGGCTCACACCTCCAACCTCCCAATGCAGGGTTTCTTCTCAAACAATGCAGCCATGGTAGGGAGATTAAGTAGGCTGCCACAGGAGTGCATGATGCTTCATTAGGCCTAGCAAGGAGGGATGTCTGTGCCTGAAGCAATCTGGGACCCAGTGAAGTGACGAAAGACCTCTAAAGCAATCCTGCATGCTACTCATTACTGCCCACTGTATTGACTATATTTAAAGAGGGCTAGAATGATTATTTAAAGGATCAAATCAATTCTTCCCATAATGCCTTCACTCATGATTTAATCATGGCATGCTTAATGTACTTAATAGTGTTAAGGCCAGCAGTGCATAAAACCATGCATGTGAAGGCGTTGATGTTAATGACTTAAGTAACATGTGGCTAAGGAAATCCGATAGCCAGTGGTGGCTGTGCTGAGACAGAAAATATCACCAAGAAACTTCTCAGAGTGCTAATTATACTGAACAGTTTGTTCTGTCAGTCAAAATACAGTTTTGCTACCAGCACCGTCCCTGTTGGACTTAAGGGCACATGTTAAATTAATATTTTTCTATAAAATTATACGTACTCCCTGCCTTTATAATGATCTTGTGAAGCATTCTGACATCCCTCAACCTACAAAATAAATTACCACTGTTTCTACAGTAGGGAACGGAATTTTTACACTGAAGGGTTAATTGGACGTTTCCTGGGGGTATTCCTGGCACAAACATCTGTGTTCCTAAGTAACCTTCACATACAGTGATACTGGGAGTGAAATTAGCTACCAAGGGTCTAAAAATGTGTTAAATGCATTTACATCCTCGAAAAATACTTACTGATTTTGAAATGAAGTTCTGTGTTAATCTATGTTCATGTTGCAGTTGTCTTACTTCCTTGCTGGTGTATTGCTACACTTCCTGGCACATTATTAACATTAGACATGAATGTAGGACAATCTAACCTATGTTTTAACCCATATGAAGTAGTTTGGTATGAGCTCTAAACTTTCACGCTTATAACAGAAACAACAAAACTAACTCTTGAAAAGGGGTTCCAGTAAAACTTTCTGTCCTTGATTATGGTGATGTTATGTAAATCCATGCAGTAGCAGCAACAGTGGAGTTCTACCACAGAAGTGAGTAGTTTTACAAGCTTGACGTCTCTCGAGAATTGGGGGAAATCCCTTAATTTTTTATGCAGCTTACATACAATATACAGGAAATATACAGGAATATGCCAAAAGTGCAGAAATTGTCACTGGATGAGTTTAAATCCACACTTTTAAAATATTCATAATTCTTATTGTTGAAGTTTCATGTATTTTAAAACAATAATATAATTTATGTTCAATTATTATGTTAATTTGCGTCCTTATGCAAATTTAAAAATTGCTTTTATTTTTGTTGAGGTGAAAATGGCATCTAAGAAATTAAGGACTTAGAATGAATCTCTGTCATAAGTTTGAATAAATGAAACAACATCAATATGGCTAAAAAAAAAAATTGAGGGAGCTCACAGGGATTTCCTGTTTCCAAAGGGTGGCTCAGTCCAGGGGGAACAATTTTTTGGCATCTCCAGATGAACCGGTGGCCCGAGCTTTGGATTTGTTTGGGCTTTATCAGCACTCTGTCAGTCCTTTTCAAACAGCATAGAGCAAAGCAGATTAGCCTGGTTCTACACCGGCGACACTGTTGACTCATTTGACTCACAACTGAATGCAAAATTATCTCTAATTCGTTCTGAACGAGCAAATACGGGAAACATCGTCCAGCATTAGGCCGGATGAAAGGTGTCGTTCCAGGATTGCTCTGCTTTTCACCTCTGCTTGTAGGACATGAAGGTCACAGCACATGAGGGTCGATGTGGGCCAGCTCTCGGCAGCCAGGCAGGTTGGAGGGGCTGAGCTCTATCTCTAGGAGGACAACAGAGTGCCACTGTCATGGGGAGTATATACCCTCTCTGCCACCGAGAGCGGTCAAGTGGAAGGGGCCAGCCCTTGAGCAGGCACGCTTGTCTGAGTGTGTGTGTGTGTGTGTACGTATGCAGAGGGAGCAATCTGGAGTGTGCTGGAGGCTATGGCCTCTTTGACGTGATAGATTCCCTTTGCAGCCTGAAAAGCCAGGAGGGAGCCAGTCAACATCCTGCCACATGCCCCGCTGTTTATCTTCCAAAATCTGGTGGCGGGTTGCATCCTCTGGGCCTGCCCCAGCCGCTTCCTCCTCTCACCGTAATCACCATAACTTATGGAGACATAAATGACCATGCACTTTCTAATGTTTTTTTCTAGATTGAAAGACTACTACACTCAAACTGATTTTTTTTCCCCCTGTGGATTTGCTATTGAGCCGAGAACACTGTAACCTGCAAGTGGCATTTATATGGGTATGCAAATGTTCACTGTGCTTTAGCAGATTCAAGCTGAATCAGGTTTCCCTGGAAAAACAAGGTAGATAGCTCAGAGCTCTGAGATCATAGCCTCTTATAGAAGAGAAAGAGAGAGCTGGGAGGGGAAAAAATTCAATTCCAAATCTGCAGCTTCAAAAGTGGATGGAAGCTGAATGCAAATAAAGTTCTGTTTCTCTGTGTTGTGATTTATCACTGTGCCGAGCAGTAGTGCCGGGGTAGGCGGTGTATTGAACGGAATGACTCTCCTCACATATTGGAAAAGCAACTCAACAACAAAGCACAGGAAAAATAGAGCCAGACAGATGGATGACCTTCAGTCCTCCTTGGTGGGAATAGGTAGAGGAATTTGTTAGGAGAGCTAATCGTTCACTCTAGTAAAATAATTGTCTGGAAGGCCCATCTATACTTCAAAAAAAAGAAAAAAAAAAATCATTGGACACGAGTCACTTTTGAGGAGCCGAATAAAACAATGAGGGGATGAAAGTAATGAATGGTGGGCCATAAAAAAATAATAAATGAAGCAAGAAATATGTGTATATGCCATTTTTTAAACTATGTCAGAACAGAATGACAATGCTTTTATCTTTCACAAAACTGTTATTGAATAGAATACACACAACGAACCCTGTATCAGTCTGAGAATGAGAATGAGAATACAAATGCCTTTCTTATCAAAAGCCACATTATGGATGCACCATAACCAAATATTAACACAGCATTTGACATTTCTTTGTGGCACAATGACACTGCAGCACTCCACCCATACAGTATCACGCCCCGGTAAACAAGTCTGTTGTGGACAGAAACTGTGTACTCAGAAGCCTCTTTCAGCTAAAACTGCCAAATTTCTGCTGAAATGCATCTTTTTAAAGCCTGTTGCTTGTTTTTCTCCGTCTAAACCATTTAACTACTGCAGAGTTTACTCGTCTGTAGTTGGACAAAATAGCGAAATGCATGGGGAATTTGGGTTTTGCTGTTGTTTGTTTAAGCCATTATTTTTGCTGGTTTGTTTGTGAACCACTGGGATGATGTGCTATTTGGCACATCAAGCAACGTTCTCTTAAAAAAAAAAAAAAAAAAAAAAAGAAACTGTCAAACACACGGCAGCGCTGCAAATATAAAGTAAGTCGGCTTCCTGTTTTACTGCACTCTGATCCTCCCATTTGGCGCTCATTCTGAATTTCCAGTAAACAGGATTGATTGAATAGGAGCCTTGTGTTTTCCATCTCCCTTCTCTCCATATAATTCTCCGGTGATGAGTCATGTCACCATTGCTCTGCCATGGGTGAGTTTCAATCTCCGTGCCCAATGACTGCACCAGAGAGCAATCCTTCAGCGCAGCCCTGGCATCAATCTTGCTTGGAAGCAGTTGGCGATGAACCTGGACTGCCTTGAAAAGTTCTGTGGCTGACAGCTTCCATGATCAGCCGTCACAGCTGGCTGTCTGATTCATACCTGAACACCAAATCAAGAGGGAGATGGAGAGAGAGAGGTCACCCGTCTGCTCTGCTTCCATGTTGAATGTTCACTATGAAGAATAACGGCGCTTCCAGTTCCCCTTTAAAATTCTCCATGAGTTACATATAAAATGAAGTATGGAGAAACCTGTCGAACAAGGGAAAGACTTGGAGCAAACACAAGAGAGTAATGGGGTCTCTAGTTTTACATTCACCTTGTGTGGTTAAGCAGCTAAGGCACTGGTCTTCTGGTCACAGTTTCATTTTCATTTCTTTTTAAATTCCACAGTAGCAAACAATCAATTTTGAAAACACTAAGGTCAGTCAAGTTGTGACAACAGAGGCCTCCATTGCTTATAAAAGCAATGTAGAAGGGTCAAATAATTTAAACAAAAAAAAAAAAAAAAGTGTAGAAGCAAAATTTTTGTTTCATGTACCAAGGTTTTGAGATATCTGCAGTTGCAAGTTTGCATGCCAATACGGCACAATGTAGGTGAATGATTCTTTGGCTGTACTGTTAAAAGCTTTCAAAAATTTACATTTAAATCTTAAAGACCAATGTGTTGTGCCACAGACAATGTCTCAAAATCAAAAAGTTAGGAAATATGGGGGTAATTTGTGTACTTGTGAGCTGATCCTTTAACATCGCAGTATTTATATATTGGGACCAAAATGGATCACAGAGGCAGAACTAACATGGTGGTTTTTACAGACACTTGTATTTAACACAATTTTTAATGTCTTATTTTGATAATAGAGATCATTAAGGTAGGTAATAAGACCACAGCTCAAACTGAAAGATCTTTTGTAGAGGTCTATGTCTACGTGTGAGAGGAAGTATACATATAATACATTGCTTTACTGGGTTGTAAAAGTAAGGAAGCTCAGACTACAGCAAAGCCATTGTTAAGACTTGGTTAACTAGCCTGCAGATATACAGTATTAAGGCCATTTTGTGCCAGGGGACAGTAAAAATAGTACTTATTGCACCTTTAATATACTAAAATGGGATGGTGACAGAACAAGGAGTCACAAAACCTTGATTCTCACAAATCTGCATCCTGAAAATCTCAAAGCAATGTTCTTTAGACAAAGCCTCAAAAAGTGAATAAAATCAGGATGGTGTCACAGAGTTTACACCTGCTGCCCTGTGTCTCAGTAAGAGTTGTGCAGAAACAGGCTGTTCTCACTGACACACTGCCATCTCCATATTTGAGTTACGACGGAGAGCTCGTTGCTCCTAATCCTCATCGACTAATCTGGGAAAAAGATTGTTACTCACTCTGAAAACTGTCTGTTACAGGTGTGCTCCATTTTTCCCTCAATCCATACCAAGTCTTTAAGAGGAAAAAAATCTTCTTCATGATCACATTAAAACTGCATTAACCCAGTTATCAGCTTTTAGTGGAGCACAGTGTAAAAGCAACTCTGTCCTGAGAGGTCTTGGAAAATAACTGAAACTCAAAAGAGACAGGAACACGAATATCTATTCTATTATAACCTGATTGCACAAAGCAAACTAAGACATAAATAATTCTTTAATCTGACAGTTACCTTGTTTGGATCATTTTTAAAAATTTTATTCACTATAATTTGAACCCTAATACAAAGTATAATGTGAATGTTCCTATTTTATTATAAGATCATAGCTGGAATGGCTTTGGCAGCTGCATGATAATGAATTATTCTTTGGCCCACTTCCATTACTTGGTGTGATGTTTGAGGAGCCAACATTTGGCCAAGATATACGTGACCAATAATTACTCTTCCTTTGTTTTGTCATGCTGCAGACTCTTGCTGGCACCTTCCCAGAGGAAAAGAAAAATCAATTGCTTCTACTCATATTTTAACAGTGCATTTACATACACATACAAGCCACACACTCAGAAACGTTGTTTTCTTTTGCGTTCCTGAGATTAACTTATACTATAACAAAATCTGAAGTGGAAAGGGTTATTAAATGTCTGCCATAATACTTTCCCATGACAGCAAGTTATTTAGTTTCTACACCCACCCTTTAGGACACGACGTGGGTAACATATTATCCTGCATAAACCAATATTGTTTGCTTGTAAATGATAGCACTGATTTGCTACAGACAAAATAGATTGAAGACTTAGAGTAAAGAAATCAAAACCATGACAAGCTTATAAAGCGGCTTTCTTGTGTCTTCAAGCAATTATGCATTCTTTTGCCAGCACTGCAGAGGGGAGTTGTGCTCTAATTAAACTCACCTCCAAATATCCTTGCCGACACCTCCAGAATACTCAAAAGCTTTTAAAATGTGGCTGAGCTGGGAATTTGTTATGCATGTACGCAGCAGTGCTAATAAATTCCCTGTTTAGACTTCAGCCAAGATTAGCGTTGCAACCTGCAGAACACATCTCCAATGTGCCACTGAGTCACAGAGGTCACTATTCAAATTCTTTGACACATGAAAACCTCCTGTGATTGAACCAGTCTTCAGAGGTAACATGAGCTGCCGGAGCAAGGCTGTGTGAACTGTTAACTACTGATTGCTGCTGCAAACATCTGTGTGGATAAAAAAGCTTTGCCACAATTCAACTTTATCAAAGCTTAAGAAAATAAAGCTTTAATTCAAAAGTGAAGAAAAAAGAATGTCTCGTACATAAAACTGCAACACATTTTTCTGGATGTTCTCAGAGGTAACAATGAATTTTAGTTTCAGCTAGAAATGAGCCCACTGACTAAACAGAACAGATCTTACTTTTGAGAAAGGAATATTATTCATTGCAGAAGAAATAGTGTCAATAAGGAATTAATAAGAATTGGTTGTCTAATTTCCAGGCTCAATCAACCCAGTGTCATTTGAGCACTGTTACCCCGAAAAGAGCATTTTAGAACAGGCAGGACTTTTGAAGTGATGTTAAACAGTTGAATAAACACACCCTTGTCAGGAAGGAGCGCACTAACAGCTCCATCCCCACACAAAGAAAAGAACAAACCTCCTCCGTGATAAAAGCTTATTAGCTACCTGCGAGGATTAAATCTGATCACTCGGGGCTGTCGCAGCAACAGTAAATAGATGTGTTTCTGCTTTCCTTTCCGCTTTGTAAATCACATGCATTTTGATTCCATTATAAGCCCACATAAAACCTCTGCCTGGCACCAATTTTTATGCCCCGTGAAAAATGACATTGCCGTCACCTTTAGAGATATACCTTCAAACATGACTGCTAATCTACTGCCTTTGCTAAATGCTTGAGGGGAAAGGGTGAGTTATTAAGATTGAAAGTAAAGACATCCTAAACGATTAAACACATAATTAACAGCCACTGCATAAAGGGCATGACTTGTAAAATCTCAAGGGATTCCTGATTGGCCAGCTTAAATCTTCCACAAGTAATTCTTCTGCTGAAAACACAACATCAGAACACACCAAATAAACCACTGTGCCTGAAGCAAACGAAAACTTCCTCAATCAAATCAAAATATGTCTGCTGTTATTCTTGTGATTATAGTGGCCAAACATCCCTGGAATCCACCCTGAATTCATCTTTCTGCAGTAGCCATCCAAGAAATTTTAAAACAGCACTAGAGCTACATCTGGGCTTTCCATGACAGCCAAACTAACGAGTAGGCCAAAGCGTCGTTCCAAACAAAAAAAAACTATTTTCTGCATTTTCCCCCCAACCAAAACAAGTTCAACAATTACATCTCTTTGAGGAGAGATAATTATTCACCACTGTGCCAAATGAACAATTTTGTTTGTCTGACAACAAAGTATAAACCACAAGTCTTGCGTGACAATCCAGAAAATCAAGCTGAGCTTTGGCCACTGCCCCAGAACAAGCATCTGTCAAAACAAATGGATCTTGTTTTCAAAATATATAAATAAATAAAACAACTTATGATCCATGGATAAAATGAGAAAAAAAGGAGCATTGACAAAGAACTGTGGAATCTCAACAGACATAAGTGTGACAATCATGGCAATTTTACTTTTGGACGAAAAAGGAAAAACATCAATAGCTTTTGGCAGAAGAAGCAATGGTATTTTTCCAAACTGCAAGATTATGTTACGAAAAAAATAACCTTCAGAATGCTGATGTTCAAGCAATTCAAAGAGTGAAAACAACCTTTAATATTGAATTAAAAGATTAATTAAGTGATCTTTAAATAATAACAATCAACAGCTGTATTTTGTGTGCCTTTCCCTTACAGGTTAGAGATAATAGCATACAATATATGATTCTTCAAAAGGACCTCTTTCTCCCTGGAGAAAGGAAATATGTCAATTACCATTCAGACAAAAAGACTAAAGTCAAATAAATGGACCCTAGAAATGACCCTGATTAAAGTCAAGGATGAAACTCTGCTTTGCTTGGAGCGAAAGGTCAGTCGCAAGGTCTCAACCCTTTTCGCCTGTATTCTGGCATAGTATTGAGATGTTTCTTTTCATACTTCAACAGATTTGGCACACTGTCCAACAGCTAAAGTACAACAAAGAACAGATAAAAATCCCAGAACCTTACGTGTCAACTGAGGAAGCATCAGACATCGACTTTGGCTAATGGGATTGAAAGGGAGGCCCCATCATTCACTGCGAGGACGATGCATCACATCCAAAATGTGCTCTAGTCTATAGTACATAGCAGGTTCAATCAGATGTGAAAATGAACGATATAAAATAAATAATTCATTCACCCCCTTATTGTTATTCAGGGTCACAGAGACAATCCAGGCACACACTGAGCAAAAGGCGGAGAAACACAACGGACGGCTCAACAGTTAATCATTGCGCTACAACAGACAATCATTCACACTTACATTTATGCCTAAGGGCAACGAATGTGACTTGCATGTGCTTTCAAAATCTGAGGGAAATACAATCACATGATGTCACCTTGTCTGTAACTGGCAAGTCATCCTTTGTGAAAGAATAAATCTGTTTGCACTGGTATGTATGCATATTGGCATATAGGATATTTATAGGACCAATGCACTTTTTTAAAAATGGCAAAAAACCTTTAAATCTTCTATACTGTAACTTCTATACTTGTAATTCACTAATTTTCTTGTAAGTAATTTCTTTTGGCTTCTTCTTCTCTTTTACTGCACATGTTCATTATATTATATATATATATATTCAGATTGAACTTATTCATACTATTACATAGGTTATTCATATTCCTCCTTTTCAAAAGAATTTGGCATGATGTTTTTGGCTTCTTTTTAGTTCTGGCATTACAAAGAAATTAAGAGGCAAACAACAAAAGCAGCCACAGGGACATAACACCATCTCACAAAGGACACTTCATCTGGAAATGACACCTATTCTGTGAATATCCAGGTTGTCTGTAAGGCCCCGGTAATGTCTCTTCACAAATGTTTCACAAATGCAGCCTCCCTTTTCCCAATTAAACATAGTTCATTCATAACTAACAGTACGCTGCATGAGGTGATGTCAACAAGGCTGTGGGTGGTTGTTAGGTAAGTGTAAAGATGTGTAATTCCCACAATCCCCCCGTGCTCATAAATGGGACAGATAGCCTCTGTTAGTCAGCATCACAGTCATTGTGTGCTACCGCTTTATTAGCTGAATGCACAAACACACACCATCATGGACACACACACACTTTCTCTTCCTCACTGTTTTTTTTTTTTTATGGATATGTGCATTCTCACACTTTATAGAACAGGTGCACACTGCAGCGCCTCCAGTGTTATAATTGGATAACTGCAGTTGAATTACAGTTGACCTCATTTGGATGACAGCTGATGGTAAATCACTTTCTAATCTGGAGAACGCTCCATCAGTTTACTTCTTCGTTTCTTTGAGTAGAAATGTTTGTTCGGGAAGGTTTCCTCGAAATAGGCATTTGACTGTAGTGTCTGCGGCACATGTGATTTAAGACATTCCCTCAGGTGCTTTTCTAGTGTTGCCACACAATGACCACCAAACTTTACAATATCATTCGAAACATATCCTTTCCTTATTTTTCCTCCATTAAATACTGAGACACTTCACAAATACAAAGCAACTAAATTTCTTTCCTTTTCTGAGACAATCGCTCACCATCTAGACCCGTGACCTGCACTCATTACCCGTCCCTCACATGGAAGGGGTGTGTTTCATCAGGTTTTGTCTTCTGTCGCTCAGCCTGTGTCGAGCCCATTGCACTGTACTTCCCGAATTAACGGAGCAGCTTGTCAAAACCGACTGAATTTCAGTAAATAAAAGCTAATCAATTGTGTCTCAAAACAAATGATCCATGTTACTTCGCCAGATGAGCAGAACTCCATGATGGCACCCACGGGGGCTTGAGATGCTTTATGGCGAAGACTCCTTTTCAGAATCACTTAACAAAGTGAATGAAGGTTAACTGAGCAGGTTATCACCTCCTCATCAGTCTTTATATATTCAAATCTATCAGAACATTTGAGAGAAAAGGTTTATTTTAGAGCCTTTTATCCTCAACCGTCAGTTTGTCAAATGGGTCAACAGTTTTTAAAAAAGAAAAATTAATTATGACTTAGAATATTCACCCTAAGAGCAATTTTATTCTATTTGAGTACTTGGTTTGTCATTGTGTCTCTCACAACTTGACTATTTCATTGCTGTCACTTAAAACATGCAAGTATAATTACACTTAATAGAGAACTACAACTTCATTTTTTCATTTGCAACTCACTGCATGGTGTGTCCTGTATTATGAAGCTAATTAGGTCATTTGCTCCATTGAAGACATTGTTTGGAGATTAAGTTGCTCTGACCCATCTGGCTAATGGCCTGGTAGGGTCTCAGCTCCTATTAAAATATCTGCCACAGAGGACAAAGAAATATACTGAATCCTATTATTGTCCTAATCTAATTATTCAACATCAGTGGACTATCATTTCCCTATAGCCCCTGACAATTCAGCCATAATTGAATAAGGAAACCAAAAGGATTTTAAACATACATCAATTAAATGCTGATAAGTTGAGCATTTAAGCTGTATCATTGTATTTATTTATTTCATTTATTTGAATAGTCTCTTTCAAGAAAATGCAGTGTATGTTGCTATCAGGCCATAAGCAATGTACTATGACCATGATGATTTTTTTTTGTCTCCTCATTATCAACGTGAATGGAGCCTCATTGGAAAAACGCTGATTCCAGCAGTCAGTCTCTTTTTTTTCCAGGACTTCTTCATTTAAAAATGGTGACATCCTGTCCTAACGATCCCAAAGTGAAAAAGTAATTAGGAAGATAACAGTTATACCACATAGCTAATGGGATGCTTCACAAGTTCCCACCCATCTGCCATTTCATCGACCACTGGTTGGTGTAATCTTTGGCTTATGACTCACATCCATCTGTCTAGTCTAAAAAGGACTGCAGTAATACTCTGGCCAGCTCTGGTGCCCTTGTAACTAAACTGCCAGCCACTGGCACCAAATCTAAAATGGCAAAGGCAGATGCTGTCTCTGGCATGTGTTGTAGACACTGGCAATACTTAGATAAAAACAGATAATAAACCGTTTTTAAAGAGCAGAGTCTTACAGGGTGAACTCAGCCTTGGTAATGTCATGTTGCAGGGCTTGTATAACTCAATTCAAAACATAAATTGGGGGTCTGCACACTGATTTAATCTCAAAACTATCTGCTTTATCGCTGGTCTGAAAGCAAACTGTCAAGCATCTTAAATAAAATAATCCAACCAATGTAAGAACAACAGACTTGTCTTAACAGGGTCAACAGTCATGTGGCTCCACGGTTTGTACTGTGTGCAAGTGGCACAGACAGCAACTCATTCAATTCAATGTTTTACAAAATGTTTGTTGATCTTTTCACATCACCTAATGAATGACAATGTTCCAGTTCAATCAGCAATATTGTATTGGTGCCAGTGAAAATATTTACTGTTCAATATTTACTCCTCCTCCAGAGCTACAAAATTATTTTTGTAAATAAAAGATTTGCACTACAATTTCTCTCAAGACTTCTTTAAATCAAAATCTATGTAAAAGCACTTAAGGCAACACTGTGGTTCAATTACAGATTAAGTGGCATAAACACAGCATAAGATTATTTTAATCACATCAAAACTGTACAACTAAAACATAACATAAAACATAAAATAATGCATCATTAATCAGTAATAAGGAGGGTATGACATTGTTTTAACTAAGCCTGTAACTCAGTAAAAGGCACAGGGTATTTAAATTTTATTACAGGGCTATTATAATACAGCATGTTACTTTTGTTAAATTCCCTGCATACTGGAACATACTAATTACTACTAATACTGTAAATTAACTAACAAAAATATGGTCTTTCTTGGTAAATTTAATATATCTATATACACACACATCACAAATGTGAACCCAAGTTATACCAATTAATTTTACACCAAGGGAAGACTGTGAACAAAAAACAAACAAAGAAGTAAACAAGAAATACCCTTGATTACCAACAGATTTCAAGAGACACCAAGAAACACTTTCATGTACAAGAAATTGCACCATGTTATGAAGTAAATATACAGAAATTACAAGACAACATCTTTCTCTAGAGTTATCGTGTAACAACTCCAGTCCCCCACAGCTTAAATTTCAGGTATCTGTGTAAATAAGCCAAGCTGAAATAATTTACTCAGATGTTTACTGGTTCAACAAAATGCAGTGTTTCACAGGCTGTGATGTCCGTTTGTATTATACAGTAATTCATGTTTTAAATATGAATAAGAAAATAAAGCCGGAGTCATATTCCTTTCAGTGCTGTTGGTAAAAATCTGCAACTCCACCTGAACTGTAGAGGAGCTGCCTTCCTTAAATTGCATAAGACGCTATGCAGAGTTTTCTGAGAGCCCTCCAAGCATGATTTTGGTGATTTTCAGGTCAAACTGCACTCTTAATAGAGATAGAGCTTCCAGCTTTAACACAAATCTAAAGTTTGCTCAATCTCCCTGATTATAATGGGGTCATTTATATAAGCCTCCCACAATCAGGTAAGACAGATATCATCTGTTGCCTGCCTCCACTGACTAATATCAGTGTTATAGTCTAATCAACGACAATCATTTCTGCAATTAACTGACTGTGGCCGTTGAAAAAAGGACACATGAAAAACTTGATCAAGTGAAAAACTGTTCAAGATAGTTTTCCTGAGATGTAATAGATGTGTCAGTGTCTATATTTATCTAATAACTGTTGACACAAACACTATAGCAATCTGAATGAGGTTAGGGTTAAACCAGACAGAAGACAAACTGTGAGAACTTCCAGCAACTGACAAATCCATAGCCATTTAAATTATAGGGCAATTGTCATTTTATAATACATTTGTATGTAATAGCCTGTTTTCTTCTGCAAGCTTTTCATTTTTATGACAACTTGATTATGTATTTACACAAAGATTGGGAGCTGAGTGCTCATGACGCTCATGGCTGCAATCTTACATTCAGAAAATTAACTTGATTTACTCGGCGGAGTACTAAGAAATAGCCTTGAAATGGGACATCAAGGCCTTGATGCCAACTCTCCCATCTCAATTATAAAAGCTAATATCTTTTCATGAACGACAAACGTGGCCACAAGCGGTGCTTAAGTCAAGCAACAGGAGGCCTCGCCAAGGGCAATGTGACTGCTGATAAACCCATGAGTCAACAGCAGATTTAATCTCTGTATGCCACTTGGCACATAATGGGAGAGTTCAGGCAGATTTATCTTAGTAAGTCTTTGCACCTACATTCCCTCTATTTTTTTATCTCATCAAGTGAATGTGGCATTGAAGAAAGTATGACAAGTTTCATTTCCAGTGGGTGGTCATGACAAGCAAGCCCTAGATCCCAACGCAACAAACAAACTTAATTAGAAAGGAAGGAAGCACTGCGGTGTGCCGTCTGTTATGCCTGCAGAAACAAAGCTTTAGTATACTGTAGTAAACTTGCAGTAGAGTTTAGCCTCGTCGTCACTTGTGTCACCCTCATCAATGTTCAGGCAATCTGATTTCCTCATTAACGATGTACTCACAAAACCACAGTGCAACCTAGTAAAAACTAAATAATTCCTGTCATTTAAATGTCCAGGAGAACTAATCATTCCCATTCTATTGTTGACTGCTTTTTAATAGCATTTTTTAAAATACTGAATGATTATCAGTCTTTGTCATATTACATGGTTGGCTGAGGAGGTTGAACTAACCTGAAATCTGGCAATTCCAGGTTTGGTAATTCCTGCCTTTTTTCCCCCTCATCTTTTTCCTCTTACACAGATCCAAGAAGAAAAAAATCTTTAAATGGGATCGCAACTACACATCTGTGAAGTTTTGCGACTATATCTTGCATTGCACTATTACTATTGCATTAACAAAGTACATTTCTGTGGCTGTTCCCGCTACAGTGAGTATCTCCAGGACCACACACACACACACACACACACACACACACACACACACACACACACACACACACACACACACACACACACATACACACACACACAAAAAAAAAGTTAAAACAATACCGACACACAGTGTCACGACTGATTCATGACTTTAAATGAATGTGGGCCAGGGATGTGAGGTGGGGTACACAAATCCAACTCTGTGGTACCTCCTGTTACAGTAGATGTCTCCAGGACCACATTTACCATGATGACACACACACACACACACACACACACACAGACAGACTCACAAATCTTTCTCAAACTACTAGATCACTGCAAGGAAATTCACCTGAGTGAGGGATGGCATAGGAAGATAATCTGTGAGCCCTGACAATGACAATAACAGTAATCAACCTGCTCGGCAAACCTATTCCACTCATAACTAATGGCCTTAGAAACTCTGCAGTGTGTTTGTCGTGTGTTTATCTATAGAGACCAGCCCAGCTTGCTATCAGGATAGGCTAACCTGCTCCAACAATTATAGCCCCTTGTTTCCTTGCCAAATAAATACCAGGAAATCCATTGTGAGGTCTGCTCTGGTGCAGCTTTGTTGCCAGATGTTTGTGATTAGCACAGACTAAATGATAAGAGACATTAATAGCAAGAGTGAGTCTGTCATGGTGAATATACTATCGTAATTTTAATAGAAACTGCAAACATTTGCATGCAGTGCTGCATCATACAGAAAGCAATAACAGGCCTAACTATGTAGTGAGTAATGTTACAGCGATGCAGTTTTTCCTTTTAAATATCTCACTCGAGTGAGAAATCAGTGTTACAGCAGAAAACCATGACAACAGCATGTGCATAATGATATTGACAAAAATTGAGGCAGTTTAAATAATTAAGCAGTGATGCACTGATCATAAAATCTAATCAATAAAAACAGCTATTGAAAGTGTTTAGTGAGCTCAGAGTGTTTCCTGCTTTTACACAAATGCACACATGTGACTTAGGTCAAGTTTAAGCGAAACATGCTACATAAACAGGTAAATTCCTGCCCCCACTACCCGGCTGCCAAAGCCCTTGCTCATCCTCCTCGTCTTGCCAGCGACCACGCCCGACTCCAGGCCTCACTGTTTGCTTAAGTATGCAGTCCTGAGGTTTACACTGAGTGGGCTGGGATAGCTGTGGGAAACACAAGCTGATAATATCTAATCCTCTGTGTGAAGGACATACGGTATTTGTCTTCCCACCCAGTATCCACAACGTTTAATAAACCCACAGTAGCGTGCTGAAATTTGACTGCAGCACACCCATTCAGACTGCTGCAAAACATGCAGCTTGTATTTGCCATTTAAACTTATGACGCTTCATGTTAGAGAAAGGATTAACATAAATTAAGCTTACGTATAATACAAATAAGGGTTCAAAATGGTCATTTTTGCTTTGTAACATATAGTGTTTGCATTAACTCTTTAAGACTGAACCATATTGGATTTGACTCCATGTTGCATTAAGCCAAATTCCCCGTCTTCAAGGTCAAATACAGTTCTTCATGTCATTGTGCGCAAGTCTGCAAGTCGATCTCTATATCCTGGTGAGCCAGATAAGACACCATAAATTCATAACAGCGTGAGCCGTATAAATGAGGAAGAAGTGTGATATCTTACTGTGGCCCTGTGTTTGGATATCACAACACCATCACATGGATGGGAGAAAAAAAAAACCTCCTGTTTACAGTGTTCAGGTGCGGAAGGTAAATTTTCGGTGATCAGGCTAAACTGTTCACAAGCTGAGAGAATTTCTTGTGTTCTTACACAAGGTATGTTTTTAAGATTAAAAACTGCGCCAAGAACAAGGTTGTGTTTTTTTTTTTTTTTTTTGTGACTTTTCCATTCCCATTTCAGTGTTTGTGTGGAAGTACTTATGCAAGGAAGCTGACACCCACTTCGCAGAAAGCCACATTTGAATCTTTGCATATGCACCATCCTTGGTGAGACACATCTGGCCACCATCCCTTCTAAAACAATTTCACCCTGAGGAATTGCCACCTTGCAGTACTTGCATTATGCTAAACAGTCAAACCAATCAGGCCGATGCATGTACTGTATGCAAGTACCAGCTGTTGTGACAGAGATCACTCTTCATTTTCATATTCACGTCTTTGTTTACCTGCTGTTGGCACTGGCTGCTGGATTGTGCTGGTGCCTGGCTGGCTTGTATTTAGTGCAGTCATGTCACTATATCAATCAAGAATTACTTGAATCAAGAATTACTTGACTTCCTAATATCTACAGAATCATTTGATCCTATTTCATGAATATTTGCTTAAATGATTAACTGGTGTACTAAAAAAAATATTCAGCTCCATTGCCATTTGTAACTTTGAGACTGCCACACCTATCAACTGAATAACCAACAAAAGCATCTCAGAAGATTTGCCAAGGAAAATGAATGAACTGAAATGGTTTTCAAAGGGCCGGCTTTATGCTGAGACTCCAGCTAAACAGGGTGAGCAGACAGGTCTCGCTCTCTTCAGAACACACAACAGCTTATTCAGCAAGATTTCTTATTGTTCTGATTGTAAACTACTGCAGCGACATTTCTGCCGAGACAGGTCACTAAGAACTCTTTCTCTTCGCAGAGTCTGAAACCTTGAAATTTAGCTGCAAGCTGTGAATTATGAGGGAACAAATGTATTTTTCTAACTTTCATCCATTTTTGTGTGTGTCTCCTGTGTGCAATTACATCTGTCCAGACAAGTGTCAGACTGTAAATGCAGTTAAACAGGCCTTTACATACAGATAATAGAAGTACTGTACCTCAGTTTGTACAAGTACAAGTGAGTGAGAAAAACAATGTCAACATAATAATAATAATAATAATAATAATAATAATAATAATAATAATAATAGTAAAAGTCAGGAGTGACAATGCTTCTGATTTTTTTTTTTAATTCACAACATTGCCAGAGTTTGTTTGTATTTTCCTAGCGTTGCTGTCTGAATTGTTCAGTATGCACCACAGGCCTCTGGCCATAGAGCCGTGGCCGTGCAGTCACCATGCTCCAGACAACTGTAGTGAAATGATATTAAGCCAACACACCAGGCTTGTTATCGAGTTAACTGCTACTTGATAACAAAGAAAACAGCAATTCTTAAGATTGTAGCTTGCTACAAACTGCTTTAATATGGAGTCCTTGTGTGCCAAGGGGTTTGGAAGTGCTAATGTGTGGGTTCTCACTTCCACATGATATTACAGGACATGGGCTGAAAATCATCATCCAGACGGAGTTAAGAAGGCGGTCGGCTGATGCAGGCTTCCCCAGTAGTCACCCAAACAAACAAATACGGAAAAGAGATCTGTTTTAAGGTGATACCTGCAGTGTGATATGACGTGACACAGTCGTAATGCTGAGGGAACAGATTCTAAATAAGGTGCAGAACACAAGGTGCTCAGCCAGAAGGTGAGCGATATACAGCCCCCACTCCAGGGAGGTGAGAGGAGGAAAGAAAATATTGACAAGCAAGCACCACTGGAGTGTGTCGAAGCAAACTGAGCCACTCATAATATAATAACAATTATCGCTGCTGCTTTGCTATCATCAAGCAGCAGAGGAAAAAATGTTTTAGGACTGGTTCTGATTGTCACTTAACACTTGAAGTACTTCACATTCAACAGCTCAGACTGCAAACCCTCCACACACACGAATGAAGAAGTTGAATACACACTGTCTTATCTGATTAGCTCGAAACGCGTCCAACTGAAGTGAAAAGAAAAATGGGGGTGCAGCAACTGAAGAGCACCTTTACACAAGGCCCTAGACCATAGGAGCTACTTAAAAAAAAAAAAAGTGCTGTTAGGTTTTCTAAACTGTGTTATAATAACTCAGGTCATTTATCGAGCAAAAATGCTTGGGTCAAATTTCTCAAATGTGAGGATTGTAAATGTCATTGTAAATTTAATATCTCTGTGTTATGGACTGCTAGTCAGAAAAAAACAGCCATATGAAGATGTCACCTACAATAGAGATCTGGGAACATTTTATTTTTCACTAGTTTTCTATATATATATATATATATATTAAAGGTAACAGCAGTACTTATGATGATAAGTACTGACCTTGATCAGTCATATTTCCCTATTAATGTGTGAGTATCTACCACACATGGTAAAATGTCCTCTGGGCCAGCTGTCTTAACTTTATGTACTATCAGGATCCCAAAGTGAGAGGAAGCAGAGCAGCCATCAAACCATCACTCTGGGGTGAAGTGCTAATATCATGTAATGTCTTCAGTGTGAATTTATTAACATAATATATGTACAGTGCCTGTGTTTAATATTGTCCCTAAAGGCAAAAGTGTGCTTTTTCAAAAATGTACTTGCCTTATGTAAAAATTCCCTGAATGCACCATTAATAAAATACTGTTACTGCACCCTTTTAGACTATCAACACCGGTAGCAAAAGTACAGCAGGTTGGTTCTGCAATGCTGTTCATATTACAGAAACAACTGTCCTTATAACCCTAAAGCTCAGTGTTTCAGATGTTGTACAGCTTCACCTTAAAACAAATTGGGGTGATGTTTCTTAAAAGGCCAGTATTGCACTTTTGTTGTTTTCTGATTCCTCTACCTGCAATTCAGCAGAGTCTTTGTGAGAAGTAGTGCTCCCATGCTCTTTCCAGGCCATGGGCTGTACAGTAATCAATGTTGATGAATGAGTAGGAAGGCTCTCTTTATTCCAGCCCTCGCTGAATAGAAAGTTTCCATTATCTCTCACAATGTATTCACTCTATCAAAGTGACAGGGTTGAGGCAAGCCACACTCCATTGCCCTCACTGTGCCCATACCTACCTTCATCCGTCTACTCAAAAAAACAGGGAAAGCCGGAAGAGGCTGCTAAAATAACACTGCACAAACCTACAAAATCTATAAGACTTGAGTCTCATCCATCAAAGCCATAAGGATACAATTACGTGCATGCGTTGTGCAAAAATATCCACTGTAACAGGGAATAATTCAAGACAGGATGGAGGTCAGCATTTCTTTCTTTGAACCATTTGACAAAACAGTCACTTTGGTACATTTTTAAAGAAAAATGACAAAAAAGAACAATTTACTCTCCTTTTGTTCGAGTGATTTTTCACTTTGCTACCACAGATTTATTTTTCAGCACACTGTTGTACCTGGTCTGACTCAGATAGCCATCAGCCTCTGACACTACTAATAGAAAGAAATTTGTATTCACCACCAGCGGTACAGCTGTTTTCAGTGTCTCTGTATCAGAAAATTTTAAAGGAATTAACAGAAAAAAGTTACATTGGTTATTGGTATCTATAGGTATTGGTGTCTATAGTTTAAGTGTAAAGTACTGTAATACGAAATAAAGAACTAGAAGATAAAGATAATTGCAATTGTAGATGATACCCTACAACGTTACTGGTAATATGGCTAATAAGGCTGCTAAACATGGCACTTGGCTGCTGTACAACTCTGATAAAGAAACTGCAGTTGCGTTACAAATGGAGGGCCAAAGGAAAACTGGGTGTTTTTTTTGGTTATTTTCATGTTTTAACAAAACTGAATTTGAATGTAGAAAATCCCCACCATCTGAAACCCTATAAAAACTTATTAGATTGACCTGAAATGCAATGAATTGCTTGTTAACACTCACACAACACTTGTTACCTTGCGGTGCTCCAGTAACTCTAACGAATTAACAAGGGAGTCAAGTTCAATTCCGCTGTCTTTTAGAAATATATTAAACTTACACCTGTAAATGTAAATAATAAGCTTAAACCAGGTACTTTTTAGCATCAAGCAGTGTCTGGCTGCAGAGACTCATATAAACTACTCATACAACATGGTTAGTGCCAAATTCTGGGGCTTAGGTTTTAATGATAAAGTACAGATTAGTAACACGATTCTGGTTTTGCCAACAATTTGCAGTAAAGGAGGCAAAATTTCAATCACTGTTATGTGTGTGTGTGTGTGTGTGTGGTTAAAAAAAAGCTCATGGGTTTTCGTGTGAGCACACAAGAACAGCTGAAAAGGGCAAACCTCAGATCAGAGTATCTGGATTTTATATTGTAACTAAATGTGTTCTCATCCAGGTTTTGACACCTGGGCAGTAGCACACTATTTAGCACACTTTTCTCAGCTGACCCAAATTCCAACTCCTGAGTAAAAAATGGATTTGGGAAAACACTGGAGGCATAACCCCTATGTCACCAGAGGAAAATAGCAATCATGAAACCAATGCTGGTTTCCTGACTTGGCACTGTCATTAGCTAGCCAACAACTTCACATCAAACACCAAAAATAAATCAGATGTATCAGTGGCAAAATGGATCAAAACAGAATGACCAGTGATCCATTGTATGTTAAAACAAGCCAGCTGTACATACAACACAACCAGCTGATTACATAAGCTGGAGTCCTCCATGTGTATACAAGGACATGTTACATTCTCATATTGCTCTGTGCATCTATCTGCTAGTCATTCACAGTCATTTTAATGAGGAGCTGAAGCGGCATGCAGAGGAGAGATGCTGGCATTAAAGAGCAGCTAGTGTGCACACCGGGCCCTGCCTCCTGTATCATTATGTTTCTCTGCTGTGGTTGCCTTTTTAGAGTCTGAACTCATTATTTTTTCATGTTGTTGATCTTGGGACTTTACGGTCCCCTGAGAACAGGGTCATGCTCTTCTCCATTAGTTCTGTTAAATGGCCTGCACCTTCTATTGTTGCAACACTAAAACACAAAACCAAAATCAGGTAGTGCATAGATTAGTGACATAGAGAAAAAGATTTTCTTCTTTCATACTGTTAGGACTGAAGTGTAGCTACAAAAATTGATTCCCTCTATGACTTTATGCTGAAAGAGGAACAGAACATTTCCTATGTGACAAAATTATCTGTCGTTTTTGTCTTACACATCTATCATTCATTTGTTATTGCATTTTTTTCCAGCGTTCGTTCTAAGTCTGGAACATTTGGTGATTTGATGTCTGTTCTGAGAAAAAAAAAAATCACTGCTTGTGATATCATTAAACATGACAGGGCCCAGTAACTGTAGTGAAGAATAACACTGGAAAGGTATTTAAAAAACAAACAAAAAACAAACAAACAAAAACAATCATGAGCTCTGAACAAAATCAAAATTCAGACATCTTTTTAAGTCAAGCATTGAATCTAATTATATCTGATACCTACCTCTACTATTTAACTTACAGTGATCACAATGCGACTCATCTCAGGAGCATAGAAAGTGAGCTGAATGTCTGTGGGGAGGTAATCAAATGTTACCAGACACACAAACATGACACAGGTACCTGTTTGCTGACTAACCAGTTGGGATTAGCTATAACAAGCATTAGCAAACAGCACAAAACCATTCAGACCTATTGGCTCTGTGGAACATAGCAAAACTAATGTTTTACACACCTGTCAGGCAGAAACAGAGCAAACCTCCACATCCGTCTTCATGCCTTTGAACTCTTTGAGGTCTTTCCACTGCTGGAAAGCCTCACCGATGTTATCGCGGCTTTTCACCCTTGCCTGATCATAGCACTTCTTTTTCAGTTTTTTGTTTTTCTGACCTTCTCCTCTTTGGCTGTTTCTTTGCCATCTCTCCATCTTGACAATGCAATTAAGTTGTGGAGATCAGCACGTTAGCATGTGCCAGATTTACAGTCTCTGCCCTCTTTCCCTCATCTCCCCTCTTCTCCTCTTCTTTCCCGCAAAACGCAACCCCCCGCAGTTTCTTATTGGCTGGAATAGTGTAGTGTGGTTTGGCCCACGACACTTTATTTGTTTCCCATTAACAGAACCAGCGCGGTGTAGGAAGACAGGATTTTTTTCTCAGCACACACACAACGAAGAGCTAGCAGACTGTGAGGAGATGTTCGCTGCATTTGCCAAAACTAGTTTAGAATTGCTGATGATTCTTTTACAGCCACTAAATGCCACCTGCACTGTGCTACTGTAACTCCTTGCACCTCAGCCGTGAAGTTGGTATTATGAGCTTAGGTCATACACCTCAAATACTGTATTTCAGGATGTAAAAATATCAATTAAAACTTTGGTGTAATTAGGAGACTTTTGAAAATATTCAGGTGTCCGTGGGAACTAATTTCTGAAAGCTGTACTTAATTTCTCCTGGAATCTACCCGTGTTGCTGAAAAGTAAGCCGGTTGGTGCTTCCATTTCCTGACACACAACCAGATGGTCTTGCTCGTTGTCTCGAAACTCAGAATCACTGAGAGTAAACAAAATGAAGAGGCTTGTTCTAAATGCAACAACCGCTCTATCAAAGGGATCCTAAAGCTTGATGATAAAAATTATGCCTATATAAAATGCAAATCAACAGTGTGCTTTCCAATCAGAATAAGAAAGACAAAAACGCAGGAAACTAAGAGAGAACATCAAGAGCACTTTTCATGCAGCTTGAAATTGCCATCCTGCTGGCGATAGATTTCTAATAAAAATTGAAAGAAGATGAAGAAGTACCTTGACAATTTCAATTTTAGTTATACTTCACCAGGCATCATAGAATGGGGAAAGGATTTAACATTTATCCTTTAGCCACCATAAAGACTGCATAGTAGCATTGTAATTTCTAAATGAAAATATTTAAATGCACATAACCTTTTTGTTGGTCAAGTCTGACCCTTGTGTACAACACAAGAAGACTTCTGTTTAACTGTGGCTGCCTCAAAGAACGACATCCGCTTTACTGTAGCAGGGATAAGCTTCTATCCTTCCTTTTGTAAACCCCAAACACAAAAGCTGTTAGGTTTTGTTGGCATTACTCAGAAAACTGTGGCACCTAAGCACCTTATCTGGATTTTGTTGTCTTTTTCCAGAACATCCCAACTAACACCTGAACTGGAATATGAAACAGTGCATGAGCTAATATTCACAGGACTGCAGGGAAAGTAAACACACACACACACACACACACAAAATAAATTAAAAGCAGTTTATATTTTCTTCTATCAAGTACCAATTAGCTCCGATAAAAGCAGCCAGGAAGCTTGAAAAGCTCCTCAAACCTGCAATCTGTGTTTAGATCTTATCTACAGAGAGAGAGAGATATGATGGGCATGAAAAGAGACGTGTGTCTATATCTGACAGAGACCAGTTCCTCCTGAACTGCAGTTAGCCATTGCAACGGCTTTCATCACTGATTCTCAAGAGGCCAATTTCCATCTGCTTAGAATATTAATGTTACCTAAAGTGAACTTGATTGCTTACGCGGCTCCTCATCAAACAAGGGTTTGCCTATCAGTGTCATCGGCTTACTGGGATATAAACAGTCCTCATTGTGGCTGTGGTTTGTGCCCAGGTGAATGGCTGAGGCAAAATGACTAACTGTTATTGTGATACCACAGCTCTTTGGCATTAAGCTTATAAGGCTGCAGGGATCATCACTGCATGCTAATGTTCCTGATGGAGAGGACCAGGTGACTGAAAATCCTTGTGTGATGTCAAATTAAAATGTAATTTGTTGAAGAAGACAGAGGTGCATCAACAAGCTAATCATTTACACAATTTTTTTTTTTCCCTGGCAGGAACCAGAATGTTTCATTCATTCATTGGTGCTGTTACCCTTCATCAGAGAGTGCCTTTATATAACTCAGTCAGTCTAATAACACATAATATAAACCTGGAAAATGGAATTTCAGGTTTTATTAGACAAAATCTTAGATATTCAGTGCAGCGTCCTTGTGCTTTAGATTTAGACAAGCTCTATCTTTGTTCTCCCTAAAAATGGCTTCATCTTTGTTACTCAGAAAGATATGCTGTAATGCTGAGCTTTAAGGTGTGTTTCTGCAGACTTGGAAAACTTTTCTCATTGCAGGCTCCTCCTGCGGGATTCGTCAAGGGCAATTCTATGTGATGCACAAGACAGATGTCATCATTTGTCAGCTATAGGTGAGCTACACATAAATACTATGGTTAACACTATCAAGATTTGAGAATCTTAAAATTATTGTGTTGTTGATGAGCAAGCAAAGAACCCCTGCCTCTCTCTAAAGCCTCCAAAGCTTGAAAGTCTATGTTAACACAGATGACAATATACCAATATTTATTTAATTTCACGCAGCATTTTCAGACTTGGCTCACATTCTTACCTGCCACCTGTACTGTGTTTGTGCTGAGATCAGTGGGTCTACAGCATAAACTCTACTGTGATCCTTGTGCAGAGTTAAAGAGACTATTTATCTTATTTGTCTGTTATCTTATTGTTTCATTCCAACAGACCAGACTACAGATCTCACAGTCAGTTGGTCATTTTAGATGCAGCTGATCTTCCAAAACCTCTACCTTTTACAGCAGGACAGGCCAAAAAGGTCCTATGGCCTTATCACAAGTTACAGTTTAAGATACGATGTTTGTGAGATTTCAAAATAATACATTGAATCCTTAAAAACAAAATTACTGAGAAAATCCGACACTTACAAATCTCCTGGCTAATCACCTCTCACCAGCAACACAAGAGAAAGCAAAAACAAACACAAAGTATAATGAAGCAGGCTGAGCACAAAACCCGAAATAATTAGCCAATTAAAGGTGTGAAGCAACAAAGAGGAGGCAGCATGAGCAAAGTCTCAAGGTCAAACACATTTAAATGCAAATTCAAATAACCTATCAGAGAGGAGGGTGTGGGGTTTAACGACCACATTCATATGAAACCATCTGCCTCCGTATAGACAAAGTAGCTGAATAGTTTGCAGGAATGCACTTACATTGTGCAGTAAATTAGCAAATTTGCCTAGATCAGTTTACGGTGCAATTACCATACATCAAGAAGTGATATTCATGTAAAAGGAACAACAAAAGCCAGTTGAGAAATGATAAATGCAATTTAGGCTCTGCAAAAGAAGCTGAAAGTAGAGAGAAACGCCAACTATTGCTTTACTTAGTTTGCTGCATCCTACATGTTTGTTGATTGATAGCAAGCGCCAACACATAGCATTTAATAAGTAATTTTTCAGGCTAGACACCACGCGGTAGCTGGCAGGATAAGACAAAGTGGAGGAAAACCACATCTGAAATGCCGGGGGTGTAGAAACACGTTTAACAGAATCGATACAACTAAAACCAAGCAACACAATTTCTTTGTGTCAAACTTGTTGAAGGCTTTTTGATAACAAACCTGTCAAATATGTAAAAGACATATTCCACTGTCAGACATGGGCAGATGTGGGCTCAAAAAAAAGTTTCGGAATCTCAGAATCGCATCAAAATCAGACTTAAATCTCCTGCACATATAAACAACATTTACTTTCACTCACAGTAAACTTGATCCTTGATGTGTTTTCGCTTGAGTGTATCACCCATTATTTTCTGCCTCCTCTGTGAAGAACTACGAAATGAATTTCAGTGGACGCAGGCGCCACACACACACACACACACACTCACACACACACACACACACAGATGTGAACATGCAGACACACACACACACTGTCAGCACTCAAGTGTTAATTCCTCAGATTTAATTAGAAGCTAATTTTGAGTCATTATACAACTGCAAACAATATGGAAATGAGCTCATAGGTTCCTGACAGTTCAGTTGACTTTGACCAGAAAGAAGCACAACGAATTGAAGGAAGTAATATCTCGTTTATTAGCGTCTAGTTTACCAACCAATTATCTGATAGCACAACGGGGGCATCACAAGTCAAGTGGGGGGCTACAGTGTAGAAACTTGTATCCAAAGTGTCATCTTCAATACTTCTGCAATCAGAATCACAAAGACTTTTCTTTTCCAGCAGCTGTTTACAGTTAGATGATCTTCAGGAGCTCCTTTTAACTTTATCTATGTACTCCTATGCAACCACTGATGCATATCACAGATTATTACTGAAAGTGCAATATTACTATAACAGTCTTACGGTGAACTATTCAAACAACTCTGTGGTAATTTTCCGACTCCCTGCTGGTAAGGGACTGTTTCATTTGAAACTGTTGAATCTCCCAAATGCACATCACTGTTTAATATTAAAGAGCAATGTGAAAAGTTTGCTAAAAATTTCCACACTAGCTGAAACTCCAAAGCCCAGAGAGCGTCTCTCCCAAAATTTTGTATAATCACAAACATGTCAGTGCACTTTTTTCCCCTCCATGGCACACAACTTTGAAATACCTCCTGGACCCATAGTACTGGATGTGTCGCATAATCTATAAAACAAAAAAAAAAAAAACAAAAAAAAAAAAACAAACAACAACAAAAAAAAAAAAGAATTTTCTTTTGTAAATGCAGCCTCTTCCTCTTCCACTATTCAGCTGCTTGACATGAATTCAGCCTCAGCCTGTACCTTTACTGTATAGGAGTACATACAAAGGCAAGCACATGAGATGGTTTAGTTTAGTTTAGTGTAGTAGTGGTTTATTTAAAGTGAGCTCAGAAAATGCGTATGTGAGCAGTTTTAACATATCTATAGTATGTGTCCTGTATGTTATTTGAAGATACATTCTGACACCCTCTTTCATCACTGAAACTGCTTTTTCATCCTGATTTATTTTAGTTCTTGCATTTCGTCGCTGTAAAAACTGAGGAGCGTACAGGCTTTGAATATAAAAGATGATCTCTACGCATCTGCTACAAGAAGCACATGACGGTGTGGCGCATTATGTAGAAACCCTCCTGTTCTGACCTTAATTTTAAACTGGATTTCAATTTACTCGGCTCTAAGCCAACCAGAAATCATAACTTTGGCTGCTTTTGTGCATAATATGGCACTCTTTGACATTTCAAATAAATGAGCATTGATTTAATGTTTATTACACTGCCATAATAGTGTCCTTACAGAAACTTTCTTTTTAATTCAGTGCTGTCAATCATCATCAGCTCCAAAGTAAACTTATTTTGATTACATTATGATATGTATAATGCACAGGAAGCTGTAGAAATAATTCCATTTACATTAAATCAAAATGCTAATGAGACCTAATTGCACAGCCGTGTTGTTATTATAAATGTCTACAAAGCTCACCTGAGTTTCCAGCACAGTCTTACAGTACTTCACTTACACTCTGATTCTTTGCAGTACATTAAAAGCTTTGCCTCTGAAACAACGATTAAAACAACTAGGATGAAATAACATTTTTAAATCAATAGTAATTCTCACATGCTATTATCCAATGAAACTATCTGCCTGACACTGATGATGACATATGTGAAACAAAAATCTAAAAATCTTTCCCCTAATGAAACTTCTGCTGAGCAATATAATCATTCATAGATTTTTAAGTAATTCTCACTAACTCAAACCTGTCGACAGAGCAGACGACTGTTGACAGAAACTGCAGTGTTACTCCCACTCTGACATCTGAAATTGGGCTTTTATGAGCTGTCTTCTATTGACTATATATTGTACAGTATGTGCGTGTGGGAGCTGATTTGATGTTGCCAACAGTTTAGAACCTTTAATAGGATTTGCAAGTGCATTTGTGCTCACTGAACAACTCACTTTTAATATTTGATCAGGATGGCTGCTGTATTGTGTCGCTCTAATGAAATGCTATTCATTTTCAGAGTGAAGTGTAATTTATACTGACTGTCACTGCACTCATTGCTTGAGATGATCCCATGATACAGTATACTACAATATCGTACTAGAACTATGTAAAAAGTCCAGTCAATAGTTCCAGCACCACCCGTCAGTCGAACAGGGCTTTCACACAAAAAGTACAAGCTCGACATCACACAGAGAAAAAAACATTATTTCCAGGGGAAATTGAACTTTAACCCCAAATGCACTACCTTCCATTACACACATCTAATGAGATTCTGGCACTGAAGGAGGCTGGAGTTATGATGGCACCAGTTTTACTGCAGAGAAGAATAGGGTAAATTTTAATTTTGTGCATTTCTGAATTTCTGAACTTGTATTATAATTCTCCAATCCCACCAGAATTAGAGAGAAAAAAACATCAAGCATGGCAGGAACTATATCTTGAATAGAGGATACCAGCTTAGAAAATAAATACTGTGATTGTTACCTGTTCTGTACCTGTTCTTTCATTGGTTTACACCATTAGGTATTTTTGAACATCTCCTTCCTTCCTTCCTTCCTTCCTTCCTTCCTTATATTTCAGTCTCACACTACATTTCAGCCATGAATGCTTTCAATGACAAAATCTAGACGACCTTAAAATACTTTTTATTGTCATATTTTAAACCCTCTTTTGTTGACTGCAGGGTAAGTTTGCACTGTTTTTGTAACTAAGTGATTCATTTTCATGTCGTTTAAATGGTAACCTGAATTTATGTCACATCTTTTCTGTATTTTTCATAATTTAAACCAGTTGTAGAAGATAAAAAGAAACAAACAGAAACAGTCCACCTGATTGGTTTCAGCAGTCCATGAGTGCACACACTTCTGTGTGTATCGCTATCCATGTACCACGTGAAAAAAAAAAAATGATATGGAAATTTAATCCCAGATGATTTACAGTATATTAAAAATTATACAGGTGATAAGTCTTTTCAAGACTTTCTACAATTTGTGATCAGAAAAGCCGACACTGCCAGAGGATATTAACACACAGAGGCTACGCCTATTCTCAGCCTGCTCAGCGAGGCAGATTAAGGGTCACAGCATCCTAAAACAGGAAGCCTAATTAACACTTTAGAGTTAAGTCAGCCCCCATAAGTCTGGTGTTCAGTTTGGCTCAGAGACACATAATTGTTGGTAGAAATAATACATAATTACCTGTCTAGTTTGTTCAAAAACCATCCTTCGCTTGAATATGGAAGGCACTTTGCACAAGCAACCTTCAGCACTTTTGTGCACAAACTCCAGAGCTCACAGCCAAAGCAGCATAATGGAGACAAACTCACAGCTGAGCAAAATAAAAGCAGCGATTTGTCTGAGTCTGAATCCATCAAGCTTTTAACCTTGCAAGGGTAAGTATGTTTAGATGAGCACTGAACTTGAAGAAGAAGTATAAAGAGTAGTTAGTTTCTCGAGTGTTCTGAATTGTTCTTTAATCTTAATGTATAAACCCCTCACTCAACTGTCAGGCATGCTGTGTCAGACCAGCAGATCTCAGGTCCCCTACAGTAGCTGCAATGTTCCTAATTGCTGAAAATGTCACATTTTACTGGATAATCATCTTTTATAATAAGAGCCTCTACACCCAGACTGGCAAAGAATGATTATCTTCCTGAATTTAAGTGATTCTTACAAAGCACTATGCAAGAGGATGCACACACAACATATTTCTGTAATAACTGAGCGTGGGAGATCAGATTGGATTGATAATCCTCCTCTCGCCTCCTCTGACACTTCCTTTTATCTGAGTAAGTGTGCTTCTTTGCTGAGTTCTTGTGCCACATGGGGATTATTTGCAAATTTTGTTGGTTATCTTGTGTAGCACATTTAACGAGCTGGCAGGGCACATAGAGGTGAGCAAACATAAATACATGGATTATGAACTGTGAATGTACTGTACATTCAGTCCTCCAGTGGTTTATGTATCTGCAAAACAAAAAAAAAAAAGGGTCGTCAACTCATCCATATTACCAAAAAAAAAGCAAACAAAAATACCCTCTTATTTTCTCACTTAACACCAAACCAACAATATCTAGCCATACAGATTGTTTCAGATTTATGTGCAAAGCTATTTGTTTGTGACACTGAAACATCTGCTGCCACCTCAATACAGTGAAGGTGAAAGTAATTTTGCTTGTGTTCTTCAAAACATTAAAAAGGTTTTCTTTCCAAAAACAATACCCTGTATACTCTGAATAATCAAAAGGCCTTGCTATCAACAGTTTCCATTAGAACGATATGGGATATTGAGAAGTTTCAGTGAAAACCATTCTTGGTCTGTGGATTATCACAGAGTAACCAGGATAAGACCTACTGCTCTTGAGTTTTCCAGTGATTTCAGCTATATTCATTCACTTCCATTATATGGGGGATGGCAACAGGAATGCAAAAGGTGCATATTAAAAAAACCTCAGGACAATAATTGTTAAATAATTGACATTATTTGTAAAACTTAGGATACTCATATATTTTTAAAGGATCTCAAGCTAAGCTAAATGCTTCCCAGGGCCCTCTAGGAGTCAATTATAACACTGCAAAGAAATAAATATTTTAAAACAAAGAGTCATCACACATAGATTTAAAATATTAAAATTCACTATTTTTTTTTCACTTTGTAAATTTTCATGATCAGAAGTATAAGTTCAAATAAAGCAAACATAACCCTTTAGGTTAAAACTACAGAAGCAGCAGTAAACTAATGCAGACTTAAGAGCAGAAGGTCAGTGGTTCTAATCCGTGTACCATTTGGGAAAATCTGTTTAATGATTACCTGAACGCTGCCCTTAAGCAAGGCACATAACCTTCAGCTGCTCCAGAGAAGCTGCTCAGTGATCAGTAGTATAAGACTGTAGATGTACCGGGCAGCTCCCATGTGTGGTTGTGTTTTGAATCTAAGGTGTGGAGCGACTGGAGGTGAGCATGTGTGGCCAGAAATCCTTCCATGAATAAATATAGAAGTGGAAAAACTGGTCTGCTTGCAGCCACCACATCAGCATTCCTGTACCTAAGCTAATAGGCAGTTTAAAGAAGGGAGATGGCTGATGTCAGCACATTGACGTCAGACAGATACTCTCTCGCTAGTTCAATAAAAATGCTCGCAAAGTTAGCAGATTCCTTTTCCAACAGTATCTTCACACAGCTTCCTGCAGTACTGGACGCTTTTATTCTTCTCAACAGCGATGGAATCTGTAAACTGTTTGTACCTTTTATACACAAAGATGCGCTTGCTTTCACATGAGTAAAGCAATAATTCATTACATTTACACAGTGAATCATACATATCATACATCAATACACATTTACAGTTCTCAACACTCAGGGTCAACAGATTTTTCCTGAGGGAAAAGGTCCACTAAGATGCAAGAAGTTACATGTTTTAGATTCTAGATGCATAAAGATGAGCAAAAACAACATATACTGTACTATTTTAAAATAAATAAATAAAAGATTTAGCTATGAATTTTAGCATTTGTTCAGGAATTAACGTTAGAGAAACAATTCATCCTCACATTAAAGGTTATGAAAATCAAATTGCTGGTAGAGCCAAACACAGCAAAACTGTTCTCACAATTCATACTGCATCCTTCTAAATGAGACTTTTGGCAAATGTTGGTGCATTTTTATTCGCAGGCACGCAGATATTTGGTTGAAATCTTTCAAAGAAAAGAAAGTTAACATAGTTGAATTTATCACACTGTCTGGATCTGAGATACACATCTGAAAATATTTCTGTTTGACTTGTGCTGGCATTTTATGGAATGGCAGTTTTAAGTTAAGTTTTAAGAAGAAATAAGGACAAGCAAGAATTCTTCAGGCACAGTTAAGAAACACTGTATTGTCCCAACACATAAAATATATATTTAAAAAAGTGGCAAATAACAAGGTGTTCAAAGACTGCCTCTCATATTGCTTATGACCAGTGATGGGTCTTAACATCATCTGTTTTCCTATGCTGTATGATGTCTGTTCTGGGCAACGTGAGGCACTGCAGTGACCCCAGACACCAAAAGTCACACCTAAAGTGGGTGTGATTTCCTTACACTACTGATGTCTTATCACCTCACCTCCCTATAGCACATCCATAACTACAGCACTCACACCCACTCACACAAGAACAATTATTCAATCACCACCTTATGTTCACACTAAGGGCGTAGGTGCAAATAATCTTACAAAGTACTTATTAAATGCTGATTGGTACGTCTTTACATCATTTAAGACCTGCAGTAGGAAACTTCACACTCTGGTAGCCCCAGGTGGCAGCAGCAGATAGCTTTTTCAATTTTTGAAAGTTTGAAGGTCTTCATTACATGTTATCTCACATGACGTCAGTAAACTACATATTACTCAGACCTAGAATATTTCCTCTTAGTGGCTGGTGGGAGTGGAGATGGTGAAAATTTTCAGCTTGAGTGTCCAGTTTTTTCTCAACAGGATGTTCACAGCTGCTGTTTGGGATAAATGTGCTCCAACAATTCAGTCTGATATTCTTAAATTAATATAATAGCTGTTGTAATCATGACCATTAGGATGAGTTTGTCTTAGGTGCACATTATCTCACCACATCACACTTTGACTATAGTAATAGTAAGTGACTTGTATCTTCTTGATCTGCCTGACAGTTAAGGTGTCCACTCAACAGTCTTTTTATTTTCTGAATCAAGGAATCACCATTACTTGTAGCCTTGAAATCCTTCTCTGTTATTTGGATTAGTATTTGTGTGTAGTAGAAGTGAAAAATACATATTTGTCCTTGACCCATTTTCAAGCTGTATAAACTATTTCTGTACTGAAATGTAATGTCCTCAAAGGGAGGTGAAATGTTTGGTGGTTGGTGATTAAAACTTATTTCTTCATACAAAATGACTTCATACAATTTTTATAAAATGGCAAGAGTATAACAGTGTGATGATTATTTAATTAAATTTAATTTAATTTAATTTAATTTAATTTAATTTAATTTAATATTTTATTTTATTTTGCCGTCATATTAAACCTGTTGTGTTCATTCTCCTTATTCTCAAAACAAAGGACAAGGGAAACATAGGGCTAATAATTACTTTTTATAAATTTTACAGTAGGACACTCCCATATTAAGAAAACTTGAACAGGGACTTTAGTACTGTGAATCCTTCTGATTGCAACCATGAAAAATGACATTGCACATGATAATTGCAACATAATATAATCAAACTATAAAGAAGCTAAAATACTAAAGCAACCACAAGTTTCTAAACATTATGGGTTGTTTATGGCTCAACTTACAGTAATTTCCTGACCAACAAGGAGATTGAACGTAAGCAATATGGTTCACTGTGAGTTTGTTTTGTCTCAGCTACAAGCTGCCATGCCTCTGCCAGGGGCTTGTAATTGCACTGTGAGTGTCAGAGGGGACGGGATATGCCCTCACAGTAAATATCTATAGACAGATGGACTGAGGATCTGCATTGACATCCTGATGGTGACAGGCCATGATACCTCACACTATGTTGGCTTGACAACAAAGGAGACTTCCATAGTGCAATAATCTGACATTCTGCCCAACAAGCTGTTACTGAGCCTCTCTGATAGCAACTTAGAGCTTAGACACACAGGGCTGATAAATTAATGGACAGATCTCGTGGCACAACAAATTGACACTCAACAAGGAAGCATGACAAAACTTCTGCCTCTTAGGATAACTCCACTAAAGCCTTGGTCATTTTGGGATTGTCTTTCACCTTGTGCATCTGGCTACATTAACATGCAAGGTGTGCCAAGGTCTTGGATGCACAACCTTAAAGGTATGGCAGTTAGTCGATGCAAAATACTGAATAATTTATGGGAGGACAAATAAATTCCAGGCAACAACACAACACCGGACTCTGGGGCCGATTGGTTATTAACGTGAAGTTGGTCAGGAAACTTTGGGCTGTTAAAAAGGGCAATGGCTGAATATCTTACTTGAGGAATTAGTATGGGGCTTTTCAGTGCATACAGAGGCCAAATCAATGTGTGGCAGGCAATGAATTTAAGCAGCGGTGGGAAGTAAAATACAAATATTATGAATGTCAGGATGCAATCTGATATTTCTCTTATGTTATTTGCCCAATGTCTGCCACCAGCAAGGGTTGCCATTGCACTGACATACATTAAATCTGACATTTCTTCAAAAGTCCTGACCCTGTGAACTTTGCACATCAGCACCGTTTAACCTCTTTCGTGTATCTGTGTGGTGATCTGCAGGCAGCTCATTTCATCACTGCTAAGATGCATTGGAGCAAATCAGTTGAACTCTCATAAATATTAAAGATGTATTTTAAGATTATTTTGAGTGTGTTTGAAGTTGAGAAGAGACTAACTAGACTTCTGATATTCTGACAAGTAAGATGACAGACATACTATATCAACTAAGAGAACGTAACAGGAAACATTAGAGACCCATAATAAAACTGATTTGTGTGTGCAAACTGTGCATCAGAGTAAAGAATCGAGTTATGTTAGACACTGGCTTTTATTTCTAATTTCCCCTGTTTGGTGAGTATATTTCATCATATTTTAGAAAGAAGAATTTCTGCTCCCATTTAAATTTATCATCAATTCTGTTTAGTATTAATGCAAACTCACAGCCCCTCTGTGTTTAAGTGTTGTCTTAATACATTCAGGGTGATCTACATTTCCAAAACACAAATTCACATAACACACGTGATTCCAAGATAGCAATGTAATATCCACCTCTCTGCTGCTCTGAGTTTCTCTCTCTCTCTTTTTTTTAACAGAAATACAGTTTTCATTCATTAATAATGTTCTGTCACTTCCATTTTGCCATTATTTTCGATCTCACTCTTAAGCTTCAGTCAAGGGATCTTAAAAAGTCCTGCAAAGATAACTCAAATTAAAAGCCTTCCAGTGTCTTAAAGGGCACAATCCTTCATTTCCCCCTGTAGGCTTTTAAAGTGCAATATACACCAAGTTTCCACTGATGGTACCTTAAAAGTGATTTAAAAAACAAGTAAATAAAAACAAATGGAGAAAAAAAATGAGTAAAAATTATGCATGTTAAAAAAAAGAGAAACTTCGAACAGCAGATTAGTAATAATGACGTTACTGTTATTGTACAGCTTAAAATACTACTATGGAAATGTACTAAATTACACCATGTTAAATGTTATTGTTCAGTTAATAATTATCTGAATCTCTCAACCATTCACAGCATGCTTAACTTATATCATGTTCATGATTCTATTGTGCTATTGCACATTGAACCAGAGTCCCTAGGATGAGCACCAGAAATTATTCACAACTTTTGTGGCGCTTCGACACAGTCCAAAGCCGTGTCAGATACACGGGATCGTGACATAACTGGCAACTGCATGTGCTTGATGTTGATCAGAAGGTATGGCTGGTCATCTGATATGATAATGAAATCAAACTCAGAAAGATGTTATGCTCTAAAACAGCTCCTGCATACAGCAGCAACTTTGTTGCAGTGTTCATCTTCAAAAACAATTAACAGATGCCTTTAAGGGACTTACACTTGAGGCATCTTCCTGCCATCTGCTACATGATGGCTTTGACATTAATGCCTACTGTGAGAACACTGAACCACCACATAGAAAGCATTTCACTCATAGTTATGACACAATTACACTGAGGATGAAAATTAATTTAGCTCGGGAAATACTATAACCATTGAAAAGTTCCATATTCACAGTGGTGTAAAATTACAGCCCACACTATTCATTCATTCATTCATGCTTTTAGCCAACGTGAGATGAATTTAAAACAGTTTGGTATTTCTACATCAAATGATGGCACTTCTGGTATTTAATATCTCTGCAGTATAAAGTTGCATATTAACACTGCCAGTTTCATCCTGTAAAAATCTGTATTACTCAGACATACAGAAAGAACCTCAATTCAAATAACTGGTGAAGCAGAAAATGTTCCCTCTGTGATAAGCTCTTTGGAATAGTGGAGTGACAGATATCCACAGCATGGGCCTTCCCTGCAGGCTCCTGCATGCACACACGCACACACACACATGTTCCACTGTCGCCACCACCACCGCCGCTACTCTGACAACTGGAACACAGGACAGCAGTTATCCAATGCTGAAGACACTAGTGCTCCACAATTACCTCATGCTACAATGAATGCAATGGTAAAAATGGAAAATAGGTCACACCATGAAATTAGCACTTTTGAACAAGAAAGTCTGAAATAATGGGTGTTGTGTTCTGGCTCCTGAAGTGTCATCAGACTTTCTTGTTATTATCTGGTTTTGTCTGAAGGGAATCAGATTCTAAGTCAGTCTTAACAGATCTAGAAGGTGTTTGGAGTGGGGTTTTTAGAGGAATAAGTTCTGATCTATGCGTAGGATTACATTTCAGATGCATCATGACAGACAAACAAATACCTAGTTTTATCTTCATGCCATTTCGCTTTTGAATGTCAGAGTGTCTTAGATATACAAAAAGCCCTCGATCACGTTTGTGAGAGCGGATTGTATGTAAGTTCTGATAGGAGAATAGTTTACTTTCCTGATGCATTTTAAAAACTGACAAGCAGAATAAATTAAATTAATTAAGACACTGACATTTTCTACCACTGAGAAGCCTATTGTGTAAGAAACAACAGAAGCCATTGTCAGAGCAATCATGCACTACTTTTTTTATTTGGTTCCTGCTGCTGCTGTCGCCTGTTATGTTTAGATATGATTTGCAGATTTTCGTTTTTTTGTAAAACAATTAACAGCAAGAAGCCCCATACAGGCAGAGTGAAAATCTTTCAGCGCAATATTTCTAACAATCATCAGAATAACTACTTTTCACTGTAATGAGAATCTGTTGTTTTATAGTATGTGTTACAGTTATAATACAGTACCACTCAAAAAGTCTGAATTCAGGTTCATGCGAGATCAAATATGGCAGTGTGTGCTTGGTAAAAAAAAAACAAACAAACAAAAAAAATGCAACTAAAATTAAGAAATTAAAAATAAAAATGTCAAAATATATTCAGTCAAAAGTCTTACACAAACGGAACTTTTAAACTCTAAACTTTGGAAGCTTTCAATCATCGTGAAAGGACAAGAAGAAATGCCAAGGTCCACAGATGCCGTACTGAGCCTAGAGCGCCAACAACCATGTCTGAATGTTGAAATTAATGTGGAAGCGCCTTAAGATGCAGCTCCCTGATGGCTGCTAGATGCTGGCTCTGAATAAAACTGTTTTGAAGTGAATGGGAAAACTTCCAACAACTAGAAATACAAAGTCAACGTTTTTTTTTTTTTTTTTTGCATGACTTACACTGTGAATAGCTACTGCCACCTCTTCTAATGTGTCCTTTTCTACTCAGAAGATATAAATGTACAGAAAGCAGTGTGTTTGGGGCACGTTTGCTTGACTAACAGTCTTATACTGTCATACTTAGCTGTGATGGCTGCTGGTAAACCTAAGTAATTGCCAGGCCTGACTACCCTTGCCCATTTTTTTAAATTAATTAATAAGTTAGTTTATTTATTATTTATTTATTTTTGCTCCCTGAACCAACTGAATAATTATTTCATTAATGGGATGCCTGAAAATAACACTCAACACAACTTAACAAATATTTACTAATACACTTCATGGTTTATGGCTTGAGATGAAATTGGTTAAAAAAAAATCCTGTGCCAGTTCAAATTTGCTCAAATTAGATTTTTTTAATTTAATTTTAATTTAATTTTTTTTTTTTTTTAAAAGATGACAACCCTGACTCATGCTTTTACTTCATGTGACTCATGTAGGCTGTAGGTAACAGTGTAAAGCCCGAATATTTTCTATTGACAGTGATATAAAAACTGAGAAAAGCAGCAGGTCCTTATATTTGAAAAGCTGGAACCTGCAAAAGTTTGGCATGCTTTAAAGTATCCACTCAGAAGCCTGTGGATCATGTCACATATGCTCCATGTTTTTTTTTTTTTTTTTGTTGTTTTTTTTTTAACTTACAGTATATGAACTGAGCTCACATGTGTCACGAAGTAGCATAAAACCAGGCATATACAGAAAATCCAACAGCCACTACGTCTGAAAAAATACAGTGCAACTTGAATACATGGTGCCCAAATTTCAAAATCCTCACCGAACTCTCTTCTCACTCTACTTTCTGATCAAGTGGGTCTTTTTTTTCAAGCAACAGTCAAGCACGTGTGGGGCTGTACAGAGGATGAGACACACAGGTGCCCCACCTCCTCTTGCTCAGCTCTGCAGTAAACATCTCAACACACCACAATCGCTGGCTTGCTGCTTGCTTTACCAAAGAGTGTCTGGAAACCTGTCTGAGAGCTCACTCAGGTATAGCAGAAGGCCCAGCAGTGCCTCAATGCAAATCACCTCCGCACACTGGCAGCTCTTTTGTTGTTATCTCCTCTGATACAGTACGTCAAGTTCATTTAGAGATCTCAGAGAAGCCTGGCCAGAAAGCATTTACATTCCAGGATCCTGAAAGTGCCATATTGGCATAGACTGATCACAGCCAAGCTTTGCCTTTGAGTATTAGCCTATGATTCATCACTTAAAACCAACTCCTGCCCCACTTCATGATCAAATAATTTATTTAAAAAAGCCACCGCAAATCCATTCTCTTTCCCGTGCAATTCTACAAGCCTTCAGACACATTTCAAGGGGATCTGTCATCAGCAATACAGCGGGGACAAAATAACAACAGCTGCGTAACTGAGCGAGATTGTAATTGCTGGAATTTGATGAGCATATACAAAAGGCTACCCTCCATTATATTAATAAGAGGCAGGAAGGAAAACATAAATCACAGCCACCCAGCCCACTTTTAAAATCTTCGACTAAGTTTCACTTTGAACCCGTAATACAAAAGGGTCAATTACTGAGAGATAATCCATAACTAATTTACTTGATTGATGGTCTAATTATGCCTGTTTATGTCATGCTTGATAATTCACTCTTTGATAAGCATAAGCACCCTCTTGAAACTCTGAGCAGTGGCAATAATGAGCATACAAACATGGGTTTTGCTTGGAGCTTTTCTCCAACCCCTAAATACAGCATTAAATATGAGCTGGTTTAGATCTTCGACTGTCTGTGTCTTGCTATTGACTCCACCCAGAATACACCCATCTGCAAATGACCAGGACTCTTTTATCGCGTTGACATGGGCACTGTCTTGCTGGAAACAACATTTAACATGGAATCACACCATTTGAAGAGAAAACATTTTGGATAAAGGAAGGGTGACTAGCAGTTTGGACAGACTTTGGGATCTGTATTTAAGTCCACACTAAGCTGAATTTGAAAACACTGTTAACGTGTGAAAACAATGGGTGTTTTTAGATTGCTTTGCTCAAAATCTCTGTCTAAACTGAGACATCAAAATCAACAGTCTTTTTCCTTTGGTCTGCAAACCAAAAAAAAGTGTCTTTTCTTTTTGGCTGTAAATCAGTTCATTTCACTAAATTTTCAACACACAAGCTGTGATTTGAAAATTGAGATAATTTCATCTCACCTTAATTTGATGTTTTCCACTAATCAAAACAAATACTATACCTGTGACCCATACATGAGCGTACGTGAGCCCTGTAGGCCTCACAGGTTTATCTGCAATTCACAAGTGACAATCATTTGTGAATTGTGACACTGTGATTGTTTGCGATCTGTGTGTAAGCAGGGCTCACAAATTGCTTTTGTGAAACGGGAGCAAAGTAAACAATATTTATAGTTAAGTTTCTCAGGTCTAAAACACGTTTGGCTGATTTTCAAAGTCAAAATGGAAAGAAAAAGATAGATGTTCAAATTTCACTGATCTACTGTGGATGTGGTCTTAGTGCTTTGATTACTCTGGCAAATACTACATACAGCAGCTATGAGGTGTTAGGTCCTGCTGTTCAGATTATATAATTACATCCAAAAAGCAGATTTTATCCGTCTAGGATACAATTAAGAAAACATGTAACTTGATTATTGCTGTCTTCAGGGATAAGTAAACCTCCCTGAGTATCTCATGAAATATTATTATTCTTAATAAGAGTATTATTATTTCAAACCGCCACATCTAGGCCTCACATACATTTTTGATAGAGCTTGAGCGAAAACCCCAAGCAACAGGCACCCCACTATAATCTCTTGTGAATGCAGGCCAATTACGTAACTGCTCAACACAAACAGGCCTATAAGGCTGCTACTGTGCAGCTTTTCAGACAGAGAAAGTCAGAGCAAAAACCATTTCATCGCCCTGGTTTTAGAAATAATGTAACGATTGTGGAAAGTTCACCATCATCATTTCTGGGATCTGTTTGCCACCATAAATAACAAAGAGTGTTTTACATCAATGAAAATGTCTCAACTCCGATCTGGGAAGCAATTCTCAAGCAAGTCTTCGTTACCCGAGCGACAAAATCCCCTTCAGAGTGGCAGATGAATGAAACAAATGTGCAAGCCACTGGAGAGCACATTACTGTAAATGTATTTTTAAAATGTAGGGCGCTTCCAGGTAAATTAGTTTATCTCTAAAGTTTCAGATGGAGGAGAGATGGAAGGAAAGGTGTAACACCATCACCTGCCAAGAGATTATAAAATAAATCCTTCCTTCCAGTATCCTTAAGGACATAGTAAAGGAACTACATGCTTGACTTGATTATAATGAAACATGAAGGAGAGTTTGAGCACCCCACAATGAAGAAGTCTACTCCTCTTACAGTGTAGGTGCTATTCTGGTACAAGTGGGGAAAAGGAGAGGATTCGTTACCTTTAATGCAAGACTTCAGAAGTCTTCCTTCAGTTTTGATGTAATACAGTGAGAAGGGCTACCCTTCCACATAAATCAAAGGTCATGATTATTTTCCAAGTATGGTTCTACAAATAATTACAGATATATTTTAGAACCATATAATATGGAGGAAAAAAAGATTGCTGGAAGCTTCTATATAGTGCTACAGTGTGTGCACATAATCAGAGGAGATGAAAGCAGCAGACTCCGCAGCTCTTACGGGGGTGGTATTTGGTAGAAGCAGGGGAAATAAGTGTAAATTAAAGGATAACATAACAAAGAAAAAACAACTCATAAAAAATTATCTTAGGAAATGAATGTAATGCCAAAAATTGATTCATTAGCAGTTTAAAATGTTGCTTCAACTTATGTGCTATCTCTCCCTCATGCCCAAACTTAGTTGCAGGATTTCATCTGCTGACAGAGATTTAAGAACATATAAATGCAGCATTTTTCTAAACGAGTAATCAAAAACATGAAGAAATGCATCACAGACTGTGTGCTACTGACTAAGCATTTGAGGGATTGTTTTCGAAGTACAAAGCCCTTGTTAAAACATTCACAAATTATAATCAGGAAAAGACACGCCCATGAGGCATCTGTTAATGCAAATAAAGTCCCAGATTAATTAGTAACTCTCTATTAGTTCTTCGATTTATTCATCTTCAGTTTTATTTATTTAGAGCCAAATCATAACGCACACAGTCTCAAGGCACTTTACAGAGTAAGGTCAGGACCTGACAATATTACAGAGAGAAACCCAACAGTTCCCACCATGAGCAAGCACTTGGCAACAGTGAAGAGGAAAAACGCCCATTTGACAGAAAGAAACCTCCGACAGAAGCGGACTCAGGGTGGGCGGCCGTCTGCCTCAACCGGTTGGGTTGAGAGGAGAGAAACAGGGGAGACAGAGCAAAGTAGAGGGAGAGGGGGAGAGAGAAGAGAGAGAGAGAGACCAGGAACAGCTGTATATGCTGTTGTATTGAAGCACTGTCAGACAGGTTACTATAATGGTAAAAGCAACAGGTGTAACTTAAGAATAAGAATAAGAATACTAATCCAGACCCTGCAGCTCCACAGTCAGAGATACCTGCAGAATGAGGTTGGGGAGAGAGAGAGGACAGAAACGAAAAGCACCAACCATGGGACACTAAGTTAATGCGGTAGGAAGTGCTCAGTGCATCATGGGAGTTCCCTCAGCAGCCATGGCCTATAGCAGCATAACTAAGGGATGGTTCAGGGCTCACCTGAGCCAGCCCTAACTAAAAGCTTCATCAAAAAGGAAAGCTTTAAGCCTAATGTTAAATGTAGAGGCGGTGTCAGCCTCCCAGACCCAAAAGTGGGAGCTGGTCCACAGGAGAGGAACCTGGAAGCTGAAGGTTCTGCCTTGTGCAAAGCCTCACAAGCAAAGCCCACATTTTGAGAATGGAGTGCCCTTTTGGTATACTGCATCTGTGACAGTTGTGAGATGGAGGTGATGATTTTTTTTCTCCAATAGTTCCAATTTTATTAGTAAAGAAGCTAATGAAGTCATTACAACTGAGAGTTAAAAGCTCAATATGACTCTGTCAGCATGGCTGACAAGAGACCTGGGGTTAGTCTTATTTACTTCTATTAATGATGCATAATAGAAGGTTCACATCCATTACAGAGGGCTTTTTTTACATGTTTTAAGATCTTTACAGTGCAAAAGTCTTCTAGATTGGTGGAATGCCACTTCCTTTCAAGCTTTCACAATGTCTTCTGGTAAAGCATGTACCACGGAGCTAGTCTCCTCTGATTCACAAACCTCTTTTTTCAGAGGTGCAACCGTGCCTAGTGTCATACGCAGTGAGGCTGCAGCACTATCAACAAGATCAACATCTTGTGTGGGAGTAAAGTTGAGATAGCAGTCCTCCATCATATTGTCACATGGCACTGGGGTAGATAACAATGGAATTCTTTCTTAAATTTGGTTACAGCATTATAAGATAATGTAATGGATTTTTTTTCCCCCAAAATGCTGTGCAGTCCATTATTGTAAACTCAAAAAAAAAATGGTCAGACTAAAGAGGGTTTTGGGAAAATATGATTAAATGTTCAATTTCTATGCCATATGTCAGAACAAGATCGAGGGTGTGATTAAAACAGTGAGTGGGTTCATTTACATTTTGAAAAACGCCAATTGAGTCTAAAAGTGAATTAAATGCAGAACTAAGGCTGTCGCTGTCAACATCTATATGAATGTTAAAACCACCCACTATAAGTACTTTATCTGTCCTAATATCTAACTCAGATAAAAAGTCTGAGTAAGGGGCAGGTGGATGATATGCAGTAGCTAGAACTGGTTTTGAAATTTCTACCTTTGGTGTGAAAGAATAAGAGTGAGGCTTTCAAATTAGTTATAACTAAGTGTAATAAGCTAGAGTGGAAAATCCCTGTAACCCCTCCTCCTTGCACCTGAGACTTAATGTGAGTAGGGTGTGTTGATTCATTTAGACTAACATAATCTTCTTTCTGCTACGAGGTTTACATAACACAGTATAAATCAGTGTGATGATCAGTTATCAAATCATTGACCAAAAGGGACTTACATGAGAATGATCTAGTATTTCACAGAAAATATTAGGTTTTGAGAAATTACTACTCTTTTGTTGATTTCTGATTTATTTTAATTCAGGTGGCTGGGGTGTAGACATAGCCTCTCTATGGGGTTTTGGGAGGGTGACAACTCTCAGAGTGTAGGACTGCAGTCCTGGTCTCAACTCATTCAACGGTGTGCAAGACTACTATATTTTCTAAGACAGGACCTTAAAGTGCCAATTAATATATATAAAACGGATTGTTTTGATAGTAAATGAAAAGGTGGACTGCTCGCCTCGAAATCCAGAGAGGCATGTTGTGATTAATCTAGTTCGGTATCATTATGCACAACCCAGCGCCCAGCAGACCAACTGCTGCTACACTTAACTCAGTGTGGTGTATAAATTTAGAGATCACACTGTACTTACAAGAAATTAATTTACATGAATTACACTGACATTAGATATAGATTCTGTCAATTTGAAGTGAAAAGAAGATGTAAAAAGTAAGTAGTCATGACTTAAAAGTGGCTTTACGTTTATGGTTTCATGTCATCCATAGCGCTTTCAGACAGTCCCGTACTGCTGTTCTTCAGGGTGTAAGAACCATTAAATGTACGCAACGATTAAATAATCTATCAGTTGAACTACTTTTGCCATTATAGTCTCCAGACCTATCACTTTCATTAATGTTATACGTATAAAATATGGAAGAAAAAAAACACTGTTTTATTTTTCTTATCCTCACTATTCTGAACAACCTTTGGGGGTTTGCTGCAGCTCTGTGCTTTTTGATATAATCAGCTGTCTGCATACTTTATACTGTATATTCAAACCTTTCAACCATTAGAGGTTCACTTAAAAGTAAATTTCATTTCAATGCAAATTAGCAGTCTAACCAGTCTTTATAGCATATCTTCAATTACTGAAAAACTCGGAGCTCTGCATACAAATAATTTAAATCTCAACATGAATTGCATATACTGTACTCATTAAAACACAGACTGGGTCAATATAATGTGAAGGTATGAAAATCATTACATCAAAATATGATTACAGTGAATAATTTATCCAAAGTATAGTATGTTGTTTCCAGCAGAAACGTGCTTGTGGCTGTTCTCTGTTCTTTGGAGAGATGTGTTATGATGTTGAAGTATTAAGCCAATTATTGGAAACGATTCGAAGAGCTGTGCTCTTTGACTTCATGACAGCATATTACAAGTGCTGTTTCCATGGTTTCTGTTAATTCATAGTAATAATACATCAACTTTTTTCTCCTCTTAAAGAAAAGAATTTGAAGGTTATTAATAATTGCAAAGGCCAAAATGTGAATGCCTTACAGCGCTACTTCAGACTATGGGTCAAAATTAGTTACTTTTCATGCAATAAACGTAATGCTCCCTCACAAAATGTCACATTATTATCAAGTATATCAAACAGCTGGGTGCTCTCTATACTGCAGGATGAGGTCAATATCTTGATGTTCTGATGCTGTGTGTAGGCTCTCGCTGTTCTGGAAAACATTTCCAATTATTTATGGAATGGAAATGCAATTAATGAGAACAATAATTTGAAATACAGACAGAAATGCAGTTTAGATACAGTTTAGATATAAAAAAAAGGAAGAAAAAAAGATTTTTTTTCCTTTGTAGCTTATTTGCAACTGCAGGTAAATCATTATCTGCAGCTGCAAATAAGCTGAAGAAATGACAGTGGGGTATAGTTTCAGTGTTACTACTGAATGTGAAAATTCCCCACTGGAGTCTGTCAATCTGGGAAAAACTTGACAATGTCTTTGTAGACCCAAGAATATCTTGAAAACCCATATTTCTTATTACTGCTCTTTTGCTGCCATTGGCAAAAGTAAGTAATTCAGGATCTGCCCCGTGCAGTGTTCGAGAAGAATATCTTAAAATATCTTGATTGTGTTTCACTGATTGTGTTTTGAAATCGAGAAAAAGTAGAGCACAGAAAACGGTTTAAAGTCAGACACAATTACAAGTATCATCAGTTATACTTGCACTGTGCACATTATTACTTTTTTCATCTGATGAAGCCCAGTGCTGAAACTTATTGTTTTCCATTTTCTTGTTGCTCTTTAGATACATTAAAGTTGTGTAATGAAACAACCATGAACCCTCTCTGTGTGTACCACAGTGCTTCAGTCCTCATGTGGTCATCGTGATAATGGTGATTAACATAATTATGATATAAGCAATAAGAAGTTTAAGAAATAAGCATTTTAGTGGGGTGACTGCAGCACCAGCCCTGTTTACCCTTACAACTGGATTTGTTGAATGTGAACAAGGATGTGGAGCTACAGCCATGGCAGTGATGAGGAAACACAGCTAGCTACATTAGCTGTCTCCACAGCTAACACCCTGATATTCTGCAACACAGAAACCTCATTTACACCAACTATTATCATCTGATCTGTGTCTGAACATCACGTCTTTATGGGGAAAAATTGCATGTTTATCTAAATACGCACAGAACACATTGTTATCGGGCTCACTTTTAAGAAATAAATCCACCCGACAACAACTTGCTATCTCAAGCAAGCCCTGCGAAATACCACAGATAACCCATTCCTCAGAAATAAAAAAATAAACAGAGCCTACACAATAGCAGTATCGCTTCACTTGGAATGGAACATGTTTGTTTATTATCGCCTAGCTCCACCTACATTATTTGCATATTGAGATCCAATCACAATGTGGACAAAATCAAGGTAAGCGGAAGAGGAGTAAAATTCAGTGAAGTGTGATAAGATGCCATTAACCAGATCACATGTTAACATGTGGTGTAAATGAGATCAGAGAGAGTTTAGTTGCAGCATGTTGTCGTTGCATCCAGTTTGCATTATGTTCAGTTGAGCACAAGGAAACATTAATAATGAAAGCTTGACTACAGTTCCTATGATGCTTATCCAGGTTGCTCACACATGAATAGACTACCGAAAAACAAACAGGTTTGCCATTGCAGATGTTCACACATGTAAACACACTGTGTCCTCTCTCTGTCTGTCTCAAGTTCATTCACCCAGCTAAGCTCCACGAGGTTAATAACTATGTGGATATTTCTCAAAATATTACGATGAATTTGTTTTTGTTCATTTAAAAAACAAACAAAAAAAACTACCTTAAATGGTCATTGATTTCTTTGTTTATTTAGTTAATTATTTATTTGGTTATTGTGAAACAATACTTCAGTTTCATCATTACTGTCATTATATGATTATTTTCTTCCATAAAAATCATTTACTGAAGTTTGATACTAACAACCCTTGTGACTACAACAACCACAAAAAGCAGGTTTTAAAAAGCTAAACCAAATATTATTAAAGTAACATCCTTATAATACAACTCATACCATAAAGAATTCAGTGCCTTCAGTAACCGAACATATGGAGCGTATCTTCAGATTGTAGGTTGGCAATCCCTGGTTGAGTCATGTCAGTAGTTTAGCATCCCAGAATTGGTTGGTTTGTAACCACTGCAGAAAGCAATTGTGACCAGAGAGCCTACTTCTACATCAAGCTAACGCACTCAGTGACTGTTCAATCAGGACTGAAACTATACAGGAAAACTCCATACACTGTGCTGCCCTTCAGAAAGGAGGGGATCTAAATTTTTAATCATCTCTAAGCTCTGAAAATCCTGAATGGTTTTATAGTGATCAATTTGTTATATCAAAGCAACATCATTTTTTCAAGAACCACCTAAGCACTGTTTCCTAGGCTCACTGACCTATTGACCATGTGGTGCTGTGTTGTCTATGAACATCAATAAGGTGGGTTTGACTACAGTAGCTCCTAACGGTTCCTTCACGACCACAGTTTGAGTTTCAGAATGCCTCTGTTTTTTGTAAATAATGTGTTAAAACTGCAATCAGTTATGATTTTGGTAATCTTACCTTGTTAGATAGAAATTCAACGTTATCTGTTGCACAACGACCCTGAATTTGCCCCAAACAAGTCACTTAAAGACTGACAAGCAATTTTCCACTGCCATAAATTCAGTGTGTATATCTGACCATATCGTTTTCTTCCAGTTGAGACCTCCACTGAAAAATTGCATTACACTTTTAGAGACATCTGCCCTTTGGCCAGTGTAACTGAACTGCAGCCTCCACAAAACACAGTCTTCAGGAACCTGTGAAAATGCCAACCGAGTCTTTTTTTTTTTTTCCACAGCTCAAAAGCCTCCTACAAGTATGCGTCCATTTGAAAAAGTAACTGTCGGCAGCTTTCCACCATGAGTCCATATGGTCTCTGTATTTATGGGGTGATGAGGCCTGCTCCTGGGGTTCAGAGTGGTCATTATCTGGGGGATGCTACAGCTCCAGTAGTTAAGGTCACCTGGTACACCGGATGTCCTCGCACTCCACCAGTACTGGAGGATACTAAATGTGTAATCATCTCTGAGCCACAAAAGGCAGGGTCTATCCAGACTGGCCATTATAAGAGCTTATTGTAGGGTCCATCCTGGCTTTATATCCTGCTATTTCAGCAGCACAATCCAAAATAGTACATCTTTCCTGTGGTATTTTCTAACAGATAGCAGATATAGCTGACTATGGAGAAGACAAGACTCTTACTGGGCTCAAAGTTCATACTGAGAGAAAAACTAGTGTCTGCTCCTCTCATTGGTCCCATTATTTCCACAGTTTCCTATTCCTGATACCAGTATTTTTCTGATCAATTTCTTTTTATTTTACAGATAAAAATTTATATTAAATAAATGACAAACACAATATTAATTATCATTGTCATGAATTGAAAAAGATACTACAAGTGTATGGTCCTATATATTCCAAGAAAAAGGGCAGATAGTTTACCCAAAAAAGTATTAGATACTGAATCAATTAGCCGACTGACAGAAATATAATCAGGAACTATTTTGACAACCTTTTAATTGCTTGAGGCATTTTTCAAGCAAAAACTCCAACTATTCTCTGGTTCTAGCTTCTCCAATGTGATAATTTTCTGCTTTTCTCTATTCTGTATCATTGCAAACTGGCTTTCTGAGAAGTTTTGGTGGGCATTGTTTAATTACTTTATGCCACTTCTAAAACTAAAGTGATTGATTAATTGAAAAAATAATCTGCACATTAAACGATAAGGAAAATAACCTTTAAATGTCATCTCACAAACCTTTTTCAAAACCACCACCATTAGAGAAAAATCAAATTTGGGTACCTGCATTTGGACTTTTTTCTTTTCTTTTTAACTGCATTATGTGGAAAAAGACTTTCTGGCCAGCACAGAAAAGGTTTTCACTATCATCTAACATCACTTGGGTTAGCAAGTCCGATTTTCATTATTGTGTTTTTTCCTTTAATCCCCATTCAGCCACCACTTGGCCTTGGACCCTCTTGGGTAATTTTAACTTCAAGTTCTGCTCACAATCACTTTGAAGGTATAACTGCACTAAAAAAAAAAAAAAAAAGTAATTTGCAACAGTAATTTGTACACCTGGAGTTGTTTGATTCAGATATTCAGACTACAAGGTCAGAAACCCTGTTTTAAATTAAAGACCTTGTGACATATTGGTGATAATTGCCTGTTGGACAATTATGCAGCAAAGTCTCTTAATGATAAATTTTATCATTAAGAGTAATCAAAGCTTTTACTTAAAAGCTCAACATTTGTTTAAATATCAGCAGGTATGCTAAACATATGCCAGAGATAACATGCAATTAATTGAATTAATCAAACTGCACAGCATGTATACTTTAACTACAGAGGCCATTATAAATCAAACTCATTTGTACCTTCTATTCTTTGTTTTAGTGTGCACAGTAAAATCTATGTATCATTATGTAAAGGCTACTGCACAGGGGAGTATACGGCAGAGTTTTCTATCATTTCAGGTGATAATCATAATCACAATCATAATCATAATAATTATGATTCTAAAATACTGCAGAAATCTGTCTGCAACCTCTTCTCTCTTTTAAGAAATATAGATCAATAAAAGCTAAATTAGTGAAAAGTTTGTTAAGTCTCCCCGCTTGCCTGGCCCTCCTGCAGGTTATTTTTATCCTGCACATACGGACGTTGTCTCTGCTGTTCCAATAACGCAAACACCAAATGGTTCTCTAAGTTAGCTTTTTTTTTTTTTTTTTTTACCCACACTCTGGCAAAAAATAACACAATGAATCACTTACCAACTGTACACCACACGTCTTATATATATGTTTAAACTGTAGAATAATTTGTGTTTGTCAGACCGAATGTTCCCTATAGATAGGGACTGATTCAGTTCACTCAATTCAATTATAATTGTGTGGACACAACTATAGTCAAATCACAGGTCTGCTGCAGTGAACTTTTGGGGAATTGGGAAAAAACACCCTTCTCCTATAGATGGCGATCTTAAAAACAGACTCCACTGGATTCTAATTCTAATCTTTAGCTCTGCTGAGCCTTGTGGACTTAGTGAGGAGATCAACATCTCCAGTTTTCTGTGGGCTTTAGGACTCTAGACATTTTCTTTATGTCACTACCCTTTTTCCTTATTTATAGTGCTTATATTTACTATAATTAAAGATGTATTTTTAGTGTCGTCATTGCAATGTTCAAGAAAGGTCACCTCCCTCGCTTCAGAGTTTCAGCCAAATCGTACTTGGCCAAATATGAATGTTTAACGTGTCTTCCCTACCCCATCAAGAGCCAATAATGAGATGGGTATGGATTAATACTTGACTCTACTGAAGACACAAAATGTGTCATGTTAGTCCTTGCACATAATGAAAAGTAATTTCAATTTCAACTCTGATCCGGTTCAATGAGTGAAATGAAAAAGTGTGAGATTAAAAATTCCAACATATCATGCTGTTGCATGCATGCATTCTGGAGTTGAGAGGCAAAGTTCATGGCTGCCAAAACAAACCAAACTGAAATAATAATGCCAGAGGGTTAGAATAAACTTCTCGCACCTCGATCGGTGTGTGAACACACCCTCAGAATGTCACGCTCATGCTGCAGTCAGCAGGTGGTGAAACATTTTCCATAAAGGCACGTCCTAATGTAATGTGGTCTCTTTGAAGACCTCTGTCTTTACTAATTGTAATGCTCCACTGAAGACAGGGAGCTCACTGAAACTTGGATTTATGTTTCATTCCCTTACAAATCCTAAGCTTTCTTTTCTCACGTAAATCTGGAAAGGAAAATAGATTTTCCTCCTCAATTTTAAAGTCACACGAAACCAACTGAATCAGAGATAAATCTGTGAAATGATGAGTCTGCTGTGTTATCCTACATGTAATGGTTTAACCTTTACTTTAAAATCGCATTAACCTCTTTTACGTTTCTCAGTTGTAGTAGGTGAAGGAAATGGCAGATGTATCTTGCATTACACTATGACACTCCTCTGCTTTTTACAGTTTGTGTGCCTTCCTGCTTCACACCTTCTCTTCCTTTCCTTGTCTTGCTCTCAGCTTAGCAGCTTTAAGGCTTTTTTTTTTTTTTTTTTGCAAAGCATGCTCTCTGGCTCTGAGCACTGGCATCTCTTGCATCGGTATGCAGCTCCCGTTCAGACTGCTGATCCCTCTTTATGAGGACATGAGTTTCAATGCTTTTATCCCCCACCTTCACTTGCAAATATGCCTGCGTTCAGTATCTACACTCCAGCTTTATAGACCCGTGGGAAGCCTTTAAAGAGGAAGTCAATAAAAGGGTATAAACATGCATGAGCTTAAGTTTGTGCTTTTTGTGTCTTTATTCCAAAGTTGGGTTTTTGGGATGGCATCTCACTCAAACGGTGATGGAGAACAAAATAATTTTCCAGCTGTTACATTGAAGCAGAAGCTGAATATTAAATATTTCTGCTCTAGCATCTATAAAACAGAATTTCTTTACTAGTTATGAAAAAAAAAACATTTGCCAGTGAAACTGTTGGTCATATTTATATTAAGAACCTTGAGAAATGATGTGAACTGCCTCTTTAACTCGACATGTAATTAAATAGTCTGACGTGTATAAACATTAGCAGATATATGTATAAGGCTATGCAATTGACTGAATAACTGACCTGCACACTATGTACAGTATGTATACTTCAATTATAGAGGACATTATGCACTGGTCAGATTCATCTAAAACTGTTACTCTCTACCACAGTGCAGTGCATATTGACTTTTGTCAGTCATTATATATGAGCTACACGGTATAATATGGATGTGTCTATGAAATACAGGCTTTAGTCCAGCCATGTACTATAATATATGCGGCCACCACAAATAGCAGCACTGACACAATCTGGAAAGTAGCCATGTTTCATGTGTAGTTGTTGTTGTTCTTTGTTTGTTTGTTTTTGTCCTAACACCAATAATAATTCAATGTAAAACATTACTCATGGATGCAGCAGTGATCTTTTCTTGAAAACTGTCAGGAGCTGGTTCTATAATGCGGCTGTGATGTGACGCAGAGACTCAGTTGCCTGTTGTACTGCCTTCAGACAGTGTATGCAGTGGGGATTAATCTACTGATAACTACAAGCAAGTTTGCTCAATAAAATTGTCAAATTTAATTGCTGTAAGGAAATAAACAGGTTGGACTGGTGCAATTTTTTCAGAATGCTCTCAGGCACTTTACTTATATTGCAGTGATAACAACACTGGGGAGCAGATAAAAACCAAAAGCACATGGGAAGATGTCATGAAATACTCCGAAACACTGCCAGACTTTAAGACATTTTTAATTAGCACCGTCTTTGTTAAGTTTTACAGTGTGTGCTCTTTAAGTTGGCATGTTTTCCCCAAGTTCCTATGGTTCTCCTCAGAAATTTAGAGACATAAAAGTCTAGAATGGACTGGAGACACTAAATCGCCTTATGACATGAATGTTTTCTTCTGTGTACGATGGCCTCTGTGATGGACAGGTGACCTGCCAGGTACACCTGCCTGCATTCTGCCAAATGTATGCTGGGATCGTCTACACCTCCTCAAGAACCCAAGAGGAATTCAGCGAGCTGAGGACATAAATGCTTTTTATTTGTGCCCTGACAAATAGTTACAAGCTTTTCTCACAAGTCAACAACCTGTTCTTCGCAGGTTGGTCGATTCACTGTTTTTATTTTTCAGGGTCTTTAATTTTGTATTATTGTGCACAAACCATATCAACATAACATATAGCCATAAAATACAAAACACTACCTTGGAATAAATAACTACATTTGCCATGATTTGGTGCTTACAAGTCTATGAAAATGCATGACTTATTCCAGCAAGCTATCAAATTTCCAAAGATAGTGCAACAGAGTCTCCTTTATCTGGAGCTCAGATGTCCAGCCTGACTGCTCGACTGAAGGGACGCTATGAGCACAGCAACCCAGTGATACAAAATCCTACTGACTGTGTGAGGCCAATGGAATTTCTGTATTGGTGCATAAAAACTGAAACATTTAAAACCTCAAAGTAGATGAAAGTAGATCATTTCAAGTGCTCTTACATCTGCTGTATTGCTTGTATTTGAAATACAGTGGCTTCAGAAAGTATTCAGACCGCTTCACTTTTTGCACATTTCATTGCTTCAGAGATTTTAATTTTAAATTGATAAAATTGCCATTTTTGCTCATCAACCTAGATTCAATAACCCATAATGACAAGGTAAAAACATGTTTTTAGAAATGTTTTCAAATTTATTAAAAATCAAAAACTGAAATCTGTCATTTACAACAGTAATCAAACCTTTAATTCAGCACTTTGTAGAAGCCCCTTTGGCAGCTATTACGGCTTCAAGTCTTCTTGGGTAAGCCTCTAAAAGCTCTGCACACCTGGATTTGGGCAGTTTATCCCATTATTCCTGGCAGATTCTCTCAAGCTTTGCCAGATTGGAAGGGGCTTCTACAAAGTACTGAATTAAGGGTATGAATGCTTTTGTAAATGAGAGATTTTTAACAAATTTGCAAACATTTCTAAAAACATGTTTTCACTTTGTCATTGTGGGTTACTGAATGTAGACTGATGGGCAAAATGGTAATTTTATCCATTCGCAATAAAATCCACACCATAATAAGGTGTTCAAAAAGTGAAGCAGTCTTAATACTCTTTGAAGCCACTGTATATTGGAAACGTAGGTCTACACTTTGCAATGTCCAGAGAAAATCCTTTTTCACAAGATGCGAGGAAGCAAGGTGCTTACAATTAAAATAAGAGCAGAACTAATTAGTCATATTAGTTCATATCACGATAAACTGATATTTAAAGACATTACAACTTAGAAACTAATATCATCTCAGCAATTACTTAAATTTTAAAGCAGTTGCACTTAGCTCTTCATGATGCTGCCACCTCTGAATTCTGTGTATTTTTCCAAAGCTTGAGAACAGCTGCCTGCTCAGTGAGGTCCTCTGCTCCTTAGTACTGACGCTTTGCACAAATGAAACCGTAATGTACATATCAATCGCCATTTATGAATAAAATCTATACAACACGAAACAAAGGCTCCCCAGTTTGTTGTCCTGATTGCAGCTTTGTTTGTGCATTGGCAGAAGACCCTGACATAACTCAAAACAAGCACGGTCACTTCAGGTCAGGCTGCCAGGTGTTTGGTTGCAGTGTGATACCTCAGACAGTCAATCACTCTTTTTGGAAGCCTCCCAAACATGCACAGCAGAAGCAGGAAAGGACATCTATTACGGCAACCACATAATGATGCTCCCGATATTTCACAGTTTATAGTGTGCACTCAGCATCTCTCTCAATTGCATAAAACAAATTAAGTGTTTTCTTAGCAGAATGAGCACTGCTTTTGTGACAATGTCTTCCACTTCTGTGATATTAATCAGAAAAGCTTTTAAACTTACAACAAAAAACAAAGGTGACATAACTTCTAGGTGATACAACATCAAGAAAGAGACCAAAACAGATTACATGCCCGCTAGGTCATGGAACAGTGTATAGCTGTCATTTCTGGACAAAAAATATTAACTTTGTTCATGTAGACTGCAGCAAGAGGAGAAAAGGAAGATCATCACACAGGCTAAATGAGATTCAGAGGCTCATCCATAGTCGGGCACAAAGCCCACTTCAACAGAGATGAGGGCCAAGAGAGATTGGTAAAGGTCAACACTGCAAACGGGCATAAAATGAAGTATAGGCTTCATTTCGGGCACAATACCGAAATGTAGGGAATGCATAAACCTCTCACAGAACAGACGCCTACCACCTTTCCAACAGCACAGCTGAATCTCATTCATCAAAACTTCAATGAGAACCGTTCTTTATTCCATTCTCTGCGGATTCCATTCGAATAAGGCTTGATCCAGTTTTTAGATTTTTTTAACGTGTGCACAGTGCATATCCAAGTTGGATCAATTCTACTGCAACCTTATTGTCTATTGTTTCATTCTGAAGGCCTTTAGCCCTTCAGTGGTTGACTACATATTACATTTATCACAAAAATAATGAATATTCTGCAGCATTAAGAGATCTAACACATCAGATTTTAGCAAACAAGGTACGTTCTGGACATCCCGTTGTTTTAAATTGAATATTGTAAATACAGTCTATGAGGCTCAGTACAATCATTTTCAAGCTTTAGTTCTGAAAAAGTACTTATTCATTTTCCATTTCTACTATTTGTTTGACAAATACATTGGGCTGTATTGTAAGAAAATTGAGTAATGGCTGCAATAATTCACTAATATGTTTGCAGGGTTAACAGAAAGTAAATCTTTGTCATTTATAATCCTCAATGACAAGAAGTGCCAGGTTTGAATGTCAGTTTGGTGCATAATGACAAACAAATTCAATGAGGAGCTGCTGCTAATTTACCCAAGCAGGCAAGCAAATACATATTATTTATTAGGGGAGACCAAAATATTATTTTGTCAGTATTAAACTATACTTATTCATAATAGTAAAATAATGTATATTATTTTAGAGTGTCCGGATTTATTAACTTGGGCACTAGATTTTTTTTTTGGTCCCTTTTTCTCCCATATGTTTTAGTTGTGGTTCACTAAAGATGCAACATAAGATTCTACTCTGCAGTGTTCTGAAATACATGTTCTTCCCTGCATTACAACTCTCCAATTATTTTACTCTAACAATCAGCTTCCATTCTCTGGGGGTTTGGATCAATATGGTTGCAAATGATAATATAAAATCCTACCCCAACTATGAAGTCATTCTCCCAAAGGTATAAAAGTCAACACATAGAGCAGCTTTCCCTGTGTTCTCTATAGCAGAGCTACTGCTATTGGATGACATGACAAATTAAACACTTGGCTCTAGGTTTCAGGTTCGGCAGTGAACCATTCATGTTTAAAAATACGGACTCTGTTGATAACTGTCTTAGATCATACAAGTACATGCAAATTCAGTTTTTATGGTGGATTTCCCCTTTACGATGTGAGAACACAGGTGCCTCTTCAGGAGCCTGAGATTGATGTAAGCACTGCTTTAACCACTTTTCAGCGTGACCAATTGTGGCATTAAACTTATCATGAGTATCTTGAGACAGGCTTCTTGGCAAGTAGAAAAATCTCTTAACCTCTTTCACTCAAATATGGGTCAAAATAATCTTTAATCGTGTAATTGCCCTTACGGTCTATCAGCTTCATTACCAAGCATATACCCAGTTAGAGAGGGGCATAGCGTGTGAAAGCACTGTGACAAAGAGCATGGCGAAGGGAGACTGACAGCATGCGGTGTAGTTGGGGCAGCAAGCAGCTAATCTTTAAGCCCGTTCCCCACTTGTCTGAGCACATTTGCCTCTGGCTTGAGGCTTATCCCTACAGATGTATATCTGTCAACAAAAAGCAAGCAGGGCAGCAGTGGCTCTTTTGGAGCACATTTGTCCCCTTTACTGGATTATTCATTTGCAGTAGTACACAGCACAGCTCCAGAGCCAGCACTTGGCAGCCGGGAGACGTTCTGCAGGGATAAGCTAACCCTCAGCAGTGGGGAAATGGGTATCCTTGAATGTAAACCACCTTCCACTGCCATACCTTGCCTTCAGCTCACCCAGCTTATTCCTTATGCCTGATTATTCCAACCCACAGGAGATGCGCCCATGCATACATCTCACAGGCTCTCCATGTCTCACAATATGTGACATTTTGGGGTTCACTTTAACTTGGGTCCAATATGTATTCATTTCAAGAGATTTTCAATACACCCAGATCCAAGCTGAAACAGAACTCCATTTTCACATAAAAGAATTCAGAAGTGGTGCACCAACTGCCATCCTATAGTACACTCAAAATGACAAATCGACTCTGCAGATAGGACAGTTATTCACATCTATGTCCACTCTTTGAGCTTTGTGAAAGCTGCTGCTGGAATCAAGCATTTTAAGGGTAGATATGGTACCTCCTCAGTGAAATCTGTAATAGGCCACATGGTTTCTGTCCCAGGCAACTGTAGGCTACATATAAAAGCTAAAATGAGACACTTCAATACTCTGTTATAATCCTGATCTTCTGAATTTCTATTCTGTTTTGTCTCAGTTCATATTGAATATTTCTGGTGCAAGCTGACTGGATACTATCACATGATATGCAGAGTCCTAACTATATGCATACAGACCATAATCAAATTCAAATACATTCAGTTTATTTTGCTTATTTGCGCAAATTTCCATCTTGATGAATGCAAATGAAAACATTTAAATAATGCAAAGCATTTTATAATATGTAATGTATGCATTAATATGCATGCATGTATTGTGCATAACATGATTATGCACAATACTTATTTTTGAAGGAGTTTTGGTTTGGAATTCCAGTACATCAGTGTATGTGTATCAGTGCATCAATATTATCTTGGAAACTGTATATGGTCCTAAGTATCAACAGTCTGTTCAGTGGTTTGTCAAATGTAGTGTTACATGATTAGAAATGTTCTGATATGTTTATGATGATTAATGATATGTATTTGTGATGTAACTTTTCAGTTTTAACTACTCTATAAACTTTGGATAACAAGTCATTATCCAAAGTATATATAGTATATTTAATACACCATTTCAAATCATTCACAGTAGGGGTCTTCTCTTAGGCCAATATTTATAAGTAATATCAAACGTTGTACAAGACACTTTTGCATTTTTAATGATTAGCCTCAATTCCCTCCTTAATCAGGGAAGAAATTCTCCATTTACATTATGAGGGAATTATTCATTCTTAACCTCCTTGTCTCTTTTTGTCTGTAGCTTTGACGTCTGTGGTTTTGATACCAGATTAAATACTAGAGAAAAAAAAAAGAGAGAGAGCCACTTTCATTTATTCTCTGCTTTGCCTTCATTACTGCCCCCACACGTTATGGTCAAACACACACCAATGCTCAAATGTCACCTGCAGGTTGTACTTGCCAAAATGTCTGACGAGATAAGAAATGATGAAAGGCTCCAAGCTCAAACAAAAGAAAAGTTCCCTTGGCGGTATGGGAGCTTTCTGGGCTCTGTAAGAAGAAAAGTGATGAAACACTTGAGTAGAAAGAATGTTAGACCAAACCAGAGGAGCTACGGCCAACAAAGCAACGTGCACATCATAAAACTTACAGCTCTGACACAACCAGCCTGCAGGTCTGCGAAACAACTAAGTATAGCTGCACCACATGGCTAATCAGCATTACTACCCTGCCTGACACTTTACCTGTTAACTGGCTCTGACAAGTCTGTCAGGTGTCGTGCATCAGCTGCCTTTGGTGAAATATGTTGTGATGAACCAACATCTCACAGAGTGACACAAGTTCCCACTGGTGCACCTAGGGGACAACAGGAGTCAGAGCAGGAGCACAAGGCAGGACACGCAATAGAGCGGGGACAATAGACACACAGTAACTCTACATAAGAATTAATCTATTCTGTCACTACAGCATATTAAACATTTAGGCAGTGTAGCACTCCATAGGCTACAGTTACAGATAAGAGTGCAATGCATTTAAGCAAAATACTATAATGTGGTTGTTCTAAGAAGGATGAGCCTGCATGAAACGATTCTCAGCATTATGGAGCATGAACAAAACTGCTGAGGCTGAAGTCTTGACTACAATATCACTGCAGTGTGTGATGTGGCGCACTGCAATTTAACTGTCGATTGGGCTGTGATCACACAGCAGATGAATGCACCTTATTACCTACAGAAGAGGTTATGTTTTCAGTCTCATTTGTTGGTTTGTTTGTCTGCTAGCCAACGTGATATCTCAAAAACCTTGTGCAGATTTTAATGAAATTTGTTGAAAGGTTAAGCCACGGCTTAGTGCTCAGGATCTGGATGCACATCAGCAGTTTATAAAAGGACTTGTTAACACTGCAAGATCGAGAATTCTTTGAATATTTGCCACAAACTACTGCTCTTCCTTGAATAAAAAAAAGAAAGAAAAAAAAGCCTGGTGCATGCATCTAATAATTGCCCACCTCTGTGTATTTAGCAGCAGACCTTGATCCCAGTGCAGATTAAAAATTTCTGGCCATTAAAATAACAGATTTGGAGGATCGTGCAGACTTGTTGGAGATGCGTGATCTATGAGTGCTTTCTGCTTTTATTTGTTTCATTCACAGTTTGACTGCTCACGTCTTCTCCAAGGTAAGTGGTTTAGTTTATTAGACACAGACTTGTGGGGCACTGCCCTGGGCGCCCCTAGTTAATGTGTCTAAAGTTAAGCCACATAGCATAAATATTTAAAGTAGCCTTTGAAGTGGGCACTATCTTAGCAGAGCTCTTGGGCAAGATGATAAAACTCTATGTGCCCTGTTCTCTCTGGCAGGATGTCATGGACCCAGATCTGTTCCAAAAGGGGCCAGCTTTCTGCTGTCCATTTTTATTCAAAATACTGTTACCACTGTTGTGTTAGAGAATGATGCTAATAGTTTTAAAGCAAAATCATACGCTTGTCCTAGCACGTTTTGAGCTCTTGCTCAAATGTTCATCTTACAGTATTTACAGAGGGACTCCGGAACAGGAAATGCATCATTTTGATCACAGTTGCTCTCTGGTTCTGAAAAATATTGGAACAGCAATATAATGCAATGATGTACAATGTTCTCTAAAAGAGGGTGAAGTGATTAGTTGAGCTCACCCGTGAACTATGTTGTCCAATGTAAGCATAAACCATTTAAACCTGCCATAATCTAAATATACACAATTTCTTAAACATTTTATTAATTATTCTGAGGAATTAAACCTCTGCCTAGATGAAACTGAAATGGAACATCGAGGCAGGCTCACACCTACATGCGTGGTAATGCTCTGCAAGCAGTGACTGTTTGGAAAACAACAAACAACAAAAGCTTAATACGAGATGCCACAAAATTCACGTCAACATCCTCTTTAACATTGTTAGTTTTTACTTTTTGCTGTGTATGGCTTTACTTATACAACATAGCCAATGAATATAACTCTTACTAACAGCCATTTCTCATATTCGAAATGACAAAGTATCTTTGAATGCTCCATCAAAAGGTTTTCACAGTGGTCCCTGCTCACAGTACCAGGAGACATCAAAACATAAGCAATGTATCTGCAAGTTCATTTTCATACGATACTGACATGGACTGACACTAACGGCTGTCTGGATGGTTTCACATATTCTAAAAAGATATGGTTTTCTTTCCAAAGAATGCCTTAAGTTTAGAAGTTATGTGACACAGTTTGGAGCTAAAGAACCATAAAACATTCAAAATCATGCATGGATATTTAACCCTGACCATGATCCACTCCACAGGGGCCACAGCTTGAGGGGGCACGATGCGAGGTGGATGTGGCTGGATGTATCATCAGGTCACAGCTGGATTTACACCATGATGATGGCATCTCAAGTTGGGCAGCTCAGTGAAATGAAACAAATGTGTGGCATGGAAACGAAAGGAAAGGAAAGACCGCTAAAAGCAACAGACATCAACACACACAAAAAAAAAAATTCTATAACTTAAATAGAAATTTAGAAGTCAGCCTGATAAGATTTACCACAATTAAGCTGCCTAACATTTGAGTTAAACTGAGCTCCGGGCTGTATTTTCTAGAGCCCTCACACTTAGGCTAAAAATATTTGACATGTGGCCAGTGGTGATGTTCCTGACTAAAGCGGAGGCTGAAATAGGAGATATTTGAGGGCTGATTTTGGATGTGGTAATACAATGTGAAAATTATACATGAGCAGCCATATAAGAGACTCTGACTTAAAGGTTTCCTACTGATTCAATAGTTTGTGTTGGCCCTAAAACAGAAATAGTGCAGACAAAGTCCGAATTATTATCTCTACAGGAATGATCACTGATAGGCCGCTGGCTCTCCTATTATTTCCTCACTACAGTGTACTGAATCAGCAGTGTCTCAAAAAATCTTCCTTCTGGTGTCTTGTGGGACAAAATCTTATTAAGTTGGGGTCGGTGGGATTTTTTTTATTTTTTGCTCCCCCCGCCCGTAAGCGTTATGTGTCTGCGCACTGGTCGCCTACAGGGCGGTGGCTGCGCAAGCATGTCCAAGAGCGGGACGGTCTGTGGGGAGTTGAGGGAGCCATGAGGAGACACTGATGCCTGGCTGCAGGAAGGCATCACATACACAGGCATACATGCCTTACCTGCGTCTGATCCCTGCAGCCTAACTTTGAATGAGCGACTACATGGCTTGCGCGGTCAGTAATGCAAAGGGACCCTCTTGGACGCATATAACGCACATAACACACTATTCCGCCTGCACTTAAACCCAGTGCGCTAACTGGCCGTACTGGAGACAAAAGCTCAATTCAAACGCAGTCACTGCCGTTTCGAAGACTTCTTGTCACCTCTGCAAAATTACTGATCTAAAGTCACGCGTGAAATTACTTAAAATGCCCCAAAGAGACCCGACAGCATGACTTAAAATGATCCATCCAATGACACCGCACTCACAACAAACAAGACGCACGGCACCAGCTGCTGTAACCTTTCGTGCATCCCGGTGTCAGCTTCGGGGGACGTAACTGGACGAACAGACACACGGGAGGCGACTACAGGCGACTCATCTGCAGCCTTGTGTCTTATCTGTCACTTAATACCAAAGGGAGGGCAACATCCAAGTTGTATCCGATACAAAAACTTGTGCAGCCGCATTCTGCTTTTCATTGCGCCGCACAATTCAACTTCCAGGCATTCCAGCACAGTCGGCTCTGACAGCAGATAACGGCAGCGGTCCTCCGGCCAGAACTGCTGCGCGCACACACACGCACGCACGCACACACTATCATTTTGAAGGAAAATCAACTCTCTTTGCATTGAACACGCGAACTCACGTGTGACATGATCACATTTGATCTTTACTCTTAACGCAGCCGCCACCTCCCCGCACACCACGCCCGTCTGTACAGCAACATCCAGCGCTCACCTTTAAAGACGTCTGCACAGAGGCTGTAAAGGATAAAGATCAAGTGCTGCTTGACAATCATATTCTTCTCTTTTCCTTCACAATTTTACGTCGACACTCCACTCGGTTAGTCTCTGGCTCTTTTTCTGTCTTTCTCTCTCTCTCTTCTCGTCGGGATGGACTTATCCAGGTAAACGGCGCAGTTTCGGGCTGACCGGAGTTACATGGATGAACTCTGCCTTTTCCAGAGAAGTCCCTGTGTATTTTCGCAGATCCGGGGGCAGTGATTACTGTAGTGAAGCAGGACGGCAGAGATGCTCGTCGGCAAAGTGCAGCTCCTGCCTCCCTTTATTGCCTTTCTCTTTGACTTGCTGCAGAGAGCAAGAGTCCCGCCCACGCCTTTTGACTAATGAAGACGCTTCACCAATGGAGAACACCTAGAAATAGTTCTGATCTCTGGTAAACTGTCAAAACAATTACACCGTCTGGCATATGGGCTACTTTCTAATATCCATTTCCACACAATGGATTTCTGCTTTAATATAGAGATAGTTTAGGCCCAGCATAAAAATATCATAAAACATGAGGTCAAAAGGAGCCAGTGTTGGGCACCACACTTTTATTATACAGTCTATGGCACCACAGCACCCCAACCCCCCCAAGGCTCTTTAAGGAGGTCATGATGATGCTCTCTATACTCCATGTTTATTGTCAGTGTATGTCTTAACTGTGAGAGTGCAAAAACCACCATGGCAGAGATTTAATGTATTAAAATATGCCCACAGCTAGCAGAGTTAATTTAACACTTTTAAACAGTTTTGAACAGCCGCCCCGGAGCCATAACAGCTTCATGAACAGACAAACACAAGCCTGCAGTCAACACTAGACAACTCCAAATAAGTGTCACTGCAAAATCGACACTTATTATCACTTGGAAAATTTTGCAGCAGGCACCAATCGTCTTTCTTGGAATCCGGGAAATGCAATAAAAAGAACAGTGTGCAGTAACAAAAGAAAGACCTGCCCGTGTTGTGTGAAAAGACAGTTGCTTTCCCAGAGGTTGTGACCTGGTGTCTGAGTGTGTGTCAGGAATTGGTGCACAGGCGCAGGAGAGGTTAATGGGCTCCTAGACATCCCTCTTCCTTCAAAGGTTCCTATGAGTGGTGCACAGAAATGAGTGTGACCATCCCTAAAGACAGAGGTGGGGGGAAAGCAACGGCTCCAGCCAGGGATCGTTTTCTAAGCCCATCGTGAGGATTTTACACATGGTTTAACATGCTGCCGGGTGAATTTGGTTCAATTTTGCACAGTGGCCTTCCACGCCACTCCCACTTCAAATCAAATTGCTGACCTGGCTATACCACCTGAGAAAAAAAAAAGCTGTCGCACTAAAAATATATTCCAGGCTTTTAAATCATTGGCTTTTCTCTCAGTAGGAATAAATGTAAATGACATGTGAAGCTCCACCATTCATTATCTAAACAAGCAATCAGTTGGATCGCTAATTTTCATTGCCAAACAAGAAATTAATGCAGCGTTTTTCGGCATGTTCTAATCCATTACAGCTTTTAATCAGAACGGTTCAAATGGGGACCTTTTCCTAAGATGTGTGCTCATTCAGTTTTGTATGCTGATGCTGCGTTTAAGCCTTTTAACTTGGAACCATGCACATCTCTAATCCCTGTGGAACCATTGTTGCCTTTCTGAACTGTAAACCTTGAAGGACTGAGCGTTCTTGTGTGACATACATTCTCTATACAACTCACTTATAATTCAGAGCAGAACTATACAAAGCTAATTACCATGAGGATGGTGGTAAAGAATCAATCCCATGTGTCCTGAAGGTCAATTCCTCGTCATTTCATTAGATCTTTGAGAGTAGAATTCTACTCATGTACCTTTTAAAGAGTGAGAATTTATTGACCATGTGGGTTCAGCAGAAAAGCACAGGGTGCTGACATAGATCTGTAATGCAGAGGAGCATGATCCCCTTCTCATTTACCTCTGGGACTCTGCACACTACCTCTGTGCTTTGTAACATTTAAAATGCCCAATTGTGTGCATTGTCACATTTAACAAGGTAACTCGCTACACATGAGAATGCCCTCACACAATACAATTATAAAAACTGCTTTATATCTGTTATATACTGTTTTGATCCTCACATTTCATTGACAATGCTGAGTTTCCACTGAAAATTCCAACACAAGATGATATGTTCAAGCCTGCAAAGTACGACAATCAAAGAGAGAATCAAACCCAAGCAAAAGACAAAAGTTTAGGCTAAGCTGAAATACATTAATATGCATTAACCTGTCACTGATAACGTTTAATCCTTCTCACTGATCGAAAAACAACTAATCCAGACACACTTGGTGCACAATCCATTTCAGGATGGGCCTGAATGACAGCAGTCGTGAAGGCTGAATGCTTTATATAAATGGTCCATTTTGGGAGATGAGGTGCTGCTCAAAGGATCAGGGCATGGGCTGTATCAATCTTTTTGTCACTCAAGCAATAAATACTGAACTACACTACATAATCCTGATAACAAAAATAAATCAGTATAAATTTTGGATAATATTTTGCTTTAGTGTTACAAAGTTAACATACAATGCTTCAACACCTAAACAAGAGCCTCTTAACAACTTAAGGACTTTGACTCCCACATTGAATTGATAACCTTGGTATGTTCTTCTGCATGTAGTTTGAAAAAAAAAAAAAAGATACAAAAGCAAAACTTTAGAAAACTGCATCTTTTAAGTTTTTAAAAAAATATACAACCTTTAAAAGCTGACATAAAATCTGAATCTACATTCAGTAATGCAGCGGTCAATATCAAATCAGTTACCAGTATGTCACAGATATACTGGTATCTGCGCATATTTGAGCCAAAAAAGAACAAAGAAATTACAGTACAGATGTTCCACGAACATCTAAAGGTATCTGAGGGAGTAAACAAACAAACGTCTATCCTCTTTATGTCAAAATATGAATACCAAATGATATGGTTATTTGACCTCTGAACTATTAAATACTGATACTGCTATTGGCCTCAACAATCCAGCATTGGTTGACTTCCAAAATCTACAATTCATACCGTTTCCTTGTCAGGTGAAGCAAAGGCAAATCTTAAACTATCTCAGTTGAACAATAACAGGTTCAAATAGGAAAATGGCTTTGGTTGGACAATAAAAAAACAAAGGGGTTTAACAAGCACAGAACTGGGAAAGTTAAACCTCACAAAGGTCCATTTAAATTTGCCGGTTTTTAACAAGATGTATAAAAGTCACAGAAGAGTTGTGCATATAACTGAAATGTTGCATTAAACAATGGGTTGCCAGTATGCATGTGTGTTGTTATGACTCAGAAATATTGTGACAAAGCGCTGGGATTAAAATGTTCAGTTTTCATACTAGTTAATGAGCTCCCAGAACACTCTTAATTAATTAATTAATTCATAAGATTCAATTAAAAGTATCACTCACCTAAGCATTTCAGTTTGGTTCTTACCTTGAGGGAGTATTACACATGTAATGTTACACATCACACATTGTGTTTTACACTAAGATTACAAAGACTATTACCGTGAAAGCCTAGCCAGCCCTCATTCTCTTTGTATTAAATTAAAAATGCACGTTGTCATTCAGATTACAACATTTAATCTCATTTTTCATCAAACACATTTTTCAAGCACCCCTGTCTCACACTGTTGTAAGTTATTTTATTTTGAAAGGGTTTCTGGCATATTTGGCTGAGTAGGGATGGAGCTGGGTTCCAGCACTTTTTCATGATTATGAGCCTGAGTCACAATTTAATGCAACATTTATTAAAAAAAAAAAAAGTAAAAGATGTATGTATCATATTCTACCAGAGAATATACAGCAGTGTTAGCATGTCATTTGTTGATGATGTATAACTTGTCATGTCTAGCCCCTGAATCAGGTTATGGCTTTCATTCCTGCTTGTCATCCTAGTTTGTGTGCCCCTGTTTTACTTTGTTGTTCTAACCTCTGTCTCGTTTCAGAATTACTTCCTGCCCTCCTGTGTTTCCCGCCTGTTTGATTACCTGGCCCCGCCCTAATGTGTTGCACCTGTTCCCCATTGTCTCTCCACCCCCTCTTGAATTTTAGTCGTGTCTTCCCCTTTGTTCCCTGCCAGTTCGTCTTCATCCTTGTGGCGTTCCAGCAGTATTTTCCTCGTGTGTTTTCTAGTGTTTTTCGACCCGGTTTTTCCCCTTGTGTTTCTCTTTGCCTTATTCTTCTGACCACCGTGTACCGACCCCTGCTTGTTAATAAACCTTCCTTACTCACCAGAGCCAGCGTTGAGTTGCCCGGCCTGATAGTACGAACTGGCCAACATGGACTCACCCAACTCCGACCAGGTCCACCTCGTTCTCCAGATCCAAGAGGACAAGATCCCTAACCAGGAGGAACAGATTAGTCTCCTGAGACACGAGATGAGGGAGATGGCGGATCGGCAGGGAAGTGTCATGACTGCGGTTGGCGAGCAACTCGCTCACCTTACCGAACAGTTCCAGAAGTTGCAGAGTCAGACTGCTGCGGCAGCGGTCGGTCCAGTCTTTCCTCCAGCAGCGCCCGCACCAGACCCTGCTCCCCCTCATCACTACCCAGTATTACCGCTTCACCTTTCCCGGCCGGAGAAGTTTTCTGGAGATTCGGGTGATTGTAGAGTGTTTCTGACCCAGTGTGACCTGAACTTCAAGCTGCAAGCCGCAGCTTTTCCGACAGACAGAGCTAAGATTGCGTACGTCATCTCCCACCTCACCGGTAGAGCCGAAGCCTGGGCCACGGCGGAGTGGAATCGGAGATCACCGGTGTGTTCCTCTTTCCCTTTGTTTTCGAAAACTTTCACACAAATCTTCCAGCATATAACTCCCGGCCGAGAGGCAGCTCATGCGTTAGTCGGACTTCGACAGGGGAAAAGACGGGTCGCCGACTACACCATTCATTTCCGCACCCTAGCAGCTGAGAGCGGCTGGAATCAGTCGGCGATGTTCAACGCATTCATTCACGGGCTATCCAGCGCCGTAAAAGACCAGCTCGCTCCTTTAGAGCTTCCCGCGGACTTGGACTCTCTCATCGCCTTGACGATTAAGATCGATAAGAGACTAATGGAGAGAGACAAAGAAAGACAGCGTGAGTCCCCGCCCCACCTGAGGAGGCAGCACTCCAGTTCGAAGTCCACTCCTTGGCGTCTGTCACCTGGTTTGGATTAGGGAGGGGGACGAGTGGAAGACTGCATTCAATACTCCTAGTGGTCACTACGAGTATATGGTGATGCCATTTGGACTAACCAGTGCTCTAGCTGTGTTCCAGGCCTTGGTGAATGATGTTCTCCGGGAGATGCTGAATGTGTATGTGTTTGTGTATCTGGATGACATACTCATCTTCTCCCCCGATGAGGAGACCCACACTCGACATGTTCGACAGGTCCTCCAACGACTTCTGGACAATCAACTGTACGTCAAGGCTGAGAAATGTGAATTTCATGTTTCCACAGTGTAGTTCCTGGTGTTCATTATCTCCAAAGGAGAGGTGCAGATGGATCCAGCCAAGGTCAGTGCTGTTGCAGACTGGCCTACCCCCAGTAATAGGAAACAGGTCCAACGTTTCCTGGGGTTTGCTAACTTTTATCGGAAGTTTGTGAGGAATTTCAGTATGGTGGCGGCGCCTTTGCATGAACTGACTTCTCCTAAGGTACCTTTTCAGTGGTCCACCAGGGCGGACAAAGCGTTCAAGAGACTCAAGGAGAGCTTCCCCTCTGCCCCTGTTCTGAACCTCCCTGATCCTAAACGCCAGTTTGTGGTGGAGGTGGATGCGTCAGATGTTGGTACTGGAGCCATCCTCTCCCAAAGGTCAGTGAGAGACATTAGACTTCACCCCTGTGCTTTTCTGTCTCACAAATTATCCCCAGCAGAGAGGAATTACGACGTGGGAGACAGGGAGTTGCTGGCCATCAAAGTAGCATTGGAAGAGTGGAGACACTGGCTGGAGGGGGCCGAGGTACCATTCCTTGTGTGGACTGACCACAAGAACCTAGAGTATATCCAGTCCGCTAAGAGGCTTAACGCCCGTCAAGCCAGGTGGGCCCTATTCTTCAACAGATTTAATTTCACTGTGTCCTATCGACCTGGGTCAAACAATGCTAAACCTGATGCTCTGTCACGTTTGTTTGACCCGGACCCCAGCCCTAAGGTTCCCACTTCCATTCTGCCTTCCTCATGTGTGGTGGGGGCGGTCACCTGGGCAATAGAGAGAAGAGTCAAATGTGCCCTTGAGAGTGTTGATGTACCGGACGGGGTTCCCCCAAACCGGCTATTTGTTCCCCCTGGTTTACGTTCTCAGATCATCCATTGGGCTCACACCTCCCGCATCTCCTGTCACCCCAGAACCAGAAGAACAATGTTCATCATCCAACAGCGCTTCTGGAGGCCGTCTATGGAGAAAGAGGTCAAGGAGTATGTGTCCACCTGTCCCGTCTGTGCCCGAAACAAGACATCCCGACGTCCCTCATTTGGCTTGCTACAACCTCTTCCTGTGCCCAATCGCCCATGGTCTCATATTTCACTGGATTTCGTCACAGGACTTCCTCCCTCAGATGGTAACACCACTATCCTTACTGTTGTGGATCGTTTTTCTAAAATGGTGCACTTCATTCCATTGCCCAAGCTCCCCTCTGCCAAAGAGATGGCAGAGGCCATCCTTTGTCATGTTTTTAGACTCCATGGTTTTCCCACGGATGTGGTTTCTGACCGGGGTCCCAAGTTTGTCTCTCGTTTTTGGCAGGAGTTTTGTTCGCTGCTTGGTGCCACAGTCAGTCTCTCCTCTGGGTACCATCCCCAATCTAATGGACAGACCGAGCGTCTTAATCAGGAATTTGAGACGGGACTGCGATGTCTTTCCTCCCAGAATCCCACGTCATGGTGTAAACATCTGATTTGGGTAGAATACGCCCACAACACGCTGCCCTGCTCTTCTTCTGGTATGTCTCCTTTTCAGTGCGCCTACGGATACCAACCACCCCTGTTTCCAGCCCTGGAGAAGGAGATCAAGGTACCATCAGCCTGGGCTTTAGTGAGGCGCTGTAGGCGAATCTGGAACAAGGCCCGTCAGATGCTATGGCACAGCTCACAGCGTTACAAAAAGGCTGCAGAGCGGCATCGAATCCCAGCCCCAGCCTACAGACCTGGCCATCGAGTGTGGCTGTCGACTAGAGACTTGCACCTGAGAGTGGAGTCTCGGAAGCTGGCCCCTCGTTTCATTGGTCCTTTCCCAGTTTTCAAGGTGATTAACCCACTGCTGTTAGGCTGAGGCTCCCTAGGACCATGAGGATACACCCGACCTTTCATGCAAGCCGAGTCAAACCCACTCAAGAGAGCCCCTTAGTTCCCGCCTCCGACCCCCCTCGTCCCCCCCGACTCATTGATGGTGACCCTGTCTATTCTGTTCGGCGGCTGCTGGCTGTGCGACGTCGGGGCCGAGGTCACCAGTATCTAGTTGACTGGGAGGGATACGGTCCAGAGGAGAGGTGCTTCCATAGGGACCATCCTGACCTACCTGGGCCGTCAGGAGTCGGCCCTAGAGTGGGGGGTACTGTCACGTCTAGCCCGTGAATCAGGTTATGGCTTTCATTCCTGCTTGTCATCCTAGTTTGTGTGCCCCTGTTTTACTTTGTTGTTCTAACCTCTGTCTCGTTTCAGAATTACTTCCTGCCCTCCTGTGTTTCCCGCCTGTTTGATTACCTGGCCCCGCCCTAATGTGTTGCACCAGTTCCCCATTGTCTCTCCACCCCCTCTTGAATTTAAGTCGTGTCTTCCCCTTTGTTCCCTGCCAGTTCGTCTTCGCCCTTGTGGCAAGCATTCCAGCAGTATTTTCCTCATGGGTTTTCTAGTGTTTTTCGACCCAGTTTTTCCCCTTGTGTTTCTCGAGTTTGCCTAACAATTTGGATACCTTTGCCTTATTCTTCTGACCACCGTGTACCGACCCCTGCTTGTTAATAAACCTTCCTTACTCACCTGAGCCAGCGTTGAGTTGTTGCATTTGAGTCCCCGGTCCGAGCCCGGCCTGATATAACTCAATAATAAATTTGCTGTATATTCTTAATCATGTAAAAGAGGTAGCAAATAACAGCATGCTTAAGGAAGATATTGAATATTTGCATCAGCACTAAACTACTTTATCATAATGAGATAAACACTAACATTTCTGTCCACACTTAAATCATTGTCATTATTCTCCATCATGCCTCTTAATCTGTAATCATGTGCAGTGGGTACACATTGCAATGTGTCGCTGAAGACACTAGCAGACAAAGATGAAGAGGACAATTTGGATTTAGCACCATTTCTCTGCATGATGTGTATAGATGTGTATGTATCTCCGCTTTCTTGTATCACTTGCATATTTGAAGGCCAATACAGTGTCAAAGTTTCCCAAAATTATTAGTTTTACTCGTTGCAAAGGCTGTACTTGTTTCACTTACGTTTGTGGAAATGGTAATACTGCAGCTCATGCATGTAAGGTGCCTTTTCAACAATGAACTGAAGGTTAAAGATCAGACTGCAACATACAGCATACAGCACTTTGTATGCAACTCTCCATATGAGCCCTTTTCTGTATAATCTAGTGTGTCTGACACATACATGTTTTTTTTTTCCCTGTCAGTGCTCCGCTGGGAAATAATACCTGTTCTCTCACGCTTTGCAAAGCTTGAACTTTATTTTATAATGAGAGCTTTACATTCTTGGTGCATTTCCTTATGCTTGTAAGAATATTTGCTATTGATGGCTGGTGGGAATAAAATTCCATCTGTTTATTACCTTATTGATGGGACATTGGGAACCGCTACATTTGATAATGGGTTTTCTGTACCAGGCAACAAACATGCAAGTCAGCACCCTATGGATGTCATTATATGCAGCAAAATTAGAAGTAATCACTCAGATATGTTGTCTGGCGATGTATGCACCTCACAGCCATTCCCCACAGAATTTGAATCTAAATTCAGCAACAAATATGCACAAATATACACAGTCTGCCCTGGTGTGATTGCTGTACGAGCAGGTTCCCATTACTGTTTTCCAAAAAAAGTCTAACCATATGCTCGCCCAATCTGATCAACTACCTAACCTAAAAAAAAATGCACTATTCATATCAGTCACATGCTGCTGACAAGCTGAAGCCTCAGTCGGCTGGACGTGCGACAATCAAATCAAAAATGATTCTACTCTATGTGACTATGCCACAGAGAGAAATAAGGGGAAGCTGAAGCCGCTTTAATAACTGGAGACCTTAAAAAGATGTTACACAAAGTGGTTTCACAGTATTTTTCTATAGAGCACAGAACCGCAGTGCACTGTTGTTTTACTCAAATCACAGAACCTGGGCAGAATCTCAGTATGGCTCATTAATTGCAAATAAAATTTTAAATAAACATAGTGACACCACAGACCCCCACCCCACCCCCCAACCCAGTTGAAATTTACTTTCAACTGAGACTTCTATCTTTGGGCCAGGAGAGGCGCATGGTGATTACTGTATCATTACTGCACAGCTCCAGGAGTGTGGAGCTGTAATAATTCAATCAATACTGGCCTTTTGTCTTAACTTTACAAACCAAGCAGCTTTTCAAGGGCACACACCATCCCCATGGGACCAGTATGAAGGCATATTCAAGCTCCTCCCTCCACCTCTCCATCCTTGCCGATACAAACAAAACCTAGTGCCCTGGTAATGTGGAGTGAAGTGCTTTGTGTTAGGTCTCACGTCCACGATAGCCCGTGGCAGCTGGTGTTCTCACAGACCACTGCATGGAAAATGGGCTGATTTCAGGATTTAGCTGCCCGTGGTGGATTTCTCACTCTGTGCTTATTGGGGCCAAAATCACTTTGATATGGACTAGCGCAAGATTAACAGAGATTCTAAGTCCTCAGTTTCAGTTTTGTTACATGCTAGTCAGTGCTGCGGCCGTTTACCCTCATTATGTTGTTCTGACAAAAGCGGCCCAATTAGCATACAGCTAGTTAATATTTGCATTTGAACTGAAGATTAAAGCTCAGATGCATCTGTTGCGATAGTTATGATGTCTGGAAGAAAGCAGCATGTCACTTCAAACATCAAGGTCTTCTGCATCACATCCGTCAATAACAGGATAGTCACAGCAACATAAAGCTAAACGATTCAGATATTATGTCTTTCAAACATACTGATGTATTACATCTCAATACGTGAAACCAAAACAGTTCCATCAATCAAAAAGCAAACGAAAAAAAAGCACCACATCTGGTGTCTATCTATGATGTCAGGTGTCTATTTATTCATTATACATTAAACAGGAAACAATGAGTAACAAGTTTTAGAAGCATTGCACAACTTCCTTAGCAGTCTGACCTGGCAAGCACTAGCAAAAGTTTTGATACTTGGATAGCTGTGTTATACACAGAATTATGATGCCAGTGTCTCATAGCTCATCAGCACTCTCTGCACCTCCTTTGCTTATCTTTGCATAACTACACATCCTGGTCATGTTTCCTTTCTCCTCCTGACCATCTGTTCCCTGCTGCCAATCTTCTGAGAGCGCCAGCTTCTGCCTCTACATCCTCTCCCTACTGAGTCAATCTTAGTATTGATATCATATTCTCCTTCTCTCCCTCTCTCTGTTCCTGTCATCCTTCTCTCTTTCACACACACATACACACGTCTGAAGGAAAACAGAACTGCAAAACAGAAGTTTTGATAACTATAGCAGTGTGGAATATACAGTTTGTGTTTTATGTCAGCCATCTAGAACTTCTATAAAATGGGCACCTTGCTGTATACAGTAGAAACCCTAACTAGTGCTCCTTAACATGGATGAAGATTAAATAAATTGTTAGGATTTACAATAGCTTGATGTCTTTCGGTTATTATAATAATTTGTATTTCTAAGAGAGTGAGTTTTTGTTGCTAATACTTAGAAGAACGAACAGTCGATTACTTGCTTAGTCAATCGACAGTGAAATAATGTGTAAGTACTTTGGTCATCAATTAATTGTTTTGAGCCATTTTTTTTGAAGAAAACATGTCAAAATTCTCTGGTTTCTCTGGTGACAAAACTGAAGATGTCACCTCTAGTCTAATGGACCAGAAAGAAATTACAGCCCCAGCAGTAGCAGTCGTAGCAGTAATAAGCACTGTGATTTTTTTGTTGTTGTTTTTTGTTAAAACCAATTACCTAGTTCTGATATGTGTCAACACACCATCATATAACAGTTAAGGACAGATTTCTCTCTCAGGTAAAAGCATTCATCTTCAGCCAAATTTTTATGTGTGCGACAAAGAAGATTGTTGTATAATTGTATAAATGTTGTATAATAATAATAACACAACCTTATTTTCTCCCACAGAACATTACTGTACCTGTTCCTTGACAGATCTCTACACTCACCACTTCCTCCTGGAGCTGGTGGCTGGCATCCACTACAGTGTATTAAGAACTCTACTGCTTGCCTCAGGCTTTTAAAGTAATGACTAATACACTCTTTGCAAACCACTGAAAGACTGCTGTAAAACATCTCAACCTAAACAGAGTGATGCATGTGGGTGCAGTAATACACTGTGGTCAACACATTTAACAGAGAGGTCTGCTTATTCTGTAACATTCCGATCGGTAGGGTTTGCAAATATTATTATGGTGTTTGTATCCAAGTTTGCTAAACACAAGCATCAGACATATGGAAGTTACCACCAAGTGAAATTGGAAAAAATTACTTTCATAAGTTTTGTTTTGGATAAAAAGTGAAATTCCATCAGTGCATTATGCATAACTAATACATAATTCATACACAGATGAAAATTTCATCAAGGAAACATGATGACTGAGGTACACGCAATTACAAGCTTTGCTCACATCAAAGTAAAATAAACTGATATAAATAAGTGATGGTACGTAAGGAAACATGCATTCAGGCTAATATATGCTCCTGGAGAATCCAGAGTATAAGTTGTGTAATGATGTTTTTGGTCAAGCAAACTACCCCACTGACAAATTAATACAGTATATAACAGCCTGCTGATGTTTGGATTTTCACTTTTAACCACGATTTGAAAGTGAACTGGTGTTTTAGCAGGATGAAACTTTAAGATGTGTCTTGCGAACAGCTTGTCAGACCACAGCAGGGTGACTGGAGTTTGTTGCTGTGCTGTATGCTAACCGTGGCTCTGTTTGCAGACCTGACAGGTGCCACGCCAGATCAATTAGGAGGCATTTGCACCTCCGCCCTAAAGAGGGTATTTCAATGTGTCCTCTTTGGTCAAAACAAAGCTGCTAGGGCAGCAACGCAAGACTCCAGAGGAGACGGTGGCAGTCTGCCCAGTAAAAGCCTTGCTGAGAATTGCAAAGTATAAGAAATGACCTGGACTTCAAATTCTAAAACTTAACTTCAGGTTCTAGTTGGATGTCCTCTGTAAAAATATTAACCTCCATCATATTTTTGCACCAAATATATCAGAGATACTCACAAGTGGAATATTTTACACTGGATGAACATTTACTTTGGTCCAATCAACACATTTTTCTCTCAGCACTTCTGTGTTCCATTTACAATTTCACTTTTTTCACTTTCACAAAGACATCTGGTTTAGAGGTGAATTAGCCTTTTCAGCTAATGGCTAATTCACCTCTAGAGTCTATTAGTAGGGTGCACCGCCTGCTGTTTCTCAAACCGTGCTGCTAATTTTAGATGACTCTCTAGTCGCTGTACATGTAAAACAAGGTGAACCCCAAAAACAGAAGCATACCTTGTATAAAGCCTGTATGTCAGCACTACGCACTGACAGTGAAAGGATTTTTAATGTCACACACTGTCAAAATAGATTTTCCAATTTGTAATTTTCATTCAGTTAATTTTTCTCACATTAAAGCACCAGAAAACAAAACTAGCCTTGCAGATGATAATAATTTCCCCTGGGTATTACCTCTCACTAACAGTGCAAGAAAAAAAATCTTGATTAGTTCTCCTGTGATTTGTGTGGCGCTCTGATATATCATTTACTTGATAAATCTCATTTACTTGATAAATATTCCAAAACCATTCCCATAAAACTTTTGATTTCAGCAGTTTCATCTGACACATTTCATGTGCCCTTTTTGCTGGTAGATTTTGATTGATTTCTCCAAATGAAATGTCAACATGTCATGGATCAAACCAGTTTCCCAATGTTCCTATTGTTGCCACGAAAATTGGGAAGGAATTCACCTGACAAAAAGAATGTATTTTTGTGCAGGGGTGAGGCAATATATCAAAATGCTGTGATTCTTTTGCCAGACAGAAAGCAAACACTGATGTTACTTTCGGCGTGTGCAGCATTTCATTTCGCCAAGGAATTTGTCAATTATCTCGATACACTCTGTCTGTGCATGCAGGGTTAGATTCGTGGTCTCGACAATCATGAGCCAGAAATCTGTTGTTTTCTGTGAGGTACATAGCAATGAGCCATTTCCAACTGTGCTTAAGTTTTTCAGATTTAGCCCTAGGAAATGAAATGCACCCCATATCGCTTTGAATGCATCTCATTTGAAATGATGAATACTTCAGGTGCTATAAACTATAATAAATCTAATAGTCTCATGCAGCACTGTGGAGGGGAGGGGAGCTGGTTACAGCAGCTAAATCTGCTTCTCTTCCCCCAATCAATTAGATCTGTGAAATCCATTTCTCTTTGCATGTTTGCTCTTGTTTGCAATAATTACAACCTCCACCCCAAACAGGCACGATAAACACCCCCTGATTTAGAAGTGTTTGTTCAGATCGGAGGGACCTGCTGCTTGTCTTGCTGTTTATAAACCGTGGAAATCTACAGGGATTACACAGGCTCATCACCATCTGTGGCATTACTCCAAAACAGGTCTGCACAGAGAAGAGCCCTATCAGGGCACTGAGAGGAGGAGGCAAAGTCAGACTGACATATAATGGGCTGCTCTCACTTCATCTGCAGAACAATGCCATCACCATTAATTGGGATGTTAGTAGAGACTCACAGTGTATATATGAATATGTATTTGGAGGATTTGGACTGTTATGAACTATGAAGTCATAGTTGTACATTTATTAAAAGCCATTATGTGTAACTTCATAATTGTTTTTAATTAAAACTATTTCTAGTTCCTTTTGGCACATTCTGTAAAATGTGTTGATTTCTCTGTTACATCATTTAGAAAAACTAAACTGCTCTATTTTAAAATTGATAAATAGTATCACTAAAGGCTCAATGCATCCTGTTTTATTTACAACATTTTCCTTGTAAACATAAAATCTGATTTATCTTTGTGCAGTCAGACCTTCTATTCTTCTTATCTAAAAAAAAAGGAATTGTCAATGTTTCAAAAACCCGATGCCTATTTTATCAAAATCAGTTGTTCTGTTGGAATAACTGTGCCCCACAGTTCACATACAAACACAAACATACAGTTTCATATGCAAAATGAAAAGCATAAGAATAAAACTTCAGGACACTTCCTGTAGTTCTTCGTTTCAGACTGTCCCTAGGAGAGTTTTTTTTTGTTTGTTTTTTTGAAGCCCACAAAATAACTTGATTGACTTTTGATTGACAGCTGTCACAAATCAGACTCATTATGATTGACAAACACTGTCAACACATGTGACAGTGACATCTTTGGTTACCGTTTAAAAGCGGACAATAATAGAACACTTTGCAACAATGGTGCTCCACTCAGGTAAAAAACATCAGGGTATCAGAATCAACTTCTAACTTCATTTTAGGCCTTAGAATTAGGTGCAGATACGTGCATGTGTGTGCAATCATTTATAAATGCACTATCTGCATATTAATGGGATGCTAATGTAACATTAAAAGCACTATAGAAATTCCTCTGATCTTTGACTAACATGCCATATGCAGCAAGAACCCTGTTCTAATATTCCAGCTGAGAAAAACAAATGAAAGACAATTAGCTGGCATAAAATCACCTCAGTTAACTATCATGTCTTTAAAATGTCAGAAAAAGAGTTTTAAATACATATTCTTATCCAGAGCCCTGAGACAAACTTTCCTACATACACAGATGCTCTATGTATGAACTATGAACTATGTATGCAAAATCATAATATTTTAATTTTTCTGCCAAGTGTGACTCTCTCCAAATGAATTATTTAATGTCTTAGAAGGACTCTCACACGCCACCTATATATCAGATACCACTGTTTAACCACCATTAGTACTATACTCACAACAGATCCAAACTGTGCTAGCACCATTTTTTAGATTAAATAAATTAAATTAAATATAAACATTTTAAGCATAGGCCTTTTATGTTAGGACCCCATTAATGCCCAGATGACTCCAGAGTGGTCCCACTCATTTGTACACAGTTTGTGCACATTTGTGCAAGCAAAACAAACAGCTGTGCTTCATTATTTCTCAAGTTATCACATCTTATTCATCTGACAAATGATGCTCATAACTTGTCAGACCACAGCACATGTTCGTTTTGCTTGAACAAATGCGCAAACAACTGAATCACCACTTTAAAATCATTTGAAGGTTAATGGGATGCTGAGACCAGGGCATAAAAATGTTTCATTTCTAATTTCTCATCATTTGAGGTGGTAACTTAAAGGCAGTACAAATTTAGACTAAACTGGTGCAACTTTGTCCTGTACACTTATCTTGTGTTTCATTCTTCAACATTTATTACTAGTTATCTGGGTCTCCAGATACCAGCTCCCCTTAGATTAACACACATGACAAAGCAATAATGAATCACTTAAATAACAATTCTGAGGTTATTGTAAGCTATTCCTCCACCAGTGCACCTAAAAATGAGTCTGGGTCGAGTGTTTGTGGATGTGAGCACAACATGACCACTGCTGAAAAAAAAAAAATTCCAGGGCAAACACTCCCCTGTGTAGATCTGAGTGAAATAAAAGTGGGAGGATGTTCGGGATGATCAGAGTATAAGCTTGCCTTTCCAACACAGCCATGACCCTCAACTAAGTGTACTGACCCAAAAACCAAACATTGTCCAAGTGATTCCCATTATAATTACGTTTAAGCTGATGATTTCATCTTCAGACTCTTTGTTACTACACTACATTGTAATCTTCACTACACAGCCTCAGAGAAAGACAGAGGAAAATTAGATTCCTGATGATTATCAAGGTAGAGACAATGACAGGAGAATGTTCATAAGACATTCTAATATTAAACCTATCTGTTAGACTCGAAGATTAGGTATTAAGACATCAGAAGTGCCTTTCTGTGTGAAATTTGCAGTTTTATTCAAGAGTCATGAAAGAAGTATGTTTAAGTGGCTACCTTTCAATGGCGCTTTCCTGTTTTTAGCACAGTGCATGCTGGGATAGGAATCGCCCATCAAGGAGGTATGACTTCACAGATAACAGATCATTTGTACAGCACAACTGTACCATACACAACTATTGTATACCTGCAGTTCTATCCCTACATGTCAGTGCCTCAGCAATGTTTAAACTTAAAGGAAAGCTTCCAAAAAGAAAAAAAAAGATAAAAGTCAACCCACTAAATGTGATTTCTAATCAGTGAGTAGCTCATTTCTAAACACACTTCGGGATTTAGTGTTTTATGTTGTGATTATACAGGAACATTGTGATATTTGTGAAAAGAAAAATGCAGTCTCGAGATGGCATTTTTAAGTGTTAATCCTTTTCTTTATTTCACAGTTATGAACCGAATCACAAGCTCTTAGCACCTTGTTGAATCTCTGTTCTTCTTTTATTCTGTAAAAAGGCCAATATGATAAAAAGAGATATCATTATGATGTGTTTTGACCTTTGGTCTAAGTATTGTTTAACCAGACCATTTGTTAATCTGAATACAAAGCTGTTGAAAGTGTTACTGCTTCACTTCACCCCTAAAATTATGCACCTACCCACTGTCACATTTTTTATTTTTAGCTTTACCTCAGTGGATATATTCTCAGGGGTCTTTGTGGCATTTCCAAGGACTGTTACAGTCTGGGCTTATAAAAAAAAACACAATCAGACCCTGCATACTTGTTTCTAGTATTTATTTTGTTATGTCGACTTTTTCTTATTTAATAACAAAAAGTCAAAAATTTAAAGCCTTTTCATGGCTGTTTGAAAGCACTAGGGCATTAAATTCCCCCTCCTGTGACCTCATCAACCATTTGTAATTTTTCAAAAAGGCCTTGAAGGCAAATAAGTGGTTCAGAGGGCAAAAAGGGAATGACAACTAATTCACCTTCTACAAACCTGAACTTGAGGCTTGTGCAGATAATCATATGTCAGTCTTTGTAATGGACCTCTTTCAAGGGAGCTGAGCAAATTTGAATGGTGGGATGAGGCCACAGAAGGGGGTCTTTTTAGGTCTTAAATGGAAGGTTATTAAACTGTCTTTTATGGCACAACGAAAGGCTTGTCATTGAACAAATGCATGGCTCAACACAGGAGGGCCAACTCCTCAGGTCAAGACTCAGCAGTTTACCAAATCCTCAAGGATAACGGACACTCTTTCGAGGACAACAACATACATTTCTTGGATAGGGACGACAAGTGGTTTGAAAGAGGAGCGAAGGAGATTATCTTTGTTAAAGTAGAGAAACCATCCTTCAACAGAGGAGGAGGTCTATGACACCACTTATCCTCCACCTGCAATGGTGTCATTTCATCCTTTCTCAAGAGATGTATTTGGATTTTTTGCAAAAGCCTTATTTATCTATCATTCAATCTTTCTGTGGAGCACTTTGCTGTCCAGTTTTATATTCGCTTTAAGTAACCCCATCTAGATCCCATAGTTTACATAAATTATAGTAGCTATGTCATTTTTTAAACTGTTGCTCTTTTTGAGAAATAATTCAAGAATTTCTTAAAACTCCAATAAGATTTTAGTGCTACATAGCACTGAGGCAGGCCTTCTTAAAGAAACAAATGACCTTCTTTTAACAGCGAATGCTGGTGAATGTTCAATCTTAATCCTTTTAAACCTCAGTGAGGCTTTTGATACTGTACTGAAGATCATGCAATTTTAATTGACTGCCTCAAGCTCTGGGTGGGTATCAGAGATACAGCAATGTGCTGGCTCAGCTAATACATATCCCATAGAACCTTTTCTGTCACTGTAGGCAGTTTATCATCCTCCTAGCCAGACATAACTTGCGGGGTCCCGCAGGGTTCGATTTTAGGTCCTATCTTTTTTTTCGTAGTATATGTTCCCACTTGGCCATAACATCCGTAAACATAATATCATTTTCAGCTGATATAACTAAGAGCGTCTTGTATCTCCTGCTTCATAAAACCCTTTTTGTCTCTCTCCCGGTGTTTTTTTTTTTTTAATGGCCTAACATGAATCACACATAAAAGCATCACAGGGTATAGGATAATTCTACGTTGCACAACAACTGAAAAAAGTTAGTCTAACTGTCCCTCCAATCCCTCCAAAATGCAAATCAGATTCATAAAGAATTAGGAAGTTTGATTTGAAATAACAAATATTGTTGGTGGTAGAGTGGCATTTGACAGAAACCTGTATTTTGGACAAACAGGTCAAAAGGGTAGAAAAAGTGTACAGTCATGCTTCTTTCTATTATCTGAAATAAGGTGTTCTGAACCTCTTTGAATGTGGTGCTCAACAAAGCCAACTCTTCAGAGCATCTTTTCACCCCCTACCAACTAAACCCATTCAAGACTTATAGATTACATTTAAAACAATGACAAGCTGATGACTCGTATGAACAGCACCTGCTATTTAATCCCACCCAGCAAGCTGGGGAGATTTTTGTTATCACTCTCCTTGCCTTCTGAACAACCTGTGAGAAGACCAAGGGCTGGAAAAGACTCATCATCATCACTTTAAATGGCTGTTGAAAACATTTTTTGCCTTTATATCATGTTATATTAAAATGTCTTTATTTTATGTAGACTTATTTTTTTATTAAACTCATGTGTCAAGTTAAGTTTAAGTTCTGCTAATATCTAAGCTCTGGTCTTGCCACTTGCCATATCCATAAGCTGAGTTAAGAATAGTAGAGACCAGAGGGAGACTATAAGCAATCTGTGTGGCCATTCAATAAAGATGAACCACTGTGGACAGTATAGCATATATAAATTAAGATGGACAGTCTTAAGACCACCATTCCACCTGAAGTAGCAGACAAAGAAAATGACTGTCTCAATAAATGCATATTAATACAACAAAAGTGCATAGGCGGCCTCTTCTTATGGAGTTACAGTACATAGTTTAAACAAGCAGCAGATGAGATATAGGCTCAACGTCCGCAATGACTAAAACTGAGTGTAGCAGCAGTATAAAACACAAAACAGAAGGACTGCTGCAATAATATCCTAGAGATTATCATTAAAGCCCTAAACAAAAGTTCCAAATCTCTGCAAAACTGTCCATCTTGGGCTCAACCACTGAGCCCCAGGATTCTGACTTCCAAAAAGCGATGGATAATTTTGGCTTTTACAACAGCCAAACAGATTCTGCCAAGACAGTGTGAGGAAGAAACAGCCGCCTCATTACAAAGACAGGTCTGTAGCAATGCAACAGTTGGCTGCTTATGAGAAAGTGACATACCCTCTACTGTTATAAGCTCGATCAGTACGATAGTACAGTAATGTTGACATGAGGACCTTTTGCCAACTGATTATGTGTAACATAGTGGTCAACTTGGTAATCCAGTGTCCAAGTCTGTTTTTTTCCCCTTTGCTTTGTTTTGTTATTTTTAGTTTTATTTTATTTTCCCTATTTTATAAAATGAGTGGGGATTTAGTTGTAATTGTTCCAATGTAATGAATCAATCTTGGTCCGTCTTATTATTTCTGTGTCTAAGTGTTAAAAAAAAAAAAAAAAAAAAAGAGTTCAAAACTAAAAGAAAACAGCTGTTGTAATTGTGTGTGTAATTCTGAATTCTGATATGAATAACAGTAAAACAAGCTGTCACATAAACCCACTGGTTATGAATGAAATATTTCTATATTATTAGAAACACCTCAAAACAAGCAACAGGGAGGTAAAGCTAAGTTCATGCCATAACACTCATGATACCCTCACATAAGTGTTTATATTTCACAGTTGCATAAATCAACAGTGTGAAAACATCACAAACAGCACAAACAACAATCAACAGCAGCACCGACTCCTTAAAGCGTCTTGTTAGACTCAAAGCTTACTAACAATGCAACTCAACAAGAGCCAAGACATCAGCACACAAAGCGCATTTAACCAAGAGCAGTTCTTACCTTTGCTGAAGTGAATCTTCAGACAGCAGGACAGAAAACTCCAGCTACGGGCTTGAAGTTCACCTTCGTGGCTGACAGATGACAAATGGCCGTTGAATGAAGGTGAGGCAGGATTAATTCCTCCAGAAAGTCAAGCTGCAGCAGCATCAGGCTGTCTCAGGTAAGTTGCCTTCACCACTAACGAGAGTTAGTTAAAGTGCATTTGTGCAGCAGCTTTTCAAAAATACATCCATTGCATTGCGGAGTGAAACAGGTGACGACGAACGACGAAAGTTTGAATATCCTGCCATTTTGTAAAAGGTGCGTTAGATATACATTAAAGCGAGGGGAGTGGGTCCCGTGTAAATGCTGAGCGCCGTGCGGAGACGGGCGGTGTTTCAGCATTACTTATTTTTGTTATTGTAGAACAGAATTTTGCAACCAAACATAAATATTCAAAATCTAATCAAGAACTTTTTAAAAAGTAATTGTTTGTTTGTTTACTTTTATTTTTATTGTATTGCTTAACTCAACATTTCGAGGATACATTGTTTGGATGAAATAATAAATTATTTTCCAAATTTGTATGTGTGGGTCCTAGATAGCCAATTTGTAAATGATCATTATAGTAGCTTTATTTAAATCCTGTTGGGATCTAAATGTTTTTTTTTGAATAAATTTTGGGGTCAGCATGCAGGTATTATTTACTTTATTAACGCTCCTATTTAATAGCCTCACACCTATACATATACTGTATATGATTACACCACTTCAGGTTTTTATTTAAATTACACTGATAAACATCATTTTATACCCATGGCCTGCATGCATGGCTTTGCGCACAGTCAGGATAATAAATGAGTGTATGGCTTTAGCCAGACCATGAATTACTGTAACAAATATCTGTGTCTGTTTTAGTGCAAGATTAATTTTAAAAAAGCCAAATGGGCTTTCCATTGTTAAGTGTAAATATATCAGTAACTTCAGAAAATATTATGTTACTGTAATTAAATAGAGAATCAGCACAGATTTAAACAAGCTGATTTGCAATGAGCATAAGAACTGAGGCTTTTCAGCATTCTTCATTAAAAGTGATGGAAGCCTTTACAAAAAGTCTGAAGAGCTTTTTTCTTTTGGTAATTGCCTTTAATTGTACATTCAAACCATGTTACTACCAACATCTTCTCCCACTGTGACAAGTGTCAGGTGAAATATGAAAATATTAAGGTAGCCTTTTAACAGAAGTAATATTTTCTAAGTTGGAAACATTTGGCCCTGACTGAATAGGTTATAATGTTCCTTATATATTAATGGACATGTTCAGTCAAATTATGGGCACTTTACTGAACGCAATTGAATTCAGATCTTCAAGGCATTCATGCATCCACTGAGGCTAATGTAGGACATTATGTGCCTCTTAAGTTAATTATTTTAATGCAAATGTTCCCTGGCTCAAATTGATCACTGTTTTGGGCTTAAAGACTTGTAAAAGGAACTTAAAAGGGAAACGGCTTAAAGTGGAAAATTTTACTTCATTATCACTTTACAATTAAAACACAATTTCCACACAGTATTCAGATAATATGATCAGGGCTGCAAATTCTCATGTCCCACACCGAGGTTTCTGTAACTTATGTATTCTTCGTGCCTATTCATTTTGTTCACTGATGTTTATTATGTCCTTTGTCTTTCTGAATAACAGAGCTTTGCTAAAATATAAATGATCCTCAGTTATGTCTGCCCATATTAGGTGTCGATCCACTTTTGTGTCTTGTCCTTACTGAGAATGATTGCTTTTGTTTTCATGGCATGATCTTGAAAGGTTGTGGAGACTAAAACTCATTCTGTGAACAACAGCTGGAGATACAGCACATGCATTCAGTGTTTCAAAGCCTCTTCATCTTTGCAACAAAATGGGCATGGGACACTTACCGACTGATGCATCATTGCTTCAGGGTTTAACGACTGAGTGTTGAGTAAAAATTTGGCCTAATCTCAACCAGTACTTGACAGCAAAATATTCCCTTGTCCCTTTCACTCTTCCCGGAGACGGACTGATACTCTGAACTAAACCATTTTTGATCTGCAAAATAATCAGACAGCACATCACTCTTGTTTCTTGATTCTGTTAAAGAAGCGTTTACTTCCCCTCACTGAGGACCAGCTGAAATCTGGCCTCTTCACCCTCTTTCATTGACGTTGTCCCCTGAGCCCCTGCTGCTTGATTTAAACCATTTGGCTTGTTATATTGTGAGGTCAGGTGTTAACAATTCACTTCGTCTGAGGGGGCTGACTCGTCTGAAATTCATAAATGAGTTTTGCCGAAAACCCTGAGTGTGGCGTTACAAGCTCTGCTTACCTCCTCGTGTCCTCAACCTACATCAGCAACTATGACGTAAACCACAGAAAACCACAATGAATCATACATCTTAAACTTTCTTGCATTCACTGCTCACATCTACAGTGCACTTGCAAATTATTTAGAGAGAGCTCACAGTCGGTCTTTGCATATTACAGCCATGAGGGAGCTGATATGACATATAATTTGGAAAAATCTCAACTCCATAAAGAGATTCATGTACCTGTTGGGCTCAGTCAGCACATGCTTTGTGTTCTCCCTCGCACATACACACCGATAGCGCTGCTTCCATCATGTCTAATGTCTCTCATTACACATCTCTCTCCGCGTGTCAGTCTCTGGTCCTCTCTGAGATCTCAGCTCCTCCATCCTTGAAATTGAAGGCTGGACTGAATCTTATCGCCTCTCATTAGCTTCATTCCCATTCTCTCTGGCTCCCTTTATTGCTCGACGTTAACCTTCTCACTTTGGTGGCATTCATGGAGAAGTGGTGTCCTTCTTTTAGAGGAATTATATGAGTTGCAATATTTCACCACACTGATCTCTGACATCTAGTTTGATCCCCAACAGAAGGAAGTTGTCTGTATCATGTCTGGATCCTATTACTATACCTAATTTAATTTCCCATGAATTATCATACATTTCCATTTTGTGTTAAGGAGACCTGTTACAAAAGGAGTACATGAGCAGTTTCATTTATATAGCTCCACTTTAGAGGGATTGGTGCCCAGCATAATGCACTGTGAAGTACATATTTTTAGGTATAGCTTGTAAATCACAAAACTGTCTGAACTTAATTGTCTGGTGAGGAATAGTCAGTTCCACAGACTTTAAAATCAGCAGCAATTTGAGATACAGAAAATGTATAGTAATTACGTTGTTGGATGAATGCAGTTCCAAAACCATTGCCTTATGCTTTTGTTTAGTGTGATTGATGTATTTTGCATTGATGCAAATAAATTGGCCAGAAGAGCTGACTCTGCTCCTGTCTGACAGCTGGAGTCGGGAGATGTCTGTTGTTTTGAAAACCTCTGAAAATATCTTTCCTTCATAGACTGCTGTGATGCAGTGTCCACACACACTCAAACGGTTGTTCCCCATCCAAAAATACATCATCATCTCAATCTTAATCAATTGCTGCACACACAGATTCAGAGTTACAGTCCTCATAGATTGTGTTTGTGCCAGGGGATTGGCTGCAAATATGGATTGAAATGACTGACTGGTCTCCAACGTTCATGTACCTATTGACATTGAACTGATCTATCCTCCTTGCCTTTTCCATTTACATCTGGAAATATATGTTGTTGTTTTTTTGCTCCACAATCCGATGGTTCTCAGTTATATTTCCCTATTTTTTTTTTTACACTTTTTTCTGCAACGTGTTAAGATGTTAATATATTTAATTTATTAAAAATATCTCAACAAATATCATGGTCTTACCAGATAACTTTTAGTTGTCTCATTTTTAAATAATCTGGAGTTTCTCTGTCTTCTTTTTATTTTCTTTGCTCATTTACTTGCCTGTTGTAGTTTCTTGGTATGACCCTCAGAGACACTGCACATGATTTAGCATTTCATTTCCACATCAAACTGTCAACTTTTCAGTTGCACAGATATTTTGAATAGCAACTTTTCTTTACTTATATGTAAATAGTGTCTTTGTCTGTGAATTATAAATGAATCTCTCTTGCTGACTTTTTGAAACAAAAATATTGAACAAAGCCTTGCAGCAACTCTTCTCATGCCACAAGTTCAACATTTCCTCAAAACTCTCTTGCATTGTTCTGCCTTAAAAAAATATGTAAAATTATGTCCTTAATATTTTATGTAATTGCAGACTTTTGTCATGTGTTGAGTAGGGAATGATTTAAGACAAATTAAATCAGGGCCAGGACACAATAACTATAATACCTGCTCTGTTTCTGTCAGCTCCTTCCCACAAGCTGCCTACACAAATTCATTGCCATCAGTTTTTTTCCCTTTAACTTTTATTTATCCAGGATTTATTCTGAATAAACATGGTCTTTTTGAGCACTTTCGTGCTCCACAGTCATATGTTTGAATGCACTCATGCGTTGGAGATGCAGAGGAAAACCACTATTGAGAGAGAAATTTAAACCTTCTGGAATACAGGTTCTTTCTGATATTTTTGTCAGCATTGCATTCATTTTTGTCTGTAGAACCTTTTAAACTGTCCTTAATCCACATGTGTGCTATCCCTTTTTTCAGTACAACAGTCTGACTTAACATTTTGTCAGTTTTACAGGATACAAAACACAAAAGAAAAGAGACAAATGTGATAATTACTCAAAATGTTCCTATAGAACAGTTCAGGGTTGTCAATGATATTGTATCACAGTTTATACACACAAATACAGCAGAAAATACAAGAAACAAAACTATAATACGATGTTTTTCATTGAAAGCCTTTGTATTTCATTAGTTAGGATTTGCTTGGACAGGCTGCCACTGAGATGTACACCACTCAGTTTTTCATCATTTTTATTTGTATAGTAAATGTTTTCGGTTTCTGTACTCTGTCTCTATCTGTTCATATGACACGTTGTTTTAAAAACATATAGAGTTACAGTTTTAGTATTCACTGACTTCACTGCTCAATCATCTATTTTCCAGCAGCTATAATTTTGTGCCTTGGAGGTGTCTTATGGAGGTTGAACATGCACTGGGAAGTAAGTCTCTCAGCTTGGATTGGTTATTATGCTTTGATGAATAATTACAGGTACTGAAAGACTAATTATATTTTTTCATTACAGAAGATATCAGTGTAGTATACTTGTGTACTCACATCAATTAAGTTGAACAGGAAACGTGTTTGTGTCAGCTTCTATTGAAGTTACACAGAACTGGCTCTGTGATTGTGTTTTGCTGAGGGGCTTTTAGGCTAAAATAGGATTCTGTGGTGGGACATACAGTTCAGTACCACAGGGAGGGAGTCCTCAAAACTTGGAAAAATTTGGAGGTTAATCTTCAGCCATCATTTGAATTCTTGTGAATGAATAAATTAAAGCCACCCTGGGTTATAACAGTGGTGTCTTGGGAAAACGGAACAAGATTTTCTCGGGGTGAAAGTCGGGTAAATAGGATGGGTGGAATGGAGGCAGGGATGGTTCAGAAATGTGTAACACTACCACATGTTGTAATAATGCCAACTGACATTATTCCTCAATTCCTCATAGAACATACAGTGCAATAAATGCTGTAATATCCCTGTTGTGAGTTACAACCAGATTGGTGTAGGTTACTTTATCATTAGTGAAGTGTTGTTTATCCCTATATCGACTCTGTGCAACTTAATCAATTTTATAAAATGTGGTGTGGTATCATAGGCTATGTGTGGCGTATAACTTTTCTTTCTTTCCTAGTTGTTGTGGAAATATTTTAGCTCAAAGTCTCCAGAGAGCGAAACGTTTTGGGACAGATTGATAACCAGTCTGATGACTTACATTAGCTTCTGGTCTCAGTAAAAGTAAAAGGTGAAACAGGGACAGGCAAACTGTTTGGTGAAAGACAGGTTGGTGAAAAATGTCTGTATCTTCTGCAGGCAAAAAAAATATCTCTTTTTGTACAGAAGATTTTACATGTGGATCATGTTTATGTGTTCAATTACAGCTGAGAAAATAATTTAACTGAATCACACAGTGAGTGGGTACCACAGTACATTGTTGTTGCTTGTTTTGCCATATTGCTCATGGATAAAATCAATCTTACCTCAGCTTGTCAACTTAACCTTCAGCTAAAATCTAATATTTTTGTCTGCATTTGTCATTGGGTTCTGTGTCTTTCCACATGTCCCTGTAAACATTTGTTATTTAGCTGTGAATCGCAGAGAAAGAATATTTATTGGCATAACCTTCAGCAGTGGACAGTGACACAGTTGTTCCATCTATTACCAACAGATGGCTCTTTAGAATGACACTCCTTTTGTGACCTTTAGCTCGGACAGATTTAGTTTGTGACAAGGACAACATTTTCAAGTGGCACAGTATTTCTTCAGTCATCGTGCATATTTATCAGCCTTTGCAGAGAGGGATTTAATGTAAATTACAGCAAGGTTATCCATCTCGAGTCTGTTAAGTTGGTTCTGTAACTTCTCTGAAGTAGTTTGTGGTAAAAGTTGTTGAGGCCACAAACAATAAGATCAAAACAGTGTGAGAACTGTATTTTAGAGAGACAAAAAGATTAAAAGGAAAGAATATGGTACAATAGAAGTGGTTGCTGTATCTGTAGAGAACAACGCACATTTCCAGTATCACAGTGAATTAGCAAAACAACTCAACTGTCTTAATAGACAATCCCCTCACCCTCTACCACACACGCACACAAGCACTCCCTGTGTGCCTGTGTTTGTTTCAGTGCGAGAGGCGGTTCGATGAGGTTACATGACCGGAGGCCTTGACATTAAACAAACTTTGCCTAAACTTTGCCCAAATCAATGGGATCTTGCTTCATCAAGTGTGTCTCTGTTAATGCATTGTGGACTTTTTACTGAATACTTGTCAACTTAAATCAATGCAGGCTCCTCTAATGAAGTTTCACTTTTCCCACTGGACATGAAGTGTACTAGAAATGATTGCACAACATGTGCATTTATATATATTCAAGTTTCCTGCAAAAGTTGTTTATTTTCATGACCAATATGTTTGTAAATGTGAACGCAGCATTGCCCATTACCATTTCACTTTTACAAAACCTCCAAACTATGAGCCCAGTTTGGTACAAAGCAACATGTTTAATTTTCAACTTGCACTGAATAAAGTGACACTAATAAATGACTTTCATAAAAAATAATGACAGCTACTCATTATAGTAACTCAGCTCAACAAGACTAAAAGGTCTAAAGCCCCTGCAGTGGCCCCGAGAGGCTGCACTGTTCATTACACCTCACATTATGAAAGACTTGGACAGAGCAAACAACAAACTGAGGATTTTTATTTTTGAAACCTTAACAATGGATGGGCTTAAAATGCCCCCAGGGAAGCACAAGATGAACAGCAAAGGGTTCATTCAAATCAAAGGGGTTCATCCTTTTAGGAGCATGGAGTTGCTGTTAATTTAACTATAATCTGCCCAATGGATTGTAAAAAGTCCCGTGTGTGAAGTTGACATTTTGGCTGGAAGGTGACAGACTCGTGGAGTGTTGAAAATGAGAAAGAGTCGCTCTCCTTGAAAATTGAATGTGGTGAGCAAATTCCACAAAAAAAATGAAACAGCTCGCTAAATTTTTCAAATGGAAATTGTAGCCTGATAGTGGCACTAGAAAAAAAGCTGAGGATCAGTTGAATAACATTATTATCTATGGACTGTGAACATTTATAACATATCCCAGATAACTTATTAGATATTTGACCTGACACTGGTCTGCACCTGCCCCTAGAAAAGGTCATGGGGTCACCAAAAATGATTAAGAATCATGCTCCAAGGACCATGAGTGTCTGTACCACAACAAAGTGGTCAGGAGTTGCCCTGGACCTGAAAAAGTTTGACCCGACAGTGGCACTAAAAAACAAAACAAAGGTCATTAGGTTACCAAAATCCTTAACCCTGCTTTAAGGGATATGAATATTCATACAAAATCCCATAGCAATGGTTTCTGAGATATGCTGCTGTGGACCAAACACCCTGCAATGCTTACACGTAAAATAAAGTTGCTTATGAGTTTCAAAGACACGTCTCTACGTGTGCATTACAACAGCTTCTCAGTAACAGACCCACAGCGGTACTCTTTGCAACAGCCTACAAAGCCGTGCCTGTGCAAGTGAGTGCGAGTCATCTTCCTCTGACGCGCCAGACGCTTCCTCCGCTGTCATCTTAAAGTTACACTGTATCTCAGCACCGCACGGCTCGGCTCTCTTATCTCTGACCCGCTGGAAACACAGCAGCCTGCGATGGGACGGGCTTGGCTGAAAGCAGCGTGATTCGCTGTTGTCTCCGGATACTAAAACCCCCGCACGCAGCACATGCCTCTCCTCTGTTCATGCCACTGTCACTGCGCAGCAGTCAGTGCTCGATTGGTTTCGTCTGAAGAAACCATGGCAGACCGAGAGGAGGATAATGTTACAATTCCTGAGTTCAGCTGCCTTCTCCAAATGGATCCCCATCTCAAAGTGTACGAGAAGGACTTCAGGAGGAGGTAAAACGCGGCTCAAAAGCGGTTTTTTGTCACGATCTGTCGTCAAAATCAGTCCCCGGTGAAGCGAGCAGAGGCCGGGCTTACACTGGCAGTCGTGTCTTGACATAAAATTACACAACAATCAAAAAAGCGATGCTTGCAACACACCAGAGTCACCTTCTGTATTCAGCGTTGACATTTTGAATGAGCAGAGGTCGTATGGAGCTGCGCTTCCCTCTCCTGCATAGCAGATAGCTTGCAGCTTCTCCAGCCTGCTTAATATAACAGCGTTTGTTCTGCTTATGCCAAAATTTAGATGAATGAAGCGATGCCAGAAAGTCTTTTGATCACACGAGACAAGTTACTGACAAAGGCAAGTCGTCACACAACTTCCTATGTTTGACAGTTGAAGGGTGGGAACGTGTTTGTCGGTCAGGTGACATCCACGCTGCGTCATGAGGTCAGCGCTTCGGCCTGAAACACTGTCTGACTCTCGCCTGTTGTTTAGGCAGCTGGAACCGGTGCATCACTCTGGTGATGTGGTCCAGCATCGCAAAAGAATTTTTCTTCTGCGGGCTTTGGTTCCAGTTTTCCCTCTTAACTCGGCCTGGTTGTTATCGAAGCATCAGTTGTCCTAAAATGTGTTTTAAAAATTGGATTAAAGTCCAGAATTGGACGCTTCCAGCCCAGAGCACATACTGTACAGTAGCTGATTGGTTTGCTTCTTGCAGTGTGAAAGGCTTTTGCAATATGAATAACCCCTCAGACATTAATTGACTTTATGCAGTGCTCATATGCTGCATGATTTTCCCCTTCAGCCTCGATTTGGCCTCCATACAAATTAATTATTGGGGTGGAAGCCTTAAGTAGCTGACGCTGTGTGTGTGGTAGTAGTGATTGTGCACTTCGTGTGGGTTAGTACATTTATTAATCTGGGATTATTTCCAACATAAATTTCACTCACATTTTCCTGCAGTTGCCAAAACTATAATAGTTGAAGGTTTCAAACCACGCAAGTAAATTCCGAGATTTTATCAGTTTGATTTCATCATCAAACTAGACTGTGCTTGCATGATGCATTTTCTTAACTTAGACATAAATTTATGGCAGTAATGGATAAACCAAAGTGGACAGTTCTGATAAATAATACAAAAGCCTTGTTGTCTCACTGGAAGATGTCTTAATAGCAACCTTTGAGATTTATGTTATTTTCAGTTAGAGCCATACAACCTCTAAATGAGCCAGAATCCTGCTTGTTATTGAAACTTTTCTTGGACTAGCATTGTCAGCTCACCAAATATATTCACATGCCATGTTTAAGTTTCAAATATACACACCCAGGAGAGATAAAACATTCAAAACCTTTTTAATAAAATCAGTTTTAATTAACTGAACTTGAATTTCATAAACATCAGTTTTTCTAATTAGTTAATTCAGCGACCCTTAGGCCTGTTTATTCCCTGACACTTTTTATCACCCAAAGGATGCCAAAATAACACAATGAAAATTTACTGGAAATCATAGTCAATCTTTGCTTATATAAACAAGTCTGTTTTAAATACAAATGTGCTTAAATGAGTGCAGCACCTTACACTGACCTTGAAATGAACCATGTGTCTCTCAGTGGTAAAAGCACTGGCCTCGTGTCTGCACTAATCTCCAAATGTAGATAGACCCTGCCTGTAAATTAACAGATTGTGCAGTCTCACACTTTATTTTTTTTAAACTTCACATTTCGGTTCTTGTGTTATTTAAATAGATGTTTGCTCTTCTTTAACCAGGTTAACAGACTGTACTAGAATGAAAGGACACTAAAAACAAAACAAAACACAATGCTCAAGTTAATAATAACACATAACCATAATCATTTATTTTTCTTTGAGCAGATCCCGTAGACTCGTTTATGGATTGAAGGCCATCTGGCTCACAAAATGACAGTGTAATTCTTCAGCTCTAATCCGCACCTCATGTCAAATTAACCTTACCTGCTGGATTAAAAAAAAAATGTGCATAATGTTTTTTACTTACAGGCCGACAGTGATAATGATCTACACCTCACATTGCTGCAGTACCTGCTCACTGTTGGCTCGTTTCTGAAATTAGGCCTTAAAGCTCTGCTTTGGGGCCATATAGTGTTATCCATTTTCATTACCCTGTCAGATCTCGTCTCTAATGTGGCAGGTAAGGGGCCACCTGCTTTGTATTTGAAACATGTGAGCAGGGCTCTAGCCTTCCGAGAGACGAGCGTGTCGCTTCCATCTCAGACACAGCTTGGGATTGCTAGGCTTCACCGAGCTCTAGACGTGTCTCAAACACCTGTCTCAATGATGAAAGTTGCACATAAATTATTTTACATATAGCTTTACTGCTGTGTGAAGGTTAATTCTTGGTAAGCCCCTGGTGTTCCAGTGCCCAGTGTCCAAACACCATATCATGAACACCGGCGTAGAAATCAAGAGCATTTTCAGGCTGTGGTGTCATGCTGAGTCTCCTCACTGAGCTGCTCAATACTAAGAATTCAGCTGGCTTATCAGGAGGAGACCTATGACCACCCAGACTGATTCTTTAGATTTCACCACCGTGTCATGGACTCAAGGCTGCACACATCACAGGTCTGTTGAACTTTGGTTCACACCAGATACACTCGGTATGCTCAGACAGTTAATATTATTTCAGCATAATATTCAAACCTGCCGTTATAATTAGTTATTCCGTGGCTGCAGGCAGCTCTTATTTTATTTTATCAGGATGCTAGTTTCAGATTGATTGTGAAAACAACCGTTGATGCCGCATGCAGGTTACAGTCCCTGTGAGCAGTGCTCTGTTGACATAGTTCATTATTTACCCTTCCTGTTGCGCAAGTATGCAGAAGTGCTGCTAGGATTTTGCAGCTCGTGGCACCATGTATCTCCTAAATTGGACCAAATGAAAGTAGGGAGCACTGGGACTGCTGCTTATTACAGCAAAGAGTTTTTGCAAAGATTTGAGTATGTCATCACAACTCATTTCAAAGTGAATATACTGCAGTAAGTCTGAGTCTCATGCTAGTGATGGTGATGCAATATATTTACGGCAAAAGTGATTATTGACTTTGAAGTGATAACTGCCAATGCTTGTGCTCTGACTGAAGAGTAACAAGCTAAAAAACAGGAATTAAAAATAAGTGGGAAGAAAAGACAGTGTACTGTTCCTTGGTTAGTAGAAATGATTAAAATGACTGGATTAGATTTGTGAAACAGTTTGCTGAATTATAATGCATGAAAGTTTTAGGTACTTTTTTTGCAGCATTTATTTTCCCATCACCTCGCTTGAGGGTCAACAAAGGGATGAGGTTAGCAGGGAATTTTAGCTTTCATCAATCAACCTCTCTGCAAATGTTCAGGTCCCTCTTCAGCCTCATTATTGCACTTAGTAAAAGACAGACATTAATGACATTATTTGAAAGTCACCTTGCTGCTGGGCTGTATGGAGGGCCTTTGGGCAAGCTGAGATCAGGACATTCAGGCGCTTTTTCCTTCTTCCTTTCTTCTTCTGCCTTCTGTCCTTCTTTCTTCAGGCTGATGCAGACTGTCCTGTTGCCTCTGTGCTTCAGCTGTCAACAACGTAACACAACAGACCTGAATGTTCACTCTAAATTTAGATACCCGATTGTCTAACACTGAGTATATGAAGAGGTTACAGAGTTCAGCTGCTCAGTGGGGATGGCTGAAGATTGTAAACTGTTACTGTAATTTAGTTGAGATATGATGTCAGAATAAAAGCCAGATGTTAACTTGAAAGGGTAGAGGATTTTTTTTTCTATTGTGAGAATCATTTCATATGGACTTACAATGTCTAAAACCCACCTTTAAAAGTTTTGGAGCTGTTTTTTTTTTCTCTCTGACCAAATGTACCTCACGCACACTCTGAGTCATCCTAAAATAGATAAGCCCTGCCTATCCTGTCTGTCAAATGCAGAGCTTCTCATTTGAACAGTGAGTCGTCAGAACAATTATTCTCATTTACTTGATTTTTCTGATTCATTTCACTGTTATAAATCAGCTGAAATGCATTTATTTGATTAACTGGTTTGCCCTGACGCTACAGCATTTTCTAATGGGAGCACTAAAAGGATTGTTGGAAATTTGTGAACAAGTATTGATCATCATTATCAAAGGACTGTACGGCTGACTTCCTTTGTAAATGTCTTATCCACCAAGTCATTTGCACATCACAACCTAATGGTCTGGATAATCCACATTATTGTCTAAAAAAGTTCTGTTAATAGCTTAAAATAAAGACATCCCAAAGATTCCTTTCACATGTGATAAAGATTAACTCAGCTCTGTAGAAATGGAAGCAAACAATCTATTTTTGGCCGAAGATAGACTGACAGCCAAATGAATTGGCTGAAACTGACTGGACTATATTCGGTGGACTTGTGTTGACCCAGAGAACTTTGGGTAAATCAGAAGTTTGTTGATACATAAAGTTTTATAGTGGAGAAAAAATGTGAATTGGAATTTTAGGTATTGGTTGTGCTAGATTTACTGTATTACCTGAAAGATACATCCACTGAGCAGGTTATTAGGAATACCTGTAAATCTGCTTATTCATTCAATTACCCAAAGAGTTGATCATGTGGCAGCAGTGCAGTGCATAAAAGCATACAGGTACAGGTCAGGAGGTTCAGTTAACGTTTACATAAAACATCAGAATGAGGAAAAAAAGTGATCTTTTACCGTGGCGTGATTGTTGGTGCCAGATGGGAGCGTTTCTGAATCTGCTGATCTCCTGGGATTTTCACACACGACAGTCTCTGGAGTTTAACTCAGAATGGTGGGCCGGGGGGGATCAAGTAAGCGTCAGTTCTCTTGGTGGAAATGCCTTGTTGATGAGAGAGGTTAGGAGAGAATGAACACACTGGTTTGAGCGGACAAAAAGGCTACGGTAACTCAAATAACTGCTCTTTACAACTGCGACGAACAGAAAAGCATCTCAGAATGCACAACACGTCAAACCTTGAGACAGACGGGCTATAACGACAGAAGACCACGTCAGGTTCCACTCATGTCAGCTAAGAACAGAAATATGAGAGTGCAGTGGGCACAGGCTCATTATAACTGGACAGTTGAAGACTGGAAAAACATAGCCTGGTCTGATAAATCCAGATTTCCACTGAGGCTGCAGATGGTGGGGTCAGAATTTGACGTCAAAAGCATGTTTGTTTGTAAATTTCTAATTTGTGAAATAGTACTAATGGTCTTGCCAGGTGTGGACAGAGCTTGGGTATCCAGCTTTAGTTGGACTTTTTGTCTCCAGATCATCCAGCCTGGATGTCATGTTGCTCTGCTTCTTAACCCACTCTAGCTCTGTCTCCCGCAGCATTTGCTTGACCTTATCTGCACTGTAAAAATTGTTACTTAGATCTCAAAAAAAATTAAGGCAAGATTTTCCAACTACTTTTTGCAAGTTTAGTGAACTTCTTGGTATTTTGAGTTGGTAAAAATCTGTATTATGTATTTTACTGTATGCTAAAAAATGAAGTAAAGTTTACAAGAAAAAGCAAAACATTTGAGTTTAACCATTGTGAGTTTAACCATTGTGACAAATAGCAGGATATTGACCACATCACACAATTAAAATAAGTAACATTTAAAAAAAATCAAAATTCTAATTCGGGCAAATTATTTCTGCAATCCACTTCAAAGAATTAGTTAGCATTGCCATAACTAAGGAACATAATATATTTACATGCCATAGCATAAGTAAGGAAAGAGTTATTCGTTTCCAACATTTATTACTGTAAGTTAAGTTTCTCCTTTATTAATCCCTCAAGCTGGGGAAATTACTCTCTGCATTTTATCCACACCAAGTGAACGAAACACACACAAGCATGCACATGCACTTGAGATGCTGGGGCAGGGGGCTGCCTAGTGAGGAGCCCTAGGCAGCAGGGGTCACGGAGGCGGTGGGGCGGGCGGGCGTCTCCTTCACCACCATCCGTTGTGCGTATCCATTGTGCTTGGTCGAGGAATCGAACCGGCCACCTTCTGCCACGACCGCCGCAAATGTTAATTTGTAAACATAAATGTTGTAAACATTTTAACATTAAAAATTACAGAAACTTCTGACCTCATCTTCAAGTGCAGCATAGAACACCTTCAAAGTACAATCTACACTGTATACTCTTAAAACATTAAATTAAAACACAGGGACACCTGACCACAGCATCTGACATGAAAGAACTGACTGCTGTTGCTGGCCTGCGTTAACTTGCTCAACAAATCTGAAGCAGCAGCAGCTCTCAGTTGAGGCTAGTAGCTCCTGAACACCTTCTCTACATACCATGCTCATGGACATATCTTTTTCTGCCATCAAATAGATTATTGGACTTTCTCTTGTTGTTTAACTTTTAGTATCAGTGGGCCAAAATTCTTATTAGTGGTCAACTGTTAATTATTAATATCAATAGTAACCCCCCATCCCCACAAACTCTGTTTTGGATACCTTAATTTCTCTAAATGACACATAACAGATAACAACAAACCTCTGAAACATTTACCTCAGTTCCACCAAGAGCTTAGCTACTCCATGAACTGCTCCTCTCGGTGGATCTGATGGTCTTCTGAAGAAGCAACACAGATGAAAGAAGAGTTTATTTATGAAAATATCAGGATAATTGATGTCACTGCAATTCAAAAGAAAAACTTTAATCTAGGGGTGCACCAAAAGGAAAATTCTTGGCCGAAACCGAAAACCGAAAATGAGGAAACCAAGGGCGAATACCGAAAACCGAAAGAAATTATTTAGCCAATTATTAGTACCATTGCATTTATGGCTATGATTGTGTACTAACCTCATTAACATTGCGATTACATAAATTATTATGAATGTTTCAAAGAATAAATCAGTTTAAACAAGACTGTAAAATTAAATATGTTCTCTCATTAAAACACAAAGTGTATATAAAGTGCATTTTAAAATTTTCGCTGTAGGACTACAACATAATAGTGCATCAAAACAAAGATTGCCATAGTCCATATGTTAACCGTAGGCCTTTAACAACAACAAATGCACCAAGAGTTGCAGCGCTTTAAGTTTTAAACTTCCTTGCATTTTCAAAAACGTCCGCCACAGACGGAGTGGGCGTGCTCGGAGGGATTTTCCTTTTCTGCGCTGCATTCATCTCATATTCAGCACAGCGGTCGAGAAATCGAGGATTTCAGGTGATAAATTAAACCCGACGTGGAGAAATTCTTTGCAGATGCACCCCCTCTTGAAATTTCGACAATACATGTTCACTGAAATCACTGAAATACGGCCACACCGCAGACATGTTGGCCTTTCCAGACACGCTCGTACTGGCCGCGGTTTCCGCTTGCGTCATCACAACATCCTGTTTCGGCCGTGTTGTTCCGGTGATAAAAGTCTTTCGGCCGAAAACCGAAAATGCACTTATGGGCCATTTTCGGCCGAAAAATTTCGGTGGCCGAATATTCGGTGCATCTACTACTTTAATCTTTTTACTTGAACAAATGGTTTCAAAATATTTCAATACATTTCAGACAAATATATCCACAGATTAAGTTAAGACATATGCAATTCATTTGCAACCAACAATTACTGCGAATATTTAATTTAATCATGTACTATATAGTAGTATGTAATTGTCATACGTTTTTGTGTAGCAGTCACATTTAAACCAATAGTCTCTGAAAAAGTATTTTCAATTAGCCCTTGTTTTTTGATGACACTGAGTGAGAAAGTACTCCATCACAAAAAAAATGACCTTCCTGCACAATATTAATAATCGCATGCTTAAGACTATTTAAGACCTTATTCAAAGCCGATATGCATGTGAAATTAAGAAAATCAAGCTGATCTTCATCTCTACATCTCTACTTTCACTGTCAGTGTAAATGTTCTCTGTCTGCCTTCTAAAATCCAGGTATTGCTGCCACAGTAAGAATGGCCGATTAATTAAAACGTTGGACTCGTTAAACGAATAAGAGGACAATGTTTTGTTTTGTTTTTTAAAGTCCGCAAATTAAGTAGAAACAGTATTTGGCAATATATCTCACATATGCCTATCCTACGTTAACGTTAGCGACAGAATTTAACGTTAATGTTAGACCTTCCATGAGGCCTCGTGGCGCCTGCATAATTGGCAAACTAATTACTGGATGACACCGGGCGACGCTTTTGCATTTTATAGTGCAATACATGCGTGCTCATTCAGCTAAAACCGAACTTTAAGCGATGTAAATAGTTACTTACATGTGTTGCGCGTTGTATGTAGCCCTCAAAGACTCCACACAAACCCGAAAAAATGGCACTGGTCCGGTACAGGTGACAACTGCTGCATGTGGGCGGCTCGTGACCTCCTCGTGACCCGGACGTGACGTTTTACTTTGGACATAAACCCTTAAATGAGTGAGATGTGAAGTTCAGTAAAATCAATTTTATGATAAATAATAATAAGTTACCAAAACATTCACACTTTTACTCATGTGTAACTTAAATTAATTTAAAAAGAAAAGGGAATTAATTTATTGGAGGAAATATACTTTTTAAAATAAATTCCTATAGACAGCCCCATTGAAGGACTTTTTACAGTGTGTGGGCCTGAGGAGGGGATATCTTCTCCTCCTGCTTCTGCAGATGATTGATCTTCTGCTGCTCCTCACTAAGCTTCAGAGCTGAAGTCAAGTTTCTCCCACTGTTTCTGAGCCTCAATTCTCTTATTCTGGAGAGTGTCCCCCAGCTGGTCTGCTTTCATGAGCACCCCCTGAGCCTCAGTTTTCCCACTGATGAGAATCTTTACTGACCCACCTTCTCAAGCACCTCCTGAACCTTAGCTTTGATGAAACTGATTAGTTTTCTCTTGTGCCTTCTGAGCCTTGGTCTTTTAGGAGAGCTTTCTCCAAAGGTCCCACTTTCTCCAATACCTTCTTAATCTGAATCACAACTTTTGGACATGAAGACATTTTCCAATGCTACAGACAAGAAGTCTGTAGCATTATGAGCTTACAACTTCTACTCAGTTAAGTTTGAGAAGAAGCAGAAATTTGTCTGACACTAAACTGATTCAGTTATTTAACAGGAGGTTGATGTCTGTCACTTACAGTGTTGCTGTGTGCAATAATATCTATGAGAATAATATCTCAGTTGTGTCATATGATATTTTCTTACCAAAACCAAGCGATAAGAGAGCCAGGACTGTAATCTGTGACTCCCATCTACAAACTCCTGCTGTTCTATTATCACTGAATAGGGGACAGGACAAAACTCTTTTGTAATTTCTGCCTACAGGAATTATTAGTGTTTCTTGTCATGTACTACCTGACAGTGAGTAACAGCGTTTCTTAGTGAAACTCTAAAATTGCTTTGTTCAATCTCTTCTTTCATAAAACTCAGTCATGTATTGGGCTCATAACTGATCTTTTAATGTTGTGTACTTCTTAAAGCTGCTATGAGCAACATTTTTTATATCATAACGACTGTGATTGTGTGACACTCTAAAATGCACATATTTCAGTCTTTTGTGTTGTACATCTGTTGGCTGTAGTTTGTAGCTGTAGGCAGTTACAATCTGAATACATGAGCAGGCCAAATTGCCTTCACTAGCTTAAATACCTCATAACAGAACAGAATAGAGTTTTATTTGCCATTTGCACAGATACATTGCAGCACATGTGCATTGGAATTATAACCTACAAAGAGATGAGTTGAAAGACAGGAAGACAACAGTAATTTGCATTTAACTGAACTCCAGTTCTGCTATTTCAACACTGACTTGATTTTATTATTCAGGCCTCGTGCTGGAGAAAAAAGGTTTGCCGTATGTGATGAAATGGTCACACTCTGAGGCTCTGCTCTTTGCAGCGTGATGTGAAAGTGTTTTACGGCCAAATGTTTCCCACGGATACTATGTGCAGTCTCATGTTAGATGTTGTAGTAACTGTAGATGTGGACGCAGTGCAAGAGTAGAGGAAAGAAAGAGCGACAACCTCATCAGAACTTGTAGATGAGGGTAAACAACAGCATGGATGCTCGCAGACATTGTCTGATTATCAATAATAGGAAAGTAAATCAAAGTTTTGATTTTGCTCATAGCTTCAACTGTGTTAATGACATTCTGTAATGATCTGTGTCTTAGTAGGCACAATTCATTTGAGATATGTGGCTTGATTTCGGCTCCTTGCTGTAATCTCAAGTGGAAACAGACACAAGAGGTGTGCAGTCAACACTGCATCCACACAGGATTTTGGCTCACTATCCCCTATGGTCCACCCCCCCTGGAACTCATTTGTTATAATCATAGCCATGACTTTCATGCCTATTAATACTGTGGGAGTGCAGAGCTGCCCTTAAGTGAATCCTCCCGTTGTCCTCTCTTTTAGCATATTGTTGAAATGGTGACAAAGTGGCAAAGGAGACATGTGGCAGCATTGGTTGGACATTAAAGGTTTACATTTGGCAAGAACTGTCTGTATCCACTACGTTCAACACAGGGAGCAGCTGCTGAGAAATCGCGCTGTTACTTCAGCCCATCATCACTAGCCCCAGGGCATTCACAGGCCAGTCTGAGCTTGGCTTCAGGGCTATTGGGGAGAGAGTGCACTTAACTCAGCTGGCTGAAAGAGGCTTTCTGTACCAGGGGGAATCTGATATGGACACCAGCTGGCTGCAGGAACTTAAGTGAGATAAATTGCAAAGTAGTTAGTCTATCCTTCCCAGTTGAAGGTAACAGACTGAGGTTTATCTCTCAGGATATGCCTGTGGTCACAAATTCTTGAGGGAATGAGACAGGTTTGCATCCTGAGGTGGGACCTCAAAGAGATAACGTTTGCATGGGAACATTGAGACACTGCACTGTGCACTGCTACACATGTTCTGTGGTATTTTAGAAAAGTTGTAAATATGTGCAAACAAACAAGATTTTCAAACCTACATGCAGTAAACAAATATTTAAACTGTTAAATTTGTAATGATAGCATTGCTAGCAAATACCGACTAACATCTTCATACTCAGTAATTTTAACTCAATGTGTATGTATGTCAGCATGTTGTGCTGCCATTGAACTTACCAGAATAGAAAAACAATATCACTATCATTTCCACTGTATTATCAGAGTATTGCAGCCATTGTTTGGAAATGAAGGCATGGATAATTAATCTAAAATTAAAATAAAAAGCAACAGCCAAGATCAGGTTTCATGTCAATAACTGAATCAAATCCTCAAATCCTGGATTCAATATATTTACAGCAACAAACAGAGAGAAAGGTGGAGAAACACATTATCTGAGTTGGTATTGTTATTTCGCTAACACCCCGACCTGAATGCATGAAGTGAATGAATGAAAGGATGTTCTTGGGAGGGTTGTCAAAAAGCATTCTGGGAAATGGAGAAGAATGCCAACTGAGGTAGAAGCAGAGGAGACAGCTTGATGCAACAGGAATACACACACACACAGAAATCATCAGCTGAAATCTATTCACTATCCCTGAGATAATATATAACATTGAATGTATCTAACAGATTATGTGTCCAGTGGTGGATTTTCCACTGAATTCATACAGTTTTGTGTATGTGTTCCCTGTGGTTTGAAGGTATGAGCTGCTACAGAAGCAGCTTATACAGCTGGAAGAGGCAGAGGGAGGCTTTGACCAGTTCACACGCAGCTACAACACCTTTGGTGTACAGCGAAGGCCTGACAACAGTCTGTTCTTTAAGGAGTGGGCTCCGGCTGCAGAGGCCCTCTTCCTCACCGGTGACTTCAGTAAGTAGCCCGAGGAGAACTGTCAGCTCCTGAGCAACATGACACCAGTATGATTTCCAGGTTGTTTCTTCAAAGCTTCCTTTTTTTTTTTTTTTGCTGCTGGTTAAAGGTGCTGCTGCTCTTACTACTGTGGATATAAGCAATTTGAAATTAAAGCTAAAAGTTGGAGTTATAACCTTGTTTTTTTTTCTTTTTTTTTTGGCTATCAACTTATTTGCACAAAAGATTGAGTCTTTTGTGCTATGAAATCTTCATTTCTTTGTGGTACAGCAGGCGTCCTCATTATGTTTTAAAGAAGCATGTAGCAGGCTGATAGATGAAGGTGTTCTTCATTACAGTTCTACAATAGCAATCAATTTGCAATAATACATAGAATTACTAAAAAGGAAATGACATTTTAATATAAAGTTACATACTCTGTTGGGACAGAAGGGAAGGAGAGATTTCAGTGCAAACACAAAGGTTGCATATCTTCATGGTGCATTAAATAAGAAATTTGACATTTCTGCACTCTTGAACACAAAAGGGCCAACAATTAAGAAAAAGAACAGCGGGTTGTGGTACAAGGGTAGAAGGCCTTTTGATCAGCCAACCGGGGAGTAGGAAATGTGGAAAATATTGATTACACGGGATAAACTTGCATACTGAAGGGGGTGCTTTTGAATGTGGGAGTGTTTGTTAATATTTTAGTAGCTGGTTATTTCATCATTGCCTGCAAAGTTGTTGAAAGAGTGCAACCTCTGTGTTTGCACTGAAATCTCTTTCCCCTCCAGTCCCAACTCTGAAAGTAATTTCAGGTTAATAGTCTTTTGAGTGCTATTTTCGGTTAATGTGAGCTGTGAAAATGCAGCAATATTATTTATTTTTATCATTAACAAGATTAAATGAGACTTGCTTTCATCCATCAAATAGATATTAAAGGTAATACAAGCATTCAGTGTCATTTTCTTTCTTTTTTCTATCTTTTTTTCTGTCCTTTGTCAAATTTATTAATGCATTGAGATCTATCACACATGCCAGGAGCAATATATTACTGTTACTGGACAAATACAAAATATAAATTGTAGTAATAGAAAAAAAAATAACAAAGGGAAAGATTTCAGATCTGTGCACATAACTCAACCGCAACCAATGTGAACTGACACCCTGCAGGTGATGATAAAGGAAAGCAAATGCTAATTTGGGCTGAAAACCGGTTACAGATCGTCCAAACCATGGAATGGTATGCCTCTGAGTTGATCAATTCCTTTTACTGATGCTGGCATGTTTTTCTGACAGTTGTGCATTGCAAAACAGTAAAGCGAAACTTATGCGTACACTGCTGGAAACTTGCAACAAGAAGGAGTCATGGTGGAGAGGAAGAAACCGTCCAAAGTGTGGCTTTAAGAAAAAGATGACAGCAGTGCTAGTTACAATTCCCATACCCACGTAAACTGTACTTGGGTGTCCTGTCCAGGTAGATAAAATCACTCGATTTCAACTTAGAAAGATCTTACATTAGAAAGCCTTATTTCATTCTTTTCAAGCTAACTTTTTAAATGCTTGGCTACACACCTGTTTGCATTTTTTTTTTTACTGTGCTGCAGTAACTGAGTAGGGACTACAGGCTTCTCTGTGCGCAGCCGCTGAGCTTAAGTCTACTGATATCCTGCATGTGAGTCATTTCGGTGATATCTGTAAATTGGAGCTACAGAAAATAACCTGGTTACACTCTACCCCTCCAAACTGCATGAGTCTCTACATGCATATCGGTCACACACTGTGCCACCCACCACCACAAGTAAATTCTCAACCTGTGGGAAGCGCTGTAATGTCTGTAAAATGGTCATTTCAAAACACCAGCAAGGTGCTGAAACATCTGTCTACGCAACATGGGCTTAAATTCAAGGATTGCCATGTATTTGACACTCTACGCACGAGTGACACTGCTTCCCATCCAAGCACAGAGGGAAAAATAGTCTATGTCATTATAATATTAGCGCTTTACTGGCAGGCTTAGCACATTTCTCTTCTTTGACTAAGAAAACCAAAATAAAGACCAATCCTGTAGAAATACTCTCTCATTTCATCCATGTTAGGTGATGACAGACAGACTGTGGCTACAGTTACATCTCAGGCTAAGGCATGTTCAGACTCAGAGGTAATAAATCAGTTGCATGGATGCTGAAAACCTGTATAGGGCTTTACTTTTTTCCACACAGAAAACTGATCAAGAATCAATAAAGAATGGGACTGATAAGCTGAATCGATTATTGCATCGGTGTCAATAAAATCTTATCAGTTCCCATTGCTGATGCTAATAGAAATATCCTCAATCTGTGTGCAGAACCAGAGATTTGTCAGTTTGTTTATTATCCCTACACATATTTTGTGCTAGTTAGTTCTGTTGCTGCCATTCCCTCTTTCCATATTATTCCTGTTCCTTTTTTAATTATCTTCCCAGGACCTTGGGCAGCAGCTCAATTCCAACTTTCAATTCTGTGAGAGATTATATTTTGACACAGCTCAGTCATATTATTTGATTTCAATTTCATAGTAAATGTGGAAACAGCCCAGCAGCCCTAGTCATGAATATGGTGCAGGTTGGATGCATAATGCACTGTATTTTTTTCAGAGGAGTTTAGCGTAGGAAAATAAATAAATAGTGAAAAAAATATGACTTGGCCTGCCTGTGAAAAGTGCTGGTGTTGTGCCCGGTCACTTCTGGAACATCTCCTGTGATTCATTTTCTATCATGTCGTTGTTTTTGCTCATGAATAGCAAGCAGATATGGATTACTGAATATAAACAACGCCTTAAATTGACATGCCAAGGTGGTCACTTTATAATAAATGTTTTGTGTTGTAATATATTCCTGTCAGTCAATGACAGTTGGCAATGTGGTATCAGCAGGTTATGAATGTAATGCCTCTTTGTTGCTCACTCAGAAATATAATTCAATGAGCAGTGAAGTGGTATTTTATCAGTTTTTTCTTTTAGGTGCTACTGCTTTACTCACTGTTGCAAAAAGTCACAGGATACAGGAGAGCAGTGAAGAGTACAAAAACAACAAGGAAGAATTATGTAAGAGGTTTTCAAATTCTGTGAAGGGTGAGTGTAGAAGTCAGAAAAATAAAGAGGCCCTGTGGCCACATGGGGATTTTGAAATAGAGCAAAAAGCCACAGTGGTGAGTATCAGCTACAAGCTGTTGTTAGCACAAGGCAAAGTGGCAGCACACGGCTGTAATAAGGAAGAATGCAACTGTTAATTGTTTTATTTGCAGTCAGAAATAATTAAAGCCCCTGTGGTTGGAGTTTAACGTTTCTGACTCTGGCGACTCCTAGTATTAAAATCAAAAAAGACTTAAAGCTACAATCTATATCTATGATAACAATAAAAAAAATTATTCACAGGCCTTTAATAAAAATAATATGTATAACTCAGTTTTTTTCCTACTCATAGTAATATGAGCCTCGTTTTGGTCAGCATAGCATATTAAGGCTAATTTTCACTTTGGCAGTGCAAAATGGAAGCAAGAGAGTCATTTTAGAACAATGATTTTTTTCAACCCGAGGGTCAAGATATTTATTTTTATAAGATATCCATTTATTTAAAATTATGTATTTTTTTCAGACTTTTCCCTGATCATCAGGTCTGTAGTCACTTCTTGCCACATGATACCAAAGGGACAAGAGCGATTCATGTAGTCACTCTGTCATAGGCATACATAAGAACATGGCTTTCTTTGATCAGGGCACAGCTAATCAGAATGAATGTTTGGAGCTGTGTTAATTTAATTTAATGTGTTTAAATCCTCTTTGTGTTCCCCCGTAGATGGCTGGGACAAATTCTCCCACCCCTACACCAAGAGAGAATTTGGCAAGTGGGAACTGATTTTGCCGCCCAAGCATGACAAGTCTCCAGCTGTGGATCATAACACCAAACTCAAGGTAGAGAACAGAACATCTTCATGCCTATTTTCACTCCCTCAGTAGGTGCCATCTTGCTGCGGCGGCAAGGGAACTTGTCACCGTAATGTGCTAGGGAGATTCCCTGTCATGTGTGGACTCTTATGAACCAAGTGAAAACCTGGCGTGTCGCCGTCAACAACATGTCATACTCACAGCGTGCAGAAGGGAGATTACGATATGTACACAATCTGCACAGTAGAGGTTAGATACACCTGAGGAGCCCAACTGATGGCTTTTATTTCAACTCCCATCTGTGGCAGGTATCCCCCAGGACATGTGTTTGTTCTGTGCAAAACACAGGCCACAGTGGGTGTAGATGATTGGTTTTTAGTTCTTGTAAATAATTCATCAGGGTTAAATGCAAAAGACGCACCTCCCATTATGCATTGTCTCCCAAGCAAACGGCGTGGATGAGAAATAATCCTGAAATGAGATGCCAGGCGAGGAATGGATGGCATCGCGGCGCCACTCTCCTTGGGACTGGGTCATTGTTGGCACACTCCTGCGCCCTGGACAGGCTGCCCAGCTCCCATTGTCAGCGGAGGTCAGTCTAAGGACGATAAGAAGCAGATGGAAATGCTGGCACCTGGCCTTTCCTTGTGCACCCCCGCTGCCTATGAATGGCTGTCTTGCTGTGAGCTCCACTTTAGAATTAGTTCCACAGCACTCCCTCGTGGAAGCACAAGCTCAGCTCCAATCACTCTCATGTAGAGCAGCTTGCCCTTCCATACCCTTTGTTCAGGGCTCAATTTGTCTCCATAAACAAGCAGTGTCCTTTTGTGGGTACAGTATTTACAATGAGCTCTTTAGGTTGCAAGTATATGCAAGACTTTAAAGGCGTGAACTGAAGTGTTCACTGAAATGTCCACATTTTCAACTTCTCGCATATTGCTTGGCTCTTAGTTGTTTTCCCTGTTCATGCACCCCTCATCCTGTCTATCAGCCTGATTTTTCTTTAATGTGCCTAATGCTGGCCAATTTGTCTGAAGGACCACTACTCTGTCAGGCTTTATGCCAGTCCATTTATCCAACTATCTTTTCCTAATCCTGTAAACTGCGAAGCATGTCATAAGGCGAGCCAGGCAGCTAACCCCCAGGTGGCCTGCCTATAATGAAAAAACCCCAGAGGGGGGTCTGGCCAACGGCTCACAGGCAGGTGGCATTGGAATAGTCATTACTTCACAACAGTAGCTAGAATTAGTTGGGTTCTAATGCTCGTTTCTGCAGGGGACAAAACAGGGTGAACACATACTGTGGGTAACACTACAGGATCGATTTCTTGGTGGGTTTTTCCAGCTCTCACGCTGGCAAACTCCTTTCTTATTTGACTGATGGAGACAAAGTAACTTGTCAGTTAGATTTCCAAACCATACTTATTTGACCCCCTTCCAATCCTGAATTGCAGGCATAATAGATGAGAGGCAAAAGATAATGATTTAGATTTCCTATTTTTCTAAATTATTGCCTGGCTCAAATCCCCTCTCAAGATGGGCCAGCAAGTGGCTGGTTGTGTTAAAACCAATGTAGATGCTGCACCCTTCACATAATAAAACACAACATAATTACCATTGAATCCAGATTTACCACAACAGGTTTTCTGGTCAATACTTTAGCTTTTTGTCCTCTACACCATATTATGTCTTCAGTGCCCCCTGACAGTCCTGCATAATAGTTTTAGAGCTGTGAGTTTTGCCTTAGTGAGCAGGGAGCTGCTTTCTGGAAGAGGGCCGGTTTTCATGTTGACACATTGAAAAATGTTTGGTTTATTGGTTGAACAATCTGCACCATCTTTTCTGTATAATGGATGGGGAGCAGCAGCACAGTTTTATGATGTAAGCATTTCATGGCTGGAAGATGTAAATAAATGCTGACTTTAAAATCACATACATCCAGGGACAGAAACGTACAGGAGTCACAGAGGACCTTGAAGTCTGTTGATTTGTGGCCAGGCCTCTTAAACTAGAGGACTGTTATTTCTGGCTAAAGTTTTTCTTTTTTTGCAATTATGTTTTCACGTTTGCAGCACTTTTTCCATTTTACTGTAGTGTATTATTTTCCAAGAAGGGGGGATTCCTGTACATTTTAATCCAGATTTCCAATGCTGCAATGTTTATCATGTGACCCGTATCCTTTGTCCGCTTGTTAGACAATGTGTGTGTCCCCCTCTTCCTCTCAGCTTTTGTAAAGTGCCTGTAGTGTCTTTTGACTGTCCCTTCTCTATGCCATTGTTTAAGTGTCCTTTGTATAACATACCACTCATTTGTCCTATTTTCACAGCTGGTAGTTCACACTAAGGAGGGTGAGCGTCTATACCGGATCTCGCCATGGGCAAAATATGTGACCAGGGAGGAGAAATCTGTCATCTACGACTGGGTTCACTGGGATTCACCTCAGCCTTACGTTGTAAGATTTTTTATTGTGATGTGATGTTTAATTTTTTTTAAAAAAGAGAAAAGTTTTTTTTTTTTGGTAACTCTACAGTATATACTATTTTTTATGCATTTATTTGTCAATTTGTATTTTAAGACAGGTAGAAAAGTCAATACAAAAATCTTGTGAAAACAGCAGTGCAACCCAATGATTTATAGAGACATTGTTTTCTTTTGGCTACTGGAGCTGTCAATATTGCAGGAGGACCTTGTTTAATGTCAACAGCAATGATCATTGTCTTTTTGCAACAGTAAACGCAGCATATTTTGGGTGCTAGGAAGGGTAAAACTGACGTCAGTCAACAAGCTAATCTCATCTGTTAAGTGACTAAAACTACTGTGCGTTGAGTTTGCTTGTTCTAATCCTGCCACCACTGCTTTGATTTCTTGCAGTGGGAAACACATCATTACATTTGAAATCAGCGTTACATCTCAGATCTAAAGCTGTTGTGGCCATAATTAATGTGGGTGCTTTATGCTGCTGACTTGAGAGAGTCTGAATGTATCTCAGTGTTATTTGACGTCCTCGGCACAAGTGTGCACAAGGAAAGCAATAAGAGGCTATTAAAGACCACCTTGCTTTCTTTATCGCTTGTTATTTGGCACCATTTTAATTAGAGGAGCTCTCTTACTAGCAGTATATTCGCTTTATTTACAAGTGGCAATCATGTACTTCAGATAGTGGGTTCACACGGCCTGGTGGGTAGCCATCAGGAAATTTGTTCTATGTATAAAACAAATCCCTCTCCCGTTGTGTAACTCAGACAGAGTGAATCATAGATATTTTAATAGTTAATGTGGAGAACTATTATCAGCCTCTGTGGTAAGATATTGGTGCAGAAACCCACACTTTATCTTTGACCTTATGGTTCATAATTACTCACCAAATGTACTGTATTTTTAGCAGTTTTTAGGAAAAAGTGCCGGACTCTCTCATGATTTTCTGTCTAATTTTGGTTTCCTCTCCAGCAAATTCACCCTCGGCCTAAGAAGCCCACGAGCCTGAGAATATACGAGGCCCACGTGGGCATCGCTTCACCAGAGGGAAAGATCGCCTCGTACACCAACTTCACAACCAATGTGCTGCCTCGAATAAAAGACCTGGGTAAGACATGAAACCACATTGCCTCCATAAGATTATTCTCTTTCCTTTTGGCCTCCCTCCTATTTTGTGGGCTACTCAGGTCTGTTAAAAGTGCACAGCAATCATCCTGCTGTGATCCTCTCTATCTGAAGTGTCAGTAAGAGCTTTTGTTGACTCAACTTGAGAACATTTTGTATTTTCTCCAGCCAAGAACAGAGGGGAAGAGAAGCATTAAGGTGCTGTTTGTGTATGCCTCCCAACACATCAAATCTGATTCAACTGTGTGGTGTTTGGAAAAAACAATAGTTGAGGGGTTCGAGAGATGTTCTTTTTAGTATTACTTTCTTTTTATTTCTTTCTTTTTTTTTTATAACTGCCAGTGTCCTGTGCCATCTCTGTCAACACTGGTCCATAACCCAGCACACGTGCCATGCTGTTTTGAGTGCCACTGTTCCCTCTACAAGCTGTATTTTCAGTGGCAGACCTGTCACACTCCCTCTGCAAAAAACCACATCAGCAAGTCAACATCCTGTTTACTGGCATGACCTGAAGGGATCACTGACCGTTGGACAGTGTTTTGTAAAGAGGGCTCCACAGCACAAGTCACACCACACAGCAGTTATGGCTCCAAAACTGACAACTTGTTTCCATTTCCATGATCTTGAGTCAGACAGCCAACAGTGGAGAAAAGGCATCTTCCTGCATCTTGTATCATTCAGTAAAACAAAGCTTATACAGGCTTGTACCAAGGGCTAGATGATGACCCCTAAATTTTCTATCATGATAAATGGTCAAAATTCGTTTGATAAATTTAAAAGAAAGTAATTTTTAAATACGTCATGATATGTATCTGACTTCTGATTTGTTTGTTCTGATTGATTTATTATAACCTACTGAGTTATAATGAATGCTTGGATTGACTGTGGGTTGATTGACTGGTTGAACCTCTGGTTAAATGTATCTGGGTGTCGCACCTACTCTCAGTTTAATTACACTGGATTCGGACAATTTATTTATTTCATATTGTGATATGAGTCAACTTTGATTCTTTAATAAAAATCCAATTATTCAGGACACTGTGACTGTTAATGTGATTATAAACATTTTCCTTCATATTTAAAACAGGGGATATGTGGATTTGATATCATCTTAAAATTATGTTTGAATTTCAATTTTGGCAAGCATCATAGCATGATGAGCAATTCTCATCCAAAACAAAACAGTTCACAAATTGTGACTAAAATGATTCATAGTAACTCAAATCACTATAGAGAACTAAATTGACATACGACTTTAAACTTATGGAACGGATGCCTTTTTTTTGTTTGCAGTTCTCATATGAGATGTGGCATTATTTTGCATTTAAATACAGCCCGCTGCAGTGACATTATTAAAAGGCACATATATGACTGGCACAGCAAGCCAGGAGCAATCTGATAAATGCTGTTTCCTTGGTCATGTCATCCTGTTTAGCGGGAAGGGAAGCTGCCAGAGTAAATGCTGTCAAAGAATCTACCTGCAGCAGCTGCAGAAATCTGCACAATGAGATTCTCCTGGAGACTAAACTCCACCATCTCTAGTGACGGCTGCCTTTGCCTGGCATTTCATTTTCTTGACTGTGGAGAGAGTATATATATATAAATATAAAAAAGAGAAACTTCCTCTCACCCCAGTGCTTTGTCACACTCCTTCAGAAGCCAGAGTTTTTTTTCTCTCTCTCTAGCCTGAAAAGAAACGGCGATATAAATAAATAAATCTGCTCCACACAACAGTGAAAAACCACAGGGCCTCCCTCTGGAGTGCTCAGTGGCAGTTTAAAAGCCTGTTGTTCTCTTATTCATAGAAGCAGTTTTCTTAGGTCGTTTTGAAATGTTGTACATGACCTCCTGACTCTGATAGCTGGTGTTTCCCTGTAGCCACAGCTTGTCTTTAGGATACCAGAGCTCATGTCAGAAAGGAAATGCCTGGAGCTCATATATACTATATGACTGGCATGGGTCAAATAATATCAAGTCGTAATATTTCCAGGTGCTTGCTGTACCAAATTATTGTGAATTTTGTGAACACTGTATATTGCTACAGAATTTTAAAATGAAATTTGTATTACTATGTAGTATAATATACTAAACATCAAAAACATCTTGGGCTCCTTGTTTTAGCCTGTGTGGCCAACCAAACCCACACACAATATTCCCATTTTTAACTGTTGTTTGGTGAATGATCTAAGCAACGGGTGGTATTTTAAGAGAAATCGGAGGATGGCGAGAATAAAACCCCCTCCAGTTATTGCAGGAAATGAGGCTACCCAAATAGATGGGATGTATTGCTCATAATAACAAAGAGGCACCAGGATGTCGAGCTGCATTGTATCATGCTGCCATACGTACAGTATATAAAACACAGGCATGTTTTCTGATCATCCATAATTTAGTGGTTTACCCACAACTGATGACTGAAGTATTTACATCAATTAGACGTTAGCGCTATAATATGGTGGGAAAGCTTTGAACACATGAAATGGGGATGAATCTTTTTCAAATAAAATAATGTTTTTTTTTTCTGCTCTTTCTCCTTTGTATCAAGGTTACAACTGTATTCAGCTGATGGCTATCATGGAGCATGCTTACTATGCAAGCTTTGGATATCAGATAACGAGTTTCTTTGCTGCTTCCAGGTAAAAATGTATCAGTTTCAGAGTATGATTTATATATTTTGTGCAGACTTTATTGAATAGTTGTCAAGTTTAAAAAATGTATATGTATAGTATATAAAGCCCCAGTTATTTTAGATAAAGGGAATTCTGGTACCTGCATCATTGTTGTTACCACCAATAACCACAGGTGTTGCCAGACTGACCAGGACAGAAATTTTAAGAATTATAACTTGAAGGTGTATTTTCTTATTTGCAGTGTTTCACCTGTCATTTAAATCGCTTTAACTGCCATGTTGCAGCACCTGCCCTTAATACAACTGCAAATAGTCTTTTAGAAATTTATGTGGAGGATTTATTTAGTAACGTCACACTGTCATGAAAACAAAGTGTGTAACTTCCTGCTCGACTCAGTCACCTCAGATCGAGGTTATAAAGTCTGATGCCAGCAAAAAATTCTCTGTAAATGCATTTACCTTTAATCTAAATAGTGGAGGGAATTGTAGATAGAGTTGGACTAGTCAGAGTATTTATCTCCTTTCAGAGATCCCTCCTTCCTCAGAGTAGAGCGTAAACCCAAAGCGTAATGTATATGGTATAATTTCACCCATGATTGATCTCTCAGTGTCATTTAAAACCTGAGCGGTTAAGTACCGGGAAGCCGGGTAATACTGTTGCTATGTGTCCTGTTTTGTAAGGAAGCTGCATACATGCATTTACTCTGTGGTTTTCTGAGTTCCACAGTGTCTTCTTCATGACCCTTTAGATGATATTAAAAGACTGTAGAAGAGTTGCAATATCATACAAAAGCTATCAAATGACAAAATCCCAGTAAGCCCTTTTGACAATGTGGTTGTAATGGATGATCTCTAGATAAATGATCTCAGAAGGAGATCATGTTTGTGAAATAATATCCTGCTCAATAGTCTTGTGGTTATTTGAATCACAAACACATTTTAATGAAAATAGAAATTCTGTGTGTACTATTGCTCTTGCTCCTAAATTGTAGGCCTGCTGACGCTGTGGTCATGATAAGGAAAAATTAAGTCCAACCCGAGGACATTTATGTTGGTCATCACCTTGGAAAAGTCATCATCCAGGTTTATTTTGGGGGGAGGGGGCTAGTGGCAGTGTGGGGTTATGGTTAGGCATTAGAATTAAACTGAGAGGTTTATTGAAAAACAAAAATATTTTTGATCCTTGGAAAGACAAACTAATGCATAAATAAGCTTGTTTTTGAACAGCAAGCTTGTTTTGCTGGTGGTTGTTTTATTTGTATCTTTAGAAGATCAGCCCATGTGAGGACAGCTGGTCTGTTCTTCTAAGGGTAATTTTGACAGTAGAACTTGGATTCTGGGTTAAGGCTTGAGTAAGGTGGGGTTTACAGGGCCTCGATGTGGTGAACTAACACAAACTGTGTGTGTGTCTGTAGTCGCTATGGTACCCCAGATGAGCTGAAGCAGCTGATTGATGTGGCTCATTCAATGGGCATTGCTGTGCTGCTGGACGTCGTTCACAGCCATGCCTCCAAGAACACGGAGGACGGCCTTAACCGGTTTGATGGCTCTGACTCATGTTTCTTCCACTCTCCGCCCAGAGGGGAGCATGGGCTTTGGGACAGCCGCCTCTTCAACTATTCCAGGTACTTCTTGTTTGGTGCCAGTGTGATTAACTGTACTCTACCTCATCTTCATTTCTGTATATGTTTAATCACACTGCAGGACATGAATTGACGTCATTTTTAAAGAAAGAAAATGTATATTAGTAACATAAATGATCTTTTTTAAGCTTTCATAAGAATGTGATGTCTTCCTTTTAATGTATTTGATCTGTATGTTTGTCAGTTTTGAATGAGAAATTTCTTCATCCTACCACCTACAGTACCTCACCTCAAGATGTATAAACAAGCTGTTTCATTTTAGCATAATTATGCATCAGGTTTATTGGCATAAAAATATGTTGTGCAGGAATGCATAACATATTTTTATACTTAATACGTTCTGCAGGGATGCACAACATATTTTTAGATGTGCATCAGTGCATATGGTTAAAACATGATGTTTAAGTCAATTTGATGCATTAGTATAGAAGACTGCAATTTACATTTCCAGTTTCATCAAGGTGGGGAAAAATGTTCTTAGGGAACACTAACAGGTGATTGTGAAGTTTTCTGTGGATACTGTAAGAACCTTAAGAGCTTGTTCAATACAGAAAGCTGCGCTATTTAATTAAATCAGAATGCAGTTACTTACTGGTGTACAGTAGTAGTGAAAATGTGCATCTCCTCATTTTTGTAATGAACAGTAGATCTACATTTAACAAGCACTGTAGGACTCCTTTACATTTGTCTGACTTTGTGCTACTATAATTTTGAGGTAATGAAATCCGACGTTCTGTTTTTCTGAGCCTTACAGCACTGTCCACGATATAAAAGCAAAGAACTGCCCACTGATGACTGCAATTTCAACTCAGCCCTACATTATGCTCTAGATGTGGAGATTAAAAGCTGCATTTGAATGTTATATATAATACTTAACTCATGAAAAAGATTTAAGAGCAACCACGGCTGCATCAGATATGTGCATGTTTATGTTCTTTGAAAACAAGGTTGATAAATGAGCACTACAGTTTCAGGGGTTCTGAATTTGAAACAAAAATGCACATGCAACATATGAAGAGACAGCGATAAATGAGGCCAAATGGTGGCTGACATAGCGCTCTTTATATTTTCTGAGACTATCTGATAAAGTATGACGTGCTGAAGGTCAAAACCAAGACATGACAGAAGAAAATGACACATTACATCTCTCACCAAAATGGCCATGCAGTCAGGTTTACTCTTCATCTGATATTCTAAGGGCATAGATTGGGCTGTTAATGGTGTATTTAAGTTTCCTCGGATGCTCTTGATTTTTACCTTTTAACATTTGGCCAGACAGGTGTTGAATTTTAATGCATTATGAGCAATGATTTGATGCTGCAGTGTTGTTAGGCTTTGGTTTAATTCATGTTATCAGCTAATTACAAAAGTGTGAGGGGAAAAAATGTGAAAGGTCTAAAGTCAGCAGGCTGTTTTCTGACTCTGGTGCTCAGTATACACCAAAACTATTGATTGGTGTTGTTGTAGGCCTTGTTAATGAAGTGTCTCTACACTTGGCTCTGTACCCACAAGATGATCCCAGCGCACATTAAAGAGGAACAGGGACTGTTGAGTCTATCAAATGCCTTTTTTGAACTTGCTTTTAATAAGTGCTTGTCGGTGGTCAGCAGTTTCCAATACATTATACAATGCTTAGTGCCAGGCATGGAAGCTATAATAAGAGAACAAGGTTCTTCTTTCATTAGTTATTGAACTCTCCTCATATCAGAAGCACTCATTAGACACAGTGCAGACATATGCCACGACTGGGAGGCATATGAGGAGTCATTTGTAAAAGCCCAAAGGAGCTCTGCAATGTCATAGTCAGTTCATTTGTCTTCTCCGCCTCTCACAGGTTGTTTGGACGTGTCGTTTGTGTCAAGCTTTTCTGCTATTCCCTTTTGAAGGAAATGAACCTCCGAGGCTTGCCGTGAACCTCATGTGAAACACAGCCTGTTTTTAATCAAGCAACCCTGCTATCAGCCATCACAGTCTGACCATGATGTTCTTATTAGGTTGACAGAAGATGACTGATACAGGCTATCAGAGCAAAGAAGATATATTTTCCCTGTTGCTGCTTCTTCTGCTCTGCTTCCATTTCTGCATCTTTATCAAAGAGCACTTTTTTAAAAAACTTGGTATGTGTTTCTCTTCTACTTTTCCTCATAAAACATTCAACTCAGTCTGGAGAGAATGCTGTTTAGATAGATGTCTGCTATCCTATTTGTTAACTTGAGTTGCCTCAGAGTCAAATGCGTCTGCATTCAGTATTAAGAACTTGTGGTTTTGCCGACATTGGTTCCAGGCTGTAGAAATGTGAGAAGTAGTTTTGCAGTTGCTGAATACCAACTTGATCGTAGAAAGACTGAGCTGCATTGAAAATATGTAAGGACACTCACTGCAGACATTTGCCCTGCAGAATGTAGTTGCTCTATGTCAAGAGGTTCCTGGATTCATAGTTAATGTGAATGCACAAGGTGATGTATGACACTCAGTTGCTCTTGATGGAGATATTTACATTATTCGTTGGCCGCTATTTCCTTCATAAGCCTTTTCAAAAACCTCAAAGTCACCTTGAGACAGTGACTGAGTGAATGGAGCCCATGGTTCAGCTTGTAGGGGGTTGGCAGCCAGAGAATCCAAGCCTTTTTTGCAGATCAGGGCCTTCAGATGTGAGAGTTCTAAGAAGCTTGATGTGGGCTCATTCTGTAATCCCCCCACCTCTCACAGGATCATTTGCATCCATTTTTCATCAATCTTTGTGTGAATTCTTAAGATATGAAAAACAGGCCCACGGCCAGGCTTTTGAAAACTCTTTTTTAACTCTTCTCCATGTTCTCATGCTGAGAGATCGGCCCTGTGTTTGAGGACCACGGAGGAATAATTCTGTCTTTGACGAGATTATTCTATACGTGTGTTTTTATTACGTTCAAATATTTGTTGATGATGTGTGAATGGGGCAGTAAAAATAGTGAGCCTATAAATATGCACTTAAGGAGATTAGCACTGCTTGGATTGTAATGTAGTGGATTCTATAGTATGAGAACTCAAATAAGGCAGAATCAAATAATTTTGGTTCTCTGATATATCATCTAGTACTAAAACCACTGATCAGGGTATGTTTTCATCCTATGTAATACAGGTTTCTTTATTACAAGCGACTGTCATGTATAATATTTGAGTGTATCTACTGTCATACACTTTCGTGCTGTTTTTAAAGAGCCATGTAACAAACTATGGAGCATATATAATTACCGAAACTTGACTTTTGACAGTTTGAGGTCTGTTTTCAGCCTCCTGTGTGCCAGGCAAACGCTGTTTAAATTGTTAAATTGTAAAGTAACATGCAGTAATAATACACAAAGGAAGACATGTAGGGAAGCTAAGAGTCACCCTGCTGATAAATGACAGGCTTTTATTTTAAAGAAACAGAGTAGAAACCATCACAAAAGAAACAAACAAAAAAAATATATCTCCCTTTGGACCATTTATGTCTCAGCATACAGGGACTTTGGACTGTAGTTGGGGTCTGGCTACTCTCTGATCAATCAATAAACTCTTACTTGAAATGTCAGCTCAGTCCAAATCCAGTCATTTCAGTATTTAGTACCCATGAGATATTTCCCCTGCCCCATCAAGTCACACAGCAAGGGGAAAAGCTGTTTTTCCCCTCTGGTGAGCTTCAGCTAATGAGCTCAGCTTAGCTGTAGGTGTACATGGTGGCTGGTTGGTGCTGCCTGTAGTGCTTCCAGTAGGTGCTGGATTGAGCCAGTGGGTAGGAACCTAGCAGCCCGTACATTCATTCCTCTCAGCCCCTTAAAACTGTCTAACAAATAGAAAAAAAATGTTCCGTGGCAATAAAATGGGCAAAGAGCTTTCTGACAATTTTTTTCTCCAAATGATCCAAATGAATAATCTAGATCTTACATACTCAAGAGTTTGTAGATTGTAAATTGCAGAGAAGAGACATTTTGTGTTAAGTATAAACACGATGCAGATTTAATTATGGGGGCAGTAATTATTTTGCTAATGAATGTTTCATTTACATCGACACTGATCTAGCAAACGGTTTTATCTGGAATTCCATACTGTGGAAGCGGTGCCTGCTGTAGCTCCTCCCCACCTTTTCTACTCCCAACCCCAGGGACTGGTATTCCCTCAGTAAAGCCTGTAAGGCTGCACATTCCCTCAAGGCTGGGTGCCAAGTTCTGGCCCATCTGCTTTTGTAATGAACCAATCCCAAGAGGGTAGCACATTGCAACGCATGATGGTGATGTTAGCTAGCTAGCTACCCAACTGTAAAGCTGTGATTTTGCAGGCATGCCTATAATTTACCTTATCTTTTCATGGTCAGAATGGTCATACCATTTAAATAACATCAGTGATTATACATGAGAACATACACCTTTAGAGATATCCTGCCACTACTAAAATATAGTGTATTGAAGAGAACTCCTACAGGGCAGAATTGGCCTGCCAGACTGCAATTGATTCCTGAAAGGCAGCAAGTACAAGGTGATACTAATTACAGGTTGCTAAACATACAAACAGTCTCACAGGCAGCAGAATATCCCTCCCAGGATGCCAAGCAAGAGCAGCTAGCTGCCAGGCAGCCTAAAGAATGCCAGACAAATGGCAGATATCTGACACAAAGCACAGCAATACAGGGACAGTCTGTCAGACAGCTAGATGAGAGTTTACCCTGCGAGGCAGCCAGCATCACCAGACTGCCTGAAAGGCTGCTTAACAATGTGGTACGAAGTATAAAGACGTATTTCTTACACATGTCCGGCACAGCGTACATATTTGCATTTTAAGACACATGCAGTGCTGACTGGCTAATTCAGCAGTGTTTTACTGCACTGCCGCTTATTTTATGAAAAGATATGTGACAACTAGATATGATTAAAATTTCTACCTTTTGGTCACAAAAGTAATTGAAAAGAAATGATACAACATCAGCAAGTGATGTCCTTCAATAATCTCTTATGCATATGAGTATTTAATGTATTTAGAAGCTGAATGAATAATTCCATGACTGAATAAATAAATAAACCAAGCTTCAGCTAAGAAATGTGAATTTATTGCAGGTGTCACTCCTGTCAATATCTCTGTCCTGGATGCATTAATGGCTGCGGGGATTGGAGAAAAGTTTGAAATGCGTTAGATGAGGCACCTTATTTGTCCTTTTTGGTCCAACAAATGCACACCATCCATCAGGCTGTCTAGCATCGTTGTTTGAGCATCACACTTCTTGTGTGACCTGTCTGCTTCTTAAATTTATTTGCTCTTATCTGCAGCATACCTGTGATGTTGCGAAAACAGGGATTTAAATCTTTCTCTCTGCCGTCATGACAACTTGCCATGATGCCTTATGCAAAATTCTAGAAACACAACATGTTTCAATATCTGCTCTGCTTGCAACAGAATGTAAATACCATAATATGGGTCGCAGTCATGTTTAGCTGGAGGAGGAAATAAGCTCCGATAAGGAGCAACTAAGCACGAAGCCGCTGTGAAAAAAAGTCTGTTGTTTGAATCGACTTGTAGTGACTTTTATAGTAGAATGTGCTCTCAGGTAAAACAGCATCACATATGATAAATTACCTTATCTTACTCTACAAGCAGCAATATTAGAGCTTTAGTCTATTGGTACTCCCTAACCAGGTTTCACTGTCATTGCTGAGCTTAAGCATGAGGACAGTGTAATATGCAATTTGCTTTTGTATTAACACCCCCGACCGAGTGATAACTTCATTGAACTGCATAGATAAGCGGTGCATTGCATCGGGTATAGAGATCTAACTTTCTCACTGTAATTGGACTTGATGATGAATGGCATTGTGGGTGCTAATGTGGCAGTATGGTTTCATCTTGGGCCTCTGGCTCTCACTGGCTATTATCTCCATCCCATGGGGATACATTGTGTCTGAGCCTTTGTTGGCTCTGCGCAGTGGAGTGGAGGACCTAATCTATTTATCACAGGGTCTGCGTGACCACCCAGCCGGGCTGCTATATCGGATCATACTAGGCTCCCTTGTGCTCCTCCTCAGGGGAGGGAGGAAGCACCGATGTAACATGCAGCTTCACACCTGTCAAACAGTACTGGGGTTGGTCATCCCTGAGGAACGGAGTGCAGAAGGCCACGCATTTAAATGTATTTTGTGTCATGGCTTACTTGCCCAAAAAAAATCTGGGACTTTGTCTTTTGCTATAAAGGATGTAATCTTCAGTATTATGGAGAACAAGAATTATCAAGTGTTTGGACGGATTATTATTTCTTCTTTTTTTTTCAGTTTGAGATGTTATTGAGGTGTAGTTGAAGCATGAATCTGGGGACTCTTCACTGCTTCACCGACTTTTTGACATGATGAAATTGCATCATTCAAGCAAAAAATGTTGAACTGCCCCTTGGTGTGGTGTCACAAATGAAGTTCAGTATCATACTTTTCTAATTCAGAGTCTGGCTCATTTTTTTAATCTGCTACTGGAGAACCGAGAGGAAATCAAAACTTTCTAACTATGTTCCCGGTGTAAGAAAACCTTATTCAGTAACAGAGTTGCATCTTTAATAATGAAACTTACTAGAAATTCAGCCCTACAGTAGGACTTTGCTCACAGCATGTTGCACAGTTCACACCATGTCTAGACAGGGATCGTGAATATTTAAATGATTCTGTTTTTAATGCATTTTGTGAATTTAAGTAAGACTTTACCAACTTGACACACTCAGGCCAGACCAGTTAATGTATGTTTTATTATCTTATTTAATGTGTCAGGAACATGCAAGTGCCCAGCCCACAGCAAAAATACCCTCACAGTGGGGAAACATTTGGTCTTTCTTACAAATAACATTACAATGCAAACAAAGAACTTTGTCCTCTAACCCATGTGCTGCAATTAAAATCTGCCACATAAAATGTCTCCTCACTCAAACACGAACACAACACGTCTTTTATTATCTTATTATTCATTCAGTTGTGGATGGTTAAAAAAGGGATATTAGATAATGAATATAAGGTGATATTAGTAGAAAGTGTTGGTAGACATTAACTTTGTCGAATTCATGAAGGGTCTGATTTGTAATACCAAGTGCTGTAGTAGATAGATACAGGCTCTCCAGGGTATGTAAGGGAGTTGCCAGGGCCTGCAGTATTGTCAGCCAGTGAGTGCAGTTAATCATAGTATTATGTTAATAAACCATAAACAGTCTGTGTCAGTAGAGGTTGGTATGAAGCTCTGAAGGTCAAATTATAATTCGTAAAACTTTTTGTGAAAAAGTCACCAGTCTACTTCCAATTTCTTACAAATATATATATATATATATATATATATATATATACATACAGTGTAGCTGAGTGTACAGAGACCATGTGAGTCGTGAATTTCAGCCTAAGCAGAGGCAGCAGTTCACATTTAATCAGTGGCATGAATGTGTCATCCGTCTCACATCCTCGATGCTTTGCTGCTACTTTCCAGCATGGCATCCCTGTGTACAATGTTTCATTTGGTGCTCATTACGCAGACCGCATAGACGGGACGACCAAATTTTGAGTTTTAACTGACGTTTCCATGGCAACGCGCCACTGAATGGGAAGAGGTGAGGTGCGTAGTGCATTTTGCCTTGAGTGGCTGTTCAGATCCAGATGACTCTCCCATTGCTCAGTCAGGAACAGTGTCTGGGGCCATTTATGGAATCCACCTCCTCCAGCCTCCACCAACACATTCCAGCCAACAGGCACAGAGAGCATTTGCATGCTTTGTGCTACACCACGGGCAACAAAACACAGCCACAAGCTACACTTTCATATTCAGACGGTTTGTTGGTTTCATCCATTTTTTTCCTAGACTGTTTGCCCCCTTGTTTGTAGGACAGAGGAACTCATCATATGTTGACAATGGAAGCCAAAGAGAGAAGAAGCATATGATTTATCTCCTCCTCAGGAGAGGGAACTCAATTCCCCCGCATGGTATTTGTTTACCCAAGTGTAGCATGAAATCCTATCAGTTCAAATACTGAGGGATGGACCTGGCTTTACTAAACACTTGCCAAGTGGTCATGCAAGTGGTCTGATGGAGATCAGAAAACTTCACTGTGTGCTATAAGCCGCTGATTTCTCATCCTGACAACTAGATATGTGAAAGACGGCGTTCTGTCTATAGTGCAGTTAATGAAAACACCATCTCCTGTCACTGACACTCCATCTTCAACATAATGGAGCTTTGGTTATCAATATGTGAATGTCCTGTAGCGGTGAAAATTAATCTCTGGTGCTTAAAGTTCATGATGAGATGTGTGAATAATTCACAGCTTCTTGTTTATCTGACCTTGAATTTGTGTGTGTGTGTGTGTGTGTTTTGCTAGCTGGGAAGTGCTGCGGTTCTTATTGTCAAACCTTCGCTGGTGGATGGAGGAGTACCGCTTTGACGGCTTCAGATTTGATGGTGTTACCTCTATGCTGTATCATCACCATGGCATTGGTAAGGATGGTTTGAGTGCATCTTGTAATTTAGGAGTGGGTAGTGTGTTTGAAGCATGTCATTCTCTCCTTTGAAACCTGTAGTACAGTATGCACCATGGATTCCAGATGGTTATAGAATAGGGCCAGTATGAGATTTGTTGAGAGGTCTGAATGATCCCAGCCATCATGTGGTGAAATTTCTTATTTACAAAGCTTGTTTCAGTTAAAAACAAATAAGGTTACAATAATGTAACTACTGGCTGCTGAATTAACCTGATGCCTATACATGAAAATGTTCAAAAGGCTCAGGATAAAAACATTTTCAATGTGGTATTTTACAAACATGTGTAGTTGAGTGAAGTACTTATTTATGGCATGAATTGAAATTGAAAACAGTCGCTGTACTGGAGCCTGATTAGTTGACAAAACCTGTTCCTCTACAGTAATTCAAATGAGGTCATTCTCCTGAGTGAAGTGTGTGATTTTACATGCTAAAACGCTGCCTGATTAGATATTAGATAAAAACAAAAAAACAACACAAAATAAAACAAAAAAAGAGTAGATGTGGAGAGTACAAGAAAGAATCCACATAGCCATTTGCAGAGTAGCAGTCTGGAATATATGTATTATGTTATTATGAATCTCTTTGGATATCCTGCAAGTACTGGTAAGTGCTACTTTCCAATCTCTAAAGTGTCATCTTACTGTGTAGCTCATGTACTTGTGAGCAGATAATGAATCAATGTGTCTCTGTACTATATTTTAACCTGAATGAGTCTAAAAAGGAGCCATAAAAAGTTACATTTATATCTTTATATTAAGGACTGTTCAGAAATATATCAAAGATATGAACCCAAAACAGAGGAATGAAGGATTTTATAAGTTTGGGTAGAAAACATGACAAGTGCTGACTGTGTGGGTGTTTACTCCTCAGGCACGGGCTTCTCAGGGGACTACAGCGAGTACTTTGGCCTTCAGGTGGATGAAGACTCTTTGGTTTACCTGATGCTCGCCAATCACATTCTTCATACCCTTTATCCTGACTGCATCACTATTGCAGAGGTAAAAACACACTACCACTCACACTTTCAGCATCCACTCACGTTGCAGTGACACTGCCCAAAGCTATTATTAATTAAAACACTTATTAGTTAGGCATTGCTTACTTACGTATTCATTGGTGTAATTAAGAAGTAAATCAAAAGGAAATGGGATGCTGCTCTTTTTTTGGCCTGTGGTATAGGATTTTTACCCCTTAATATGTGAGTTGTAGAGTGGTATTGATGTGATCTTGGCTGACTACTGGGAAAGAAACCTGTGCACACAAAGAGAAAATGTGATATGAAATAGTGTGACTTCTCTGCAGGATGTGTCAGGGATGCCTGCTCTCTGCAGAGGAGTGGAGGAGGGAGGACTTGGTTTTGATTACCGACTGGCTATGGCCATTCCTGACAAGTGGATTCAGGTAAGATGATTCACTTCTTTTTAATCTCCCTCTTTTTGTGCCCTGTCTGTTTTTTTTTTCTTCTTTTCTCCCCATCAACTTTTAAAGACACTGCACTGTAGGTCTGAGCTCACATAGAAACTTCTGTATGAGCCACAAAGAGAGAACAAAGTGAAAGCATTTGTTTTCAAAATGAGGATGAAAGACAAAGGGAGTGACAGGGCATGTTAGGACGCATTAAGTACTCTTGTGGTATAATACAGTTGAGTTGGTTGCTAAGCTTTTGAGCCTTTTAAGGGGCTTTCAAGTGTAAGACTTGTTTAGCAATATAGTGACACAAGCATCTTGCCCTGTGTTTTCCTGGAGACTGTTGTGTTCTGGTGTAACTTGAATGGAGATGGATGGCTTGATACACCAAGAAACTAGATGCAATATGCACAGGGAGAAATAGTACAAACATTATCAACTGACTTCTGAAATGCAGGAGTACACTACATATGCTTACATCCTTTGAAAAGTTCTTGTTTATACTTGTACAATAGACTCAGTGACAAGAAAAACTACACAGGCCTGCACCAATGTGTTTAATGGCAGTCCAATAGAACAGTCCTGGGTTAAAGTCTTTGTGAAGCCTATATATAATGTTCAGTTTTTATAGACCGTGTCACAGAAGTATTTATTTATTGGAACTATATATTGTTTTTGTATTAGACTGCATCAAATCACAAGATAATTATATTGCATGACAACAAACTTTGCTTGATTGATGATTGATTTTTTTTTTTTTTACCACAATACTAAAGTACATCATAGTTTCAGCTGATACTACACAATAAAGCAGTGCTTCTTTCAGATGGCTCCTCCTGTTCTATAATTGCAATCTTCAGTTTTATTGAACCTTTCATACTTAAAATGCTGTTTAAAATTTGCATAAAGTTACATCATAAAGCAAACAATATAAAATACAATACACAGAGTGGAACAATATAAACACTTAAGGCTACAAATAGTTAAATACATTTTTTTCCAGTATCCTCTTTCCACAAAATGGATAACAATGAATGCATTTCTACAATCATAATGTCACCATGACAGAAATTCACATTCAAAACTGTAAACAGGTCACAGGAAGGTCACAGGAAGTTTTGGGAAGTTTTTGGGATTTCTGTTTCTGGGATCGTAAAGTCTCTCCATGTGTGAAGAGACTCTGCACTTCAGTTGTTTGTTTTCACCCGGAGCTGCAAGGTTGTTGTATTTTTTTTTAATTAAACTGAAGAGAGTCTTTGTGCTTTTTCTAAAGGAGTGCTAATTTATTTTTCCTTTTTCTTCCTCTTAATCCTACCTACTGTGTGAATGGGCACGCAAAGTTCGAACCTCAGAACACAGTTTTGAATAAATGATGGAAGAGACACAATTGTTATTGAAAATAAAAACATTTGACTTATTCATTCATAATGACTATTCATTATGACCCTTTTCTTAGATCTGTAAATATACCTTTATATGGATGTATGTTTTCATTTGATGTGAGCAGGAAGGGAGACAAGCCTTAATAATGATAACATGAAGGTCATCTAGTCACTGATCCAGGCTGAAATTTCTTTTGTGATGTTTTTTTTTTTTCTTAAGTGGAACATTTGAATAGGCTGACAGTCACCTTTACATTCTACTTTGATTCATTATTCAGTCTGAAATGTCTGTCCTTGGGGTAGCTTTATTTGATGCCAAAGCAAAGGTTATTTCTCTGTTTAAATTCAATGCTCTGTTGATTCTTTTGTTCCCAACCAGTCAGACAATCCGAATAATCTGTCAATCTGAATAGTTAATATGAAACGGACCAGAAACGCTATTTTACCACCAACAAATACTCATCCTCATGTCATCCCCCACTCATTTTAAGGTGAAATATAGCGAATAACTTTACCCATAATAGATTAAAGAAGAAGATGGACAGTTTTTTTTTTTTTTGCTCTATACAATGCAGAAATATTTAAAAAATGTAATCTTTCCATGAAAATATTTCATTGCATGAATAGTGCAATGAACTTTAAAACTTGACTGTGTTATTGTTAAATTGTGTGCCGACTGCATGTTATGAATCCAAACATTTCCATTTTCCTTCAACTTTCGTTTTTTTTTTACATTAAATTTAAGTCTCATTATTCCTACTGTAGTCGCAGTAGAGTGAACATTATTTAACACATTAACCAAATTGTTGTTTCATTTTTGTTGTGGTTATACTGTTCTGTGGAAAGGCTTGTTTGGAAGAGTGCAGCCTTGTGAGTAAGTGCTTTGCTGGGCAGACCACTTGTCTTGCCTGTTTCAGAGTTTTTGAGTTTTTCCATGTTTGGTGAAGGTTAGCATCAGTCATGCCGTACAGCAAAGTGTAGCTCTTTGTTCTGCTACCTTCCAGACAAAATGTCACTAATGTGTACACACTCAAACACAAAAACAGAGAAATACCTACTGAAAGAAAGACAAAGAGCAGCCTCCACAGTGATAAGTGAATTCACAAAAGGAGTTGTTTCGCATCCATGGATGTTACATGTTGTACATAATGATAATGCTGAATTACATCAAAATGTTACTTTACATATATCCTACTTAGATATTTGCATATATTCTATGTGTGACCCAGGTGAATGAGAGAATTATTATAACTATTGCTCTGCCTTTTTACCTATAACTGCTATGATTATTATTATTATTATTATTATTATTATTATTATTATTATTATTATATATCTCAAATAACAGTGGTACTCTTTGCATTGCAGACTGATAGCTGAAAATGGCAGTGAGAGGAGACCCAATGATTTGAACATAAATATTTGGATAATAATTTTAAGGTGGCTTTAGGTAATGGAAGATACAACATAAAATGGAAGACCTTCTCACTGCTCTTTGTATTTAATTCTTACATCTCAGACATCATCGACACCAACATTTTACGTGGACAAACACTGTGGACTTGAAAGGTCTAAATTATGGAGGATGTAATTTACAATAAAAAATGTAATTTTCCCTATAAACCTCACATTATGATTTACACTGATGGTTAGCTTTTACATAAAAGTCTATGTAACTATGAATGAGAGTTTTAACACTAGATTATCAGTGGGGGCCAACAATTTTGAGAAAATGAACATGATGGCAGTGATGGGACATAATTTTTAGATAATTCAACCTCAGTCTGATGCAATATTTAGGTAGGATGAAAACAGAAACAACAACAAAAACAACTGAAATATTTAGTATCGCTACTAAAATAGAAAGAGTACTTGCTATCACTAATCATTACTGGCAAACATGATAATACTGTTGAGTGCTGTGCTACCACCCAGCACTTCTTCAGGCCGGATGGGAAATTCTGGGCACCAAATATTCTCCGTCCTTCTACAACAACTGTTGAAGCACCCTTTAGCTCGGCACTTCAGCCCAAACTGCCACTGTGAAAGTACTTAATGGCGCACAATGGGAAAACATTGTTTATAACTGTGCAGCCATCAGGTATGGAAGTCCATAACTGCATTATGTTGAAGCCAAGTAGCACAGAGAAAATGGATGCATACCCATCCATCCATCCATCCAGAGATAAATAAAGGCTATTATATATATTTCTTGATCTGAAAATGTTTCTTTCTTGCTCCCTGTTCTGATGGCACCAGCATCCAGCTGTACAAGTTCAGACTTGTTCTCAGAAGGCTCATTTTTCAGCTTTCTTTTGGAAGAATGTTTACCTCTTCTGAAAAACATGGATAAATTTACAGTTCTCTGGATCGGTACATAACTCATAATTTATTTTCTCGGCCCCTTTGGTGTTTTCTTCAAAGTTGGTATTAATAAAAATGCCACCCATTCGTCGTCAGTATGCCACAGTGTTTTTATGAAATCAGCAAATATTACTTTCGAAAATACATTTGTAGGAAAGCAGACAGGCAGCAGGTTATCCCTGGGGATGTGTCTGTCTGTTTGGATTGGCTGGTGAATGTGGATTGTTTTGTGTCCTGTTTTACTGTGCATACGTGTGTGTGTGTGTGTGTGTGTGTGTTTAGAGTAAGCAGAGGCCCTTTCTTGTTTGATATTTGACAAAAAGCGCTGTGTGCAGAATGCCTAAAGAGGTTATCTGTTGTAAGATTCATGTAAAGCTCTGTCTTTTTATCGACTATCCCACACTCAAAGTTATATTTACTCATATTTTGGTGAAAAAGCAAAGCAAAGTGTGTGACCTCGGCACTCCATGCATCCTTTTGCGCTACAGTTTCTTGTGTTTCTCGATGGGGGAAGTCTATGCATCGTTAATCAAGTCTGTCTCTCACAGCGGTGGGTTTTACTCAGTAGCTTGGATGGAGGGAGGAGAACAGAGGGCGGGGGGGAGGGGAGAAGGGGGGTAGTCCCGGACTTGACCTTCCTCAGTGATGCTTGCACTAGCTGTGCGGCAGGCAGTGCTGTACCGCTGAGACGCAGCCTCCTCCACGGTAGCCAGAGGTTTCACAGGATTATCCTCGGGACGCCTCTGGAGAGGTTCCTGCTGCTTTTCCTTTTCAAACTATATTGCTTGCAATGCAATATTCGTTTAGATACTTTTTCTGGTTGCATTTTTTCAATTAAATTTGTTGCTTCCCTGATGAGACTTGACGCCATGTGAATCGTAAAGTTGGAGGAGAGCAAGTGAGCAGCGAAATTCATGTATTTCTGTGCAGGGAAGCATTCATATGAACATGCCTTGGTATAGCCAGTGAAGTGCACTCAGGGCTCGCCTTGCCTCCTCTCACAGAGTGTCAATTAGGGAGGGATTTGAATGGACTGAAGTGCAGCCTCCAGTGAGGTGTGTGTTGCAGAACAGGAGATGTGGAGCAGGGAGGGCAGGCGTTCAGAAAGATAGACAGAGAGACAGACAGGCAGGAAGAAACAGAAAGAAAGAGACAAAGAGCAACAGAGCTGTGAGCTTATTTATAGATTCACATGTGTGCACGAATGAATCTCTTTTGGTTCCCCGAGCAGGGCCTCACGCTGTGTTTCGTCCTCAGCATGACTGATTGATATGACTCATTTACTGGCTGCAGAAGGCTGTTAGGACCAACAGGCTGTGAAAAATTAAGATATCCTAATGAGAGGACCAGATAAGGCGCACAGCACAAGTTTGGATGATTCGATCTGATTATGACCATAAAATGCTGTCACTCCTAATGGATAATATTACAAAAGCCCTCTAATTTAACAAGCACCCTTCCCTCCAGCTACAATAGATTGAGATGTAATTGAAACAATTAGAGGCGGAGGAGGTAGAGGGCTCGCTGGTCGCAGCTTGGATAAGAGAAGGCGATGCAGCGAATTCTCCAGCATCCCTCAGCTTCTCTCAGCTCTTCAACTTGAATGACCTCTGAGTCAATTGTCCCAATTTTTGTTTCTGTTCCTCCATTTAATTGAATGAAAATATCATTCTGTGCAGCTCTCCCCTTATTAGTTTCAGGGGAAAAATCCATTTCTGGTGCTCATTCTTTGCTCTGTCCATCATACTGGAAACACTTTCAATTAACATGGCTTAATAAAATTCAAGCTGCCGGCAAGCGATGATGGACTCCAGCTTGTTTATGTAAACATGGCTTCATCGCCACCCTTTAAAGGGCGCCCACTCTCTTTGACCCTCTCGCCCAGCGTCACCCTCAGTTTGCTTCATTTAACGGCAACATTTCAGGCTCATCCGGCTTTGTTTTATTAGCTAATTGCACTCTGAGGCCTCCCTAGTATGGTGTTAACTGGCAGTGCAGGATTGAGACAGTGCAGGCTTCTTCAGTGAGGCTTTTTACAGGAGAACTGCGAGATGAGCTAAGGAGTGCCTTTCAGCTGAGTGAAGCTTCTGGCAGAGACGTTTGCGTGGGCAGAAAGTTCATTAATTTCTAAAACTGTGAAAAGATAAAGATCGGGAGGCATTAGGTTGATCCGCAGGATTGAGAGTTGTACACCTTCATTCTCTGCTCACCTCTCGGGGCGGCGCTGTATGTGTGAAGAGAGGATGTCCCCATAGCAACACAAACTCAAACACAGTTCCAGTAGACATGTTTGCAAGGACAGGAGAGGCAGGAGGCTAGGGACAGCCACCAAATGTAAAACAAGAGCTTTACACTAAACGCATCTCTGCCTCCAAGTCCTTCCCAACACCGTGTGAGGGTAGTCGAGAGGCTCTTGAATCAGTCATAGCATGTCAGTGGCAGCGAGATGACCTCATCCTGCACTGCTAGATTTTTTTTTTTATTTTTGTTCTGGCTCTGCCTAATTAATCTGGGCACTCTGGTTGGCTCCTGACAGCAGGCTTGTAAAGTAAGATTTGTGCACTGCTCATTATCATTGATGAAGTGGAGTGCCAGCGGTGCCAGGAAGCTCGGCTGGTCGGGGCTGATGTGGGTGAGCTGGTGGTAGGGAAGTCGTCAACCCAGTCACTCCTGTCTCCGCTCCGACAGTCCTGCTCCCAGATTAATTGCTCCCAGACCACTTTTGCGGTTGAATTGAATTGTAATGATTCATAAGGAAGTGTAAAGTGTCTGATTGTACGTGGATGTGGAGGCGACGGGAATGATCTCCGGGGTATATTCTGTAGATCAGGGGTGTCAAACTGTTCCACAAAGGGCCGGTGTGGCTGCAGGTTTTTGTTCCAACCAATGAAGAGCACACAGTTTGACCAATCAACTGTCTGAAGACTGAGATCAGTTGATTAAATGAGTCAAGTCTGGTGTGCTGCTGCTTGGTTGGAACAAAAACCTGCAGCCACACCGGCCCTTTGTGGAACAGGTTTGACACCTCTGCTGTAGATTCAGTTGTTTATTTTTTATATTGGAGCCAGTGGAAAAAAAAGAAACCAGCATTTAGAGGATTTATTTATTTTCAGCTGGTGTTGCATTCTACATTTAGCTGAAAGAATGAAATTCATTTTTAAGCTGTATATTACAGTTTAGTTTATTCACATATTAACTGCTTTATTGGAATATTGGTCAGGATCTCACAGACCCAGCCTGCCTTATCAAGATACTTTCCTTTTCTTTAGTGATTCAGTGATTCCTTACATATCCATTTATTGTATACTGTTTACCAAAATGTTTTCATGCTCTGAAAACTTGGCTTCAAATCGTAGGTATTTATCTATAGCATTAAATATTCATGACTTAAAAAAGAAACAATCAGAGTTAAAAAGAAACATCCTCAGGTAGTGTGTCAAGAGCAAGCAAATAAACTACATAAACAGCTTTTACTTTACATGGACTGGATTTGACCTGGTATCTTTGACAAGGGGTGAGGGCTAAGAAAAGGATGCAAATGCACGACTCGAGTACACAGGAATAAGAGGCTAAGAGCTGGTCTTCAATCCAAACAAGGTCGGTACACAGAAAGGCAGTCCAAAATCAGGCAGAGGTATCAAAATCGTAAGGCAAAGGGAAAAACTGTAAAGAGAACAAACCAGGTCAAATCACACAGGGAGTAAGACAAGGAAATAATGCTAGAACGCTTGACTATACAGACAAAGACGATCTGGCAGAGAACAAAGGGGAGACCAAGACTTAAATACACTAGGAGGCGGGGAAACAATAAGACACAGGTGCAACACATTAGGGGCGGGACAGGTAATCACTGAGGCGGGAAACAAAGGAGAACAGGAAGCGAAACTACTAAAAAGACAAAGTAATTTCAAAGTAAAACAGGAAACTAACTAAACTGGTATCGAGGAACACACAGACAAACAGGACCTGACTCAGGAGCTGGATGCGACAATCTTGGGTTGGTAAAAACAATGTGAAAGCCTGCTGGTTGACTTGTGATTTAAAAAGTGATTTAAGAGGTTGTACAAATTTTCTCAAAGGTCTTATAAGCTTCCCAGCATCAAGGGCCTGATCAGTTTTGATGTTAAACTGATGAATAGCAAGCAAGGCTTGTCTTGAGGATCTGAGGCAGCACACCAAGCTCATGGGGAGTTAAAAGGTCTGAGAATTTGTTGTACATGTAGATTATGCCTCAGGTGCCTCAAAGAGTTTTTCCGGTGGCATTGGCGCTGACTAATATGGCCACACAAGGCTAAGGTGAAGAAGAGTGAATGTGAACAGATGGTGATATATAGACTGGGAAAGCCTCTATTTAGGTGGACCAGCCAGTTCATCTCAGACATATTGATCGGCACAATTTACTCTCTTTACTCAGAGGATTATGGCTCTGTAGAGTAATATAAAGGTTTCCTGACATGTCAATCAGCTGTCACGACCAATTCCACCGAGCAGACTTCAGCCTGTCACTGAGTTGGACTTGCCAACTCCCTCACCAATCACACAGACCGCATGTCTATCACCAAGGGTTCTTGGAGGGCATAAACGCTGATTTTTGTCTTCACATTTAGGAATGATACTGATACTGTGGCTTTCTAGCATCTGTCTTGTTCACTGTGTCATCTCTGTGCCCACTGCAGTACATCTTTACTCTGCCCTGTGCCATTATTTGCTTGTGCAACTTTGAGTGATTAGGACCAGTTAGTGCAACTGCATAGCAGCACAGCGTGGGCAGAAAAGCTCATGTTGGCATGTTGTGGTGCCCCCCTCAGTTTCCTTCTGACCCCTGAAAATGACTCCTTTGGCAGGAAGTGTGCATGTAGGCAGGCCAGCGACAAGGCATCGATTCCATGGTTGGATTTATTGTTGAATCCCTCCGTTTGGATGAGAGGCTCTGACCTTGCCCATCTCAAGTGGGGAGAGCTGATGCCTTACTACCCATGGGCTGTAGTGAAGTTATTAAAAACTCCATTACCGCCATTCAAAGGTAGACATAACTCACAGTGCGGATATAGAGATGTCAAAACAGAGATTGATCTGAGAAAGAAGTGTAACCCAGAGAAAACTTAAGAAAGGTAGAAAGACTGCCAGAACTGAAATACTGAGCTTCAGACATCAGTCAGAGCCCGACTGGATCTCTCAGCTACACATCTATCATTCCCTTTTTCAATAACCCCTCTCTGTCACTGTGTAGATCCTGAAGGAGTTAAAGGATGAAGACTGGAGCATAGGCAATATTGTCTACACACTGATCAACAGGCGCTACGGAGAGAAATGCATAGCCTATGCAGAAAGTCATGATCAGGTTGGCCATTTTCTACATGATCCTATTTTACAGTGTCAATAGAGTCTGCCTTATCTCAGTGTGAATAATAAAGCCTACCCTTCCAGGCTCTGGTTGGGGATAAGACTCTGGCCTTCTGGTTGATGGACAAGGAGATGTACACCAACATGAGCTCCCTGATTCCCATGACACCCATCATTGACCGCGGCATGCAACTGCATAAGATGATTCGTCTCCTCTCTCATAGTCTGGGTGGAGAAGGTTACCTCAACTTCATGGGTGAGTCATCATGGCAACACACAGAGAATCTAACACTACAGTTGCATATACATTGAATTACACTGTATACCAGAATAAATGACATTAAGCCGTCATTTAGAAATGATAGTATTACCCTTGCTATCTGCCATTCAATAAGATCCTGTTTTTTTGATGGCATCCTATGGTATATTTTAGAGTTGAAACAATTATAATAAGCCAGTACTAATTTCAGTCACCTAGCATGGAGAATGTCAGGCCTTTCTTTGTTTCTCTCAGGTGTGAGGATTTTTTCTGGTTTGCATCACTGAAAATTAAAGGATGAAATTTGATGTCTTTGGCTTTAAGAAATTGTGATGATACACATCTCATAGCGTAAACAACTACTCGATAAATTGAAAAGAATAACTGACAGATTAATCTGTAATGAAAATAACTGTTTGTTGCATCCTTAATATACTGTAGACATGTAAATGTGTATTATACAAATTCCAATTCAAAATTCACATCATGTGTTCATGTATCATATTACATATAAAACAATCCAATTACATTTCATGTCATATGCTGTCACATAATCATTTGATTAGGCCATATTATTATATAATCTTGCCATGCCTGCATGGTTAAGGTGGCATTGAAATGCTGAACAATCACAAGGCGAGAGAGGTCATAATTATGAGGCAGTGTCCTTCTGTTTGGTTTATATTTTAATAAAAGAGATGAGGGGAATCATTTCCAATCCCTCTCCTGTGCTGTATTCTTCCTGAATTTGAACTTCTCCCCTCAGGCAGACACAACAATGCTTAAGTGTTCACCGAACAGATATAAACACGCATTTATTCTCCTGTCCATCCCAGTCCTCCACAGGCAACAGGCAGAAACAGGCTTCACTATAAATATTTAATTGATAAGCTATCCCTACTGTGTTCATTTGCGCTACTGTTAGAGGTGTTATCTTATGTGTTGTGGTGTCATTTGTTTTTGTACAAATCATTATGTCATTTTGTGTTTTTTCGCTTCAGGATAAGACTGAAAAACAGATTTTACCTTTGCAATAATAAACATATTCCAATTCAACATAAAGGCTTAAAATAGCTTGACATAGCCCTTGTTAATTATTTTCCATTTGGGGTAAAGTGCTTAGTTATTAGATTTGTTATATTTCTTTCATGGAATATATCTCTGGAGTAGCTCACCACCAATGAGTCAAGGCTGATGATAAGCATCAAAGAATTCTTTTGAAGTGGGGTTGACATTAATACTTACTTTCCAGAGCTGATGGTGAAAAACAGGACAAAAGCTGCCTGAGATCAGATAGGTTCTTTTTTTTTTGGAAATGGATCCAATTCTCAGTCTCTGTTGAGATGCTTTTCATTTTCAACAGATCATCTGAGCTACGACATGGCTTCATCGAAGCCTGCTGGTCAAGATAATAAAGTGATAATTAATGACGATGGAAGTTGACCTTGGTTGAAGGGAACATGTTTCCTTGCATGTGCTGCTCTCTGGCTTAATGTAAATACAGCCTACACTTGTGATCCACAGCATTTTAGCTCCACCTGGTGACTAGGCGATCTGGTCAAGCTCTGAGTCCAAACAGTCAAAATATTTCCTCAGTGCCTGTGCTGGATTCATTATCACCCAGTATTCACTGCAATGTCCAGTCTTACTTGAAGAAAGAAGAGAATGAAACACCCGGTGAATTTCTGCTAAGTGGGCTGATGTGTGGGGGAAAAGAAGCACAATCAAAGCAGCTGTTCTCGATAGACAATCATAACAGGGCAGCTCATAATGAACAGGATGTCAGAGAATTGACCCCATGTGGGCAGTTGAAGGACAGTTGATAATAATTATATCTGATTCTCCGTATAAGTATAGCTAAAAGGCACACTCTGCTGTACTCTTGGTGCTTTGTCTCCCATGGATTTTTGTGCCACATTTACTCTCAGCCAATCAGTGCAGCAGCAGAATCATCAGGAGTTGGTGCAGTGGGTGAAAAACAATACTTGAAAAGTCAATTTGACAATGATTTCATGAAGTCAGTCAATCATCTTTTGTTAAAAAAGAAAAAGAGACTTAGGTGGATTGCTCACTTACAGTATTAGCATCAACCCATACAATTTTTGCACCTATACGGCATTAAAAGGACAATCTACGAGTGTTATGTTGCAGATGATGACTGATTTAGGCAGCACCCTGTTATTATCAGTTTTACTGCAGGAACTTATGGATAGTACGTCACATATGTGACTGTCCTCCATTCCCTCAGTTATTCTCTTTTTTCACAAGGTTTATGAGGATCTGGAAGGCTTTTTATTGGAGATAGTTATGCACTTCAATTGTGATCGTTATTGAAAAAGACAGAAGTGGCTTTTCCATTTTTACTTTTGAGTAAATCTTTTATGTATCAGTTAATTTATCAGTTTTTGTACGTGTTGTGCCATAGGTTTGGAGAAATGGCAAACTCTTCTGTAGTAGCAACAGAGTTGTTCTAAAGAACAGGAAGAGTCCCCTAGTAAAGTTAAATAAAATCAACCCTTTTCAAAATGATTACTCACTAACAATTACGCTTATTCTGATCCATTTCCTTAAATCAGAGTTTGCAGAATTACTCAGACAAATAAGGCAAACTTGATTCAAACTTTAATTTACCCCATTCTGTCAAGTAATCCTCAGTGTTTTGAAGAGTAGAGATATGGAAAGGAGACCAGTGTTACAGAGGCAGGGAAAGGAATACGTTCTCTTTTGAGAACTGCTGTCTGGCTGACTAAAAGAATGGTGCCATCATCTTTTGATAACAGTAATAATGGATGAAAGTTAAAAGTTTTTTTTCTGAAGAACAGAAAATCTGGGAACAGAAAAAAAAAAGTTTCAAAATCTACAAAGACGCACTGCACCGAAGTTCCTCCCTGGGAAGTTTTCAAAGTTCAGGCCATCGGGTGGGCAAGCAGTAGGGAAATGCTCAAGAAAAGAAAAAAAGAAAATCAAGTAAATCCGAGATGACATGCCGTGTCAATGGATCAATGACAAGAGAGTCATTTAGCTAGTGCTGAGCAAGAGCAAATTGTTTGAGCAAGCAAATCAATTTGAAGTGCCTAGCCCAGAAAAACCCATTTATTTACTCATGACCAATAGCAAACACCACACAGCAAGAGGACAGAGGGAACGTTCGTATTTGAGATGCTGAGAGATGGATACTGTAAAGGATGTTGGAGTGTCAATGACATTAAAGCGCCAAGTGGCGTGGCAGTAATGAAACGCCTCAGTGGTTTTATCATTACATCGGCAGGGACAGAATAGAACCGCTCGCACTTCCTGACTTTCAGGGCTCACAGAGACTTAAGATAACCTTGCAGATTTACAGTCTAAATTATTGAGCTAAAAACTTCTCCCAGCACTCTGTATTCATGGGGTGCTACAATGCAACAGGCAACCATTATACTGTGGCCCTGGACAATGAATTGAAAACCAGTGCTTCCTCTCTCATACATTTCAAATAGATAATCTCACTGAGAGCAAACTGTGCTTTCAGTCATGTTGCTTTGGATGCATGTGCCAATGCCACTTCTGCTGCTGGACCAATAACGCATATTTAATGTGCAAACTGGGAGCATATATTAACAAGGTAACAAGAAATCAATCCAGCAAGTGTAAATAAACATTGCATTACATCTTTATCTTTTTTCTTTTGTTTTTGTTTTTTTTCTTTTTTTTTTGGACTGCATCTAAAACCTTCCGTGACTCTCGCCTTCCCATCCCCTCTGACTCCCTCATTGATCTTCCTTTACCAGAACCTCTCCAATGAAAAACACATTGATCCTTGGCTTCTTCTTGTGCTGCTAATTACTGAGGGGACTGTGTCACTATCAGGCCCTTATCTGATGCAGGGTTGTGTAGAGGAGTAATGGGATGTGCCAGCTGAAAAGCTGTCTGACATAACCCTGTGTAAACATGGCTGCCCCTCATTAATCATATCATTATTGAACCATTACAAATTTAAACATCAACATCATCAAACACACTTTTAGTTTAGTTTGTCAAAGTAAAATCTTGTGCAAAATCTTTGTGCAGCCTTGAAAAGAAAAATATTTTTAGATTGTTTTAACCATAATTTTTACTTAACTCCAGCAAGGCAACATTCAATCTGATTTTTCATTTTTACTTGTTGCTTTTCCTTGAATTTCAACATTTTTTTTCTTTTTGTGACACTAAGTCTAAAGTCTACTGACTTTTAACTGACTTTTTGCTAGCATGCTCACAATGAAAATACCAAAATGCTGATGTTAGGTCTAATGTTTACTAGTTTAGAGTGTTAGTATACTAACATTTGCTAATTAGCACTCAACACAAGGTAAAGATAGCGATGACATCACCATCCCTAGAGCCGTGCCACTGGCGTTGCTAATAAAAAGCCTGACTTGTTTTTCCTCTGAAAGGATAACTGTGGATTGTTACAATTTGGGCTTTTACTTGTATAGTTTCATAGTTTTCAGTCATTATAGCATCAAACTTATTTCTCAGATCAAAACAGTAACATCACTAAAAAGAACTCTGGTGGAACAAGAAACATGAGCAGTCGGATCATACAGGTTCAAAACAAACCCCCAGGTTAGCCAAACTTGTTTGGAAGAGAAACAAACAACAAACAGAAAAACTAAAAGCCAAACTGTTCTATGTAAATTTGCTGGGTAAACTGCGACCTGCCCATACTTACTGGAGTAATGACTTATGCATAGTTTGTCTTTACAGCTTTCCTCTAAATACAGTGGCTTAGATCATCTGGCTAAACAGTTGGCTTGTTTACAACCTGTCTGATCTTCTAACTCCTTTTGTGTTTTGCCCCATCTGATGTTATTGTAGTCAGACATTGTAAAATGTTTAACTTTGTCTTTGACAGACTTTAATTATCCTTTAATGATGTTTTTAAAAAACAGTCCTTTTTATATTTCTATTTCAGATATTTTATTTTATTTCATATAACACTGCAGCAGATATATTATGAGACACAAATGATGATTTTATTTATGTGTGTTTTGGGGTGGGAATTCATCACATTTCATTCTCGTACAGAATGTGCTATCTGGTTTATTTCAGCTGTGAGGAGGCAGAGGAAGGTGATTATCATGGTGATTAATGCAGGCATATGGGAGGAACATTGCCGTGTTATCGTAGAGGAGAAGGAAATGATTACCTAATGGAGGTGTGTCCAATGTGTTTCTTTAAAGCTGAAATGAAAAGATGAGTCAAAGGCTTCCATGGGTTACTGAATCAACCTGTGCAGGAAATCAATCATCTCCACTAGACTTTGTAAAATAATAACACTGGAAAACTGAAAGTAAATACAGGCAAAAGAGGCCGGTGCACTAACACCATTAATGAAGTGTAGCTCTTTTAAAAGCTTTTATCAAAGCGGCGTCCTGTATCTGGGCTCGCTGTCTTGGATAGAAATTAGCAGACAGGCTGGCCATGTTTTTCTCTAACTCCTGTGTTTTTGCGCATGCACTTGCGCATGTTTCGTTGAATTTACTCAATTTTAATGTTGAAAGTGGTTGCATGCAATACACTCATCTAAATCTAGACATATTTTTTAAGCTGCCTGTACTTAATAGGAAAGAGTAACAAGTACTCAGAATTTTTGTGCTGAAACTGCTTATATAATTTATTTGAAATTACTCAAAAATATTAAGTACAGTCAACTTAAAAAAATATGTCGAGATTTAGATGAATGTATGCAACCACTTTCAATATTAAAATTGAGTAAATTCAACAAAACATTTTTTCAGTGTGTGTGTGTATTTGTGTCTCTACATGTGTACATGCCCTCTCTTCTTCCATATATCACACATGTTATCACAGAGCAACTGGATGATAAGGAACAGCTTAATGCTGAGTGCTCATTAATGGAGAGGTCCACACATAAACATTTCCACACAGTAAAGTTGTTGTGTGGTGGTGGTCTTACTTGTGCAGGTCAAGTGTAGGCCAGTAGATGAAATCATGTCACGCTGAAATATTTTGAGTAGTGTGGAGAAACGGTTTCTTACGCTCATTATTTAGCCCTCTCTGTTTTCACGCCTGTAGTTCACCTCCTTCACTGAAGTAGAGGAAAAAAATGGTCCATTGTTTCCCTTTGGTTCTAGTCCATGTAGAGTGTCTGTGACCTATTCTGCATCATCAGCGCTCCATGGGCCCACAGGGGTAAATCAAAACAAAATTAATTTCAGTGACCGACAGCATGTGACACTGTGCTCACCGGCGCTTGAAGTCTTCACTTATTTTCCCTGGTGTTCACAAAAAAAAGCTCACACAGAGAAATAAGAGAAACAGTTGTTCATGAGCAGCAGTTCAGACAACGCGATTCTATTTGTCATAAATAATGACAAAAGGCTACAGACAGCCGACCGATATGGGCCATCTAATAGTACAATATTACTGGGGAGCTTGTTGCCATCATTGGCAGAGGAATGGATACCTATGACCACTCAGGCTGATCAATGTGGACCTACAGCAGAACAACAGAAACTTTATCTTTTTAGGTGGTTGTGGAGCAATATTTTGGTCCAAGCCAAATGTGGGCCACAGATGTCAATCAAACTCCAAACTTGCAAGATTCCTGCCATTTAAATTCAAGAGAAGGCAAACTGCTTTTCCACAGATTTAATACTTTACTTTATTCCTTTGCAGGTATGAGTAGCTTCACATCCTTTGTGCATTGCATTTAGGAACAAATGGGTTTATAAACAGCATGCTCACAAATCAAGCAGATTTTGTATGCACACTAACATCTCTGATAATGTGTAATTTTGTCAACGAGAATGCACAACATACTCAAAACTTGCTTTGAACTGAGACATCTACAATTGGATAGACTCAGCTGTTTTATACACATGGCACATAGTTAAATGTCTGTGTAATTCATTTGTAGCTTGGAGATGTGATGTTTGTAGTATTCATGGATCTGTTGACAATTGTAATGTGAAGAATAGCAGCCTTTTTGATGGCTTTTTGGCAGTCTGAAGTCTGCATTACATGCCGCTGCAGTGATCATTTTCTCACTTTTTCCTCACCAGAAAAATGTACAATGCTTTTGTGGTTGCTCTCATTACCACCACCTACACATACTGTATGCAATACAGTGCAACACAGAGAGCCCTTCTCCCTAGGGTGTGTCGAAAGTTTTTTTTGTGTCGAATTCTGGGAAATGTAGGAACTCAAAAGTATTGTAGATGTTGACCAGCCAGGCTGAGAACGGATTCACCAAAATAGTAAATTATGCATTGAACATCACATATTGATGTCTGACAGTGAAAGAGTACCTGAATGTGGATTTTTTTTTTCTCCTGGAGGCTGAGGTCCCTGAGGTAATCATTCTTAGGTGCCACTTAAAGGGAGGAGCCTCTAACACAGCATTTGAGAGTATTCTTTTATGCCATTGCTCCCTCTTGACATGTCTTGATATCATGTGAAGGCTACCTGAGTCCAGAGAATACTGTGACTGCCTTTGTAAAATTAAAAAAAGGAAGGCTGTCAAATTGTAGCACGTCTTTCATTTCATTCATCTTTCATTCGGCACAATCCTTTGTTCCTCGGTTGCCTTTTCAAGTGGGTTGAGAATGTAGACAGCGTGTAGTTTTCTGTTGTAAATCTAGTTCTGTGATTGCAAGTGGAGCCCTCAAATCAGGCCCTGTAAACCTGTAGTCATTCCTTTCCCCTGTTTATCACACTTGTGCATGTATGTCCTTAGCCAATGAGCTTATTTAAATATATAGGGGTATCCTTAATGTAGGGTAGCAGTGATAGGACTCGTTGAAATACATGCTGGTGGAGGGTAAATTGTTACTTTGCTGTCATGTTCTTGACTTTTGTCATCTAAAAACTACTTACACTGTTTGAAATAACCAGACCTCATCGTCTGCATTAAATTGTGACTGACTGTAGAGCATTCTACAAAAATCAGTCAGGATGGGGAATGCCTGCTCTGGCCCAAATATTATACATGTGGCAGAGAAAGTCTAGCAATATTGTAAAACGGTCACATAGTAAGTCTCCAAACTCCTGATATTCAGTATGAAGCACAGACTTTCTGTTGCGCTACTGCATACAAAGCCCACCAGTGCCTGAGCTTGTCCAACTCAGTGCTGCTGGCACCTGATTCCTTTCCGCATTCCCCAGTTTTGTTCCGAAGGGTGGATTGTCCGGGGGTAGCTTAGATCTAACATTATTTTGTATTGTGCAATTCAAGGCTTTCAGTTCAATACACATTAATAATCAAACAATTCACGATATGTTTTGTTCAAACTGTGTTGAACAGGAGAGTGGTGTGGGTGTTGAGCGAGGGAGGGAGGGTGATTTGGACAGCTGAGGAAGGTGCTTGAAATGGGTTTTTTCTTCCTTGAGGCTCTGAAGACACCAGATATTTGGGGAGATTGACACTTTAGACAGTCCCCCTAGTGGCAGCACAGCACTCATGAGAACTTCATTGTCTCTTTGCTTCAGGGCAGTCATGCCTACTCGACATATCACCTGCCACCTGTGGTCAAGGCCATGACACAGCCCACAGCGGCTGTAACATCCATGGTGAAATTGCTCATTTGCCCTGCTGAGACAGATGCAAAAAAACAGCTCTGTCAAAGATGGGAGCCTCCTGCCATGACACACACACATAACACACTCATAGACTTAGAATAGAATTTTTTTAGGCAATGGGGTGATGAAAACTGGCTTGGAGGTGCCCTCTAGAAAAACTGAGGAGGGCCACAAGGGTGAAGCTTACTGCTGATGTTCTTTGACACAGACTTCAAAAGACTAGGAAAGTCTCACGGAGCTTGCTCACCTGACTCACTAACATCCAGTGTGAGAAGGACAAGAAGGCGTTGTCTTCAGTACTGCTGAGAAGTGTGGAGTTGTCTTTATCTCCCAAGGGAAGCCACAGCGAGGAAGGATCTGTGGAGGGACAGAGGGCCACCCTATAGTACAGAATGGATCACTGTGATTTTACTGGAATGTCATCCATAGTGGTTATATATAGCAGCTACAGCACTGCTGTCTTCTTGTCATCTGACAACAAAAGCCATTTGATCCATACACTGGTGGATGATCCTAATGGCAGCATTCTCAGCACTGAGGTGACACTGGTGAGCAAACCTGGACAGGAGTATAGAAAAGCAGACGTGAAGCAGCATCATTGCTACTCTTACCCAAGCTCCAGTAGAGTTGGACAAACTCTTTCTGACTGGCTGAGCACACCCAGTGCAGACACATTTCAGTCTGTAACAATGTAGAGCAGCTATTTCTAGGAAGGGAGGATGAAGCAGAACTTCAGTACATCAGCTGATCTTTTTATTCAACAAAAATGAATCAAGGTGATCCCACCATATGTTTCCAAAGCCATCCAAAGCCTCATTTACATGTACAGTTACACTACACTATATTTACTAGAAATTTAGCTCCTACGAGACATACCAATGTTTCAGCAATGTGGTGTTCCTACCTCAGAGAATTTATGTCATAGCTTTCATTTGTTTTTGTTTTTTTGTGATTTGTGACCATCATATGTTGAAAATTATCAAACACGTTGGTGTAAAATTTAATGTTGAGGAAGAAACTTAATAATTCTGGTGATCTTTTGACCTTCCCTCTAGCACAACAATAAGTGCAAACAATTTAATGGTCAACACATCTCAAAATCAAAACAAATGTTACTAATAAGTAGAATTGATTTTGCTGACCTTATGACCTTTACTGTAGCACCATCATTACAGAACACTTGCAAATTATAAATACGTATATATCAGGGCCTGTTACTAATACAGACACAAAATTCGCTGTTCTTATTTATTTTCACAGGATTTCAGACAGGTGAATTACTTGTTTGCAACCTCATATCTCCATAAACTTATATATGATATTATTAATTATTGAGACAGGTTACAATTTTGTTGGAGGGTGCCGTGTTGATGTGGAGCCACTGTGATGAGAGAAACAAACAAAAATAAATAAAATTTGTAAGTGGTCTATAAATGTTGCCTATAAATGCCTTTTTATAATTTTATATTAATAGTTTGCCATTGACTAAAATTTTATTAGAATTTAATATTTAAGCTTATTCAGCATTAAAATGTAGTGAATAAACAGTTTGACTTATTTACTTAGAGAAAACCATGCCCATGCAATATACAATGTGTGACTTTTTTCACAAGCCTGTAACTAAATACAGTATAGGTCCTGTGCTCGGTGAGATTATTTGCACTTGAAAGATTAATATGGGAATTTCAGATGCACAATGAATGTGTAGTGTACTCATTCCTTGTGTGGTGTGCAGGGTAGTTTGAGGAGTAATTCTCTCCTTTACATTTCAAGTTCAGCTGTGTGGGAGGCTTGTTTTTCATGCAGATGTCACAAGAAAAGTCTCTCTCTCTCTCTCTCTCTCTCTCTCTCTCTCTCTCTCTCTCTCTCTCTCTCTCTCTCTCTCGCTCTCTTTCTGTGTGTGTGAGTGTGTGTGTGCCTGTCTTTGCTGCCCTAATTCCTAGGCAAGTGCTGCAGTGGGCTGCTGCTGGCAGTCCATGCCTTATTGTTTGGTACTTCTTTAACACCTACATAATGTATTTCATTAGAATCTGCTGTCACTCCCTGTCCGTTCCACTTCATCCCATCACTCTGAGTTTTTCTTTTTTTTTTTTTTTTAAGGAGGTGGGGGCTCTTAGCACCAAATAAACAACTGGCCTCTATTCTGTTGTCATGCATCTTCCTCTGTGTCTTGTCTGTGTATTTCTTCCTCTGCCGGGAATTCAATTATCCCGGCTGTTGTTTTATGATGTTGTCGTGACATCCGATGACGGATTCATTATCTCATCTCCTGGCATGACAGCATCACAGCAACAGGACCACTTCTGCAGTATGCATTCAGCTTTACATTTGGACTGTGTAACTCCGTCTGCACCAGCGATGCCTGTCTTAAGTCTTCGTGAAGGAATATGAACTATCTTCTGGAGTAGTTACATCAAAACCACAGTAGTTGTGGTGGTTGTTAGGTGGCAGAAGGATTCAGAAAATGTTTTCATAAATGTGAGTTAATCAGCAACAAAGAGAGATCTCTTGCAGAATTCCCAGTTTTGTGCTTATTTGTGTATAGTTCTATACAGTTTGTCCTCATTTCCAGCTCTGACTTGAAGTTTGCTCTCTGTTATGGAAAAATAATATATAAATTTATCCCGGTGAATTATTTTTGCATATATTTGTTGAAAAAGTGGGACTCAAATAAAAGCTATAGGATTTATTTGCAGTGTTTTTACTTGTGTTGGCTTCTCTTTTTAAAGTTTTTGTTCATGAAAGGACAGGTTCCTCTGTGACAGGAAGGTTGGTGCACTGTAGTTGGTGAAACTGCTGCAAGAGCTTGTGGCTCTGTTTTAATATGGAAAGTATCATGCTCTGCTGGGGTTATAAAAAGGTCGCAGACTGTCGCTGACTCTGGTATCTTTGATCTCTGTCTCTTTTTTTTTTGTCTTGTTAAAATTGCACAAAACCTGAAATGAACCTCATATAGCGCAGCTCGATAGAGTATGCTAATTCATGGAGACTGTGTTCCTTTCCCTTCATTATGTACATTCTTTAATAACACTCTCTGTGTTGCAGGGAATGAGTTTGGCCATCCTGAGTGGCTGGATTTCCCCAGAGAGGGGAACAATCAGAGTTACCACTATGCCCGGCGGCAGTTTAACCTAGTGGATATGGATCACCTCCGCTACTGTCAGCTGTACGCCTTTGACCGGGACATGAACCGTACCGAAGACAAGTATGGCTGGCTGGCTGCCCCACCTGTAAGGACATCAAACGCTCACTGTACAGTAGGCTTTTCTTTATGCAGACAATCTCAATGACAAAGTCACATGAAAATATATTGTCACAGCACCATTTTTAGTTACATATAGAATATTTCGTAATTTCTAGTGTCACAGCCATTGTCATATAAGATTTTTTTAAACAGTAAATGTATTCTTAAACCATCATCTTCTCACACTTGTACAGTTTCAAAATTGGGGAGTACAGTAGGTGCTTTAGTACTGAACTCAGGCAGGAGATAAATGTACCATTATGAGAGTTCATTTTGGAAAATGTCTTGTTTCTCTGGCTTCTGTCAAGGTGAACAGTAATAAATTTCACTCTCATCTGCTTTTCTCTTCGCCTGCTGTTGAAGCCTATGGGAGAAAAAATTATGTTTTTCTCTTGAGGGGCTGGTAGCAAAGTAATGGGATAATGCAAATGGAGAGGGTGGATAAATTGACAGGGATTAGAAGTAACTCCCTGTAATTGATTCAAAAATACCCTCCCTCACATCCCCAGGAATCAGTTTTCAGATTAGAACTACTACACCTCGCTGCCTTACACTCTGACCTGCATATTTCTCCTTACAGAAAGACAAATGCAGCTGAGTAGGAAATGTATCAGTGAGCATAATTAGAGACATGTCTGGTTCACAAGGATAATTTTGGCATATTGGTCTATCAATCAGAAGTGTGTTCTGACTTACTGGAGCCTCTTACACCTTTTACAACTGGATGAAACAGAGCTTTGGAGGAAAGGCAAAGGAAAAGCAGAGCCTGGCTGGTTTCTCTACTCTTTGGGGGAATGGGAGGGAATGCTGATCCCAAAGGATGTTATTGGCAGGGAAGCTGCATACATTTGGCACCAGTGCCGACCTGCCACACATTGGGTGCTGTTTTTTCTTGGCTGTTTCTATGGGTTTTCTATGTGAAACCGCACAGTAGATGACAGCTCTGTAATATATACTTAAGACATCATCTAATTGTGTTCTTTCTTTGATTTATAACCCCAAATCATGAATGAAATATTTCTGTAAGATCATTTAATGGCATTCTAATGGTTGCCAATAAGTTGAAATATGTGTAAAGCTCTGTGCAGCTGTGATGTGTAGGGAGCAGGAAGCCCATCCATCACAAGGATCATTTCTTAATTTCTAACCCTGTTGAAGTGTTCTCGAGTACAACATCAAATTAGGGCAGCAGCAACCTCTTATGGACGTCCGGAGAGGATGTGCATGCAATTAGTTCTCATGTTTTCTTTTGCTATGATCATAAAATAACAGATTTTGTTTTTGATCATACACGATAAAAACGTCAGACGTTACACTAAGCTGCCAAATAATTGTCCTGTGGTGATCAGAAAGGTTTTGACTGATTGTTGTCAATATTTCAAAAAATGTATTTATGTCGAGATCACTGAAAACAGTTTTCAAGTGATCCTGTAAAAAAAAAAGTTTTCTTTGTCTCAATACAACAAGCTTGTTGTCTTGAATTCTTGAAATGTAATCATGTAAAACAGATATTAAAAAAGATATTAAGTACGTGATCTGAAAACAAAACAGACATATATATATATTAAATCAGTTCTATGGTTTTCTTTAGCTTTCCCTGTGCTCCAGTCTCTGTCCTCAGAAGCAGCTGAGACAAAAAGAAATTCTCATTCAGGGATTGATACAATATCACAAAAAGACTCTGTAGAACTCACAGATAACGCCAATAACTGCTCAGAGATTCTGCTGTAATAACCAGATGAGTCTGAATCCTCTGTACAGCTTATCAATGACATTGCCAAGGTAGTCGTGCTTAGTGGGAATATTCTACAGCTCGGTTCAATATTTCACTGTGGTGGGAAGGATCCAAGGGCACTCTGTAGTTAAAATGAGAAGCAGAAGAGGATCTGTCAGCAGTTCTCCCTGTTGTCCCAGGTATAAGTGAACTAAGCAGACTTTGCTTAAAAGTGTGATTTTGTGCCCGTCTCTGTGAAGATGAGCAGCTGTGAGCTTCAAAAGGCCAAACTCTGGACGTGAATTGAAGCTCCTGCTAGTGCAGAGATAGCATCACTTGAGGTGTTCCACTCTGATGAAATGTAAATAAATCACATTAGCAAGTGGACTATGGCATTCATTTAAGTCTGTATTTTCTAATAATGCAATAATAATTATATCTATCTTTATAGTAGTAAAAGCAGTCTGTGAAAGTTAAATTAAAAAATGCATCTTGGGAGATCTTTGGATTTACCTAGCACCACTTATGACTCAAGCACTTCATACATTATGCTATAATTTAGTCACACAGTGTTTCCTTAGAAAACCTTAGGGGAAAAACATTATTTTTGACCTCTTATCTAGCAGGAAGTTACATCTTCAAATTTATTTTCAATGTCTCCTATCTCCCTGGAAACATAAAATGTTTTCCCGGGGCAAAACCAACGTTTAAATCCAATTTTTCCACCAAATGTGCTGCACCTGCACCTGACTGAACTTAAGTTCCAGTGAAGAAAAGAGCAGAGAGGAGGGTCACAGTTTGTGGAAATACTGACTTTGAACAGTGGTTTCACAGAAATATTTCAGTTCGGAGTGCTGAGGTCACAAATGGGGGCCACTGTAGGGATTTACCCTGCTCTCATTGCCTGGCCAAGTGTCACCCTAAAACTGTTGTTTCAGTTCAGCATGATGCTGCAGGCAGTGACAGAAACAGAAGCCTAACAGATTCTTAGACCTAGTGTCAAATGAGAAGATGGTGCAAACATATAAGGCCAGCATATTTTTAGATCTCAGGGAGACATTTTTCATGTTGCACACTTGAAAATTATTAGATAATAATAATTTGAATGTTTACGAAAACAGCAACAGATTGTGAATATGATGAGAATGATTTAATGATTACCATCGAGTCTGCTGATTGCATTTACATTTATTTATTTATATGTAAGAATGCCTATTTACTTTATATGTTTTTTGGCTCCCAACTTAATGGATGCAGGTTATATTTTTTTTTCCAGTGCTAAAACAGTCACTGCCAGCCAGAGGAGCCTGGCATTACTCCACATTTGTGGACTTCTCATGTAGAAATTGACCCGGTAAAACACTCCAGACTGTCAGCTCATTCCTCAACCACCATCCTCTATGCCTGTCCAGTTGCAGGGGTCCTTATCTTCTCATTCAGCCGTGAATATGCTGCCCTGAAATTGGCTTGGGGAACAAGGCACTAAAAATAGGGGGTTGGGTGACATTGATAATCTCTGCTAATGACACGTTAACAGTAGCTCGCTCCACAGGAGAGTGGCGGCTTTATCATGTGCAGCTGTCTAGAGCTGACAGTGTGTGCCTTGCACTACCCTGGGCCACTGCTTTCTGCTGATGAGTGCCACCTGAAATTTGATGTGGGAATGTTACTCAGTCTTTTTGGAAATGTGTAGTCCACTGATATAATGTGCCTCATTATAACTCTCTAAATCCAAGATGAGAAAGGTAATGACTATTCATGAAGAACTATTTTATTAGCTTTTCTTTTCTCTCCCTTTCCCCCTCCAGGCCTTTGTCAGCACCAAGCATGAAGGGGACAAGGTCATTGTGTTTGACAGAGCAAATGTGCTCTTTATCTTCAACTTCCACCCCAGTAAGAGCTTCCAGGACTACAGGGTGGGTGTAGAAGTTCCAGGAAAGTATCCTTTTAGCCTTCATCTGTCATGTCACTGCTTGTTTCCTTTAAATCTTCAGACATTGGCTTTCCTCTGTCACGCTACAGTGCACGCTCGCAGTGCCTCTCAGAGTAATGATGTCTTTGTTAGTTATTTCTTTTATACAATAACATGACTAATCTTTTTGAGCTTGACAAAATCACTAACAACCAAAACAGTAAATGTGTGTTAAAAGGGGCAGAAAGGAGACAGCCATTGGAAAGATGGTCCAATGATCTTGGCACAGAGAGTCTTTGAAGGTTTTTTGGGAAGGCACCCATCTGTGGGCCTGATTGAGATACTGTAGGTCAAGAACTATTTAGTGCAGACACAGTGCCCCCCACCCCCCCAGTATAAAAACTGAAATTTTTCATCTAGCACAATCAGCATGTCCAGATTTCTGCTTTTACAACTCTATGGCAATAAGCATGTCAAGCTTTGACTATGCAGACATTACTTGTTAGTAGCATCAGTATATTGATAGTTTTGGTTTTTTATGAGATTCATAGACAACAAATAAAATACGGGAATTAAAAATGTAGAAAATTACCCTGTTAGAGCACAACACACCAGCTGCTTTAGGATATGCTGCTCCCCTCTTTTCCAGCACTGATGTGCGTCAGCTTTCCAGGTAAGCACTAATTTCATTACGCGACCATTGTGTGTGTTTCACATTAGTCCTGTTATTGTATATTTCAGAGTAAAATAATTTAGTTTAAGATTGTGTTACAGAATACAACATCAGATGGGTCAATCAGCCAGCCAATCTCCAATGTGTGACAGTCAGCTACGTTTTAAATGGGCTCTGTGACTCTCAGTAAAAACTATATTCTGTATTTGTTAATCAGTCACATGGTTATGTTTACAATGTGTGATGCTCTGTAGTTTTATGTCATTAAGAAACCATAGCTGCCATCTTCACTGCTAACCGTTGATATGAGATTGAAAGCTGGACATGGTTCAAAATGAGTCTACCAATAAATTTGTCAGGGCTTCTAAGAAAATAAAAATCACCTCTGTGAAGACGCCTTCTTCTGGGCTGACAAGTGGATCTGGGATCTAAACACTGTGTCAGACTTGTTTAATGTAAATGTGACTTGTAAAGACCCACAATTTTAATGGAAGTATCTTCTCTGAGGCTAATACTTTTGTGATATAATTTTAGCAGTCACTGTTGAGAGGAATATGAGTCAGTTGTTTTTCGTGGTGTTGTTATGCTATTAGAGAGAAATAATAGCAGAGCCCAGTGATTCAGAAAGCTCTCTCTTTAGCAGCACTGGCTGTCTGTCTTCCCAGCAAGCAGCGCAGAGGAATTTAATGAGTCCCACAGTTGTGATTACAGCAGGCTTAATGATCAGGGATGTGAGGGGGGACAGAAATCTGACAGATTTGTATTTATTATAGCGGACATCACTCTCTTCTGGGGCCCACTGTTGCTCACGCCAGCAGTTTCATAGATGGGTACGAAGCTGTGTTGCTTCTTCAGCTATGTTAAATAATGTGATGGTGAGTCAAAACGCAGACGGAGTTTGTTAGTTTTCTCTAGACACCAGCGGTTCAAATCACTGCACATGAGAAATTCAGTCTCAAATTATGATGATTCGATTGGCTAGAAATGAGGCTGTTAAACAACAGTTGTTCCTTTGATTTCAGTATTTTTTTTTTTTTCATTTAGATGGATAAGTTGATGCTTCTTTCATTACATTTCATGTAGATGTTAATGTTATAAAGTCAGTGAATGCCTGGGTAGCATGATTATGTTCCATGATTATTATAGTGGATTAAAAAAAAATACAAAAAGAACAGCTCTAATCTTTATTGCAAGTGTCAATCAACATCTAAAAAAATAAGGCCAAAAATTTTAAACATGTTGTTAAGTGTGAATAGGGAGACAGAACAATAATTAAGTTTATTTGAAAAAAAAAACAGAATTCCTAATGTTTTAATATCATGTGGTAATTGTCAGTTTGTTTGATGCACAATAATTTTATGTTGTGCTTCATGTTTTAAGCTTTGCCATGATGGGGAATCTTGGGCACAGGACTAATAGCCTTGCTGCACAGTGTCTGTAACACCGTTTTTGAGGGTTTATTTTCATTTAGATGGAACCACATCTTTTCCTCCTGGTGCTTCTTTTGATGTTTAAGGAGAGGCCTCAGACACTGGGTGGGTTGAGAGGAAATGCAAATAAATGTGAGGGCAAAGCTCTGGCTGTCATTATACAGAGAGGCAGTAAACACATAAAGGCAAATGTGCTCTGTGTGTGTGTGTGTGTGTGTGTGAGGAAGGTAAATGCGCCGTGTGTATGAGGAGATGCAGATCCTCCGATGGGAATGTGTGCAGAGGATCCAATTAGGGGAGAAGACAGATGAAAGTGCCACTCAGAGGCAGAGGAGGTAAACAAGACAAGCTCAAAGAGTCCAAAAGTGCTTTTTCATTACACTCAGCTGTCATATACTTAAACTTTCTTCTACCTGTGTGAGGGTCAGGGATGTCACAGTGAAGCCCCACACCACTGCTGTATCAGGAAATTATAGCTGGACGCAGCTCACCATGCTGTGTACCACTGAAAATGGATCCAATATCAGTGTCATTTCCTTTGGCAATATGGCAAGTACTGTATTATATCAGAGGATGTCCTTCCCCAGCAAAAAAAGCACCATTAAGTTACCTTTAGTTTCCTTGTGTCGCATATTGGATGACTGCATGTTGGTCTAGATAGAGTTTCAGGTGGTTTCTCTTTCCTTCATGTTCATGTTATTTTATTTCTAAACTAAAAAAAAAGTAAGCAGAATGTTGCCCGGTGGCATCACTGTTTGAAGTCGGATCACTTGTTTTGCATAACTTCTCAATAGGTTGCTTAATTATACATAAAAATGCCAAGAAAAAAAAATTGTTGTCAGTGTAATGCTGGGAAAAATCCACAGTTGATGCTGTAGAGATACAAAATAACTGTTGTGGTTTTAGTGTCTGGGGTATGATGTAAAACTGAAAGTTGCCGTCTTAACTTCACAATAAATAAATAACTATGTAGTCATCGTCCCTCAGTACCAGTACTTAGTTGGATGCTCGGTGATTGTTTGGTATCGTCATATTTTCAGACAAGTTTTTCTTTTGCTTTTCATTATCCTCTTCTGAATGTTTTTTTTTTCTCTTCACGAGGAAGAGGAGAGAAAGTGAAGCAAAGCACCTCACCAAAAATGTTGACCATTAAAATGCAGTCAACGTCAGCTTTTCGACAGGCACTCAAACCATCACTTTTTTTATTATTTTCTCTCTGACTCGTTGAGGACACATTCTTCAGGCAGTGGGCTTTATCTGGCTGGTTAGAGTATTTGAAATCCCAGTTGGATCCTGTCATGAAAGCTGTACCTGTCAGGGTAGATTGGTCTTTGATTTACACTGTGCCAATAGGCAGTTTAGATTGTGTCAGGTCATCATTCTCCTTTTCTGTCTGAGCCGTTCCTTGAATGCCTTTTGGAATAATTCAACTACAGGTGCAGTGACACTAACTAACTAGAATTTAGAGTAAAATTCACAGTCCTGTCCATAGATGACAATAATTTACACTGATATTATCTGAATTTGGTCTCTGAAAAAGGAAAGTATGCATCTGATTCCTGTAAGATACATTGACAGGAATCAGCAGTGACATGAGCAGTCAGATGATAAGACAGGTTGTAAGCAATCCAACAGTTTAGCCAAAGTATCTACCACTTTTCTTGTAGGTAAAATAATAATAATAACATCTCTTTAACAACTGTGCGTGTGCCACAAGAAATTTAAGTCTTATCTACAATATTACAATAAAACACACTACCTTAAAACCTAGCAGTTACGTGGTGCACAAACAATAATCTGCAGCTCAGCGCACGCAAAACTTCATTATTGACTTACAGGAAGAATAAACCCCACCCCAAAACTCCCAAGCCCCAGTTTTTTGGAACATTTTTGTCGGGAAAAAAAAAGCCTCTTCTTTCTCAGAGACAGCTCAATACATTTAAAGTAAGACAACAAATCACACTGTGTCTCTAAACTGCAATAATTGAAAGTATTCTCACATCATCTATAAAATTCTGGTTCAACAGCTAAGACAGCCAAACCCACAATAGACTTGCACCGGACTCTCAATCTGTCTTCCAAAATCATTGACACCCCCCTTTCCATCAATAAAAGCCTTCTCCACAGACTAAGTGTGAAGAAAGCACAGAAATTTACCAGTTTGTTGTTGAAAATCCCTCAGTGCACAGGAAAACTGTTTGCACAAAGCTACGGCTAAGTACAGTAGGTCAAAGCTGATCCAAGAACCCAGTCAATAAATTGTGGTGGATGTTTACAGTGCACAGTAATTTAACCTTTTTTTCTTTGCTTTCACTTTTAAGTGAGTTCGGCTCACTTGTGGGGCTGTTTAAAATGTGCCTGATCATTTGACTGCTCATGTTTTTTGCTCCATCTGACAATTTCACTAAATACAAAGCTACAGTTACAGATAAGAAGGGCGAGAACTGTGACAATAAGACCAAAAAGATCATTCACCCTTCTAAGTTTGACTTCTGACAGTGAGTTCAACAATATGAAACAGTTGAGCCGTCTGGGACATTCAACTCTTTGTGCATATTTATAGCTATGGTTCTATTTCATGTGTAATGATAATTTCAAAATAAAAGGATGCTCATCACTTTGTATAAAAAGTATGACAAAAGCCTGTCAGGATCTCTCATGCCCTTCACACAAAGAAATGGGTATCCCTTTATTTTGAAATGAATAGTCTTTAAGGGTCCCACTTTACATCAGCTTATGCATTTCAGCTGCTGCCATTTCTTATTCCTCTTTGGCAGAAACAGTTTCTGCCATTTCTTCCACTCTGATGTAACCTGTACCGGCTGAGCAGAAAGCAGGGAAAAGTCGACTCTGAAAAGGCAAAATGTGGTATTTAGAATGCTTACAAGGCCGTGCCACATTCTTCAGATGTGCACACACATCTTAACTCTTGTTCACCCACGCCAGAGTGCTATTACTTTCATAAAGCCAGAAAACATGACAAGCTGATGGAGAAACTAAGTGATGGCTTGGTCTGCAATCATGGTCATGGCCAGATTGTTTTCAGGTCATCAATGGCTCCAATCATCACGCTTCGGACTGCCTTCTTTTCTTTCTGCTCATTGGACAACATTGATTCTTACGTCTTCCCCTTTATTCACAAAGGCTGTATTGATAACAATACTGTACAGCTGAATGGCAAGCTCTTGTTGCAGCCGTTTATAGACACTAACAAAGATGTAATCACTCCAAGCTTCCAACTACCAATTTGAGCTGGTTTTCGCTTTCTAGCAGAGACGTTTCCCTGGAATCACTGTAACTATGCCTCATTTCTGTGCTGTGTTACCAGCACTCTAAATCATGTTAGTGGAAAATATTTGTAGTTCACACACATATTCCATGCACCATTATAGTTAATGTAAAGGTTTTTATTGTTTGTATTAGGAGGGTTAACCATTGAGATCAGCCCTCGGGATAATATTGGCATATTCTTCTCATAGTTATTGTAAACCCTCCATAAAAATGAGTTTGTTCTGTTAATAAACTACTGAGCAGAGGAGGAGTGACGGAGGGGATCTTCATCCTCAACAGAAACAATGTGCAGAACAGCACTTCTTTTTAATCATCACTATCAAAGCAGACAAACAGGCAGCAAAAGCGGAATTTTCCCGGCTCTGGGGCAGAATGAGGCAGTGTTTGAGGATCACACTCAAGCTCTGGAATATCGCCCATGGGGCGAGGAGGTGATTATTCAGCCAGCCAATTAGGGAGCTGTTTGCATGTCTGCTTCTCTCTCCTGGTGTTTGTTACAGTACCACTTACAGCTCCCGTGCCTGAGAGATAGGAGTCAATAATGCACTGCACAGATGTTTATGGGTATTTACATTATACATGGACATTGAGAAAACATGTGTTTAAGTATTTCTGACTGGCATGAGCAAGGCTAAACTTTGCCTGGACAGAAGTTTTCAAATAAAAATGTGCATACATGTCAAAGTGAACTTCCATTTTAAATCTCATTTTTAAAATGTCTTAAATATTTCCTTTGACATTAATAACAGCCCTGTAACTGATTGAGACATCAATACTTTTTGTGTTTTTTTTTTTTAAAGCAACAAGTTGGGGACTGTACTAATGTCTAGCAGTTTCTAAAAGCCTTCCCCCAAAAAACTGTTTCTTCAGACAAACATTAGGAGCTGTTTCATAACAATTTAGAAACAGTAGACAGTATTCTTCATTTCCCTTTGGTGAAGGGCATAAGTCATTATGTAATCAATTTGATCTTTCACTTTTGTAAAAAAAGTGAATATATGCTGAAGCTCTTGCTGGAGCATATGGCATGATTTACATATTATATTTAATGCATCAAGCTTCCATGTTCAGGAACACGCATATTTCATGAAACTGTGATAATCTTACTATGGAATCTGCCGTCAGTCAGCTCTTCAGTGCCTGAGCATCCTTGTTCAGAAGCACAGCAGAGAGAGTGATGGTAAGGAGCCTTCCCTTACTCCTCATCCACACACACATACAGTACATGCATCTTTTCTGTGCATGATCAAAGGCAGCTGCTTTTTCTAGACTGTTTAACTGTCTCAGTGCAGCAAAGAACCATCCCACACCCCTCCCTGACATGTCTTATGGTTTTACAACTTCAAATCACAGTAGATTCATTGTTCATCAAGGTTTTTGACAGTGGTCAACGGACGAGGACTCTTACATGTCAAAGTAGAAAGTAATCATATGCATTCAGAATATGCAGTATACTCCACACACAGTAGAAAGCAGTATTTTTTTTACAGGAAAACAGGACAGATTTCAGTGTCCAGATGTGTAAAGCTGATACAGTGTTTGTTAGGTCAGTATCAGATCTAAACACACAGATGCCCTAAATGCTAACTTGAGGGGGAAGAATACCTTCAGCAGTCATTTATGTTTTATTTCTCACTTAATTTGCAGTGACATGCTCTCACTTTGACATTAATGAATACTTTCTCTTGATCTGTGTCAAAAAAAAAAAAGCTTAATTATTCCGCTCTGAGGAGTGGATACTTTATTTGTGTGTATCTGTTGTCACTCATTTGGATCACTTTTTTGATCAAATTCATTATTTATGCAGTGAATTAGATAAATTAGACAGGCTGTCTGGATGGTTGAGCCATGGCTGAATCACTTTTGTATTTATGTAAATTTCAGGCAACGTTCTCTTTGTCTGTTAGAGCTCTGCACTGTTACTTCACTGTGCTGCAAGGAGGAGATGAATGCTGATGGATGTGAGGATTTCAATGAGTATAAACCAGCTGAGCACTGTTAAACTAAGTCTGCACACCAAAAGCACTGGTGATAAAACCCTCTCTTGTGCTTCTTATGTCTCAGATCTTATAATCGACTTTCCCACTGCTTTTGCACCTTAACCTCCAACTTTGTCAGATACAAAATCAAGCTGGATTCAGATGAAGTTCAGTATGGAGGTCACGGACGGCTGGACCACAGCACAGAGTTCTTCACTGAGCCCGAGCCCTTCAACGGTCGCTCCAACTCTATCTGGGTAAATATTTCCAACATCACACTATTGACTCATCAAAGGTCATCTTTTGTTGAATGTCCTTATGTCCTAAATATGGAGTATATACCAATTATAAGTCCAGGGCCATTGTAGTCGAGTCCAGTCTCTAGACCACTTTTCGGATAACCTACGCTGTATCACCATCCCACTCTGCATACTAATTCTAACAAGGTTTGGAGGCTGTTGTACATTCACACTGAAGAAGTGACAAAATTAAGTGTACTCAAAAATGTCAGTATGCATACTAAATGATTTTTGAGAGTGCTGTTGATGGGAACTATTGTCCTACAACGCAGTGCACGTATGTAATGGAGGAGCTGCTCACAGCTGAAAAACATCAAAAGGAGTTGTGGGCGGTGATGAGACAGCCCCAGAAATATCTCAGAAAATAAAAACCGAAGGATTAAAACTTTGGACGAACATTTTTCTTTCTCTTTGTTGTTTCCAAATTTACTTTGCCAGTAGCACAACAGAGTAACATGTTTAGCATAATTTCCTCTTGTTACACAATCTTATCATTATTATAACTTCCAACAAAACCCCTTAGGGTACCGTACAGGTATAAACTTGTGGTATTCTTATGTAGATTTGGGGCACAGCTTTGGTCTCCTACCTTTTCCACTTCAGATATCTTGACTTGACAAACAGGTGTAACAGCATCAATAATGGCTGCATTCCATATAGGTCCTCTGGTGTCAGTACAGACTTCCATCTCAGGACACCGGTGTAACTAATAATGATGGCTTTGTTCCACTGAAATTTCCCAGCAAACCACTCCAATGAGTAGCTGGACCCTGACACTGACACTGACATACCAAAACACAATGCAGCCATTATGAATGTCATTAGTTGCATCGCTGTTTAACAAATTAAAGTGTCTGCTTTGAATCACTGGCATGGCTTACTGACACCCCTACAGCTCATTATATATGTATGTGTGCCTGGAGGGGGTTAAAAAGTACATCCACGAGTGGAATCAGCCTTGATCGACACTGAAATATTTTCCTTGAGGACTTTCACAGTGTAAACATTACTAAACACGATGACACTTGAAAAGGTTACTTGATTGTTAATGAGATTATGGCGCAAAGAAAATGCAGAGACAACACCTTCAATTAGTTTAGTCTGCTATTGACCTTACTTCACATCCTGATATACGACCCCCGCCATTCATTTGATTAGTTGTATCTTGTGGATGCACAGTGCTCAGAGGAAACGCAGGATATGCATGGTAGCCACGATGAGCCTGTGAAGGCACTGTTAAAAGCAAGCTGATCAGCCACGTAAATGGAACAGTGGCGTCATTCATTTTATTAGTTAGTCGCATGTGTGTTTTTATTACTCTATGAGAAATCAGGATTTTTATTATGAGAGGTTAATTCTCACACCAATGAGAGGCTTGTTTGCATTAATCAAATGGATATCAAAGGTTTTATCATAGTTAAGTGTAGTTGGTTATGCAGGAACAGAAGTGTACACACAACTGGCTCACAATTACAAAATGTCAGCTGTCAGAGTATTCATGTTTTGTCCTTTTTATGTTCCATGTTTGATTCCACACACCGGTTTAATTAGCTTGAAATGGAGTTTGCAGTGAGAGGATCTTTTACAGCCATTCTAATGAGGTTTAAGTGCGTTGTCATGAAAGAGTGCAGCCTGTTCTGGCAAAAAGCCACCATTTCCCTGGTCTGTGCCTCTCTGCTTAACCTCTGCTCTATAATTTAGTATCTTATTCATTAATATGATAAGCTCTTAATGCAGAATCCAGAAAATGATCAAAAATGGCTGCATTCAGAAAAGGTTAGATCTGCCAGTCAGGGTATGGTATCCATTGTTTGTGGTTTCTCCACAACATTAGTCTTGTTTGTGAATATCATATTTGGTGTATATTCATCTTACTCTGCTCATGCAGACAGTTATCCTGGAGTCAGTGAGCGTCATGTGAATCTGATTTTAGATTCTCCACCAAACAATGTGCATTATTCATGGTGTTAGAACCTTTTCATGTGCAGGCTCTTAAGCTCACACGGCGTCATGGCGGGGAGAAAAATATCTTGGAGAATGAACCACTGGGCTTCCATCATGGAGACCGCTTAAGGCTAATAACATGAAATAGGTCTGTACATGAAAAATAGAAAGAAACACTGATATGCATTTTAAGCCAAGCGCTTGAGGATCTCCCATGTTTGCGTCCTCTTTCTCCTGGAGAATTTTTTTTCTTGATTAAAGTGCTGGAAGGCAATAAGATGTTTATGAATAAGGTCAGGGATGAATTACTGAGGATCAGCACAGATACCCACAGACTCCAACTGTAACTTGACTGATTGCATGTGTTAGATCTTATGTTAATGAATCCAGTTAATGTGTGAAGACACCAACGTCTGTGAAGTGGTCTGCACAGTCATAAGGTTCTTCTGTGGTTTTTCAGTTTGTTTAGTAAAATAGTAAACATCTCGAGGCAGTACACTAATGCTGTTTCAGTTAGTACCAGAGTTGACACAGCACCTGGTGAGATGTTTGTTTATCTGATTTATGTGTTTGTTTAACCTCCTCAAATAGCCTCCTCAGATCAATACTTAACGTGTTGCAGTTAACGGATAGGGGATATTACTCTATATTAAGGGATGGATGGAAAACTTTAATGCATCAAAAGTGCGTTTGGCAAAAAAACTGACACTGCTTTTAAGAGTATCAATTCAGCATTATTTAAGATTCTGTCGACTCTGGTTAAAAAAGCCTCTTCCTCTTTCATGCAGACTGTGATCCTCCATCGTATTAGCTTAGGTTTCATCAGGTATGGACTCAAATTCCACATTCTCTTAAATCTTTGCTAACTCTTATTAATTCACACACCACTGCTTCACCCATGTCCCTCAAGGCCAAAATGTGAAGTTTAGTTAACAAGTCATCTGCTAATGTTGGCACCATCATGGATTAATGGGGAACGATAGGAAGTGAGAGGAATGGAGCCGACAGGAATGGAGGAAGGGTGGAGGCGAGGTGCGGACCCTTCTGCACATACTGTATCTCCTTTAGGCCTCCGCATAGAGATTGCACAGTGAGACTGCAGCCTTGCATAAACATGCATTTTTCTCCTCCTCCTCACACCTACCTGGTTATGACAAGAATAATCAGACAAGAGCCTCTGCAGAGGCTGCTAAAGGTGCCCACGCCATCCATGTTTAATTTAACAACTGTTGCTTTCAAAGTCTGCACAAACTTCTTCTCTCCTGTCTTTTTAATGGGTCTGTCAGTTCTCTACCTTCCTCATTACTTAACAATAATAAACTCTCATATCCTCCAAGAGAGCCTCACTCCTCAGACTGAGAATGCACATAATTGTATGAAGCCAGCGGAGTCGAGAGCATCCCGGTGGCTCGGTATACTGTGGTGAACAACGCATAACTGTAATCAGGCTATTCAGGGTTTTTCTCCTGTAAACCGTGTATACAGGGGTTCCACTTTCTTAGTTTACCTTAAAAAGGGTTTATAAGTTGTATCTAAAGACTTTTATTTGATAAAACATTTCAAATCAGTTATAAGCCATTTTTATTCTGGGTTGTCAGGTTGTGAAAAAAATCCCTTTTGCTGTTGTTTCTGATTTCCCCTCATTAATAAAGGTTAATAGGACTAACTTTATAACAAGTCATCAATTCTGCAATTTACAAATGTTAATAGAGTTCCTGATAAAGGTTCATGAGTTTCTCGCTTTCTAATAAGCCAACAAGTCTGCATTTGGAAATGTTAATAAGTTATTAAATTTATTTTAGTCTTGTTGATCTGCTCACTCTCCCTGGCCCGGTTGGGGTGGTCTGATGAATTAAAGAACTAAAAACACAAATCAACAGAGTCATGCGGGAGTGGCAGACACCAGCCGTAGCCTGGCAATTCAAAATATGTCCATATTAATTGATGATAACTAATAAAATCATGTATTAACAATTTATAAATCCATTAGTTATTAATACTTATTAAAAATGTGCGTTATTAGAAACTTGTACCAGATAATAGGGTAATATAATGCATTTTACATGCATTATATTTTCTGTTTTGCTGAATTTTTGTAATTTTATTTATTTTAATTTTTAATTTCATTAAATTTTTTATTTTCTTTTTTGTGGTAAGGAATTAATAATACATAAAATATGGAAATCTGCATTTTTTTTTTCTAATTAACATCTATTTCAGTGGCTAGTTCTAATTAAAATATCACAATTGGGTTTGATTTGTAGCCAGTAAATGCATACTGTACTGAGTGTGTTAAATAGCACGTATTTGTTACTGAATGTTAAAATGAACAAAAAAAAAAAAAAAAAACTACTTTCTAAAGTGTATTTCAGTGTTAGATTTAACAGGTTCAACAGCATTTTTTTTTCTTTTTAAAGTTGGTTTTATAAGAAATAACAAAATAATCAGCACTTGGGCTCATTTCATTTTACCTCTGGTAATATGAAGAGAATGAATGTTTGAACAGCTTGTCATGATGCTGAATAACAAAGATGAAAAATGCACTCTTCTCTTTATGCAAAAATAAAAAAAAATTTTGCAGCTAAGCCTTCATCTAAGTGAACTGACAGTTTGATACTCAGCAGGGCATTTCATGACAATCTCTCATCAAGAGAACGATTACAATTTATTCATTTACCGAGGCAAAAACTTAAATAGTCGGGGACTAAAATTCCCTAAGTGAGAAAACGTATTTTAGCTTAACCTCCTCTGGTATTTGTCACACTTACAGTTTTGCTTGAGTGTTATAATGTCAGACGTAACGCTAAGAAACGCTGATAAATAATTAGCTGCTTCAAAACCTTTTGATAAACTTTGCATGCATCAAAGGGGTTGTCTCCTTTGACAGCTTCACAAAAAGAAATTAAGCTGAAGTGAGGAAGAAAAAGAAAGTGAGGGAAATGTAGCAGCCTTGTGGCAAATGATCAAAAGACGTACAGTTCCATCAGAAAGATCTAAGGCCTGATGCTGAAGTGTGAACTAACAGAGTAAAACTGTGACAGGACATAGAGGACCTGCTTCACACTTTATATACCCATACTGAAAAATCTCCTTACATATACTGTATGAAACATATGTGCTTGACTCAGAACTTTATGTGAGTATAATTATGAGTACACGTTAACGGTATGTGAGGCAGATCACATCATCCTGGCATCATTTAAAGTTCTCTTTTTAAGCTGTTTGTAGTGTAAATGTTCATGTAAACAGAAAACTGAAATGCCGTTAGCTCAGAAGTTTTATGATTTGGTAGCGTGACCTTATTTTTGTAAAGTTTTTCAATTTTACGGGAGCTTTATTAAAATTTTTTGTTATTATCAGCATAAGTCAAATAATCTCTCGGACTAAGGTGATCATTGGTGAATTCAGCACTTAAAGGAGATTTAAAACCTAATTTTGTTAAGTACTGCTTTTGGTAAGTATTGCAGTAATGCAGAAGCATTACTGCAATACTGATATTGCTGTGTTGTTACCCAGCCAGATCCTTGGTCTTTGCCTAAAGTACAACCTGCATGTACAGAGGCACTTACAGGGAGCTGATCCTTGTTAAGTGAGTAATGGAGAGAAACAGAGACATGTCTGGAGAGTTAAAGTGCACAGATAGTCAGGCAGTGCTCTCGCCAGCAGCTGGGGTCAGGAGACAGAAACCTCGTGGATGATATATTCCTGTGAAAGCACCTCATGAATCCTTTATCAGTGTGTTTGAACATTGATCAGATTGAGCATTAGCCTGAAGGCTGGACTGTGCTCTTGAAGGGAGTAGAAAATCCGAATTCTCACATGTGAATGTGATATGAGGCGATGTGAGAACATCCATGAAACAAAAGAAGTCAAAAAAAGGACAAACAGCCCCCACTAACTTTCTACTAATACAGTACATGTGCACAAACAAACTGCTTTACTTATCTCATTCTGTTTTGCAACTGTGATGTTACCACTTGGAACAAATTGTCAGATTTGCAAAGGTCCTGTTGTGCAGGAACCACTGTTGGACTTGTCTGCTTGTAATAACCACTGTTGCTTAGATATGAAATGTGGCTTATGAGTTTTTTGCCGGTGAAGTGGTAAACACCTACTCCAAATGACTCATCAGGAAGCAGCAGAGGCTTTGTGGACATATTCAGACAAATCAAGTCAGATTCTGGAAGACCAGGGTTGCTCGGTGCATACTGCCTTCACAAAACGCTGGCAGCAGAATTTGTGCTACACTGATGAGAATTGTGTCTGACGCTGTGCCTGAGAAATGTATATTAATATTGGGTGACTGGATGTGCGATCTAAATTAGATCGTAACGTAGGTTAACCAGGAATGTGAAGTAATTAGAAGTGCGAGAACAGCAGTGTGATCAGAGATGATTATCGTCCTGATAGCGGAGACACGTTTTCATTCATATAACAGAGTTGTCTATTTATGGCCATTAATGGCCAGTCCTACACGTCTAACAGCTGCTGCTAACTACTAACTGCTATTCACTGGCCTGTGGCAAGCTGAAAGTATACCAACCACCAACCCACCCTGGACCTATATTTTTATATTAAATGACTATTAAAGGGCCATACATTTAGTCAGGTCTGTATTATCACTCTGAGGCAATTCAACATGGTCCAGACTTTTCAAATCAGTCTGCACTTAAAGCGAGACCATGTAAGGAGGAACACATTCTACACTGAAAAAATGTTTCGTTGAATTTACTCAATTTTAATGTTGAAAGTGGTTGCACGCAATACACTCATCTAAATCTAGACATATTTTTTAAGCTGACTGTACTTAATATTTTTGAGTTTAGTTTAGTTAGAATTACTAAGGAAATCAGAGTAACAAATACTTTTGTGCTGTAACTGCTTATATAATTTATTTGAAATTACTCAAAAATATTAAGTACAGTCAACTTAAAAAATATGTCTAGATTTAGATGAATGTATTGCTTGCAACCACTGCAACCATGAATTACATAATGAATTCAAGTAAATTAAACATGGGTTTAGTTAGAAGAAATACAAAAAAGTAACAAATACTCAGAATTTTTGTGCTGAAACTGCTTATATAATTTATTTGAAATTACTAGTACAGTCAACTTAAAAAATATGTCTAGATTTAGGTGAATGTATTGCATGCAACCACTTTCAATGTTAAAATTGAGTAAATTCAACAAAACATTTTTTTCAGTGTACCTTTTCAGGTGTACTCAGGAAAGCAAATTTCCCCCTTGAACAAGTCACATAAATTTTACATCTGGACCGATTGTGCAGTCCATGTTTAATTGCCCCAAACAGCCAACATATTGATGGGAGCTATCTAGCAATGAATGCACCCACTATGTATGCCTGAGTGTTGGCGAGCACCATGTAACAGTAATGCTCTATGTAAACAAATCTGATTTTGAAAACATTTTCAGCCTTCGTGAATGTGTTTTTGCCTCAGTTTGCACCAGGTTAAATTTGCATCTGATCGTGCTTCTCCATTGACTTTGTATGCAATCATGCCGCCTGTAAACAGCTCACATTCTGCCTGAAAACAACATTAAAAATTAAGTTGAATTCATAAGCAATGAAACACATTCTTACTCCATTCACACTTCAGTGTTTTGCTGTTATAGCCTTACTTGGTCTGATAAGACCATTAGCTCATGGTGGCTAATGTTAGCAAGCTTTAAATAGATATATAATGCATACTGAGTTGGTTCACTCACTCTACTTGCTTCTGTTAAACTATATTTTAACGTTTCACATAATCTCATGTCACCTGACACGAGATATTGTTGTGAACTTGGTGTCCACTGTCATGGATTGCACAGCTCAAACAAGTTTCATGAGGCTTCTAATGGATTTAGATATTGTATGGAAATGACTGGAAACATGGGATGATTTACAAAATGTAAAATCACATGATTTGTAGTAAATGGGTTAAAACAAGCAAAATCGTTAATGTAGCCCTTTAACCCTTATGTCTATGATACACCTGGTAGCCGTATCTGAATCTTACCTGCGTAGTGTGTTGTGTTGTGTGATCAGATAACTGTAAGTGTATTCCCGTGGGACATTTTGTTTTTTCGTTTGGCTCAATAAAGATTTACATTTACTCAATTGGCAGATGCTTATATCCAAAGTGACTTCCAAGTGAGGGATAACACTCAAGCTTCAATACAGTTGGAGACTGTGGAGTACGCACAAAGTACTAAATCTGTTCAGTGAGATAAAGCGCACGGTGATCAGGTAAAGAAGTGCACAGTAAGTGTGAGTTAGGCATGTTAGGAGGGGAGGTGTTTATCGGAGGAAATGAGTCTTCAAGAGATTCTTGAAGACAGAGAGGGACGCCCCTGCTCTGATAGTATTTGGTATCTCGTTCCACCATTTGGGGGAAGACAACATGGTCCTGTGTTTGCTGAAAAAGCCTTTGACTAAAACGTAACATAAGGAGAAATATTTGATACTTTTTAAATTCAATCTATTCTGAATTATAAGTATTAGTGGCTGACAAGTCATTCACAGTATGCAGAGTATGTACGCATATAATTTATAACACCTTCCTGTTGTGAGAGGTAATATGTTAATTAGAATGTCTTCCACTAATTGCTGTACCAACACTTGGGACTATCTGCTGCTCTTTGTTCACAGATTGATTTAAAATTTGTCACTATTGCTATCTGTCTGGTGGAAATAAAAGCTGTTGACATATTCCAGGTTAGGCGCAGTGGTAGCTTTTGTCTAAACAGGTGCAATGATTCATTCCTGCCTTTCCTGCTCTCTGTGGTGCTTCTGCATGGAGACTCTCCCACTGTGACTGTTTAATTAGTCACCAATGTCTGTGTCAGTGTTTCAGCACCGGGCTGCTCGACTCCCTCGGTGACAAACTGTTGCCAAAGAAACACATCCACAGCGAGCTCAGATCCACTGATGCCGAGGGGCGGCTTGAAGAGTTCAGGGGGTGATTGAATTGTTTACAGCTCTGCTCTCTTTTTCACTTTTCTGTTGGGAAATATAGCATCATTTATGTCTGCTTGGCTTTTCCTTTGGCATAAATCTAAAATGACTAATGGTACACAGTGGCTCCTTGCCTCCAAATGACGCTGTGAATATCAAAAGGATTGATCAAAGACTTTATTAGCTACACCGCTCCAAACTAACACCCTCACTAAGATTTCTTTGTACTGTACACATAAGGAATCTGACATTTCCAGACTCTGTTCCTTCTCTTTTTTTTGTGGTACGCTTATTTTTTGCTGACATGTTTTTCTTCAGTCCACTAAAACTCAGGAGATTCTTTTAGCTCAGTTTATGCCCACTGGCAGGTTGTATCTTCACAGAATCCAAAATTTACAGTTGATGCACAGCCAATGTATAGAGATGATGAAACACACAGTCATTGCATTGATTGGAGAGTTTAGAGTTGAAAATTAGGATTAGGATTTTTTTTGTTTGTTTGTTTTTTGCCCCCACCGTAGGCAAGATTACTTACTTGGGGATTATTCACTTGAATGCATAAGCTCGTAATATAATGTTAATGATATGAATTTGAGACAAGTTAAATCACTGATCAAGTAATTTGAAGTACCAACTAGACCAGGATGCATAGTCTCCATGGCTCAAATCTTAAATTGAAATTCTACAGCACCCCAAGTTTAAGCAGTTGTGACTTCTCTCCTCACTGCAGATCTGCGAACTCCAGTGCCACCTTTATGTCTTAACGTAGCTGCAACTCACACTTATACCTCTATAACCTTGACGGTCCTCTTCAACCGCAGCTGTGGTGTTTGTGCACTGTCCCCTCTGCAGTGTTATTTTTCTGCTTAGATCTGAATATCCCACTAAATACACCTCCCATTCTCTTCTTCATTGTCATTTGTCTCTTTCTCCTCCTCTTTGTTTAGCCATCACGTTGACCTTGATTGTGAGATGTGATCACGCCTCGTCATCAAGGCACCACCAAGTGCCACACTTCTAAAAAAACGGATAAACCTGAAGATTCAGTAATCTCCAAAATCTGTGATCACGTTAGCATTAATCTTCAATTGTCATCTGACTTTTCTCCCCGCTCTCTTTCCTCCCTGTTTCTTTTTCTCTTTCTCTCTTTCTCTCTCAGGTCTACATCCCCTGCAGAACAGCTATTGTCCTGGCCAACGAGGAGATAGATTACTGTTATTAGAGGATGATTGTCTCCACAGAGACTAGGATCGAGAATGGATTCCAACCCCAACTGAGTGTTAACAATCACCTTCATCTTAAAGTGTCAACCTTGTACGCCACCCAAACCCACTTTTTGTGTTTGAGTCTTGAGTCTTTTTCTAAATGGGAAAAAAGCATTGTGAGCTTGTGTGCTTTCAAACACCATCTGCAGCCTTAGATGCTGTGTAACCCCATTTACTACAGATTGGTCCATTTGGGATGCGTCCAACATAACCAGCAGCTAGATGCTAAAACTCAAAACCCTGCTGAGTCCATCCACCACTAGCCAGCAGCCATTTATAGGCTCTGTTGAATTTGGTGTGTCATCTGAAACACATGACCGGCAACTGTAGCAGAGAGAGGCTATGCAGTATGCATTCATTTATTCAAACATGATAAAACCTCAGAGAAATAAGAATATTTTAGAATGTTATGGTGATATATTTTTGTCTTGGTTTAATTATTTTGTATTTAAATACAAATAATATTATAGTGTCAAAGACACAAAGAGATTTGTAATATTTCCAGCACTTGAAAATCAAAACGTCCAGGTATTTCATCACTGAGGATTCATCTTTGTTAATTTGCATTGTGGGACATTGTACATCTAAAAATATGGTAATTTGCACAAAGTAATAAGCTGCTTTGAGTTATTACACTTTTAATGGGTATCTAAAACAGTTGTGTTGTAATGTTTGAATTTATGCAGCTACTGGGAGCATTTCTGTGGTTATTTATGGCCCAGTTATCAAGCCAGTAATTTGCAGCTAAAACAAAGTGATAAAATCACCTAATTTGGATTGTTCATTGGTGTTGCATAATACACAAATTTGTTTTTTTCCTCCAAAAGTAATCCATAGTTTTCTTGTACAGTAGAACACATCAGCTCATTTATGTTGTAATTTTCACTAAACTCTTTAAACTGCTGATTTGTCTAAAATAAATTGATACTGACGATCAACACATCACTTTGAGTGGGAGAAGACAGTTTACTGTATGACTCATACACCTGACTACTTTTAGATACTGTGATTTATGTGCACCATATTCATATGATATTGTAGCATTCCACTGGGATTAACACAGAAACAGACTAAATTCCCACAGAAAACGATGTGTGCCTCTTCCAATTAGCTCTGGCTTTGGTGACTTTTGTCACACACTTGATGATGGAACATCTCAAAAAACAGCTGCAATGTTCACCCTGTGTTCCCCATAGCTGGTATATAAGGAGGTTACTGATTAACTGTCAAGTAAAATTTGTTTTGAATTAAAATGTGCTGACCAAAGTGTTGTATAATTAAAATAGCAAAAACCAGAAAACAGCACAATAAAAACACAAAGACCAATTTAAAAGACAAAAAGACAAAGCAATAATAAAAGTAGTGAGACCATAACAAAAAGGCAGCATACTCATACTGAATTAAAAGCCATGGAATAAAGATATGTTTTAAGAATGGATTTAAAAACAGGCAGTGTAAGGGCCAGACTAACATGCAGAGGCACCTTGTTACAGAGGTTTGGGGCTACAATGCAAAGGCCTGATCCCCCCTGTCCTTCAGCCTTGACCTTGGGTCAACCAGAAGCAACTGGTCAGCTGACATGAGTGACCTTGATGGGACATTTTGTTGTAAAAGGTCAGTGAGAAAGGTTGGAGCTAAAAGATTTGTAGGTTAACCATTAAATCTGAAAACTGTTTCTAAAATTAGCATTGAAGCTAGGTCAGTATGGGGGAAATGTGGTCTCACTTGCGTGTTTCTGTTAAAGGACGGGCTGCCACATTCTAGACCAACTGCAGTCATGAGAGACAGGCCTGTCAAGCACCAACATAAAGGGCATTACAGCAGTTGTGAAAGTTGTGGGGAAAAAAAAGAAAAAAAGCCTGTATAACTCTTTCAAGATCATTAAAAGATAAAGTTAAAAGGATTTGACCTTAGATAAGAGTCTAGCCTGGAAAAAGCTGGATCTGATCACTGAATTTATCAGTTTGTCCAATTTAAAATCACTATTCATTATCACACACAGATTTTTCACAATGGGTTCTGCATATGGTTCCACTGAACACAGGTCCAAACAAGGGGCATCGTGGGCACCACAGGATCCAGTTTTGCTCTCATTAGTTTAAAAAAAGATTAAGGCATCCAAACTTTGATGTCCTCAGGACAGTCCAACTATGGTTTCTCAAGAGTTTACACTTTTCCATTTCAAAGGCAGGTAAATTAGTGTGTCATCTGCAAAACAGTGGAATGAATTCTCTAAGAATGGACCCTGAGGGGAGCATGTCAAGGGAAAATAGGATTGGCCTGAGAATAGAACCCTGAGGGACTACACAAGGGAGATGTCCTGAGGAGGATACAGACTTATCAAGCCTGACATCAAAACTTCCTGTCAGACAAGCAAGACCTGAACCACTCCCAACCAAAATATGTACAAACTTGTGGAAAATCACTGATGGTAGCTGAATGTTCTGTGACTGCTGAACTCACTCACTCACTCACTCAGGAAAAATGTCATTAAAATGGTCTTTCATATGACAAGTTTCATCTTTTGAGGTTATGTTTTGAAGACAACTGTGATAACTGATCTTTTTTTCCAGCCTTTGTGTTCTCTTTATTTCCATTCTCCTTCTAAAAGTCCCTTGTTGCCACATGAATGGATGTCTTTTGGACAAATTTCAGTATTCTCTGCACATTTTCTCAAAGCGGTTCTTTTATAGGTAAAACAAGAAGTGGTTTTGGGAATCCCAGATGAAAGCTAATTCTTTGATTTACTGCCATGGATACTATAATTCTGTGATCCACACCTACTGCATTAGTGCAGATTCTCAGTCATTTAAGCTGTGTATTGTAGCATATGGCAGGTTTTGATCTGCCTCCCCTGCAGCTGAAGAAAAAACACATTCATATTCAGGACCATTCTCCCGTGTTTAGCCAAAAGTATCGTGAACATGTCATTTCTTTTTGTGTAACACCATAGCATTCAATGCAATTCAAATGCCTTTCTCCACCTCTCGAAAAGCACAGAGAGGATCACTCTGCATAAATTTCAAGTAACAAGGTTGTAAGAAAGAAGTGGAGTGTTAAATCATCCCTCATCTGACCCAATGTCATTGTCATTTTACCACCGTCAAAATGAATTGTCTGTATTTGTTCTCAAAAGTAAAACTGATGTCTGATACACAGTAACTCTTGCAGCATATTTCTTTCATTATTACTAATCATAATAAATCGGTGTCTGTCAAGCCACAAGAAAAACTGGATGTGCAGACTGATTACTGATTCTGTCCCATCACACACTTATGGAAATGTAGCAGCTTCAGCATTCTGCAGTGTATTATGATGGTACTCTGACACCAAGTACTTGATACAACAGCTGTTCTTATGGGTCTCTATAGTGTGAGAGTTCATTCTAAATCATTGTCACTTGTCTGTCAGTTTGATCCTCCAGAGTTTCCCCATAAGTACAAGGTGGTTCGTAGCCAACAAGAAGACATTCTCAGTTACCTTAAAAGTGAAGTTTACTTTGTTGCCTTTCATGAATCTATTTTCTAAATAACTGTCATGAGAGATGCTACAGGATGAATGTTTGGCCAAATAATCGACATTTCTTATGAGAAATGATGCAATTGATAATAAATTTGCAACTTAATCCATTAAAGAAGGTTAATTATCTTATGTCCGTTTTTAATTCTTATCAAATTTCTTATCAAATTACCTTTAATGTCAGTAACATGTAAAACATAACTGTGATTCCCTACCTGCACCTGTGTGTGCAAGTCATTTTGATTGATTTCAATTTTGATACCTTACCAGTTTTTCCTAACACGAGTACATACTGAATAACCCAATACTGAAAGTGTAAACATCACTTTACGTTACTTTTTCCTTTTAGAGCTGCTTTAAAACCTCCTGAAATGTCATAAATCTCCTGTGATAGTAGAAAACTGGACTAGACTTAAATAAGGCAAGCCATGAAATCTTTGCGATGACAAAGGAAGTCATCTACCTTGCACTCTGCACTCCAGAACTAAAAGTTTCAATTTCCATTTGATGATCAGGAGTACTGTGAAATGTTGTTACGGAATATACAGAGCAATCGCCTCAGTGATTCCCTACAACATGATGTAAGCGGGATGAAAGACAACTCATCAGAGTATAATACTTAAATTTCCATTTCCTAGGCTTCCACTCTTTGCACTACTTACACCAGATTATGTGTCTTTGTGCTTTGGCATCAATACAAGCAGCTTCTTAATAGCAGCTGCACCATGAAAAGCTGTTTGGGAAGATCACAATGTAGCTTTTGTTGAGGCTGTTTCACAAAGGTGCTGATTCAATTTTGCAGTAATGTTTGAGGCTGCATTTTTGGGATGTTCAGAAGTGATTTTTTATCTATTTCTATTTCTATTTCATTTTTTTTAATCTCTGGTTTTTCTGCCGCTGGTTCACACCCTGCCCATATTCACTAACTAGCTCCTGGGTGTGTGGGTGACTCATTTAGTTTGGGTGCATGTTTTGAACCCGCATGACATATCTCATGCCACTTTTCAGTCTCTTCAGTGTCAAGAATCTAATAAAGGCAAATGCCAAAAATAAATAATCCCCCATCCCCCAGATAAAAAAAAAACAAACTACCTTTGGCCTTATCCAAAGGTAGTCCACAGTTACTTTATGAGTATTCATGTGCTTCCACAGGGGATGGCTTGTACAATATAATGCAGTCCAATCCAATTACCATGCAAATTTGTTCACACAGTGGACAAAATAACAGAAACACCTTACAGCATAATGCAACACCACTGCAAACTACGGCCTCAGAACTTTGCTTAGTTAAATCAACACATTTTTGAAACAACTGCAGTAAAACCTGAGCTGCACATTTTGCAGTATTCGATGCCAACACATGGCTATTTCATGAGTGGTTGCAACCCCTGTGAATATGACTGCCATGAAATATACAGGACACATATGTTGTGTTGCACATGAGAAGATTTGAAAAGTAACCCCTGAAAGCACAGAGTATATTTTGTGTTGTAACAGTTTGTCTTGTATCTTTGTATTTCTTATGCGTTCACAAGAATAGAAATGCCCAGAGGGAAGGTCCTGGAGAATCCAATATTGTCATAGTCAGAAGTAGGGCTATGACATGCACAAAGATGATGTTTTCAGAGTCTGACCCATGAGACTGTACAAGTCAGGGAGGGATTTCACCATGCATACTGCTGCAACAAAATGCCTGTGATGATATTTTATTCTGTTACTGGAGCCTTCCAGATAAATGCTCACTTAGGCCCGAGATGAGCATTTTAGAAATTAGAAATGCAAAGTTAATTACATTAATTAGTGAAATGTTTGTTAGGTGATGTGGCATTTTATCTGCTGGGACAGTAGGAAAACAACCAACAAATAATTTTGGAAGCAAACACTGACAGCTATTTAGTATTAACATTCAAAATCTAGTATAAAGCAATATGATCTGAATGGCAAATCTCACTGAATGGAATAAAAGGGGGCCTGTACTGTGTATGGCGTCTCAAGGCTTCCCTAGCTTTGCATTGTATTAGACTGTTCAAACAGCAGGGAAAACCAGTACCAAGCAGTATCTGAACAAAACTGCTTAAACAGCATATAGTCCCCCTCAGAGAATTTCTCTAAGGCCATTCTGTCCTTTATCTGTCAGGTTTGATTTAACATAAGTAAAGAGTTAAACTTTCTTTAACCTGTGCTGAGTCACTTTCCTGTACATTTAGGCTCACAATAGACTATTAATGCCAAGAAGTAAGAAATGTTAGTTATTTATTTTCATTCACCTTACAAAAAGAAGACACTTGTTCTTTTCACTCCTGAATATGTGCAACAGTCAAGAGTAGCACATGTACATTTCATCATTGTTTTTCGAGGAGAGGTAGCCTGTGGTTTTCAGGAACAATCAGCTCCTGCAGATAAGACTGCCTGGGGCACACAGTATGGAACCTGATCCTTTTAAGACCAGCTGGCTGTGTCTTTCTAAGATGGTAAGGCACTTTCCTCCATAATGTTTTAGCCTCCTATGTGATACTGTAGGGTCAAAGGCTTCACTTCTTCAGTTGGTTTGGAGGTCGCTTAGAAAGGACAAATCACTGGAGCCTTAATGATTTTCTTGGTTTCTATTTTTGTTCCACACAAGGGTGTGGAACAAAAATAGACTATTTACAGTGATGAGAAAATTAACAGAAAACAGCAGCATACAGAGGATACAAGATGTAAATAAGTTAGCTTTGGAGCAGCCCCATGTTTGTGCCTCTCATTAATTACCATTACATTTGAGTTGCAGAGCTAAACATAATTTTTTTTTCTGAAAAATAAATACGCACTGATCTTTGAAAATACCAGAAAGTATAATAACACTTACCACTGTTCTCAAAGACTATTCTACCCTTCTGAATAAAAAAAATATTCCACCTGCTGCAGGACCCAAAGACCCAATTTTTAACCCATTTTGCAAGTTTTGACAGTGTTTCTTGTCCAGAAATGACATATCTCCTTGCTTGTTTAGTTTAACACAACCAAAGCACACACACACACACACAAATGTTATTTCATTTCAAAATATTAAAATAATGCAGTACAAATATAACGTCTTGATTTAGCTTCACTTGTACAAATTGAGAATGGACATATATCATTTCCCAAAATGGTACGGTAACTTGACAAAGGGGTAAAAAAAAAAAAAAATCTTATTTATTGTGTGGAATATTTTCATCTCCAGATGGGTAAAAGAGTCTTTTTTTGTTTGTTTGTTTGTTTTTCAAATATCAACCGGTATTTATGTGTCAGAATAAAATGATGCTTAGGTCTGTGACTTGACTGTAATGGTAATACACGAGAGGCACAGACAGGCTCTATTTTGGAACTGCTGTTGTGTATATTTTTTCTTCTGTTGCTATAGCAAGGCTAAACATGTGATCAAGCTATCTCTTTTCTGAAAGCATGAAGATGAAACAGACATTAATCTTCTCCATCTAGGGCAAACGAGCAAACTTCCCAAAAATGTTTGAGAAGGAAGAATCTTTGGTCTCATGGGTCAAACTGATTTAAATCTTCACTTCTAATGTGATTGATATGATTGTAAAGATCATTAGTTCCTGAGTCAGACGGTCTTAGTGGAGCGCTCTGCAATCAGAGCAGGAAAGCGGGAAGATCAATGCATGCGATGGGACTGTTGTCAGGCCCAGCAGAGAGCAGAGTGGGCTGATATTCTTTTTGTCATTACACTCAGTTTTTCAGCTTATGCAGAGCACTGGTAGTGACTGGTTCCAATGCAGATCTTTGGGACCCAAAGTGCCACTTGTTTTCTATTGTACAAGGTAATTAACTGCATTCTCCTGGTATCTCATGTCTATTCAGTCTTCATTAAACAGCTTGAATGAAAACCATCAGTGCTCAAGCTCCCAAGAACCAGAGCTGGGAAACACCAGCCTATAGTAAGAACTGCATTAACACAGAATCAACTGGCTGTTGTATATGAAAGTGGTTAAGTGCGTGGGCTGGGAAACAATCCACCAGAAATGTAAAGATGCTGTATCTAAAGGAGCAAAATGCAGCAATATGTGGAGAGGGAGAGAGTGCAAGTATTTCTTATGAAGTACTTACTTCTCCAAGTCCCACAGGAACTGCATTACTTCAAAATCACCTTAGAGCACTGACTCCCATTTATCAAGGCAATCCACAATTGGCCCACAGGGTGAGCAGCAGTCATCCGTAAATCTAGAAATGTCAGATAAGGCAGCATATACAGCACTCCTCTTACCAATTATGTCTTAGCAAGCTTTGATACATGTAGTAGTTATAGTCAAAGCAAAGAAGGGAATCATGAAGCAGCCAATACCCAGCTGATCTCAACAACTTCTGCAGTTAGTTTCAGCAAGGCCTAAAAATTACCAGTCGAGTTGGAAAGAATCTCTCCATCCCAGGTTTGAATGGAGCTTAGTTATGACTGGCGTGGCAGTCTGTGGTGACTGCCGGATCCCCTTATACTGATAATCCCACATCCTGGTGTAGAGTTTGCACCTATATATCAAGAATCAGGCTGAAATTAGAGGATCACAACATGGTACTGCTCCACAGCCACAACAGGAAACATAGAGAATGGAGCGTAAAAGCTTTGTTTTTCCACACTGAGACTTTTGCAGTATCACAAGCACTCCATAATCATCCTGTATTAATGCGAATGTTTGTATGGAACAATGAAAAGAGGGGAAAAGCAGCAGGGAAAGATATACACATATGCATACTGATATAGAGCCAAATTTAAAATTAAGACATGACCACAGGGCATGTTGCTGTGTCTGATCACCATCCAGGACACCTCAAAGGGATACACAGGAGGAGCTGGAGAGTGGGTCATTTGTTTGCAAAGAGCGTCATCTGATGGTTGCAGGTGTTCCTTGCAGGACAGGGAACATTTTATTATTTTAACAATCGGGTGGAGCCACATACAGTTGGGCGGACATGCTACTGTGTGCGAAGGGGTACACCTCCGTACGCGTGTATGTGGTTCTCAACAAACCATCTGTCAGAAAGGTCAGGCCGATGAAAGCGTTTCATGCGACTATTGTCAGGAATTGAGTCGCGCAAACTGTGGCAGCAGCTGTTTGTGGTTGGCGTCTTCATAAAGAAGGTAAGACTTTTAAAGTTTTAATAGTTAAGACTTTTTTTTTTAAATTATAGTTGTTTCTAAACAAACGACGAACTCGTAACGCTTTAGCTGTGGTTTTGGTTATTAATGGGGGGGCAACAGCGTGGTTGCTTCTGAGCCATGCGCATTCTGCACTATTCCGTGGGGAAGCACTGCACATGGTCTGAAAAGGAACAAGGAGCTCTCCGGCTGATGCAACATAACCTGAGGGCATCTGAGAGCAGCTACTATAGTTTTATCTTCATACCAGCGGAGATTAAAGTAGCCGAGTGCGTCGAAAAAATCTCCTCTAGTGATCCAGTATTTGAAGGGGAATTTGAAGTCGTTTTATGTGGATGTTCAAAGTTTTAAAATACCGAGTGTGAGCATGAGGGGAAACATTGCCTTTTATAGCGCCATATCATTTCAGGAGTGTCATTTACACCAGTGGTGTGCGTGAAACCACAATGTAAATAAATGGAACTTCCCACATCTTTCTAGTGTTATTATGACTTCATGACTTATGTTTAGTGTTATTATTATTATTATTTCTATTATGAAAAGGAAATACAAATCTTAATACGTGTAGATAGATAGATGAAGACTTTGACTAAACATGTCACACGCTGTGAATGTATTTTATTACTATGTGAAGCTGTCAGTATGTTATATTCATTTAAATTTGATATTTGCTCAAAATATCATTGATCAGTTTTTCATGCAGTCAAATGCATTTTGGCCCAATTTTGTGTGTTTCTACACATACGTAAACAAACCCTGTGTATATTATGATAAACATTAGAGGCACGGAGAGTTTAAACTAAACTAAATCAAAGAAATACTCTATATCAGTTAATATCAGTTTCATAAAAACACATTTTGTTGATCAGTAAACATTGTACTTATGTCAAGCAGTGTCAGAATATTAATGTCAGAGTTGACATATGGATCATTTCAGGCTAAAGAGGCCAACTTTATTTTATATGAATTTTAAGTTTTGGCTCATTTTTTTTCAAGTCAGTCTTAAAACAGTCCTAACATTACCATATGTACATGTCCATGTATACATGAACAGAAGGTGTTGTTGGTCTCTGTATTCATTCCTCTGGTACTGGCCAGGACTTCCTAATTCAATACCAGTGTAAGAGAGGGGGGGCAAAACAGCCCTTGTTGCAAAAATAATAAGTTCAGCTAAAGCTAATATAAGACTGCAAAAGTCTGAGTTATTAAAATCAGATTGGGTTCTTCCAGAGTTACTGCTTTAATATCCCTCCACTTCCGTTCACTGAGCCTCTTCTGAAACTCTTTGGAGTTTTTATCTGATCTCCACTGGTTTTTATGTTAATTCCACACATTCCAGAAATTCACAGAATTTGCTGAAATAGATCAATAAATGCTTTTCAATCTAAAGAACAGTGTTATAATTTAAAGCTGGTCAGAATAAAACACCCTCTAGACACATCCCAACAGACAGAGAGTCCATCCTCGTTCAGTCTGATAGAGAATGGGACATTGTTACTTTTTCATGTCGGCTACTCAATACACCTTCCTGACTGATCCTTCCTAGATAAAAACCATAAGGTTTGAAGTTAGCTTTAACACTCTCTTTGAACATTAAACTGTTCTGATTATTGTAATTACATAGAACACATTGGCCTCTGACACCTCCAACCCACAAGTATCAGCACTGGTTTCAGGCTTCAAAAACCAGGACTATATCTATTAAAAATAGATGCTAAGTGTCCTGGGTACCACCTGCAGTGTCACAGGTGGTACTGCTGGACTGCGGTATTAAAAATATTACACTCAGGGATATTTTTAATTACTTACTGTGCAGTGACACACAGTACACACACAGTAAAATGTTTGTGTAAATTAGAAATCTGTAGTGATCAGTGTTTATTTGCTGCTCCGTGTTTTCAGCTGAGTTTGCTTTGGAAATGAACAACAATTATGTCTGCAGAAAAGTTAGAAAAGAAATTTAAAAATTACATGTTCCTGACATGTTAGCCAATTAGGCAGGACAGTGTTCGTAAAACATATGCAAATGAATTCAAACAGGTATTTGTGAATTTTAAATAAGTAGTGTGACCACCTGTCAAATAAACTTTAAATTATTTGGGATTTTTTCTAATGTTTAGGAGCAATGTTACGGTCATTATGGCAGCCAGTGGTCAAACACTTATCTCAGACTGAGGACTGTTCCTGCAAATCACGGACACCTTAACTATTAACACACTCATATTAACATACAGTATGTAAATACATGTCTATCGTTTGTGAAATGCCGGTCAAAAAGTGTTTTGAGAATCAGTTCTGTCTTTGGTGTCATCCTGACATTTATAACTTCATCTAAAATCACAGAGTACAAGTACATGAGAAAGGTACAGAATGTAAACACTGAATCAGTGAGAAGCCTGCAAGGTCATGTCAGCTGAGCTCAAACAGGGGACTGTTTTTGACACCGCACCTGGCTTTAAACCAAAGGTGTCAACATCTCACAATCTACATCATGGATGATACTATTATTGGCTGCACTGTGTGCGTGTGTGTGAGAGAGAGAGAGAGAAGCACTGGAGATTATACATACTAAATAACAGTTATCATATGATAGTTATCATGAAGATTGAAAAAGATATTTTTGTGCTGTATCTTTAAATGTGACCATTTTCATAAGCAAACAGCAGAGTCTGAACTCATAGGCAGCCACTGCAATATCGATCAACTACATGTTATGTAACATGTAGTTATATATGTGGTGATACACAGTTATAGTATCAGTCAAATAATACGTGTATATGAAATGGTCAGGCCTCAGTGGACATTTATCTGTGTGCATCATGAAAGGAGGATTATATCTTTACAGTTGACGTGAACTCAGTCAAGCATTAATACTGGACCTGCATTTCTGTGTTGGATGTGTTTTAGTTTTTAGTCTAAGTAATTTTGGGCCATTGATTTAGATTTTTTCTTTCTTCCACAAGGGCAATAAGCATTTCTGTCTGTGAAGGCATGAACATTTCAGTAAAGCTCTGAACATATTAGAAGCTGTTGTTCCTTTAATAACAGATGGAAGCTGTTTAGTTTTGTCAATTGTAGCTTTAATGTTACAAGGTCATTGTGGCCCTAGAGGTGCCACTGAGGTCTAAATCCCTGGAAAGGAAAGTTTGTTTGGCTTGTGTAAACTGTCTGTTTTATGATCGCCCTCACATGGCACTTTGTTTGCTCCATTCCCACTTGCACCACAAGGGCAGGTGGGCTTTTTGTTGTGCTGCTAAATACACTTTGCATGCCAAGTGGGATCCCAGCAGTTTCTCAGTTGGCACTCTGCTGTTGTCTTCTTTTAAATTCATGCAGGGAGAATTGTAATCAAAGACAGACAGTGGCATTTCTCAAATTCATGTTAGAAAAATATCAAGTTGCATATCTTCAGATAATGTGTTTTCCAAGACACAGGTTGTTCTGCAGATTTCCATCTGTTGTATGTAATGGATGTAACATTTGCAGCATCAAATTAATTCATCCAACACAGAAATGCAGGTCCAGTATTAATGCTTGACTGAGTTCACGTCAACTGTAAAGATATAATGTTATAGAGCCACACAGAAAATATTATAATACTTCATGTGTCTAAAAGACCACTGTCTAGTCAGAGTTTGCTGTGGATTGAGGTCATACTGATTTTAAATTTGGCCTCAGATGTATTTTTTGTACGTTATATTCATTTCTGTTTGAGGTCTTATTGAGATTGTGTTTACGTCCTTATGCGTATAAACAATGTCACAGCCACCATAAAAGACATTTGAAGGAGTAGAGAAGTGTTTTGCCTGCGTCCAAATAATGAGGCGCATGTGACTGACTGCTATTCCAAATTCACCCACATGCCCCCATGTGTCATGAACAGATGGTGAGTTTAGTGATTGGCTGAGAAGAGGGCAGGGTCCTTTCCTGCCCACCCTCCTTTTTTAGCTCAGCCACTGAGTGTCACATCATGTGCATGCTACAGTATGTGTCTGTGGTGAGTCCTGAACCCCTGGCTGCTCTTGCCCCTTTTGCCCGGGCTGTGATGTGACAAATGTTCCACCCTGCGCAATGTATAAGGACAAATGTTTTTCATGCCCTGCTTCTGTTGACATTTTTGACTTATGTGAGAGGTACACATTAGTTTACAGATGCAGGATTTCCTTTGGTTTTCCTTTGTAGTGTCAAGTTTTGTTCATTCAGAATGGTTGTTTTGGCATCCACAAGTTGGTCTAATCAAACTTTTAATGAGTTGTTTGACCCCAACTTTCCAGGTCATCACACCCTTGACAGACAACACAAAACTGTTCAGCTACAGCTATGAATCATTTAGTCCTTTAATCTCATTTTCTTTGAAAGAACATTCGACTCAAATCCAAACTTCCTGATACAGTGGTATTTGAAAGGTTGTTAACCTTTTAGGATTTTCTATATTTCTGCATAAATATGACCTAAAACATCATCCGATTTTCTTAAAGTAGATAATCCTTAAAGTAGATAAAGAAAACCCCATTAAACAAATGAGACAAAAATATTATACTTGGTCATTTATTTATTGCGGAAAATTATCCAATATTACATGTGTGAGTGGCAAAAGTATGTGAAACTCAGGGATAAGCAGGTAAATTGAAAGTGCAATTAGAGTCAGGTGTTTTCAGTCAGGGGAAGACGAGAGGGGACGGGATGTGTGATAGTCTGTGAGGCCATAAAGGAAGCTAGAGACAATGTCAGTGTTCATGCAGCAAGACCCTAAGCACACAAGTTGTTCCTCTAAAGAATGGTTAAAGAAGAATAAAGTTAAAGTTTTGGAATGGCCAAGTCAAAGTCCTGACCTTAATCCAATAAAAATGTTGTGGAAGGACATGAAGCGAGCAGTTCATGTGAGGAAATCCACCAACATCCCAGAGTTGAAGCTGTTCAGGGTTGAAGGGAGGAGTGGGCTAAAAATCCTCCAAATTAATGTGCAGGACTGATCAACAGTTACTGAAAATGTATTGTTTTACATACTGCTGCATAAGTGTGTGTGTGGGGGGGGGCACCAGATTCTGAGAGCTACTTTTGCCACTCACAGACATGTCATATTGGATAATTTCCCTTAATAAATGCATGACCAACCATAACATTTTTGCCTCATTTGTTTCATTGGGTTTTCTTTATCTTTAGGACTTGTGAAAATCTGATGATGTTCTGGTGAGGTCTGCCTGCCTGCCAGAGTCAGTCAGTCTTGCATGGGTGGAATATGGCTGTCATCACAGCTGCTCAGAGTGTCTGAGTCCTGAGGCCATGTGACGTGTCACTGTTCTATTTGTGAGCTGGACACCTGAATGGTTTGTACTCTTAGAGGCGTCTGTGTCACATGTCAAACCAGCGCTTGTAAACGTCTCTCTCAGCCCAGCTCATCTGAAGAACGGAAATTAGTCTACAGTGAGGCTGCACTCTGGAGGAAGTGGCTGAGTGGATTTATTAACTGAAAGACGAATAACTGAGTTCATCAGTGAAGACAGAAGATCCTGTTTAGTATAGTGTTGTGAAAGTGAGTACTTGTCTACATTGTTGGGCTAATCTATATCTGTCTCTGCTGCGCTGTTTTAGAGGCTTTGAAATTGGATCTCGGACCACCACAATTATGTCCTGCACAGTATTAATAAAATATCACTATGTAAATTATTTAATAGCTAATGCTGTTGAAAACACAACACATTGTCTTTTCACATTACATAATAACGGTGAGTTACAAAGTATGACAAGCCTCACATCACAGTATCTGGGAAAGATCTTGTTCCTGTGACTATTTGGCATATTTCTGTTTGATGAAGGAAATAACAGAATTCAAAGACAGAAAATTGTAAACGAATAAGAGAACAACAAATCTTACTTTTAAAGTAGAATGAACGTCCAGCCAGAAGCTGTGTTAGACTGCACTTCAGTAAATGTTGAGTACTGGTAAAATGTGAATTCAAAGTCCACACTATTACGTTTGAAGCTGATGGATTGAACACTATGAGACACAAGTGGTAATGCTCTCATTTTAATTATTGTCTTCTGACACCGCCCGAATGCTCATGGCACTGTCGTCCAGCTCAGAACAGAAAATTCAACTAAGCTATTTTATCATATTGAACAGAAATTACATGGAACTGGATTTTTCTTTGTTTACAAATGCATTGTGATCTCATCACTTTGTCATTCTGCTCTTGTTATGTCAACAGGTACATTATCTACTATAGATCTCTTGCTACACAGCCAGGATGATTCTGGCAACGTTAAAAGGCATCGGGAAGCAGCTCCTGCGAGTGAAGGTTGTGGACTGTAACACGGAGGAGTCCCGCTTGTGTCGATGCCTCAACACGTTTGACCTGGTGGCCCTGGGTGTTGGCAGCACGCTGGGTGCGGGCGTCTACGTGCTTGCTGGTGCTGTGGCCCGAAACAGCTCTGGACCTGCCATCGTCCTCTCCTTCCTCATTGCTGCCCTGGCTTCTGTCCTGGCTGGTCTGTGCTATGCCGAGTTTGGAGCCCGCGTCCCCAAAACTGGCTCTGCGTACCTCTATAGCTATGTGACAGTCGGAGAACTGTGGGCCTTTATCACAGGCTGGAACCTCATCCTCTCTTATGTCATTGGTGAGACACTTTAAATAAGTTGACTGCTTCACCAGATATTGTTCAGTTTACATAAATACTTTCTTCTGCATAGGAACGTCGAGTGTGGCCAGAGCATGGAGTGCAACCTTTGATGAGCTGATTGGAGGGCACATTGAGGAATTCTGCAAACGACACATGACCATGAACGCCCCGGGTGTCTTGGCAGAATATCCAGACATGTTTGCTGTCTTCATCATACTCACTCTGACAGGTCAGGAACAGCTCAGCTAGATCTCTATAATGTTTTATCTTGTTTCTTGTTTTTTTTTTTTTTTTACATCATAGGCGTTCATTGAGTCTGTCGTCTTTTTTTAACTGCTTGCAGGACTGCTTGTATTTGGCGTGAAGGAATCAGCCATGGTAAATAAAATATTCACCTGCATCAATGTACTGGTGCTGCTGTTTGTGATCATCTCTGGCTTGGTCAAAGGAAACCTAAAAAACTGGAACTTGAACCCTGAGGAAATCCTCAATGCCACGAACAACTCCAGCTTTAAGTGAGTGAAATGAAGAGCTTGTTTTATTATTATGCCGAGTTGTGTTTCAAACAATAAAGTGTTTCTATCTTTTGCTTTCAGTGCATCGACTTCCATGCCATCAGAAGAAGCTCTTGGTGCAGGTGGTTTTATGCCTTTTGGCTTTTCTGGAGTCCTCTCTGGTGCTGCCACCTGTTTTTATGCCTTTGTAGGGTTTGACTGCATTGCCACTACAGGTGAGAAGAAAGACATTAAAATGATAATCAACGCACAAGAGCCCAATTCTCTGACATCTCCACTTATGTTTCCTTCCTTAGGAGAAGAAGTGAAGAATCCCCAGAGGGCCATTCCTATTGGGATTGTGGCCTCGCTCCTTATCTGTTTTGTGGCATACTTCGGCGTGTCCGCAGCCCTCACTGTGATGATGCCTTACTACTTGCTGGACAAGAACAGCCCTCTGCCGGTGGCCTTTAAGTATGTGGGCTGGGAGGGAGCCACTTATGCAGTAGCCCTTGGATCTTTATGTGCCTTGTCGACCAGGTAAGAGGCTCTTCCACTGCCTCTCAGCACGAGAAGTGGTAGAGGACTTGCAGTTGTTCTGCAAGCACTTTTTAGGAGTGAAAAATTCGTGTCCTGTACACTGAGTGTAAAATTTTAGTATATTCTCTTCTGTTTAACTTGGTTCTTAAAACCGAACTGGCTTTAGTAATAAAAATCAGTGGCAAAATCCTTGAAAAGTTTTCATGGGTGCCAGATGACTCCAGATTCTGGAGCTCATCCATTCAGTGTGAACTTTGTTTTCATTTCTTTAAAGAAGATTTTTATGAAACACTTGTGCATGACTGATGTTATTTAGCTCTGTTACTCAAAGCTGCCCTGTGGAGTTTTCTTGTAAACAAACAAAGTTTCTGTTTACATTCTGTGTTACTCACTGAAATGCATTGTATGCATTGAGTGTGTCCTTGAAGTCTAACAAACGTGTGTATGTATATATTTATACAGACAGGTTAAAAATGCAGATGCAATTACATAAAAAGGAATTACTGTGGGTTCTTGGAACTCTTAAATATTTAATTTGTCCCAACACCTGTTCCCTGCTCTAACTGCGTGCATTCACTTGCACTGCATGCTTTTTTCTCTCTTTCCCATACTAGTTTACTAGGCTCCATGTTCCCAATGCCCAGAGTGATCTGGGCCATGGCAGAAGATGGCCTTCTCTTCAAAAGTTTGGCTAAAATCAGCCCACGAACCAAAACCCCTCTAACAGCTACCGTAACATCAGGTGTTGTGGCAGGTGAGATCACGATCTAAACCTACTAACTGGTCGGGGTTCCTGTCAGAACCCTACAGGACTCTTGGCGCACATGGCCTCAACATGAGCCAAAACCACAATGGTCACACAGCGTAAAGACAGTCCTGCAAATACTATTTCTTTCTTTAGTTATAGCCATGAAAAAATCTGACACCACAACATCCTGACTACAGCATGCTGTGTTGTTTATCAGGATGTCAGGCTGAGAATGGCTGCAGTTGGGGCCTTGTGTGAGAGAGTTTGCAAACCTTTCTTCAAGTTATAAATCTCTGCCTCCTCCTCCTTCCTTCATCCTTGGCTTAGTCTCCTTGGCTCCATGTTTCCGCTCCCACGCATTATCTTTGCAATGGCTTGCGACGGTCTGCTCTTCTCGTTTCTGGCACGTGTCAGCGAGAGGAAGACGCCCATCATCTCCACCTCGGTGGCAGGGCTTATGTCTGGTAGGTAGATGAGATGAAGCCACATGCAACAGTGCCCCCCTGTGGAAGGAGGATGGTGGTAAAATCACATAGGGCTGTAAATAAATGGAGCTGTTTGAAAATTATTGATTTTATTAAAATTGAAAAATCTCAATATATCTGCATTGTATTGTGGCAAATGTGCTCTGTGCAGGTTTAACCTGTTGGATTAATGTGAAGAGGTCTGTCATCTTGCTGACGTGTATTTTTCTCCTTTGTGTCCTGCAGCTGTGATGGCTTTCCTGTTTGACTTGAAGGACCTGGTTGACCTCATGTCCATTGGAACTTTGCTGGCGTATACTCTGGTTGCTGCCTGTGTGCTGGTCCTCAGGTAGTCCTTGTCTTTCATCTTCATGATCATGGAATCTCTGAGGATGAGAGCAGACACTGAGAGTTTATCAAATTGAAATTTTAATGATAAAGAGGCAATAACTTGGAAACTCCTCCCCAACTAAAATTACTGACCTCAAGCTGTACTAAGATTTGTCAGCCCAAACTACAGGCCATTTTTCTATTTTATGCATTTCTTGTATTTTATGCATGTTACAGTCGATTACAGTTAAGAGTAATCATTTGTAGCATATTTACAATGGAAAACAGCAGTTTTGGGAATTCTGCAGTTTCAATGTCTGTTTTACCATCTGCAGGTACCAGCCTGAACAGCCCAGTGTGGCCTATGAGATGGCCAACACTCAGGATGAACCTGAAATTGCTGAGTCTTATAACGAGGGGAACATTGACATTTTACCACAGCCAGAGGATCGCTTCACCATCAAGAATCTCCTTTTACCTTCAAACACAGAGCCTTCCCCGCTGTCTGGCTTTGCTGTCAACATTTGCACTAGTATACTTGGTGAGAGACACGCAAAGCCTAGAAAACACTGGATGAAAGTGTCTGGATAATTCATCTGGCTACTGACACAGTACATCATCTGATGTTCTCTTCTTTCTGTTTTGTTTTTCCATTCAGGTGTTTTGGTGTGCATCTTCTGTGTTGTAGCTGTTCAAGGAGGGCAGGCACCCTGGTCAGTGTCTGTCCTCAGTATCATCATGGCGATCTGTCTGATTCTCACCATCATTGTGTACAGACAGCCACAGAGCAAGGCAAAGCTTGCCTTCAAGGTAGAGTGTGTTTATTCACCAAAGAGTTAAAAGCAAACTGTTTTACTGTAGTTAAACTGTTTTACTGTGAGAGCTGTAAAACACAGTGAACAGAGCAAATGTCAACAAGCAAACAATGAATGGAAGAGGATTTGCTCTTCAGACTTCATTATTCTTAGACTATTCTCATAGACTCTATTATTTATAGATTTTATATTTATTTATAGATTTATTGTGCCTAACCTGCTAAATGCATCGTTTAGACTACAAATTGTGTTTAATTACTGTTCTTGCAGACTATTTACAGAGTACACCATATGTTTTTAAGTTGATTGCATTCTGTTCACTTTAGCTCATTAGTAAAATCATTATATAAACCTTAAATTTTCTTGAATTTAGTGTGTCACCATGATGAACTCTTCAACACTTTTATTTCTGTATGGTAAAGCAGCCAGACTCCTTGCAACTGCACTAGAACATTTTTATGTAGTAATGGAATGAATAGAACCCAGTGGCTGCCTGGAAAATATGAAATAACCTTAAATTCATTGCAGGTTTTTGAAATTTGTTTGCCACAAATGTAAAGTTGCTCAGGCACCAGGCTGAAGTATTTTCCTGCAACATTATCCTCTCAATTGTTATTCATGTGGTCCATGTAAACCATTGCTTTATACTCTGAGTGTATCATTAATCAATATCTACATTTGTAATGTCATTACATATTAAATACACACACTTCCTCCTCACAGGTTCCACTGCTGCCTTTTGTCCCAGTCATTAGTATGTTTGTCAATGTGTACCTGATGATGCAGCTCGACAGAGGAACCTGGCTGCGCTTTGCCATCTGGATGGTCTTAGGTACTTTTAGACAACAATGGACAACAATGTCAAATATTATGTCTACTGTATATTATCTTTGCATTAATATTTCCACACCATTTCTAGGTTTCATTATCTACTTTAGCTATGGCATTCGAAATAGTGCGGAGGCCGTGTTGACCAGATCTGACACCTACACACCAGCCTGCACAATAAAAGGCGAGCCCATGACCACAGAGAAGGAAGCCTTCCTACACAACACACAGAATCCCACCGGAGACGACGACGAAGATTCCTGAGGAAACGAGAGGTTCGCTAATCCCCTCTGGTTCTGTGTATCAAACAATGACGTGATAAATTCTCAGAAATAGCTGCAAATCCAAGAGACATATGGAGACTTATATGCACCCCTTCACTCAGAATGTTGATTTGTTGCCTAGTTCCATCCAAAAATATTGCTTGATGGCTGAAAAGACAAGAAAAAAAGACATAATGAATCTCCAGATGTCTCAAAACCAAGATTTTTGTTCAGAAAACTTTTTATTTTCTGGATAAAAAGTAATTTTTGTATGTTTCACAATTTGATATTTCACTAAAAACAAATGAAACTGTGGATAGGCACGTTTTTTCAAGAAATGTCCAGTATGTACAGTACATATATACCTTTTTTAAAACTTTATTTTGGTTCCTTTAGCCACAGTATATTAAAATTAAAAGCCCCGTTCTTTTTTTTTTTTTTTTAAGTTTTTTTTTTTTTTTTGTAATAACATATTAGAAGTTCAGCATTTGTTACTGCTTTCCTTGCTTGAAATTACTCAACATTTATATATGTTGGCCGTTTACAGAAAAGACGTTACGAACTACAAAAGCTGTTTAATGAAATGAGGCTCATCTTTTGTTTTGACAAATTTGCTTGCATTTGGCAGATGTCCTGGTGAGTGTTTGCCACTCGTCTTGCTGCATTAGTAGGCACAGTGCTGGCTACTGTGTCCAAATCCCATGAAAGATTATTTTAAAATCCATATCCTTTATTTCACACTATTATTAATTGCATTAATTAAGAATCAGAAAATAATAATCCCCAAACAACTGGGAATTTCACTTGAGTGGCTTTTGTGAAGCATCACATAGTTCTATGTTTGCTTCAAAGGTACAGCTTTGTGCATGCACGCATTGTTTCTTTGTGTAGAAACAATGCATTTTGTTACTGAGGAAAGGTATAGAAAGCAAAAACCTCTGTGCCTATTTTATACATTACCTCTGTAGCTCTGAGAAACACAGCAGAGTTCTCTAAAAAAAAATCCACTAGACTAATTTGTGAAAAGGTTAACGCTACATGGATTTGTCTTCTAGCTGATTTAGGGTTTCCTCACGGCAAACATTTACCATAGATACACCACAACACAAACACCAGTGTTGTCTCCATCAGGGAATTGCACTTTTTTAACTAGCCAAAGAAAAAAAAAGCTGCTAATGTGAACGTTTTTAACAGATACTTCACAGGATGTATTTTAAGTGCCTATTTCCCAAATGAATGTTAAGCCTGTAGAGATATATTTCTTGACAACCAGCTACAGTTGTGAAATATATATATACTGTATTGTCTGTATATAATGTACACTTTGGGTTTTGAAAAGTATGTATTTAATATATATATAAGAGAAATTTCGCACGGTGTGCCATTTTCACTTTTTAGTTTGCATACATCTGAATGGGATGAAGCACAATCAGTTGATGAAACTGAACATCAGTTTCCGAAGCGACACTCACTCACTTTTTTTTTTTTACTCGCTTTTATTTTGAAAAACCAAAAACTCATACTGTGTATTCAGAAGCATATTGCACCAACAGTAACAGTATACCTCAAGCAGTAATACATCTGAAAATGCCTCTGTCAGTCAGATGTTTCTTTACTGATCGTGGAAATAAGAGCTGATTGTGAGTGTGTGCAGATTCCCAGGGCAGCTAAAATCTGAATGCAACATATCGAGGTTATGTGTGTTTACTAAAGACTAAAAATGCAGCAAGGTGAAAAATCTCTTCACCGAGTCCCGTTTTAAATGAACACTATGATACATTGCTTTTGTCACTATTTGTGTTCCACTGAGAGAAACTATTGATGTAACCTGAAGCCAAATTCTGTTAGATTTAATTGGATTATATGTTAAAGCAACGTTGCTATTTATTGACAGAGTTGCTGTGTATTTTTCTAATAATAGCACTGAAGTTTAAAATAGTAGATAGCTTTGTAAATAAACTTTGTTGCATTGGGGTATTGGATATTGTCAAATAATATTAAACTTAAGATAAAATCACAAGCATTATTACCTGAAATGCTAATTTCCAACATTTTGTTTTGGGTTTGTTGATGTAAATACATTTTTGCTTAAACGTTACTTCCCATATACAACTTTAACTTGTCTGTCTGTAACCATATCACCCAACAGCTTTTATCTATAAAATCTTTTACTGCAAACATGTAAAATAGATAACACTGATACAAACTGTGCCAACAATATTGTAGCTGTTAACAGTAAAATGATGTATTTGTTTGAAAGAACCAAGCAGAGTGATTGATGAGGTGAATGTCATCTCCCTTTTGAGTTATTTTAACTTACATTGATTGTTTCATGATTCATGTAAACATTTGCATGCTGAACTTAAGTATTTAAAGTATAAATATTATAGTACTGCTAAGTTATAAACACTATCAGAGCAGTGAAGGTCAGCTGTTCAGCATATATTGTCTTCTCCCATTGGTTGCAGTTTGTATTGCTCCTCCTGTAAATAAATGAAAGTCGAAGCCACAGACTTTGTCTTTGATTGTTTTGAGACACCAGCATGTTTCATAAATGGTTTTCATTGTGTAACTGTTTTCTGTATTATTCCGTTTTTTCCCCCATTTTTCATTGTGTTCAGACAAATTCTTATTTATTAATGATGTAATTAATTATTGATGAATTCATGAAAATAGCCTTGAAATGTGTTAAAATATGGTTTGGACAGACTAAAAATGTAAAATAAATTACCCTTCATATTGTAGACAGTGCATAACTGACATAATTGTTAAAGTTTTGGAACTTTAATTTAGATGCAGCAGCCTATACCCCTGTATAACAATACAAATAAATATCTTACCTATGTAGATAAAACTGAATTCATGGAACAACTGGATTTACTTTTTGCATTTTTTTTATGTCGTTACTTTATTCTGTTCAGTTCTGTACATTCCTGCATGTAGCAACAAATCACTGAAAAATGAAACAATAAATAATTTCACCTGCAGGGGGCGACTTTAGCGCATGTTGACATGGGCGTTGAGTCTCCTCTCCTCCCTGTTTTCCAGCGATGCTGCAGACAGTATCCTCTCCATCACGGCTCAACCTGGATGCTTACCTCCTCCTTCTTGTCCTCTCCACTGTCGAGCTCCTCTCCAGTGGATTACCTGAATTTAAACGGTAAGGATAGCTATTTCACACCGGGGACGGCGGGTGTTTTCTCTCTCTCTCTGCCTCTCAATCTAAATCACAGACCAGCGGCAATGATAATTGGATTTATTGGCACTGCTGCATCTGCTGGAGAGACTGCGGATGATCCTGTTATCTGAGGTGTTTGTATCAACGTTGTTATTTTCAAGTCATTTGCTAAATGAGTGTAAATTCTAATATAGCTGTTGCATACAGCGAAGCTGAAAAAAAAGGTAGGCTCACCTACCACTATAGGTGTGCTCACCTCAGAGTGTGTGCTTGTGTGTGTGTAGTAGGGTCAGACCCTGGATTATATGTTGTGTAACCTCTGTCTCATGTTTGTTCATCAGTGTCTGCAAGAAAACCTGTCCTTACTCTTCTTTTTCCTCCTTGGGGATCGTGTGTACGTACTACTTCGTATTTAGAACCTGTAAAATGAGGAAGAAGGCAGCAGGAGTTAATGAATGGACATTACTAATAGTGAAGTGACAGATTTCTGCTGATGGAGTCAGAGTTTTCCAAAAGGCCTGAGTTTTGTTAGATTATGTAAGATGTGACAGTGAGGACCATTTATGCAGCATCCACAGTCAATGAGGCCTCAGTTATGGAAGCTTGGTGATAGAGCTAATTTAACACAAAAGGTGTTGATGTTACATGTTTATGCATTTACATAGGAAACATTTACATTTGCATGTCACATTTACATTTTCCTGGCATGTATGTTGCTGCTGCACCTGGTTTGCTTCCATGTGTAGGGATCAGAGGCACACACCTTTGTTATTTTTCAGTTTTGTTATTTTTTAAGCCACAACAACAGATGATCTTCTGTGAGCCTGGATTGGTTACACAAAGAAGTAAGAACCACTGAAGCATTAAAATGGGAGGTAGACCGGGGCCTCCATTTTCATTCATCCTCAATATTTCATGAGGATTCCGGTTTAAGCATCAAATGAAGCTTTCTTGGACAAATGAAGGCCTTGATCTATGCTCTGCTTCAGATATACTGTACAACTGCAAAAACTGAAGGCGCCTCTGAGAAAAACAAGTTGTTCCAGCACACACTTGTACAAGCGCTTGCACAAGGATGCACAGATTTCATGAGAGGCCCCGATGAGGGTCTCGCCATCATGCCTCATATCAGGAGGCAGGTGGCAGGGTGAGCTGCTGAACAATGTGGGGGATGGGGAAACATGCTCAGGGAAGCATGTTGTTGAGGTGAACATAAATTTCCTCAATGTCCCTTGTGCCTTGACAGCGTCACCACAGGAACATTATCAGCTGTTGCAGCAGGAAAAAACATGCCAGTAAAACAATCAGGGAATGTAGATCAAAACAAATAGAGGGATGGAAGTGTGGATGTGTAGATGGAAATCATAAATGGGGTAGTAAAGGAAGCGAGGAATATCACTTCAGTCACTCAGGGTACTGGTACTGCACTTGTTTCCGTCAGTAAGACTAGCAGCATCCTGCTCCTTCTTGCCCAGGCTCTGACGCTCAGCTCTCGAGAGATTTGTGAGGAGAAAGAGGTTGAGATAAATTAAAAAGTTTAATTATCTCTGTACAGCTTTTATTTCATCCAGCATGAGAGACTGTGAAGCAGAAAATTATGAAATGCACCGGAGAAAAGCCACAGAAAGCCACAATAAGATACCTCAATTTAACATACCAAAGTAGGGCAGCTGTAGTCAGGTGTAATCCATTTCAGATTCCTTGAAGCGAGCAGGGTTGCATTTTGGGGGGTTCTGAAAGAGATTGATGTTATATGTTAGTGTTAGTTTAACTTCTATTTTTGGTTATTTCCTGCTTAGATTGAGAATACCCAAATAAACTGCATGTACCCCTTTCCCTCATTTTATTCACTGAATAACTTTTATTCTTGTTATTCTCATTATTTCTAAACATAGTTTTAAAGTTGATAAGATATCCATCATTTCACCACTGTGCTGATGAATGTAATATGAAGTACTGTGTCTGTGCAGTGGTCTGCACTGCATTGATAGATGAGTTGGAAATCAATTTAAGGGATGGAGAAGCAATCACAGCTGCAGCAGAACCAATCCTGTTACCAGATTGCAGCTTCTCTCTTCAAAACAAGACTTCATTTATCCAATTTATCATCTCTTGTCATGCCCATCAGGCAACATGCCACATGTAAGAATTTTTATCAGAGCTTCATCGGGTGTTTGATTACCCACAGGGAGTTTATGGCTTTCTCTGGTTGAAGAGCAGTACGGTAAGCATACAGTACTGTGTGAGACCTGATAGGGAGGCAGGGGAGAGGCAGGTGCAGGGGAGTCTGTTCATTGGTACTTGAGCTGCAGTGCAGGTGCTGAGACAGCATTTAGTGTAGTGTATTACCTTGTGCTGCAAACAGACACTTCTGTCTTTGGACCAGGTTTGCATTTCTTGTTAAGTGGACTTTCAGAAATATAAGAGAGAAAACATGGTAAATGTGTTTTGTAGCTCATGATATTTCCCCTCCTTGTTCTAAACATGTAGCAAACTATTTTCAGACTACAGCACAGATTTATTTTCATGAGAAGGGAAACGAGACGATGTTTCCTGCTGTGTAACCGAATTTATTAGGATATAAATGGAGAACAAAAAGATGAGGTGGAGCATTAGTCAGTCAGGTTTCATGCTAATCGGCTGATGAGTCAAACAAGAACAAACAGAGAGTTTAGTTCCTCTTTCTTCCCAAGCTGTTTTAAACACGTTTCTTGTTTTGCTCTGCTATTTGTTCCTTATGACATCCCTTGTGGAATAAAATGTAATTTATATGCATCTGTTATCGCTACTTAAGTGGAAAAAAAGTTAAAAAGTAGAGACAACAGGTGCATTTTATTTATTTATTTATTTAACTTAGAGGTTAATTCATGGTACCTAGCTGAACTTGACAACCAGAACTGAGCAATGATAAAATCTGGAGGTGAGAACTTAATGTGGAGGTTCTTTTGTGAGGTGCTTTTGTGAAAGAGTTGCTGTCTGAGATCAGATAGTCTGTCAGGGTTCTCTGTACTGTACAAGACTCTACTGAGGAAATATGTCAATTTCAGACATGTTTTATTACGATGTGCTTTTGGCTGAAGAGGTGGAGGAAGACTGCCGAGATGGAAACGGCGCTGGTTTCTTCCATTTTATAGCATAGGCCTAATCAGAAACCCCCTGTGCTAAATATCAGTACAAAGGAACACACCTGCTGGCTGGTAATAATTACAGGGTTGTTTCAGCAATTAGCAAATATAGATCTTTTAATCAGTAATGAGTGGCCAGGTTGTGGTGCAATGTGCACAAAGACCCAAAAACTCATTTTGACAACCTTGAGCTCTTTGAAGGATTTAAAAAACTTCCCCTAATGATCTCAGCAGGTCACGTCAGTCTCACATGGTACTGACATATTTTTTCCACCCTGGAGTTAGACATCAGTATAATTTAGACTTTGACAAGTTCCTCATACCCTCTGGCATGCAGAGATCACATGGTCTGGTGCTAATAGTGCTTTCTGTTTGCAGAGGTTCCTCACACATTAAGCAGCCTTTAAAATATCAGAATTAAATATTCTGAAATATCAGAATTTAAGTGGAATTTCTTTTTGATCTCAGAGGTTAACAGTATCTTGTTTGCAGTCTTTTCTGTTCTCTGGTCAAATTTAAACTCATTTTAGACATCGTTTTTATACTGCTTCTAGACTCTGTGCGCGACTGTAGTCCCATTTCAGAAGGTGGGACACTGTTCCAATTCATTTTCCTATAGCTTCATTTGATTGCCACAACAGCAGGTGACAACTGGAAACGCACAAAGGTATGATGCATTTCCAGTTTAAAAATGCTGCCGAGCCAACGAAGCTACAGGAAAATTAACTGGTACAGGAAACGGGTCCTCCACCTTTTGGAAACACATGGGACTACAGTTATACACAGAGGTTTACAATAAATCACAATTCAACCCCCACTTATTTCCATTTTTACTTTTGTCAATCACTGGCACAAACATGTCACTAATAAAGCTTTTGACTTCTGTTGAATTTCATGCCAACTATCAGTAAAAACAAGGAACATGAATTTCATGGCTTGCATGTGGACATTGCTTCAGTGTTCATCAGTTGAAGCAAACATGCTTTACTTTTGATTGTCTGCCAAAACTAAATGAAAGTGATAGCCAATAACTACCAATAATAGAAAAATACAAATAAATAAATATAAAAATAAAATAAATTACACCACCCACCTTGTTTGGGTCTGTATCACAACAAATAAACATACACATACAACAACAGAAATTTAAAACAATAAAAATTAAAGTGCTAAACAATGTGTTTTGAGGTAAAATCCAACCAAAACCAATTATACTGAATACAGAAAAGAAGACAATGCACAAAAGCTGTGACAACATTCTCCACAATGGATAATCAGTTCTGAGTGACTGCTGTGTATCCTCCACCTCTACTTATTTGCGGTCCTTTGCTTCATCCTCTGTCCTTTGTGTCATCAAATTTCATAAATCCAACTGCACGAGCAGAAAAAGAAAAATTATTAGAAATATGTAAAGGAAATCTGCAGTCATACTGTTCTGCTCTCACCACGCGTACCCTTACGCAAAAATACGGTGACTACATACACAAATACATTAAACAACAGGACATTACGCAAAATGTAATGCGGCTAGCAAACAAACTCCACTAAACAATGCTAACAACACAACACAATAAACATACCACTTTGAAAACTACACGCACACAATACTTACAGACTGTACGTTCCCTGGCTGAAACGTGTGCAACCACATTCAACTTTACGAGCCCATCTCTGTGTTACTGACCAAACTTATTGACTGAAGAAACGGAACGGAGCGGCCAAGATGCGAATTGGAACATTAACAGAAAGAGCGCTCACTCTGTCGTCGTTTCCAAAAACTAAGAAAAGTACAGGACACTCACTCTGATACAATTTCCATGAACCAAAGGAAAACACACATTTTACATTTTTATACTTTTTAACACTTTTAACTTATGAACTTTAAATATTACTTTTAACCTTTAAAGACAGCACACGTACACCAAGTCCCCATATTTGTAAGCAAAAATATGTTGCCTGTGTATCCACTACCAATACTGGATTAATACATCTACATCACCACCTGCCTATATCTTTGTGGCTCGCTAGCATGTAAAAAGCAATCCCCGCCGTGAGGGAGTCGCTAGATATAAAGTTCGCAGCTTGTTCTTTTCGCTAGCTTAGCGAATTTAGCTTAGACTAGCTACCAGCCTAGCTCTGGTTAGTGAGCAGTGACTTAGCGACTTAACAATGCTTGTTCACGTTAATCCTTCAGCTAACGTGAATATTTTTAGGCACAATCGTTTTCAAAAGTAATTCAAATTCCATTTAAACTATGGCCAATGTTTAGCTAACATTAGCTGATACGATGACATGCAATGCCAATTGTAGCCACAGCAGTTTTAGGTAGTTTAAAACAACAAAGTTAGAACAGCTAACACTATAAATACATAAATGAACATAAAATGAACAAATATGACCAACTTACTTTCAACTTAGTGGAAAACGGTGATTCTTGATGTACGCTGAACAGAGCCGAGCGGCCACTTACTTCCACAGAGATGAAACCAGAGACGGAGAGACAGACGGTTGTTGAAATTCGAAGAATCGCGCCAAAAGATTGGCGTGTTGCCTCGGCCAATCAGGGTGCCGTTTACTGGTTGGCTTATGACGACGTGCTGCCTCAGCCAATCAGAGTGGCGTTAACTGGTTGAAATCATAAGAGTTATAAAATCAAGGCTCCTATGTACCATGAAATTATTTTCTGAAGCTTAATTTCCAACAAGTTGCATTTCCATATAAATATATGAATAAAAACATAAACAAATAATAAATAAATTAATTAATTAATACTAACAAATAATGTTTAATCACAAATAATCTATAATCGTATTCATTAATCATGTTGATGACAAGAATGTTGATATTTGTCATTAAAAAAAATACATTCATTAATAATGTCAATTTCCTGCACCTGTCTTAGACGTCCACGTAACTTCCAAAAACGTTACCTAGTCCGACGTTCAAATGTTGAACTGCATATTGACGTCCAAGTGGGGTCTTGGTTAGACGTCCAAATATCGGACCTAGTTTGCACGTCGTGTAAATGTCCGGAACTGGTCATGGACCGACGGACGCAATATAGACACGATCTGCACGTCCATGAGACGTGCAGATCGATGTTTAGTGGGGAGAAGTTGAGTGATTCAGCAGCTGACTGTTTTTTTAATGGTTCAATTTTGGATTACTGTTATCAAATGGAAACTCAATACTCGTTTGGTAATCGAATCGGGAAATTGGACAGATTAACCACCCCTATTGCACTCATACATTCATGGATGGCACGTGTGTGAGAACAGATGATAGAATGTGTAGTGATATTCTCCATAGAGTATAGTATTTTACTAGTTAAGCACAGATTTCAGTTACACAGCATAAAATATACCACAGATTAGTAAGAAGCCTTTGATATAATTTCCTAAAGGAATTTCCTATTTTATATCAATATATATATAATAGATATACTGAAGTAGACTGAGAGACTCAGTGGTGTTTACTTCATTTCACTGAATGTGATTACGTCTGTTAAATACTTTCTCATCAAGTCATCTGCCATTTTGTTGAACTTTTTATTTGGCATCTGCTGTTTTTATCCAGGATAAGGACCCCAGATGTCATGAAGACACATCTTCCAAATTAAACATGATATTCAACGTTCTGATTACTGGCATACCGGAAAGAAATGTGAAAGTCAGTGCTTGGTTCATGCTGTGCCACTAAGACTCTTTGATGGGTAGGCAGGGGATACTTTTTAACTGATGCCATGGATGATTGATTTTTAAAGTGCTCTTGAGGGCGCTGTAAACTCAGAGCTGTTTCCAAAATGTGCGAGCGAGAAGAGCCCTTCAGTGACAAGGAGTTAAGGAATAACAACCAGCAGGGTGGTGTGCTGGCTGATGGTGATGCCAATGCTAATGATATCCGGACAGAGGAAGGCGGGAGGTTGAATGATACTGGCATGCTGTCGGGGCTGATGACTGAAACAGCAGAGCAGGACAAAGTCATCATCTGGGGTACGGACTCCCAGTGTGACGACCCTGAGCTGGCTGAGTTTGAGATGCTGGAGTGCCAGGAGCTGGAGGCGTACCTCGTTGAGGAAGGAGAAGACTTTGTCGGGCTTGCAGACCGGAAGGAACTGCTTGAACAGCCTTCATCATGCATCAAAGCCACAGCAGAACAGGCAACAGATGATAAGAGCAGGGAAGAGAGAAAGTCCACTCTGCATGCCAGTGAGCAGGAATCTAGTGCCTCTCATGTCTCTGAGAGCAGAGAGGGGGCCAGGATGGAGTTAAGCTCTGAAACTGATGTCTATTTATCCTGTCTGTCCACCATCTCAAGCATGGCCACTGCTATGGACACTGTTGACAGGACCCAGACGGCAGACTCCTGGCATATTGCCTCTGGTCCTTACTCAACCATCTCAGAAGACCTGACTTGCAACACCATCAACACCGGAGACAAGGCCTCTCAACAAGCTGATCATCCCTCCCTCTCCTCTAGAAAGAGCACAATACATCAGAAAGATGTGGACATTAATTTGAATTCAACAGTTCACTCAGAGGATGTTGTATCACAGACACACGTTAGTAATGGAGTTGTTCCATGTAAGGATGTCATTGATGAGCACAGGAAGAACAATAACCAGAGAAATAAATCAGGCAGCACCATTTCAGAGGGAGATTATGATCGAGGGAGAAGCACCAAGCACAAGGCTTTACACACTACAAAACAATCACATGAAGAAAGCAACACTAAAATGGATAAAAGCACACAAGCTGATGAGGCCCCTGGTGTGAACTACAGCTCACCTAAAACAGGTACAAAGGAGACTCAGTCAACAATTCAAACCAAAGCCATAAAGAAACAAGGATCATTTGATAACACACTGAAAAAACAAAGCTCTTTTGAAAAGACTTTTAAAAAGCAGCCTTCTTTTGAAAACACTTTAAAGAAGCAGCTCTCTTTTGATAACTCTTTAAAAAAGCAGGGCTCTTTTGAGAACACAGTCTCCACCAGCTCTTCAAGTCTGGAGAGGAGGAAGCCATGGGGAAGCCCTAGTCGACCAGCAACGCCTACTTCCTCTAAAACTACCTCCTGTTCGCCCAAGAGACGACCGCCTGGTTCTCCAGCCAAGGTCCAAGGTATCAGGGCACTGAGCTTGGAGCGTAGTGACTCCCCACAGAGAGGTTTAAGTCAAACAGTCAAGCCACCCGGTAAAGCGTTGTTGACCAGCGGCATCCCCAAACCTGTCATGCCCCAGCAGAAAGAACCTGAACCCAGAAGGTCTTCTCCTCCCCAGAAGCCCAAAAATGTCCGACCAAAAATCATCACCTATGTTCGGGCAAATCCTCAAGCAAAACCACAAGATTCCTCACGTGAAGCCTCAACTCAGCCATTACGATTAGCCTCTTACTCTAGCCCACCAGCTCATAAAGATCCAAAAATTGGTCCTCAACTTAAATCCACACCGGTGCTATGTTCCTCCAACCTGCTGTTTGACAAATATCGCCAGGAGACGCAGAAGGCAGGGTACTGTCCTTCAGGCATGGCTGTGACTGGGGTGAAACCTCCAAGCAGCACCATCCCTCAAAGGCTGAGCAGGAAGTCGGAAAGCTTTCATGAGGACGTGACAGAGAAATATCTCCAAGAGGTGAGAAACTGACTTTTGATTAGACATATTCACATAACACGACTGGATATCATTAGTGGTTGAAGCTACGCAAGTTCAATAGCTTTTGATGCATGTGGCTTCATACAGCAGTGCATACAGAGTGCATGTCCCTTTCCACAATTCTAAAGAACAAAAAAAATAGAAAGAATAAAGAGAATTCTTTACCAGAGAGAAGAATACATGTATGTAACTGTTTTGACCTCCTGTATTTCATGAGAGCAATGCATGAGAGCAAATTGTTGTGACAGGAACTGACTTTATTGGTAATGTCCCTCACCAGCCTGTTTCTCAAGAAGGTAGCAGTGTCTACCGCTCACCCAGAACTCTGAGGCCTCAGCTGGGGTTAGGGGCGGTTACCAGACAGCCTGCAGCCAAGACGAGAGTTCAGCAAACAGGTCAAAGGCCAGCCCTGGCCTCAAGTCAGTCTGCTTCAGCATCAACCCAGGGCCTCCAGGACTCTGCAGGTGAGATGGTGATCAGCTGGCATAAGAGTGAAATTTTGGGGAAAATTATTTTATGAGAGCTTTCTCCTCTCTTTGTGTCGTTTGCTGCTCTGTGCACATCCTGTCCTCTTGTTGTCGAGCTGCAGAGAATTTATCTCCTTTTGCTTGCTGAATGATTTGCCTACATTTTTTTTTCCTGTCATGATTATGGATGAGTCTTGGCTTTTGGCACCTAAACTCTTTGAAGTGCAAAGCAGTTGATAGCAATGTCACTCACACATCCAACCAACATGCACTGCATATTTCTACCTACTCACGTTATTAGTAATAATCTAGTCAGCTTCCACATACAATATGGTGCGCTCTTACTGTATTTACATACAATTTCCTCACTGAATGAAGGTTGTCAGAGATTAGTTATTAGTAATAGAGAGATTAGAGAGTGTGGCCCCTGTCTCAGTGGGTCTTGGAGATTCATCCACTCATATTATAATAATGCACATTTTCCCATCCACCTCCAGGAGAGCAAAAGAGGTCAGGTCCAGAAACCACCCCCAAGAGCCTCCTGCTCAAACCAGGCCAGTCTGGTCTCCGTCCTCCAGGCTTCTCCGCCCTGCCAGCTGCCCGTCTGGCTGCCTTTGGCTTCGTCCGGAGCTCCAGTGTCTCCTCTGTGTCCAGCAACCAGTCTAATGACAGCAGCCACAGCGATCCCTGTCGACCTTCTCAGCGTGAGTCACACTCTCTCTGCACATTTCTCAGTGAATTACCGTTATACAGTTTCTGCTACTTCAGCTAAAAAGAGCCAAAGACAAAAATATTTCAGACATCAGACAGATGACATTTCACATTTATGTTTTATCCCATCTACATCTCCTTATTAGTTCACCAGCAGTTGTGGCTGCCCCTGCTATACTCAGTTACTATAGTAACAGCCATTGCTTCCTTTCATTTTCATCCATTTATCATAAGTAGGAGCTGAAAGCTGCTGCACCACAGAGGCTTTGATTAAGAGATCTTAAAGTCACTCTCCTCCCTCTGCTGCCTCTCCTCAGCTTGTGAACTTCAGCATTTCATCTGGCTCACACCCTGGTGTTCAATCTGATGCCACCTCTCATGCCTTGACTGAATATAGTAAATGCAGTATACATGTGTTGTGTTCCATCATGGAGCTACTGCAGATTCATTTATTCGTTGTGCTGACTCAAACCAAGCACTGTCTAAATATGCTTAGACACACTGTAAAAAATTCTGTTCTTCCCTTCTGTGTTTTCATCTTTATCAAGACAAAGGGACTCAGTCAACCTAAGCTGACTGCCAAAATCAGTTACCACTAAATATTTATTTTGGATTTGGTCTGTGTGCACAGGCACAAGTGTCTCTTCTGATTGTGCTGATTGGCAGATATGACGATGGGTTAGTGCTGTCCTCTGCTCAAGTGTCACCACATTTGTTCCACTCTTGGACAGCTGACTGCTGCATTTCGCTGCTCAGTTCTTTTACTGTCTTAATCTGACCTGCTGGATTCAAAGTATTCCTCTAGCTGCTGGTGCAGACGGGGTCCTCAGACTGAAAAAAACAAGAAGAAAACAGCTGCTGTCTCATGCAGGGTGCGCCCTCCAGCCTCAACCACAGTAACTGCTTCACATGTCTGTGGCTTCTTTTCCCTATTTATAATCCTTGAAATGAAAATGTGGTGCCGGCGGCTGCACTATGTGTCGAAAACAGAGAGTCAGGGTTTGGTATGACAGGATAATCTGTGAAGCTTTTTTTAACCCACACACCGCTGGCCCGCCTCTTTCTAAGCCTGTGGATCTCCTCCTCAGACTTTCACTACAGTCAGGTCAGATAATGGTCTCTCTTTCAACTTCAGAATCCCCCCTACAAGGCTCCAATGTACACTTTACTTGGTTATTTTGTACCATTTTTAACACTGATTCTTCAGAAAACCACCACAACTCAATATCATAACCTGGAGTCATGTAAGTGTGGCCTGCTCTGTCTGTTATTGGCATTGTTGTCTTTGTTTGCTTCTTTGAGGAGCAGTTGTTCAATTTGTAAGACAATTTGAAATATTCTGTGTTGTTTTTTTTTCTTCAGCAAAAAAATGCAATCCTACTTGTGCTGTTGTGAATAGATGTGTCTCTACCAGAAAAAAACGCTAAAACGCTTGGGAGTAGCTCAGACAGTATATACATGACTGGCAGCTTGCATGGCAGTGTTTCCCTTCAGGCTGTTGGCTCAGACAGCGCCACTCTATTAGTATGTCGCCTTATGCTGTGAATGCAGCCACATTCACCGGGGATGCACTCCAGTAAAACGTTGTGACTGGGAGTGAGTACATCCTCTCAGAGTAGAGGAATGCTATACTGAACATCTGACTGCTGATGACATATCGAATTTATCTGCCCAGCTAGCTCAGTGGGAGCACACAATATGCTCATGTGTCTGTTTTGTTATGTGAGCTACTTTGATGACAAGATTCAAGAGTTAAATCCTTTGTGTTTGGAGCTACAGCGTGTTGGGTTTTTGAAAGACACTATTTGTTAGTGTTAAAACTATAAACTATAATCTGTTGATTTACAGTAAATTAATTATTTAAGTTGTTTATCAAGAAAAAAATGTGTAACATTGATTGAACAATCCCTGTTTTCTGACTTGGTGTAGCTCCTAAGTGCTAAATACTTATATCATAATCCAACTTTAACCTTTGCGTACCATTTCCAAATGAGACTTCACAGCAGTTGATGCAGCTCAAATCTGTGTGGCATGTAATGAATATTAAGCCTCTTTTCCTGTGGATCAATCCCGTCCCTGCCGTGTCCTGCAGGAAAAACAGACCACCTGACACAATTTTATGTACAATCCCTCTGGTGAGCCATTTAGTTTTTTTGTCTAATATTCTCAAGAGGAGACCTAATGAAAACTGTTTGCCTTTTCACTAAATACTTGAAAACTTATTTCATGTGTTTTTCTTCATTATCCAGTTAAACAGTTATTTGTGGTTTTATTTGTTGTATGAGACTTCCCAAATGTTCACACCAGTGTCCTGCTGCAGTCTTATCTTGCACCATATGTTTATTTCATTCATTTCAAATTGGATGATAAAAAAAGAATTGGCTGAAGCTAATTTGACAGAAATAAACTGTTATTCCTGTGATATCTGAATGTCTATTTCCAATTTTTGCATCACACAGGCCAGACAGTAGGTATAGTAAGGATAAGCCTTATTGCGATTGCAAAACAAAATGTGTGTATTTAATATTCTTAACATGTATGTTGTCACATCTTGTGAATTAGTCACCAGCAGAGAGGAGTCCTCCTTGCTGCATGCTGGTGTAGCACTGACCAGAGGATGCTTACAGCAGGGGATGGATTTGTACTGTACACGCAGGCTAGAAACAAGCATTTAGCAGTGTGAGTCAGCCTACAGTCATCTCCCACAGCCAATCAGCTTCTTGGCTCAGCCTCGGTATCAATAAGATGCCTTCGGAAAAAAAAAGCTGACTCTGCTGACTCTCCCAGGTGATTTCAGGCTCTGTGGCAGTGAGGAGAGTTACTGTGATCCCACTGGCGGTTTCACACAGGCCCTGGGCATTTTGACATCTTAAGTGATTTAATATTCTCTTTCTAATCTGAATTTTTATATTTTCCTATAACAGCTTGTTGTTTTATCTGTGATTTCAGCCTCTTTGAACCATCTTCTGACTTACCCATTCTTCAATCAGAATAATGTTTTCAGTGCACTAACCTGTCATTCTTTCCTCTTTTAGTGTGTTGAGTTACCTATTGGTGCAGCATGTGTCAGCACCGTTATTGATTGAGGAGTTGAATATTTCATGATAAGTAATTAGAGCTATCTGGTTTGCAATTCTTCATTTACACTGACACTGAGAAAGTAAGCCTAAATGCTGAATTGTCAGTATAGTGCTGGAATCCTACAGAGACAGATAAGTTTATCCTGTTGAAATTTTATAAAGTAAGACCACACAGCAGGCAGTGTTTAACAACTGTATGGTTGTTCCTTTTCATTTGTGGGGAATGTTCTTGGTGTTGTTTTTCTGTTGGACTACTCCTTGCTACAGTCTCAGTTTGTCTATGGATCAAAGCCTTTCCTAGCTACAGAAAGCTAGAGGCGTAATAACAGCTGTTATGAATAATTAAGATGTTTGCACCATTTTACTGTTTAGCAAGCCTCTGTGAATTTCTGTAGTTCAGGAAAACTACTCTCCAAGGAAAGATGGCTGATACTTAATCCCCACAATACAAAAGAAATATAGACTACTGACTATAGAGGATCCCATGATCCCATGAGAGCATAATATACCAGGCCAAGCAGCATACTTATTTTTGTAGTATATTGTAAGGTACTATTTAGAAGGATCAAGTGCCTTTGTTCATGCAGCCAATTATTGCCCAGTACTTTAATTTTATTTGAAATTACAAATTATTTAAACAAAACAAAAAAATAACCTCATTCCTTCATCCCTGTAAATGTAACCTTTCCAAATTTTGACTGCCTCTGACTGTTTTTATCTGTTTTCTGACATTTTTCCTACTCTGCAGATCCCAGCAGTGGCAGCGATGACACGCCTATACACAAAGCCACAGCAACCCCCAGTGAGGCTTCCCATACTCAGAGCCGGCCTCAGCCTCCCAACGCCCCCAGCCTCCAGCGCCGCACTCTGCCTCCTCAGCGGTGCTCCCCACTGGGTGCGTCCCCACAACACTTGGCCAGTAGAAAAATAACCATCCCAAAACTTTTGTGTGCATGTGATGCCATCTCCAGACACAACATACATGTGCTGTAGCTGTTTCCATGATTCTCAATTCAAGGTCACTCTGTCTGGTGATCAAATGACCCTTAAGATTAGAAGTATAAGTGTGTGATAGGAGACGGGAAGGTGACAGCACTCAAACAACCCATAACCACTGATAAACTGTGACACACATTAGTATTCATTCCTGTGAGGTGAAGTGTGAGTGAGGTGTTCCCTCTCTGCAGGTGTTTATTTAAGGTTTGTGTATATATGTGCAGTGGTCTTTTAGCATAGGCAAAGCTCAAGGGACTTTACTGACCAAACAGGAATACTAAATGAGTTTTCCTGTGTTAACAGAAAATAAAGCCCTTAAAATTGAGCTATAGTAGATGAATGTCAAGCTGAGCCTGCAGCCATATCATTTATTTTCTTTCAGTCACAATGTTCAACTCAACTCCCTTTGCAGTGATACAGTTTCAACAGCATTATGATTGAGTGTGCTCCTTTACAGTGTGCTCTTATTATTCACTATTAATTTCAATTCTCCAGTGCAGGGTTTAATTTAAGATAAAAAGGAATACAGAATGAAACATAATGAACCTAAACACTAAGTCCCTCTGTGATGTATCTTAACTGTTGCTTAGCATTACATCACAGCAGTGATATAGTACCATACAACATAATCCCTCTATGCTGATGTGGGTGTCTTTGCTGTTAGTTTGTGTAGCCTACCTTGTTGCCTATGTTGGCATCTTTGCAGTGAATGTGGAATATCAACACCATCCAGTGGTCACAGGGTGTATTTCTGTGTGAGCCAGGAGCAGCTTCCTGCAACAGGGTCTGTGTGAGCAAGTGGAGCAGCAACTCCCCCTAGTGGTCACTGTACCACACTGTAACTTACTGAACAGTGGTTTACAGCAGGAGTGGAATGGATGTTTCCTTTTAAAGGTCTGAAGAATCTCTCAAGAATATTTATTATTTATTTGTATAACAGGGAAAAAAGCAAAGATAAAAATTAGATATAGTTAGAGAAAATAAGTATATTTCTTGCATTTTGAATGTGTGTATTATAAAAACATTGTCCATACTGCACAGCCTCTAGGAGAGAGATGCCGAAGGACACAGAGGCGGCGATGCCACAAAAGTCCTCCCCGAAAAGATTTGCAGTGGTGTCACCCAAGCCTCAGTCTCCTGGTGAGTCTTACATAGTCATATGTGACACTGCAGTGTGTTTGTTTGTACATACAGCACTATATATACTTGATATTGTGTGTTTGGTTTGTTTCCATGTGGTACAAATGGAGAAAGCAGAAGTCAGCAGTGCAGCTTCTACTGTCTCTTTAAAATTTACCAGCACTTTCACTCTCTCCCCACACTTCATTACAAGACCCATGGCAGCCTGCCGTTGTCATAGCAACAGGCTACAGTAGCTGTAATGCTAGCATCGCTCCTTCAGTAGCAGTCCTGCTGGGTCAGGTTACCACAACACAAGTCAGCACTTTGTCCTTTGCTCAGAGACCAGACAGACAGGCTAACCTGTACTGAGTTCCAGTAACGGTGATAAAAGCTTTAATACTGCACACATAAAGCACTCATACGTTTCCCAGCATGAGTGTTTTGAGGTGAGAGAGGAAATTGCTGCTGATTGGTGTGAGCATTGAGCAGACTTGAGTAACAGTGAGCTGGAAAGACCATTTGTCAATGTGGGAGGAAATAAACCAGTGAGGTTCCAACCAATCAGTAGTTAATTTGTTTGTGTATGTGTGTAAGATGAGAGAGTGAACCAAGAGCTAATATTATCTGCAGTGTAGCTCAGCCATTTGGTGTTGCTGTTAGAGGTGCAGTTAATGAGTACTGTAATGATCAATTAAGCTGTTGGTTGTTTTTCTGTTAATTTTTCTATGACTTTCTTTCACGCACATTAATAAATGTCAAAAAATAATAAAGAAGAGTAAAAGGGTTAAAGAAAGTTTGTTTCCAGAGTCCCAGATGACATTTTTTAATTCAAATCAATTCAATTCAATTTTATTTATATAGCGCCTTCCACAATCAAAATTGTCTCAAAGCGCTTTACAGAGACCCAGAGCCTGACCCCAGAGCAAGGCGACAGTGGCAAGGAAAAACTCCCTTTTAACAGGAAGAAACCTTGAGCAGAACCTGGCTCAGGTGGGGGACCCTCCTGCCGATGGCCGGGCTGGGTGAAAGGAGGAAAAGGAGGAAGATAGGACAGCTAGGAATGGAGGAGAGGGGGAGAAAGACATGCAGCATAATACAGACAATGGACAATGTTAGAGGGTCAGCATTTACATTACAGTTAGTGAACAGTTAGTGGATAATGTGTGCTCAGCAGATCAAAATGCAAAGCGATTCAACTTACCAATCATATTATTGAAAATATTTCAGTATGTTTTGTTCAACTTCTGCTCTCTGTTTCTGCAGTTCGTGGGCGAATGACAGCAACCCATGGTTCCATTCGGACTGACAGGGCCCAGGAGTTGGACCGGGCTCTGATCCAGCAGCTCCGCGAGCGCTGTGAGCAGCAGGCACTGCAGCTACAGAGCCTCCAGGCCCAGTTAAAGAAGGCTTCCCTGTGCCTGGATGTTTTCAGCATCACTACCCAGCACTTCTGTTATAAGGTAGGGTGCACTGTGCACTCAGACCTCTGCTGGAATAACAAGCAAGCAGTCTTCGAGAGTCGAGATTCCTTCAGCCTAAATCCTAAAAAAAAAGGGGCTGTAGCAGGTGTTGTATTCCCTTGTTCTCTTATTCCTTTATGGTCTGTTAGAGGAAGCTCTCACACCCACGATTTGGCATTTTGCATTCATAAGATCATAACTTATCGGAAATGAATCCCAAAGGTATCTGCAGGCTTTAATGTCATGATAGATTAGTTTATTTATGTAATGCATTTGAGTTTTTCTTGCATTACAAAGTTGGATGTTCTGCAGGGATGAATTTTCTAAACGGCCCTTGCTTGTAAGTGCATTATTGTGTAACAACAACATAACTTGATAGAAGTGGATGTAACATTTATCATGATGGATGTATCGCCCATATCAACCAAGGTTCATATCTCTGCCAGTTGGTTTTCATATCAGACTGAAATGAAGAGAAAGACTGACATACTATTGTAGAAGTAAATTTAAAAACATAACAGTATGCTTTGGGAAAAGGTTGAGAAAGGACTTATTTTTTTAAGTAATAGGATCAAAGCAGCTGAATATTTTTAGAAGTCATACAAACAGAATCTTGTAATGGAAAATGCATTGTTTGCATCATGGTTAATCTTGTTACAAATTCATTTTGCACCCATATTCCAGCCTAATATGTATATATACATTAGTGCTTTTTAAAACTGCTGGCCTTAGATTGCAACTACAAAGTACAATGTGTTCAGCAGCACAAATGACACCTGTAGCATCTGGCTTTTGTTGTCAGCACTACTTTGTCCACAAAGCCAATCATTTGCTTTAAAACCTGGCTTTTGTTCTTTTTTGAATATGTTGGAAGCAGCTCAAAAGCAGCAGGATTTGTCAGTAAGACTGTTTGTGGGGAAATACTGAGGATTTCCTAAGCTTTTTCTTGCAGCTGGTGTGTGGTGCATTATGGTTTTTTATATATTAAAGTGTACATGGACATACATGTGATTGAGCTGTATGGCATTTCAAGTGGGGTCAGCCCTACAACTGCTGGGTGGCTAACTCAATGGGATCTAAACACAATTAGTATTTATTACAAATAGCTGTGTTGATGTAGTCTTGCGTATTCTGCTGTTGTATGAGATATATCACTGCCAAAATCAAACATACTTGGTAGAAACATCAAGCAAACAATGTGCTCGCATGCTGTGACTGACTGTGTTCTGCCTCTCAAAGGCTCTTGTTTCTTGCCCTTGCCTGATCCTCTGGTTGCATTGCATCCATTTCCTAACCCCACCCATAGATTCTACTCTACAGTGGGAGATGGTTAATGAGATCAGAGCTGCCTGCCTGGGCCTGGCCATGCTTTTAGTGAGACTGATTGTCAGACACGGGCAGAATACCCTCTAAGGTGTGACGTGTGTGGAAGATTTTGGAAGATATGCATGTGAGATATTGTATTTCAGCTCTCACGTGTTTTGAGACATGTACAAGCAGTGACAGCATATGCTGATGAGGTCTTGGAGGTTTTAGAGGGTAAAATGCATGCACAAGGTTGACTGAAGAAATATAGAAATAAAGAAAAGACTAATGATCTTTTGCATGAACATCACCAAATTTAAAATTTTATATATTGATGGAGTTATACTGGGCAGTTAAATTTCTTGCAAGAAACTTTACATCCAAAGCTACGATTTGGATATCATTCCTTCAGTCAGATCTATCTAGAATAAATAATTTTTCATTAAGCATGTGTAGGTTTGATATGTACATGTGATATGTAGATATGATACGTATATATGGCTACTGCATGTAGCTATTTTCCCTGAGCTGAGTAACAGAGCACATAATTGGCCTCTTATTGATCATCTCCCTCCCCCATCTTCTTCTGCTCCACTCTTTTTATTTTTTCTCAAAGATGCAAAGACCGCACGTGTGTGTGTGTTGCTCCTTTCTGTGCATGTGTGGTGTGCTGGCGGGGGTTTAAGGGGTGGGCAGGCAGAGCTGGGCTGGGGCTGGCAGTCTTTGTTCTAGCAGGGATAAACGGCAGTCGCGAACCAAGAAACGAGGTGAGGCTTTGGTCTTCCCTTCTCTCCTCCCCTCCCCTTCTCTTCTGTCTCTCTTTCTGTATCTTTCTGGCACTCGCATCTGTCACTGCTGCCTCCCGAGCAGGCTCAGGGATGCTGCTGTCTGCTAGCCTAGTATGGGCCATTGCTGCTGTAGGCTCCATTTCTTCCCACTGCGCTGTCTGGACCAAACGGTAAAGGCAGTAGCTTCTGCAGGCAGCAGGCTTGTTTCAGTAGCAAGGATTCCTTCGTGTATGTGTGACTGTGCGCATGTGTGTGTTTGGTGGTTGGTGGTGGTGGTGGTGGGGAGGGGGGGTGTCTGAGTGTGTCTGTTTGTATGAGCATTATGTTCACTTGTTTCCTAGAGACAGAGCTAGTGCGGAGAATAAATCTGTGCATGATTGTGCTGAGTCAAAGCAGGCTTGTCTGTCGCACTGTCCCTTTCTTTTCTCTTAGAGTTTGCAGGGACATTACATAACATGCTATTGCTGCTATATTCTTACAGTTGTCTTTTTATTTGTCTGTACGTGTTCTTACTGTACATATGCTGCTGTATTTTTTGGGGATTGCATTCCACTGACTGTAGAGGAGAACTTTCACTTATTATACATTATTCTCATGTTTACCTGATATTGCTGAATTTCTCAGCTGCAAGAAATCACGTGGTAGACAGTTTTCTGTGTAAAATGTGTGCTGTAGTTACAGCGTCCTGTGTGCTCAATGAAGCCTGAATCTCCTACAGACAAAAAAGTCCAAACAAAAAAGCTACTGCTCTTGGGGAGGATTTTATGGTCCCACTGAAACTGGACTGATTGCGTGGGTGCAGACATTGGAGAGGTTAATTGACTCATTACAGTATCTCTTCAAGGCTGAGCACCCTTACTATAAAAAGCCACGTATATTCTTTTCCAGAAGGTACAATATACAGTGCTGAAACAATTAGTCAACTGATAGAAAGAGATAGGCATCAGTTTTTGATCATCCATCATCCATCAGTCCTTCCATTGCATCGTTTGTTATTTATCAAGACAAAATGCCAAACATTAGCTGGTTCCAGCTTCTCAAATGTCAGGATTTTATATTTTATTTTATTGTTAATTTAAAATCTTTGGGTTCTGAACTGTTGGTCAGACAATTCAAACCCTGGACTCTGATTAATAGTAATGAGCTTTTTTTCACTTTTTTTGTTATATACCTAACAATCAATCTGAGAATAACAAAAACAATCAACAGTGTGATCAATAAATAAAACAGTCATTAGTTGCAGCCTTACAAATGGATTAGCTGAATTGGAAAATTAGAATGCATGTCACACACAGTTCCCTAGGGATCAAAATAGGGGGGCGTTTGGGCAGGACTGGGGAACAATGGGTAGGAGCAGAGGTGGAGCTGAGGAGTAAGAAATGAAATGGAAAAGCCGCTGACCATCTTTCATCCCTCATGAGGTCACTGCAGTCTCTCCCTGATGACTGTATGTTCCAAGTAAAACCTCTTAGAGGGTGACATCATTGCTCGTCTCATACATATTTCACCTGCTCCTTTCTGTTTCTCTTTCTTTCATTGTTTCTCGTAAGCGTTGTGATCTATGCTTTATCTCCAAACAGTGTAGCCATCTTACTGCATGTTTAAAGTTGTGATCAATAGTCATTTAACTGCCCAGTGTGTCTGCCTCTGTGAGTAAGATACGCTCTGAGGATGTCATATCGTGAGGACCACCTGGTGGATACTGGAGGAGCCTTTAAGCTCTGTGTGAAGAATTTTTCATTGAAAAATCTAAAACTTAATTTTAAAAATGTTGTAGCTGACTTTTACATGGTGCTGCTATGAAGCATTGAGCTTAATGTGAGACCCCTGGCTAGTGATAGTGAAAGTTTTTTTTACTGTTTATTGTCTTTAAGTGCAACAGACTTTAGCTGCGACTTCTGACATTTAGTCCATTGTACTGTGCAAAGTTATCACATAGCGTTTCAGTTGTTATTTTTATCAGTGAATCATGGCCTCAACCAATGTGACAGTGCATCTTGGATAACAGAAACCTGAAAAGGCTTATTTTTATCAGGAATAGGGAATCAAAAGTGCTGGTCTGTGAAAGGTACAGTGTGGTTTGTGGTTATTGCTAAATGCACCATCTGACTGGTAAAAACAGGTTCTAACTGAGCTGTTATAAGACAGACATATGACAGTTGTTACAAGGTACAAGTGCAGTCATATTCAAACCATGTGTGGTGGAACAACACTTTTAGTGAAAGAAACAGCAGATAATATAGATGTAAATGTAGTAAGAACGTCCTTTTGGTCTATAAACCTCTCATGCACATTTACCTGCTAACAATTTGGGTTCAAAATATCTCCAATCCTCTCTCATCTTTAAGTTGCTCAGGTTTGCCATAAAAATATTCTATATAAATATATATAAAGTGCAGCACAATGGCTCAGCATCACCTAAAGTGACAGCAGTGTCACCTAAGAGTTTATGGGTTTGAACTCAGATTTAAATAAATGACACCCCCTGGCATAATGTAATACAATTCAACAGCACCACAAACTACAGCCTCCAAAATAAATGTTAAGTTGAGTCAACGTGTCCCTGAAATCAGTTTTAACAAAAAATGAACATTATAACCATCACAAATATTTTTGGAGGGCTGTTGCACTAGTTTCAGCTTGATGTACCTAATGAACCTGGCATCACACAGTCCTGTTTCAGTTGTACTCTTCAGCAGCTTAAATCTGTTCCAAAACTGTCACATTCATCATTGTTTGTAAGAAATGCATTTGTACAGTTCAGAGGTGTTCACAGATGTGTTTGCATTTCAGAGCGAGAGTGCCATTGTGAAAGAGAGGGAACTGTCCCTGGAGCTTGCCAGAATCAGGGATGAAGTGGGTAAGTGGGATACAGCGAAAGGAGTGAGTCACTCCTGCCAGTTCACAGCACATCACATCATACAGTATACTACCGCAAAGGACAGGAGGGAGTGACCCCTGGGTCTGTTGATGGAAATCTGGATTTGGTCCAACATCGACCACCATATTCCAGACACTATAAAAATGCTGCTCTCTTGACATTCAAACTTTAGAACAAACTCTGATAGCAATAGGAGTTATAGTTTGTTTTTTTGTTATTTAAATCATTCAAATAAACGGGCAGAAATGTACAACTGTTAAATTATTTTTGGTGCATTATCTTGAAATAAAATTGCTTCCTTTGTACTTAATATGTGACCCAAATTTGAATTCAGTGAAACAAACTCTCCACACTGTGTCCCAGCTTTCAGTGTTGCACACTGGGAGCAACTGCAGCAGGAGAAGGAGGAACTGGAGCGTCGTTTTGAGGCTGAGCTGCAGGGATTACGGGCTCAGCAGCAGAGGGAGCTGGGAGCGCTGGAGGAGCGGCTGAAGGCGCAGCACATGGCTGAGACTGAGAGCCTGCAGGCCCAGCAACGAGCCGAGCTTAAGGAGCTACGGGTCAAACAGCAAGAGCAGGTGTGTGTGTATGTTGGACCATGTAACACACTAACAGAGTGTTACATGATCCATTACTACACCCCTCGTGTGTTTGCATGTATCAGTGTGTGTGTTTGTGTATTGTGTAACACTGAACAGTTCATCACTGGTATCAAGTTATTATAGTGATTGTTAATAGTCTAAGTCCTTGGCCCCAGATTGAGGAGATGAGTGAGAACCATGAGGAGTCCTTGATGGAGATGGAGACGGCTCACAATGACACACTGGCCACTCTGCAGGAGGAGCATGCCAGGACTGTGAAGAGTAAGCACCACATTTAAAACCTGTTGCTTTCCATTAATGACTTGCTCTGTTCAAGGTTAAGAGAGGTAATAAAATATTATTTCATGTGTTAGATTTGAAGATGGCCCATGAACAGCAGAGGAAGTCTCTGGAAGAAGAGTTTGAAAAGATCAGGCTGTCACTGCAGGTTAATAGTTCTCCTAAAGGATATATGTTTTTTTTTTTTTTTTTTTACATATTCATCATATGAGACGTTTTGTGGTTAGTACAAATTGGACAGGAATATTTATGTGGTCAACAGGATCAGGTGGACACGCTGACATTTCAGAATAGAAGCCTCAGAGACCGAGCCAAGCGATTCGAGGAAGCTCTTCGCAGGAGCACAGATGAGCAGATAGTGGTGAGTGCTGCATGTTACGTTACAGGACAACATCTTGACTGAAAGAAAAGCAGTGTTTGTTGGTTGTAAACACTGATGGTGGCTTTCACTAATGTCTGGTTTTGGCAGGATGCTTTGGCACCATACAAACACATTGAGGAAGACCTGAAGAGTCTAAAAGAAGTTCTGGAGATGAAGAATCAACAAATTCATCAGCAGGAGCTGAAGATTTCAGAACTGGAGAAAATAGTAGGCTTCAAATTTCTGCTTTTGTTTTGCGGCAAAGGAAACTGGTGCTTGTTTCAAGCTGTTTTATATGTGAAGTCAAGTGAAGTATGACACTCACATAGAAGTTGTACTTTTTTTTTTACAAATTCCAACAGCACCTAACATGCAATGTAGGCTGACAAAGGACAAATATGTTTGTCAGGACAAATGTCATTTAGCGCATTTCCTTGTTTCACTTGTTATAGACTTTCATTTCATCATTTGAAGAATTTAATGTTGTACACCTTTTGTACTGTGTTTTTGAGCAGGCTGAAAAGAATGTGTACCTGGAGGAGAGACTGCAAGTGTTACAGCAGCAAAATGAAGACCTGAAGGAACGAATAGACAAGAACCTTGCTGTGTCCAGGTCAGTTTGAATGAACACAGCTGCATATTTAAAACCTGGTTAAAACCAGATGGAGTGAATTTATATTTCAGCATACAGGAGGATTATGGATGCAGGATTATTATAACGGACTGGGATTATAACTACGACCTTGAAGCTGAAAATTTCTGACTTCTGTCTTCGAAAAGGAATTACAGCACTGATACATGGAATTCATGTTTTAACTTTTTCTCATTCCTCAGACAACTCTCTGAGGAGAATGCCAACCTGCAAGTGCACGTGGAGAAAGAAAGCAACGAGAAGAAGCGGCTGAGTCGCACTAATGAGGAACTGTTATGGCGTCTTCAGACAGGCGAGCTGAGCCCTCGCATGTCCCCCAGCTCCTCCCCCATCCATCGGCCCCCCTCTGGACAAGGCTCCCCTGCCCGCCCACACTCCTACCATCAATGACACTCTCAATGGAAACTCTTGTATCAAACGCTTTCTTTTATCAGGCATCGGAAGCCCTGATTTTTTAAAAAAAATTTTTTGTTGAATGTTCCTCTCAGTTAAAAGGGTAGGATTTTACACAGTGTATATGGACAGACACAAATAAGTTTGTTTCTTGGAAGATGCCACTGGTTCATGTGATGCATTTCCAAAGTCAAACCCCAGGAATTTTAATCTCTGACCTAAAGAATTGTATTAATGATCACTACTCTTATTGTTCAAAAGGGAATTCTCTGCCCTCCTCTTTTTGTATTCCACATGAACGCCCCACAAAGCAAACACGCTGCGATGCTGCAGCAGGTGAAAGCCTGATCATTGTAGGTGTAGGAGAGCAGGATCAGAGTCTCAGTGCCTCATTCCCATGTTTTCATCTCCATCTGCATCTCCACCTTCTCATCCAGCGCTCAGGATGATGGATGAATGGAACATAGCGAACATCAAGTGCAACAATGAACACAAGAAGCGCCTTTGCTGTCCAGTCTCTCCCACCAGCAGCAGCACAGGCAATACTTTGAGTAAAATCACAAAACTACCTACAGTAAGTTACTCTCAAAGGTGTCGATTCTTCTCTGGGGCATGTCAGCTGTTTCATGCCGAAATATTTAATATATCATGAGTGTATGAATGACTACCAAGCCATCTAACCTCAACCATTCATCTTTTGTCCTTCAACAACTGAGTATCTGCGCTGACTGAAATTTAGGAGGATTACAACAACAAAAGAACTTATAAAATCCATGGAACTGCCAACATAGTTTAGCAAGGTTATTGATTATAATTTGTAAAAACTGTACATGTATTGCTCTCTTTAAAGCATGTTCTGTCTTCCAGTTACAATGAACTTTACTTTAGGATTTCCTACAGTGTGACGAAATGGAGTGGAAGGGTGAAGGGGCAACACAAGTTAACTCTTGTGTCTAATAACAAGAGGTAAGCAGGATTTTGTAAAATGAAATCAAGAAATAATTGTATTATACATTTCAGATTATTTTCACATGTTTCATGTGAGTTAGTGCCCCTCACCTATAGTCAGGTGAAGAACATAAAACCATTTCCTACAAAACAAAAGTGCAGGATCTGCAGACACCACCAAAGACAAAATCATTAAACAGCAGTTCATCGTGTACTGTAACGGTCGTATGTCTGGAGTTAACTGTTGCAAAATCAGCCATAAATGGTGCAGACATAGCAATTCCTGCCAAAATGTATTGACTTGAACACATGTAAATCCTACATCTGTTCATTCTGTTGCATTCATACAGTTTAACATACGATCTGTTTTTCTTTCTTTAAGTGCATATTATCATTGCTCTTGCAGCTAACTGGAGTTGTTTATCTTTTCTGTGTTCGTCACAGAAAACCTTGAGAACAAATGTGATGGAACATACCATTATGGCTTCCAGATCCAATTGGCTTTTGGCAAATTCCATGTTGAGAAAAAAAATACTAAATTTGATAAAGCTGCAAACTGTTACCTCATTCCTCATTGTAGAGAATAATCTCAGGGGTTGGAAATTATGAATCATCAAAGGGAAGCTACTGCCATAACCTTTTGTTTTGTATTACAGTAATTGTAGTCTTTTGGTTAAACTTTTTTTTTTTTAAACTTAACCTCATGTTTACATAACCACACAGCTCAACTGTCTGTTTTATTGTCCTTTGCATAAAATTATTTGGATGTACAGAATACGTATAAATACTTTAAAGAGCATAGTGCTGTCAGCAAATGTATGAAACTAGTTTGAAGAATTATTGCTTTATTATAATAATATGACCTCCCCAGACATAAATGGAAATCTGCTCAAACATGAATTTGTAGGTGAGTTGTGTTTACATTGAGGACAACAGGTTGCTTATGTTTAACTTGGTTGTTGGTGGATTTTACTGCGTTCTGAAAGGAAGTGGAAATTATCTTTCTCTCCCATAGGTACCCTGATTGCACTGATTGCCTCTGTGTCCTGTGGACATGACCTTTTACTCATTTACTGAATGTTTGTTTCTCACTAGAATAAGAGGTTTTGTTTACAGTTTTCATTCAATGTCAGAGAAAGTTTGTCACTTGGATGTTGGTATGTCTGCTGGTCGTTTACAGGAATTCTGTTGTAAAGATTGCATTCAGTATTTCAGAAATTCATCCACCGGATATGTTTATATGAAAGCATGACTTTATAAGAATGTGTGTTATTTTTGTTTCACATCTTTTGTGCATCATATATTTATTTCTTTATTTTATTTATTTGTCCTCCGGAGGAACTGCGACTGTAGCTTAGCTGGATAAAATATTGTGGTCAGTGATAAGACACTAACGTCTATACTGTATATGTTGCACTTTGTATTTAAGTATTAAATCACAATAAGAAAATAAGTGTACAAAAGTGAGATTGGGAGTGGATAAATACATAATTACGATATAGAGCTCTTTTCTGACCCAGTAAAAATAGAAAAAAATCTATGTTAAAGAGATTTCACTGAAGCTTATAGCTGTAATAATAGTATAACAATAATATTAGAACAAATCTGACTTGATTTAGCTCCTTTAGGACTTGCTGGCTGTGAGATTCATCACTTCCTCTGCATGAAATTCTGCAACATATCTATAGGCAGAGGGAAAATGATGGTTGAGTTTTTCTCTGCTGCGATGGTGTTTAGGGTCTGCAGGTATCGCAGCTGGAGAGCAGAGGGTGACTCAGCAATCACCAGAGAGGCTTCTTTCAGAGCCCTGGAGGCCTTCATCTCTCCCTCTGCAGCGATGATCTGCAACACAGACAGACGATCATCATGTTCCCTCTTAGCATTCTTGCTTTTTAATGGTTAAAAAGTATGAGGAGGAAATTTAATTAAATCTTCCATCGCCCTCTTCACCTTTGCTCTGGCCTCCCGGCTGGCCTCTGCCTCTGCTGCCATGGCTCTCTGCAGCTGCTGTGGCAACTTCACATCCTTGATCTCCACACGCTCCACCTTAATACCCCACGGATCAGTGGCTTCATCCAGAGATTCCTGCAGGGGACATTGAATAACAAAGGCTGCAGTCAGAAAACCACTATTAGCTCTGAGGAGCCTTTTAGACCTTTCATTAACTCATTTTGGTTTTGTGCTTCATTTGTTCTCTGGTTCAAGCTCACCCTCTCATCATTTCAGCAGAAGCGGCTAGCAGCTTTATGCAAACAAGCTCTGAGTACCAAACAACAGAAAAAGTGAGAAAAATGAGAATGTATAGCAGTCCTATATTCACCAGTTGGTTAGAAACATGATGGTAATGACTGCTGCTGGATGTGCAAAGGGGCAAATATTTGCTAACATGGTAGCCATAACAACTTGTGTTGTCTTGTTAACCATATCAGCAGTTGTGCCAGATTTTCCTCTGTGCTAATGAACTTTATGATAATGAACGCACATATTTTGCACCTGGTCAAAATGCAAACAAATCATTGTAAGGAAAATATGGAGGGTAATAATGTAAATATTGGACTTTTAAACTCCTACTGTTTGTTTGCACAGACATGCAGCAACCTGCAGAAGCTGTTTGGTGAATAATTTGCACTCTCATTTTATACATTAAAAAAAGGCACACCTGACTTCAGTGTTTGAATGTAGGCTTAAAAAAAATGTGTTTTGTAGTCCCCACAAATTCAGAAATAAGTTTAAATAAGTTTAACTGATGTGGAGGCCATGAGAGCATAAATGAATTTTGATTTTATTTTCAACCATTTCTTTTAAATCATTTTATAGTTACTAAACTGAATATTCCCACTGCTCTCCTGTCCCCCAGCTCCCCAAAAATCTTATTACCTCACAGTTTATCCTCACCTGCATGCTGAGTGATATGCCCTCTCTGTCAGACAACAGTTCGGCAAGGTTTTTGGTACCAAGTACATTCCTCAGGGTGGTTTGAGCCAGCAGGCGTGTAGATGAGTGTGCGTTGGACACATTGGCCACGGAGGAGATTGGGCAGTGAATGCGGAAGTACACCACGCCGTCCACAGACACTGTTACTGAGTCTTTGGTTAGGATCTGTAAAGGTCAAAAATGCATTGCAATTATGATTCTGATGCTTATCAGTAAGATGATGGAAGGTTCTTATTCAGGATTATTAATGAGATACAAATGATATTCACACATTTGATGTTAACAGATCAAAAGTGGGAAAAAAAACTTACCTCTTGTGGAGGGATGTCAAAGGAAACAGTTCTCAGATCAACTTTCACAAAGTTATCAGTGCAGGGCAGAACAAAGAAAAGTCCTGGAAAGACAAAAGGTCTTGCTTTTATTTCATGTACCAGTCACAGTCAGTCAAGTGTTTTAGAAATTAAATCTAAAACACTTGACTGACTGAAAATTTTAATATAACAGGATGAATTAAGAAAAGTGCCAGTCATTCACTGAGCATTGAACTATACAGTCTAAGTCCTATCCAGCTCCATTATGGAACAGAACTGTATAGTATCTGAAGATGAAGCATAATTGTATTATTACAGTCACATATGTAACATATTAAATGACAAACCTGGCCCTTTAGGCTTCCTGTCTGCAATCCGGCCGAGTCTAAAAATGACAGCTCGCTCGTACTCCTTTACTATCTGGATGTTAGAAACACAACCAGCCATACAAAGAACACAAGAAAGACCAAAAATAAATCAGAGTAAAAGGAGGGGAAAAAATTACTTTATGCAAATGCCTGACTGTAATGGTTAGACCTGACATAGGAGCCACTCATTTTCATTCCATATCTGATGGTGGTTTGTCTCAGAGTGCAGTCACAGTGTAAAACATCTCTTATTGATTCATTTGATTGGCCAATAATCAATTTTTGTAACTCAGTTTAAAAGGTATAGACTGCACCAATTGTCACTGGGGTTGAGACAAGAAAACAAAAATACCTGTCAGAAATTCATGAAGCAAATTGATGAACCTTGGTTGGAATTTTAAAATGGTCATAAAACAGTCAACACAAACAAACAAACAAAAAAAAAAAAAACAACAACAGAGAAGTGAATGCAGACAAAAAGACACCCGGCAAGTCCAATACAAAGACACCTATTTGTGCTACAGATTTCAGTAACAAATACTGGTGTAATGTTAATCAGTCATATACATCAGTGAGAATATACTGTACCTTAACACACATAAATATTGTGAGGGGGAAGGTTGCTGCTATAAACAGGAGGGATGCAATGACCAACAGCCAACCAAAGCATCCCAGTCTCCCTGAGTTTTTATCTGTAGAGAGTGGGAAACACTTTAAAAGCTTGTACTGGAGTACAGAGGCACAGTACTTTGCATATTTTCCATGGCACTCTTGTTCCACACGTGGGCATTTCAGTCCAGACCAAAGATTGTTGTAGTCATTTCACAGTCACAAAATTAAACAATAATATGGTGCAGTGGGACAGCACCTTTTACTAAAGGTGGCACGAAACATTTATGCAATCAGGCAGTGAGGTGTAGTAGAGCCACACCTGTCATTAATGATGTAATTAATCGCTAAGGGAAGTCACATCGCTTTAAATTCACCAGAGTCACAGAGTGTTGTGTAAAGATACTAAACTATTGCTAAAACAACTTTAAAATCACTTACAGAGGTGTCAAGAAAAAAAACTGTGTACTCTTAGGGTGGTAGTGTGGATCTGCAACTATTTTCATTACCCTTAGTCTGTAAAATGTTAGAATATGGTTAAAAAAAACACAAAACACAATTTTGAGAGGCCAAAGTGACATACACATACTGTGGCTTATTTTATAACACACAAGTCCAAAACCCAAAAGGTATTCAATTTACAGTTTAATATTCAAATTTGAGAAGCTGGATCTCATCAATGTCATTTTTGCGTAAAAAAGTAAATGACAATTAAGCGTAAGATCATAAAAAGTATTTACCTTCGATGTTGTCCAAAGCGTTGATCTGAAGTTTACCTTGCGTAACCATCTCTGCTGTGCTGGACGTTGTTGAGATCATTAGTGAGTATGTTGTCTATGTGATGGTGCAAGTGAAGCAGAGTGTCACTTGTTTACCTGTCTCTGCTCCCTGCGGGGTGTGGTCTGTCCCCTTCCCTCATCACCTGCTGCTTTCCATGAGCCAGAGACACATACATAAACTCATACTCCCACTCGGTGTGTGACTCTTGGTTTCACCTAATGAGTGCCAACAGGTAATGTGAACCAGCCTCTATGTGGCTCTTGTATTGGAAAGCTTATAGTTCAGCTCTTACATTCATGTCCAGGAGTCTGACACCTGCTGAGTTCAGGTTATGAATTAACAATAGGTGACATCCAAGTCATGAAACACGAGAGGTGGTACAGGAACAGGATGATGTGTGATCACGCTCCTGTCTCCCCCTACAATTTAAGTTTCTCCCGACATTTAAATTGTGTAAAAAGGATTTCACTGTTTTTTAGTTAAACAAAAATCTTGTCTGGAATTAAAGGAAACAAATTAACAAACACAGGAGAGGGGAAAATACACAAAGAAAAAGATCACAAAGAGGAGAAGAGATGAAATGACAAAAGAATTTTATACGTATAAAAAGCACTGTTGTGTAACTGAGCAGTACTAATATAAATACATAGAAAAATTAGTCATGTAAAACAGCCTGTTTACACAGTAAACGTCACTTCTATGATGTGAAGCATCATAGAAGTGACAGTCCACAGTGTCTGTGAGCTACAGTCACAGGAAGTGACCTGAGAAGGTCATTACCATAATTTTTCAGTGAGGTCCCTTTAATCAACTGTCATATGATACTCGGTCACATGACAGCCAGCTCAGTACATGATTGGCACATGAATTTCAGCTGCACTTCAGGCTGACTTGTCCCTCTTGAAAAATTTCAATGAAATTGAGGAGTTTGAAAAGCTGAAACTGTGATACAAGTTCAGAACAGAAAAAAAACAATCTGTGTGTACTGGGGTTTTTGATTTGGAGTGAGTATGGAGCATAATTCCAAGCAGATCCAATTTGTGATTATTCATATCATTTTAAAAAAAAGGAGACAATTTTACTTTTACTTTACAGTTAAATATAATTGTTGGTGGAGCTGAACAAAAAGAGCTGAACTGCTTAAACTGCTTGTTGGACAGGTTGTACTGGCTGTTCATATTCTTCTTAGTTTTTTGTTCTCATTTGAATGGCAAACATTTTGTGAATGTGCACTGAAAAATAACTTGACTTACCATGAGGTCTGATTTTACTTTGTTTTCCCAAGTCAGTGAGGCTCTATGGTCTGAACTGCTGAGTGTACCCACCTATCGCTCCAGCTGTGAAGTCGATGATTGTCTGGATCACAGGATGTGGAGCCATGATGATTCAAAAGATGATGTAAACCTGAAAATATCAAAAACTGAGGCTATTTAACAACCTTGGCATCATCTCTTCACCATAGACTGTATAAAACATCCCGTGACATCACCCATTGGTTTCGATCGCGACACACAGCATATAACTGTATTTTAAACATGACTGTTTCAGATAGAGAGGTTTAGGTGGAGCTGCAGGGATTGGTGGAGTTGTGGGGGGAAATTTATTTCTAGCCTATGATTTAACTGTGAAACAATCATTATTATTTCATATTAATAAAATATATGAAAACGTTAAAAACATTGTTATTGTCATTATTATTGATAATAAAAAATAATGCTAGTAATAATAATATATTAAAATGTTTAATATTTAATATTTACCGGTTTTCACCGCTGCCTCCATCCACTATCCACTTAGAACAATGAGACGAAATAAAATTGTAGCCTAGTATTCCCACAATAAACGGACTCTGAGAACACGGAACACACCGCAACAGCATTCCTAACATCAGCTGCTCCGGTCCTCTATCTGTATCACCATAAATCGGTCGTAAGTCATAAGCCAGCGGCAAAATATGCTAACACATGCTAATTAGTGCAAACATCCAGGTAAAATAGTGAGAAATTCACTTACCGAAAAAACTGCAACATAGACTCCTTCGGCGGTCGGTTAGTACAGTCTACACGACAACAAGCCATATTGTCACAAAAAAAAACCTATCTGAACATTGGCAAACAAACACGGACACTGCAGCCCCTGTCCACCGCTGGAGGTAGCCGGAGGCCTCTGGATGTAGCCGCCTAGCTCAGCCGATGCTTTAGCAAAGAGCTAACTGCCAGTGCCTGTCTATGGAGGTTTCACTCAACGTAACCACGCCCTAATCTATGTAAGAATTTTAAGCCTAAATAACACTAAAACGGTTGTGGTACAAAAAAATCACCGCTGTAAATATGCTTTTTTAGGCTGTAAAGTTGGCTATTTTAACATGGGGGTCAATGGAGATGTGCTAACTTCCGGAGTCAGCCCCTAGCGGCAGCCGAGGAACTGCAGCTTTTTGAACGCGGAAGTGATCCTCACTGCTGAAACCTGCAACTCCCCCCTTGCTTTTCACACAAATATAATCGCAAGGTGCAATCACGAAAGTTTAAGTATTTCTAAAATTAGTAATGATGTTAAAAGAAAAAAATACAATAAACAACAATAAAGTGATAGTTGACTAGGTACTGAAGAATACAGAGACAATAAAATATTTCTGTGGACTTTTTTTGGCATGACAGGCCCAAAATACTACGATGTCACGACACTTGAAGGCAGCACTTGTTACTCGTGGCCCTGTCGCCATAGCAACGTATAAACAAACAAAACCTCCGTGGTACAGTGACTCTACTTCTTTGCGATCTCCATCACCACAGTATTTGGCCATTTTCGACAGAAATCTTTTACACAGCAAAATATGAATATGGAAGACGTTGATAAGAATCCAGAAGAGGCGTCGAAACCCTCTGAGTTATCCGGAAAGCAGGAGGCTAAGGAAGGGTAACTCAGCTAGCTAGCTTAACGTTTCTGTAGCTAAATTCTTAATATGGAATACCTAACGTCTGAAGGAAGTAGTTAATCGTTACATTCTTCATGCAGCATGGACTTTTCATCTGTAGTAGTAATAATAATCTCACGTTACTGGCCGAATGGGTTAATACATTGCATTAATACATTACATACACTGCAGCTTTTATTTATGTTTTAAAGTACAGCTACTAAACAGTGTGTACCTTTAGGGTCTCCACACGAGAGGCTGATGAAGACCCCAGAGCTGAGGTCCATGAGGAGGCGTGGGAGAGCCTGCCTCAGGAGGAGGAGGACAGTGAAATGGTTTGCTTTCATTCTAAACGCTTCCCTGTCCATTTCCTCTGTAATCTCATTCATTACTTTCATTGTCATTAAAATTACTTTTTTCTTTATATGTGATAACATAAAGAGCCATATTTTTTCACCATATATTTTTAATGACCTCTAAAAGTGAGTGATAATGTTAAGTAATGTGCCAGATATACCAGAATATATTATAATGAGCCATTAGTTTACTTAAGTGCAATTTTTTGACATGTACTCACACTTACATAGAATCAGCAGTGCCACAGCTTGAATTGAAACTGTCTTCTTCTGTTAGCAGATCACTCTTCAGAGGATAACAAACCTGCAGAGAGATCTGACAGCATTAGTGATCAACATAATAATATAAAATAACAACAACACACACTCACATGCAGACTCAAGCTTCAGTCCTCTTACATCTTCATTCAAATCTTATGTCTTATATTTCTCAGCTGTGTATCTAATGATATGTAATCACTTTCTAGCTAGAGAGGCAGTCACAGAGGATGGAGAAGAGGCAGATGTTTGAGGCTGCAAAGCTGAAGGTTTGCACAAATATCAAGATACACCCCACCAACTTATTCTTTGAGTGAAGCTTTTGTGCTGTGAGCGCAGGTTGATAAAATGTTCTCCTGATGAACCCAGTATCTTCCTTTGATGTTAATTTACATTGAAAATGCTAGATAGCAGCCTCAGGAGACCAGTAATATGGTAGGTAGTGGTGGTGATTCTTGGCTCTGCAGGTTCTGGAGAGAGAGCATCAACAGGTCCAGGGCACCAACATGGTCACAAAGCCAAAACAAATCAAGGGGAAGTACGAGGAAAAAGTACACACCTTCAACAAAGCCCAGTTAAAGAAGAGGGCCGTCAGGTAGTAAAGATTTTTGACACACACTGTGACACTATTTGACAAAACTTTGAATAAAATCAAATTTGACAAAACTGATTGATTTAATTCACTCTCTGTTTCTAGCGACATCTTTGTGTTCAAAAACCTGAAGTCTACCAGTCAGATGAAACAGCTTAAGAAGAGCCAGTGTGTACTCCTAGAAGGCAACCAGAAAAATGAACGTTTGGAGAAGAAAATCAAGTGAGTCATACTTACCCTCTCAGTTTAAAGTAATGCTGACATACTGTACAACTGCTTTCTTTTTATACCTGCATCTTTTTCCCTGCCTTCTCTTTTCTTTACACATCTAACCCTTCTTTACTTCATGCAGGCACATTGCACATGCTGATGCTCGGAAATTTAAGGAGATGTGGCTAACAGTTGAAGAAGAGGTGAAGCAGCTAGTTGAGAGGGCTTTATTAATGGACTCGCTGATCTGTAAGGAGCACCTTGGCATAGACTGGGAGCCACCACCAATGGCCTTCATGGATCACTCCGGTCCCATCCAGCCTCAGACACAGACCCGTAGGCCCGGCCACCAGGCCGTCTCCCAGCTGTGTCAGACTGGAAAGGCTTCGCAGTGCAGCACGGAAATGTGCAAGGAAGGGAGAGCAGTGCAGATTGAGAGTGATGCAGAGATGGAGGAAGAGAAGTTGTCTATGGAGACACTGAAGCAAGTGATGGAGCTGCTGTGTGATGAATCGGTGAGAAACTAAAGAGAGAAAAAGATTATTAATCAGAAGTTTGTACAAAAAAATAGTACACAATTTTAGAAAATCATAAATATATGTACAACAAACACGGGCACAGGACACTAGTAATATGTGAGAGTTTGTCTGTACGAAGGAACAGTTCGACATTTTGGGAAATACACTGCCTTTCCTTAGGGTTAAATGAGAAGATCAGTACTACTCATATATTTCTGTTTAATGCTCTGGAATCTCCCCTGGTGGCCAGATAACCTCATGTTGACAGTACATTTCCACATAATCCCATTAATGAGATCTAGAGGTGTTGGTGGATGATTTTTTTTAACCTTGGGACAAAACCAGGCTGTTTCCCTTTGTTTCCATTCTTTATGCTAAGCCATGCTAACTATCTCCTGGCCGTAGTTTCATATTTAATGTACAAACGTGGGTGGTATCACGTTCTACATTCTACGTGATACCACCTGACATGAAATCTCAAGCATGACAAGCATTTCAACCAAAAGTGTCACCTCTTTCCATTTCAGGGCTTCCTGATGGAAGTTAAACTCCTGAAGCTGCTGGCTCCCCTGGAGGAGGATGAACAGACAGTTGTGAAGCTGGGCTCTCTCCTCTGTGTGAGCTCATGTCCAGTTATTTTTCTACTCATTCCTCACACAAATACACCACAGCCGTTACAGACACTGCAGCATTTATCAGCTGCTTCACTTGGACCGCCAGTTAAGAGTGGGTGTAATTCATCAGTGTTTTGCTGGACAGATCGTGAACAACCAGACATCTTGTTTTCTCTTGCAGTCCTGCGGCATTGGCGACAAGGATGTGCCCAAGTTGGCTCATTTCTTATTAATGCACAAACTGCAGCAGAGAGAGCAGATGGAGGTGAGGAGGGAGAAAGATGAGGAGTGCAGTTGATGGATGTCTCAACAGAGAGGTTTCCATTTAGACATGAGCTTGTGCAAAATACAGCCTTGAGTCTTTGACAAACAAGATCATCGTAAGTGGATGATTGCTATTTCTGCATCTTGTTCTTTCTGCCTGCAGGATGTTTGTGGTGAGCCAGGTCAATCCAGCGAACAGGCAGAGGCAGTGGAAACCAGCTCCACGTCCAGTCTGACCTCTGACCTCAACGATCCTAACCATGTCCTTCCTGCTCTTAAAAGTTTCCTCAAGCAGCACATGAGATCCAGGTTAGACACACACCAATCCTCATTACAACCGCTTGTTTATGAGCATCACTCTCCTTTATGTATGTGTCTCCATGACAACAAAGGCAGTACTACGGTTGTTATCTGGACTGTTTGTGTGATTTGAATGTGTGATTTGAATGTGAAATGTGATGGAATATTGATGCTAATGTGTTCCTGGTGCTTTCTAAGGGAAAGCTCAGGTCACCAACAGACCAGCTCTCTGCGAGTAGAAGCCCGGGATAGGTCAGAAGACAAAGCCTACTGGGAAAGTATGGGCAACATCATCTCTGAGGACAAAATCAAACTCTGGGATGCAGCAGAGAGCTCACTAAAGCAATACCTGTTAGTAACAGCTACACACACATATACACAAAGAAAACAAACATCCATCAGTACTCAAAATGCTTTTTGTTGATCCAGGTCCATCCTCACAGACATCTCTGAGCTTGTCCCTGAGACTGAAAGTCTGAGGCAGCAGAACACAGAGCTGAAGATGCTGCTGCAAAAATCACTCAACCCAAGCGGAGGTATGTGTTTGTGTGTCATAACATTTTTCAAGCAAATGACGTGATAGTTCACAGATTTCTGTCTTTCCTTTGTCACATTTGATAGTAAATCCAATATCTTGTTTGTTTTGGACAGTTTCCTGGACATAATAAACAATTTCAAGACATCACCTTGGTCTCTGAGCACATACAATCAAAATCAAAATAATCATATGGATCAATAATAATTAAAAAATGTTGTTATAGCCTTAGTGTATACAAATTGGCTTTAGAATCTACAGTATAAAATCTGAAAGAACAGAAATGAATGTGTTTCTTCGTTAAAGTCATCCATCTGACATTTTTACTCTCCCATAGGTGAGCAAAGAACTGGATAAGCCATAAACTGTGATCAACGTGGAATCAGCAGAACAGGAACATTTATGAACATATGCATTAAATCAGTAGTATTTGTAAAATGATTCACAGTATCTTCATGTTAAAGAATAAATCCTCTACTAAAGCATGTTGTGGACAGTTTTTAGGGGACTGTTGGGGTGTATTAGAGATGGACAGGAAGCCGAGTACAGGACACTGATCAGAGACTATGTGGAGTGGTCCCGGGCAAACTACCTGCTCCTGAATGTGGACAAGACTTCAGGAGGAAGAGAACACCGGTGGAACCCGTCGGCATTCAGGGTCAGGAGTTAGAGGTAGTGGACTGCTACTACTCAGGCCCCCCCAGCCGAGGCCTCTACCATTTACAGGGAACATCCCTTTCACTCAGGGTTTTCCAGCCATTACTTTACTTTCGCAACTTGTCAGTTGGTCTGTGTGCAAAGATCAAAGATCATTCTTCCATCCTTTATCCTCCCTAACTCCTCTTAAGGTCTCCTACTCATTTTATCCATCTTTTCCTCACTTTCCTAACCCCTCTGTGCCCCCACCCCCATCCACCCATCCTTTCTGTATCCTTCCTCTACCCTCCCTCCCTTCTTTCCTTCCTACAGTGATTTTCCATACTAGCCCACTTTTATCATTCCTCTCCCCTCTGTGAATCGGACCCTTTTCTATCCGTCCTATGCTCCCTCTCTTCTTCTTCTCCCACCCCATATCATTCTTTCATTTACAGAGGTCATGGATATATTTTGGTTTCTGCTTTACAGTAACAGTACAGACAGTGAATGGGACAGCACAGCACACCGCACCACTCTCGCAATTTCCCGCAGGGGAATTGTCTAATTATTATTTTAATCTTCGATCTAACTTTGCTTTGAAGCATCATCCAATTAAAAACACATTTGGTAATTAGCTTTATTTTGAAACTTTGAAAGCTTTATTTTGAAACTGATGAACTGTGCCTTTTCTATTTATAACTCACACTGACTTGACACTGTTGTATGGATAGAAAAAAGGCACACTGCGTTTATTAACTTTCATTTTGACAGCTGAGAAGTTACAGCACAGAGTATCTGAAGTAAACCGGATTTTTAAAAAAAAGAATACTCCGATGATTAAAGAAAAATCAACCATGTCTTTTCGTATGGTGTTAGTCGTTACCATGCTGACCAAATAAGATGAAGAGCTGTAAATGCGGAAGAGATGCGATGCATGATGTTTGTGGTTGTAATTCCTAACAGTGGCCACGAGATGCCAGTATACTCCATAGTTAGCTGAGGACAGGGAGACTCCTCTGGTACATCCATTGACTGTGTATTAAAAAAGGAGCGGTAGACCTACAAACAGAAGACTGAACCTGGTTTGTGGACCCATTCTTTCCTCGTGTCTGAATCAAAAATGTTTTTAATCTTTTCATCTTTTTTCCCTCAAAAAATCTCAACTCTATCATTATTATGAGTATTTTAAGCATTTGTTTTGAGGTTTTGTAAAGGCTTTGTAAAGTCTATACTTTAACTTATTACATGCTCAGATTGTGGGTAGCAGCAACATCAGTGCTATTTGTTTGGGTGGAAAATTAATTTTAAATCTGTTAAAATCTTCTCATATCGACTAGTATGGGGTTCTTTCAGTGTTTCAGTTTCAAGTATAAGAAGCGCATGAAAAAAATGTGAGTTTATTAGGCTGATTTCACATAAATGTAGTTTGGTCAAGCAAGATGACATTACAGTTTGCTCTAGTAAACATCAAACACAAACAGCAATGATATAAATGTAAGGGAAAAGTAGGCTAATGGGCTTCACTCTCTGGACCTGATGTGTAAAAATAATATACTGCGTTTAACTTTGAAATTATTTACTGGTGAGCTGATACATTGTTTGCTATGAGAAAGAAACACGGCTGACAGAAGGGGATTTTTTTTTAAAAAAGGTTTTTTTCTTTTTTCTTTTTTCTTTTTTTGTTTTGTTTTGTTTTTTAGTCCCCATAAGATGTTTGCTGGGCGAAAGAATGAAAACAAGGATTTTTTTTTTTTTTTCGTCCAAGCCTTTCGACGCCGCTCATTGGTGCTCCTCTGGTGTCAATCAAATGTGGGCGGTGTCAGCTGCGAAATGATACTTCCAGTAAGTCCTCACATGCTGTACAACACAGACAGTCAACAGGCTGTACGGGGCGCAGGCTGATCATCACTACGACTGGATAACAAAAACAAACCAGCGGGTCAACACACTGTGGCCACTTACACAACTTTTTTTTTCACATGAAAGGCCTTTTTTAGAAACATACTTTTTTTTTTAATCATTGTTGACTCAGACTTTTTTTTTTCTACCGGCTTGGGATGTAAATGTCAGTGTAGAGTTTGCGCCCAGGCGGAGCACTATTTTCCCGGACAAATTTATCTTGTGTTCGTTCACGTTTAAACGGCGAAGTTGCAACTTTTCAGGGGCGACAGTTTTGCCGCATTTACATGAATTTGTAACACTTGGCTCCGTCACCTCTCGACCATGGCGGAAGCGGCCCAGCAGCCACACCTGGTGGAAATCGACCCAGATTTTGAGCCCCTGCCGCGGCCCCGGTCCTGCACTTGGCCCTTGCCCCGACCGGAGTTCATCAACCCGGGCGACTCCAACACGTCATCGCCGGTGCCGTCTGTGAAACAGGAGCCCGCCGGCAACGCCGAGTTTATCAACAACCTTAGCCTGCTGGAGGAGACCGAGGACTTCACGGAGCAGAAGCCTGTCATCCTGTGCACCGACTTCCAGTGTCAGGAGAACTGCGTCCACCAGCAACCTCCACAGCAGCAGCAGCAGCAGCAGCAACAACATCAGCAGCAACATCAGCAGCATCAGCAGCAGCACCCGAACCCGCAACTCCCGCATCAGCAGCAGCAGCAGGTGCCTCTGCTCTCCTCCCCGGTCGGCTCGTCGTCCTCGGCGGCCGCGGCCGCAGCTGCCGCCGCTGCCCAGAGGAAGAGCAGCTCCTCCCGGCGAAACGCATGGGGGAATATGTCATATGCAGACCTCATAACCAAAGCTATCGAAAGTTCTCCTGAGAACCGACTAACTCTGTCTCAGATTTATGACTGGATGGTGAAGAGTGTGCCATATTTCAAGGACAAAGGAGACAGCAACAGTTCTGCAGGATGGAAGGTACGTTTGTGTTTTTTTTCTTTCTTTTGATACTTTTATCCATGTATCCATTATGTGTGTGTGTGTGTGTGTGTGTGTGTGTTTGTGTTTGTGTTTGTGTGTGTGTGTGGTAGAAGTTAGCAGCATGGATGGCTGCTGCTAACGCCTGATAAAGCAGTCGCCTGTGCCAGTTCTTGAACAAAGTTTTCCAGTGGAGAATTTTGGTGTGTCCGTGGTGCTCAACAGTGGGTTCACAGGGACTTCATTGTGCTTTATGCTATGTTTTTATCTCCTGTGGTATCACTGTAATATCCCTCCAGGGCTTTCTGGCTTCTCGGTGGTGTTTGATAGTCAGTTTATTGTGACTATATAATGCCTTTTTGGTCAGGGTTGTTTATTTTTTTTTATCTTCACCATCTATCATCGTCCACTTTGTTATCACTGAGATTTCCTACACAGACTTCTGCTAATATTTTCACAGCATCCTTACTTTTTCTACATGGAAAAAGGGAGCATGCATGAGTTAAGTGACTGTTGTTTATCATTTGCTGCTATTCATGGTCTTGTGAGACTATGTCTCCCTTCATTGTCATCCATCCAGTTCATGGCAATTCAGTAAACTGAACAATTGCTACCGTGACCTTAGACAGTCATCTGACTTCTCCCTGCAGTATGTGATTTATATGAGTCTGCTGACTCAACAGGGGTTTTTTTTTTTCTATTTGCCTTATTGCGTTCCTGAATGTACCATTGCTTCGAGTTTGATTGAGACAGCTCTCTGCTCTCTGTTGTTATTTTAAAAATGTTTTAAGGCTAATTCACAGTTTTCCATATTAGCGTGTGCCTTGAATGAAACTGAGATTTGGATGTCTGTGTTGTAAGGAGATACCAGAAGCATTCATGTGTCCTGGAAACTGTCCAAAACATTACACAAGAGGGGACTTAAAATTTCTGATGTGGTGTGACCGGCCCTCCCACTGAACACTATTGAAGGGCGTAAACCTCTCTTTGGAGACGCATAGTTTCAGTGGTGTCTGACAATAAATTGATGACAGTCTACTCTCCCAGTGGGAAATCATATTGAGTCTGCAGTCACACAGTGAGAGATTTATTACGGATTCCCTCTGTTATATGCTGTCTGGGTTGCTGATGAAATTTAAAGCATTTGTGGAGTATTTTTTGTTATTGTCTTTCCCTGTCCCCATATTTGAGTCATGTGCTGAGAGATGAAACATTCATGTAAGTCACAAATGCCAGCAAGAATTTCTTTTTTTAGTTCTTACTGAATCACATAGAAAGATATATTTAAAAAGTCCCAACTTTCTTATTTTGCCAGATAACAGTTTTGCTTTTTAAACTTTTTTTTAAGTTGAGTTTTCAGCAGCACCAAGTTCAATGATTTGATCTTAGCGTTTTCAAAAAGCACAAAATGCGTGTTGAGCTGTCAAATGTAGTCCTGTCAATGAAATTATATGAGAATGGAAAAACCCCTTCAGTGTAAACAAAGCAGGTGCTGGGCAGACGTGTTGCTAGGCTGGTGATATTGTCCAAGTAGGTTTGTCCATTTGAAGAAAAGCAACATCCCTTCCTTTATTCATCACAAGCATTGATACATTAAAAGGTTCAGCATCTGTGCTTTTAAGTTAAAGTGTGCTTTTCACATCTCTCCATTAACCAGAGTGGCACATAAATCAAGGTTTGAGTGTAATGTGTGTGTGTCCCTGTTATGGGCATCAGTTTAGGGTGTCTTATACGAGAATTTGCTTTCAATTAACAACATTTTTGCTTGCAAAGATGTTGCTTTCCAAGGAGCAGTAAATCATCCCAAATACGTCTGGTTAATTCATAAAATAAAACAAAAAGGGATGCATTAATGTGGAAAATTAAAACTGAATACATCTGTGAGGACTCCAGGATAATTATTAGCAAGTTTGTGGAAGCTAACAGGGATTTGAGTAAATAATCTATAGGCAGTGTGTGGTACGGTGACACCTCAAAGCACAAACACCTACAGTGTCTTAGTTACGTAGAGTCTGAGTCTGTGGAGAATCAACAGAAAAAATAGGACTGCTGTTGACATTAAAAGTTAGGATGATCATGTATATTAGTAGTGATGTAATCAGCATTTTTGTGGAGAATAGACTTTTCATTTGGCCACATGATTGTCAGCAGTCATATCATCCCCTCAATGACCATGAAAACACAGCTGTGGTCAACACTTTCTTGGTGGTGCTCACTGGCTACAGTGTAATTAGGAAGTTATCATATAGCAGAGCGTAGTTAAGACAAATGATTATGAGTTACTGGTCTCCAGCATCATTACCTACAATAGTAGATCATTTACACTTAGTAAAGCATGCACCAGAGTCACAGCGGCAGAGACTGTGAACGTCTCAGTGTCTTCATTAATGCATCTAAATAAACAGTGAAGTTTCTCACCGTCGTTCCGTCCCTTTAACAGTTTTTGTGTGATTGGCGGATTGGAGAGGGGCGCTCAGCCACCGCCTGGGCTCGCTGCTTATCCTGCCATGTTGGGGGTGTAGGCTGAGTAATACTGTGGGAAAGAAAAGTGCCATTCACTGGTGCGAGGGGAGTTATTCATAGAGCTCCCCTCGGTTCCACATAGGGGGGCTATCACACATTGTCCCTTCAGAGCGAGCTTGCTTATGAGCTGGGGCGGGCTGAGGAGAGAATGCCTCTGTGGTAAACATGACAATGTAAAATGGTAATTTCCTGGCCAGCCATGTGTTTTTTGTTGTCCTGTTTCTTCTTCATGGCCCAGGATGTAAAACTTTATTTTCAGACAGTCTAATTAAAGGGGCACTACGCAAGTGTTTTGGTTTAAAACATAAAAAAATTAACTAAGATTATTAAGAGAATATGAAGAAATAACATTTTTGGCATTATGTCAAAGACATCTATGTGCTGTGTTGCATAGATCGAAAATCCACTTTGAACTTCAAGAGGCAATAGTGAGTCTTTGTAGAGTCCAGTCTGCCCTCAGTTTAAGGTGAAAGAATGAAGAAGAAGTAACTGCGAGTAACTTCGAGTAGGCTGTAAAACTGTGTTGCAGCCATCTTCTCTTGGCGACATTCCTCCGCTCTTTCCTCAAACTCAGCTTTTGATGCCTCTGCTCTAGCTGCTCGCTCGCTCCCTCATGGTCATTCCTCAACCTCTTGTATCTCATCCTCTGTTGCTGCCACCACTGCATCTTCCCTGTCTTTCTGACTGGACAGACTTGGTGTGAAATCGAAATTGTCTAGCAGTAACCGAAGACAACAACCTACCAGTTACATAATCAGATTGCAAGGCAGACTTTTCAGGAAAACATTATTCCCCAATCAATGTAGGTTTGACAGCATGTCAACAACTGCCCGATGCTCACCTCGAAGGGCTGATAAAAACGTCAGTCAGTTCTTACACCCTGCTCCATTAATCAGTCAGTATTTAACTCTGTGATTCTCTCCATGTAAAATTTGAGAAAACATTTTTTTCTGAACTGAATCAGGGTTTTATTTTGGTATCGTAGTATAGCTGTTTATCTTTGACTGCTTTGTTACATTCTGTCTCAACTGAGGTGACATGACTGATTGGAAACATGAAAATATGGAAATTGTGTGGCAGACTTTATTTCAAAGACCAACTTTTCAATGACTGTAGACATTCAAACAAAAAGACTCAAACCAAATAACCTTCATGAGAAAATAAAACAATGCTCAGAATGAGAATTTGTTCTGTGGTTTGTGGAAACACTTCACCGATTCATTGATTCGTTGAAGTCATAGACAAGCCGAAGGTTTTGGTGGCTTCTTTTGTGCTATAAGTCACAGATCTCAATGACAGAAGTCACAATACAAATGTTTTGTTTTAGGCACTGGTGATTGTTCGACACTTTGATGTAATTTACTTTTGGCTCAATCTTTTCTGAAGTTATCAAGGATCATTTCTCCACGTGACCTCACTGAGCAGAAGGGGCTCTCCTGAATTGAACTGCCTGAAGCACATGAAGTTTTCATTAATCTATGATTAAGGCTGTCTGCTCTGTAATTGTTCAAGGCCGAGCTTGTTTCACAGCGCTGCTGATCCTCCACAGTCGGTCGTGTCTGAACTGAGTCATGACAGCCTCCACACTTCTCAGGCCGTCTGCGACAGTGTGAATTTTGAGGACAGTTGTGCCAGGTGGGACCAGCTTGGAGAAGCTCTCCAAGTGGAATGGACACTGGCCCTGGCACAGAACTCTATCCAACAGGAAGAAGAACAGATGGCACAAATTATGTATCACCAAACCTTTCTGCAAAGCTGGTTATTTATTTCTAATATGCCAGTTTCACTCTGCAAAATGTTATAATGTTAAATAGTTCCAGGCTGCAGCACACACACAAATTGCACACATGCATTAATACAGTGCACACACGTCCTGGCATACCTGCCAAAAATCTGTTCTTTCTTGTATTTCTCTACTATACGTACGTCACCACAGGATAAATATTTGGTTTCAGCCGGTGGAGCTGGATGGCTCAGTCGCTCTTTGATGTCAGTATCGAGATCAATTCGGTCATAGGTTTTCTCTGTACACGGCGCTCTCTTGACCTGAAATTCCTCAGCCTACGCTGGTAAACACTCTCACGGACCTCAAAACAAACTGTGCTGGAGCAGACAAACACGTAGGTCTGAGTAGATTGTACAGCAAGTGACACGTGGGTCATTACCATGTAAATGCACCCATTGACTCCAATCCCACTTAGTCTTACAGTAAACATTGTAGGTATCGCAGGTTGTGCAGTAGGTCAGAAAATGAGTGTGTGTGTGGGATCTGTATGTCTTGGAATACAGGACAGGAATTTCTAATCTGACTTTATAACTAAGTCATGGATCCCAGGGACCTGATGAGTGATTGATTTTCGTATTCATGAAACAATCTGTGTTGTTTTAATTCAGTTACACTGACAGTTGAGGAGTCCATCTGAAAATGTGAAGCATCTCTTAATTTTTAAGCTTCATCTTGTCTTTTGCTGTGACCTCTGGGATGGGATAAGTTACTTCATGGCCATGTTAGTCTCAAAAATTTCAAGAAAACAAAACCACACGAACCCAGCTCTAACCTGACTTGATTTTTTTTTTAGTTTGATATGGATACTGGTACTTGACAGTTTAAAAAATCTGAAAATGATACATCTGCCATTAATCATTTTTTGAAAAACATAAACACATAAGAAAAGCAAGCAATCCTGATGCAGATGCCTTCGATTTTTTTTTTAAAAAAGGCGGGACATTGTACAGTGTCAAAATCAAGCGGCGATATCAAAGGGAGTGACACAATTAGTATCAGCGGTGCAGCAAAATCTCTAGCAGTTGACAGATTTTTATTGTCTTGCTGTGTATGTTTCTCTCTAGTTTAATTGATTGATAATGATGTAGAGTCAGATTGCTCTTCTGTGTTTGCATGGTTTGCATGTGATGATGCAGAGTTGTATGTAATTGCTGTTTGCTATCTAAAATAACAGAACACCAGGAACACATCATAAAGACATATAGAAGCTAAGAATTAAGGCGTTCTAATCCAGAGTGAGCGCAAAGCTGGTTGCACTTTATCACCAGTTACAAACTGCATGTTTCTCCGGGTCTGAATGTGTATTAGTAGGACAGGGAGCTGGACAGAACAGCAGTCCTCCTGTTTCTACTGGTTCAGCACACACACATACACACATAGATGCACACCTCTCACCCCCCTGAGGCAGTCGAGGAGTCCAACCTTGGCATTGCCCCAAGACATGAGGGGCAGCTGTGTTTCTCAGGCAAAGAGCTGGAGGAGCTCTCCTCACCCTCCTCCCCATTTCCTGCTTGCACTGCCTGCCTCTCCATTCCTGGTTTTCTGCCTCTGCACAAAGCAGGCCACACTTAGTGTTTTGAAGGGTTACTGAAGTTACAGTGAACCCCCCACCCCCACCCCCCGGCCAAATCCCAAGGGGCTAACCGCTCACTGTCTTCAGAGAAAAATTAACAGATAAAGAGAAAGAGAGAGAGGGAGCAGCAGAGGCCCAGAATGCTCTAAGTTCAGACTGGGTGACACTTGTTAGGTGTTGCATAACAAGACATTTACTGGAATCAGGGAGCCGCAGGCCAAAGTCTGGTGCCACTGGTTAGTCAGCGGAACTATGAGGCACTGTGTTAGAGATATGTGGGACGCTAGTCTCCTGTGTGTGCGTGTATGTGTGTGTGCACATAACCTGGGCCTCATAATTAAAGCCCTGCTGCTGGCAGATGCACAGACATGATGGCAGACAGACAAACAGGGAACATTCCAGCACAGGCTTTTATATCTTTTTTATTGTGGCGTGATATTCTGCCTTTCCTTTTCTCCCCAGCTGATTTTAATCCAGTATCTCCTTACAACGGCCTTTTTTCCCCCTTCGCTTTTCATATCACTTAGTTCTTTGATGTGCTGAATCACCATGGCTGGCACACCACGGGTGTTAAAAAGCAGCTGTGAGTATTGATGAAAACTACCTGTTAGTTTCTATTCTGCTCTGTGTAAGATATCCTGGTTGATGATAGGACTGCCAAACGTATTATTTTCAGTATCAGTTAACATATTATTTATTCCATTAACTGACTTTTTGTTGAGTCTTTATTATGTCAAAAAAAGTGGAAAAGACCATCACAAGTTCCAAAAACTGAAAGTTACATCTTTCAAGTTTTAAATGATCAAAACAGTTTAAGTTTAGACCCACTTGCTTATGTGCTTTTGGCTCAGCATGGAGTAAATCTGCAGATGAGGAGAAAAATATTGTCATTTTCAAAGTGATGTAACCGTGCTCATTCACACTGATTGAGCAAGAGTGTGAAACTAGTAGCCCTGCAGATTATTTCACAACCTCATGCCTTCCTTCATGTTCTGCTCCACATTTGTTTTCCTCTCAGCGTCAGGGTCAGTATTCTCTGTTGTTGTGTGTCTCTTATTCCCTCTACCAAGAAAAATTTTAGGAAATTAATCACTGACTCAGATGTCAACAGACTGAAATAAAGTAGAGGCAGGAAAGCAGGTCAGTGTGGCACAGCAGGGATATCACGTGTTGTTCCAGTGTTTATATCTGCTTGTGGTACATAGCTACAGAATGGCTGGATCCACAGTGCTCACATCACTTAAACCTCAAACGTGTATTGACAATTGACTCCATATGCTGGTGCTGTCTGGGTCATAGTTTCACTGTAAACCTTTAACAGCATTGCCAACAGACAACAACAGAAGCCATGAGACACATACCACACTGGGGACCTGTGTGTCTGTCTGTTTGGCTGCACCAATCTGAGCCAGTTACACCAGTGAGAAATTTTAGACAAATGGGAAAAACATCTTTTGAATTCTTTCTTAGTACATTTTACGATTTTGTAGAAATGTTGTGATGAATTTCCACGCTTGTCATAGCAAAAAAAGAAAATTTGATTTCTTCATTCAGCTGTTGAATTAGAATCCTTTAAAAATTCCTTACTGAATTCATTTAGATTTAAAGAATATTCACTAATACTCAAGGGTTTTCAGTTAGATTACTTATTTTCTTTATCTACATTATTCTTCAGTATTATTTGAATGGTTTTTACATTGCTTTTTAAAAAAGATTTGTTAAATTCAAAGCCCAGTGACTGCCACTGACTGTCAGACTGCAACACTATTTCTCTGAAACAGATAAAATGGAAGTTAAACATTCTTAATAAGAGCATGATCTGTTAAAACTTTATGTTTCCTGAGCTGAGGTACAGTAACACACAGTACTATAACTGATATTTTCCACCTCTGTTAGTGACATAGCTGTTCCTACAGCTGATAACTTTACACTTAGCTTTATCTCACTGGAAAGGACCCAGGAAAATCCCTGCAAAGTGCCCCTTTCATTTAGTGAATTCAAACAAATCATGTCAAATGTGTACACGGGTGTTTCCACCCACCTCAGACACTGGCACCGCACAACCCCACAGCACTCCTGCCAGAGTTTTGTTTTGTCAGTCCTTTTTTCTGGCTGTAGACCAGAGGACAGACCACTGAGTGAGTGTAGCGTCCAGTAACTGCACAGAATGTAAGTGATACAGAAAGATACCAGCAGAGAGTAAAGCCCCATTCGGCAGGATAGAGGAAAGGTGCCCATGCAGGGCGCTTTACACAAGAGTCGAAAAGATAGAGTTGACATCCAGCTCCACAGTCAGGTAAACAGTCATTTAGGATGAGTCAGAATGTTTTGTTTCTCAGAGTGCGGGTTTGGTAGTAGCGGGAGGAGAGCATGTGATCGTCTGTTGTGGCAGTGGGTTTGCCCGGGCATGGCACTTAGTTTCACAGAATGCCATCACAACTTCTCATCAGTCAGAAAATTGGAAAAATCTCCTGTGGGCTTAACAGGAAGACCTCAGCATTGTTTTATGGTATGAGAAGAGGAACTGTTGTATGGATTTGAAATAATTTCACCATTCAAGTGAGAAGTGAAAGCCTGCAACGCTTCTTCACACATAAAAAATGTGATGCCCCATCAATTTCTCATAGTGTGTGTGTGTGTGTGAGTGTGAGAGAGTGTGTGAGAGAGAGAGACGTGGCTGCAGACACACAGGGAGTGAGTAGAGCAACACTTTTACGGGACTGCTCACTGCTGAGGGCCCCAAACCACAGGCATTACCCAGACCCACATTGTTGTGCAATTCCCGCCCTAAAGCGATTATGCACGGTGCCTGTCAGACTGGCCTGGCATTATCACACAATCACACATACATTCGGGTCCTCTATCGCATACATGAACGCTCACTGGAGCTCTGTAGCTGGCTGGCATGAGTGGAAATTTAAATGCGCACTTTAATCAGAGGTGCTGTTATGAGTGTGTGTCAGACAGCAGGTTCCCCCGCTTCTGTTGCCACAGGAACTAATAGTTTCTTTCGAGGTCAAAGTGCATAACACATAACCAAACCGCCCTGAGGAGTGTTCAGTTTAGGTTTGCACTTGTGTTGCAACAGTGCAGCACTATTGTCTGTGTTGTATAGCGAAGCTCTTGGCTGACATAGTGTTTATAAAAGAAACACCCTCACAGAGGGGAGAGGAGAGGTTACCAGCAGTTACGTTTCACGTGACATCAGCTTCTTCTAGCACATACTGCACAGACTAAACCTGATTGAAAAAATTTGCTTTAAGTCCAAAATTGATTTCTGTCCGCAACTTCCAATGCAAATGTGGGACGTTATTATTTTTTCCCCATGCACGATAGCTGAGACTGACTAAAATGCAGTTTTCTGAGAGTATTTATGTTTGTCTGGAGTACTGCTAGATATCAATACATGCAAGTTTTTGACCGTAGATGCGCTGTGCGGTCTGAGGGTGTCATCTTTAGTTTCCAGTGTGGCTCCTCATTCAGGTTCCTGTGTTGGATTCTAGGAAATGCAGCATTGCTCGTCAGGCAGATTACACATGAGGCCACACAAGGACTCAGTTTTCTCTGAATTAATCATTCATTCTGATCAAATCAACTGACAAGAGAGACTCCAAAGAAGAAAGGAATCTTGATGGGGTCTGACAACACAGGATTGTGTCTTGGGAGGATAAGAATCCAGAATTATTATTTCCATTGTTTAAAGAAGTTGTCATTTAGAATTTTATTCAGTTTAATCTTGATATGTTATATAACAGACTTTAATCAAAAGTCAAGCCAAAACAGAAACAGTTGCAATTTCGCTGTGTGAGTAAAATGAAGTTGTTTGTAGTTCTTGACCTTCTTTTATCATGGTGTCATTTTTGCACCTGTGCATCTAGTAGCCCACATCTTGTATTTTGCACTAATGCTGGAGCTTAAACAACGTTGAGCTTATATCATCTGTGTTATGCAACTCTTCATTTCTCTCCAGCTCTCTTGATGACAAAAAAGAGAAAAAAAATCTAGAAATACGGTGATCTGAGGATCCTGGTCCTTTGCCATTACAACATCTAATATATTAAATATGACATTTTCTACATCAGCACATACAGTTGGATGCAATGATGGTATGAATGATTCCTTTTCTAGAATCTATTACCTCTCTCTTCCTCCACCTGCTCCTCTACCTCTGAAAGAGATGCAAGTTTCAGCCTGACAGGAAGTGGGTGCTTTGAGAGCAGTTTTAGGTATGCAGTGCCGTGGTAGTGATGTCATCAGGAGAGGAAGTAACACGGAGCGTGACACCAGATTCAGTGGCTTCTTCCTCTTCCAGCGTTTCCTTCATTTTTTTTTTTTCATTCCTCCCCTCAGCTCCACTCAAGACTTGGGAAATGAATCAGTTTTATTGCTTATGACATTTATCACAACACTCATATAGAGCTACTGTGGTAATCACTCTGTGGTTCACTCATAATCAGCTAAAAAATACTGTATGGACGTCAGTTAAATAGAGTAAATGCTGGAGTGAAGCTTTGGTTTACTCATGTGCACCTCCTGTTCTGACCTGTATGCCTGCCAGCTTTATAATGGCCCCTCTGATTGGGATGCCAAGTCCAGGTCTTGGTGCCCTGGTTTAATGTCACATTTGCTCACTAAAATGTGAGCCTTCACTGCGACCAGAAAGGTTTTTCAACGTTCATTGGAGTAGGTTTTGAATGAGCATCACTTCTGTAGACAGACATACTGATCTATTAGTTCCAGAGGAAATTAAAACTGTAACAACACTTTTAAGCTTTTCAGCTTTTTTTTTTTTTTAGGTATCAAAATTAACATAATCGCACAAAGCGGCTGTCCTTGTCAGACTTTTATTTAGCACAGCAACTCACTTACAGTATATTGAATGTGTTTCCTCTAATGGTTCTGGTGTAACAACCAGATAATAATCTGGTGTAACAACAAGGCCAAATTATGACGACTAGTGATAATAACAGAAAGCAATTGTACAGAAGTGTTAAACACAGCAGTTTTATTTATGCTAAAGAACATTTGCTTTGCATTTCGAAACACACGAAGATGTCTTTTTAAAACAACCATGACAACAGGAGTAGAGTCACTGTCATTGTCCGTTTCTGTTAAAATACTTGCTCACTTGAATAAAGATTCACATATATTTATTTATTATATATTTATTTTGTGATGTGTCACTGTTATTTCCTTTTCATAATGAGCCCATGATAAAAAAAAAAACTACTTTGTGATAAAGGGCAATAATGGCTCCACTACGTCTCATAAGATTTCTTTTGCATTTTTTTCTTTGAAAACAGTTTTTGTTTTTTTTATGGCAGAGAATGAGTCATGCTAATTTTAGAGCCAGCAAACAGGTAAGTACGTTACAGCCTGATTTACAGACTACTTAATGGACATTATTCATAAATAAGAATCTGGACTTAAAAGCATCAGGAACTGGCAGCAAGAACTTAAAACTAAACCATTTTCTTTCATCATTAAACAGCAATTCCTCAACCAAATACACTTGGAGCCAGTTACTTGCTCAGTCTTGTACAGTACAAGCAAATTACCTGCACAAAGGAAAGAAAGTAGAAAGAAAAGGATTGCTTTAAAGACATACTTCTTAGTATGTCTTTAAAGCAATCCTTTTTTTTTTCTCCTCACTTTGTTCAAGCGCTCGCCTGAAAGTGATGTACTTATTCAATTTTGGTGACATTTTTGGTGCTCAACAGGAATCACTGCGGTGTTTTCAGATTGCACTCTTGAGAACAGTCAGTATGCAAACACTGTGTGGTTCTTTGTGTCTGATTTTCTTTTGATGTTTTTGCAAGTACCTACTTTTTTCTTCTTCTTTGCAGTTCTGCTGATTTCCATCCACACACACACACACACACACACACCCGTGGTGAACCCCATGAGCAAGGACTCATGTAGTGTGTTAACTGTTTTTATTTTTTGAAACAAATATTGTTGGTATAAAGCTTTTTCGTGAAGACAGTTTAAAAGTATACTGATTTATCTCAGTGCTGTTGAGTAATGAAACAACACAAAAAAGAAGTGCACCAGTGAGAAAAACGCTCAACTCTGGAACCAAGTGGACACTTATTGTTGGAATCAACATCCAGCCATAAAAACAACTCAGGGATATCCCCGTGTTTGCCAGGTTGAACTGGGGTAACAAGCATATAAATATAACCCCCCAAACACTCCCCCCACCCTCCGTCCCGTGGTGGGTCAGGCCTATGGACGCAGGCCGCCACACAGGCACCCAGCAGTGGTCCACACACTGCATCTTTATCCAGGCAGAGCAGGCAGCGGCCCAGCCCAGCCGCTCTGCTGATCAGAGGCGAAAAATATCCCCGCTCCACAGACACAGCTCTGTGCATTTACAGACTCACATTGTGTTGCACATAGCAACACATGCACATATTTTTGCATGGTAAGCTTTGCCAGCACAACCCGGTCCCTGTCTGTACACATGAGCTACGTGCTGCTTAAGTCTGAGTCAGGAAATCAGGAAGCACAAGAGAGAGCTCAGCATGTAAACACCAAGCTCTGATTTCTGTTAACATGCTGCTGGGACATTATTTTAAAAGTATGCGTAACAGCCATTATAAACAGCATATGTACAAAAATACAAATGTAATGTGAATCACTCAGTCAGTTACTTTCTCACGAATGTTTAAAGGCTTTCCAGGTCAGGTGACATCAGGGCAGTGTGGTTAAACCGAATATATTAGATTTTTCTTCTTAAAGCAGTAACAGTTTTCTGTAGAAAAGTACACGTGCTTGCTTTCGTTTCAAATGTCTTTAGACCTTTTCAAAACAGGTTGTACATTAATTCTTTGCCTGGAAAAGATTTTCTAAGAGTAACTGAAGTTGAAGCACTGAAATGGTTTGAAGCGTCATGTGAAGTGTAAGGATTGAAAGCAGCTAACGCTGCTTTTGAAGAGTTAGTGATGAAAGCAGTTGATGGGTCGGTTAAAAGTTAATCACGTGTAAAACAATTGAATGACTAATTTTTACTTAAAGGTTGCTTTGAGTCAGTTTTGACATATCATTACATATTTAACATCAACATTTCTTGAATGACACAAATGCAAATAGACAACTTGGCCATTATTTTGAACTTAAAAACATACTTGATTTCTGAGGGGTTTTTATTTAGCTTGACTGAGCTTAAGCTTCCCAAGGACAGCTTGAGGAGTCCAAATGTCCACATGTCAGAGCTGGCCAAACTAGAGGGAAATAACAGATGATTTATTATTCTCTCACCAAGTCCTGTTTGTTTGGATCCATAATGAGGGCAAATATTAAGTGGGGAACTGTTTCTAAGATGTACAGTAGGAGCTTTATCTGCCATTGTAATCCTGCTGGGAAAGCCTACCTGGACAAGGGCCCCCTCTTTCCTCTTTCCTCTTGTTTTGCCCAGTCAGACTACAGAGTTTTGATTAGGAAGTGGTGGCTCTTGAACCCACTGTTTTCTTCAGCTAGTCCCTTACGTTGCACCTACCGGGGCCTCATTTTGCAGCGTTCTGCATAGAAACCAGAGGCATCAGTGGGATCAGTATCAGGACTGGCCAGCTCTTCCTGTGCGGATACAAAGCAGCAGGAAGTTCGCTAATAGCCCCTCCACTCTGCCACCCATCTCACACTACCATACAGTGATGAAAGATCCCAGAGTGTCAGTGGCTTTGCTGCTTCTCGCCGTCTGCACAAAACCACTCACAGACTATTTATCATTTGTCTGTAGCGTCTGTGAGACCGATCAATCTTCAGCGTAATCAATCACCATCCACTCAGGCTTCCAAGTTCAGCTGTGTGCGTCTGGGAGGGAGGGCAGTTGGTTGCGCTCAGATTCTTTGCAGAGGATTGTGAAAAGGAGATCCTGCCAAGAGGCCGTCAGTAAATACATTTGCAGACAGATTTGCTTCTGCATGACTTGCGTTTTCTGCCTTTCCATCTGCTCTTTTTAATGGTCATATAACTCAGCATCTGATAATGACCATTTTGAAGAGGTACTTTCCTGGAAGTCATAGACTGCTACTTGGACTCATAGAACTCTAAAGTGAATTTAAGGAGCTCCACACTGAGCACTCTGTGTCCGGGGCCTCCTCTCTCCCCTCTCTTTGCCAAATTGAATTATTGGAAGTTGACGTCAGAAGGTGAGAAAGGGACCCTTTTTGCTGTAACACGAGTGTGCGATCAGCTGTGGCCAGTAGTGTTCGTGCATGATATCCCAGAGGATCGAGTGAAAAGGACAAGAGAGGAATAGAAGACTAGGAAGGGGGCGGGATGAAGGGAGAGGGCAGAAACAACCTATTTCTGGCCCGAACCATATCCTAGGGTCAGTTTCCATTTTTAATCTGAGACTTTTTTAAAAACAGAAATTGTGGTAAAACAGATTTCTTTATATATCGCTGCTAACAGTGACACATTTGTGCTTTCCCAGCCAGTCAAACCTGAGGCGCTGTGCTGTGTTGCTTGCTGCTACGCAACATTAATGGCAACAATCATTTCCTTTTCTCCGGACTGTTTTAATGAAACCGAGGGTGTAAATAATCAAAAGGCCCGAGGCTTCACATTTCCTCTGCCCTGCTTTTTATTTCCACTGCCTTTTATGATCATTGCTGTATTGACTTTTGTAAATAGGTCAGTGATTATCACTGGTCAGTTCAGTATTGGTGCTGATGATAACCTATCAAACTGCAAACACATGAAGTCATCACAGGCTATTCAGATTGCTCTGTAAATGTAGTAATGTGAAGGTGTAATCCTTTATTTTCACGCACACGTGTGTGTGTTTGTGTGTGTGTGTGTGTGTGTGAGAGAGAGAGAGAGAGATTAGTTGTGTCTAGCTAATCATGCATGAAGATCAATACGCCCAGACTGTAACAGAGTCATTGATATTCTGTCAGTTTCCTTTAGTTTCCAATACAACACAACGCTAAAGCTGTCACCCTATAGATAAATACTGTAAAGCTATCATATGCCAGTTCAAACTTTAAAAATAAAGAAATAAATATTGAATTACTAAGAAAATTAAGGCAAAATTTAGGTGCAGTTGCAGTTCAAGTAATTTCATTTTATCTTTATTGACTGTTGATGTCCAATAAATCAGAAATCTCCTTCATTAAACAGCCAGACAGAAATCCCTCGAAAAACAAATTCAATTTGACACAGCTTTTTGATATAATTTGGTTTATAAAGATTAAAATATTTGAATTTTTTATTTCTTTTTTATGAAATTGGTGCCAATACCTCAGATACTTTTTTTTTTTTGGTTAAAGAAACCTTACTTTGAGGGACAAAAAAAAAAAAATCTTTTCCTTCAAAGCTAAATTTTTTTTTTAACAAAAGAAAAACTCAAGCTTCTTTTTCTGAGAACTGTGCCTGCAAGTAAATTCACTCTAAAATTTCAAATCAGAAACTGACTCATAAAAGAATGAACCCATAAGAGTACAAATCTGACCAGATGCTCAATGGCAGCTTTCGGTACTTGACAGTCTGTGCTACAGACACTTTTCTCTCAGCACCTAAAAACTATTTGTAGTTGCGTCAGCTTTTATAATATATAACTATTACCTCTTCCTTCTTGCTCATGTCTGTGTTGCTCTTTCCCTGGCTCCAGGTGTTGCTACTTAGATCTTATACAATGGCCAGAGTACCACAATACACCATCTTTAGCAAACCTGCTTTCATAATCTGATGGAATCAGTTGTAATCAGCCTGTGGATCACTGAAGTTCATCTGACATGGAGGGGAAAAAAAACCTGCTTTGAGCGTATCTTTTGATTACTTTGTGATCCCAGTGAGTGGTAGTCCCCCATCACTTGTTGCCCCTCCATCCCACCTGGAGCTGTGTGCTCAGCTCCATGCTGTTGTTAAGCAGGCAGACCTGCTGAGCTGGTGTTAGCCTAATAACAGGTTTACACGTTTTCTGTCTTAACCACACTGCTCTAACTCAGCCGGACTCAGCACAAAGCTCCAGACATGACCAAGCTACAGATTTAGGGCTACTTAGTTTGGCGGTTAGGAATGCTGCGCTACCTACTCTATAGGTTGTCCTCTTCACAGCCGCAGACATTACACAGAAAATTACTACTTACAGTGCAAGAATACACCTACTGTCAAGGCTGAAATATAGGTAATGAAAGGTGAAAACGTCTGTTCAGGACAGCACCGCTTCTCTAATGAGTTCAGTGGAAATAGTGCAGGGAAACCACATTTTTTTTCACTTTCATCAACTCCATATCTCTGATAACTGTGTGTGAAACTGCTCAGAGAGCTGATGGCGTGTGAGTTTGTACCTGCGCGCTTTCAGTCAGTGAGGAGGGAGCATTGCTGCAGACTCTTTCTACCTACAGCTGTATGGCCTTTGCAGCTGAGGTTTCTCTTGTGGCTTCACTTGATTCAAAGCAGCCCTGCATGTAGGTGGTGTTGCACTCTTCTGGGGATTTTTTCATTAGATCAGTTGACATTTGAGCAGCTATGACAGTGTCAGCACCAGGGTCATTGCGCCAGCACCTGTCTTTTACACCGTCTTCAGTCCTCTGCAGGTACTTGGCGCCTGCAAGAGAAGGTGGACGAGGAGAGGATAGGAGCAGAGATGGAGAGGAGACAGAAGGAAAACAGAGAAGGAGAGAGGAGATGTGGGAGCAGGAAGGAAATGACAGAAGACATGGCAAGAAGGAGAGGAGAGAAGAAGGCAAGGAAGGAAACCTTTTGAGGAAAGGAGACGAGAGGTCAACGAGGTTGAGAGGAGGAGAGAATAGAAGGGACGAGATACAAGGCAGGAAGGAGAAGAGATTAAAAGAGGGAGGAGACGAGCAATAAAGAGAAGGAGTAAAGGAAGGAGAGGAAAGGGAGAAGGTGATGTACCGAACACTGTGGCCTTTCAGTGGTGCTGCCAGTGACGGAGTTTAAACCAGCACAGTGTGTTCTTTACTGATGCATGCCCACTCCGTCACACACAACCCCTCTTTCTCTATTTCTTAAACAGCCTACACTCAAAACACATTCTCCTGCTCACACACGCTCACACCACCCAGACGCCCACACTTGAGCCACTTGTTGAGTCATGACATGTCCAGTCACTTCAGTTCAGTTTCAGCAGTCACAAGACAAAGTGAGCATTACTTTCATTTAATAGATATAGTATGACATCAGGGATTAGTGCCTGTTGCTAAACATAAACTCCCTGGCAGTGGCTTGGGGGGGGGGGGGGGGGGGGGTTGAAGGAGGGGGTGAAAGCTAAATTTGCGGTGTCCACTTGGCTCACGATGCTGCGGCTTCACATTCCATGCCTTTTTCTCTGCCTCACGACCGCCATGTTTCCTGTGAGGCAGGAAGTCAGCTCTGCTTCCTGTCACTGTCCACTTTCATGTGGTCACTTCCTCATGTTTTGCCAGTGCTGCTCTGTTCTGTTGACTCAGAGGATGGAGGTTGTGCTCCTCGTGGTGGACTCAGGCAGAACAGACAAAACTCTTTTTATTATCTCCGGCTACATGAACTAGCCTTTAGAGAAACAGTAATGCCAGGTGACTGCCTGTTGTCACATCATTTGTTATAATTACATTCCTCAGTGCAACAACAAAAAAAAAATCACATAAAAAAAATCATTCACAGTAACTCTTCATTATTAGCTGTCAGTTAGCTATTGTGTTGATATTATGGGTGCAGGCTACTCTGTCTAAACTGTCCCATTATTTTGTTGCATTTTCTGTGGGAAGATACAAAAAGGCTCTTTTGAGACAGGACAGTGTTATTGTCATATTTTTATACAACAAAAGATAGGACTGTCCTCCAGCAGCAGTAATCAGAGTTCAGTTATGTGAAATCGGGGGTTTTGTAACCTTGCTCAGGAATGTTGATTGTGATGACTGCCTGGCTGGGAATCCTGCCTTTACTGTTTCCTAAGAGATACTAACAAGTTGGCTGTGATTACGATTGAACTTTGCACACAGTGATTAGCTGGAATGTTAAGATTCCTGTGCACTGCAGCCAGAGATAAATTGTTGTCACATACAGTCGCAGGATTCAAAAGAAACTGACTCTGAATTTGAAAAAAATAAATAAATAAATAAAATCAAATATATCAGAAAAAAGTGCTTTAGCAAATGTAGAAGGCTCTATGTATGTCTGCATGCATGTGTGTCTTTGCGTATGACCGTGTTCATGTGCGTGTGTTTTTTCCCAATCGCGTGTGTTTTCAAACCACAATATCACTGGCTGCAGTGGAGTGAGCAACAAAATCAACATCATACTCCGCTGCTGTTTGTCGTACTGCCGTTCCACTGAAAGCATGAGCTAGCACTCTCACACACGCACGCACGCACACACACACACACACACATACACATACACATACACATACACATACACAGGGGGAGACGAGGCTTTTCCATTGGCCCCACCAGACACCCTCAGCCACACTCCCCACACAGCAAACCGAGTTCTGGTATTTCCCATCAGTGCAGTTTCTAACGACCCTTCACTTGTACTGCCTCTCTTACATCAGGACTTTTAAACTGGTTTAAAAAGGTTCAAGATCATCACAACACCCAGATTTCTGACTGTGACATAAGCCAAAATAGAAGCCAGAGCCTCTGAAGTGGAGACTTTAGCTGTGAGTTTGTCCTTCCTGTCATCAGGATGATATAGGGCTGTAACAGGACATCCCGGCGTCTGCGCTCACATTGCAGTCATTCCTTGTTGCAGCACAGCTGAAATTACCAGAACTCTTAGTGGTCATGGGAAAGAGAGGCTCATGACCAGACTTTACTCCTTGCCTTTTGTCATAGTTACCGATGGGGGGGGGGGGGGGGCATTTGCTAGGCTAATCAGGGAAGGGCTGTCACGTCCCTCAGATCATGCAAACTAGCCCGAGACTATTGGCTGAGGCAGTCGGGTCATTTGATTCAGAGGTAATTTCATTCATTTGTGAAGGGCCAGTGTTCAGGAGAGCCCTCATGTGCCCTAGAGCCTGAGGTCCTCCAGGGAGGAGAGGAAAAGAGGTGGACAGAAGGGAAAGTAGAGAAGTGGAGGACATGTCAAAGAAAAATGATAGACAGGAAAACAAAAGAGGGTTTTGTGGCTGAAATGTAAGGTAATAGTATTTGATGGAGCCGATTAGTCAATTAATTGATCAGATGATTGTCAGAAATTGAACTGATTAAAGGGGCACTCAGCCAGTTTTACACATTGACATCAGTTAACTTCTAATGAAGAGTCCAACTCAGCCTGTGAAAACGTCTTCTGCGACTGAACGGGTGGTTTTTGCAAATGCAAGAACTAGGTCCTTTCCTCTGTTTTCTGTCATTGTAAATAGAATATCATTCAGTTTTGGACAAACAAGGAATTTGAAGACATTGCCTTGAGCTATGGAGAATTTCATAGACTAAACAACTTATTGATTACCTTCTTCAGAAATTAATCAGCAATGAAAATAATAGCGGTGAAGTGGGATGAGATTTCCGAGTCAAGAGTGAGAGGAGATGGCCGAGATTAGGAGAAGCAGAGGTGAAGGCAGAGCAGAGGGCAGACTGTGAACCAGATGTGAAGCAGTGACTCACAGCAGGAACAGGCTTGATGACGTTAGCCACTATGCACGCTAAGCTCTGCGTGTGTGTGTGTGTGTCGGGAGTTCCAGCCTTTCTTCCAAAACAACAAGCTTTTACGCATGCACAGTAATGTCTGGCCAAGGCTCATTACTTCATGTTATGGCCCGGACACAAAACAAGCCGGGCTATAACAGAGCTAGAGTGTAAATTATTCTCTGAGGGTAAATGGTCATTTAAACAACAGTTTGGGCTGAGTTAGAGTTTGAAAATTATAACAGGCTGAAAAACAAATGAGGTCTGTCTGAAAGGTTCTGTCCCAGTACAGTGGCAGTTCCAGTAAAGCAGTAAAGTAGGACAGAAATGGTGTCTCACTTTCTGTGGTTTGCTCAGCAGACGTTTGCCCAATATTCTCGCTCTTTTGTTTGCCATGTTTTAATAATGCTTCACTAGCTTCCTGCACAAAAATTAGTTTTTCCACCGGGGGTGTCACTAAGCAACGTTAGAGTGCAGAACTAATGTGTCTGTAAGGAGGAAAGATTAGTCTGTTTCCTCCTTTTGATTCTGTGCTGGTTTAGACAAGACACGTAGTCAGGTGGAATGTGAGTGTGGGTACAATGGTGTTGTACAATGGGCCCCTCTGTTTTGTAAAGGAAATAAAGGCCCACTTGTACAGTATGTTTGGAGATAAGAGTGTCTGCAGTTTAATCCTTGCTCTGTTCAGGATGTATTGCTCATGGAGTAAATGTATTGACACCTATTGTGTGTGTGTGTTTGTGCACATGTGTTTCTTTGAATAGCAAATGGCATTAGATTGTTGAGTGACCTTAAAATCTTCCCTTTCTCCTCTGTAAGTCAGCTGTCAAGCCAAGCGTGTTTTAAAAGAGAGCCACCTGTACAGGTGGATTTGCACTTGGATGCTAAAGCAGATCTGCTGTGTTTTGGGAAAAGGGCAAACACAAATCTCTCCATTCGTCGGCTCCTCACCAAGCTTTTCTCATTTTCTCTTTCTCCCTCTTCTCCAGAACTCCATTAGACACAACCTGTCGCTGCACAGCCGCTTTGTTCGCGTCCAGAATGAGGGGACGGGGAAGAGCTCGTGGTGGATGTTAAATCCAGAGGGTGGGAAGAGCGGCAAGTCCCCGCGACGCAGAGCAGCCTCCATGGACAACAACAGCAAGTTCATCAAGAGCAAAGGAAGAGCAGCTAAGAAAAAGGTAAAAAAAATAAAAATAAAAGGATCCATCTAATGATTTTGTGCTCAGAGAAAGAGGATATTTCATTTTTGAATCATGCTAATGTTTTCTTTTTTCTCCACTGTCTCTCCACTTATTCTTTAAATTTACAAAAAGGTGCATGGGTGGCCCACTGCTGATTTTTATACAAAAGCAACTAATTTTAATAGTGTTTTGATAAATGTTCTCATAAAGTATCACTCACTCTGTGTTCACAGTATATCATGCTAAACATCATACTTGATTTTGGTAATATTCTTAGTATAAATGCTGCCTTTTCTTGGTCTTAGAGGCTACATTACAATTAACAAATGCAATTTTGTAAACCTCTTAGACTGTTAGATCTGAAAGAAATTAACTAAGAAAGATTCTTTGTGTTTGGTAATCATATCCACACTGCTAAGGGGTCGTTTCTCATGTAATCCGCTTGCCTGTAAACATCCTCTGAGTGGCCATTCCTAAGATCACATTATGAGCATGGTATTTGACAAGATTATTTTGGTATTGGGGTTTGTTAGTATCACCCTGCCCTGTGTTTTATTTCCAGTGGTTTTGGGCCAAAGCATATGTTATACTGTCTCCCTGTCTCCCCACAGCTGTCCCTGCAGGGCGGCCCTGACGGAGGCGCAGACAGCCCAGGCTCCTATTCTAAGTGGCCTGGCAGCCCCAACTCCCACAGCAATGATGACTTTGATGCCTGGAGCAGCTTCAGGCCTAGGACTAGCTCCAACGCTAGCACTGTGAGTGGCCGCCTTTCACCTTTCATGCCCGAAGACGATCTTGGAGAGGCAGACGTGCATATGGGCTACCCAGGAGCACCTGGGGCCAAAATGACAGCCACACTACCCAGCCTAACAGAGATGACTGGCTCTCTGGGACACAGTTCTGAGAATGTTATGGAGAACCTTCTGGACAACCTGAACTTGCTTTCGCCCAACAGTTCTCAGGTTGGAGGAGGGGCGACAACCCCTGGGTCCTCCCAGTCCTCCCCCTCTCCTATGATGCAGCCGAGCCCTGGGTATCCCACTTACAGCTCCCCCAGTATGGCCACGCAGCCTCAGCAGGAGTATCGCAAGTGTGTGTATGGCCAAGCAGGAATGAACACCCTGTCTTCCATGCCACTGCAGACACTGCCAGAGAGCAAGCCCAGCTTTGGGCCCAGTATGGGCCAGTACAGCTGCCCTGCAGGGCTTCTGAAGGAGCTGCTGACATCAGATACAGACCAGCACGGCGAGCTCATGCCGTCAGTCGACACTGTGGTGTCTCAGTCCAGCGGAGGCTGCATGCTGCCACCGTACAGCAGCAGTCAGCATGCAGCCAAACTCATGGGAGGAGGGAACGGTCACTTGCATGGTCTCTCTCACACTCACCCCCACAATGTGCACAGCCAAGCCACGTCACCAGCTATGAATGGCCGCTTGCTCATGTCCCTGAGCCACAGTGGGGGCACCACGCGTTTGCCTACAGCCAAAAGCCCTATGCAGATGCCTTATGGCCTCTCCGGCCACCTCAGCGGGGGAGGCATGCCTGGTGGCTTCTGCCCTCTCAACACCAACGGATACGGTCGACCAGGCCTGCCACCACCCTCACACCCAGAGAAGCTGCCCAGTGACTTGGACGACATGTCCATCGAGAAGTTTGAGTTTGACATGGAGACAGTCCTCCATGACACTCTGATGGACGGGGACTCGCTGGACTTCAACTTTGAGCCAATGGTGACCCAGCAAGGTTTCCCCCATGGTGTGAAGACCACCACACACAGCTGGGTGTCAGGGTAGAAACTGTAGTATGAAAAAAAAGTTCCTGTCATTTAACTTGTTGTTGTTACTGTTTGATAAAAGACACAATCAGAATTCTATTGAGACAAAAAATGTATCGTAGGATGCTTAATCCTCATCCCAACATCATCTGCAGTTTCTGTACCATCGACATTTGTGTTTCAAAAATACTTTTCGGATCACTTCAGCAGACTGAGACTGGTTGTGATCTGCTGAGGACGCAACACCATTAGATCCCCGTGAACTGAAGAAGATGAAATCGAAATTATTTTTGAAATATCAAATATTCTGTACAAACTAAGTGCCAAACATTTTGCCTTAATGTAAGAGCCAAACTGAAACACACGTCTCTGGTTTACTCACCAAGGTTAAAGAAACTATGTCTGCGACTTTTGCAAGTGACACTGCCAACTACATCTCATCAGGAGCAGCTGCAGCACAATCTGTAGATGCGCACAAACTCATACCATGCTGTTTACTGTGTTTCCACAATCAACCTTTTCGTATGTACAGTGTAGTGATAATTTATTACCACTGCAGATGAAACATGAAGGTAATCTGGCTCATGGGTTTGTGGACTGACATGATGTAAAGTAACAGACTTCTCAAGGGATCCTCAGATGATGTTACATATAACTCACTTTGTTATTGCCTGAATGTACATAATGTCATCACACAGTTTGTAAAATCAGGTCTCGTAGTTTATTTTATAGGACTGTAAATAGTGTTTACAGAGGGGAAGCAAAAATTAAGGCAGCAGAAATGAGCTCACAGAGAAAACTGGATCAGATTCTTTTAAACTCGTGTCAAGTGGACAGATCTGTGCTTGAGAATCCTTCTCAGTCAGGCTGTAAAATCGTAATATACTTTCTGATTTTCTGTACATACATTAAGAATGTATATTAAAAACAATGTAGTAGGTATTGACTAGATTTAGTATATATTTGAGACCTAAATTATTTGTGGTTAATACAGATTTATGCTGGTGCATAACCTGCACTCAGACATCAGAATTGTTCTGAGTCATTCGTCACTCTGAACCTTAATACCACAGAGGCCTATTTATTGTGCCTAACAAAGTAGATAACGACTGCAGGCTTGAAGGGTTTTATATTGTAAATGTATATGGTCCAGGTCCAGAAGATATTCAGATCCAGCAGTCTTGAATCAAAGTACAGTGAATTCTTTATTTTCAGTTCCCTGCTTTCACAAGAAGCGAGCGACGGTAGATTGTTATTGTAATGCTTTGTCAATGTTAGGAGGTCAAGGCAGGTTGGATAAAAGATATTCTCTGTGCTACTGTTGCTTTCACATCCAGGCTGAGTCCAAGACCTGCTAGAGATTGTCGTTAAAGACACTGTGAGTTGCCAGCCTGTCCCCTGTTCAGTTTCAGAACTTTTTTAATTTTCTTCTTTGTCTCGAAGGGTTAGTGTGACTGATTTTAATCAGTACAGTGTGATTCCTTTTTTTGTCCAAAAGAACCCTCTGATACCCTCAGTAGGATCAGCTTTACTGCTTTTAATGAGACTCCACTTTCACTCTGCCCCTCCTACCTCTTCCTATCTCTGTGTCTTTTTAAACATTTGATATAATGGTAACACGTGACAGCTTGATAGCGCCAAATCACCCTTTTAATAACAAGTTTATTTTGATTATTTTTAAAAGTTTCCCCTGAAAAGCACTACTAAGTGTTAAGTATCTAATCTAGCTTGTACATTTGCATTCTCTGACTTGCTTTTCCCACTTACTGCTGTACTAACAATGAGCTTGTCAGCCTGTCAGTGACTTATTAGTGCAGAGTCACAAGTAGTGTACAAGATTGTGGCGACCTTTGTGAAGATGGTGTCTGAAGTCAACTGGTTCAGTGGCTGAAAGACCAAGTGGCTTAGGGATAACTAACTAAAACTGAAAACTGCCTATTCGACATTAATGTTTATTGATTAATTTATACAGAAACCACATATGTCAATGTGTGCCTGATCATGTGTTGTCAAAGACTCTGAGTATGCAGGTTTTTTTTCCCCCTGAAGTTGTACTACTAATGAGCTCACCTCCAGCCACCGGGGAAAGCTCTTCAGTTTTGGTGTTTGGTAGAAATGAAAACTTGCATACTTCAGACCAGTAATGGCACATGATCTGTCACCGCTGACACCGATTTTCAGAAAGCCAGGGAGCGGGCAGGTTGAAGAAGAGTAAAATGAAATTCTTAACATTTCAAAAGGCTCTGCAGAGAAGCCGTTAAAGAAGCTGCTGTTTGGCTTTGGTGCCAGGTGTTGCCTTTTCTTACCCAAACATGCCATAATGTACTATAGCCAAATTTGCCTTTGAAGTTAAAGTGATATATTTAGCATTTTTATCATGTGATATGTTCAGAATTATATATATTTGTGCCGGTCACTCAAGTCAGGATAAACTGTAATGAATCCATGTAGTCAGTGTCACAGGGTTCACTCTAAAAGTAAAAGAGCTGTACTAAGTAAATTATATCTCTACATTTTTAAATGATTGAATCTATGCATTGTATTCCTTAATTTTATGTTGCTATTGTTATATTTTCTTTTTCTTTTGAACTTATGACAGAGATATTTTATTGTAACATAGCGCTGTGAGATATTATGGTGTTGTTGTTGTCAAAACTCTATGTTCCAGATAGTTATATGGGAAAAAATGAAGTTTATTTAGAAAATAGATGATGCAGTGATTGATATGCTAAGCTTTTGTAAACTGACAATGTTGTATTTCTTGTATTTAGCTACAGTTTTTAGAAAATAGCATCAAAAAGCAAATTACTGAAAAAAAATGTTAAGACATATTGCATTTTTAAAATGAAAAACACAATATTTAGTCTGTCAGAGAAGTCCTGCTCAGAACGCAGATTCTGGACCAATTTTTGTAATTTTATGAATAGAAAGATGTTGCACTTTTACTTACATTTTATAACAAAGTGCTCCTCATAACAAGAGGAAGAGTACCCAATACATATTTTAAAATAGAAATCTGTTACATTTAACTTATACAGGTATACAGGAATAAATTGGAATTGTGCTGTGTGATTTGCAATCAATAAGAATATGTAACTTGTTCAATATTAATGTATTAAGACCTGAATAAATGTACTTCTGTGTTAAAGGTGTGTCGGATGTGTCATTCAGCAGTGAGAAAGGTGCAGAAGTGCATGCAGAAGTTGATATGAGCACCTTGGAGTTTTGGTTTGGTACAAACATGTCTTAGAGGCGGAGCTGCTCCGCAGGTAAAGATATAATCTCTCTCCATTCAGTGAAAAAGACTATGGAATGAGCTTGAGAGCTCAGAAAGCTAATATGTGTCCCTTTGAGCCCACATTATTTTGTTACATATAAATAGTAACCTAGTTAGTTGTCTAAAACATCAGTGAGTGGGGACAGGTAATTACTGAATTTACTTAATCGAAATATAAATATGTAAAAATAATCATCACTTTTCCCAATACATTTATGTATGAAGGTTATAATAAAGTAACCAGAGGATTATAGGTTAATTTGGTTATTTTAAATTAAGCTAAGAAGCTACTTTTTTTTCTTGATCTCTGGCTAGCAAAAGGTCTGGGCTTCATAAAATAAGCTACTGCTTAACCAACCATTCCTGCCTCCAGAGTGGTTGCTGATTTATAGTGACTTGTATTAGTGGATACCTAAAACTCCAGTCTGGTTCATTTTTATTTTCTACTCTAATGCTGACCATAGTACCCTAATATCTAAACTGTCTTTCACTTGATAGGACATGATTAACAGTTTGTCTGGCCTGAGGTCACATTTTCATCCCAACTAACAAGACAACTGACATTTCCAGGTCAAAGTGACTCATGTGGTGTTATAAGACCTACAGTACTAACACTTAAGTGTGCTAGTTAAGTTGCAGAGGACTATTAGCAAAGTGTAGTAGGATCTGACATAGTGTAGCACTGGCTACAATTGTAGTAGAAGGAAACAAGTCAGGAGCTGGATGGCAAAAGCCATTTTAACCCATAATCCCTTAATCTGAAAATGAAAGTATGCAGAGTAAAATAAGTATATTCTCCACTTTAGTCTTCCCTTCAGTCTCTAGAAAGTACACATTGATACATTAGGATAAAGGATCACAGAACAGGAGATTTAAGCCATGAGCAGAGGCTTGTTTTATAAAATACTGAAAAATCTCTACTGGTGTGCTTCCATCCCAGTTCTGGCGTCTCATTTCTTCCCTATAATGATTCCTCCTGGCTTTTCCTTACAGCCACATTCCGCACCATGCACCCCCTACCACTGAACCCAGTCACCCCAGACAGCAAACTGCACCGCCTCTCTGGACCCACTCTTTGACTTTGACTTTTAAGTAAAAGATAACCTTTAAGTAGACAAGCCACAGGGGACTAGTCTCATAAAAAGCTCTGGCTAAGAAAGGGTCTTAGGAAGTTGCAGTCAAGACTTAGTTCCAGTTCCAGTGCTCAACTCTTTTTCTTACTTTACCATTTTATCTCCTCTTTCCTATAAGGCTGCACTTCACACTGAAGAACTGTGAAATGACTGTCTGTATCTCATTACTGTAGCTAAAATGAATCACATCCGAGAAACTGCAGAAACCTACACAATCCACATGCATGCTGTAACAGTCAGTTTAGCCAGTAGCATGTTGACGAGAGCTTGGAAGACCCAACTTATTTCAAAAAGTAGCACACTGTACGTTTCAGCTCCCTCTGTGTCCAGGAAAAATTTTGAGTGTTTGCATTTCTTTACAGCGCGCAGCAATGTGGGCCAAGTTTTTGGTGTCAGAGCGAAGTGGGAGGGAGGAGGGAGAGGGGGGCAGAGAGCACGCTTGTGAGCACATAGCTGAGGAATGTGGGTGTGGACTCCTGCCAAAGGCATATGCGATCCTTATGTTCCCCTGGGTGCAAGAAGGCAAAATGCGGTTAGACGGTTGGGTCCATGTCAGGACACAGATGCAGTGTGAGGACATTGTAAGAGGCCATGGAGTTCACACTCTTAGCTGTATTTGTGGTTCTGCATTTTGGTTTCCAACTAGTGTATCCTTGTGCTCTTATTTTAAATTAAAGACAAGGAGTTAAAGAAAATAAAAAAGCATATTTATAAAAAACAAATAAATAAATAATTCTTGTCATTCCCCTTGTGGGACAGTTGAGTCAATATTTGCAAACACAAGCCTCTCAATGCTAGAATACTGTGGCCAATAGTCAAATCTGACACTTCCTGGTACTTGTCCATTAACAGTGTGTTTGTTTGAGCATTCACACTCTAACAGCATTCCTGGATATAAGAAAAAACATGTATTAATGTCTTTAAGAGACTTATTTACAACTAAAGCATAAATCATCTGAGGGGAATAAATGTTAGAATTAAATACAAAGTCTGTGGATCAAAAACACAAATCTATTCTAGTGAGGCTTACCAGCACACATCAAGTCACAAAACAACAAGGTCTGTGAATGGACAAATGTGTTGTAGTCATGCAAACCTTTGGTCACATAAAGTGAAAAGTGTTAAGAGCTAAATACTGTACAGTGGGCCAGTACACTCCTGTGCTGTAAAACAAAATGGGAAGTAAATAATTACACTGGATCAGAAAGCTCGTCCAAACAGAATCAGTGACATTCTGGACCAAATCCAATGATGTCCTAGTTCAGTAACACCTACACTGCTTTAGTTTGCAAAATATCTTTTCAGTCTGAATTCTGTTGGACTCTGAATGTGTAACTGGGCTAGAAAAGAACATTCTTCAAGGATTTTATTACGTAACAAAACATATTTCAAATGAATTCAACTGAACCAATTTAAAATGTAAATAGGTGAACCAAGCCCAGTTTTTGAGCCTTATCTACTTGTCTACTGTACTTTATCACTCTTACCTTTTCCAGCTATCATGCAAGCCTGAACATGTGTGATTGTGTGTGTGTGTGTGTGTGTGTGTGTGTGTGTGTGTGTGTGTGTGTGTGTGTGTGTGTGTGTGTGTGTGTGTGTGTGTGTGCGTGTGTGTGTGTTGGAGGTGTGTCTCCAGGGCTTTGTGTGTGGCACAAATAAGTCTCAGAGAGACTTTGGGCCCAAAAGACATCAAGCAATGGGGCCTGTAACTAGTGAAGTGCCGACGTGGATGACAGAATCCCTGGGTAGTTACCAGCCTCGGCTGAGCCTGCCCAGTGCACACCCAGCAGAATTTAACATATTTTCATTTATTTGACAGTTTATCTGTTATGTTTTTTTTATTTGTTTACCTGTTTGTTTTACCCATATTCTTAGTCTTATTTGATGACCAATTATTCTTTTTATAGCTAAATACCCTGTAAACAGAAAAGTCTCAGCTTGAACAGAGGGTTACAAATCTAAGAAAAATCTATTTGGACAGTTCAGTCATCAAGTTTTGTTGCTGGATCCATGAGACAGAATGAGACTAACATTGTCTTAAGTCAGATGCAGTGAAATGTGTGGCTCTATGTGCCAAAGTGCCTCTTAAAACTTTAAGTTGGCCGAAGTGCTGCTCTGCCTGGCCCAAGTGTTCTTCCAGTCTTGTTCCATTTTGGTTGCTCCAGTTGCTCCTTCGACAAGCTCAAGTGCTGCTTCTGTGACCTTCTGGTTGGAACTCCTGGTTGATCCAAATCCTTTCATTGTCCTTGCAGTTGTGCACAGTGCTCACAGTTTGCCCACATGCCTCTCTAGTATCCAAGTGTCCTTCTCGTTGGTCCCGGTTGACCCAAATCCACCGTTGGTTGGCCTTAGTCCCCCTCTAGTTGGCATAGGAGCTCTTCAAGGCCAAGTGCTGATTTGGTTGCTCCATGTGCCCCACAGGTAAGCCCCCAAGTAACCCTATGGTTGGAATGAGTGCCCTTTTGATGATCCCAAGTGCTATCTCTGGGTGCTAATCTAAAGTGACCTTTGTGCTAAATAACCCATAAAGCTAAACATAAGCCTGCTTCATTTTTCCTCCTTGTTCCACGGAAAGCCTGTGAATTGGAGTTGCACTCCAGTGCACTACATCACATCATACTGTACCGAAGTAACTCCACTTTAGGGCCAACTAACGTCATTATGAAACACCACATTTGAGGAGTGGGGAGAGAGACAAAGAGAGAAAGACGCAGATAGACAGAGAGAGTAAAAGAGAAACAGATGTAGCTCAACTGTTGTGTAAGTTGAGAGGAGACAGCCCAGCCTGGGGGTGTGATTTGTGTCCTGACTTGACCTCTCCAGCAGCACTGATAAGACACCCAACCGGCATGACACACACACACACACTTAAGCGTTTCTTTCTCTCTCACTCTCTGTTTTATCTTTACTGTTTCTGATCGCGCTGCTGACCATCACTGTTGCTCCCTTTGTAATTTATGCATTGCTGGAACCGATTAGCCCCATATGACTTTAGTTTCTAGGTTAGTTACATTCCACATCAGTCTCTGCTCCTTGCAGCCTTTGTACTGTCACATTTTCCTGCTCTAGGAGCCCTCGTTAACCACCTCTGACATTATTTTAGTATCTATCATTGCAGCACTAGATGTATATCCCCGCGAGCTCCATTTGTGTCATGTGATGTAAGAAATCGTGGGAAATGGAGCTAGACAGAGCAGGGTCTGTGAGTAAGTGTTTTGCTGAAGACCAAAGTGTGCCAGAGCTGCCGGTCCCTGACATCTCAAGTGGGGTTCATTAAGGGAGTTTTCTGTCATACTGTCTGACGCTGGGAGGAGAGGACTGAAATGAAAATTCGGGGAATTTCAAGCATTCAAAATAGATTCAAAGGTTCACTTCTAATGCTTCATGGATTAAACTTGACAGCCTGGTAATATCTTACGACCAACTCGGCAACACACAGAAACAATAAGAGCCCTTTTTCCCGGCTATACCACAGGCAATGGTTACTACAGTCTGCCTTTGTGTTGCTCAAAGCTGTTACTACATGCAATGGGAGTCTATTTATGGCTGTTCACTCAGCCTGGCAATGGCTCGCCCACAGCCATATTCCATGATTTATATGAAAAATGCCCCTCTCCACCCAGCTTGGGTTTGTGGTTAGCTGCGACTGACACGCGACTCATGGTATTTCCTCCAGAATGATAGTAAGAGAGTCACACACCGGCACTCTCAAGAATAAACAAGGTCTTCTTGAAAGACACACAGGATGTAAACATTGAAGTTTCTATGGTAAAATTAAGACAACAAAGAAAGGAAAGGGGAGAGAAAAGAGGAAAAGTAAAAAAAAAAAAACATGGATAAAGTAAAACACCAGAAAGAAGAAAGAAAGCGTTAGGTGAGGCAGGTTTATTTGTGTAGCACCTTTCAGACACAGAGGCAATAGCTTTTAATAACTGTGCATTATGCCAGGGATTCACTAAGGCAGCCATCTCTTTAACCAGTGGAAAGAACCATCATTCTTTGACTTTCACCTATTAAATCTACCATTTCTTTTCCCAAGAACTACAGCATGCAGTCCATCTTACAAGAGAACCAAAAGAAAAACATTTGTCCCATTTCTAATATATACTGTTGCCCATTAAGTTGGAATAAAATATATTTTACCTCTTCTCATGAAATGATTGTAACAATGTGATTACTGATATGTAAAAATAGGAATAAAAAGAGGAATGTATCTGAAAACAAAATAATGCCAACTTTATCGGCAACAGTGTGTGTGTGTATCCAGCAGTGAATTCAAAATTTCTCTGAACAGACTGCAGCTGTACACTTCCACAGAGACTAAAATTCAGAAACAACAGGATGCTGTAACTATTTTCTGCTGGGTTGTGGCTCAGGGTCCCATACGTTTTCTGGTTTTGGAACAATGGCACTCATTTGCATGTTTCAGTCCCATTTTAATACCCACAGAGATTGTCTGCTCTCTTTTGTGGATGGAGCTACCCCAGGATATTTTTATGACTGACAACTATTGGTTGCGGTTCTCTGGTTTTCCAATGAGAAAGCTGTTCATCCTAACTAATGCTGACTGGCCTGTTTAGCTCCTGAGAATGACACTTTTTTGAGTTTGTTGTTATCAAGATGTCAGATTTTTTTAGTGAAAGAGTTTCGTTCGGTTTTATCTGTGCAGCAAATGGACACACATGTTAGTATTCATCACTGGCTGGCTTTAGCTTGCCATAAGTCATGAGTTTTAAAGTGTTACTCATCAATGGCAGGGAATAGGATATGGTATCCTGCTGCAGCAGTGCTCATTCAACCCGTGATGAAATTATTCATTAGTGTATTTGTGTGTCCCCTCTACTCATGTGTGTCATAAGGTGTTTCATGCTTGTTTACGTTTTATCCAGGAACATATCGGTTACCTGAGCCCCAGCCTAATAATCTGCATCCAGAGCACGTGTGGGTGAGAACCAAGTATTAGCAGGACATTTGAAAACAACACCATCAACAACACTCAATGCGGCTGACAAACACAGATCGCGCATCCTAACAAAGCAGCATGTGTGTTTGGAAAAGTCTGGCACTGAGTTGCAGGTGGAGGCAGTCTGTGTCTGTGTTCCAACCGCAGGAGCTGTCTCATTGCTGTTGCGGTCAAAGATTTGTCTTCTGATAATAGAGTCAACAACAGCATCATTGTCTGGTTTTTGGTTTGGGGGTGTCACCTCGGCCTCTAGGTTTCTCTTCACTGTATTTACTCCACAGTCTGTTGAATCATTCTTTTGAATTTACACATCAGGATTTCAGCTTATTGTTTTTTCAATACAATTTCTCATACAATAAGAGAAATATTCCAATGTGACTGTATTTCAGGCAGTAAACAGAAATGGTCTGAATCTCAGTTTTTTTTGTCTAATTTCTTCATCTGCACATGGCTGAGAAGCAGACATAACAGAAGTGAAAAAAATCAACCAGTGATACACCCAGCAGAGAACAAAGCAAAGGAAATGGCAACCAAAACCCTCTTTTTCAAATTTATAGCATAGATTCTTTTTCCATCTTTTAAGCAACCAAATTTTTTTGTTTTGGCTCAGCTTTGTTGTGGTAAACGCTTTTATTCCAAGTTATCAATTATTTAAGTTTAAATGCTCGGTCTGTAACCTCCCCTCACTTCTTTCATCCTCAAATTTATTGTCTAAACTTTTATTTTTGAAGGTTTTACATGGATAAAGAGGCTATAAAATTTGTTTATGTTTTGTTACAGACATGAACACTGAAACTAACTGCTCTCAGTTAAAAATGTTCAAAGACAAAATGTTTACAACCACAAAATGTATGAATATGTGTAGTTTGGAGTCACAGTTATCTGATCTGTTTAATTTGGCCTTTGCTCTTTGTCTGTTTTCTGATTCTATTGTTGCCCACATCAGGACATTGTCACTAAAGTATCAATTTGTTGCCTAAAACAGTTCTAAATTCTTAATTCTATAATGGCGCTTGTTAACTAACCATCTGCTGTTATAATACAGGTAATGCCACCTACTCTGAACTGTTGCTATGGTAATATTACATCTGCTTTCAAACTGACTCTGATTTGACCAAAATAGCTATAACCAAAATGACCAAATCAAAATGGGAAATTCCCCTGTATGGATTGATTAAGGCTTGAAAAGAAAATAGAAGAAGAAGAAGAAGAAGAAGAAGAAGAAGAAGAAGAAGAAGAAGAACAGTGCAACGAGATTTTGTTTTGGCTGTGTGAGATGCTCAAAAAAAGAAAGTATAGTCTAAATATAAATATAATATAAATTAGAGGGGCACTAAGGATAGGAATTTACATGTGGTAGATGTACATATGAATCTTGCTATAAATATAGATATGACTGTGGTGAATGTAAACATATTATTTACAGCGTTGTGCAAGTTGCCAATTCCAAAAAATCGGAATCATTACAGTTCATCTATGTGTAACCTACACTTCTTTCAGTGTCTGAGAGATAATAATTCTCAATAACCAAGCTTATAGCAAGGGAAAAGGAGTGGGGGCGCAACTCTTTGAAACCATTAACTGTGAGCAAGACAATCAAATTGAGATTTAAAAGCCAAAGAGCACATTGGAAATAATCCAGCCTCTTTTTGTTTTCAGTCTAAACTTGGGAATGACCCAGAGACCCTTGCCCAAGAATCACACTGTGCAGCTCATAGGGGATTAAACGGTCCAGGATTGGATAAACTCTTGATTCTTTCTCTATATAACGCATGTGTTGTGGTATCGACCGGTAGGCTCCTTTAGCTAAGGGACAAAAAATCCTCTCCAAATCCCTCAACTATTGCTCCTGATAATGTTATGGAGTTAGCTCTCTGTGGCTGGCCAAATGTGTGTGTTCTGAGCAACTCAGTTATTGACTTAGAGAGTTCAGGGAGGAGCTCATGTCAATAAGCTGGCCTGCCCCATGCTGACTGCACCATATGGAGAGGTCTGGTTGTAATTCGTGGGACAGGCCAGGGCATAGTGCCAGGGAATTAGAGAGGCGGGCGGCAGGAGACATTTTAATTTGTGCTGCCATGTGCAAAGGCATGCACCTCCAGCCTGGGTCGGTTCCTGTGATTAGGCCAGCTAGCGTATTCTTAGAAGAGGGGAGGAGCAGGAAAACATGGGGAAATAAAGAGAGACCCAGGAAATGCTATTGATTGTTTGATACGACAAGAAGTGTCTCAATATGATGGTGTGACTAGGACTTAGAGCAACATCCTGACTCCATCAAAACAAAAATATAATCAAAATATCATCACCATCATAAAATTCATTCTCTATAGGTGCATCACTACAAGCAACCTCTTCCACATTGTCACATTTTTGCAGCCATTTGACACAGGGCTATTATAATTTATAATAATTTATCAGTTATGGCTGCTTTAGAGTGATAATCTACTTCTTTTTTTGTGTTGCAGAATTTTATTTCTCATGGTTTTGCACCTTTGTAGCTAATAAAAGGTTTAACATGTTGAAATAATGTTACTCAGTGTAGATGGCAACAATATTTCTTCTCCCAAGTGTTGCTGCTTCTGGAAACATAAAATCTACTCTGCATCCTGCAGGAAAGCATTTATCCTCGCACAAAGGGATCCTATCACAAGTGTTTAGAATATTGTCATTGGTGATGGTGACGGATACACTATAGGTTTTTTCATGTACTGGTCAATTTTGAGATATTGGGCTATTTTGCTTCCATAACATGTCTTTGTCAAACTTTCCAGTTTTATTATTAATATCTTCTGATTTATCAGGGTTATAAAATTAGATTTCTAAAATTTGCTCTGTAAAAACATTTGGCTTTAACATGTCAACAACATGGAACATCATTTTTATTTTTCATTTTTTTTATTTTTTTATTTTTATTTTTAAATCAGAAGCAGGTATGGTATACCTGTCCTGTAACAGTGTCACACTGAGCTCTGTGTCTCTCATTATCGTATCACGAAGAGTCAACTGGTGTAATTCTGAGGATGGATTTGGTCCAGTGGGATGTGCTTCTGTCTCTCCTGACTCTGGCAGGGAGGGAGCACCTTCACATCACCACGGCGACAGATTCCCGTGAAAGGAGCAGAGCAGCACACTCGACAGCCACTGAAGATGAATAGCTTTATTCTAAAATGTGGCATCTAGGATCAAGAGGAAAAGGCCTCAAAGATTCAACCAAATCAGAAATCTGTAGCAGAAAATGTCGGGCAATTTTAAGTTTAAATTAAAAAGAAATTAGTCCACTATCTAGACAGTATTCTAATAAGCTTCAAATGGTTGATTTTCCACCAAAATATAGAAACTGTGCACTGTTTTTGTAAAAGATATGTTGAGTTGGTCTGTGACGTTTAAAAGCCTTTACATCGCTCTGAGCTGTGATTTATACTTACACAGTAATCCTGTGTTGCAACTGAGAGCCGATCGAATTCAGTGGAGGCTTGTCAGGTGCAAAGCTTTAAGCATTCCTCTGTTTCCTAGACAATGAGACTATGGGATATAGACAGTGAGATAGGCAGCCTGGGTATAGGGAATGACCTTGCTCTCATTAGTGAGCCAGGGAGAGGATGGCAATTACCACTCTAAGCCCCACAGGAAAACAACTCTAAAGGGATTTGTTAGGTGTGTGATACACTGTACGTAAAGGTGACACCTTTTCCTCATATGAGAGAGTGCTGTATGGATGTACCTTTTCCTGGTAAAGAGATTTGCCAACTAGAGCGTAACTCAAGAGAATTTAGCCTCTCACAGAACTTACATTTCTTTAAATCTGAGTTCTCAGTTATAATTCACCAAGTCATATGTGGATTGATTTAACCGTGTTACCAGAGACAACTGAATCAGGGATTAGAAGTTTATCCAGGAGAGATCAATTATGACTTAACAACTTATTTATTTATTTGTTTGTCTGTATAAAACAATCAATAATTTGGCATAAACCCAAGTACGAGGTAATAGGATTTAAACATTGAGCCAACTGAAGTTCTACACCAAAGAGGAGCAGCTGGGCCACGAGCCAATTTATCATAGCGAAAGAATCTCTGCTTTCACTTTCATTCACAACCCATCAACTTCCAAAACCAGTAATGTGGGATAGTAACGGTTGTGCCATGACGAAACTGGATTGAAGCCACATTATAAAACTTACAAAACTGTGTGTGCGCACACGTGGCCATGGACCTCATATGACCTCATACATACATTTCAAGGGAACAGTTCTAAGGACACTGTGGAGAGCACACAGCTCTCTATATATACTATATCCACCCAAAGTGCTGTGATGGTTGAATGGTACAGCATTTATTACATGTCTGTGGCAACATACAAAAACATACATGGACATTTTAACCCCTAAAGTCTTTGGAAGTTATGTGTAATGTTGACCTGCAGTACTCATCATAGCCGTGTGCATAATTCTAATTCTAATAATTCTTTCATCTATTACAATGCAATAGATGAAAATAAAATTTCATTTTTGGTTTCGGGTTCCTAACAAGTGGCCTAGATAATTGTTTGAAACTGGCTGTCAAACCACTCTTGTTGCCCCACTGAACTCTTCTGTAAAGCTCTTTATGTTTGGCTCTGTCACTGATACTTCAGCAAGCATGAAAGCTATTATTCTGTGGTGCATAATGAAGAGAGAAAAGCTTTTTAAAGATTGTACATCTTAAGCAACACAAACTTTCTCTTCAATTTAAAAGCACATCTTTGAATTTGATGATTTTGACAAAAAAAAAAAAAATACTTATTTGCTCTTAACTAATCTCTGAATTTTGACAATTTGAGTGCCTTGCTCAAGAGCACATCAGAAAGCGTGAGTGTTACTCAGGATGAAAAAAGTGTAACTGTGTGTGTATGTTCGTGAGAAAAAGGGAGGCTGTGCATGTGTGTGTTATGTGTTGTGGGAGAGCCGATTCAGTGTTGCTAATGACTGCCTTCCCATGAGCTTAATCAAAGATTTGTACATTTAATTGCTGTCAAGTCAGCGCTCACCACCTGCCACGTTTTGCCACACATGTGCTCACCCCCTCTCTGGGAGCATTTCCAGCTCCATCTATCATCCCTGGCTGAAGGCTGAGACAACACAGCCTGCTGGGCAACCTGCACTCAGCCGTCCAGCCTGGCCCAGCCAGGCCTGCGCAGCATGGACCCAGAGAGCCTGCTCAGCACGGCGGGAGAGCTGTCAGCACCTGGGCCTTGCAGTGTCAAACCATTCCGCACATTATTAAAAACAGACTAAAATTGACACCGAATAAAGCCAGTGAGGTTTATGTTTTTGTTTTCTCCTCTCACAGAGGCATTCACACGGCCGCTTGCAACCTGTCCATGACATGAGATACATATCAAAGCAGAGGAGCTCTGTGAAACCCCGTCAACCCTGCGCCTCTTTAGGCCTCGCCCTTACTCCCACGCTAACCGCTATCACTGTGTGTGAGAATTGGTGGTCTGCTTTGTCCCTCAGCACAGCCCAGGATGGAATGTGAGCCTGATCTGTTATCAGTCTCAGCTTGTTTTCCCAGCTGATGCCCACAGGCCTGGTGTAACGCAGCCACACTCTTGCACGAGCTGTGCGAGGATCTGTCAGGGCGGTTCACTAATGCCTCTCACCTTTGGATTTGTGAGGCTATTACAGTATGCATGACAGACATTATTAGTCCCCAGAGGCCTGAGCCTCCTGAGGAGCTACAATACAACACAGTAATGCAGCATCAGGTGGATTTTGAAAGAGTGGGAGGCTGTACGCTGCACGCTGCCACACAGGATCCAGGAGGACATGTGGGGGCTGCTTTATGGCTTTTTGGTCATAAGTGGCTGTTGGATGAGCAACTCATAGTATTCTATGTTGTGATGGGGATGGCAACTGGATGTAATGTTATAAATTGCTTTATGTGACACCTGCAACTCCAAAAAATGTTATAACTTTATCCAACAAACAGCTTTATTAATGTTAGATATTTATAAAGGGGTTATATATAGATCAGTAATAAACCATTAAAAGCGACATTTCAAATTCCCAGGCTGTGAGGAATCTTTTTGGCTGATGTAAATCCTATTTGCTATTATAACTGCAGACCTGATGGATTTAAAAAGTATAAAGTTATGCCCATTTACTCATTTATTTAGCCATCAAAGCATTATTTAATAACCATTAGTAATAGTATAGAAACCCTGCCTGATGGCGCTTAGAAGAAAATTTTATTTTGAAAAGTTGTGATGTTTTCACCCTAATTTCAAAGACAGAATTATCTAAATTAATACACTTTACTATCCACTATCATGTGACTACTATCACATGAGCACTTACAGTGTTTACTTGACAACAATCAAATAGAAACCACCAAGTAGTAGAATACTCTGCTCTTTAAACAGACCGGTTTCACCTACACTTTACACAAGATCACATACAGTGTGGTGGTGGCTCAGGTGTTACAGTTAATCCAATGTTATACTCATCCTTGAAAGTTTGCTAATTATCCCATACAAGGCTCCGGGCTAGACAGAAGAAAACAGGCCTGACCTGTACAGTGGGAGTCAGTTTGAATGTAAGCTGGCAAGTCTGGACAAGGCCTTCTGTAGCCTGGCATCTCCTGGGGCCAAAGCTCTGCATGCAAGGTGTGATCCAGACCTGCTCCCATAGGTGCCTGAGCCAGGGAGCAGGTGGAAGGCCTAGGTGCCTGTTTGACTCCCTGAGCTCATCAGCGGCCCAGTCGTTTCACTGTCTAGAGAAAAGAAGTGAAAGGTGACTTGCCTCCATAGCAGGCCTTCCAACAGGTTTGTGTTTCCTTCACATTCTTTCACCCAAGACGTTTCCTTGATGGAGATTTTAAATAGAACTTATTATGATTGATTAAAGAATGTGAAGAACATTTCGTAAAATATTGATCACTTTTAAAGCCACTTTGAAGACTTTCATGCTCTTGAAGTACCCAATTTCAAACCTGTGCTTCGAAAAGGAAGTGAGAAGTCAATCACCATAGCCAATTTCCATCCACATATTAAGTGAATCCTCTGATGACTATACCTGTACCTGCAAATGTTAAATTGAGAGCCTATAATTATCTTAGGTTATCTAGGCTTTCAGCCGTATCCAAAGAATAATGACAAGATGAAGAGTACTACACTTCAGCAGACGTTTCTGTGTTGAAGCTTTGTCACAACTGTATAAAAAAAACAATGTTTTACTACATGAAAAATATTTCCTGCTGTTGAATTGCACCCTGCTGTGCAGAACCAGTCAAGAGGAAAATCTCCTCATATTCAACTCTGTCTACTCGTCAGAACTGAAGTGACTTTAACAGGTGAAATCTGAAGCTTCAACTGGGACCCACCTCCTCAGCTTCTTTCACAGATCAGTTGAATTATCAGATCACCGATGCAGCAAATGCCGCCGTTTTCGGGTGATTACATTGTTTATTGTTGTCGCATAAGGCAGCATATTCCTGCTCCTGATTCATTTGACTCAGTATGTTTCTCCATCTTTGAGCTGTAACCTGGACAAAATAGAAGCGAACAACCCAGTTTGAGGGTTGCACCAGCAGAGAGGAGGCTCGACCATATGGCCCGCTCTTCAGGGAATAAAAAATAGATAGAGTTCACGATCTCTCTCATATCGTGACAGCAGATGCAATCTGAGTGGTCTGTTTCGCTGACTCACATGTTTGGGCCACCCACGTATGAGAGCGCCAAGCTAAAATCACACACTGTTTCCACGACAACCATAATTTATACCTTCAAAACAACTTTTTCTTTCATCTCACACAAAAAATGTAATTAGAAACTAGCTTCTAGACTCACAATGTCAAATACAGGATTTTTGCAGAGTTTCAGCAAAATAAGAATAACATAGCGATCATGTTCCATTCTGAGAGAAGACTAGACTTTGCCTAACAGGTTAACTAAACTCTAATGAAAGTGAGGGTTGTGAAACAAAACCTTTGAAAACAGATCTTTTAAATAATTGGGCATGTTGCCTTTGAGGATGTTGAGGGCAAGAACAGCACAAATCCACATAAATCAAACCGCAAGACAAGTGGAAAAGTGTTTTGAGAAAGCTTGATCCTCCATTCTTGAATTTTATCTAACTTCCTACTGCGATTTCCTATTTCAGGTCAAACACAGCTTCCTACTTCTTGATCAATCTGGAGCATTTCATATGTCGGAGCCAAGATATCACTTAAGAGAAAGTCAAGACCTTTAGGCATATGAATGGGAGGAAATGGCTGGAGAGTTTACCCACCATGCCAGTCATTCCAAAATAACACCCGTTCTTTGCCTCTGTGCTCTCAGGTTAAATACCAAAGCTTGTTTTCTCTGAATGGATTAGATTTGCTTCCACGATTTGAAAGTGACGGTTTAAAAAAGCATTCTGTGGAAAGTTTTCAGACCCCCCCCCCCCCCCCCCCCCCGCCCCCTCCTCAGTGAAAACAGTGCCCAATCTGGCCCCAGCCCTGGCCCCGGCCCCCGGCTTGTTGGGACAGCTGCTCAGATGATCTGGGCTCTCCACAGGTTCCATGATTCATTTTCTGAGTCAACACCACGAACTTGAGCTTCAGCCCCGATGCAGTCGTGATTCATGGGCAGATTTGTAAATTTAAATGATTGCTCAATTTGATGTGTGCAGCTTAAATTCTTAAGTGTTTATCTCACAAAGAGCGTGTAAGAAAGGCCAATAAAAGCATTCTGTAATTTTTCCAAAACAAGAACACTGTATAGCTTTGATAAATTAAAAACAAAGATAGAAGTTTTCTCTCTTTTCTGCCATGTTCCAACTGGCCCTCAAGGCAAATTTTGCTGCTTGTTTGTTGTCATGGGATTTGAGTTTTACAAATTATTTTGAGATAGTAAGGAATTCTCTGCTGTGTTTGGTGAATAATTATTGCTGCTCTTTTCTTGTGACGACAAGAGGAGAGGAGCTGAACCACTGCTACAGCTGACAGTCTTGCATGTGAGTCCCATTAACTATAAACTGGTCATCTGTGAAGGTTTTTTTGTTTTTGGTTTGTTTTGTTTTTCACTTTTGCTGGAAAAAAAAAAATTGCTGCTGTGCTGTTTTTGCACTTCACATCTCTAAGGGGAAAAAGTCTGTATGTATAAATGACAGCAGGTTCATAAACCACCAAAAGAATGGCTCGACATAAAGGAAAAGATTTCAGATACTTCTAAAAGTCTCATATTTTGTGTAATAATTCAAGCCACTATCCAGTTTCTTCATAGCTTCCACAATACTCATGTGAAAACTACTGAAGTCTTTTGACACAAATGTTGTAATTTGACATAATGATTATGCAAAACCTAACCTCCAGTTTTTTTCTCCAAACTTCAAACTATTACTATATTATTACAATATAACTCAAAGTTTTAGAGCTTTCAGCGGTCACATAATGAAGTTCCTCATCCAGACTACTCATTTCCACCGTTCTGTTCAACAAGGCTAGTTTATCCAGTTTTCCATAAAAACAGAACAGAAGTCATCTGATACTGTCTTAACAACGACTGGGCTCTTTTGTAAAACCTGTTAGCCAAATTGCTGAAACATATATATATATATATATATATATTTAATATTTCTGCTGTATTTTGACAAATACAATTTTGTCACTCATTGCTCTCTGAATAGCTTAAAAGAAAGTATGTAATGACTAAGAAGAATGCGATCCGCAGTGTGAGAAAGCACACTCCTTTTTTTCTTTTTTCTTTTTTTTTTTTTCTTTGAGACAGGGCATTACCAGAAAAGCTTCCAGTCACACCCATGCGATGAGGGAACGGGCAAAGGTTTCAGTGTGGCTGATCTGGATCACTCTGGTTCTGCTCCTCATCCTGGACAGAATTAGCAGCCCGTCTTTCAGTCGGTACCTCCCTTACCAGTCTGGCATGGAGAGTGTGTGGGTTGGGATGGATTAATGATGTCAGGCCAGCAGTTTTGTCACTGCCACTCCCAGTCTGCGTATAAAGCCACTAATCACCAATCTACCTTCTGCAGACTGCTCTGAGTTCCCTACTCATGCTAAATATTATTGTTGTGAGTTGTAGGTCTAGTGACTCATACTTTCCATTGACATCTTACTCATTCAGCTGCTACAATGGGAAGGAGTGGCTTTCTGCTGACACAGTGGTACACACATTCCCACACACATCCAACCATATTCAACTGTAGTCTGTGCTCCCAAAAGTTCAGTTGGGTTTTACTTTAAAAGCAGCATGAGCCTTTCTGAAAACTCTACCACTCACTAATGTATTGCAACAGAACAATTTTGTCTCTATAGCTTAAGATGACATGTAAGTGAAACAAATAGTAAAGTAACATGTTGAAAATACAGATTAGACAACTAATGAGAAAGTCAATCCAGAAAGTGAAGAAGAAACATAGCAAAAAAAAAAAAACCCAAACAAAACACAGTCACAGTAATGATAACCCTGTCTGTCAGGTTTATTAGCATTCACAACTGTAATGTTTTGTGGTTTTGGTCTCTAATGGTAATCTGTCAGTGAACATGGGAGTACCTGGAGCTGGAAGTTTGGGCTTTGTTTTTCAACCCTGAGATGCAGCAAACCTGCAAGACCAAGCACTGACAAACACCAGCCGAGATAGGACGCATCGCTACAAATCTTCTGCTAAAAGTTGAACTTGAACACGCAGCAAATGCTACAGCCGTTGACTGCCCTATATGCATGTGCATTCTGTTCCTGCATAAAAGGAAATCACTTTTCAGTACTCTGCACGTGTTCTCCAAAAAACATTGCAGGGAGATGAACAAAGCAAACAGCAAACCACAGTCAATCTGATTAAACAGTCGTGACAGATTTGCAATTTGTGTTCTGAGCATAGAACACAAATAGCAAATCCATCTGATAAAAAAGGTGCATCTGGCAGCATAAAGTTTTGTTCTGTAATGGTGTTGTGGTGCCCGCGGCCTTTTGCTTGTGGAAAAAGTAAAGGTGAAGGCATAACATGGAGAAACTTCACTAAATGCTAACAGCAACTGCCCCTACTTCCATTCAAAATGCTCAATCTGCCAGTGGCTGACTAAAGCCGGTTGTGCTGATCACACAGCAAACACTACAATCGACTACACACGGCCCCATGGCGCCCAATGCTTTGGTGTGTCAGGGCCCTGAAGCCTGTGAAAGTGAGTTTTAAAACGCAGTAATCTCAGCACAGTATGGTCATGGTAAGAGTCATTAGTACTGACCAACGAGTCAAATCTTGACAGATGCAGCATACTGTGGTCATGTCATCACACACATGCTGCCTTTAAATTGTTGCTGTTTTACTTGTTCTGCTGTCAGGGGAAACTTCTACTTAATGCTCGTGTGTGTGTGTGTGTGTGCTGAGATTCTCTGTCACTGGCTAAGCTTTCTTGGTGCGTGTGTGTTAAGAGTGCACACTATGGGGAGTCAGCATACAGGCCCACTTCACGTGGTTCGGAAGGTGAAGGGCTATTAGGGGAAAGGTGAGTATGGAACTGCTGCTCTGGGTTACTCAGTAACTGGGGCTCTCTCCTTCCCCTCTCAGGCCTCTAGTGCTGTTTCTGTGCAACCACCCTGACACCTCCCACCACACACACATACACACACACTACAGCTGTATGTCTGTGTTCTCTCTTTCCTTGTGTTCTTTCTCTGAAAGCAGAAATATTGAAACAATACGCCTGTAGTTCTCATATTCATTTCCTCGTTGTTAAACCTGAAAGTTCTGTGCGTATAGAAAACCAAAACAGGTCCCTTTTCGCTCAGTAAGTCTTAACCAAATAAATTAAAAACTGGCTCTATGGCCTCAAACCTGCATTTTAAACAGGATACATGACAGTTTAGGCCACTCCCTTAGCTGCTGTGTGAATGCTACCTGCTTCTAGGGTGCTCTGAAATAAAAGTACAGTGAAGCAGTTTCCCTCTACAAGGTTGAAGGGGTCACTTCTCAGGAACATTTTAAGAAAGAGTTAACATTGCTGATGTGACATTATACAAATCATTGATTTCATCTGTTTATCATAAATATAAATATAAGGGTGGTGTAACTGATCTAAGGATGAGAAAAATAGATGCTCAACTTTAAAGTGACACTACAGCGATGGGCGTGCAGAAGCAGTGCGGACGGTGCCACCTGTGACTGGATCGCAGCCTCTTGGCGTTGCATCACCATCCAGGCATTATGACTTCAAAACAGAGCTGTGTGTAACGCAGCCATAGCCTGTGCTCACAGTCGTGTTTGTTTACTGTCCCTGAGCAGGGACACATGAAAGTGGGGTGACCGGGTCTTTGGCCGTGACCCTGGCAACAAGAGCAACTCCCGTCCATATTATCACTGCCTTTCTTCCTCTCCTGTACACCATACACAAACACACACACAACTCGGCCCTGTTCTTCCTCCTCAGGATGGGAGTCACGGGACTGTGCTTTGAAGAAGCGCACAGCACGGCCGCATTCAGACCAATGAGAGTGGAGACAGTGCTCTCTGTGTGAGTAATGATTGACAGCATGTTGGATTACTCACATAGGCATTAGTCATGGTGAATTTGTTACATGTTCTTGTTCTCTATTCTGTTAGTGTGAATAGGTCTGTCTGTCTCTCAGGTTCATGGATTTGATCGTGTGTTGGTGGCCAACCTGGCAATCTTTAACAGGTTTGGCAAAAAAAGCATGTAAATGTTCTGCAGTTTAAAATATTCATTCATAAACATAGTAAATACATGCACAAGTGAATTAAATGCACATCTCTGATTGCCACTAGGCTCCAATAAAACTTTATCATATTCAAAATTCTCACTTTTGTGCTGCAGACAACTTTGTATAAGATTTCATGTTTATGCAGGAAAAAAACAAAACAAAACAAAAAACAGCATGACATTTTTCATGGGTGACTAAAATCCAACAACAACAACACAGGACAAATCTGGCCATTAGTGACACAATTCGGAAATTACTGAATGTGCTTGTGTTCGGCCCAGGACTCTGTACAAAGTGTTCATACCAGCAAACGCAAACATGTTTCTGCTGGGAGGAAAAGCTTACACAATGAAGTATTGCAGCCACACGCAATACTGTACCAGCATTCTGGGGCACCATCGGGGGGTCCAACCTTTTCCAACAGTGTGAGGGCAAAGCAGCTTCATCATTGGCTAATCTTTGGCCGGAGAGAGCCAGTCATCTCAGTGCGCTCCTCTCATCCCACAACTATCCAAACACTGTGTTGTTAGCGTCTCTGATATGCTTTGTTTATCAGGCCACCTGGACATGCATCTGGTCAGCCAGGGAGTATGCCTGTCAATAGCAGTGTCAGATGGACGTGCATTAATAACTGTCTTATGTGTCAAAATCACGAGCAGCAAATGCTGATTTTTGAGGCAGTTTTGAAGTTTGTGAAGCCCTGTGTTGTGCTGAGTGCACTGAATGAAATGCTGATTAGGACGCTGGCAACAGCAGAGAATCAGAAAAGAAAATTAATTACTGTGCTCTTGTGTTTCAGGTCAGTACTTCACAGTGTCTCCCTTCCTGTGCTAATAGACAAATTACATAATAGCCTCCAAAGAGAGTGAGGTCTGACATAAGGTAACCTCTCCAAATAACAAAAGCAACGTGGAGAAATAATTATGAGTAGGTCTGATATGAGGCAGGAGATATTTCGGCTTCATAATAAGATAGATGGCCATGCCCTGTGCTTGAAGCAACTAATGCACCTTGCATGGAGAGCATGTTACATAACTAACGTCTAATTTTTCTAATGGGCCTAATAAGAGATATTAGGTGTGAGGGGGGATGAGTGGCTTAATTAAAACCAAGAATTTGGCTGAAGTGATGAAATTCAGTAGCAAAGAGTTCTCCAAGTATTGACTAAGACCACGTAACGACAACAATAATTCCGTTTCCAAGGGTAAACACATCTCCTCTTGCAGAAAGTTTTTGTTGTCAATGTTTAACAAGGGGGCAAGGAATGATGCAACTGTCCATAATCTGCAAGTACAGCACAGTTTGTGAAATGAAGAGCCAAATCAAAACAGATAACACATTAACACTATACACCTTACAGTGTTCTCACTTTATAGTTTAGTGGCACAAAGTCCATTACTTCGTCACTGATTTCCTAACAACTTCCTGTCCTATCGGACAGGATGTTATCCGAGAGGGAAGATTACAGCTGGAAAGTAGAAGTAGGCATTTTGCCTAAACCATGGTGTCTCTGGTAGAACAACATACCGGTAGTGATAAAGGTTTTTTTTTTTCTAAGCTTAGAATTTTCCAAATTCCAGAGGTTGCTGTTTTTGTCCATCCAAGGTAACAAATCTAGATGTTTGTACTGCTCATTCTAAATTTCTTTCTTAAAAAAAACAAACTACCATTTCATTTATAAGATACTGCTTGTCCAGAGTATTTTGCTATTTCAGAGACGTAAAATTATTCAAAATGGAAGTTAACTTGAGGGACGGTTGACCTGGGAGCTCCACAGAATGAGCACCGTAATGTCCGCCTTTATGTGGCATGAAGCAGTTTCCCAGATGTATCCAGAAAATACATACACGTGTATCTGTAAATTTCCTCTGTTTCCGCATAACTGTCACAGAGCATCGACAATCTGTAACTGCAAAGCTGGAAGAGCTCATGTCTACCACAACAGAAGATTTTATAACTGTGAGAACATGCTTTTGATTTTGGGGTGGGTACTTGCCAGAAGCTGATAAATCAAATTTAAAAGTCTTGTGCTTGATTACTGTTCAAAATTTAGTTAGATATGTTAGATACTGAATGCATTTGGAGATGATCAGAAACACTTCAACAACCATTTCACACTGCAAATACATTAGTTAACATGTAACTTCATGAAAAATGGACTGGAAGGTACGCTTTAAAAAAAAGTATTTTGAGTTTTCATAACTTAAATAAATTTCCCAATGTTAAATGCAGTGTTGTCGGTACATCCAGGCTCATAAAAACTAGTTTCAGGATTTTCTGACTCAGTTACTCGGAGTGGAATCTATAGGACAGGCACTTTCTCATGCTGGCATTTAGTGAAGCTTATCTTTCTATCACAATAAAAGGGTTACTACTTAATTTGAATCTTTGCATATCCACAGTCTAGTTTTCAGAAAATGCTGACGGTGCCAACTTCATTACTACAATTAAAAAAAAAAAAAAAAAAAAAAGTTTTAGATGTACCTCAGCAGAACTCAGAGGCTGTGTACACCCTGCATTCACCCTGAATTTATCCTTTACTGGGTATCTGAGAAAAAAATTTGTCTTAAATGTGATGCAGTAGAACATCGTCACTATGTTGTGACACACAACCCTCCCTCCTACTAGTTACCAAAGCCTACTTTGAGGAAACGATGAGTCATTTCAAAGCGCGGAAGCAACACATGACATTTCTAGGCAAAAACGAGGAGAAAGAGCAAAATCAGCGCAGTGAGCACGCAGTATGATTGTGCCATTTCCACAATGGCTGTGCATTCATTTGAGTAATTTTCCTTTCAAAGTTTCTGCTGAGGCAATAGACAAGACTCAAGCTGTCAGCTGTGGATCAACATTTACCACCAGTTACTGGAGTGCAAGAGGGGAAAAAAAACTCAATATTGCTGCTATTATCCTTTAACCCAGATTCCTGCTGGTCTCATGCTTCAGCGGGCAAAAGCTTGGTGACCGCTGTCATATGGAGCGAATGATGGGATGAATGTTTGCCACCCTGCTCACCACTACCTGCCTCTAAGTGGTGACTCCATCACCTCTCGCATCTGCTAACTCATTAATACAGCCACCGGCAGGAAAAAGCCCTCACCTGCTGAACTGTGCAGGTCCGCATGTATTCACACACGACTGATGTGCAGCCGAGTTTCTGAAGGTGCGGCCTGTGTGTATTGTCACACAAGAACAGTGTGTTGTTATTCAATAATCCTGCTTTTCAAACATCATCCCACTTTCTGCCAAAGAGTGCTGAGTAAAAACACTCAAGAATCCAGCTTGTATCAGACCGGAGCCAAGCAGAACTGGAAGAGAGAGGCGGTCTATTTAAAGGACTTAAGAGTGCCGTCCAGATGCTGAACTTTGTGGAATTCCATTTATTCCCAGTACTCAATGTCCTGGCCAATGATATCTGAGTAACATCCGGTGAGCTGGGGAAATCCTGGGACTCAGTGCTGGCAGTGCTGCCAGGATCAGGCCTGCTGCCATGAACCTTGATGTCAGATAGCAGAAATGAAATGCTGCCTCTCAGGCCTGAGACCATTACAACAGACCGGATCAATATTCACTTTATCTTTACTGTTTCAGCAGTGCTTTACTGGGGATTACGTGGGCTGTGTGTTGTCAGATTTTCACTGATATATTATACACCATCATGTCACAACTGTCCAGTGCTGTGGAGTTTATTTTTGAGATGGATGAAAAAAAAAAACAATTGGGATCTACTGTGTAGTATGTACTTGTGAAGCCAAAGCTTTTTTAAGCAATTTATGCATACCTTTATTGTAAAGGAATAGGCCAGTGGCTAATGCTATATTACTTATATCCAAGTCACCACTGCATTATCTAAAGAACAGACTAAGCCTATTCGGTACAAAAGACAGCACATGGTGAGAAAGGTTGTATGGATATGTGGACACAGTGAAAAATTACTGTGGGGTTTAAGAGTGTGGTAATAGTGAAGAAAAACATTTCCCCCTCCTGACACCATAATGGGTTTTAAATGGCCAAAGATTCATTTAAAGGTAGATTTTATGGTAAATGGCTAAATCCAGTCTCATTATAGTCTTATTTTCACATCTTAGTCAGCATGGTAGACATTGTTTGAAAAGCCAAAACGAAATGGTAAGACAGATTTTCCATTTTATCCCTACAGCTCAAAACAGTTGAGATTAAAATAAACATAACGTTTGTGCTGAAGGTTCTGAGGTTCCACTTGGCATTGTGGATGAATTTTTCCTGACCACTTTTAAGTGTGGAAAAATAAGACAAGGATCTTTAATTCAGTGTATCCCTTTGTTTTATATACAGTTCAATATTTTCGATGAAAAGACAATTGTACATTTGCACAACTGTGCATTTGTACAATTATGGACCCCAAACAGGAAACACGATGTGAAAACAGACAGAAAGGAGGAGACATATGTGCTTTTCAGAGGGAAAAACAAGCCGACTGCCTGCAGCACAGAAAGTAAAAGGATAATATACATATAATGTTCTTTCCTCCTGGCACACAGGAGGCTCTATATACAGACATGTCTCTCTTTGAGGTCAGTGACCAACATCCCACAGTTCCCACAAAGAACCCCACCTTAACAACCTCTTTTATATACATTTGTGTTATTATACTGTACAAATTACACAGCGCTCTAAATAACCTGCAGGCTGTCCAGTGCTGGAGCTCGCCTGGTGCTTCTGAGATCAACCAGGTGTGACAAAAGCGTCTCTCAGGACAACAAGGTCTGAACCTGCTGAGGGGATCTGGGCACCAGATTCTCTGGGTCTTTGTAGGCATTAGCTGGGCTGGTCAGTGCTGTGTAAACCTCTCCATAGGCTCTGCACACCAGCTCTGTTGACTGTCGGAAAATCTGCTCCCTGCACAAACAGATGAAACCCTTCAGATTTTAATACACACACAACAAAGTAACAACAGTGAACGGGCCTTTTAAATACCAGCATTTTGAGCCTTAATCAGACAAGCAGAGCAATACTGTAATTAGTCACCAGTGAAGAGCTGAAATAATTCAGCCATGAGTAAGAATTTGTCCTAATTACTTTTTTTTGTTCAGTGACCATTGTGTGCCCCTGCTGAGTAAAAACAAAGAGTGTCAGTTTGTGGTGCACACTGCCATCTATGGATACATATTACAGCATTAATGCACAAGCATCAGGTGTCAGCCTCAGCAGCACATGACGATTTAGCAAGATGACACAACTGCTTTCCCTTTAATCAACCAACCACCTTTCAACCACCTTAAACATGTAAAGTGGGCATCTGATTCTATGGGTTTCTGGATCCCGTTCCACAGAAGTTTTAATTACGCAATCACGGTGCATCTTTGTTTTTCATTTGGATTTTCGTTGTTTTCTTTTACAGCTGCAACCCTTTGTCAGACAAAAGACAACATCTGAAGAAGTCACTTGGTGCTCTAAACCCTTAATCCATTAAAATAAATAAATAAAAAAATTTAACAAATGAAAAATCACATTCTATTATAGTTGCAGCTCTATTTTCTTTGTTGAATTTTTTTAACGTTTTGTCATAAAGAACTACCATAAAGTTAAGAAAAGGATATAATGCGACTGTTTCTTGCAGTGTCATACGAATGGAGGATGCAACAGTCGGACCAGAAGATCCCAGTGAGAGGACTCAACGACACAGTGGGAGCGCCTCGGCCGTATCCCACTCAGGCTCTTGAGATCCATATTTTTAATTGGCCCACAGAGAACACAGAACCACAGTGCTGTGTATAACACCTTACTCCACACCAAGTGCACTAACACAAAATGTGAAACAAAGGGAGTCTAAGAGTAGGTTCCCATTATTTGTGTTCTCCAGGAGTGTTTTCAGAGTGCTGGCGGGTGTTTTTGTGTATTTAGGTGAGCAGAGAAGCAGACGTGAGAGATGGTGGGAGAGAGAGAAAAAGACAAAGAGGAGGAATGATTTCAGGGAATGAGTGTGAGTGAGAAATGGACCAGAAGCTAATTAATGGCGTCCTGCCCATCAGTCCTCCCATGTCCATTAATAGGGAACATTAACCTGAGGTACAGAGTGCTCCTCAAGCCTGCTGCACTTCCCAGTAAACGTGACTCATAGAAAGAGCCCTCCAATGTAGCAGCTGGATTGAGCTAAAAGCATGTGCATTTTCTGATCAGTAAGACAAATACAGGCGGTCCTGCCGCCCGCTCTCTCAATGTGTTGGTGGCTTTAGCAATTTAGCATCCAAACTCACTGTGCATTTAGTCGAGTGTTTTGTTTGGAATGCAGTAATGATCATATTACATCTGGGAAACTAATGACTGTTCAACATTATTCGGTCAACGCTCCCGTTCTATTTTTAATCACTCTAAATATGGCCTTTACCCTGTTGAAACACCATGCGATGTGGTAAACATTTAACTTGAAGCCTGAGTATTGCATATACGCTATACTTTCCCCGAACAGAGAGAGAGAGAGCTACTTTCGCCATTAGGGAGAAGAACTCACTTGATGGCTGCACTGAGCAGGAAGTTGAGCTGTGGCATCACAAGGGTGTCAGGTGACGACAGGTACCGATCAAACTGGACCTGAGGGCGTGATAAGTCAAAGAAGCATCTTTGCAGCAAGTAAGTGACAGTTTATTGTTCCCTGCGGGAAAATTTGCTTTATTAATGCATGTGGTGTAACTCACCATTGCTGCTTTCACAGAAGAGCTGTCCATGCTGGGGAGGAGGGACAGAGGACCCTGACAGAGAAGTGAATGTCAACTTAGAATCTACCTGAAGGTCCCAGTGTTCACTCTTTCCTAGCCTCAATTAAACAAACGAGGTGATCTAAGATCTGTATCATGATGTCACATTTTACTTAATAAATACATGACACTTCCTTTCTTGTAAAGTAAATTGAAGTCAGTAAGAGAGTAAGAGATTCATGATGCTTGTGATTTGGTGACTTTGGTTTATAAATCAGCATAAATTAAAAGAACTGACAGGATTTACTGGGGAAAAAAAATAATATAATTGAACTTTTTTCAATAACTGAGCTTGGACACGTGAGCTTTGACTTGTGAACAAGAGAAATTCCCTCCCTCAATCTTGATGTTAACTAGACAGAGTAAATACGTGACTGACTTTGTGAACACAACAGCAGGTACCTTTAAGGCAATTAGCTGACACTGATTATCCAGAATGACAACATTAAGTCAAGCTTAAGCGTCTAAATTGCCAACATTAAAAGCTGCAAACAGAAGGCAGTGCAAGGGTCAAAGCAACTTTGCAGTGCCTGGAGTGATTTTATAGGGATATGGGCACATTAACAAACACACTATGAGCCTACAAACTCATCTGCTAGCTGCTAGCCAGTGAACAGCATTGTTTTAATCACTGTTTTCTCGTTTCTGACTTGTTCATCTGATGTATCACAGAAAATTACAGGGATAAAATGTTATGCGGATAGTGAAAGTAAACCTGAAAAGCCTAAAATAAACTTGGGGATCCTTGTCAGTCGCTGACATCTGGGATGCTGTTGAGTGTAGACAGCCAGACTTAATCTTTTCACGCAGAAGACTATTTAAGGAAAACCCAAGACAGACCACCCGAGGAGAGAAGTAGTCTGCAGGAGAATGACGGTTCTTGATTGAGCTTTGAATTGAGCTGCAGCAGCAGCAGGGTGTGGTTTGTCCTGACATGACCCGGGGTTTCAGGACTCACATGCTAAACCACAACTATGGGTCTCAGTCAGCCCAGTGGCAAAGTGTGTTACAAAGAGAGAGGAAGGCTGCAGGGCATCAGCACAGGACACTTCTGCACAAGCTAATATATTCTAATAGAACATAATATGATCTGCCTCCCTCTGTCCTTTTCTCATCTGAAAATCTGACAGAAATGCTATTATGCCCTAATAAAGAAATTAGTCATGTGGTAACCATAGCAATAGCCATTGTAAAGCCCAAATAGGTAGTGCAAACAATAGTCTCAGGGCCTGTATGATATATAAAGAGGGCAATTATGGGGTCTAACAGGAGAGATGTGAGGATAAAATGCACAGTTCTGTAACTTCACGAGTGAGTGAATGTGAAAGTGTGGTTAAATGTGCCATGTGAGACCTGTTCAGCACTGTGCTGCTGGACACAGCTGTAGATATAACTCAGGCCGGCTCTGGTCAGCACGTAGGACGCCTGCTCGTTGATCAGAGTGTCAAGGTGAGCCTCGATCTAGAAAATGTGGGAGAGAGCGGCTTAAAATCCGGTCCAAGCCTGCATTGTGAGCCAATGGTACTTGTGGTTAATGGAGAATCACTGCGCTATTGATAATGAAACTTCCACAGGAGCTCTTGTGGTGCTCAATTACAAAAGACGTGCTAAAAATAGAGGAATAGATGGCGCATTTGAGCATGAACAACAATACATGATGCGCACCCTTCTATGAAACAGCAAATTAAATCTTTTTAATAAAAGATTTGGGCCCTGTGGGTTTTAATGAAAAGAAAAAGAACAATTAACTGTTTTTAATGAACAATACCCCTGTGCACAGACAATGTGATGACTGTAAGCTGAACATTCATGTTGGATAACAATAGTGTTTCATGATTCAGTTTGTCTTCTCCCACTAAGGTGTTGTGTGTTATTACTAGATTTTTGCAATTAAGGCAAACCTGGAACTCAAGCATCTCAAGCCTCTTGTCAGTGAACTCAAAGAGTGCCAGTGTTGTCTTCATGACATACAGCGAGTTGACCATGTAGGTAGCCATGTCAGCTGTGCCGAGGTTACTGGCTGACACAGTGCACAACTGTAGGAGAGGATCCAAGATGCAAGAGAGCACCTGGGAGAGACAAAGTGAGACAGAGCCTTAAGAGATGAGTGAACAGCAGTGGCTTTTAAGAGCAGGCGATAAAACAAAAATGAACACATTTATAGTTTTAACAGAAACGGTAACGGACCATCCTTTCTCTCAATCTGATCATATTGTGGAAATGTGTGTTTACCTGAGCAAAGTCAGCCTGGCGGGCATCCAGAGGTACGACTGAGGAGTCATGGGAGGCTAGCACCTCCCTGAGGAGGGACAGCGTCTGAGTGAGAGAGGCTGTAGGTCCAAGGTCTGCAGGTGGCAGCTCCACCTGCTCAGGCAGTCAGGGTCATAAGAAGACAAGGCATTGGAGATGGAGCAAAATAGCACAGTTATTCTTGCAGAGATTAGTAGTCTGTGGGCTGCAATCTTCACAAAGACAAACGGTCCTCATAACATTATCAACGCCTTAAACATCTCCAATGAGCAGCATGATAGGACTGAATATACAACTGCTTCCTGCTGCTACTCTGAGCCTCAGCTTGTTCAGAGTCAGTAGAGCTTTTTAATGAAGAGGGTTTTGATTTCATTGGCTTCTGGATATACAACACAGAACTGAGCCCGGCCACCTTTGTCCACCTAATAGAACAAATTATGAGAAGGCTGTGTTCCTGGCATTAGCTGGAATTGACACCAAAACCCTGAGGGCCTCCAATTTGATTAACACCGAGCTACAGGGATAATTCTTGTAACTGCTATTGATCAGTAAACAGCAAGCATGTAATGTGGAAGAGCTCCTGCTCGTGCTGAGGTATATTTGGATGCCAATTTAACTAAACGGTAACAAGTCTGGTGTTTTTTGGCAGCTAGCGCCATTTCGATGCTGTGGCCAGCAGGCCGAAACTGTTTACAAGCATAAGTGCTTCAGAAATAGCCTTGTTGTCTTTGAGGGTTTAGATGCAGAGCTGAAATACACAGTGTGTGTCCACAGGGTGCAATACTGAACTTCTGCACTGTCATTTAAGCGTTTTTATGAAAGAACATTGCGAACCTTCTCTATTTTAAAAACAATGCTTCCTCTTCGATCTCTTTCCCTAGGTGATGGCGTATTGTTTGCAGTCACTTACTTTGACGTGATCTTTCATTGTTTATGTGGATTTTATTAGGGACACTCAGCTCAGGTCTGATTTATTCTCATTTTTGTTTGTCAAGGATTTAAAGAATTTTCTACTGAATCACTTTGTCTGAATAAGACAGATAAGAAGGACAACTAAATGTTTACACATAAATTATAAACCAACTCTAAATAAATTGCACGAGCAAATGGCACCAGGTGGACAGCAGAGAAGGGACAAGAGCAATACTGAGGAATAAAAATCCTCACACTGTACCTTGTCCATGAGTCTGCTTGCATGAAGGCTCAGGCTGTTGAAAAACATATTTTTGCTGAGGACGTGCATTTCCTCAATGGTGATAAGCAAGGAGGCCACACTGGTCCCAATAATAGAGCTAGAAAAAGATCGACGAGGCTAGTCAACAAGGCTGCATATAGAGATTATTTAGATAATCAATTTTTCAATGAATCAACCACTCAAATCATTGTGAATTATTGTTACCCCATGAGCTAAAATACCTGATGGTGTGGTGGTAAAACTTAAGCAGGTTGGACAGTTTGTAAAGTAGGACAGCACCTGGCTCAGCAACAATAACCTGTTCTATCCGAACCTGTGAGACAGATCCAAAGAACATGACAGGCCTCAGTATACACGAAACAAAGCTGTTCAGTGTTTATGTTTTTTTTTTTTTTTTTTTTACTTCTTAAACTAATTTGGTTGCTCACTTTCAGCGGCCTGCACACTCCTTCAGTGATGTGTCCAACCACTTCCTGCATGTTGTCCTCCACACCTGACATAAGGAGAAACACACACAAACAAACAGTCAGGACTATTTTACACCAACTGTTTTGAGAATATCATTTATTTTTAGTTTAGGCAGGTGGCAGCAATGCCATCATTCACTGCACATTTTATCAGGAGTAAGAAGATAGTAAAAATTTACTACAGAAAACTACTACAAGGGAGATGAATGATGACATCTGAGAGTCTGGTTATATCTTAGATAACAAAATGCCCCAGGGGCAAACCCTGGTTTCAAATGATGCCCCTACTGAGCTGTCTTAATTCTTAACTGCTCTGAGAACCGAAGAAGTTAAATTAAGGAAACAAGCACAGGATTACTCCATCGGCCTGAACTAAATGTACTAGAATTGGATTTGTTCACGCTCTCCAATTGTTGCCAAGTGAATGAGGTTATCCAAACTCATTCCAATAAACAAAGACTTGTGAGTCCATGTGATATTTGTTTACATGCCCTGGTTCACCTAAAATACACCAAATCAAAAGATGCAACAAAGCAAACATTTTGAATAAGGGTAAGATTAAAAAAAAGAAGAAGAAAAAAACAAGGAGAAAAAAAACTATAGGTGCAATCACACTATTTGCAATTTAATGCATGGAATGAACTGCAGACGATGGAGCCTTGCACACTGTGTAATTAGCATTTAGGAAGCATCATACCTTGCAGAGTGACTTGTTTCAGCAGAGCTTCTAGATGCTCTTTCTCTGAAGCAGTGGCTTGGTGCAACCAGGCCAGCATGTCCCCAACATACCTGAAAGAGCGACAAAACAGTCCGTACTAAACACTACGCCGCTGTGGGGCCAACCCGAGGGCTAATCTTACCATTCCATGACCACAGCTACACTGAGGCATGGGTCATCGTGTTTCACTCCCCTCGCACACAAACACACACGCAGCTTTTGGTGTTACATAACGGTGGAAAACAGCAAGGTTAAACTTGAATTATTATGTGTAAGCCTGAGTGTGTGTGTTTGTGAGTGTGTGAGTGAGGACATAGGGAGGTGAGAAAGAACTTGATGTTCTCAGAACTGCTGATGCCTCCTGTAAAGTGGAGGTGATTTTGTGTTCCACACATGGCTGGATGGAAAATCTCCCATTTGGCTCCCGGGCATAGGAGGAAGAGGAAAGAGAATGTGGTCCAACAGGAAACACAGACTCACACTCAGGCACTCCTTGACAAAACAGACATGTAACATGATCTTGAATTGAGTTTTCGAATGTAATACTCTCAGGAGTATGAAATTAAATCTGACTGATTTATGGTTTGGGGATCGTGACAATCATGACATCAAATATGATCATTACAATCATACAACAGATGTGAAGTAGAACACTCTGATGTATCTATTGGAGGGATAGTAATGTTTTTGAGGAATTTAACAATATTTCCTGTAAAATGCAGAGTTACACAAATCCAATAATAATTGCAAAACTGTCTGGAACTACTTTTTACAAAATATATATACAGTATTTGTACTCATCAGCTCTAATTGTAGGCACATGCAAACAGGAAGCAAGTTGAAAGTTTGATATAATCTAATTTTTTTGTTAAAAGTGAAACTAATGATTCTATAAATAGATAAATTACTACTTGTTAAGTTTGACAAGCCATTTGTCTTTTGAAATGCATAAATGTAGATGTTCCTATTTTTAAGTGGGGATTCTCTTTGATTTTGCAGACATTCATTAATTGAGCTACACTACACTGAACTCATTATTCAGCATACCCTCAAACTTAATGGAAAAACATAAAAGAAGCAACCATGAATTTCTCCAGCTCTGGCTATGTTTATTACATTAAGCAATGTCAATATTCAGCTCTGAGGTATGATTTAAGAAAGGAAATGTCACATTATAACAGAACTGATTACCTCATGGGGTCATGTGAATGCATCTCTATGGGGCGGGGAGTTCCTCCTGGCCCACCACGGGTGAGGGCGTCGATGAAGCCTCGTACCACCGCACACCTGCGCGCAGTCCCAAACTCATCCAGAGTGTACCTGACCAAACAGGGGAGAAAGAAGGCAACATTCAACCTCATGTGAAAAGATGGCAGTCACAGTGTTTTTGTGCAAACTGTGTGTCGGAGGTCAGTCCCTGTCATACATCAACAATGAAGGGTGCTTTTCCAAAAGGAAAGAGTTTGAGGTTGTTTTGATTACTTGGCGGTGGCAGGCTCTGTGACAGACTAAACAGAAGATAGTGCTGAATTAAGATTCCAGGAATGCTGGTCTCCACTCTCTCAGCCTAAACATCCCCAGCCAGCAAATGACCTTGGACACTTTCTGGGCACAGAGACAGGTGCATTTCCGAGAATGCAGACTGACAGAAGGAGGGTTTGCCATGAAAACACATTTTGGGGTAACGTGTGAAACGCTCCACTGTTATTTTGTTTTGTTAAGTTAAACTCACAGTAAGCTTCAGGAAATCTGGGAGTCCATTGCAATTCTTTGTTCTACATGTGCACAAATAAAAAAACATTTTTATTTCTTCTCTTCATTATATGTTTTATATTTCAGACTGTGCTTACCTTAAAACGACTGTGAGTAAAGGGGATTAGTAGTACTTGATATGTACTTCAGGCATTTCAAAGTAATTAAAGACTTTCAATTCATGATAAATATACACCTACAAGCTGTGCTCCTTATACAGTATTTGCCAGAAACCTGCGGTCGCGGTTTGTTACAATACTGATTGTTGGGGATGTATTTTGACAGTGATTTTTTTGTGGATCTGTAATTTCTACTGATGGCTGGGTGGTGATGACATTTTCTGTAGCTTCAGGCTGTTTTCTGATGTTTTCTAATCAAGAACCTCTTTCTTTTCTTCATCTGAGACAAGAATCTCCTCAGCCTTAAACTCTCACAATTCACCTGCAAGTAACCACTGAAGACAGCAGCACAGTGAAATATAAAGCCTTATAACTGTCACTTCATTTTGAATTTAACAAGCATGTACTTCTGTATCAGTGAAGTGTAATGCCTGTAGCTTTTTACGGCCCATTTAAAAACATCCACTACTACACAAGTTGACTTCTACTTTTTGCTGTTAGTGCTCTTCGGAAAAATGTGAACACTGACTGACATGGACAGAAAGATAAATGAGGGGACAGACCATACAGTATTTTATGCAGATAAATAAGTTTCTGTTTGTGAGTGTGTGTTTATATGTTACTTGTAAAGGACAGGTCGGTCCTGTAAGGCCTCCATGGCTTGAGTCAGAACAGGGCTGATATCACACGTCTCTTGGGTCAGTCCCCTGCATTCATCTATGTGGAAAGACAGAAAACAGCATAGGAAATACAGTCAATGTAATGTGTATAGGAGTAGGACGTTCATCTAACTAGCAAAATAATAACTTTTTAGTAAGTATGTTTGTGTTACGCTCCATTCACTGTTACTAAATGTTTTTGACTGTTGGCAAGAAGCAGATCAAAGCACCAAGAACATTTTCAACCATATTTTCCTATGAGCTTTTCCTTAGAAAGTCACTTAACTTGTACTTCAGACAATACAAACAATGAACAGGTAGTGGCCAATCTTCCAGACAGTGGAGAAAATGGCTAAACACACTCCACTCTTGTTGGATCTTACTTAATGCTGGAAATACAAGAGCCTGTCCTCCCTAAACAATGTGCAGTAATATTTCTGTGAAAATGTAGTTCTTTCTCATAAACAACTGGCAAATGCATATAAAAAAAGACACTTGACTAAATAAATTAACTTTTACTACATGCAGAGAAAATACAAAACAACATCATAACTTACAACTTTCTCATTTCACCGATACCAAACTTTTGCTTGACAAATTTATGGAATTGGGTCTTTTGGCAAATCTAAATCACAGCAAAATAAGAGTCTATAGAGAAACTCATAATTTAGTAAATGCTCTATATTTTGCTCTTGTATAATTACACAAATGAGGTTTCTGTGATCTAAATGGTATATTTCCATTCTCATTTTCGATGACAAAACATTAACAATAACTTTGGTTTCCTGCATTCTTTTGACAAAACTCAGTCAGAGGTTATGAGTCACATGTGTTCTCAAATGACTCTTATACACGCAATTACTGGATATTCATGCCCACTTGAAAGTTTTGTATTTGGTTCTATCCAATGAAAAAAAAACACAACAAAAACAAATCATCCAACACTAGCAATCTATTGGGGACAAATGCGAGTAAACTTGACAAAATACGGTAGCTTAGTCAACCAAGTTCAGTGTGGAGGCCTTGCGCAAAGAAGGTCATAGTAAGTCAGTTTTATCTTTCAGTGTACTCGTGGTATTAACTCTGTGTACTGTACTCACTCTGAGCCCAGCGGTAGAGCTGCTCATATGATGTCTCCTGTAACACCGCCATCTGCTCCATGATCTCTAACCTGGAACAAGCACACAAACCACACATTACATACTCATGACCTACCAGACCTGGATGTTTTTTTTTCCTACTTGACTGTTTCACTTTTCTGGTTCAAAATAAACTCCATGAATTTAACAAGAAGAATAGAATCACCATGAAAGATACACGTTTTTTCTTTTTGTTCTATCAGAGCATGGGGAGCACAGAGGAAAACTACGTAGTCATATATGCACCTTACCCTGCAGTTTGCTGGTTGGTTCGCAGGAGAATTTTCACATCCTCATGGATGTGCTTCACTCGGCTGAGGGCTTTGAAGAAATCCTAGGAAATTGAATGGCACATAAATGAATATACTGGTGTACAGGAAGCAGGTATACAGAAGGCAACATATATTTTAGGCAAAAGATCAAAAATGCACTGTACCCCTCTTTACAAGATTTCATTCATTAGCATACATTATAATGGAAATTACCTCAGTAATGGCTGCATCCCGAGCCCCTCGCAGTGTGGCCATCTCCTCATGAGATAGCTGGAACTTGGCAAGGAATGCCTGAGCAACCTGAGCTCTCACCTCCAGGCGGTGACTGAGCAGAAAGATATAAATATAGTCATTTCTTTCACTAGTCATTATTGCCCATTAATTTTTTTTTTTTAATAAAGAATCGTTTTCTCATTATAATTCTTTGCCATTTAGTTTTTTTTTTTTTTTTTTCTCAGTTACCGTCAAGTCATCGTGATGTGATTTGACTGTCTTCAAAGCCCTCATGGACTTTTATCTCACAAAAGTGTCCAGATTTTTCCTTCTGTCTTTTATTATTGAGTTTTAATACTGTATGTTGTCATCCCCCTGTGTTTTCTTATTGTAACTTTTAAAAATAATGCATGTTGTCAATAATCTGATAAGCTGTAATGTTCGAGGTCCTACAGCAGATGGCAGTCATACTCCTTTCACACACATACAAACATACATATATCCACACACACACACACACCTTTGAGAGTGAGACAGCAGGGTGGGACACCGAAAAAAGATATCATGTGCAGCAGTCAGAAAATGAAGAGAAGAAGACAAGACAAACAAAAAGAATACAGAGCCGGATACTGGCCAGGCTTTGTCACTATCAATAACAGCAGAGTGATCACTATCGGTGTCACTATAAACGTCTCAGCACAATAGTGACCATGGCAACAGCCCCAGTCAAATGGGGAACTCTGTCATGGGATAGCAGAACAACAGCGAGTCCTCCCCCTGTCCCAATCCCTCCATCCAAACCGCCTCGTCTATATTCTCTCCCTCCATGTGAAGGCAAGGCAGGATCAGTAAATCACCAGGATGTTTTGGTGGAGGAGAAGAACCCAAGATTATCTAACCATTGTCTCTCACGCAGCTATTACCAGTGCTCAGTCAGCTGAAAGTAAAGTGCTGTAAATCTGTTACAGGATTCTATGATTTAGTATTTCTCTGCACAACTCACTGAGCCTCATGCACAGGACCTCGAGGCGTCTTTGCCCTTTACGTGTTTTGTAAAGTGAGTTTTTGTTGCAACACACAAAGAGGACAGCCTAGCTTGGGTAACTTACTTTAAACATTTACTTCACTACAGCAACCTCACTTCATCATCACAACAGTAAACAGTAACAATAATGACAACAACTTACATTTTTCATTCTTTAGAGACACAACACCCCTGCTTTCACCGAAAAAACACCTTCTGAGGTTCATTTCACTAGATTATGTAGTTAATGTAACAGAAGACAATTACTTTTTTTTTATTAGAGCTGCCTGTTACTGCTAAACCCTGAACATGTGTGTACAAAAACACACCGAACTTCAAAAACAGAGAGGTGAAAATTGAATGAGCTGATAGGATGAATTGCACTGATTGGAGAAAGAGAAAACACATCACACTACTGAGGGATAACAAATTAAAACAAGAGGCACTTGGGTACCTGATATCCCAACACAATTACAATGATATATAAAAAATAACAAGCTATGCTAATGAGGTTACTTAATTAAACTGAGTGATGCATAAATTAGATACTATTTTCATTTGAACATGCGTGTATTCACACAAATTAGATAGACAAATATCATTACGAAGTCTGTAAACTCTTGTAGAGGGACGAGCTACAGTTGTCTCAAGAAAGGAGATTTTATCAGTAATATGCAAATTTATGCAGCAAACTTGTCATGAGGCAGCTCGGCTGTCTCTGGGGTTTTCTCTTTTCTTTTCTCTGATGTGTAGGTGTGGGTGTGTGTCATTGGTGTGGGAGTGTTCCACAGGTGAGGATTCCAGGGTGGCTCCTCCTCACCTTCAGGCTGATTGCTCTCACCTGTGTGCAATCAGGACGCAATCAGTCCTACCTCCTGACTATAAGAAGCTCCGCTTTCCCATCTATCCTCGCCAGATCGTTCCGTCATTCTCCGTGAATCCTCTGGTTTCATCCCCTTCGTGCTCATCTGCCACCGCCCAGCTGACGCTGTTTCACCGCCCGGGAAATCACCTGCTCTCATTCATTCCTTTTTTGTCTTCACCTTTTTTTGAAATAAACTGTTTATCACTGCTCCCCTGTCTGCATTTGGGTCCTGGCCTGTATCTAAGACTTTCTTCACAGAACAATCTGGCCAGAGAAATGGACCCAGCGGCCATGGAGCAGCTTCCGCTGGCGCTTTCCAGCCAGGGCGTCCTCATTGGACACCACAGCCAGATTCTACAAGATCTCATGGAAAAACAACAAACCCTTGGACATCAACTCTCCCAGATAGCACACCAGGTCGAGTCCCTAGCTCTACAGATTCATCCTCAGTCTCCGTCTTCAACTCCAGCTGGCGCTTCCTCGCTCCCCGACAGCCCGGCTCCGGTAGATGTTCCGGTTCCCATGCCTGAACCATTCACCGGTGATCCCGATAAAAGTAAGGGTTTTCTTTTACAATGCCAGCAGTTCTTTTTGATGCAGCCTGTGGCATATCACACGGACCTGAGTAAGATTGCTTTCTTCGTCGGTCTGCTGAGGGAGAGAGCGCTAGTATGGGCTCAGGCTTTCCTGGGGGAAACAGGAGCGGCCAGGTATACCTTCTCACAGTTCTTAACAGAATTCAAATTGGTTTTTTGCCATCCCAATGCTCCCGCTAACGCCTCCAAGAGGCTTCTTACTCTCCGTCAGGATTCTCGGCCAGCTGCTGACTACGCCATCGAGTTCCGGACTCTGGCAGCGGAGGCGGGGTGGAACGAGGCGGCACTCCATGCCGGATTCATTTTTGGTTTGAATGAGGAATTGAAGGACGAATTAGCAGCGAGGGATGAACCTGACTCTCTTAACAAACTGGTTTCTCTAGTTATTCGCCTAGACTCCCGGCGCCGAGAGAGAAGACGCGAGCGAGCCTCTAATCCTCCTTCCCGAGCCAAACGGATACCCGTTCCTAGTCAGTCAACCAATATGGATCAACCTGTTTACACCTCTCCCTCTTCTCTGCTTCCTACCATCTCCTCTGAGGAACCCATGCAGCTGGGCCGATCTCGTCTCATTCCTGAAGAGTGACAGCGGCGTTTAAAGGCAGGTGAGTGCCTATACTGTGGAAAGTCCGGTCATGTGATCTCCTCTTGTCCCACTCGCCCAAACGCCGTAGCCCACCAGTACAAAGAGGGAGTCTGGTGGGCAACAACACCTCCGAGCAGAATCTCCCTAGACTTCTCTTCAACTAGACCACTCAATCCCCCTCTGTGCCTTGATCGATTCCGGGGCAGAACAAAACTTCTTGGACTCTGAGCTGGTTCGCCAGGCCGGTATTAAGGTTCATCCTATCCCCGGTTCCATCCCTGTCTGTGCCTTAAATGGTAAACAACTGGCCAAAATAACTCATCAGACCGAGCCACTTCACCTGATACTCTCAGGTAACCATCACGAACATGTGAGTTTCCCGGTTTTTTCTGCTCCCCTTACACCACTGGTCCTTGGTTTTCCCTGGCTCAAGCTCCATAACCCTCACATTGATTGGGCAGCGGGTAAAATAATAAACTGGTCGGTTCACTGTCATCAACATTGTCTTAACTCCCCCCACCCCCCTCAGGAAGTCTCCCTGTTCCTGCCACCATTCCACCTCCAGATCTTTCGTCCGTCCCCACTGAGTATCATGATCTCAGCGAAGTTTTCAGCAAAGCCAAAGCCCTGTCCCTTCCACCTCACAGACCCTGACTCACTCAGTGGCTCCACCATCTTCTCCAAACTGGAGAAGATGGTAGAGCTTGGCCATTCTTGGCCATTTCGAGTACCTAGTCATGCCATTTGGTTTAACGAATGCACCTGCAGTTTTCCAGGCCCTTGTTAATGATGTGCTGAGAGATTTTCTTAACCATTTTGTTTTTATATATTTGGATGACATTCTCATCTTCTCCAAGGATCCTTTCCAGCATCATCAGCATGTTCGCCTGGTCCTCCAGAGACTCTTGGAGAATCGTCTCTACGTCAAGGCTGAGAAGTGTGAGTTTCACACAGATACCATCTCCTTCCTGGGATTCATAATCAAGAGGGGCCAGGTACAAGCAGATCCCACCAAGGTGCAGGCTGTGTTGGAGTGGCCTGTCCCGTCTAGCCGGAAGCAATTACAGAGGTTTTTGGGGTTTGCTAACTTTTACCGTTGCTTTATACGGAACTACAGCACCATAGCAGCACCATTAACCAAACTAACATCTTCCTCCATCCCCTTCCAGTGGACGTCCGGGGCGGAGGAGGCATTCACGGAGCTCAAGAGGAGATTCACCTCCCCGCCTATCCTGATCCAACCCGATCCCATCCGCCAGTTCGTGGTAGAGGTGGATGCCTCTGATGTGGGGGTCGGGGCTGTTCTTTCTCAACGCTCTCCCACAGACCAGAAACTTCACCCATGTGCCTTTTTCTCCAGGCGTCTCTCCCCAGCTGAGCGCAACTATGATGTTGGCAACAGAGAACTCCTGGCAGTGAAGTTGGCATTGGAGGAGTGGAGACATTGGTTGGAAGGCGCCGAGCAGCCATTTGTGGTATGGACTGACCATAAAAACTTAGCATACCTACGGTCTAACTAAACTCTCGCCAGGCTAGATGGGCGCTATTCTTTGGTCGATTCAGGTTTACTATCACTTATCGACCTGGCTCTAAAAATATCAAACCCGATGCTCTGTCCCGCCAGTTTGACTCCGAAGCCAAACCTTCCACTCCTGACACCATTTTGCCAGCTTCCTGCGTCGTAGGAGCATTGACCTGGCCTTTCATGACTGAGTTGCGTGCCGCTCTGCTGGAGGAGCCTGACCCTGGAACTGGTCCTCCCGGCAAACTCTTTGTCCCACAGACTGTCCGATCCTCCGTCCTCCAGTGGTTCCATGATTCCAAACTTTTCTGTCATCCTGGTCTCAAAAGAACCCTCTCCGTCTCCGTAGTCACTTCTGGTGGCCCTCCATGGAAACAGACACTCGTGAATACATAGCCGCCTGCTCTGCCTGCTCCCAGAACAAGTCATCCCACCGGTCTTCTGCTGGCGAACTGCTCCCCTTGTCCATCCCTCAACATCCATGGTCCCAAATAGCTATAGACAAAGTCTATAGCTATTTGGGATTTACCTCCCTCCAACAGGTTACCTCCCTCCAACGGCCATACCACCATCCTCACAGTTGTAGATCGGTTCTCCAAATCTGCCCACTTCATCCCTCTACCCAAACTCCCCTCCGCCAGAGAAACTGCTGACACATTGATCTCCCACGTTTTCCGGTTCCACGGCATCCCTTCGGACATTGTTTCAGACAGGAGGCCCCAGTTCACATCACAAGTTTGGAAAGCCTTCTGCCGCTCCCTTGGTGCCACATCCAGTCTCACCTCCGGGTTTCACCCCCAGTCAAATGGCCAAACTGAACGTGCCAATCAGGATCTGGAAACTGCTCTTCGTTGTCTCTGCTCCCATCACCCCTCCACCTGGTCTACACACCTCCCCTGGATTGAGTACGCACATAACACCCTGGTTTCCTCTGCAAAAGGTATGTCACCCTTCCAATGCTCCTTAGGTTATCAGCCTCCCCTCTTCCCCGACGGTGAAAAAGACCTGGCAGTTCCATCAGTCCAGGCTCAGTATGACCGATGCCGGCGCATCTGGAAGGATGTTCGCAGAGCGCTACTCAAATCCACATCCATCTACAAACGCCAAGCTGACCGTCCCCGACCCCAGCTCCAGAATACATCCCTGGTCAAAAGGTTTGTTTATCCACAAAGGACATTCCACTCAAAGTAGACTCAAAAAAAAACTGTCTCCCAGATTGTTTGGGAGTGACTGTTTCTGTTCGTCTTAAACTCCCCAAATCTCTGCGCATCCATCCCACATTCCATGTTTCCCTGTTGAAGCCTGTCTCTTCCAGTCCTCTGAGCCCTCCAACTGCTCCCCCGCCACCCCCCCGCATGGTGGATAACTCGCCGGCCTTCACTGTTCACCGGTTGCTGGATGTCCACCGCAGGGGCCAGGGCCTGCAATATCTGGTGGACTGGGAAGGTTATGGTCTGGAGGAGCGTTCCTGGATATCTAAGTCCCTCATCCTGGACCCACACCTAATCAGGGACGTCCACGCTGCGCACCCTGACAAACTGGTTGGACCGCCTGGAGGCGGTCGTTGAGGGGTGGGTACTGTCATGAGGCAGTTCGGCTTTCTCTGGGGTTTTCTCTTTTCTTTTCTCTGATGTGTCGGTGTGGGTGTGTGTCATTGGTGTGGGAGTGTTCCACAGGCGAGGATTCTAGGGCGGCTCCTCCTCACCTTCAGGCTGATTGCTCTCACCTGTGTGCAATCAGGACGCAATCAGTCCTACCTCCTGACTATAAGAGGCTCCGCTTTCCCATCTATAATCGCCAGATCGTTCCATCATTCTCCGTGAATCCTCTGGTTTCATCCCCTTCGTGCTCATCCGCCACCGCCCAGCTGACGCTGTTTCACCGCCTGGGAAATCACCTGCTCTCATTCATTCCTTTTTTGTCTTCACCTTTTTTTGAAATAAACTGTTTATCACTGCTCCCCCGTCTGCATTTGGGTCCTGGCCTGTATCTAAGACTTTCTTCACAAAACTTTAACAAAAATCTAATTGGATCATCTGTTCTATGGAGAGAGACTGTGGAATTTCTATCATCAAAGGTTGTTGAGTTATTATCTTTAGAAGAGGAAGGAAAAAAGGCAGAAACACACACATGCACAATATTGAATCTTGGGGGGAAAAAGTTCCCACATACCATTTCGAAGGGACATAAAACTGATTGGCCACCCGATGGTCCTAATAGTCTTAAAGGCCTCAAACTGTATGACATATCACATTTAACATGCCACTGATGAAGCGTTTAAGCCCCAGTGGTATCAAATGAGGTCCTGGTCACTATTTATTAGACAAGTTGACTAGAATTGACACTGATGGTGTGTTCATGACCTCATAAGAGAAACTTCAAACTCTGGAGTCCAAAAGTTAAACCACTTGACCGGGAGTTATATAATTTATTCAACTTCTCATGTCAAAAACATGACCTTGTGAGTTTCATTTTAAGGCAGCAATTGTTCGCAATCCCTTAGTAATTAAAGTTTCTGTCTATGGACATGTTGACAAAGACACGGGAGCACCTGGCACCACTATTTCTCACATGGCAAACTGTCCAACGTATTCACCTCAAGAAGATAAGAAATACCCCCAATTTTTCATGTCCAGGCCAAGAGTGACAGACCTGTTCCTCCCTGATGTAAATGACAACAACGAGACAGGCTGCACATGCCTGTACAAAATGAAGACAGGGGGTTTGTTGGAGCTGCAGCAGCAGAGCAAAACAGAGCAAAGGAACGATGGAGCAGCAGGAACGTCGTCTACAGCACTGTCAGGACATGACACATTCTTCTCAAGACTGCAATTACCAAATTCCAGAGAGACAACATACTTCAGTGAGTATGGCAACCTCATACTATAAAGGCAAACATGTAGAGGCTCTGGGCTAGTGGTTCAAAGGAAAATAAACTCCTGGTGTAAGCTGTCAAGATGTAAGCTTTTCTTGATGAACTTCAAGTAAGTGCCAAGATAAACTAGAGACCATCTTGCGATGGCATTACTAAAACCAGCCCGCCAGTCAAAATGCTGATACTTCAACCGATGAGTACTCAGTACTCGTGGGTACTGAGTACACATTGCACTGGTGAAATGCTAACATGGTGACAAAGTCTGTCCACAAAAAGACAGACACATATATAAACACCTGCCAAAGTACTTAAAACCACCACTGTGATAGTTCCTGCTACAGTGGGTGTCTCCAGGACCACATTGATGACACACACATATACATAGAGACAGGTGAAAACAACACTAGTCACGCTGTTTCAGCTGGTAATTACATCCTGGTTTCATAATGTTACATGATGGGCTGAAGACAAGTCACAGTGTCAGCGATCTGTCTCTTTGTTTGTGTGTTGTCTGCATGTGTGCTCAGATTTCCCAACAAGACCCACTGTGCGATTTTGTCCGTTCAAGCACAGAAATCGTTAAAGCAATATAACACAGCACAGTCTCATAAACAGCTTTGTCAAACTGAAAACACTGAAATTACCAGTACCTACTTAATTACCTCACAGAGCCGAGTCAATAGTGCAGCACCAAGTGTAGAAAAACTGAGAGCTTGATCAGTGAACATCAACCAAGCTCGCTACTTATTATACAGTGTAAAAATAGCAGACTTAAACATTTGACCTCACTGAAGGGATTTACAGTACATCTTTCATTTTTTATTTTGAAAACTGGCTGTTGATTATACAGAACAAATGATAAGGAGATAACAGCTCTTTGTAACAAACAAATGTCCAACCCTCTCATAAGTTGTAAACCATGTGGGTCGATTATTCATTAGAACCTATTAGGGGCCATTTCAAAGACTTGCGTGGAAATTTGGCATTCACAATGCTGTTAGTTAGCCACGCACCAGTGATCACAGAGTGCAGTCGCAGCCAGTCACATCAGACAGCACAAAGGCGTACTCGCAGCCATACCCTCATTAACGGCCAGCTGAGTGTTAATAAGGCTCAAGTGTCATTTTACACAGGTTTGTCATTTACACTCTGATGTCTAGGATCATTCTCTCAAGGGTTTCAGAGCTCTTGATTGGTTAATGACCAACACAAAAGTCATACTGAAAACATTTGCTTCATTTTCAGGATAAATAGTCTGAATGTTAACACTGCACTTCATGCCTGACTATTCATCATAAGCTGTAGGATTTAATGTGTGAAATGAAGGGCAGTCACAAGTAAATCTTAGTTGTGGTTACTAAATTTATCTACATTGCACTTTGGAAAGCAGCCATGTAGGCCTAATGTAGCTGCCTGAGCAGCTCAGTAATACTGTAGCTGTAGAATTAAACAGTCCAATCCCTTCAGCTGCAGCTGTTCATGAGGTCAAAGTCCACAGAAACATCCGTTTGTGAGATGTCTCAACTTGTTCACCGTGATAACATGTCACGCTAATGCAAAGATCACACAGAGCAGGACAGGTGGGTAGTATTACACTTCATTATGGAACAACACACAACACCTATTCAATGCTCTTGCTGACAGAGGCTTTGAACAGCGCCAGCCCAAAACAAAAGAGCAGCACGTCTGAAATCCGGCGGACAATTACAGGTCGTCTGCTCTCTTTGGCTCGCCCCTTCAACCTTTGCTTCTGCACACTGTAAGCTAAACGCCTTTCCTTTCAGTTTCATTAAAGCTGACAAATGACACAGTGCCACTGGCAGATAACGTAGCAAACAGTTCAGGACAGGTCTACTCTGCCAGGTAAATACGCATCAGGAACCTGCAGAGCTTTGAAAATGACTCTACTCTCTCAGCAAAGCTGCCCTATAAGCACAAAATGTGAGATTATGCTGCAAATCTTAGCCTGACCATAAGAAGTGTCAACAGCAGACAAATAAAAACAAGAGACAGTGGCTTGTGGCTGCAGAGGATTGTGTGACCTGAAATAGATATGACCTAGAAGACTGGAATGGTGTGGTGCAGTGGGCTGACTAGTAGGTGGCTGAAGCAGGACAGCTTGAGTGCACACTTCCCCTGGCAGCTCATCTGAGACAAAATTGCTAAAGACAAGGTCAAAGCCCAGCGTGCAGACACTATCCCATCTGGGTGTGGGGTCATTGTGGTTCTGCGAATGAAAATGTCACACAGACGGACAGCAGGTCCCGATGGGACCACTATGCAAAGAAAAAGACAAGGCGGGAGGCCATTCAGAAGGGCATTCATGTAAAACCTCTGAGCACTTACCTTCAACAAGACAACGGCACAAAGCTATATGACTTTTATTAATTCATTGCCTGCACATGTTCACTGGTAGCTTTATCTCCACTGGTATCTTTCACTGCTCTCAGATTCGAAACACTTCAGTCTCACTGCCTCCCCTCCTATGTCACCTTTTTGTCAAGGAGGTCCTGAAGATGGACCAGCAGAGCATGGAATTGCTGTGGTACATCACAGCTGTCAGCAGTGTCTTTTGCCAGAAATCTACATTATCTTTGCCCGTGCCCCTGCCTCCATGTCAACTCGCATAGGTCACTGAGCACTGATGTCACAGCCGCCAGAAATGCTAATGAACGCCACACCCCAACCCCCAGCCATCAGTGAACAGGAGCGGGTGTTTTATTTTCATATCCCTGTCAACACTCTGCCAGCCAAATTCATAGATTAATGATACCTAGATTAAATTTAGTGGCAGGCTCTCGATCAAAAAAAAAAAAGAAGAAAGAAAAAAAAAAGGCATCCATCAGTATTCCAAGAGTTGTGAATGGGTGAGTCCCCAAGATACACTGACTCCACTCATGATTTTAAGTCATGGTGCGCTGTATATATTGGATCTGCATATCTGATGGCTCTTAATTTGTGCTGTCAGCAAATCTCAATGCACACACTCAAATATAAGAAAACCCTGATGAGTTGCCTTCCAGTTGTAATAATCTGGCCGTAATAAGATCAGGGAGTATTGCCGTGTCAACAGGAACCACTTTGATGTGTATCTTAGGTAAAACATCATAGGACATGACAAATAAAACAAACAAACTCCATTAAAGATGATTGCTGGCCCCCCTTATGCAAATAGACAACTGCAAGAGAAATATTCATCAACTACATGAATCATTCATCCATCTTCATCAAAAATAAAGATGTGCTTGCAGGCTCCTCCTGCCCTGCACCGAATCTCTCCAACTTCTGACACTAAAGAGAAGCAGCATTTCACAGGTTAGAAATCTATTCTTCAGTTAGCGTTTTAACTTGGTGGGTTATGTTGTTTTTAGTGCAAATATTTTATCAGTATCGGTATACCGTTTTTATCTCAAAGGCTTGGTTATGATGAAATGGAAAAATCTCCTTCGACTGACGAACAAGTGCTAACACATTCAGCCAGGCCTCATTTTCATAAAACAACATGAGTGCAATAAAAAGCTTATCACTTGCAAAGTGAACCATGCTGTTCCTGCCTTGTGCTTTGCTTGACATGATATTTGTCTGGGCACTTGCCTGAATAGAAAAAAGTATCATTTATCTGTGTAAATGAGACACCAGGCAGAGTAAAATGATGATATCAAGCTTTGGACTGACAAAGATGCCTATCAGCAACGTATGTGACATGTTTCAAAAATGACTTGTAGCTTCAGAACAGATAAGGGTAGAAATGGTGGTATGAAATTTTTCCAGATAATTCAGAATAAAGTCACCATTCTATCTCTGTGATCTCCCTGACATTCTGAAATGCCAGTTTAAAAGTTCAGGGTGGCACCCTTGTCATATGGTCTTATTTTACAGTTTGGTGACAATTTAGTTACAGTCAGACTGAGGAACAACTTTTTATAGCAACAGCAGATTATGGTTGCGTTGCCAGGAATTGGTGTTTTAATCTTAATGAGATTTCCTAACCTACTTGTTATGTTATGACTTGTCAGTCTTATTTCAAATGTACATGTGAAGTTTCAAGCTTAACATCCAGGCCCCACGTAAATACACACACACATTTTTAGATATTAGATTTAGATTTAACTCACTTTTCTCCTTGCAGCTTGTTGGTTTTTACTATGAGGTCTTGAGTTTGCTCCTTTGCAGCCTGTTGAGGAAAGGTTACTTTGTTTTGTAAAAGCTGGCTGGCAAACATAAAATTCTCAAGACATTTAAAAAAAATCTCCTAAATTAAGTGATAAACATCCCACATTTGATCCACACTAATGCTAATACGAAGACTACACAAATATACTCCCAAAAATACCCTCTACTGCTGTTTTGAATACTCTGCTAAAAAGCTCTCAGTGTACTTGGCTTTATTAAATAATTACATGTACAGGAGAATTCTCTAATGACGTGGAGATGATTACCATACCTTTAATCTGTTTGTCATTTCTTCACAACATGTGCTCATCGCCTGGACATCCTCATGAACACTTTCAAGCTCCTGTGGAAAATGTGAATTAATAGATAAAGCAGTCCTATTGTAATACGGCAAACCATGCTTTACACAACAATGTTTGTACTGGGATTGTTACAGCCATTTGATTTTGCAAATATCCTACACGCCACTCTCAAAAAACTTATACTAGCGTGGATCAGAGGGTGGATGTCACCAGAAAAGCACACTATCAGAGTTGCTGGTAGGAAATGTACACTTTAATGTTTTTTTTTTTTTTTTTTTGTTTTTTTAAACACCACAACCCTTTAGACTGTGCTGTTTCGTACATTATAATCAAGGGGGGAGTTGTAGGTTTCAGCAGTGAGGATCACTTCCGCGTTCAAAAAGCTGCAGTTCCTCGGCTGCCGCTGGGAGCTGGCTCCAGAAGTGAGCAATTCTCCATTGACCCTTATGTTTAAATAGTCAACTTTACAGCCTAAAAAGGCATATTTACCGCTGTGATTTTTTTGTACCACAACCATTTTAGTGTTATTTAGGCTTAAAATTCTTATATAAATTAGGGCGTGGTTACCTTTAGTGACAGACCCATAGACAGGCACTGGCAGTTAGCTCTTTGCTAAAGCATCGGCTGGGCTAGGCGGCTACATCCAGAGGCCTCCGGCTACCTCCAGCGGTTGACCGGGGCTGCAGTGTCCGTGTTTGTTTGCCAATGTTCGGAAAGGTTTTTGTGACAGTATAGCTTGTTGTAGTGTAGACCAGGAGTGTCCAAACTGTTCCACAAAGGGCCGTGTGGCTGCAGGTTTTTGTTCCAACTAAGCAGCAGCACACCTGACTTGACTCATTTAATCAACTGATCTCAGTCTTCAGACAGTTGATTGGTCAAACTGTGTGCTCTTCATTGGTTGGAACAAAAACCTGCAGCCACACGGCCCTTTGTGGAACAGTTTGGACACCCCTAGTGTACACTGTACTAACCGACCGTCGAAGGAGTCTGTTTTTTTTCGGTAAGTAAGTTTCTCACTAGTCTGCCTGGATGTTTGCACTAATTAGCATGTATTAGCATATTTTGCCGCTGGCTTATTACTTAATTGCCGATTTATGTTCGCTGCTGATACAGATAGAAGACCGGAGCAGCTAATGTTAGGAACGCTGTTGCGGTGTGTTCCGTGTTCTCAGAGTCCGTTTATTGCGGGAATACTCGGCTACAATTTTATTTCGTCTCATTTTTCTGTTTAAAAAGTCCGACATTGCATGGACAGAGCAGCTCCGTCAGTAAGCGGCTGCTGTTGTTTGCCTGCTGCTGTAAGTGGATAGTGGATGGAGGCAGCGGTGAAAGCCGGTAAATATTAAATATTGCTCCGAGCTAAGTGGCCGGGTTCTCGGCCGGCTGACCCCGGCTGACCCGTAGAGTACTCCCATTAAAATCCAAGATGGCGCAGCTCAAATGCCAATTGGTCACAAAACCGACTCCCCGAAACCAATGGGTGACGTCACGGGTGCTACGTCCATGTCTTATACAGTCTATGATTATAATCAGGAATTTAAAGATGCACCTTATGAATAGTCTATAAATGTTTTCCCACTCACCATGTTTCGTTTTTGTAATAAACTGGTAAACGGTAATAAACTGTATTTTCTGGCAAAGCTATGTCTTACCTCTTTAACTTCTTTAAATATCCGTGCAAACTCCTCATTGATTGCCAAGCTTCGTCTCTCTATGTCACCGCGAAGGTTTCTCCTGGTGCGCAAACTGTTTTCATTGAAGAACACCGACAGAGCCTTCAGAGCCTCCAGCATCTCCTGAAAGCACGAAAAGGACATTGTGATGTTGGTCAGTCTATAAAGCCCACATTTCTCATTTGTAGCATACGTTCCCTTAAATTAAACCACCCGTGTTTTAGCAGGGTAAACTGTTCCTGATGGGGGCTACAAATAAAAGTCGGCATCGGATCTACACAGTACACACTTAATCAACTGCATCAACCTGTTACCTGCTAATAACATTAACATTTTGTTCTAGTTGTCGTTACTGGGAGTTTGATTCTCCAGATGAAACACGGCCAGCATACAGATTTAGCTACGGCCAGCTAGCTAGCAAGAAGCTAACCTCTTCCACATTACCTTGTCATTGTCAAGCCTCGTCTCCAGTATCTTGTTAAGCTTCCTTGACAGCGGGTTATTAGGTTGAGAAGGCGCATTTGGATTCTGAATTGCAATCGAGCTATCAGTGGACATTTCTACTTTAATATCAGCCATTGTAGACAAACACGTCCACGTCAACTTTTCTGAAAGATGTTTTGGTCCGTCTGAAATCAACGTCCGGCCAGCGCGCTTACTGAAAGGGGAAGATACAACGTTCCGCTACAGCGTTATTTACGTCTGCTCAAATAAGTTGTTATTTTTATTATTATTATTTTTTTTTTTTTGTTGATAGGTACGGGGCCACCGATGACTGATCATGATGATGCTGACGACGATGATGATGGTAATGATATCTCACAAATATATTTTCTCATTGGTTTCCAGCTCATTCCTTTAGCCAACTGGAAAAACAGTAAACCAAACATTAAAATGATTTTATTCCTTTGAGTTAATATTTTACTATGAGTTCCTCTGAGTTTTCAATACCGCACATCGCCATGTTAATGGCTTTACAGGTCACATTCTCCACACAGAGCTCAGATATGCTCAAGTGGCTCATTTAATTATAGTTTATAAATTCGGCATATGTGTCAGATTAACTTTTATAAGATATAAGATAAGAGAGACGAATAACTTAATGAGATCTCCAGATTACAGCATTTACAGGCCAAACTGACTAATTTTTTACTACTTCTGTCTTCTCTCAGGAAAATATTTAAAACAGAGGGTGTGTGTGAGAGAGAGAGAGGGCAGAGAGCAATGCTGCGTTCACTTGCTGTTGGAAATATTCCTTTAAAATTATTGTTATAAATTACTGCTTTTTAATTAAGCCAGTAGTATATCACTTATATCTTGGAAATTCATCAGTTGCTCAATGACTCAATAATTGCAACTTTCTGTCAAAATTTGTAACTGCATCTGTTTTTCATATAATATACTATTTCCAGGTGATCCTTTAGTTCTATACAGTCATGCAAGAGGGAATACTTAGAGCTGTGATTTCCCAAATAACAAATTGCCTGTCTAATCATAATTTACTTACAGAAACCATGCTGACAGTGCACACCAAAAAAGGGACAAAATGAGTAACTGACATTTGGAGAACTGTATTAAAAAAATGTGAACATTCAAAGATAGTTGATTTCTAATATATGCTTTTGACCTAACACAAATTTGATCCAAACTCAGGGTATGACGAATACATCATAAATTTACAGATTGTAGTGGTTTTGAGTCATTCAGTTTATAACAGGAAAAGACAATAACAACTTGTTTAATCAACACTCTAACACAGTATGGATTATTTCCAATATTGTCTCAAGATGTTAAATACAAAGACAGATAACATACCATAAAATCTGCAAAATCTTTGAATCCCATATTACATCAGCACAAACAAAACCCCAAAACAAATTTCCATGTTAAATTACAGCAATACCAATCCTTTCACTTTGCTCCATAAAAAACCCATGACTTGATCTCTAAAGGTTCATCTTAAATTTCAATTTCAAATGACATGACATGTAATTTGTATTTGAGTCATCTCAGTGTCTTGTAAGTAAAAGATTAATGATAGTATTGTTTACCATACACTGATACTATACTTCATTAATACTTCCATCACTTAATGCCCTTCACTGTCATGGCTAAAGCAACTCAGTTGGTGTTTACTAGACTCCGGATTGGCATTTCCAAAACTACTTTCGCAGTTTACGAGGCGTCCATGAATGCATCAGGAGCATGCAGGGAATGATAGTAGCGTTGAGTCCAGCCCCTGGGTGGGGATTTGTGTGATTGATGGTCACCTCCCGAGAGTGTTTCATGGACTCGCCCCCTCCCCGCCCATCTCTCACTCTCTCTCTCTCTCCCTCTCTCTCTCCCTCTCCCTCCTCTCTCTCTCTCTCTCTCTCTCTCTCTCTCTCTCTCTCTCTCTCTCTCTCTCTCTGAGCAGGAATGTGGAAACAGGAGTCCAGTCAGGCAGCGCCGCGCGTCCCTGCACCGCACAGGAGTGAATAATTGATCATCGCCTCGGTTAAATATATTGATGAGCAGGAAGTGATTTGTGAACGGATTCCGCAGTCACTTTTTCGATTTACATTCTTTGGTCGGGCGCATTTCTTTGCTCTGTTCTTCGACTGAAGAAAAGTTTGCGTTGAGACCCAACATAGCTGGAGTCCGCAGATGGAAATATCCTCTCAGTGCACACCGAGCGCACCTCATTCCGAGGCTCTCCCAACATGTAAGCTTTCTTCTTTTCTTTCATTTTCTTTGCCCTGTTTACATTATGCACATTCCGACAGTGGGAACACTGCGATGATACGGCGTGTTCCTTGAGGTCACCCCTAACGAAAAATCACTACGTGTTCCTGTTGTGGTTGTTTCTGCGGCGACTTATAGTGAGTTTCCTGAACTAAATGTCCATGTTGCATTGGTTTTGTGGTACTTCATGGATATTTCATATGGTATCATAGACCCACACCCTGCCATAGGCTGTATTGTTTGAAGTTTTGCTGTGGTGTGTCATCATTAGTGCTGGTTTGTTGAAGAGTTAACATTGCTCTCGAAATTAAACTAATTTCCCAGCAGCAATACTTAATAATATCCGTTGTTCCAATAATAGGCTGCCTATACAGAATATACTAGTTGTTATTAGGCATATTCACTGCTGCATTTACGATGCAGAATTTTTTGAATATGTTAACATTTCTATATACTAATAAAAATAAAGACGTTAAAGAAATAAGTAAGATGGAGATCATGTCCCTCAACCCATCAAACTTGACTTAATTATTAATCAATCCAGTTAATTTCTGTAATATTACATATTAATCAAATCATAACTGTATTGAATCTGTGCTGAATGAACATGCCTGTTATTGAACCATATGCAGTTTTCGTTTGTCTATTAATCTGCTTTCTTCATCATTCAGGAAAAGTCTTAAAGGACTTAACAGAAAAACAGATTTAACTAAGCAACAACCAGTCACAAAACCACATAAAGCCATAAGTGACTGATCATGTTATTACTGAAGGTCCCTCTTACTTGGATTCTTTCATATCTGTGGTTCTTGAGTTTTTGTGTTAATGCTGCATTTATAGGGAACAGGTTTCTGGTTTCCATCTGTGATTTTTCACATCATTCCAAAAGCCAACAACTTGTTCCCACAGATGATGTTCCTGTCAGTGCTCAGTCTGGATGTTTCTCTTCCTCCTGACAGGGACTCGGAGTCACTGAGAAGGTGAAGGCTGCTAGTGTTAAATGCTCACTGCAAGGCTTCCCACAACACAGCGACTGCTCATATAACTGCTGTTAGTTCAGTGAGTGTGTGAACCGTTCACAGACTGTTTACCATGGCATCTAGTCTCACATGTACGGGTGTTATCTGGGCCCTGCTGTCCCTCCTGTGTGCTGCTGCCTCCTGTGTTGGCTTCTTCATGCCCTATTGGCTACTGGGGACACAGATGGACAAGCCCGTGTCCTTTGGCACGTTTCGGCGGTGCTCCTACCCGGTGAGGGATGAAGAGAGGCAGGCCACTGTGATGCTGGAGCAGTGTGGGCGCTACGCATCCTTCAGCGGCATCCCAAGTCCAGAGTGGAGGATCTGCACGGTGGTGACGGGGGTGGGATGCGGCCTTCTCCTGCTGGTGGCGCTCACAGCTCTCATGGGCTGCTGCATCTCTGACCTCATCTCACGTACTATTGGCCGTGTGGCTGGAGGCATCCAGTTTGTTGGAGGTAAGATTACGTTTTTTGTGTTGTTCTGTGTATGTTTGTGCATCCAACCAGCCCTAACACTGCCTTCTCAGTGTGGTCAGTGGGTAGTTTCTATCTGACTGGTGGGAGTACAGTGCAGAGGATCTGAAGTTTTTAACAGTCAGATTACATATTCAATATTCCTTGCTTTGCATTGAATGAATACAGATTCTCTCTAACTCTTAAGACACAGATGTTTGTATAGATTTTGGGAGGTTTTAATGACTGTAATTAACTTCTCATCAAATTTGCCTTGAACTCTTCGACAGAAGTGTTGTTCATGAAACAAAATCTCATTGGTGATGGAATGAGGAAACATAGAAATCTTGATAATCTTGCAAATTTAACCTCTGGCCAAGCTTTCTTTGGCAACAAACTTGCTGTTGTCCCAGAAAAGCCATTGTTTTGTCAGATACCCAGTCTCCACAGGAAATGAAAAGTCTTGCAGTAAGATGTTGGTCATGTTACTCATTTAATGATGTTGGAATGATGTTTACATTTTTTATTGTAACTCATGACTGAGGTTCACGCAACACTCACAGCATTCTGCTCGCTGCGGAATGGAATACAGTGCATTTATTATAAGATGTCTGAAAAAGTTCTGCACGTACATTTCACAACATATCAACATTTTGTGCACATTTCCGGTCAATTAAGGCTTTGCTCCCACTAAAACAAACAAACTTAAATGGGCTCACATATTGTAAATATAGATGAACATTAAATTTGTTGAAGAAGAAATTCTTCAGGGCAGCGCTTCAGAGTTTCATAATACCTTTGTCTGTTTTACCCTGACCAACAATTTTCATCACTCTGTCTTTCGTATGTGCAGCAGACTTTTTGGCATCAATTCATATCTTTTGTTTTAAGTGTGTTTGATGAAATGATGGAAAATTGAGCTCCATTTGGGCTATAAGCATGCCCAAAATATGCCAGTGCAATTTTCTGCTCTGGGTTTGATCCAGAATGCGCCTCTTAAAAGTTGAAAAGAAACCCACGCCCTTTCTCTTTCTCTTTGTAAAAATAGAGTTCTGTATATGCTGCAGCTCTGGCCATGGAAATGTCTTTTTCTTTGTTTGTTTGATTATAGTAAGTGGACACAGCTCTGCACGACACAAGCTTTGTTTATGTGTACTGTTGGTTTTGCACATGTGTTCTCCTGGGACGTGAGGTCTGAGGGAATGCTTCCATTGAAGCTGCAAGTTTCTCTGCCCTAGTTTAAGAAGCTGCGGCGCTCCAGCCCTCTCATTAACTCGAAAACGTTTGCTTGCATACTGTGGCTCACCACTCTGCTATTTACAATCCCCATCACTTCAGTTTGGCTTTAAAAAGTGATGTGACAGAAAAGCAGGTTGTAGGCAGATTTGACAGAGCTGCCAGGTTTTTCAGAAGGATGAATCTTCAGAGGACCACCACAACGTGCCATGTCCTAGTTCTAAAAGGCTTAGCTACTTAGGAACATCAGTATTAATGATGTAAAATATGGAGGATGATTAAGGTGAAGGCAGCCTGGTTTATTCAGAAATCTGCACTTTTATGTAAGGAGAGCTCCTTTTAAGCTCACAGCAGCCCCATACATAGAGCATTACAGCAAGCTGCTATTTTTGGTTATGGGATTAAAAAATCCCTGTCTATCTTTCTTGTGATTTCTCTCTTTCGTAGACTCACAAATCCAGACACACATGAATGTAGATGGAGGGAGCGCAAAGGGAAGGCGGGGTACAATACAAGGGGCACCGCTCAGATCCTTTAACTTGAATGCTGGTGAGCCAAAGGGCAGAGATGTCTCTGAAGGGCTAATTGGAAGTGACACAATTGGGAAGCTCAGTGGGCTGTTCAGTGTATTGTCTTCTATCACTTACAACGAGAAAAGAAATGTCAAGGCAGGCAGGGGAAGTTGAGAGAGGAAAGAAAAAAAAACACCTGATAATTGAAACGTTCAGCGTTCGCTTCTTATTAACCGAGAACCTTGCTGAGAAATAAAGATCTGTGGGGGGAAAACCGAAATGTGTGCCGAGAGATATGATCAAATCTCACCGAATCTCAAGCAAATGAGGCATACAGTTGGTGGGGCAATGCATGCAAATTCACCAGATGCAAAGGAGCCTCATGGTTCACCGTCTGATTTCAGTATCATCCTCCTTTTGTGTTTTCTCTGCTCCTATTGTTGTCCACTAATGAAGAGTGTCTGGCCAGAGCAGCCAGGGCTTTTGAACTGCCTCAAATAAAACATCCACTTAATATCTCCCTGTAATTTACCTCAGTCTCATGAAATAGATTAGAGCTGAAAGGATTTATCAGCGCTTTATCTCATTAGCTGCAGACCTGACTGAAAGAATAAGTTTTCACAATAACTATTATTGTTGTTAGTGTTGTTGTTTGCCAATTATAATGCTGTTTTCCTCCCTGTTTACTACGGACAAGTCGCTCTAGAGCTGGTTAATTGCTAATGGCAAAGACCCAGATTTTCTCCACAGGCCAGAGAGTTAGCGTCTGAGTATGAGAGTATGAGACTGTTCTGGCTCATAAATCAAAAGCCTGAGATCTCTGTGCTGCTTACATTAAACAACTGCCTTCGCTGTAGTTTCTTGTCTTAGTTATGCAGCGGTGCGGACTCTAAATGACTGTGGCACAGACGGGAGGTTCACACATTAAAAGATTCTTGACTTGGATTTGGTTGTTAGGGATTTTGATCCCCTCCCCCCCTGCTGAGCCTTGCCTTATCTTTTTTGGGTTCCCCCAAGCAGAGCAGGAAACCCTAAGAAATCAAACGTTTGTTTTAAACAGGCATGATTCAAGAACTTTATGTACCTTTTTACATATTTTGTATTTCCCGAAACCACAATAATGTGCTCTTAATTTATGCTTTTTGTGTCCTCGTTTATTCTCTCTTTCTTCTCTGCACCTGACAGGCAGTTATGTTCTGACATTTGTTTTGACAGGCCCTGTGACTGGGTAACTGGTTGGCTCCAGCACCAGTTAAATATTAGGGATAGTGATGGAAGCCTGGGGCCTCTTCCAGTCAGTTGTAATGGACTTTTTCAAACCGAGAGACTTCTGCTTACAAAAGTGAGACGCCTGATCTGCGTATGGGACGGTTCAAGAAATGTTTGGTACATTACACAGAAACTAACCTAACATCTAACTTTCTCATGTCACTGTGATGCATTTGGAGCTTGAGAAAGAAGAGTAGATCACAGCAGTTAGACTTTGTGTGAACTCAGACAATAAAGGCAAGACGCCAGATTTGGAAATGCAGGTTGCAATGGTTGTGTTTACTACAAAGAAAAAACAGATATTGATTACTAGTCCCATAATAATAAGTCCCATTAACATGGCTATACATAGATTGTGTACTGTTTCATGTTCTTATTATCTTGCCAACCCTCGTTGGCTTTGCTCATTGTTCTCCAAATCTGCCTTATATCTCATTCGCATACCGCAAAAGCACTGCAGCCTCTACACTGAACTACAAATATGTTTGAAATCTGCAGATGTCAGAAAGGGCTCAGTTCCTGGCTCAGGCTGTCTCACTGACCCGATTGAACTTACAGATTTCAGTGATGGCCGTGTGCACTGAGTTGGCTCTGACACCAGGATTTTGTTTCGGATCTCAGAACCTTGTCTGAGGCAGTCTAATTCACACACTGTGCGACTGACTTTAAGGGATTAATAGGCTTATGATACAGCCAGCTGCCAAGCCAATGGTAGCTTAAAAATGAAATCTCAAAATCATTTAAACACTGGAAGGAAAACAATGTAAAGATGCCAAAAGCAGAATAGTGTGATCTAATTTCACTTATACCTGATAAAAACCTTGGTGCTCTATTTTCAAAGGACCAATTAGTATAGTGTTATTTTCAAAATAGGAGAAGATAAAGGGATGTTTTTCTACATCACCAACAAAAGAGCAGCTGAATTTCAGTAATGCTTTTGTTGGAGAATAAAAGCTGGAAAATTTGATGACAAGAAGTGGTTTTTGAGGACTCAGATTCATCACTTTGTTAGGGCCAAAAACTATGAATAGTAGACCGTGACCTTTTGTCCATTTAGTAACATGAATTGCAAATGTGGGCCCAGTTTATGTCACTGACAACTGTAGCCTTTTGCCCTTTCAAGACAATCAATCAAATAGAACTGCTGTGATCCAAGAAACAAAGGTACTAAAGGTTGATTTGCAGCATTTGAAGCCAAAATAACGTCACTAGTCACATTAGGAGAAGCAGTGATGAAGCATAGCTCCAAAACAAGCCTGAAATCTCTCAAAAATATTGCTTTGACCCACAGAGAATGTCAGGCGGATTGAAATCATTTTAACTCTTGATAAAAATGTCAAGAGATACAGCTACTCGAGGCCGGAGGATATAGGCTATACTTTATTGAGAAGGCGTTGAGCGGCTGTGTCCTTGAAACTCAAGGTGAAATAACAGGAGAAACAATATGATGCACGACAGGCCTGTACTTTGACTGTTCCTGGGAGTTTGTTGAGACAGTATGTAGTGTACAAGAAGGTAGCTGCTGCTGTTTCAGAGGAGGCGTGGGCCTATGAGGTGTAGTGTACCCGAGGGATGTAAAAAAAAATGGTTTGAAACAGCTCAACGCAGCATAATTCATTGCCATAAGGGAAGGTTGTGGTCAGCAGGGGATCTATAGAGTCTAATTTTGTCTGTCATTGTAGGGACAAGTACCAAGAACTCTTTACAGTTTTCGGAGCAAAACTTGATGTCATCACTGCACGATGGGCTAAGAGCATTTATTATAGGGACATTTAATGTGTACTACATTAAACATTACCCCGGGTTCTGACATTTCTTTGATGAAATGAGATCAGAAAAATGTGGGTTTTCACATGCTTCTCTGTTTTCTCTGTTTTCTGATGCTCCCCCATGAGGTCTTTCAGAGTGAGATGACAAACTTATAATTTATTTGACATGCATTCATCTTTTGACCAGGTGCAAAGCTTTTGGTTTGGATTTTTTTTTATTTCTTCAAAGCAGAACTGAAGAAATAGCTAAAGCTTTAAAGACAGTGAAAGCAGAAACAGAATTTAGGTGGATGAAACCGTATTAAGCTGGTTTGTCTGAACTAAAGGACATGTTTGTGGGGGAAACAATAACAATGCAACACATTGGCTCTATCCTCCGCAGTGTACACCAGCTTGTTGGCCACGCTGGTTGAATACTTCCCACACCAGCCTCCACTGAAGCTGCAGTTGATCTGAAATATCAAATAATTGGCTCCGTTGCCTTCTGGGAAAGTTTCTCCATTTCGTTTTCTGGTTGATTGGCTCTGTTTACACCTCTGTGCCAGCATCTTGTTTGCCCACACTGGTGTGGAATGTCAGTAAATGAACAATATGAAGCCACAAAGAGGATACACACATGAAATACGTTCAACTCTGGGCCTATTTCAGTTAAGTTTGCCTCCATTTTAAGTTCACCACTTCCTTGAGTAACTCTGTTGTTCTCTCAGAGGTGACCTGTAACACACAACATGTAATACAGTATCCTGGTCGTCCAGGCTTAATGAAATTGAATTTACCACATCTGCCTCCACTACCTCTGTAGCTTAAAGTGTATGTCAAGGGCATACGCATGAACAATAAATTTAAAGACATGTAAATAAATTACAAATGGGCTGCCATTGTGGTTTCCAAAATGTTGCCAAGGGCTGTTTGGCACAGGAGTGTGTTGTCCTGTTTGAAAGCCATACCAGCGCAGCCAGGAGCTTTGTCCTTGTGTCGGCTTTGTGAGTTCTTGCCAGCTGGATCTCCCCCAGTCCCAGAATGTGTGCTTCCACTCCCCTTTCGCCACTAGCTCTCATTTTCAAGAGGTACAACAAAATGAAATCGCATCCATATGAGGAAGGCTTTGGGATGAAGAGCTCATGTTTCCAGGGGAATATTCTGTCAGGAAACGTGTCTCTTGACAGTCATTGTTAATGGTGTCGGATCACAAGACATTTCCGGGGCGATGGGTAAATATTCCCTGACGTGCCGTTTTATCCTTTTACTTCCAAAACCTTATCTGTATTCCTTACTCCTCGCAGGCCTGCCAGTTTGATGTGATGATGATGAACTACACTGTCTCATCTGCCATGTAGGCATTGCATAAAACTAATGAGATAGCACCGGCCCATATGTTTGAGAGGAGAAAGCCAGGCCTTTTCAGTATGGACAAGAGCCTTGTGTAATGGTTTTTAGAATGCTGTCTTGCTCTTCATTGCTCACATTTCCGGCCACTGATGGTTATAAAGTGGACATCTCTTCCTCTGGGTTGATTGATCACCTAAAGTGCAGACCACTCTTGCAACACTGTAATGCGCTCATTCAGCCTGGCAGCTATTTTTGTTCAACATACAGTCCCTCAAACCCCCACCAACACCACCACGAGGGTGTTTGGAGTCAGAGAGCAGCGAAACGTAGCTTGTGCACCATAGGCTGTCTTTTTTTTCTCCAACACTCTGCTCTGTCTTTCTCCTTCACCCTTCATCCATTCTCAGGATGAACTCACTTCTCCTTGTCTGCCCTTCTCCTTTTAGGTTGCTACAGTATTATTTCCAGTGCTCTCAGACTTAAACTCTATTTCGGGCTTGTTTCACCTTTCACCTAATTTTGCTTTCTGTGCACCTCTCTGTGTCCTTCCCCTCTCTTTCTCCATCTCTTTTTCTTGCTCTCCTTCTCCTTCTCACAGTAGCTGTTCACACTGCTGTTGTCTATTGCAAGCAAAAAAAAAAATAGATTGGGCCAGTACCCAGCGACCCGAAGAGTGGACGTGGTCTCAGCCAGAAAGACAGAAAGAGAGAACAGATGAAAACGAGTGAGACAGAAGCAAAGAGAAACAGGGCGGAAAGCCCGGCATCAACAGGGATTTGGTTTTGTCAAACAGGAAGTCTGGGGGAACCAAAGGACAGACAGAAAGGTTATTTCAGTCTGTTCCTCTGTTAAGTCATTGTTTTCAGTGCCATAGTAGGAGGCGTGCTGCATATTGGGCTGTTTTTTTTTGTCACTGGGAACTGAACTGTTCCAGAAAACGTGTCTGCAGTGTTTGGCATTAATGCAGCCATTAAAACAGCGAGCAAGGGAGCCTGACAGTTGAGGGGAATGAATGAATTTGGTATTGCTGAAACTATTGTTGACTAAATAATTAGTTGATTGGCAAAACATGAATCAACAGAAATTTCGATAATCAATTAACTGCTAATTTGTAAGTAATTTACCAAACAAAAATGCCAAACATTCGCTGGTTGCGACTTCTTAAATGTGAGGATTCTTTGTATTTTATCGTTGTAAATTAAATATGTTTTGTTTTTGAGGCTCTCTGTCAGACAAGACTAGCAATTTGATTGTGACCTCTCGGAAATCATAATTATTCAACAAGAGTCAGCCATTCTGTTTACTCTGAGGCATTATACTGAGCCGCCACAGTACTTTGACCTAAATGCTAATGCTAACGTGATCACAGTGACAATGCTAAGATACTGTTGATTAGTGTTAGATTAATGTTTACTGTTTTCAATCTTAGCATACTCCATACACTGATGGAAGTATCATTAATTTTACAGGTCATAAACCAAAGTATTAGACAAAATGAAATTCTGACTTTATGATGGTACTGGATGAAAAGCCAGGGTATCATCAAAGTTATTACAGGTCAAGTCAAGTCAATTTTATTTGTATAGCACCAAATCATAACATAAATTATCTCACTGGCCAGCCAGGCCACTAGCCTGGCCAAAAACATAACTGATATTCATTGATGATAACACAAATTGTTAATGGTAGCCCTACACCTAGGGAACTGCATTAATTTCTTTGTGAAGAATTTTAGTTTCTGAGATGATCAGCCAGGACATTCTCCTCTGCTTTAACAGAAAGGGCGATGCAGACAGAGAAGTAATTGTTAACACATATCACGTCTTTGCCGCTGACACCTAAAACAGTATGTGCGAATGGATGAATCACTGCTCAGGCAGATGCTTAACAGATGGTGGAGGCTCTGCTTCTCTGTATCACTGGTGACACACATTGTGGAGGGCATGTTTGGTGTCAGTGCCCTAGCCTGTACTTACAGTGAGCAATACTTTAGTCACAGGTAGGGCTACAAGAATAAACCCCTTTCATTCTGTTTGAGCCGTTGTAGTCCTTGTTTCTGTGGCAGATAAACCCTAGTGTGCAAACAGAAACACAAAGAGAGAACAAGGGAAGGGAAAAAAAATACCTGTTTTCCTGAACTTCACCACGTTATGTCTAATTAGGGATGAAGAAGATGGAAAGCCCACATTTGACCTGTTAGACATCTCTGAGGGAATCAGAGGCCATGAGTCGGCCGAATAAATGAATAAGTATGGATTGGATGGATTGGGTCTGAGCCCTGTGGGATAAAGTAGTTTGCTCAGTATTCATACCCTGTTTTACAGTCTCAGAGGCACCGTGCCTTTAACACTACAGTTAATTATACCCTGTTCTTCCTAGTGAGGGGGAATGTGGGGTCAATACTCCTTTTGTGCTGCCTTTTCGCAGGTCAAATAGCAGGCGAGTGAGGAAATAGAATATGGGCTGTATGTATGGAGGCAGATCTGCAAATAAAATGGCAGCACAGAATAGCCAAAAGAGGAGTCTATTTTTGGTAAAGTATTCCACAATAATTGCCCGTCTTTAGTTTTTTTTTTACCCTCAAACCAGTAACGACTAAGTTATTTTTCTGCCCTTTACACCACTTTGACTCGTGGACGTCTCATTTAATTTCACTCAATGTGTCCAAGTATCTTATTCCTGAGAGTCCAGGAATAGCATGAAAAGCTGCATAAGGAGTGAGGAGCTCTGATGGTAAGTAATGTGTGGAAAAGAGTGGCCTCTGTCTCTGAGAGAATTAGATCAGGGTCCGTGTACGACTCTAGGAGAGAAGTTTTGTCCCTCAGTGGGTCACTCAAACACATGTGGCTGCTAGACAGCGGGGACAGGTGAAGGTCTTGTAAAAGGCAGCTGATGATCAGATCAGACGAGGACAGGGGTCACCTGTCCACATGCAGTTGTCTGTCACGAGTGTCTGTTAATGACATGGTGACAGTAGTTGTGCGTGTGAAAGGGACATGTGCTCTGGTAAAGTGTGAATTTGTTGCTTCTTGTATCTCTGTGTTTTTTTTTTGAGAGCGCCTGTAGTGTAGCCTGCATGTGGCCGTGTGTTAATTTCCTGTGTGCTGAGGCCAGGGCCTGCGTTTGCTGTCTGCCTCAAGGAATGCTGGGAATGTGGGGTAAATATATTCTGTTGCCCCCACCCTCCTCTCCACCCCCCCATCTCCAGCACCACTGCAAGTTTAATTTGAGAGGCTTTTAATGAGCATGCATGTGTTTCACTAGAGAAAGTGTTTGAGCTGAATATTTTACAGCTTTCCTTTTGTTATCTTTACAGCAGTGGGCTAAAATCTATATTTTGCTTGTGATTGTGAATGCTAACGGAGTCAAGCATTTTTCTGTTATGAATTCAGCTTATATAAATTAGAGGCGGCAAGACCCTTGAGAGAATGAGTGTTTGTGTGTTTAGTGATCAATACAAATAAGACTTAATTTGAAGGACAGCAATGTGCACTGTGGGTTTTTTTGAAGCCACGCAGAAACACACCATCAAAGGCACCTTGGTGTAGTAATAAGCAAAATGTCACTCCCATCATTATCATAAAATGACAAACCTGTAATTGTGATGCATAAAATTATGTCTCAGGAAGAAGAGTGTGCCATGCCTCAGTTTTTATAAGGCTGAAACAAGCTGAACAATAATCTCCGTTTTGTGGGCCAAGGCTGTACTTGTGGAGACTGGTTTAGTGTTTGGGTGGAAGGCGATGCAGTGTGATTTCGGTTTTGCTTTGCTTCCCAGACTCTCTTTCCAGCTGGTCAGCAGCAGTTGGGTGGGCTCTTCCCATTATAGGATCTGGTTTCCACAGCAGCAGGGGTTGCAGACCCAAAGGAGAGACATGGGGAGAGAGAGACGGGAGGGAGGGTCAACATTTGGAGAAATCAACAGTCTTGTAGCAGTCAGTGGTCTTTTGCTTAAGATAAAAAAAAGTTTTAAGCTACAAGTTGTCTTTAGATTCAAGAAACAACACACCACCACTCTGCTAATAGTCAGTTCACCTCCCAAAGTCTATTTTTACCCTCCACAAGAAGACTGTAGTCAAGCCTCAACAGTTAAACGGCACCTTCTTGACTGGCCTTCCCATGAACCCGAAAGAGAAAGAAAATCAGCAGCAACAGCAACAACAGCAAGACATAAACAAAACCTGGCAAGAAAGCGCTTGAAGTCAGGCATTTACCGCATCTAGCCAGCAGACAAAGGCTGTAGAAGTGCTCTGGAATAAGAGGCCCCAAGATGGGACACCCATTCAGATTTAACATAAGACAGAGTGGCTGGATGTATTTTGAGCCACTCGGTCCAAAATGCAGCCCCGTGAAAGAATAACACACTCCCTCTGGAATGCACAAAGTGAGCTTCATCTCAGAGAAAGCTAGAGGAGGCTATAAACAGGACAGAAGATGTGCTCTACCCATATTTGTATGTGTTTATGAAGATCAGCGAGAGCTGATGGCCATATATAGGATTGTTGTGAAAAACCCATGGTGGAGAGCTGTACAGAGCTGTCTGAGGTCTGGAAGCGATTACTAAATGTCATACAAAGACAATTGTTATAATAGATAAACTCGGGGGAAAAAAACTGTGTTGGAATCTAAATCAGAGGAACTTGCTTTAACAAGTTGGGCCAGGTGCACTTTACAAATAGCTGTATGCTAGGTGTGGATAATAATATCAGCAGTGATACCTTATCTCTTTCCTCACCTGTTATAAGAGCAGAGAACATTAGCAAGACGTTCTGTCCTCCATGCCCCCTCCGCCTCTTCCTCTGCTGCTTCCATGCACTTTATTACCATCAGTCACATATTCTATTTTCTGATTTCACTTACCTCTTGCTTGACTCGTGTGTATGTTCTTTTCGCTCAAACAGAAAATGTCACAGAAAAACTCAAACGAAAGGCGAAAACTGAGAGTTCTGCTCCTTTCCAAAGGGAGCATAGGAACAAAGGTAGTCTTTGATCCAGCAGAGTGACTTTGCTCTCTGCTCTAATTCTGGGTTTGGACCAGTCTGAGCCCCTCGTTGTTGTTCTCCCAGGCCTGACGAGCCAAACTACACCCAGCACTTGGTCCATAGGTTCACCTTAGGTCTCCATGGGAACAGCAACCTGGCTCTAGTTAGTTGCACAATAATATTACAGAAAGTTTTCTGGGTGTGATTTAGAGTCACACTGTGACTGAACCCAGGGCTTTTTAATCACATATTCCAGCTATTGCTTGAGCTGGCTCATGAGTTGATTTCTCTAGCGAGTATTGGTGTGGATGAATCGAAATGATTAAATATGAGTTATTCTTGGGCTTTATAGACTCACCAACATAATGAAAACACCAATCTTCAGTGAATAGCTCCAAGATAATGCAAACACTGACCACCATTTGTCTGCTTTGTGTTGTGGCTTTCATTTTACATAAATCGTCACTAGACAAACTAATCTAAATCTATTCAAAAGCGAAAATAGGCAGTGTCAGAGCTGTTCTAGTGTCCTATTCCTGAAAAAAAATATTAATTTTTATGAAACACATGAACCTCGTTACAATGCCCGCACCCTAGTGTTATTGTCTGACTCTACTCATATCAAGGCATCATTACATAGGCAAATTGGAAGGAAACCAGAGAGCTTTTAACAGAGGCAACTAAAGACAAGGGTGTCACCTGTTAAGCTGAAGCTGAGTGGAAGATTTGTAATTACAGAGTGATTATATGAGGAGCCAAACCCTTAGGAGCTGAAGTGTATTGCTCTGCCGCCAGTGATATCATTCACATCTACTTATCTCCTGCACTGCCAGCTAAGACTTGATCATTAGTGAATGTGTCACTATCAGGACTGTTCTGATAGTGCTACTCCAATGCCGGTCCTTTGTTGGCATTCCTCTCAGGGAGCTCAACTCCTTTCCCCTTCTTCCGGCAGCCTCCTGTCTGTCTGCTGGAGCACGTAAATGCAAGAAAACCGAAGATATGACTTTCACTAGGAAATTGTCAGAATGGCTTTTCAAATTGAATTTGAATCATTCGGCAGGCACGCATTTGATGTGATTATTTCAGGGCAAAATTACACAAATAAAAGGAGATTCAGGTGATTGCTTGTCATAACAACATAGTTTGGCTGGGGCCGGCTGAGCTGTTCTGACAGAGTGATAGCAGGTTAGAAGTCGACACCGCCGAATCTCGGTGAGAGCTGCTGGATCAGTAAGTGAAGTCATTCAGAGCTGTTCTGCTCGACATGTTTCACTCTGACCATGATGTGTTTCACCATCTGACAGTTGAAGATAACCACAGAGTAAGTGGCTGGCTGGAGTGTGTGTCTCTTTTTTTGGAGGGGGGCCATGGAGCATGGATGTTGAATGGTTCATCATGTGCAAAGAGGGAGGTAATAGATGCCGAGTCGCAGGCACTCAGGCCTGCTGATAACCCAGTGCAAACTGTCAGTCACACAGCAGAGTGGACAAAGCGTAGGTTGCCCTGTTTAGATTGCCTGCTTAATATCTGAATTGTGATTTGATGTTTTACTGATGTGTTTCTCCCACAGCTGACTGGCCCAGAATTGAAATGTTGCCCAATATTGTTTTTTTTTCCACCTCTGTAACTGCATCAGCTCTCTGGTGTGAGCTGGCTGTTATAAAAGTTTGACATCTACCATTCAGTAGTCACACTGAACATCAAACATAAACAGCAGTGACATCAAGGTTAGTCTGGAAGCCATCCGGTAAAGTGACCCGTTCTGCATGTACAAAATGTCAATAAAAACAGAGACAGCTGTGCCGTGTACAGAAACCCTGCAATACCCTGCTGGGCTTTGAGCAGTAAATGTCCATTATTATCTCAGCATCTTCCCCTCCAGCCTCCACTCTGTCTGGAGCTCTGCGATCATTTAGCTTCCACTTCCTCAGGCAATGCAGTTGAAGATGAGTTATCCATTATTTTGCCTGTCAGAAAGCAGAGAAACAGCTGAAAAGCATGTGGACTCACTGGCTGCTGATCTGTGCTGGAAATGTCCTCTAGGATATGAGCAGGGTTTTATTATGTATCTTGGTGGAAGCTTCCAGTATGATTAGACCAACTTTTGGATCAGACTGCAAAGCAAGAGCTGCACCTTGTAATGAAAATCAAGTGGCTGCTCTGCAGTCTGCTCTGTTGGAAAAACTAGTAAATCTCTCTTTTCTACAATGGATTTCTGTCTGTCTGTGTTGAATGCTCTTCATCTTACATTGTTCTGCCCGAAACCAAAACCCGATGTTTACTATGGATGTTTACATTACTGAAGACTTTTCTGCTATCAGCATAAGTGCACTGAATAAACCTTGACATACTCGTAGCCTGTTATTTGCAGTAATAAAAAATGACACCACCTTAGCTGAACTGAAAATATATATTTCTTTTAAATTGCTTTACAGCAGCTGCTGTGAGGGGCCTCTGGGTGGAGTTTCCATTAAAAGCTGCCAGCAGTCATATAACTGAGTTAAGTGCTAATATGACTATATTTGCAGGGAATTCCTGATTTGAAATACGTGTTTTATCAGTCCGAAATGAAACGTCAAATGTTTCAAAGGAAATCAGACAGCTTATTATTTTAAAGGACTGTATTCCCAAAGGTTTGGAGTTTTCATGTGCTGGTGGGAATCTCACACTCTCAGCCTCTCAGCCTCTTACTCATGCTCTCAGTTCAAATGAAAGCACAGGCTCAAGAAAAATGGCAGATAAATGGTTACTGGTCAATCCACAACTTTGTGCTCTGCCCTCCTGAGACAGTTGCAGTGAAAGCAGAGGAGCTACGCACTTTTTCCTGAGTAGTTGTCGGCGAGCTACTGGCAACTGGCGCGTGGAGATCTCCCCCCCGGCGACGTGCATTCAGTTTGAAAAGACACATTTATACAACACATATGCCATTTCCAAACTGAAACAAAAGAAGGCACTGGGTTTTTACAATTACTTTCAGCGTAGTCACAGTGAAACACTTTTCACTGTTGAAGCATGGGATCGAGGAATAGCCAGTAAAGACAAAAGTAAAAAACCTGTGTGATTTGATAAGAAAACCAGATATATAAGTGGGACAAAGTAACTGGGGTGTGGTTCTTATAAACTCCTCTGGGCAGAGTTTATGATTTCCTTTATAGAAAAAGCTCCCCAGGTTTTTCACAAACATCCTCTTTCTCGGAAGGCAAGTGAACAAAGCAACGATTCAAAGCAGACAGTTTGTACAGAGGTACCTCTGCACAAGCTGTCTGTGTGTTGTCGTCGAGGCAAAGTTTTCAAACAGTCGTCCTTCCTACTGCTTATTGATGGGCTCTCAGCAAGGTGTCGCTGAGTCAGGAAGACACCTGCCCTGAGCCACAGCAATCTGTAATCATGATCAAAGCTCAGATCCGTCAGCTGGGAGCCTGTTAGTGTCCTTGCTTTAAGCTTTGTTGTTTTGAACGTGCTCGTCTCCCTTTGGTGAGCCCTGCGGGCAGTTACAGAGGAGGCGAGCTACACACAGTCGTGTGGACAGTGCAGGGTGGAGACTCAGGCACAAGCAGGCACCAGGCCCGGGTTTGTGACAGGGCTGTCTGCAGAACTTATTGATCTGTGGAAAGAGATCTGCATCCTCTCTTGAGCTACCAACACATCACTGTTTGTCACTTGTGATGGTGAGCAACTTTCTGCTCCCTCGCTGACTCTGGATGTGTTTTATACTCTTTCTCCTGTCATGATCTACATTGCTCACACAGAGCACTTTGTCGTTCTCTCTCTGAAATCCAGCCATTGCCCTTCTTCTTTTGCCTTCTGTCTTAAAAACCCACCAAATGATTGATCCTACGCTGTGTGTCTGGCAATTAAGGAACCCCCCTCGCACCTCAGCTAAACATATCCTCTAACATCCTCCTTTATCTCAGCACTGTGATAATTACCCCGTTGTTAGACCTTGAGCTTGAGAAGTAACACCTAACCAAGGGCAACGTGCCGCGTGCAGAGCAGGACTGTGATTCATTGGCATGTATATAGCTGGCCATATATCTTCAAGGAAGCAGTAATAGGTGGGGGTAGCGAGGTGAACATGGGGAAAATGGGCTGCCATTGCTTGAGTGGCTGCTAATGTGGTCTTTCCAGGGAAACAACTGGAAAGATGATCTGTTATTATTATGTTCTAATGGCCTAAACAATACAAATGAAAAGCCTAAAGCTGTACATAGGTTTTACACGATCAAAATTGATATGTATAGGAGTACAGCTCATTTCACAGAGGCCAAGGTGACACCTTCAGATTGCTTGTTTTGTCCAACCAACCGTCCAGTACCCAAGGACATACAATTTACGATGATGTAGAGCAGAGAAAAGTGGCAAATTGTCCCATTTAAAAAGCTGGAACCACTGAATGTTTGGCATTTTTGCTCAATAACTTAAACAGTTCAATTTTAATTTTAGGTGAATTAAATATCTTGATTATTTGACTGTTTCAGCAATAGATACGTATATTCTTTATCTCAAACACTGGATCACATGTTGGCTGCTCCACTTTCAAACTAGAAAAAAATACTCCACCCTCTCTCTCAACCATTGTTTTCTGCTCTGGCATGTCAACTGTGATCCAGACCTAATCTACCAGCCCAATAGTGAGGTCCCTGCAGGGAGTCCGGGGGCCCCAGGCCCAGAACCAATGCCTCATCTGTCTTCAAGACAGGCTACAGGCAGGGGCCAGCTTCGCGCCTGTCCTGTCGTGCTTGCATATGCAGAGCTACGAGGGGATGTTGAACCCTGAAGCCTTCATCTGGTCACCAGGTGGGCACCGGCACAGTGGCCTGTCTCTTCCCCCACATTCTGTCAATGAGCGTGGAAATGAAAATCAGTGAAGATGGCCCTATTTCCCCGCAGGGAGTCTCAAACCTCCTCAGGGGCAACAAGCAGGCGTGACCATACTCGCACACTGAGGTGACGATGAGCAAATAGCATGGGAAGTTAGTTTTACTAGCTGTGCTGTTTGTGCAGTTTCCTGTTTTCTCTTCTGGCCCCATTTTGTTTTGGAAGCTTCTCACATGTCTCACATAAATGTTTGCTGGAATAACATTTAATATTGTTTTTCTTCCTGTTGTAAATTTCAGTCATAGCTTTGTCACGTCACCAGGTTAGAACAAACAATCAGTCTCGCAGTTATTCAAACACACACACACGGATGCTCTCCATCAATGTGTTTGTTCTCCATTACGCTAATGTCATTTGTTTGCTTGTTTGCTTGTGTTTTGTCACACAATGCAACCATCTGACTGTAGTTCACAGGCTTTACAGCACTGTCTGAATCTGAGTCTACCCGCAGTCAAATTAAAAAATTAAAGTTTAGTGAAACTGCAGTTTTTCTGAATGTCTACTGTAAGCATCAGAGTACTCAATAAATAAAACTGAGTACAATCTTGCTGACATTCAACAATAAAGCTCCACCATACTGCAGAGGACAGACAGCCAGCCTTATGGTGAGTTGTTTACTCTGGCAAGTACACTCAGAAAGTCTTGCAATTGTGGCAAAGTGAATGACATGTTGCCCCCGACAAAGCTTTTGCAGGCTCGTTTGTTCCTTTCGAGAGGAAGTCAAATACGGCTTTAACAAACTTCGTCGTGACACTGCAGCGAAGGAGACAAACGGCCTGTTTCAGCCGAAGCCAGGTGCTGATTAATCATGAGATTAGAAATTACCAATTTTTAACTTTTTTTTTTCCTCAGCAGAAAAATAACCCATGAAATGAGGCATTTTAGATAGCTGCTCATCTTTGACCGTCCCTTCCCTCATCTCTCCCCACTTCTCTCTGCACCAGCACACTGAGTAAAGAATACATTAGAGGGTAATGAAATAAGGGCATTTAAAGAAAGATTTGAACTGAGTGTCAGTCATGGGTAGGCGATCACATTACCAGTTGTCCGTTGCACTGACTTTCCTTCCCATTAAGAGGTATTATAAAAGCCTCTAAAATGTAATTACAGTGGAAATGGGCTCGTGTCTGTGCTGCTGAAATGTTCAGGAATATACAGAGAATTTTATTTAGCGTTTCTTTTTCTTTTTGTCGGTGCCCTTATGCAGGTATTTGGAGACTTCATTAGATCAGAAAATCATCTTTTGGCAGCTCAGCTTTCCTGCCCTACATTTCCTGTGGAGTGCATTTACATGAAATGTAAGAAATTGCAAGCTACACTTGGTCAATTTGTAGATACAAATCCCAGAAACCCCTGCACATGTCTATATTGAGGTAAAAGGAGATTCAGACGTGGAAGTCAGATGGCAAAGACGATTTTTAATCAGCCTCTTCCTCCCCTGTGCCCCAAACCTCAGCTCTGTTACCTCTGCTTCTTCCCACCTCCATTTCAGGGGCTGATGAAGGTTGGTGGGAGCTGAGGCTGGGGGGAGGGTGGTGGAAGGAAAGGGGCTCTGGAGGCCGCCCGTGGAATCTTTGCATACCACCAAAGAAAGTGGGAGGGATTTTTACACCTCTACAGGCTCCAGACCCCCCCCACCCACCCTGAGTGCCTCCCAGCCAGCATCATAAACTGTGTAGCAGCAGCTGGTGTCAGAGAGAAAGATGGAGAGAGAGGAGTGACGCCCTGCTATCTCACTTACCATCTTCTTTAAATAAAGGCCAGTAAGCAGCGAAGGAGGGAAGGATTACACAGAGGAGCAGTAGATGTGGCACCCATCCCTACAGCGAATCACCAGATGGAGCAGATCTAAATCAAGTTCCCCCTGCTATAAATACAATGGAAAACAGGCAGACACAGGGAATAATAAGCGGCAGCATATGCCGTGGTCAACCTCTGTGGGTAGAAAGGAGTGCTATTCCTCCATGCTTTGCATTTCTCCTCTGAATTCATCCATGAAGGCGCTCAGTTTAGCACGCACCACAGCAGAAGAAGCCCTGGCAGCGGGACATGCCAATCACACCAGTGACCCTATTTCCATGTTTTCTCTGCTCTGGAAAAACAAGTTGTATCCAGTGAAAATTAACTCATATGATAAAACACTGAGTTCACCTTCATGGTTCAGCAGCTGCTTAATATTACGAGAGACTCTGCGCCTTATAGCCCTGTAATTAAATGGTGAACAAGGGGCTAGTTGGGTTAAAAGCTGCCGTGTTTTGTTTTTTTCCACCTATCGGGTATCATAATCTTTGGATGGGTGGAGGAGGGTTTTCTTTGTTGGCCCACAAGGATCAATTAAGCCATCAGGAGGGAGAGACAGTAATAAGACATGTAATGGAAGGTCTGTGTTCCTTGGGGAACAGTGTTAAATTCATCACGGCCTCGTGTTCACACATTTATCACTGGCACATTACAACTCGTAATCAGTCACAGATGTCAGGGGTAGTGCTGACTCTCCTGTCACTCCTCACGTCTTGACACTGGTATCAGTTACTGCATAATGCATTTAATGTATGCTCCTTCAAACTGTCCATTAGGATCTCATGAGATCAGATTAAATTTAATTTAATTAGGTAATAAATTATGATAACTGGAACATAAAGTTTTTGTGGTGTCTTTTATTCATAATGGAAGATTTTCATCACTGAAGTGGACAAAATTCAGTTAAGTTTCCTTACAACACGATGCCTGTGCAGAGGAAGGATACAGTGGTAACACCTTCCCATTTGAAATGAGTTTCCAGTTGAGAGTAGCACACTCCACACATGAAGTGTGATCCTGGATGTTTCATCTTCACATTATAACACATGCTGCACATGTCTGTCTGGCAGGCAGACTTGGGTAAATCTATTTGCAGCTTTCTGTCAGGAGTTGGTTTCACACTTGCTTCCACAAGTTGGTTTCATTCTAACACTGCTGGTGCCAAAATGAGGAAAAAAGCTATTTGTCAAAATAAATAAAAGTGCAAAAGCATTAAATAAGGTGCTTGATGTATGTGTCCCTACCAGCCAATCAGAGTACAGCTCAGCTTCCAAGCTGAGGAGCTGATGGGCGAGTTGCATGTTGTATTCCCAAGGTGAAGTGAAACAACAATTTCAGTCCAGCAGTTCAGTATGTACTGACCAAAATACTGCTGCACTGCACCTTGTAATTTCTGCGTTTTGGAATAAAGTGATTTTCTTGCACAGCCAGCCCGCAAATTTCACTTTGCTTTTTGTGGCCTGGCAAGAATTTCAACCACGCTGTACAACAGTTGACTGACAGCCTGCTCCTTTACTCATGCATCATTATAAACCCGTCCTGCACCTGACTGCACGCCACTCGTTTGACTGTCATCTGTTTTTCCATAAAATTTTCAAATTAACTTCAACTGACCAGCAAAACTGGTCAGAAATGAGTCACACAGTTAATAATCACACTGTTTTGTATCCATGACACCTGGTTATTCACCATCTTTTGGAGTGTAGATGGTTTTGAGTCACACCATCTAAACTGTTCCCCATAGCTCAGTGATTGGTTTGCCAGCTGTCAGGCTCAGTCCATTCTCAGTGGATGTTTTCTGAGTTTACAAGCTGTATGGTGGTATAAGGATGAGGGTTTTGGAGGATTCAAAATAGCTTCTAACTTCTCCTGAAAACCAAAAATTTTTACTGACCTAATGATGCATGAGTAGGTAAGTAAGAAGTAAGAACTAGGAATAGAATGGATACATGATACCTGTTTTTGTTTTTGAAGGATTAGCAATCATAATAGACTGAGGTGAAACATCAAACACTGTAAGTTGCAGTGATTTTGCAGTGAGATTCTAACCTAAAAACCCTTCTGTGGTTAGAGACTGAGACCAGCAGCAGATGTATGTACAACCTGTTAACCAGTGTGTCTGTATATGCTCTTGTCTATTCTAGTAATTGCACCCCTGCCTTGCTGCGTGCCTCTTGTGAAAGAGTTAGTAGGTATCTGTATTTTCGATAATAAGGCCCTTTGTAAGCGGTGTAGTGGATCCCTTAAAGAAAACATGGAGAACGGAGACGCTGTGAGAGTCTTGCAGAGCGCTGCCTGCCTAGTTGGACTTGCCATATGGTGTTGGTGGAGGAGCCAGCGCCTTGGGAGGATGCAGCCGTATGGTGGCAGGAAATACACAGACACAGCAGTATGGCAAAACAAGACAGAGGAGGAATGCAAGTCTCCTTGCTGCAATGCAAACAACAGACTTAACATGAGAGCATGCCGTATGACAGAGACAAATGAATGAGAGGATAAGAATGGAAAGGGTCAAAAATGACCTTCAAAGTAAATTACAATGTGCACAGCAATTCATCTGTTCTCAGTGCAGCCATAAAGGCTAATGTCTTTTAATACGTCACTCCGCATCAGCATCTTTTTCCCTCTTTCTTCCTGTCGTGTTAGACATCTTAACAAAAGAGCCGCAATGAAATCTGTTTTCCTCTAAAGCACCACAAGTTTCTTATTGAATTCAGCCTTTGACACGGGCTCATCAATGACACCACGAGTCAGGTCCGCTGCTGTTTGATATTTTAAAGGCATTTCTGTTCTGCCTTACACACTTGAAAAGAACGATCGTGGAGCATTCAGAGGATTGATGAGGAGCTAAAAGCCCTAGCAGAAATCAGCCCGAGGAATCTGTTAGCAGCAGTGAATGGGTGGGTGAGTGTGTGACCTTTTCAGAATGACTCGGAGGATTTCGGTGCCATCTGTACCCTCCGGGTACCAGTAATCCCATTGCTGCTGCACTCAGCAGTAATGGGTACCTTAAACCTTTGCAACATGCCCCTGATCTTAGTCACACACACGCTCACAGGACCACACTCCTTTCTTTGTTGCAGTCTCCACTGAAATGCATCTCGTATATCTCCCTTTGCATTTTTTACCTGTTCTTGCATTAGTGTCATTGTGTTCTAGTGTGATTAATAGATAATGCTTACTCTCTTCCTTTCTGTTGATATCATAACAAAACATTTTTTTAGGGAATTTGCCAGAAATAATATTTATCACTTTGCTATTAAATAGCACAAATTTAATCAAGATAGAGGCACAATTTAGACACTTAAAGAATATTTAATAGGTTTTTTTTCTCCTTTTGACCTGAACTTGAATCCACTACAGATGTATGTATTGTAGTCATTGTGGCTGCCATATCAGGTTTTCTCCATCTTAAAATGCATTTTCAGCCAGCGCAGATTTCTCTTTATTCTTTTGTATTCTCTCTTAACCCTGTTGGCTGAACTTTGAAGTACTCCTAAATGAAAGCATGCTGCCTGGGTGTGTTTATTGACTCAGTTGTGCTGTCACGTTTATGCTTATGTGCCTGCCATGCCTGGGTGGTGAAAGACAAAAAAAAAACATCTTTTGAGAGTGAATACTGTGGTCCCTGCTGAGAGGAAGCCTATTTTAGCTTTGGCTTCATGACAAAAACTGAACATGCTTCAAAAAATAACAGGAATTCCAATCCTGTTTTGGACGAAGGTACTGCAAAAAAAAAAAAAAAAAAAAAAACCAACAAGGATTTATGAATTAATTCTCAGATGTAAAATGATACCTCGTGAATACACTCATATACACACCTCGCCACTACCACCAAAGTCAGCATTATTCTTGATGTTGGTGATCTATCCTTGGCATTTTCTGTCTCTGGCAACTTAATTTCCACTCGTCGTGACAATCTGGAGACTGTGCTGTGTCGGAAAAGGTTTAGCAATTTGTTTTGTTTGACACCTGCTTGAGCAGCTTAGCTTCCTGTCAAGCGTGTTGCAGCTGCTGGAAGTTTTCTGCTTTTCTTTTCATGACTCTCCACCTCATTTTCCTCTGCTCTGCATTCCCCTGTGTGGAGAACCCAAATCTTATGCCCTCACTCTGTTTTCCTCGTCTCTTGATGAGTGAGATACAGTGGATGATCAAAGTCTTTCTTCCTCATTGTGGTGGTGAAAAACATAAGAAGCTTCAGGATATGGCACAGATTTCTCTAAAGGATATACGCCGTGGACTGCCAGAACAGCTCTTCATATTATTCTCCTTTGTTTTGTTTTGTTATTATTTTTTTTTTATAGTAATTAGTTTTAGTCTGAACACTTTAAAATTGGCGCAGGCTAAAGATCTTTCCTCAGCCTTCAAGAGACCACTTGAAGTGAAACAGAAGCATAAATTGCAATATTAAACCTCAGGGAAGTGGTTTTACCTTTGTTTAATAATTCTCTCATAATTTGAAATCATTTTCAGAGGTAGGAGGAGATGATGAAGAAACTTGTATTTGTTTCTGCAAGTCAAAACGATAGAACAAACAGCAGGATGGAAGAAACATAAGACTGACAGTCCAGTAATAAGACGAGAGCTAAGCCAAACTCTATTGAATTTGTGCGCCTAGACCATATGCAATATTTTGTCCTCGTCTTTGATTTATTGTTGTGAAGCTTTCATGCAGGACAGGTTTTTTTGGTGTTTTTTATTAAACTGGCTGAAGTGTGTAAGTGCTTCCCTGAGGAATGATTCATTGCTGGTTTGCCGGGACCCAACCAAAGCTCCCCTCCCTAACATATGAACCACTGGAGCAGCTGGAAGAGTTTTCTACCCAGTGTCCCCCTGGTTTCTGCTGTTCATTCATCTCAACATTGATTTTAATAGTTGGAGAGGTGGGGTTGGGGTTCAACTTTTGAGGGATGGATGGTCTGTGGGCTGCGAAGTCTGATCTCATTTATATTTTTTTATAGCTTACAAGGAGAAACACTATATTATAACGCAGCACAACCACATCCCCCCCTGGGTGATGAATTGTGGACGATTGCCTTTGGGAACAATCAAACCAAAAGTCAGGCTCGTATTTACCTTTTCCCCAGGAATAGCCAGTGCAAATTTTTGCATGCTGGCAGCAGCACAGCATGTGCAAATAAAGATCTTAACTCTGACCCCCCTCCCAGCCACTGTTTGCTTGTGATCATCAGATCAGTTGCGGAGTAAGGACACGGTGACCTTCAGGTTTGGGGGATGGGGCATTTTTTTCTGTAGGGACTTACCCAGTGGGTTGAACTCAACCTCTCCTCCATCAGGAGTTCCCATGTTCCCAGACACCAGCGATTGTGTCTTAATGAATTCACTGAATACTAATCAGGCAGCCTAAGTCCAGGGGGTGGGGCAGGGCTTGACACAGACAAGGTCCTTTATAAATATGCAGAGGAATTTTTTCTCCTGCTGTCATCACATTCTTTCTTATTTAGAAAATAGCAAAAAAGAAATAAGAGTTGTTGCCTTTGAGATATCTCTTTTAGTCTGGCCAAGTCGAGTTGCTGTCCTACTTCATCTGTCAGTTAATACTCTTGTTTGTCTCATTATGGAGTTGTGACAATTCTACTTTGATTTAGCTTGTGTCCTGGGGATACCCTGTGATTGTTTTGTCCTCACTGACTTCAACTCGTTCCAATTCAGTTTGTGTATATTTCGCTGCCGAGGCCCTGTTTATATAAATCTTTCAGCACCACTGGCCAGAGGTTATATCCTCTAACATTAATCAAGACTCAACAGACTCCTAATCTTTTATCCGAGTCCTGTTAGCCCCACGGACAAACTCTTTATGACTCAATCAATCAGACTGACTAGCTCTGAAATGTCCAGTGGTACATTCTCAGCAGCCCTTGGCAGGCTATTCAGTCACTGCGAGGCTACCATAACAGTGCTGTAATCAACATTCAAGAAAAAAGATCCATCCCTGAAAGAAGAGTTTGCACATCATACATTGACCTATGATCTCGGACAATTCGGTCTTAATTTGTGAGCAGGAACAAGCCCCTCTTAAAACCACAGGCACTCAGATTGATTTAATCAGGAGGCGTATTGTGGTCGAGGGCTTTTGACAGTGAATGAGAGCCTTTGTGGACACATGGCATCACAGAGGAGAACTTTTCTGCCTCATCACTGAGAATGCTATAATGACACAAAGTTAATTTCGCTGTGAAGTTTCACAGTTTCATCCTACAAAGTTGATCTCTAATTCATCATCAGAGCTGCAGACCCAAGTTTTATCTCTCATTTTAAGCTTCTGAAGAGTCATTCATGTTCATGAATACTGATGGAACTTTATGCAGCTCTATCTGCACGGAACTAATACAACCTGAGGTCGGGAAGTGATTTGTATAATTGAGCGTGATCGCTGATGATTTTAATCCCGATGCAAGTCTGCCATGATCATAATTTAAGTGAAATTCCAGAGCAAATTACCTGCCACATCTCAGTGAGACTTACTAATCCCATGTAAACTGAACATGTGTCCTCTTCTTTCAGATGCCAAATTTTGCTCTTTGTTGTAAAACTGAAGGCAGAAGTGGAAGAAGTTTTGCTTAGTGACAAACTCCGAAATCTTTTGACTTCACAGAACTGTATCCACTGCACTGTTCCCATGTTTTTCAGGAAACACAGAGACAAGGAGCTAATTGATGCCGTGCTATTAGTCCTGTGTGAACGGAGCATAAAGCAATAAAAGTGGAAATTCTCTCTTACCACCCAACCGACTGTTGGAGGAAACCTCTGGTGCTTAAAGATCATTGTTCTCACATCTTATTGCATCTGTTTTTCTTCTTTTTTTTTTTCCTCTTTGAAACGTCTTGGCGAGAGGCAGTTTTGCGAGGACTCAGGGAACTATTGATTTTCATTCGTCCTTGGTCCCCTGCTATAATCTGTGGATTCATGCGATCCACTGACTCTTATGACATGAATGCCTGCAGCTTGATTGAAGCCATATGTTTATGGGAGGCAGCAGTGTAATAGAGGTGTTAAGTCTGTATTGTATGAAGTGTAGTAAAAACAATCTTGGCCCGGCCACCATCCTGTTTTAAGATTTCTCACCTTACTGGAAACACATCACAACGAACAACGGCTCCATTGTTCATTCTGCTTTACATCATGGTTTTTCACATTTTTATAAATGGACACAGGAGTAAATAAAGGGAAGCCATGAATTTATTTCAGACAATTACGGGTGTTCTCTATAATTATCCATACAAATTGTTTCATTCTCAGCCCACCTGCTAGTGCTCAATCCTTTGGGTTTCATTTTGTCTGGGTTCACACTCATCCAGCTGGTTTTATTTCTTTACCTTGAATGTTTTGGATTTAGTTTGCCTCGGGCTTAACTGACAAAATACAAACTGTTTAGCAAGATGAAGATTTGAATGAATGTGCCTGTCAAAACAACAACCCAGTCATCACATTTAGCCAGCGCTCTGACCAAGAAGCAAAAATAATCAGCAGTTTAGGAAAAGCCCTCAGGCACTCCGCATATTTCATCATGTTTTACCACACCAGACATTTTTAACACCAAAGTGAAATAAACAAGTGTGACTGTCGTGTCTCTTTTCCACACAATCAGCATTAAAGAAACTGTAGTTTATTCTAGATCGTATTTTATTACCCATGGGTTCAAAGGATTCCCTGCAGCATTAAGAAGACAAGGCTTCACCAGGAGGCTGCAGTTTCATCACTAACATTTATCTCAGCATAATAGCATCCGCTTCAATTTACCTCAGTACTTTTTACTACCCTGTCAGAGATGGCATGGCAACATAAAAAGCAAGATAATAGTAAATCTTAATATGATATGGAATTGGTAGCCTTTTCTTGACATCTGTTTGGTTTCAATCTGTGGAATCATCGGGGCAGAAATAGCTTTTCATCCTTGAGCGGACAGGATAAACCAGATATTATATGATTATGTAGGATCACAATAACAATTCAGTATCATACAAAATATCAAAAGCACACACAGTCCTGCACAACCTCTCCGTTGAATTGCCCTATTGAATTGCTTGCAGATTACTTGACATGTTACGTAATGTGTTCTCATTCCCATCTGTTTCCCTCCTCCTGAATGGCTGTCACGTGTCAAGAAAACAGCATGTGATAAAATCTAACCTTTATCAATCGATACAGAAGCAAGAAAAAAAATTAAAACATAACTTTCACAGGCTTCACGTTTTTCAAAACAACATACACTACAGGTTAGCTTAGCATAGACTCAGACTTAGCTAGCATGGACAGACACATGCATCTTCCCCCTGTTTCCAGTCAATGTACAAAAAAGTTGTGAATATCACATTCAGTGTTAGTGGACTCTTCTTATAAATGCTTGTATCTGTTCGTTCACTTATGAAACTTGAAAGACACATTTTCTCCAGGTAAAAACATACTTAGTTCTAAAAATGGTAAAATATCTTCTGTTTCTGTTTTCTACTTTGTTTGGATTTCATATAAAAAGTGATATTCCTGTTGTCTTCACAACCTTCCTGGGCTTCAGAATGGGCCTCATGTCCTCCTGAGATTTCTCTCTTACTGAATGGTTTTTACATTACACCCACACAATGAAATGCTGGGGGGAGAAGTGACCTGTTGGTTCAGGGAATATTTGATTTTTGCGAATTAGGTAAGGCTGCTTAAACTCTATCCCCAAGGGTAATAAGCTAGTTTGGTCTGTGTCCCAGAAGACAGCATGAATGCAGTGGGCCGACACTTTAAAAACAAGCTATGGAGTACTTTGTACACTTGGCAGTGGGAGTCAGTTTTTCCTCGATCCCTGAAGCGTTGCATTGTCTTTTGAAAGGAGGCTCTTTGTGTTTGCAGTATGGAGCTGCTCACATGATGAGCCCCAGTACTGTCAGTGAGGCATTTTGATGTCTGGCAGTGTCTGCATGGAGGATACTAAAACATTCATTGCATATTTGGATGCTATTAACATGAATATTAAAGCGCAGATTGCAGCGTCTTTGATTTCCCTCTCCCCAGAAGGCCTTGCGTTAGCATGTTTACTGCTCATTGTAAAGGATAATTAAGGCAGGAACGTGTTGCTGTAGGTATATGCTGACTTTTGGACACGTGGCCCACTGTCATGCCTCTCTGTCAGGCTCTGTCAGTGGGAGGAGGGTGTTGCTCAACACATCAGACATGACCCAGTTAGAAGAGCTACACTTGTAGGACCCTATAAAGTGGATCCTACCCTGGGGAGGATTTCCATACCCTTTGGCTTTGTTGTTCTGCTCACACGTTTTCTTCTTCACTCGACTCGCCTGTCTGATGGGTAGAACAGCCATCACTTTTTAAATTGAAATTCCAGACCTGCATACTAATGGACATTTGTATAATAGTTTGTAGAAGATATTCCCATTCCTTTTTAGTGTGTTTTTGCACTGATATTTTTGAATTACTGAAATATTAGTTAAATAAGGCTGAAAAACTGTAAGCTGGCTTTGACTCTATCTTTGTCATGAGCAAGTAAAGTAGCCTATTATCACCACCCTGCCACCAAGCCTCACAATGATAATACAGTAAGTCATTAAAATATTGCAAGATATTGCAAAAGCTAATCTTCCCTTTGACTTTGGTGGGAAAAAGAGGCAGTAAATTAATACCAGTTCAGTATTTTAGCAGTCAGGTGATCTTGACATTGCAGATTTACTCAGATACAAAGTAACCCTGGACTCATTGTTTCCACTGCTCTTCATGATGATTTAGATTCCAGCACTAATTTATCACAGAAGTTACCACATTTTTAGAAATATGTCAAGAGAAAGTTAAAACTGTACGACATTTTGGAAAAGCTAGATGAGGAATTTCTCTCGGATGCTGCGGAATTCTTTCCCTTGTGTTTTTTGTGTGCTTGTTATTTGACTTCTCCTTCTTACTGAAAGGAGAGGGGAGAATGTCCAATTTGCAATGTGAGATCAGAGGAGACATGGTTGAGGTCACAGGGAGGCGTGGGTTTGTTACTGGAAAGAATGAGACATACAGAAAATATCTGCGCCCCCGTGCGAAAAGCTCATTCTCCCCACACACCCAGAAGATGTTCTCTTTTCAAAGTTATTTGCTATGTATTTAGCAAGCCCCGGTTTAATCTTGTGCACATTTTATGCACAATGTTGTACTCCTGAGCGGTAGACCTAATACTTTTTCTTTGTACTTAACACATGCCCAGTGCTTAATGGACCAGAAGTTCATTTTCCTCTTGTAATTGGTGTGTTTATTAATTACCGGTTGTAGTCGGAAACTGTGTGACAAATGAATGGTGTGATTAGATAAGGCCAGCTCTTGACAGAATGCCCGCGGGAAAAGGCACCGAAACAGATCAATATAACACAAGCTGCTGTTTCTGCCCAGGGCCGGTGATGGTGACAGATGGATGGACGTGGAAAGAAATGAAACTGTGTTACAGGAGAGGGGCACGAGCCAACAAACCAGGACTGTACATTGCTGATTTTTGGCCTGTTCCTTAGGAGTCATTTAAACTGACACTGTAACAATTAAAGTCGTCTCACTTTTGATGGTTTTCCATTACCACAACCTGAGTGTTTACGTACTTGTTAAGCACTTGTCAGGCTTCGATACAAACAAACTGAGAAGTTGGTCCAAAAACAGCATCCAGTGTATGATGTTGAATCATGTATTGCAGTTTGCTCTGCTGCATTTCTTACAGCAGAGCAAGATCTAACACTACCTGAAAGCACCTGGATTTAGGATCATCAAGAAGCTCTCCTCTCCAAAACATGCACATAATAACTGCTGTAAAAGCAGAATGGAGGACAGTAGCTCCTTTACTTTATATTCTCTTAAGTTCCTGTAGAGTAAATGGACAGTTGTCAGATATATAATATATAGTAACATAAAAGTTTGGCTGTGAAAAAAAATGCACTGAATTATTAAAGTAGTTTAAATTATACAACCAAAGCAAAGCAGAAACATACATCAAAACATCAGAATTTTAGATGACAAAAAGACCGTGATGGACCACTACTCCTCGGTGTGTTGATGGATGCAAGTAAAAGAACAATAAATTACAAAACAGCAAGTAAATCTACGTTAAAAGAAGTGAAAACATGTAGGTTTGGAGGATGGTATAAAAATACAACCACGCAGACCTCACATGAACACAAGCGAACAATGACTTGTGATTGTTAAGTTATTTGAAGGCCGATGGGATAAAGGCGCGTTTGTAAGGGTTTGACCTTTTTTGGGGCTGATGGTGGCAAGTACCAGAGGGAAGAGGGAGAAATTGCCTGATGTAGAGCTTGTTTGTCACAGAGCTCTGATCTTACTGTTCTGGTCAGTAATTCAGCTTCCTGTGTTTGATATTGCAAGCTGCAAAGTCAACAAAATACACGGAAAGTGACTCAACAAAAGACTGTAGATTGGAAGATCTCATGTGCAGTCAACCATCACACAGTAGGAAACTTATCTCAAAATACTGGAAATCTATCGTTTAATCAGAAAAACACTTCACAGCACTTGTCCTACTGGATGATTGCAGTAAGCTTTGGGTAGGTGCTGCAGAAAAAAACCACAACAGTGGTATTTAGCAAAAGTAATGTTAATAAAAAAATTATAATAGAAGACTGCTACTCAACAAGACTGATGTGGCTTTCTTAACAAGAGTGACAGACTGTTGGCTGAATAACACTTGAATGCCAGCCATTGGCAGGAGCAAGTGTTTGTATGCTTCACTGTGCACATCACATATCACACGTACTTCACAAATCCCTCCTTTCTCTGCATCCCCCTCATCCTCCATCTCTCAGTGCTCCAGAATCTAACGTTTCAACTGAAGCTCGAGATCCCCATCTCGCTCGCATTAAAAACGCCGGCTCCGCCAGCAGAAACACTCAAATAGGAGTGAGCCCCTCTGAAAACGACTGTCGATCCAACTTGAATGACAGAGAATCAAAGCATCATAAGAATAGCTGATATGCAAGCTGTACACGATGATGTGTGCCTGGTGTTTCAAGTGAAGGAAAAAACATGCCTCAACATGCAGCGATGGGTCTGTTGACAGATTAGTCACACAGGCTGTTTTGGCTGAAGGTGCACTGGGAACCTGTCACTGCCTCTGATTGAAGCTCAGACAAGTAAACTGAGAGAGAATGACAATGAGGTTAGCTGCACATGAACATGTTAACAAAATCCTTTTAATTTGAATGAAGGCAAATCTGTAGTAAATGAGTGTGAATGCGTGGAACTATATAAGATTTGACATTTTGTTTAAGTGAGCACAGTTGTGCAGACATTTTACCAGCTCTCCCTCTCAGCTGTTCTTTTACATAAAGGCAACACTGCATGAAATTGGTTTATTTTTACTATCCATTTAGTAATGAATCTTAAAATCTGACTTGTCTGTAAAATTAAAGTAGAAAAAGTGACGCTTTTATGAGATAATTGCTCTTTTTGCAACTTTCGCGTTGTTCTTTTTCCGGAGTAATGAGGCATTTTATTGATCCTAAAGCTGGTTTATTCTATAGTTCTTCATATTGTTGTGTTTCTGGAAAATTGTCTTAATGTATGAAGCCACATTGAGAATATGAGAGACTAGAATTATCTGAGTCCTTTGGGATTTTTTTTACCCCTGCTCCTTTAAAACAGAATAAGACCAAAAAACATGTAAAGGTGGATATTATGTTTGGCACTGCACAGGCCTGCCTTCCCAGGTGTGGTTGCTCTTACATTTCCCTCCCTCTTCTGGATGATCCTCCAAGCCCAAAAGGGAATGTCTTACATTAAGCCGGCCCATTCAGGCACATCCCCATTCCAATTCCCTGGCCACCAAAATTCTCTCCAGCTTAGCTGCAGCCTTTTCTCCCTGTCCTCTTTGGCCTTTTGAATGATAACCTTGAATAGTATTGTCTCGGGGCATGAAGCAGGGCAAAGAAATTCCTTGGTTCTTGACAGAGAGCAGGAAGGCTTGACAAAAGGCATCAGCACTCCCTAAATCAGAGAGTGTGGGGGATATGAAAAGGGGGCAGTTTTTCTTTCAGGTAAAAAGCGTTGACAGAAAAGGATGGGGAACAATAGTGCTGCTCTGATGGAATAAAGCACTTCTCTGTGTGCTTTTTAAAGCACTGAAAATGCAATTCCAAAAGTGAGCTCAACTACGATGATGAAATCTGAGGCAAGGATATGCAGAAGAGAGATCACTATATTAGAGCAGATTTTATGGATTGAACACTGATATGTTGGAGTGATTGTATTTGATTAAGTCCGTTTAACTGATCTCTTTCCCAGTTCATAGAATAGCCTTTCAGAGAAGCCATTAGGGCCTGAGATAGCCATTCTGATAACGACCGCACGGAGATCAATTGAAACTCGATCTGTGAATAAGTTGTCTGGCCTCTTATATTCTGCACTGCACGCTCTATCTGCCCTTTTCCTCTTCCTCTTCACCTCCTCTGCCTTAGAGGAGATTATTAGGCATCACCTGGCTGCCATAGCAACTGAAACAAGACTCCAAAATGGGCTAAGGTTTTATAAACAGTGTTTGTTGGCAAAAAGCACTAAGGTAAACAAACAAACCTCGCAGGCCTGTGTTGATACAGAAAACTGAGCACATCTTTAAGTTTGACCTGAGGGCCCGATTGATGCTGCTTAAGGGAAACTTATTTTGATTCTTAATAACCTCTGTGGAAGGCATTCAGAGTGACTGTGGACTGTGGTGGTGGCAGATTTCTCACATTTATGATCTTCTCTGTCCGTCTGTGTCGTGTAGTTGCCGCGTAGCTGCTGTAACAGCCTTCTGGTAACTTCCACCAGCTACCCTCATGGCAGCTTAGTGGAGTCCTGCAACGATTTCATCATGAGACGGCCATCTGCTCACAGCAAAATGAGCCACGTGTTGAAGCTGATCATGTTGTCTGAAAGAGAAATAAACCTTTCTGGGGTTCAGTGGAAAACAATGAAATTCACAGAACACCTTATCAGTTAGAACTGAAGTGACTGAATCCACAGAAGATTTTTCACAGACTTTGAATTTAATTTGTGACATGATGAACATGAACATAGATATTTCATTCTACATAACACTCAAAGTTGAGTTTGTCAGTTTTCTATTGCAGTGTTCTTATTTGACTTCAGCTTTTTCTCTGCTCTCTCTGTTTTCTGCTACAGTGAATACATTGTTCCCGAGGGGCTCATTAAGTTTTATCTAACGAAGTCTAGCATGTGGGTTAGTGCTTGTGATTGTAGCGTGTCCACTAGCTCAGTTGTTCTGAACCCGGGGGCCAGGACTTCAGATTTAGGCCAAGAAATTTGGTGGGAATTCACAAACCGCTTTAAAGAAAAACATATTACATAATACAAAATGCCTTCATATGCAGGCTGTGATGTGAGGTCATGAGAAGGCCGTGCTTCAGTCTAAGAGGTCACAAGCCAAAAAGGTTGAAGTGCCAGTGTAGCTGACAACCACATGCTAAACAACACAAATCCCAGAGTGTCTGTTTGTGCAGATCGGGGCGCATCGATGTCAGCTTAGGAAATAAAAGGACAGAGTGTATCAGTCTACAACACCACGCATGGAGAATCAGAGCCTGAGGTAGTTTCCTCTCACAAGACCACACTTCTTTCAAGCAGCTTGGCTCATTAACATTATGTGAAGGAACATTTTTCTGTCTTGGTAATCTTTCCCCCACATCCCAGTCACCAGCCTCCCTACCTCTGCTTCTCAATAACCCACATAGTGAGTGTGGAGGATGGGATTTGATGGAATTAACTATCCTGGGAAAAAATAAATAAATCAAATAAATAAAAGCCAAAAGAGAGATGTAGGACCACATACAGGGTGTCCACGAGGTCTTAAGAAGTATTAAAGCATCTTAATAGCCATTTTACGAGGAATTACATTTTGTAGCCATTTTTTTGCCTATTCGTCCAAAGTCTGTGTGCTAAAAGTTTACGTGAATTTATTTATTTATATTGCATAGCACTTGTGGGATTCTTCTGCACAGAGCAGATAGAGCTGGGCGGGAAGTCAGACACAGGAAAAGCACGAACATCCGGCCAATTTTCAAAATAAAACACCCTGTGCCGTCTCCTGATCGTATATCACATGTAACCCAACGCAGCTGAATCAGAGCTGGGCAGGCAGCTGGGCACGCGCTCTGTTTCCTACAACATCTCATTCATGTTAATGTTAATATTGACTTATCTTAAGCTCCTATAGAAACTCATTCTGTTCTGTATAGGTCTACTTATTTTTAGACTGACAAATAGAGCAAAACGGTCAGGTAGGAGGGCCCCTTACCAGAATTTTGCTTAGAACTGCAGGGAGGTCAGGGCCAGTGTTACTTTTACTATATCTCAGTGTATAGTAAAAGTAAGTTAAAGGTGTGCTCCTGCACAAAGTGGCTTTGAAGTCTTAAAATACATTACAAAGGTCTTGGAGGTAGTTATTGAAGATACTGAATTTAACTCCAGGATTCCCGTATATACACTGACATATGGTACAGAATTTAATTACACCTTGGAAATGTGTTTATATTTTTGCTCATCTGTTCCCACAGTGATTTGTCTTTTGCAGCACCTGTCTTAATAGTGCCATGGTAACATGTGAGTGCTCCCATTGATTTCACTCGCTGCAGCGTTGCAGGCTCAGTGACTTTATCCCCAAAACCAACAGGAAACACTGACGGTTCACCCAGAAAGAGAAAAGTTTTTTTTATGGTTCCACAATGCAACTGAGCTCTTGTCTTTCTTGTGGCAATAATTTCCCTCCTGTCTGTAGTCTAGAGCGATTTTAAGCACTCACTGTTATTATCATCATCATCTGACCTGATGTGGAAACTATGCACTGAAGTCTTTCTTCACCCATTCTTCTCTCTCAGCTGCCTGCTACAGAGCAGCAGCTCTTTATGGTTTTGATCATGTGAACAAATGTGTTAATCAAAATGATTGAGAATGCCCATAAATCTTTATTTTTCAAATGCAAATTTTACAGTTTGCTGGATAGAATAACAATGTCTTTGTGAGACAAACCCACATTTTGCTGGTGCTATTTTTTTTTTTTTTTTTTCTGCTGCAAGGAAATTCAATTTGATTACATGCTGCTGTATCTCACTGCATTACACAACACTTGAAAGAGAATTTCTGATTTTGTTAAATATTAATCATGAATACATTATCACGCGGGCATGCTTTACAGTCTTTACTGTTACAAATTTGAATCAAAACACATTTGAAAACATTATATAACACAGAATATTTTAATGACTGTGTGTATGCTCACTTGCTCCTGAACGCATTTTTATGTGTAGAATAGTGGGGTTTTATGCTCATCAGGGGTCCACGGTGGCTGCTTATACAGGGATTCACATCAAATGCTCCTGTGTCACTTTTGCTGTACTGCTCCGCTAAAGGTGGTAATTTTAGGTCTGAAGCAGAAACTCATCAGAAGTTATCTTAAGGGTCTGTAGAAGAAACGGCTGAGTTGTTACGTATGAAAATCCCTGGATCCCCTCTGATCCTGAGCTGTAATGACACAGACTTGGTCAGAGCCTTTTTATATCCCTTCATTCTCAACAACATGCCAGAGTTTCACTGAATCGATTTTCTACCACATATGCCATAATCAGCCAGTCTATTTTCTCCCAGAACCAAGGCGATGACATTCGCCGTCCTTTTGGCCGCATCTGGGGAAATGTCTTTTTCACTTTTCCTTCTCCACCTCCGATGTTAGCCGGTTTGTCTAGCCCATCTGCATTAGCATGTGGATTAATTCCTGCTTGTTATCTGGCCTAGATGTAACAAGGCAGTCCTGGATGGCAGGGGTAATCAGGTTGGAAGGCAGAGCTTTCTTGCCTCTCTTCCTCTGCTGCCATCCTCACATCCCAAAACTGATAGCAGGGCAGACACATCGGCGGGGATTAAGCTAATGTGATGGCAGAGCCACCTACCAGGGGCCCCCACAGGGTAATTTCAAGAGACAGGGCTTGGCATCCAGGGAATAACTTGTCAAGACCTGGCTACAGGCAAATATTGAGGATATTAATCCTTAATGTAATGGCCTTGACTAGATCTTACTCTTGTCTCTGTGTGCAGCTTTAAGCACAGTCATAAGTCTCTTTAATCACTGACATAAAGCAGTCCCTCAAGGATTTTCCAGAGTTTTACAGTAATTATTGCATATCAAAAAATGCTTGTTTTTTTCGCCGTTGCCTCTGTGAGAAATTGCCAAGCTATTTGCATATGTTCGTTGTTCATTTGCTGCGGTTTTATGAGCTGCTAGCAGAGGAGTGCTTTGTTTTGGTGCAGTAAAAACGTGATGAAGTGTTAAAGTCAAAATCCGTGTCATTTTACAAAAGGATGTGAGGCTTGTTCAGAGGTAAAACTGCTGGAACAGGTCAGAGCTGCCTCCCCATCTGTATCTGCTGGAAACGGTTGATAAGGTGGAAAAAAAAAAAAACTCACTCAGATGAGGTCACACACACACACAACTACCAGAGAGCAGCAGCTCATTGTCTTTTTTGGTCATTTTAATTAAAACATAAATGAAAGAATGAGAGGGAATCCAGACAAAACCTAACTTTGAATTCATTTCACCTTGCCGGATATCTGGATGCAGCAAAGAAAACAAAACAACCGACTGCCTTTTTTTTTTTTTAACTCATTAATGAAAAGATTTTTAAATTATGAAAAACCCGCCGAGGCGAGGTCTCGCAAAAACAATGCAGGCCTTCCTCAAGGTGCTTAGCGGACACTTTGATGTTGAGAGTTTGTCCTTGCTGCAGTTTTTCCCTCACAAACGGTGTCTTGTCAGCCTCCAGCCGTGTTTGGTGATATTTTTTTAACCCCCAGTGATCTGCCGAGTTCCTGTAATTCCTTCTTCACTGACTGACTCTCCTTCTCTTCTTCTTCTTCTCAGGTCTGCTTATAGGAGCGGGCTGCGCACTCTATCCACTGGGATGGGACAGTGAGGAAGTACAACAGACCTGCAACAACAGCTCAGACCAGTTTCAGCTAGGTAAGATGTCTACCAGGAAGATCCATCACACACACGCAGCTTGCACACAGCACCTAAATCACGCACCAATGCTTCAACCTTGACTGCGTAAATTTGTCTCATGTTTGCTGAGCGTTCTGGTCCCAGAACAGATAAATCTCTGATAAAGTTGGAAACTGAGAACAGACTTTATTATCTGGCCTTTGACATTCTGCCTTGTTTAGGAACCAAGCAGACTCTGGTACTGTCATATACCCAGGAGACACGATCCCTCGGTATTTAAAATGTATGATTAAGAGTCAACAGAACCTCCAGTTGCTGTCAATTTCTGAAGTGTTGTATAGCTATAAATATGTGCTGAGAATAAGCAGGAGCTCGATCTGTGCTCTGTATTCAGCTGGCATTATCAGAACTATCTCACAGACAGTTATATGCTACTGTATCAGACACTAGGCAGGTAGAAGAGCTATTTATGCTGCAGCTTCTCTTTTATTTGTTGCTAAACAAATAGTGTTAGATTTTTAACCTGGATGTAAAGGATGTTTTTAAGACTTGAATTAACATTATTACCAAACCTAACCTATGTATTCAGGTGACACCTGGTACACTTACAGCCAACACTATAACACTGTGTACAGCTGTGTTAGCAGACAGATGTGTCCATTCTTACAGCATCTAAATCTCAGACATCTCCAATATAAATCACACAGATATGATTCTGACTGATTTAAATTCATAACCATCTCATCTTAAATACTGAAATTTCAGCCAGTGTCATCAGAAGTAATTACGTTGCATATCAAGTTTTCATCTTGTGATTTCATCTTTGAAAGGAGGACAAATAAATTATTGTTAACAAGTGTGTTTGCACTTGTTCGGTGCCGCTGGCATATTATATTTGCTTGTTGAAGACGACGACAACATAGTTATTTCAGTTTCACCTCATTCTTGTTAGCGCCTTGACAAGACTGTGATGTTCTCCCATGGGATCAGTGGATTTCACACAAATGATGCGTTCACCACAATAAGGACTTTGAATCTCTCCCTCATAGACTCATTCATTAATCACGAAGAGAGGAGTCGGTACTTTAGTAATTCAAAGATAACCTTGAATGTAGCTGCAGGACACATTAATTGCAGATGTGTTCAGTGTGAAAAGTATGACAATAGAACGAAAAATCAAAGTCATTTCTTTGACGCGACATGTTATTTAAATTGAATATTCCCACACAGTGTTAATGGGTAAACTGCAGCCACATTATGAAAAGACGGGAGGCTAATTTTCATTAAGTGTGACTCCAGCACAGAGAGAAATATACAACACCAAATGGGACTCAGAGAAAGAAGCATTTTCCATTTTGAGTCAGGTTTCCAATGTGAGAAAAAGGCTGAAATGATTTGTTAATGAGACGCCTCCTCATCCCTCCCACCCGGCCAATAATTAGATAACTATATTCAATCAGATATTCTCCTAAAATTTGATGTGATGTTTATAATGACAAGTCTTGATGGTCATCACAACATTTTCCAAATTTAGAGTCAAATGTAGGTTGTATCCTCATTTTACAATTCCCATAATTTCCTCTGAGGATTATAGAAGATGCGTCTTAAGGAGGCACTTTGTGTTTCAATTTGTGTTCGCTTTCAGCTTTTGGCTCTGTTTCAGCATCTTTTGCCACTGGTGTGCTTTCCACATACCAGACTGTCTGTTTGCAAATGAAGTCAAACTGTGTTCAGTGCATTTGTTTCAACGACGCTAACTCTTTTTCTCAAGAGGAAGGGAAATGTAGTGACTTGAACAAAAATTTTAAGCAGTTCGCAACATTTTCTGCTCTTAACACTAATGCGTTAATGTTAGATCTAAGACAATAATAGTGCATTATAACAGTGCACACAAATAGATTGTAAATCCAAATGAACATATGTATTTTAAATGAACCACAATTGGCTTAACAGTTCTTTTATTAGCAGGCAAAAGAGTATAAAGTAAAAGAATTATTAAAACTGAAAAAAACATAGCAGAATGGACCTGAATGCATCCAATTTTTTATCCTCGTGCAGTTTATTTCATCTAATTGAACTAAACAGTTTTAAATTTCAGCTCTTGTAGAGACGTTTTTTTTTTTCCTCTAACGTAGAAGTGATGTGAGATGTATAAGCAGTTTTCCTAAAAAGGCTTTGTAAATGTAGAGAAAATAATGCGGGTCCCTTCTGATACTCAGACATTCTGGTTAACCAAAATCGTCATTCCTTGGCCAAAGGCTTATCTGTCCAAATTTCACTGAAATCCATTCATGGGGTTTTGGAGATATCCCGCTGACAGACGGACAGATAGATAAACTACAGGGTGGACAGATATGATCCTGAATCCTCTGCTTTGCTCTGCAGGTTCCTGCCAGATCGGCTGGGCATATTACTGCACAGGGGCAGGAGCGGCAGCTGCCATGCTGCTGTGCACCTGGCTGTCCTGTTTTGCAGGGAAGAAGCAGAAGCAGTACCCGTACTGAAGAGAGCATCAGAGAGACGGGGACAGGCAGAGACCTCAGGCGGTACGACAAAAAGGGAGAGGACTCTGACTCTGTGGACTCACAGCAGTACAGCACATCGGGCACCAAAGACACCAAGTCATTATGGTGCTCTGCACATCATGGGACACTACTCATCTGACAACTGCAGGGACTGTTTCATAATGCAACACACACACACACACACACACAGCTTTGAAAACTGGTTCTTCTCTTAAAAGCTGTTCTTAAATGAAAAATATATGGACCAATCCTATTTGTAAAATCGTTACATAACGTTTCTTTAACAAAAAGAGTATTCTCTTTTTTCTGTCTTCCTCTCCTTCAGTCATTGATGTTTATGTGATAATGTGCCCTGTGATTAAGAAAAAAGAAAGTAATATTGCTTCATTGTGAACATTGAAGTGTTTCTGTCTCCTCTCCATATTTCATCTTTGCCTTAAACACAAACTGAAATGCAATAATCCCTATAATGTAAAGCAATCCAACACTGGCTGCCTGCTTCCTCAACTCAGCCTTTTCAGATTCCAAAATCTTAAGTGTAGTTTATTTAACACATTCATAAGATATATGTTGTGTATGATGATGTATTTTATCATATTAGCACATGTTTTGTATTCACTGTTCAAATTACTCTTGTCATTATTTTTGTTTTGTAAATAAATGTTTATTGAAATTCAGGATTTCAAGTGTTGAGTCAGTCACACAATACACCCTGGGGTAAACTGAACAGACCTGCACTCACATTCCTAAAAAGCTTTTCCCATGACCTCTTGATCTCCGTAGTATTCACTAGATGTTGGAGTCCCCCCCCCCACCCACCCAATCGATAAAGAGGATAAGTGCAGGCACTGCAATGAATTTAACTGTTCCCTATTATTGATGAGATAAATCCCATGACCTCTAGTCAGATTATTTGCCTTTTGATCAGGTTACCCGACTTCAAAGCTTCAGAGTCTTCTAGACAATGCCCGAGATGCAGTCATACCATGGGACTTTGAGTAGCTGTGCATCCATCAGCTTAATGCCGAGGAGTACCTCATAGTTCCTCAACCTGCCTTCGTAGTGTGAATAACAAAACAGTAACCTTTTCATAGCAATTACCACAGCTGTATGTGTGCCATCAGAGGCATGAGCTGCACCCAGCTTTCCAGTTACTATTTTTAGTCATTTTTTTCTTCGCTGTTTTTCCTTCCTTTGATTAACAAACAACACTTCAGAGATTCATCCAAGCCCAAGTGTACAAAGTCAGCTCATTTTCAATGCAGCTGTTCTCGATGTATTTGGCCCTCATTAGCATGCCCATTTTCTCACAATGCTCGGCATCCCCCAGATAATGCCCCCCCCCACACACACACACACACATCCCCTCTATACTCACTTGAGAAATCTCTCTCAGTACTTGCTCTGTTTAATATGTTAGAATGGCTCCTCTGCATTCTGCTCGCTCTCTGATCCGCTGTGCTGATTGATATCACCAGTGATTGTTACAGTGTCAACCAGATGCCTCATCAGCAGAAGCTGACACATTGGGGTCAAGTTGGAGCGTTCCCTCCCTTATATCAGTACCCATACCCCACACTGACAGTGAACACAATGTACTCTGAGGTCCTGTCAGTCGTAGGCAGCTGATTGTCTTAAAACATGCAAAATGTGTGGTACAGCTGCTCTCATCAGCTGCGGAGTAAAGGGAAATAATATGAATTTAGATTGACCAGAGCTACTGTTTGCAGCGCTCGTAGGTGTAACTTTTCAATCCTGTGAGGACCACACACTGATTTATACTCACAGTCATTGTATTGGGGTGGAGGTAGAAATCTCACAACCCTGAAAAATAAAAGCAAAACTGTCAGTATAGTTAGATAGCAACAAAGAAAGATATATGTTTTTTTTGTAATTTGGGTGAACTGACCCTTTTTTAGCACCTTTCAAGCCTACAGGATTTGAGCATTTGATATAAAAACATTTTGGGTGGAGTGTGACTCTAATGCAGGGGTGTCCAAACTGTTCCACAAAGGGCCGTGTGGCTGCAGGTTTTTGTTCCAACTAAGCAGCAGCACACCTGACTTGACTCATTTAATCAACTGATCTCAGTCTTCAGACAGTTGATTGGTCAAACTGTGTGCTCTTGATTGGTTGGAACAAAAACCTGCAGCCACATGGCCCTTTGTGGAACAGTTTGGACACCCCTGATCTAATGGGTAGAACAAAAAAACAAATGCAAATTTGCCAAAACTTAAACTATATAGACAAAATAACAATATATGTGTATCTCTTTGGAAATGACAGGGGTTAACTTTTCTTTTTCATTCCTGACCACAATATTCCGGATTTGGGAAGGCCAGCAGGATTATTAGCAGATCAGCTTTTCAGCTGTAGTATAATTTGGTCTTGGAAGGTCAGCTCATGTTACACTAACTCACACATCTTAGCAAGAGTGTTCAGGCTGGACCCAGAAAGTAGGACACGGAATAAATATTGTCTCTTTTTCTCCCTGTTAATTTTCTTTAACCTTGAAGGAAAATACCGTGAGAGGAAGAAAACATGGAGAGAAATCAACAAAAACAATCAAACCACTGAGTGAATGCTACTGAAGTTACGCTGTGGCATCACATTGTGCAGTGACTTTTTTAATATTGTTGGAGCGGGGATTATTAAAGGGAGAAAGCACGGAATCACCTTTAGAGAGTTCAGCTTGGCAGCCAGTTAGATCCTTCCACATCAATTAATTCTTCCTAATTAATTTTTTCCCGACAGTACCCTAGCGAGATAATTACTGCCCTTAAGAACAACTCTGCTTAAAAAAAGGTTTTGTGCTCCTATAACACCAATCTCCATAATGATATTGCATTAATTGATACTGCTGCAGGAAAGAATGATAGGGAGCCATGACTGCGACCATATAGACCCTGTAGAGGAAAACAGTGGCCTGTCACCCTGGTAATCCACAGAAATCATCAGTTGTAGCAGTTATTTTGTTGTGTAATGTGTGTGAATCTACTATCTTATTGATTTAAAATAAAATACCTATGTTTTGTTTATTGTTTCCCATTAGCAATTTACAGTATGTCTGCTGTAAGAGCTCTGCCCATCACCAGGTTTATGTGGACAGGGAAATAAAGGGAGTTCATGATGACATACACCAGACAATGTGCATCAGCAGAGAGGATCAGAGACTGCTGCTCAAAGCTCACACACAGGAACAGACAGATTACAACTCAAGGCTCACTGCTTCACCTACAGGGACACAGAGTGGCTGCGGTTAGCAGGGTTTTCAGTTTGTTTGAACTCAGAATAGGTAATCCCCATTCTCAGAGTGCATATCTGAGTAACAAAGAAAATACCATAATCTCCTCTGTATTTATAGTACCACCTTAACTTTTGAAAGGTAAGGTGCACCAATACAGGTGTTTCCAGTCTTGGCTGATTATACCTCTTCCCAGGTTGAGAGTGGGTGGAGCTATGCTGGGAATCACACAGTATCATCTGATTCCAGAACAGGCCATTTTCACAGCAGACATTTTGACTTGTCAGTGCAGGAAAAGCACAGGTGACACTCTGTTGTGTTCCAGTTCCAGTGTCCCAGTCAGCCATGACAGTGAGCAAGTATGCACAACACCCAGGACCCTGAAACCAAATGGAATTCAGTCATCATTCAGCTCATTATTTATACTTGTGCCTTTCCTACTGTGGCATGTCAAAATGTCTTCTGTGGAAAAAAGGGCCCATGATAAAGGTATAATTTGTTCTGTCCAACCTGTGCAAGAAAGCTAACAAGAGAATCCAAAAGAGATGTCAATCAAGAATGATCTGTATGTGCTCACACAGTCTAATCAGCCAATCAAATAATTAAAATCACCTGTGTGGTTTTAACATGGGTGCAGGGCCTTCAAAGTAAAATGTGATTCTCAAAAATTGGACAAATGAGGAAAAACTGTATTCTGTAGCCCAAGCTTAGAAGTCATCTGTCTTAAGGATGATATCTCCTCTATTTTATTAGCAATTTATTTATTTAAAATAAATTCACAAAGGACAGAAGACTACTTCTATGCTGCCCTCATTCTCATTTTGTAAGGTTCTAAGAGTGTCTCAGTTGCATGCCTCAGGTGTTTTCTATTTGCCACCTACCTTCCATGACATCAGTAATAGAATACACCTGTGGGCTAAATGTCTGGACCACTTCATTAACAACAGATGTAAATTTTTCAGGATAGAGAAGTAATAAACATTCAAATCCCCAAAGGCCTCCCTAAATTCCCTCACTCCCCTTCTTTATCACTTCATTCTCTCATCTCCTTCAGGTTATTTCCTGCTAAGAGTGGCACCGAGGGATGACAGGAAAGGAGCAGAAGAAAAAAAAAAATAAAACTTTGGTTTCCTCCCACAGATGTCTTTCTTGTGTGTAGTTAGCATCAGTGAAAAACAGTGAGATGCAAGCTGGCGTTTCCTTTCAAGCTTCTACAGTGAAAGTTCAAACCCAGGAAGCAGGATCATTTCCAAACCCCTGAGCCAGACCGCGACAGAAGGGACGGGCGGCGGGCATTGTGGGTAGCTGAGAGCCCCTGTGTGTGTGTGTATAAAGCCAGACCGCGACAGAAGGGACGGGCGGCGGGCATTGTGGGTAGCTGAGAGCCCCTGTGTGTGTGTGTGTGTGTGTGTGTGTGTATAAAGCCAGACCGCGACAGAAGGGACGGGCGGCGGGCATTGTGGGTAGCTGAGAGCCCCTGTGTGTGTGTGTATAAAGCCAGACCGCGACAGAAGGGACGGGCGCCAACTGGGACAGAAAATGTATGACAAAATGCCATGATGCTAACACTTTGGTTGTTAGTTTTTTTTTTTTATAGTGTTGTACTTAGATTTCCTTTAGTGTGTTTTCATTTGTGTGATGGATTAGTGCTATTCAGAATATTTATTCTATATTTTATTGGTATATTATTCTTTTATTTTCTTTATTATTCTAAAGTAATAAAATGATAGTTTTTATTTTATACTATTATTCTCTGCTGTTGTTATGTGTGATTGTGTATATTTTTTCCACTTTTATGTATATAGAGTATATTAATTTAATTTCTGATAACTTTCATTTCTAAATTGTTTTGGCAATGTTGGAGTTGGAGATTGTTATAATATAGATATTGTTAAAACATGGCTGTTTGTGTCAAGTGTCTTTTCTTCCTTTTGGGGGGGGGGCGCTCGGAGGGGGTGTCGCCCAGGGAGTAATTCAATGAAGAACCGCCACTGTGTGTTGTGGTGACATTTTCCTATGGTATTTCTGTGGTACTCAGAGATTTGTGTAGCATTTTGGGACATGTACCACAAGACCGTGCCACAGGTTCCGTTGTATTTTACCACATGTTCACTGGTACAATCCTGTGGTACATGTCCCAAAATAAAAGCACAAGTCTCCAGAGTACTGGAATAGCACCCCTGGAAACATGAACACAGGAAGTACTAAAAGAACTGCGGTACATGGGGTAGCCTTCAAATGATATTTTATCACAGGGCATTTTTGTGAGGGAAGAGCTAAAAGAACTAGAATATTGTTCTTATAATCACTGTGTGGACAGAAGACAACGACCTGAAAAATAGGGACATGGTGACAGCTTCCAAGATAAATTACCTTTGAATCAACGCATGCTCTGAGGATGGTGATAAAAACATTTATTTATGATGCTCAAATGGACCTTAAAGTTCAGACAAACTTTGTGGATTGTCCCACAAAATGACCTTCACTGTCCACAAACGGCTTCACTGACACAACACAGCAAATTCTTTGTGTCTTTGATGTTCATCTGTAACAGCCTGATAATCAGACTGAATTGCCCTTTCGTTTCAGTTCATTTATTCGTTCTCTTTGAATCTTAACAGTTATAGAAACGTGGGCGTTGAATCAGAAGTTTGGAACCAGACTACAACTTTAATGTTTCCTCTAAGAGCTTGTTTATTATATCAGAGGCGTGACTCTGAACACAAATTCTTGCTCTTTGTAGTTTTTTGTTTTCATTATCTAATTTCTCACAGGGCATGCATTTGAAGATTTAACACTGTCGTTTCAATTACACTAAAATGTGCCACCTGGGTAAAGAGATGTTGTTACAGTCTATTGTAACAGTATCTCATAGACCTACGTATTATTTTATTATATCTAACCACCAAGTATCATGTCTTCCCACCATGGTCTCTGGTGGAATTAAGTATTCACCCACTCAAGCAGTGGATTTCCAACCATCCCCAGTGAAGAACCATTTGATGGCTTTTAATAGAAATTTCTCTTGAACTGGCAAGGCATCAAGATTTTTTTTATGTTACAAAAGATGTATTTCACTGATAACCTCAAACATAAAAATGTAAGTGAAGATTAAAAATGACAGATTTTACGACATGAGCAACTTTCTCTGCAAACATTTTGACATTACAGAAAGTCATTCATGTTTGGATTCTCTGAATTCTTTAGCACTTGACCCTGTTTTTCTTTTCTCATTTGAGAGTTATCAAGCTGCATGTGAATGTTGCTGGTAACTGGTAAAATACCATGAGTTCTGTGGTTCTGTTACCTCAAGTTTTGAGGTAACTTCCACTGGTACTTCTTGTGTTGTTGGCGGCGGCGGGCATTGTGGGTAGCTGAGAGCCCCTGTGTGTGTGTGTATAAAGCAAGACCGCGACAGAAGGGACGGGCGACGGGCATTGTGGGTAGCTGAGAGCCCCTGTGTGTGTGTGTATAAAGCAAGACCGCGACAGAAGGGACGGGCGGCGGGCATTGTGGGTAGCTGCACCATTAGTGTTCCGTCGGTTGTGTGTTGTTGTTGTTGTTGTTGTTGTTGTACCGCAGGAGAGGAAGAAAAACCAGAGTCAAATTCCTTGTTTGTATGTACAAACTTGGCCAATAAATCTGATTCTGATTCTGAGAGCCCCTGTGTGTGTGTGTATAAGGCAAGACCGCGACAGAAGGGACGGGCGGCGGGCATTGTGGGTAGCTGAGAGCCCCTGTGTGTGTGTGTGTGTGTGTGTGTGTGTGTGTATAAGGCAAGACCGTGACAGAAGGGACAGGCGGCGGGCATTGTGGGTAGCTGAGAGCCCCTGTGTGTGTGTGTATAAATGAAGACCACGGCGGGCATTGTGGGTAGCTGAGAGCCCCTGTGTGTGTGTGTGTATAAAGCAAGACCGCGACAGAAGGGACGGGCGCCAACTGGGACAGAAAATGTATGACAAAATGCCATGATGCTAACACTTTGGTTGTTAGTTTTTTTTTTTTATAGTGTTGTACTTAGATTTCCTTTAGTGTGTTTTCATTTGTGTGATGGATTAGTGCTATTCAGAATATTTATTCTATATTTTATTGGTATATTATTCTTTTATTTTCTTTATTATTCTAAAGTAATAAAATGATAGTTTTTATTTTATACTATTATTCTCTGCTGTTGTTATGTGTGATTGTGTATATTTTTTCCACTTTTATGTATATAGAGTATATTAATTTAATTTCTGATAACTTTCATTTCTAAATTGTTTTGGCAATGTTGGAGTTGGAGATTGTTATAATATAGATATTGTTAAAACATGGCTGTTTGTGTCAAGTGTCTTTTCTTCCTTTTGGGGGGGGGGGCGCTCGGAGGGGGTGTCGCCCAGGGAGTAATTCAATGAAGAACCGCCACTGTGTGTTGTGGTGACATTTTCCTATGGTATTTCTGTGGTACTCAGAGATTTGTGTAGCATTTTGGGACATGTACCACAAGACCGTGCCACAGGTTCCGTTGTATTTTACCACATGTTCACTTGTCCCAAAATATAAGCACAAGTCTCCAGAGTACTGGAATAGCACCCCTGGAAACATGAACACAGGAAGTACTAAAAGAACTGTGGTACATGGGGTAGCCTTCAAATGATATTTTATCACAGGGAATTTTTGTGAGGAAAGAGCTAAAAGAACTAGAATATTGTTCTTACAATCACTGTGTGGACAGAAGACAACGACCTGAAAAATAGGGACATGGTGATCATCATGGTGAATTTTTAAAGCAGCACAAACAAGAAAAGCTGCATCACAGCATTTCTGCATTTATAATGCTCTAGCAGCTGCACAATCCCCCACAGTCATGCCTGTTCTTGTGCAAACATGATCTTCTCAGCCCTATCAAATACTTATATAATACTTTGAAAATACAATTATGTAGTTTTGGACTCAAAATTTATCTCATTAAAATCAGCAGCTGGAGGTCACGGTTGGTCCACTTCTAAATTTGTGTTAAATTTCTGTAATTCAAGGAGCTAATTGCCGTCTGGTTTCATGGAATAGTTCAACCAAACTGCATGAAACTACCATCAACGTTTATAGAAGCTCAGCTGAGGTGTGTACAGAACCTCTTCCCAAAGTTAACCAAGATATCTTTTTACAGCTCTGAGACAAGCATAAAAAAATGTCCATTACATTTTCACAAATAGCTTGTGCAGCATAATCCAGGACAATAGGACTGTAGACAAATTGTTGCACCATGCTCAATATTTACCTCATTATTGCCTTTATTTCCCCCCAGTTGAAAACTACTTGCTGATAGGTGCAACCGGAACTGCCAGAGAGCAAAAAAACAGGAGGTAATGAGGCAAGTATTAGACGTTTGGACCCACTACACAGTCATTTGGCTATGAAGCACTTGGTTTATGCTGCACAAGATGTTAAGGGAATTCTGCTGAAAATTAAAGGAGCATACCGGTGTGTTTTGAAGTCTCAGCTCCTTCACTACAAGTCCATACACTTTACATTTGCTCTGAATGAATAAATTAATGTAAAACTATTTTTTTTTCTCGTCGTGATTCCGGATCTGCGCTCACACATTGTCGTTTCTAATGCCAATGTGCGGTTTGTTGCAAACGATGTAGAGGCGATGTAAAAAGGACACCAAATGCATAGTAAACTGCCTGAAAAAAACCCCCGCTGAATTCACTGAATAAGATTGTACTCGTATAGTCTAAATGTTTACATGTGCCAGAGTGTTTGGGCGTTTCACCTGGGAATCACTTTTGCTTTACTGTACGTTGTATTTGCTGGTTTGAGGTGTTCAAAATATCTGCCGCCCGAACAGGGACTTGAACCCTGGACCCTCAGATTAAAAGTCTGATGCTCTACCGACTGAGCTATCCGGGCTCTGCTGCAAAATGAGCGGAAAACCATTCAAGAAACTTAGGCAGAGGTTATTGTCTTAGAAGACGTCTATACACATACACGTCTGTGTGACGCTACTGCTCGATTACTTTTCCATCATGGCCAACATTTTACCTCTGCCACCGTGCAGGCAGGCACATTTCTCCCACTCCTGCTTGCTGTATTTGATTTTGATCTGCAAGTCACCGACCCTAACCCGGAACAGTGCGGATCATTATTTCAGTTTCCCTGGCAGCAGCAGTGGAGGTTTCTGGCACGGGCGAACCGGACAGCCGCCCGGGGCGGCATCACATGGGGGGCGGAAAATCATCTGCGCCGCTAAGCTGTTTTCTATTATCTATCACATTACTGTGTGTGGGGAAATTGACCAATTGGCGACTTCCCCATCTCCCAGCATGCACCACCAGCATATGCATGTAGAAACGGCACCCTGACTCAAGGTGGTGGTTAGGTTGGAAGAGTGTGGGAGTCGTCCCTAGTGATGACCTAGTGGTCCTCTAACACTTGAGGCTCCGACACATGCGCGGTAGCTCATAAGGCAAGTATATTGAACCACTGTGCCGAGGCGTGGTTTGGTCACTGACATGTGAAGCACATGAGTGGCGTTCGAAGCACGCCACTCAAAAGGGGAAAAAAAAAGAAAAGACATGTAACACTAACTGCCATGTTTTAACACACACATAACAACAGCAGAGAATAACAATAAAATAAAAACAATATAATTTTATTATTTTAGAATAATAAAGAAAGTAAAAGAATAATATACAAATAAAATATAGAATAAATATTCTGAATAGCACAAATCCTTCATCACACAAATGAAAACACACTAAAGGAAATCTAATTATAACACTATTAACAAAAACTAACAAAAACTAAAACCAAAATCTGACCTTTCTGGCCTTCCTTGATGCAAAATCATCAATAATATCATCATGTGAAACCTGCTCCCCTATTGAGTGATTGATACCAGTGGCGGGTAGACCCTGAGTGGGTCACGGTGCCGCTTTGTACAGCCATGCCCAAGAGGCCACCATGCCCCCTGGGTCACGGTGCTGCTTTGTACAGCCATCAGTGGAGCGTTTGGGAGCCATCCCCATCTCCCAGCATGCCCCAGCAGAATATGCATGTATAGACGGCACCCTGACTGAGATGAGAGTGCCTGGAGGATATGTGTTGTCCACCAGAGTATTCATTGTTAATGATGGCTGATTGAGGCTTTGTTGAAGCTTTGTTGGCCTGATATTTTGTGTTATGAATCATAAGCTATCCTAAAACAAGTCTAAAGAGTCCATAGCTTAAAAGATGTTGGGTGTTCAGTCCCCAGATGGCAAATGTGATCTCATGCTAAATGTCTAATTCATGAGCTAAATAACACCTAACTCTGACGGGAATCAAACCCACGCTACATTGTTGCAAGACAACTAAATCAGTGACAGGGTTTTGATACCAAATGAAGCAGTGAAGTGTTTCATATGTCATAAATCACGTGATTTTTCCTAACCAAAACACAGAAGTCTGACTCCGAGTCTGTCATGGAGCAAGATAAATAGTACTTTTCTGTTTGATGGCACCAGATGATAATGTGGTTTCAAGTGGATTGATAATAACAACAACAACAACAACAATAACAATAATGATAATAATAATAATAATAATAGGAGACCATGTTTGTCATTTGGCATGGCTGACTGCAACCCTATATAATCTTCACTTATATTTTGTGTTGTGAAACATTGAAATGGTGCTGGTACATTCATGAGATATGCTCTACAAATACAGACTGATGTTATTTTCACATGGTACTGGTGCAAATACAGATTATGTCATGGTATGTTTTGGACTTCGTTGGTAAAGAGGTTTATGAGTACGTGGGTAAAGAGGGTGTGCTTGAAACAGGGCACTTTGCTCAAAGAAAAGGGCAGTGGGTGTGGCTTGTGTAACTGCTTATGAGTTTTTATTAAGAAATAACAGTTTTTCTACAGTTTTTTGACTCTATTTTCGGGGGGGGGGGGCATGGTGCCGTATTGTATGGCTGTACAAGGCGGAGCACCCTGACCCTGGGGGCATGGTGCCGTATTGTATGGCTGTACAAGGCGGAGCACCCTGACCCTGGGGGCATGGTGCCGTATTGTATGGCTGTACAAGGCGGAGCACCCTGACCCTGGGGGCATGGTGCCGTATTGTATGGCTGTACAAGGCGGAGCACCCTGACCCTGGGGGCATGGTGCCGTATTGTATGGCTGTACAAGGCGGAGCACCCTGACCCTGGGGGCATGGTGCCGTATTGTATGGCTGTACAAGGCGGAGCACCCTGACCCTGGGGGCATGGTGCCGTATTGTATGGCTGTACAAGGCGGAGCACCCTGACCCTGGGGGCATGGTGCCGTATTGTATGGCTGTACAAGGCGGAGCACCCTGACCCTGGGGGCATGGTGCCGTATTGTATGGCTGTACAAGGCGGAGCACCCTGACCCTGGGGGCATGGTGCCGTATTGTATGGCTGTACAAGGCGGAGCACCCTGACCCTGGGGGCATGGTGCCGTATTGTATGGCTGTACAAGGCGGAGCACCCTGACCCTGGGGGCATGGTGCCGTATTGTATGGCTGTACAAGGCGGAGCACCCTGACCCTGGGGGCATGGTGCCGTATTGTATGGCTGTACAAGGCGGAGCACCCTGACCCTGGGGGCATGGTGCCGTATTGTATGGCTGTACAAGGCGGAGCACCCTGACCCTGGGGGCATGGTGCCGTATTGTATGGCTGTACAAGGCGGAGCACCCTGACCCTGGGGGCATGGTGCCGTATTGTATGGCTGTACAAGGCGGAGCACCCTGACCCTGGGGGCATGGTGCCGTATTGTATGGCTGTACAAGGCGGAGCACCCTGACCCTGGGGGCATGGTGCCGTATTGTATGGCTGTACAAGGCGGAGCACCCTGACCCTGGGGGCATGGTGCCGTATTGTATGGCTGTACAAGGCGGAGCACCCTGACCCTGGGGGCATGGTGCCGTATTGTATGGCTGTACAAGGCGGAGCACCCTGACCCTGGGGGCATGGTGCCGTATTGTATGGCTGTACAAGGCGGAGCACCCTGACCCTGGGGGCATGGTGCCGTATTGTATGGCTGTACAAGGCGGAGCACCCTGACCCTGGGGGCATGGTGCCGTATTGTATGGCTGTACAAGGCGGAGCACCCTGACCCTGGGGGCATGGTGCCGTATTGTATGGCTGTACAAGGCGGAGCACCCTGACCCTGGGGGCATGGTGCCGTATTGTATGGCTGTACAAGGCGGAGCACCCTGACCCTGGGGGCATGGTGCCGTATTGTATGGCTGTACAAGGCGGAGCACCCTGACCCTGGGGGCATGGTGCCGTATTGTATGGCTGTACAAGGCGGAGCACCCTGACCCTGGGGGCATGGTGCCGTATTGTATGGCTGTACAAGGCGGAGCACCCTGACCCTGGGGGCATGGTGCCGTATTGTATGGCTGTACAAGGCGGAGCACCCTGACCCTGGGGGCATGGTGCCGTATTGTATGGCTGTACAAGGCGGAGCACCCTGACCCTGGGGGCATGGTGCCGTATTGTATGGCTGTACAAGGCGGAGCACCCTGACCCTGGGGGCATGGTGCCGTATTGTATGGCTGTACAAGGCGGAGCACCCTGACCCTGGGGGCATGGTGCCGTATTGTATGGCTGTACAAGGCGGAGCACCCTGACCCTGGGGGCATGGTGCCGTATTGTATGGCTGTACAAGGCGGAGCACCCTGACCCTGGGGGCATGGTGCCGTATTGTATGGCTGTACAAGGCGGAGCACCCTGACCCTGGGGGCATGGTGCCGTATTGTATGGCTGTACAAGGCGGAGCACCCTGACCCTGGGGGCATGGTGCCGTATTGTATGGCTGTACAAGGCGGAGCACCCTGACCCTGGGGGCATGGTGCCGTATTGTATGGCTGTACAAGGCGGAGCACCCTGACCCTGGGGGCATGGTGCCGTAGTACAACGAAATGCTCTACAAATACACACTGATGTCATTTTCACATGGTACTGGTGCAAATACAGATTATGTCATGGTATGTTTTGGACTTCGTTGGTAAAGAGGTTTATGAGTACGTGGGTAAAGAGGGTGTGCTTGAAACAGGGCACTTTGCTCAAAGAAAAGGGCAGCGGGTATGCTTGTGTAACTGCTTATGAGTTTTTATTAAGAAATAACAGTTTTTCTACAGTTTTTTGACTCAATCGGTTTCTTCTTTTACAAACTATTTCCCCAGCCTTGGAAAAAACCCGTAGGACTATATATCTATATAACTCTCTATCTATATCTGATATATTATATATCTACTGCTCTATCTACACTGATTGTCCAAAAATACACTATCAACACCACTACTAACACCTAACAACCGCAACAAACCAACCTACTCTGCAAAGAAAAATTCAAATGACCGCCACTATATAGAGCTATCCTATCCCTGAACACACTCGATCCCACCACGTGTTTTACATGACAAACCGAACTAATCAGGCGATTCGTATGACGTCCGAAGCACTCACCTGCTTCAAACGTCAGTACTCGCGTGACCAAACCACACCTCGGCACAGTGGTTCGAGACAACTGCTTCATGAGCTACCGCTCATGTGTCGGAGCCTCGGGTGTCAAAGGACCATCACTAGTTTGGGGGGTTGTGGTCAACTCAGAAAATGCACTGTCTTTTCAAAGTGGCAGGAATTCCAACTTCCACATTTTATGGCAACAAGAGAGATAAGTCTTTGATTTTTTTGCAGATATCATATTTGTGTTGCTAAAAAACATTTTTTTTCTTTAAAATCAAAGTCTTGACTTCAGTTCAATATGATTTTAATGATTTTTAACGGCACAATAATTTTAACCCGTCCAAAACACATTTTTGATTCAATGTCCTTTGTAGTGGACATCAGGACTTATTAACCCCTGTTTGTAATACATTAGGGAGCAGAGGGCTAAGTGAGGCAGAGAGGATTTTGCTAAGAATTGTGGAAGGAGACAATGAAAGAAGTTTTAGTTCAAAATGGATGGATTAAATGGATTAAATTTATATGTCTCCTTTCTTTATCACTTAAGTCAGGAGGAGTCAAACCCACGAGCGAGGAGCGTGTTGCCTGTGTATGGGAGAGATGCAGAGAGATTGATTAAATATGATGCCTGAGTTGAACCCATGAGTGAGGAGAGTGTTGCCTGTGTATGGGAGAGATGCCTTGGTCCTGTTTATTCCCACGACTTGACATTAGTTGGCGTTTGGCCAGTCCAAACTCTTCGTGTGTTGTTGTTGTGTGGTGTTTGTGGGTTGGTTATTTGTGTTGTGTGGTTTTTTTGTTGTTTGTTTTGTGTTATTGTTGTTTGTTTGTTTTTTTTTTTTGTTTTTTTTTTTTGTTTTTTTTTAAAATATATATTCTATAATTGAATCTTTTGAGCAGGTAAGTCAGAGAGGAAGAGCAGAAAAAATTGAGCCTGCATTATTTTGTAGACATAATAATATTACCTAATATATTGAAAACACAAGTAACAAAAGAGGAAACGTTTAAGTGTATTATACAAGCACTTCAAAAACAGACCAGGGGTCGGCAACACGCGGCTCCAGAGGCTGGCTCTTTCATCCCTCTGTTGTGGCTCCCTGTGACTTTGAAAAATAAAGAAAGAGCATTTAATTTAAATGTATTTTTATTTTAGTTCGTTCATTTTTTAAATATAATTCTGAATTTGAGGATTACGGTCATCTTGTAACATTAAAATAAAACGCTTTTAAATTTTTTGTCGCTCCAAATATGCGTCACAAAGGCCGCTGTGCGACACCCGGTGCCAACATTTTCAGGTTGACAGCTGACTGCATGCTCCAGTACACGTGATTAAAGTGATGATGGAACACAGAAGCAGACGGCATTTTTGGTTCGCTGCAGGTGGATAATTTAAGTTTGGATTTTTAGTTCATAAGTACGAGGACTTAAATAGACATTGAGTATTCTATTTTTAAGTTAGCATTAACCAAGCGTCTTTTTTCGGACTTCAAAATGTTTTTGTTACATGCAGAAATAATGTTATCCTCATTTTAGATGTCCTAAAAAATGAATAAATAAATGAAATAAAATAAAAAATTAAAAACGGTGCAGCCGTGGTGGAGCAAGTTAAGAGTGCGGCTTTGGAGATCGGAGGGTCATAGGTTCGACCAAGCGCAAAAAAACCGGATATGGTGGTGGTGAAGGAGCCTCCCCTGCCTCTGCGACCGTGGCTGTGGTGCCCCTGAGCGATCCACCTCAGCTCCCCGAGCGCCTCACTAGGCAGCCCCCTGCCCCAGCGTCTCTAGTGCATGTGCATAAGTGTGTGTCTTTCGTTCACCTGGTGTGGGTAAATTGCAAAGAGTAATTTCCCCAGGAGGGATCAATAAAGTACTTTAAAAAATGGCAAAAGGGTTTTGTTGCTCCGGGTGTTTTCTTTTCTGTGGGGGACGGTCCAAATGGCTCTTTGAGTTTAAGGTTGCCAACCCCTGTGTTAGACTAACAGGGCAAATGATTATAATATTATTCTGGTCGTTGGGGAAACGTATGAATCCCTATCTAGGATTGATTAAGACTTGATAATATATTGCCATCTAGCGGTGGCACCGCACAGTACAGGTGTACATGTTACTACGTCATGCAACAATGAGGAAGTCGCGGCCAAACAAACAGCACGCGCACAGGTGGATTATTTTTGGTGCATTCGTGTTTGTAAATGTCTGACTGAAGTAAGAAAGTGCGAATGTAAAGTGACGTGTCCACCGGCTCAGTGTGTTGTAGCTGGATGTTGTTATTATTTGTGGTCTCTCTCTTTTATAAAGCTGCTCCATGGAGACATATTCACTCCTGAGAGTCGTCGGTGAGGGGTCTTTCGGCCGGGCTTTGTTAGTCCAGTGTAAAAGCAGTCAGGAGAAGTATGTGGTCAAGGAAATCCAGCTGCCAAAGGTATGTGCAAACAAAGGCAGTGATGTACCGGAGATTTATCCTCAGCCTTTCATCGATGTCACTGTTTGATAAATCCCGTTGATTTTATTTTGTTTTGTAATACCATACACGTGCTTTTGTTGTGGAAAAACTTCTTAACATAATAATAAAACATTGATATGCTGGTTTTCCACTACGGCGTATGTAGAGATACCAACACTCTGCAGACTACATTTGAAACCAGTCTTACATATAGACTCTTCATTTCGGATGTGGAAATGTCATTTACACTGTGCTGATAACCTACGAGACTGCTGCCTGCCCAGAAACATGGGGGCTGTTTGTTTTGCATAATGGGAAATGCATTCGGGCTTGTATTTGCATTTTTATAGAATCAGTCCAAATTGGAGAATTCAAGGAGAGAAGCCATCCTACTGTCCAGAATGAAACATCCTAATATTGTGGCCTTCAGGGAGGCATTCGAAGGTATTCACAGAAGAAACACTCCCTTTAAAACGTATTACAAGACATTTTGGACTCTTGTTACATACAGTTATTATTATTTGGATTGCAGAATAGGCAATGTGATTGTGTTTGTTCAGCTGATGACCTCCTGTGCATTGTTATGGAGTACTGCAGTGGAGGAGACCTGCTCCAGAGGATCCAGCACCAGAAAACTACGCAGTTTTGTGTTGATGATGTAGGCCATGACTATCTGCAACTAATCTCACAATTTTATGTTATTTTATGTTTTCCCTTGTCTTTTAAAATTTAATTTCACTGAAAACTTTTTTTTTTTTTTTTTCAGATCTTGAGGTGGTTTGCTCAAATGTGTGCAGGTGCAAATTACATCCACAATAAACGGGTTTTGCACAGAGATCTGAAGTCCAAGGTAGTCCAAGTTTCTAGAAATGATAGTTTATAATAACTCTATATCTTAATAGATTGTGCTTTATGTCTAAAAGCATTTGTTGTCATACATAGAACAAAGATTATGGAGTCATGAGGAAGATCAGATTTTCTTTATGTTTGCTGTCTGAATCAGAAAAAGTCAATAATTTAGTTTGTTGGTTGGTTGCATGTTGATAGAATCTCATCAGTGTGAGCGCTGCAGAGTGAAATGAACAATGAAGAAATTGCTGATAGAGACACAATCGCAACATTATCTCCCACTTATGCATAATGTCATCATTTTGCCATGCTTGGCTGCTCTTATTCTCGCTTCACATTAAATCATCACTTCTCTGTCATTTCCTTACCCAGAACATTTTCCTGACAGATAATGGGACAATCAAGCTCGGGGACTTTGGCTCAGCGTGTATTCTGAACAGGTGCAGGAAGAGACTGGCAGCAGTTTATAGTTTGCCGTTTATGCACTTTATTTGATTTGCTGCTGTTGCAATTTTAACTTCCACTCATTTTTGTTATTGTGTTATAGCTCCAAGGCTTACGCTCATACTTATGTTGGCACACCATATTACGTGGCTCCAGAAATCTGGGACAACAAGCCATATAACAATAAAAGGTATGTTACCATGTCTGTTTAGCTGGATCCTTGTTTTGATACGGCCCGAGATTAAATTAAAATAACATGAAACCTTAATAACATCAGCATCAGTGTCCATATGGGGACATTGGCTCATTGCAACAGGAAGTGTTAAATAGATAAAGCAAATAAACATCCTCCAAATATATAAGAACAACATATAAGAGCATACAAGTGCTAATATATGAATATATGAATACATAAATATGAATATGCAAAGTGCACTAAAGAGGGCCATATACATATATAGAAGGTGTCCGGGCTTATGAGAAAAGGTATACAGCTTGCAGGTATAGTAATATTTACAGATCTTTTTAAGGTATCTACAGAATGTGCGAATTAGAATATATACAAAAACTCATAATCTTTCCTAAATTTCCATGTTTGCCTACAGTTCCCCTTCAGGCTTGATTTTCTGATGGCTTTGCATTAGCCAGTCTTAGATGCCGGGGTGTCAATCAGTGCACCAACAACGAGGAATTTTCAAAATAGTCTGTGTTCTCAGCTAAGTTCTCATCTAAGCAGAGATTATGCAACTCGTACGTGGGATAAACAGTCTTGTATCTCTGTGCCAGTACATGACGAATGTCTGGTGTGAATGAATAACCATCTCTGATGTTTATGTGTTCTGCAGTGATGTGTGGTCTCTGGGCTGTGTTCTCTACGAGCTCTGCACCCTTCGACACCCGGTACTTCCCCTCCCTTCTCTCTCTGTGTACCACAACATTGACTGTGGGCCTCTCTCCAAATACAGTCAATGAATCATTGTGTGAAACACTTCTGTTGTGATCTTACTGCACAGCGAGGCACAGCAAAGCGATGGAGGTCTAGTATCTTCAGCTGAGTTAGATTATCTTCTGTGTATTTTTTGTGGCTCAGATGTTGCCGTGTGGCCTGTTGTCCCAGAGATCCTCACATCTCAATCTTGTGTCCAGTTCCAGGCATCCAGCTGGAAGAGTCTAATTCTTAAGGTGTGTCGGGGTGCGTACCCTCCCCTCCCCAGACACCTGCCGTACGAGCTGCAATACTTGGTCAAGCAGATGTTTAAGACAAACCCAAAAGACAGGCCGTCCCTGCACACCATCCTGACCTCTCACCGAGTTTCCAAACTCCTGCGTTTGCATATTACCTCCCAGGTAAAAACAAGCTTCCAGCATGTTGACAGTTACTCAAGCAGTTGAACCCAAAGTGATTTTATGGCTGCCCATCCATCAGAACGACATGCTGTCAGGATATGGTGTCAGAGTGAGAATTTAAACTCTTACACAACTTCCCCAGCTGTGGTGACCCTGTGTGGAATCTGACCTTTGACAAGTTGCTGTTAGTTCAGATGGCTGCGGAGCTCATGTTATGTGTTTCATTTACTGCACTGCTTTGGATCTTTCACAGCTGATAGAGACCGAGGGACAGGGGAGGCGTACGGGTCGATGGAACAGAGAAGAGGGGAAAAAGGTGGCTAATCTTCTGGGAGAGAAGAGTTTAATAAAAACGTCAACATTTGGAGGTAGAGTCAGAGTTAACAGTGTCATCATGAAATAAAGGACATACTTGTTAAGTCTGGTATCAACTTGCACGTGATTGTCAGTGAGAAAACAAGCAATTTTCAATGTTATCGCCATCAAACAAGAATTATAACAGAAAACCTCTCACCCCAGGCATGGAGTTATCTGAGGGTCACTGTGAGAGCAAAGAACCCGGCCATCGAAAGCAGTGGGCCGCTGCGCCATCAGACACTGTGCTGCAGTCGCTGGCCAACGCCAGCCTTGTCTCATCTGACAGCATGAAATCAACCAGCCAGACTCTCACAGGTTCCACTCATGGAAATGTGATAGCAGTGTCAACATTTCAATTTCCTGAAATGTACAAAAAGAAAAGTAGTCTGAAGAATGAAATACAGTATTAGAGTTTTGTATCCCTGTTTTTTTTTTTTTCAGGTGTGTCAGAGGAGCCTGAGGTCAGCAGGCAGAGGAGACAATGGGAGAGGGATCCTCCTGAGAGGCTTCTGAGTCTGCTGGAGAAGGCCCAGCTGAGCAGAGCCTTCAGCACCTTTTTAATAAACAGAAGGGGTTTGTTGAAATAACTGAATCCATTCCATGTAATTTTAACATGAGAACTTTTGCTGTAGAGCACAACAAATTAATTAGAGACTTTTTTCCCTCAAAGACTCATTTCAGTCATGTTATTATTATTATGTCTGTGCAGTAGATGACATAGTGTAAGTATCCGTCTATGGTGTTGTGGTTTCCATTTACAGGTGACAACCTGCTGATGGGACCCCTCTCCCAGCCGAAGGGTGACGACACTGACGGTCCTGAGTCGGAAGTGGCCGTAGACGAGGACCGGCTAGAGCCACGTTCTGACGATGAGGACACGTAAGTAACCATGACTTCTTTCTGTGTGGTTTTATTTTTCTACTGACCTTATTTTGTGTGGTTCATCCCTCTATGTAACAAATCATGTAAAGATGTGGCTAGTGGCTGGTTGATTGGTTTAAAGTTGTTTTGGATGTCCAAACCAAGAGTATGAGAGTATGAACATTATTTACATTAATAACCACATTAGATATTAATGTGTTGAGAGAGTGGTCCATGAATATCTGTTGGATCTCTGATGAATGTATTGTACTGTATTTTCTCTCATCACAGGGACTTTGAAGAAGAATCTCCATGTGACTGGATAGATGAAGCTGAAAAAATGCTTTCAGAACACTAAAGTCTCATTCCCTCTAAGCCAGCACTACCACAAGGCTGTCATTATTAATGTATACAGTTGTTTAAAATTCAATTTCCAAATGCCAAAATCATATTATTTGTATGTATGACCAGACCTTACATACATCTTACGTATTAATGAGGACCAGTCTTTAATAGCTGGTTATACGCAAGATAACAATCCATTTAAGCTCAAACAAAGTTCTTTTTTTAATATATTGTATGATTCAAGCTGTGTGCTGTTTTGTGTGACCTCGATCACACGGCTGCAGCAGAACACTAATATTTGAACTGAATATTGTTCTTTTTTACATAAAGATTCTTGGCATGTGTCTGTGCTCTGTCTCTCATTTGATGATTTGAACATCTGCTGTGTACTGTTAAGGTGACCAGTGATAACATTCCCAGTAGACCAAGGCCGTCTGGAGGCTCCTGTTTGGCTTGTCGGGGAAGCAGGAAATATTAGACTCAGAGTAGCCGGGTCTTCATGGGGTCACGCCATTTTGAGCCCACCCTCAACTTTTGATGTCCGCTTCCTCCTCAGTATCAAAAGTAGACTAAACATGTTCAGTCATTGGTGTTCTTTGTGTTTTATTCTTTTGGTGAGACAAACCATACATCTGGCCCCCTCTATCTGTTCTGTTATTTTTAATTTGCTGTGACTACAATGGTGCAGACACAGAGATGACAGTGCTGGTTTTTGCTACAATAAATGCTGGTTATATACCACTAGGTGGAGTTTAAACACTGATGTGAACCTTGCAGAGTGGAGAAGAGTGTGAAAAGCCACATTCTGATTCAAATACAGTTAAACCTGAACCAGAAAATCTTTTCTGTAAGATGCAGTCAGATAAACCTGTGAATTCTTGCCCTGTTTGTATGTGAATTTATGAGAGTATAAAGATATTTAATATAAGGGAACAAGTAGAGCCTGTTACGCTCTTTGTTACACCAAATTAAAATATTGATAGTAAGAAACAAGGGCAGACAGTAGCTTAACCTTGTGTGACAACAGCGAGATCAAAATCAAACCTCGCCCACGACAGTTTGAGCTCAACAGGATATACATACTACAAAACCTTGAGTCAACAAAGCCATAATGGTGCTGATTCACGAACAGTCACACCAGGGATGGATTATCCTGTTGCCAAAGTTCCTCCAGCATGAGAAACCTCCCACTGGCTGACAGGAGGGTTCCACTATATGTAGTAGTGTGTAGTGGCAGTATGTCTTTTGCTAGATAACTGCCCATTATGTGTTTGATTGAGGAAGTTAAGAGCTGCAGTTTACCCCTTATCTTGAAGCCACACTGAATCCCCCTCTAGAGCTCAGGCCCCAGCGTCCTGCTTTTTTTTAAAAAACTATATTTCCTCTTGTGTACCTCCATGTCCATGTTCACAGAAGATACAGATAAAGTTGTGTAGCACTGCTGAGCTACAACATGTTCATGCTGTGTGCCCTGCAGATGGGGAGGGTTGTCTCCCATCAGTGTCCATAATGGACTAGACACTGTCATTATAGCTCAGTCATCTAATGTAAACTGGGTAGTCTGGGGGACTCTGGGATTATGTCATTAGGGGATGTAAGTAAGTCTTTGAACCACAGTACTCTTTTACATTAAACAGTTTTAATCTATTTAGGAATTTATTCAGAATTGTTGGTTTGGATTAAACTGAGTAGCTGTTGCTGTAACTAGTGGGTCAAGGGTGAGAGACCTGGCTTGGAAAAAATCCTGACTGAACAGTTTTATGCAGTTGTACTGCATAAAATGTAGAGGCAAACAAGCAGATGAACAGGAGCTTCCTCTTGCAGGAAGGATGTGAAGTCGTGTCTGTTGTATCTCAATGGCTATAAATGGGTCAAAAACGAATTTCTGTTGAATGAACGAATGAATTCATCTGTGCAACATTCCCACACTTATTTTTAATCAGTTTGATAATCTCCTTCATTGCCCTGAGTGGAATGTGATAAGTGTGAAAAGTGAAATGTGCAACAGTCCCACAGTGTTTTGTGGTGATTATTCCCCTGTGACCTCACTGCTGTGTTTTTGTTGACACTTTGAGCAAAACCACAGCGCTTTGGTGTTGCAACTCGCGTGCAAGTGGGACAGCCCACACACAAAATCTGTGGAACTGAGACACTGAGGTAGTACTTCCTCACTGTCTTTCTCTGTTCATCTTAACTCGCCTTGCTCATTTTTAAAACACACTACATCCTGTGTTTCAGAAATGTACTCAGTAAGGTTGCAGCTCTAGCCCCTGCTTGGACATCTAATCTGAAGTGCTTCATTGATTTTCTTCCTGCTCATCCTGGTGTCCTGATAGCAAACAATCAAGCAACTTCCCCTCTTATCAAATGATGCACAAAAGGCCTTTCACACCTCGACCCTCTGCTTCTGTCATCACCCTTGATGAAATATTGATGCTTGTTATCTGTGGTAATCTCTGATCACGTTTAGTCTGTGTCTCTGTGTCTGTTTTTGTGGCCTGCTTTCTGAGTGGTCCCAGTTTCACTCAGGAAGAGCTCTGCAGATGCAAGATGACCCAGCGATCTCTGTCTGGCTTCTGATGTGGGTACTGATCTTTCACTTTTCTTGTTCAGAGCAAATGCTTATTCAAAACTGGAACTTAGTCTGCACACCTCTACAGTGTGTTTGTGTGTGTGTGTGTGTGTGTGTGTGTGTGTGTGTGTGTGTGTGTGTGTGTTTTCTTTTTAAGATGTTCTGCTACGTCAGTTTCCAAGCTGCATTTCGGTTTTCAGTGGATATTTATAGCCTCACTACCACACAGTGAAGAAAACAATGAAACTTGTTACCATGACTCACCCAGTAAAGAGAAGTGTTTCATGGGGAGCAGATCTTCCTGTTAATAACAAAGCACTTAGGCGCTGCAGTTGGGAGTCTCTTTGCAACTATAAATATGGGAGCTGTCATTGTTATGATTATTTCAAGCCCTTTGCAGTGACCCTCCATTGTCTGCTGCCATTGTTTTGTTGCTCTGTATCAGACAATAGAGACTGTTGAGGCCAAGAAGGGTTTGTCATGGAACAGCACAATTCATCAGATGTTGAAAGTAAAAAGGTCAGGAGCAGTTAAATTTGGATCTTGGGTTATGTGGGACAGTGCCGGCCCTGCGCCTGTTGTCGGCCCATTTGCAGGTTTAAACTCTGCTGTTGTTTGTGGCTCACATGCCTGTTGACTGCTAATGGGCCGGTCTAGCTGTAGACAGGGTCCCAGGATCTGCTGGTCTGTCCTGTTGCTATCCTTCCTTTGAGCCAATAATACATCAATAGCAGACAAAAGTTTCAACAGACACTTTAAAAGCTTTCCTCTTGTAACTTACATCCAGTTTACTGAAATCAGCTGTTTTTTATTTGTTCTATGAAGTAAGAATTATATTGCTCCATTTAAGTGTATTTAAATTTGATATGCATCTTTTTGTTTTCAATCTCAGGTGTAGTTTTAAATGTTCAGTTTAGTCCTTATTCCTTATTCCATGTGATGGGCTGATCAAAGAGATGCTTTAAAAATGTTCTCCTTTTTTGTTTCTCTCTGTCAAATGTTTCACCCTGCCATCTTATTGCTATTTTTATTCTATGGAAAACAGCAGTTGTGGTTTTGAACTGAGCTGCTGCAATGACTGCACACACTACACACTACATGCAACTGTAGGACACGCCCACAGTGAAGAGAGTTGCAGGTCTTTAGCTTTGCTCTTTAGTCAGAAAGAACAGCAGGTAAGGATTTTTGCAAAGTAACTCAGTATGTTATATTTGAAAAAACAAAGCTGGTGTATCCTTTAAACTGAGCTGAAGGCAGCATTTTTCATCTGCCCTTAAATGAGTATTTGTGGTGTGTTTCACATGAAAGGTTTAATTGGTTGTGAGGAAAATAGAGCTTCATTAATTCACAAAATGAGTTTGACACGGATTCATTCAAGCTCGAAAAAGATACTACAGCCGTTCAATCTCCAACATGAATTAAACCATTCAGCCTTGCGATTCTGTGTAGTTGCACAGTTAGTGTTTATATCTCATTGCTCTAGAACAGTCAGCGTACATCCACACAGCACAAGTTCAAACAAGAAAGAATGATCAATGACACGTTAAAGGCTAATGTCTTTATCAGTCATACCACTCGGACTTCCCGAGTGAATGTGCATCTGTTCTGTCTTTGTATGTGCTGGAAACACTTGCACTTGAGATGTGTTGAAGGACCATACTGGTGATGTTTCATGTTCTGCCCCATTTACTAAGTCACACATGTATTATATACAACAATTATAAACAACAACAGTGCTCCAGTGTTTCAGATTTTCCAACATATCTTTGTCAAGGCAGCCATCAGCTTCCGTCTATTACCATGTAGCATGGAAATCATTTTATACACTGTTGAAGCTTAAAAGTTGACTTTAAATTTGTGTAATCTATTACATTCCTTCATACGTTTTCCTTCCACTAGGGAACAAAAGCTAGAGTGGGAAACATGCAAAAAAGTTTTATTGCACGTTGCCTGTTCCTCCTTGTTTGCCTGCCTGGTTGTCAGCTCATCTGCCTGTGTGTACATTTGTGTGCGCATATGCCTGTTATTTTTCATTTTCAGTTTGGGTCCTCCCTGTATGTACTGATACTGGCAATCCTGACAGAATGAACCAACCATGGACCCAGCAGAGCCTTCTGAAGATGGGTTTTATGATTTGTCATATACCCTTGTTTGCTTATATGGACAGTGGAAAAGAACCCCAAAAAGGTCTCTAGTCTCCAGGTGACAGTCCCTGCTGCCTGTCCTTCCAGACCACGAGTCGGCTGTTGTCTCAGCCAACGACAACCAGCCAGCTCCTACTGCTGTTGTCTCAGCCGACGTTGGCCAGCCAGATCATCAGGCTCCCCGACCAATGATCCACTTGTCAGCCTTTGTTGCATCTAGTTCTCATCCTCACTTGTCAGCCAGTCTGGGCCTCCCATTACTGGTCACCTCCTCTAGACCCCAATACCCAGCTCTGCCTACTGTGGGTTCCTGCCTTCGCTGACACCCACCAAACCAGTTTCGTCTGTCTGTCTTGCCCCTGAGCCAACTGCCCAAGGTGTCCTCCTCATTGGCTCTCCAGCCTTCAGACTGTCTGCCAGAGTGGTTCCGCCAGTTTGTCCTGTCTCTGAGGTCTTCTGCTCTGCTTCTATCTTGCCCCCAGGCCATCCACCTGCCTCCTGCTTCCCTCATCACCCAGGTCTGTATTTAAAAATTGCTTCTTTTTTTTATCACTTCCTTGTTGCATATTCTGCTTTTGTTCCCTAGTGTTTTCATTTGTGCCAGCTACATGAATTTTATTACATGGTGCCTGTACCTGCTTGTTTGCCTGCCTGATCGTTGACTCATCTACCAGTTTTGATCAGCTTGTCAATTTTCTTTAGAAGTTACTTCACTTCATCAGCCTGTCTTGTGAGTCAGAGCTAAAACTTGCAAAATGTTCCCTTAATGCAGTGGGTCTCAAACTGTAGGGCATAGAGCCATCCATGACACCACCAGATAAATATGTCAGTGAAACCAGGTTGAATGAATTTGATTTATGCAGGAAAAGAAAACAAGAGTTTGCTGATGCTATTGTGCTGACCTTTATTTCACTAAAATTCAACTTGGATCCCTTTTTATTAGTTGCTTCGCCTGACACTGTTAATGATTCATAACAACTGTGTGTGAACTTTTTTTTTTTGGCTTCTGTAAGGGGGTATGCCAGAAAAAAGTTAGAGAACTGCCTCAATGTGTAATTAATTGGAAAAACAAGTGAAACAGCACAATCAATACATGATTGTCAGATATTGCATTAAGAGATTATCCTCTTCTCTTGTTTCATGTTACCTCTGTTGGCAGTGGAATTAACTTGGTCTTATCTGTTTGCTACATGGGGCTAATTGTGTGGTTTGTTTTAGGGTGATGCAGATAACCTTGGGTATCAATGAGCTGTGCCCTTCCCACCCTGAGGCGACAGTTTCAATAAATCAGGTGTCCCTTCAAGACCCTGATTCAAAAGGACGTGAGGGTCGTATTTTAAGCATGTCATGTTTAAGTTTGAACAGAATCTCGCTGTGTTCTTTTGGGGAAGGCAAATTCCTCTTTAAAAACAAGAATGCATAGGGTAAACAGCAAAGATGATTAAATTTTACTGAGAATTGTTTCAGACAACGGCTGGGTTGAGCAGATGAGGACATCACCTCACTGAAATTAAATGGTGATTCTCTGTGGTTAAAGGAGGCTGAATTCTGCTGAGGAAGAGAAGCAGGAGAAGAGAAGAAGTATTGTGTGGACTGTGGAAATTCCTCATGGGGAACATGCTGACCCACAGGCTGACCTGTAAGCGTCAGCTTTTATGTGTAGTTGTGCTGTGGAGTGTGCTATGGGCATTTGTTTATGGGTCTGTGCTGTAGCATTACCAGAGCATATCACTAATCCTGCCATGTGCTTGGTGGAGCCACTCCCTAAAACGTGAGGGGTGAATTTAATACAGCTTCAGTACAACTTGTCCCAATCAGATCTTTAGTTACTGTATAGTTAAATTTGGCAACATTTTCATCAATTTTATGTGTGTACCAAGATGTTTTGACAGGGCATGTAGGACATGTGGCTGTTCTGGGGTTTGACCCTGTGACCTCTCCTTTCTCTCATGAGACTGTCAGTCGCACCAGTGAGCTACAACACAGGATTAATGAGTTCACATCGGCTGGTTGGACATTGTTTAAACCCCCAGGAGTCTCCAGAGGAGGAGCTCCCAGCTAAGGAAACCCCAACCTGTCCCATCAAGCAGATCATACCTAAGCATAATGTTTTTATTTTCTCCAACTGACTGTAATACTATGTTCAGTGATGCTGAAACACACAGACTGAAGCAAGATCTGCAGAAGATTTGATGTACTGTTATATCTCATGTGAATGTACAGTGAATGCATTGGGATTAGAGACCACTTACAGTGTAGTAGACAGGGGTGTTCCCAGGAAATAAACCTGTCAACCCAAAAATATGTGTGCAACAGCATAAGCATGTTAGTGTTGATGGGAATTCCCAGCAGGATTCACAGAATAACCTAACTTTCGATAAGTACCTTTTCATGCTGGGACTTGAGGTCTCTTGGTTTAACACGAAACTGTGTAGGCACTTTCCCAGGTATTTCAACACTTTTACTAAGGTCCTCATTCCCACACATACACACGCACACACAGTCAAAATGAAAGAAGTTTATCACTAAATTTGCCCTCTGTTATTGATTAAAATCAGACCACACCATACTTTAGTTAGTTTGAGCGTCAGAGCGTGAATCATCGTCTGTCAGATCTGTGCAGTTTTACAGGAAGTTTTTGGCTGGTGAATTAATGTCATGTATGCTCCGACCACCAGGCACAAACAGGCTCTGAATTCTTCCCTTAAGGGAAAGACTTGTCTGGTTGACGAAGAGAAGAACAATGATGGGAACTGTGCGCACACTCTTTGTCATATGTGGTTGAAATTTCCTAGTTTTATTTCAGTGCTGCATTGTTGAAATACACAGCCAGACCAGCATGACCTTTCCACTTCGCGTGCTACATCCATTACGGTACCCCAATGAAGGGAGTGTTTTATCAACATGCTGTTTATGCTTTCTGTTTCATTCCATAGATGTTATGCAACCAAGAGCTGATCTGGTCAAATACTCCCTCCAGGGACTGATAAGGTCTGTTTATGGTCTGAGGCGACAGAGAGTTAAGGAGGATTACATGTGACCGTTGGTGCAGTTATTTAGTTTACCTCCCTCCTTGCAGACACTAAGCTCATTCCACCGCTGGTTCGCTGGTTATTAGTTCAGTGCGGCCTCTGATTTCAGAATGAGTGAAGCTGTTGTACTGGCACAGGCAAGATGGTTCTTTTTTGTCAAACCACATCCTGACAAGTGATTACTGAACTCCATGTTCTGTCTCCTGCATTGTGTGCTTTTATTGCCCTCTCCTTCCCTGTCAGGAAAATTGTCTTGCAAACAAGCAATCTTCCCCCCTGGAGGGTGACAAACTTTTTATAGAACAATAATAATACCTGTTTACCCCGAAACCAAGGTGGGCCTGTAAATACTGGAGATGTGGACTGTGGGAAAATAGTGCAGATAGCTAAATGGGCACTGGCCACATTAGTGTAATAACAGTTATTTCCTCCTAAATTTTTCCTGTGAGCCATGCAAGAAAAATGGTTGACTAGCCTCCACAGAGACCCCCTTGCCCCCCAGATCAATTTAGTAGGATAGTTGCTTCCCATGTCATGTGATCCAGAGCTGTGAAGTGATTCTTAAGACGAGGATGTCACCCCCAACCTCCTTCTACTGACATGAGTTCTCAACACACCAGAGGATCTCCAGTCAATTGGGACTGACAGAACTTCAAAGCAACCATTAAGAGGCTCAGTGGAGAAAACATGCTGTATTTACCACAGGGGAAATATGAACCTAAAACGATAAGATAAAGGCTAGACACAGGCTTGCTTTAGTCTCCCGTGAGACTTGGAGGATCGCACTGACTGTGATGACCCTGATGAAGACAGCTTCTCAGACGAAACATAGGTGTTGGTTTATGTGACCTTGGAAGATTCCAGCAGTCACTACAAATTACTTATTTATATGATATATCCCTAAGGGCTGTTTTGTGCGAATTAAGCAGATAAAACTATTGGATGTCAAACCTTTAAATATCATAATCTTAGGAGCAGGAAAGTTTACTTGTGTGGAATTGTTATATTTTCTTCGCATTACTTTCACAATACAATTTCAGAGGTCCTCGGGCAATCTCACACTGTGCTTTGATTCATCTGAAATTACCATGAGACTGCAGAACAGAGCATATGTGATGACAACCCGAGCAGCGTCTGTGTTTTCTCACCCTGCAGACCTCAGGGAAGGTGAGGTCAAGCTGATTAGATAACTGTTGTGGATGCAGAGGAGCCTGCTGGGCTCATGTGACGGGTCCGACCCCTGATACAGTGTGAGTGTGCTCATACAACCATTAGACTCGAACAGTTTCATGTTCTTGACATTAAGCAACACACTTGCTGTAAGACAGGAACAACTGAGAAACTACGTGTAAGTCACTGTATATGAGGGATGTGGTTTATTTTACAAGAGATTTGGAAATATTAAGTAAGCACTGTATTTATGTACCTTATTTATTCATTATTTATTCACTCTTGGGGCACAATTGCGGTTAAAATGTTGAGATAATCAGTTTGTTTGTCTTCACTGTGGTCAAACTGTGATTTCCTTTGTTTTCCTCTCTCAATCTATCTTTTGAACCAGATGACAACAGCCATAAACATTTGGTGGTAAAGGCTGCGTGTGCTGAATATACAATACACCTGAATATACAAGAATACTGAGTGACTCATCCATACAGATATGAATAATGATCAGTGACCTGCGGGTTTTGTCTTTAAGTGAGTTATTAAAATGTGAGATCAGCTCTGAACAAGTCTGGTCACACTTTTAGAAAGCTTGTGGTCGTGTTGCAGTTCCTCAGATGACAATGCTGCTTTAAGATGTCCTCCTGTGCAGATGATGTGAAGTGCCTCAGTGTCATATTGTACTTGTTTGTTTTCACAATAGCCCAGGTCTTTAACCCTGTCCTTGACTCGCTCACATGGTCTCAGAACCAGAGTTGTAGGTGGGGCATGAATAAAGAGCCGCTGACTGACCTTCAGGTTATGTCAATAAAGTTAGAGCAACATGTGCTTTCTGTTATTCACTCTCACGCTGTGCCGACTCCTCACTGGTGCCATATCTACGGGTAAAAATGTGAGTCTAGAAACTGAATTTGAATCATGTATACTGGAATTGCTCAGATTCAGAGAACTGTTTTTCACATTTTTGAGATTTCGCAAAAATTGACATACAGTTGATGGTGTGGGTTCATAGAACCCCTTTCAGCCATTTAGCACCTACTGTATAATTTCCTTTACTCCAACTGATCCACTGACGCGTAGAGATTGATACAAATGGAAGTGCTCGTGGTGTCATGTATAGAGAACTGAAGGGATTTTTTGTGCGTGTGTGAGTTCTCTGAATCTGAACAAATCAAATACAAATATAAATGATTCAAATTCAGTTTCTAGATACACACTTCCGCCCGTAGACATGGCGTCAGTGAGGTACAGATGGCAATATCTCTATATAATCAATGATCTACCCTTGATTGCTCTTCCTCAGCACTTCCTTCAACTAAAATTACAGAACTGAATTTCAATTGAGAGAACTTAAAACAGAAGTATATAGAGAGTGTAACTTCCAGTGAGGATCAGTTACAGTTTTGAAGCAAATTTAGTACAATTTCATCATATTATATTCCGTTTAACTGGAATTGAGTTCCATACTGAATTCAACTTCAAATTATGTGATTCCTTTAATTGTAAGTTACTTTGGATAAAAGCGTTTGCTACATGATTAAATGTAAATGTGATTTAAATTCAATAATGCATTTATTAAAGTTGAGCAATTCAAATTCAGATATAAATTATTCAAATTTATATATATACACAAGGGTGTGAGCATGCCTGCTTGAATGATAAAGCTTTGTTGATCAAAGACATCCTGATTTATTGTGTAGCTGTACTGACTGTACTGTTCTGGTGCAGAAGACCAGTGTTGTCAGTTTCAATGTTAAAAACACCATGTCCTTGTGGGGGAGGAAAAAACATTTTGCAGGATGATAAAATGGAATTCCTATCTAGGTTAAGTTAAACATGAGAGACACTGCACTGTTTTAGCTCCTTTCTAGAAACAGCTGATCCACTCTTTAAGGAATTTCACTGTGGCATTTGGTCAAGTTATGCTGCTCTTGACTTGATGGTTCTTGTTTCACATTTACATACATATCTATTTAATGTTTGCCTGAAAATCTGTTTTTGTCTGTTGTTAAGGACTTCCTCTTCACCATCGCTGGCGTCCACACAGGAACTCGTCACTCCCCAGTGGGAGTAAGACAGACATCATCATATTTTCTACTTCCACTTCTTTACCTCCTCATTTGCACGCAGGACAAGCATCAGAGAAGACGTGCAGTAGTTAAATGGTGGGAAGTCAATTGTTTGCTGTAGTGTGCTATATTACAATCCTCATATGTTTTGTACAAACTAGAGGTGGACCAGCAGTCTCATTTGGTATAACGCTGTAAATGGACAGGTGCTGTACTAACATGTAACTCTTGAGTTTTGGTTCATTATGTTGTGTTCAAGTTCAACATTCAAAATGAATTACATTCCAGATAAAGGGCATTTTCATCATTTAAAAGACAAAAGGTTTCATTTAGTTTTAGACAGTATATGACTTTTATTCATTACTGTGGCATGAGTGCAGTATCTGGAATTCCGTATCAGTGCATTTAATGGCAATTAAGTCATACAGGCTACAATGAAGTGACGCCAGAACAAAAAAGGCACTTCTGTGACCTATTTGTAACACAGAATTTATGAAAAAAACAAAGCCCTGTACAATTTATAACTCGATATAACTTTGTTAATTTAATAGATACTATTCTAAAGTTAGCACCACAGCTTACCAATGCACATATATACAGACACATGTAGCATTCAATATCATAATTGTCCTGTTGTTCAGTGATCACATTCCCTTCCAGGTCACTGGTAGAGTAATTGCGCTTAACATAATTTCCACAGGAAAGGGAAATTAATAAGCAGTAATAAATAAAGCAATAAATCCACAGATGTGAACAAAGGGTCATGTAGCACTAATACTGCAGAGTGGAGCCTGTCAATGACAGGTCCAAACATTCGCCCTGAGATGCAGACTAAGATCAGTTAATACTTCTTTGGCACGTGCTTCATTTATGCACTCCAAAAAAAGTCCATTCCCATAATCTCATGGAGGTTTGTTTTTCTATGGAAATGTTGATTTAATACGTAAGTAAAACAACCCCACCATCATACTGAAGACTCATTATGGAAGACTTTTGCTTTCAGATTCCTCAGGCTGCACTGCAGGTTGGAGCTGGTTTCTGACTGCAGGGCCTCGGAGAACTTGACATCATACGTATGGCTGACCTGGGACTTCCTCTTGATGGAGTTCTGGATGGTCTCTGAGGTGAAGTAGTAAACAATGGGATCGAAACAACAGTTGGATACAGCAATGCAGAGGGCTATCGGGTAGATGGTTCGGACCACAGACTCGACAGAGCAGCCTGTTAAAGTTCCGGTGCGGACCAGAGCATAGAAAACCAAGTTTACATTGTAAGGAATAAAGCAAAAACAAAATATAATGAGGTGAACAATTATCATGCGCAGGATCTTTGTTTTGTTCAGCTTCCCCCCACGACTGATGGTTTGGGGCCGACGCAGGGTTTGCAACACCATTATGGAACAACAAACATTGAGTAGCAGGGGGATAATGAAGCCCACAGTTTCTATGAATATTACCACCTTGGACAGGTGAGATTTCCACTGCTTGGAGGAGAAGTTCTCGAAACAGAAAGTAGCATTTGTCTTGTTGTTCTCTTGTGACGTGGTATCCAACATGAACCCTGTGGGGAGACTCCCTGACAGCACCAGCACCCATACAGCAGTACAGACTATCCTGGCATTGCGTTTAGTCCTCAGCGTCCTTGAACGAAAAGGATGCACAATGGCTAAAAAGCGGTCCACGCTAATGCAGGTGAGAAAGAGCATGCTGCCGTACATGTTGGTGTAGAACAATGAGACGGAGACCTTGCACAGCATGCTCCCAAAAGGCCAGTTCTGGTTGATGAAGTAGAAGACCCTCAGAGGCAGTGTGAAGACAAACAGCAGGTCAGACACGACCAAGTTCATCATGTAAGTCGTGGTCTCGTTCCTCAGCTTCAGAGAGCAGGTGAATATGTAAATGGCCACAACGTTGGTGATCAGTCCCACCACAAACACAATGCTGAAGACAGTGCTGTACAATGGGTATTTGAACCCATCGTTCTTATCACAGGTGGAGCTGTTTGCTGAGATATTTCCAACCAGTGCTAAGGTGAAACTGTTTGTTGAGAGGGTAGTGTTGTACATCCTGAAGGACAAAGAGTGGAGGGATCGGGGTGCTATTAGCTGTATAATGAAAGGGCTGCCCTGCACAACAAATCCACCATGAACGGAGAGAAAAGCAAAAAAAGGATGCGTTGAAAGTCATTCAGGGCACGAGCACAGATATTTCTTTCCAACACAATTGTCCATGTTAGAGAGGACTGCTGCACATGGGTGACATGATTCCCTCCCACGTCTTGATGTAGTAATTTTGGGGGTTATTTCATGTTGAAAAGACCCCTCCCAGAGGACAGCGATTTGGGCTGGTGTGTCCTCCCCTCCCCCTGCCTTATCTCTCAACCAAGCTGCACCCCACAAGTTGCAGACAGAGCTTTACTTACTCAGATAAATCAGCCATACAAATGTGTCCCCTTTTAACTCAGGAAGTCCACAACCACCACAAGCTGCTGCGTCCACAAAAGGAACGATGGCATATCCACATTCAGGTCTGTTAGAGAATGTCCTCATTGCATAATCCCTTCTCTTTGTCAAAACTAAGTCTTGTCCTTTTCAGGTCCACAGCAGAAAAGTTGTCTTCAGCTTTCCACTTCTCACAAAGTCTTGACCACAAACCACAAGGATTCTTCCCAGGAGCAGAGCTGGAGCTGGAATTGAGCTCCTAGTCTCTGTGTGTCACAACGTGAGTGTGTTTGACTGTTTGTCTTCAGGGTCTATTTCCTGCCCCCCCTCCCCTCTTCCTCTGTCCTACTAACTGGCTGAGTCACTCAGAATCCACTTCTCTGTCTCTCTCTCTCTCTACTTGTCTCTCCCTCTGCCAGCCTCAGGGGTTTTGCTCAGCACACACCATGCTCAGACAGAGTTCCTACTTCTCCTTTGTGCCTGTGTAGCAGACAGTTTTTGTACTTTGAGTGGATAGCAGCTGTGGTAACTCCTCCCACTGCCTCTAGCCCAACTCCTCCTACTCCTTTGTCTGCTCTTACAGTTGGAGAATCAACTAAAACAACACTCACTTTGTGAGGGAATTCATGAAGATTTTATAATGTGCTCAACAGATCTTCATGCTTGGATACACATTTAAAATACATGTTGTGAGACGTTCTAACTTGAGAAGCAAGTGAACGAAAGCTAATTTTAATTGAAAACTAAATGTAATATCACCAAAATTGGGCTTATTTTAAAGCAATTTTCCATATCAACTAAGCTGTAAAAATGTGCTACTGCAATTCATTTTTATATATTAATTAATTAATTAATTAAACTATGATGTGGTGAGAGAAAATCACAGGCATTAAAATGTATATTGTGTATTTTTGTGACTTCTCAAACCCATTATAACCCCTTGGAACCCCTGGAATTTAACTACATACATTTACACAGAAACTCTACTTTTGCAACCCCACTGCTCCTCAGTGGGGGAATATTGTACTTTTTTATTCCATCACATTTAGCAGCTCTAGTTACTCATCAAGTTGCATATCAAGCTATTACATAAAAAACTTAAGATGATCTTCTAAAATGCCATACATTGTTATAGGCTGTATCTGACTAATTATAGCCCAGTGATATAATACCTGGTAATATTATATTTGCAGGGCAGTTACTTTTACATTTGATGCTTAATGTACATTTTCCGCCCACTGTTTATGTGCTCAAATAACATTTTGAATGCAGGAAGCAGTATTTGTTAATTTGCTACAAATAGATGAGAAATAAATCAGAATATTTCTTTAACCACTGTACAACATAACAGAATTGAAAAATCATTTAAAAAAATCTAGTTAATCTTGTTATTTAAATAAACTGCTGTTTAATTTGTTTTTTTTCTTCATCAGCTTTACTGAGGACAGGAGGTCCCTCAAAGGTCCCTGAGAAGGTCACTAAAACCCTGCAACTGCCTGAGGTGACTGCATCCACAGGTTTGATGGGAGGTACAAGAACTGTCTCCTTGTTGTTGCCTCTTGTTGTTGACTGCCTGTGTGGGCAGCAGCTCTGCTAAAGAAGAACAGTGTTTTATTCTGAAAGGGACATTGGAAATGAGACAGAACAGAGCACTTTCTCTATTCAGTGGTTTTTCAGCTGCCCGTCAGTCCATGCCCACAGCTTTCTCGTCTCAGCGCTTTGTGAAAGTAGCATTCAAGTTCTCCTTTAATAGAAATGCTCAGCTTGGCAGTCAGTAAAAACACTGCGGCTTTTGTCGAGGTAGCTTAGCAGGGAGGAATGTGAAGTTTATAAATAATTAGTCTCAGACAACTTGACACGGCTCACTTCTTGATTGGCAGTGTGGTGAGTGAATACTGGAAATTGTTTCAGTCTATTTCTGGTCTATTAAGTGATTGTTACTATTTCAAATAGGAAGTACACTACCTGGTTGGGTTTCCCATCAGTTAACACATGCTTGCCTGGCAGATCAAACAAATGTTCTCTCTTTGTAGTTCACATTTGAATAAAATCTTGCAAAATGAGATAATTTGTTCAGCTGCTTTTTGATGGCTACAATAATATTTAACAGTTTGGAACTGACTCCAGTGGAACAAACGTGTGCTCTAGTTTAGTAACATGACACTAATCCAAAGATGGTTCATTTTGACTTCACAGAGTTACTTACATTAGTCAAACAAATGAAGGAAAATCTAGCAGAGAATCAAAGAGACAGTGGGTGTTTTATGGCCAGTGTGCCTCTCTTTGTCAGTCCACCGCAAAATAAACAACATCAAGGCTAGAGTGAAATGTTCAAGAAAATAGAAAAACCTGTACTATTGTCTTTGACTCGCAAAATAGTTCTATCCAGCACATAAAAACAAGCTCTTCACATGCAAGTATGTGGTTGCTAAACAAAAACATGTGCCTGAAAGCCCTGGACTGTTAAATTTCTCACAATACCAGGAAACAGTCTGGCACCCTCAAGGCCAAGACTGAAGGCTTTCAAATACAAGAGCAAAATGCATGCAAAAGATAGGAGGTGGCATAATGCTGTTGTGTAATGATCATCGATGGCAGTCACAAGTGTGGTCAGACAACAGGTACAGATCTGATGACAGCCTCAAACAAATCAAGAACAAAACAGGAGAGTTGCAACATGAATTCACCATTAACACTGAATGTTTGCACACAATATAGACTCAAACTTACTTAATAGTACTTATGGATTGTTTGTTTATTGCCTATTGTTTATGAATTTGTTGTGAGAGACAGAGCAGGTAAATTACACTTAGCTAGCTGCTTATATTGAACATATCCAGTGACAAATTCAATCAGCCTGGAGCACATTTAGGTCATGTGACCAATCCAGCTAAATAAATGTGGCACTTAATCCCACTTCTTCTAGGCCTATCTAAAACAACACATCCCTCAGCATCAAAACTTATCGTGTCATCGATCAGTGCTGCATGAAAAATGAGCAGCGCAAATGAAAACTGCTAAAGAAATGTCTACATTCTGGCTTTCTTGTGACTCAAAGGAGAATTATAACATTATTGTCTCCATCTTGGAAAGTTTACTTGCACCTACTGTTTAATTTATGACTAAATTTAAACTAAGATGGAGTCTTGATATTTGAAAAACACAAGCAAAGTCTGCTGTAGGTCTTTGAAGGACAGCGTGCTCCCCCACACTGCCTTATCAGCTTAAAGCTTTTGACTGCTTTGTAAGTCAAACACTCCCCACCCACAAAAACTTTTGGTACGTCCAACAACTGACTGATGGTGCAAACTGAAAAAAGCCCTTTTACTGCATGTCTTATCAACTCAACATAAACTGGTCTTAACAACTTTTTTTTTTTTAACTTGCCAATCTCTGCAGATCCAAAAGCCAAGAAGCTACATTCATCATGCAGTGTTACATGTAAGTAAATGGTCTGCTTAAAAGTCTTAAAAGTCTTAAAAGTCTTAAAAGTCTTCGGTTTCAGGCACAAACATGATCAGGGCCGTCCAGTTTCCAGGCACCACAAGCCCAAACATATTTCATTTTGCCACTTCACCGTTTTCATGTTTCACAGCCTACTGTAATCCTGAGTGCTGATATTTGCTGATACTTGTCAACAGGTGTCACAGATATTGGGGCTGGAAACTCCAAAAAACGATCAGATAGTAGCAGCCAGATCAGATCTGCTAAACGGATGTGGCGTTATCACTTTTCAGTAATCCAATACCAATGACCAGTGAAGCCAGCCACACAGAAGTTGCTCCACCCCACTCAATCTATATTTCAAATTTGTAATTAAGTATTTCGAAGTTGTAATTAAGTATTTTTACACTGTCATACTGCTGTTCTTGATTAAGTAATCAGTCAGAGTACTGCTTTAAAATCAATTCATAACATGTATTATATTTGTCACAGTGTAGTGGGGATTGTATGTGGCAGAGTGCCAGTTACTGTTTGCATCTGTGTGCACTTCCTCATTTTCATATAGAGCAGTTCTGTGTCAACTATGTTGAGTAATTTTGTGTCACAGTGTACCCATGTTCAGTCTTAGGCTTCCTCCAGATAACATTTTAATTTTGCATATTATAATATTAAAAAGTCCGTAACCCACAGAGAACCCCATTAGGGTGAAATTAAATGTATTTGTTCTATTTTGTTGTATAGTCTACTGTATTTGCGTAACATAAACTTATCATAAAAACTTAAAATTAAAAGCCAAAATAACCTGTAAGTAATTTCATGTTTTTACTCTTGCTTGCAGTATTGCAAGTGTTAAAGATGTCTCGGTTCCCCCAGCTAACTTAGTAGCTCAATCCCCAGAAAACCTTAAACCAAACAGCCTTCAATACTGTATATCACAGTGGGCGTTATCCTCAAAGCCAAACAGACACAAATTTAACATCATTTGTTTTGGGAGTAGACATTAGCTGGGACCGAGTAACTGAATTATCGTCTGTTAGCTGCTCTGGCTTTCATCACAGCATGCCCCAAACACACCATCTGTTAGGGCTCAGCACACTATGAAGCTTATAATTCTTAGTTTTACTTGAGACTGTATTAAAAAATAAAATCAGCAGCTTGACAGTGAACATTTGTCCCTGTTACTCTGACCACATCCTGTAACTCCCCAGAAAGAAATTCAGCTGAAAGATGTGACACCACATTCTGTAAGGTGCACATGAAGAAACAAAAGGTCATACTGGCAGAATATCAAGAGGTTCCTCTTGCAGGAAGACTCTGAAACCATCTCTGTTACACATCAGTTTGCAAACATGAGTAGGATTATGTTGTGTTGTACATTATCCCTGCAATATTTCTTTTATACGTGATTTTCCAAGTTTTATTTGCTTGCATTTCAGTTCCTGACACAAGTAGCATATTAATCCATTTCAAATGTTTCTCTGGTCGTCTTGAGCGGAAACGCATGCCTGTGTTAGAGCGACATTAATCTGCAGATAAGTGACAAAGTAAACTTTTGGTTAAAAAAAAAAAGTGTTACCAGAGTGAGGCAGGTGTGAAAACCACCACATGCACTCGGAGTACGGGTTCAGTACAGAAATGCCAGTGTGTGAAAACATATTTGAGTACTACACACTGATGTCATTTGGCTCACATTTGCTATTGGTAAAACACAGTTATCAGAGTTTGTGCTTTGTAACCCACAGCTATACAGTAGAGGCTGGATATTCTCTTTACAGTTTTACATTGAGTATATCTGTACAGTATATTAAGGCTGTGAATTATTTCACGACAGACCATCAATCACAGCAAAGACACATAGATGAAATTATACAGTCATTCACTTTAATATATTTTAGATTGTCAAATGTTAGTGCCACTGTCAGAAGTGTGCAGCATTTTCCATACAAAATAATAACACAGGCATGTTTTAGTAATTATCAAAATGTTTCAAAAAATACAATAATTGGCTTGTTAAAGTAAAAGCTTTTTCTTACATTCTACAGATTTAGGAATTTAATGTGGAATTATCTGGTAACTACATTTAAAATCCTTGTGGTCTTATACTGTATGAGACTTGGGCTATATTTAACACGGTCACTGTTGGCATTTACACTAAGCTAGCACTATTTAATTACCACAAGGTGCTACCAGGGGAGAGATATAAAGAAACGCTTGTAAAAAAGAATGAGAGGTTTTCTTCCAACATTTTAAAAATAAAAAAACAAACAAAAAAAAAACAAAACAACAATGAACAACCAAACTTTTGTAAACATAGCAAATTGCAATGAAACACAACTGTAAAATCAGCTGCATCCACAGTGTAACATCATCGACAGGCTACACAGGAACCAGTATGCTTGTGTAAGTCAGACACTGTTTCCAGCTGCACAGAGAGGATTAATCTGAAGACAAGTAAACACGCGGTAGGATCTTATCTGATCTTATCTGTCATAAAGTGTAACGAACTGCACATTTTTCTATCAGTCTTCTGACAGTGGCTAAAGACACTGTCAACATGAAAACGGCGCAAATCTAAGTCAATAAAAACAGTAACCCTAACTTTGGATGGCAAAGACGAATAACTACAATATAAAACAAAGTGGCAAAACGTGACACTGACTTAAACAAGAGAACAGATATGATCATGGGACTATGATTGTTCAGAAAAACAAGGAAACTTAAGTTGCAGTTTTGTAAAACAGAAGAAGAGCTTGCATGTTTTTTTCCTCACTAAACACTACTTCTCAATCCAGAATGTTTGAGAGTCAAGGCTTCAAAGAAAAGCAGCACAATGTGAAAGGTCAATTCATGGCTGACTTGTTTGTTGCTGATCACTTCCTGTCACCACTCATCAGACATCATGTACTACAGAACAATATACGCATTGATCATTTGTTTTACTTTCTGAGAAAGGGCAGTGTTCTAAAAAGAATTACTTACGTTTGATACCAAACCCGTGTACTGTGGTGAATTATTATTAGCATGCAGTTTTTCAGTTATAATATCCGAGTGGTTACTGCTGTGAGGAAAGCCCCTGCACCACATTTGTCTGGTGACAAGCTTGAGCAAACAAATCAGACGCCAAAATCAGCCAACCATATAGTCTGTAACACGAAGGTGACAAACAGACAACCACTGAAGCACATCTTTCTGTTCGGCCTCTGCGCTGTCTGCTTATGACTGTGCAAGTGGTGTATTTACCCCACCAAGCAACCAATGTGTTTGGGTGAGGTTTAGGGCAGTAATACAGAAGCATGAGTTAGAAGGTGAAACCTTAAACCACTGCCTCTCCAGTGTTTACATCCCCAGCGACAAGACTTTGAACTGGTGATCAGCCTCGTGTTTACTTTGGTCTAGGGTTGACTCTCGGTACTTCAGTGAGCTTAAACCTCATCATGTTGAATCCATCACCAGAGGGGCATTCCATAGTCAGTTTTTGAAGGCCCCGTAGCGGCTGGCTTTGCTAATGAAGTTCTTGAGCAGGTCGTGGTCCATGTCTGCAAAGGCCTGGGTCTGCGTGACAGCTGTTAGGTGGTTGACGCAAAACTTGAAGCAGAACTCCTCCAGGTCCTAAAAATGAAGAGGGCTGTCTGGTCAGTGCTGAGGAGTACAACTGACTAGCTACTGTGAAGGCACCCACCACCATGGTGTCTGACTGTGTGTCGGGGGGCTATAAGCTTACCCGTGCCTCATACTTGACAGCAGCAGAGAGCAGAGTGATGGCGTTCTCCTCAGAGATACCTCTTTTGATCGTTTCCTGGCACAACCTCTTCAGCCTCGTCTCTCGGTAGAATGTAGCCAAATCTAGCAACCCTGCACACACAAGAGCAACACACAAGTGAGTATGTTAAAGGCTTTTGTGCACTGGCTTCACTTCTAGAGTGTAAAGGACTGTGGTTATATCTCTGGGCTTACCAATAGCATCCTCTGGTGGCAGGTTAATAGTGTCTGTGTAGAGATACTCCAGAAAGGCTCTGTACACCAGGTATGAGAACTGGTGGATTTCTATGGCGTCCTCGTCTGTTTCGTTCAGCAGTGCACGGAAATGCTCACATCTGGAGAGGGAAGGAAAGGAGCTGACGTTTCCTGTGACATACCTTGAGCCTACGTATTGCAAGTTGTGCCTATTTCACCCTACTGATGCTTTGCACATCATGCAATACGCCGCTTCCCAAGAAATCAAATCAAGGTTTGCATTCATTTGTTGTCGGAGATATAATTATCATTGTGAGGCAAAGCAGTGCAGTCTGCAAATTGTAGAAAAAGTATATAGAAACAGCTATCAGCTAAACTGAAAAAACACATTCTACAAGTTTGTGTAGTGTTAACTCTAGACTTGCTGTTCCAGCAAACATATCATTTGCATGTGATTTTGCCAGAACAGACGATTTTTTTTTTTGCCGTTGCATATTCGTGTGAACATGTGCACTAAGGCTGATGTCGCAGACAGTCTGGCTCCTTCCTACTGACAGTGCAAAAGAGCAAGTGACTGGAATGCTGATACTTAGTGTCCAAGTGTGGCTATAAAAAGAAAAACGGGAAACACTAGGTCTCTGTCTTTGCTTCCCCATGACATGAACAGGAAAGATGAGGAAACACTGTTTAACACATGGCATTTAAACACAGGAAACATAGCATACATACGTTGTTGTACATATGTTAAATGTTAAAAGCAAAGCTGAAAAGAGCTCAGCAGCCCCACATGAGCACTGATAAATATTTTAAAACGTAAATATTAAGTTCCAAAAACTAATTATAAAACTACTCATACTAACCAAGTAGCACAAGTTCACATTTTCACTTGTTGGGTCTTTGTTTTCTGTACCTGATTTTCAGCAGGGCCTTGTGAACATGGATACACTTCCCATCAACCAAGAACTTCAGGTCTGAAATCTCTGGGCTGTCAAACTCCTTTTTCAGAGACTGGGCCACCGTCAAGTAGTCATCGCCATCTGATGAAAACAAAGGAAGCAAGTTTTTCCACTGTATTTCAAAGCAAAGATATAGCACCTGTCTACAGGGCAAGCAAATACATTCTTTTATTGAAATCCCAGAAATTACCGTTTTAAATGATACCTTTAGACCCTCCAGATATGTAAAAAGTATATTCTATAGAATCACAAATCTAATTGGAATCACTATTTGTTCTTCAAACAGATAAACAGATATCCCTAACCCTTATGAGATGATTTCAGAGGCTTATTAGTTAAAGAGAATTTTCAGAGGGATGTCATTAACTTTACAAAATGGAGCATACACAGAAAATAAGATCTCAAAGATAAGATAAGATAAGATAAAAGGCATGATGCCAAATGGTTAAAGCAAAAATTCATTGATTATTGAAGATATTTGAGTTCTGGGGCTCTTCTTCAGTTTTAGGAATCTTTATATTCTTACACCACACTCACCTACTGAGAGGAGGTGCCATGTGACTGCCGGTGTGGCGAAGCATGCAAACACATCATCTGTGGTGCTGAAGTGGGTGAGGTGGGGGCTGGCCACGGCTTGACCTCGACACTGACCCCACATCAGAACCTGCCCGCTCTGGGTCTTGGCAGCTGACGTGTGGCTGGTGTGACATGCAGCCACCTCCACCATCCTAGTGACAAGAACAGAATTTATACCTTGAAGTGTTATTACCACACAGCCTGCTTATGCAGGTTGTACGTTGAATTATGTCAAATATGTCGAGTATAGAGGCAAAGAGGGCATTTTAATTATAGACAAAAAGAAGCAGATTTCCACAGTGATCACCAACCAAACTCTTGTTACTCCATGATGTTTAACCATATATGCCTTTGAATCACTAAGTAACTAATGGACAGTTTTTTTAAACTGTTCTCACTGGATGTTGTCGTGCAGCCTGTAATGCAGTGACCTGTTATGCTGGCAGAAAGGTGTCACTGCTTTAGTCAGTAGGGGTAAAAAAAAAAAAAAAAAAGTACTAACCTCTCCTTGTCTGTGTTTATTTGAGTGGGAAGAGCTTGGTTACTCTTATTGCCTGTTCCCAGCTGCCCATATGAATTGGCTCCCCAGGCATAAACAAACCCCTCATCTGTAAGTGCCAATGTATGTGCATATCCACAGGCAACCTGTGCATGGAAGGAAGAGTGTAATTAAACTGAATGTTAACCGAAATAAATAATGGAAAACAGAGCTTCCTAAGAATTCTCTCTCTCTAGGCTCTTACCTGGACGATGTTGACACCTTGGAGAGCAGCGATCCTGCACGGTGTCTGCTGATTTCCATTGTTGCCCAAACCTAGCTGTCCGTTGCAATTGTAGCCCCAACCATAGATCTACAAACAAGGGACAAATTCAGATGATGCACACACTATGTCAAGGCTTTGTTAGGGGATGTTTAATATTTTTGGTTAATCGGTTTCAGCTTTTACTAACTTTTATATATATATACATTTTAAATATATCAGTAGCTCATTTGCATTTTCTCAATTTTTTTTCTCTTCACTTTCTTTTAGTGGATATATGTACATTCTGTACGTTTTCATCAGCCAACCCCCTTCAAAAACAGTTGAGGGCTGCTGACTGCCAAAAAGTTGACATACTGAGAGCTGATTCACTTATTCATGTTAACATCTGCAGATTAATGTGACCCATTACCTCTCCATTGTCCAGCACAGCCATAGAGCACAGCTGACCACAGGCTATGTTAACCACCACTTTGTTCTGCAGGCAGCTGCTGACCCGGCGTGGGGTCGGCTGGTTGGCAGTAGACCCAGAGCCGACTTGGCCGGAGTTGTTATAACCCCATGCATACACCTGGACACAGAGATAAAATTACCACTTTCCAAAGAAGTACACAGATAAAGCAGGAAGAAACTAAAGTAAGGACACGACTTAAATAAATTACCTCTCCATCAGTTGTGAGGGCGATAGTGTGGTGGGAACCACAGGCCACCTCTGTCACTCTCTTGCTAAGGAGGTTGGTGGACACCAGGGCAGGGGTCAGACCGTGGTTGGTGGTCCCATTCCCGAGTTGGCTGTAGCCATTATGGCCCCAAGCAAACACCTCTCCATCTACACAGCAGCAGGCAAACTCTTACTCATGTTGTCACAGTGGTTAATATTTTACGACACAGATAAGAAGCAGTCGACCTTACATCATTTACAGAACAAGCTTACTCTCATTAGAAATAACAAGTGCTGGAAATTTTCTTAAACTGGCTTTTATAAAACTGATGACTTCAATGTATTTGCAGAAAAGCAATCATCTGAACTTTTGAACTATTATATATTAATATAAAGCGGGATCCAAATATTCCCCTTGGGACAAGTAAGTGTTTTCTGTGCTGATTACCTGCAGTGGCAATGACCACATGCGGTCCTGTTCCATAGCTTAGGGACACGATCTTCTTTCCACACAGGACATCAATCCTGCGTGGTTCAATCGTGCTTTGAAGATCTCCGAGCCCTAAACATCCACTGCAGTTGGTGCCCAGAGCAAAGACCTACAAATAAAAAACATCACTGCTGCTGAGATGCTTCTACTATTATTAAATGATACATAAATGTGACATTCTAGTGTTTACTGATATATACTGATAACCCAGTACATATTTGGTTGGTTGACATACTGAGAGGACACTAAGATAGCAAGATACACTGGTTGGATTATAATAAAGGATTAATGAAATGGAAAAATGTGAAAAACTATTTCACAGTCTTCAGAAATATTCTCACTATCATTTAATTTCTCTATTAGTTTTCATCGAATGTCTGTAAAGTCTCTAAAATGTCAGAAAATGGAGAAAAATGTCCCTCGTGACTTTCCAGTGCCAGTGCAGAGATTTTGACAATTCATTTTGTGTCAGGTGATTAACTGATTAATGGACTAATCATTTCAGCACTATTCACAGCCAAATTAAACTACATCTGTAGCCAAACTGTAATATTTTGCGAGATTCTGTTATCAGAAGTACTCAGTAGCATCTGAAGTGAAATGCACCAAAATACATTTTTAAACCACAATAAACTGCTCTGAGACATAAAGTGTTTGGGCTGCAGGGACAAACAAATGAGCAAGGGTGGAAAGATGAGACACGCTCTACACCTTTCCACGGGATAAAAATGGAGCTTGCTAGGGTATTAGGCCTGTATGGCTAAAGATAGCCTCATTCTATCTGCTTATCCCTGTGCCTGGAACTGCACCTTGCATCAAACAGAGTGCAAGAGGCCTGCAGCATTTTTCTATCCACTTCTAAACAGAAAATAATCAAAGCGGTATTATGAAAGGAGACTAAGTCTATCGAGCCTTGCAACACATTTTAATGTAAAGAAAAGGATTTAAGTAGCTTTGCTCAAATCCCAAGTGTTACCTCATCATTAACTGTGACATAGAGGGCTTCATTTGCAGCACTGCCAAAGACACAAGCCTGCCGGATAAGCCGTAGTTCCTCAGGAGGAAGGAGTGCAAATACTGGCCACTTCCCAACGTCCAGCATACTACTCAGCTGTGAAATTAGGAGAAAATACAATTAAACAGATGTGAATATGAGTCATCCAGATATTCTGATTTGAAAATACAAATGTACAAAAGCTGGAAGTGTGTGAACAGGCCTTGGCGGAAAGATTAGAATCGAAATCTGCCAAAACTGTTGTATTGTGTGTTGACTGCATTTATTCCAAGATTTCCTTTAATGTGCATGTTCACTAAGAAGTATACTTTGGGTATTCTTTGAAAGAATGAACTGATTCATACAGACAAGCACTGAGTCCCAGTCAAGCAGAAATATGTTGAAGTTGTTGTGTTAAAGCCATTCTTGTTAATAAATCCTTGACTGAATTACAAAAAAACAAACCAAAAAAAAAACCCTCTCGTTTTTATAACACAGTTATTAAACAAATGTTTATTAAACAAATCCTACCAAAAGAAGGTCAGACTGCTGAATGAAAAAAGAAAGAGACATATTGGAAATTGTGTATTGTCCAGCCTGTAGCACCACATGCATAAAGTAAAAAACTGAGTGGATAAATTATCAACTAGGTTTTCCATATCTCAGAGGTGCCCAGGGGGCACAGACAGCAACTGGGCACTGAGCCCAGTTTTGCAGACAGATTAAAACATGTATGCCTGTTGACTGAGGTAAACCTGAGGAAGTGAAGTTTAGGTTGTGTTATCTCTACATTTTTTCTTTCCTCTACCATAGATAAAGCCATGACAGAAGCTGAACCATATGTAAAGAACGCAACTTTTCTTTTTAATTTACACCATGATGTTCTCGGGGTGGTACAACCAGACCACATAAATGGTTTTGAAATACGCTGTCTGGGCCTCTGTGTTTATTGGAGATCATTCATCAGCTTGGCTCAGTTTTTTTTTCCCAAGTTCAATACGTGTTCATAAAACCTGCTCGTCTCTTTGTGTAGTTGCCTTCTTCCAAACTCCTATTAGACGATGTAAGCAAACAAAAAACAAAAACATAGTTAATATAACTAACATTATGCAGCAATGCTCGGCTTAATTAGAAGCAACAGGCACGCGTCTTTATCAAAACTAACGAATTCAAAAGTCACAAAATGCTCTGAAAATTACTTGCTTTATCTAAGTTTCAGTTGCATCTGACAAAACCGCAGCGATCGTATCTCAGAGAGCGATACTGCGTGAAGTTGCACCCCCATCTCACCCCTCCCCAGCCATACACAGCTTCTGTGAGATGATCAACACTTCAAATCGAAAAAATGCAGAAGAGGATTCAAACATACGATACAAAAAAAAGCGCTAGGCATGTGGCGGAGTATGACTTGCAGCCTTGGTTTACAAGCTAACAACATGAGAGTTAATGCGTTATTACCGTTAGCGGCAACTGTCCGCTATAACATTAATATCCAACAAAAACAAAAAAAACTAATAAAAGCTAATTAGTGTATATTATTGCTGCTGGGGACCGCCGATGGATCTAACTGTTGACATTACCTTGCTGTTGTTCTAGCTAGTGTTTAGTCCGCGATGTTGTTTTCTAATCGTCAGTGACATCGAAAAATTGTGAGACAACATATTTGGCGAATCAGGTTGCTGATGAAATCATCTCGGCAGTCTGATATGCTATAAAACTTCACATCATTCGCTGTGGTTGCACCTTGTTATAGTTAGCTTTAATCGCTACACCACCGACTGAAAAAAAAAATACACCACCTCCTTACTTCCTGTAGTTAGATGGTGCGTTCAGGAGAGGTCGGGGCTTGGAGCTTCCAATGTTTGTCTTTTCTTATTTGTTTTTTTCTTATTTATTACTTATTTCTATGCCTTCTATGCCTGGACTCTTCTTACTGAAAACTGCACAGAACAACAAAAGCAAATGTTAAGCGGGAGAAATAAGACACATGCAGAAAGCAGCTTTTATCAGTCTGTCTTAAAGGATTTTTATTTATTTTATTATATTTTATTTTATTTTATTTTACTTTTTTTTTTTTATCTTTTGTGTTTTTATCTTTTATGTTTTGTGGATGGGGACTTCTTTTCACGTTGAATCTCACTGACTGTTGTGGTTGAAGCAATATGGTACTTCATAAAGTCCAGCAGGTGGAGCAGTGGAGAACCTAGTCTTAGCCTAGTAACGTCGATGCGTTACACATGAGCATGTTTGACAGACGCTTATTTCACATGCTCACATTGTATTTGAAAAGAAAATAATATATATCGATAAGTATCATTTATGCCTTTGAAAAATTATGAAAAATTGTGAGTAAAGATTTCAAATACATTTCAATTTCATGTGCCCCTTTTGATGGATACATAAGGGTTCAATATATTGCAGGCAGAACTATTAGAAGTGTGTGTGTGTGTGTGTGTGTGTGCGTGCGTGCGTGTGTACTCATGTTTGTTTCCTGTTTCCTGTCCACATAATTGTGCATGTATGAATTATTTTTAACTAAAGGATGTAATGCTGAGGAGCTTCACACAACAAAGAAATGCTGTACCGGATTTGCTTAAAATTAAGTACTGTGGTACTGGATTATGATTTATGCATCACTTGTGATGTTACCTGTCAAAACTTAGTATCCTTAGACATGAAACATGTCTTAACTGTACATAGAAAATATCTATACTTATACTCGCTTACTAATACACTCACAATTGTGACAGTGACAGACACATTACCAAAGTGCAAAAAGATTCTTGAGACTTTGAGAATTTGATGGGAATATTTTATTTAATTTAAAATGCAATGTAAAGGACATTGACAGTTTACTTATTGGTACTTAATGCAATTCTATTTCCCTACAGGGCACACCGTAAATATGAATGAACAGCACCAATACTACTTTTGAGGCTGTTAAGGTGGACCGAAAATTGCCATTTAGAAGCTGGCTACGCTTCAGCAGTATGTCGGTGCATTTATCGCTCGGCAGAGGAAGACTAAGTTTGGACTTCAGTGAATCATAGCGGTTTTCTCGCATCACCACGTAGTACACACATTTCTCTGTGACTGACTTGATGGGCGAACCGATCACAGACACGTCAACCTTAAGGTTATCCTTACAGTCATGAAAATGTGGGAAGACATTAAGCTCATTACAGCTGTAGCATAAATCGACGGCGTCCGCGATACAAACCAAATTAAACTAATGTTACAATATTAGAAATATTTATCTTCGCTATCTTGGAATTTGGGATTCGTCATGATTTGCTGTAATACGCATGCGCACAGAGCCCAGTAAGCGATGGCGAAATTCCTGCCTTTCATGCGAGGAGCAGGGTTTGATGGAAAGTTATCTCGATAAAATTGGCAATTAGGCTAACATTATCGACACTTAGCATCGTCGCTGTCGCTCGCTAGCTACTTCTATTTGTTTTAGGTGCAGTTAAAACAAGCGATCGTCGTCCATATTACGAGAAAAGCACACCTTCATCTCGCTAACCACTAGCTGCGTAGCATTAGGTAGCTAACGCTAGCATGTCACATTTTGCCTTGCCCTGTGTTTATCTAGGTAGCTAGCTAGTTGTCCGTCTCAGGTGTTGCAGAAAGTAGCAGGTCGTCGGAGCTCGCTGACGTTAAACATTTGGGGAAGAGCTGCAGAGGAATCATCACTGTGCATCGGCGTGTCAGTCAAGACTGCTGCTGCTGTGCCGACTGACTGAGTGAGTAACGTTAGCTACGCTATTGATAATAACTCACTTGTGTTGCTGATAGTCTGCTGTGTATAAATTGTGTCTCTTAAGGGGACTCGAAATAAATGTTAAGGTTATCGTTTGTTAATGAGCCTGTCTGCAGTGTAATACTGCAGTTAGATAAGGCACAGCCATGACATAACGCTAAGCACACACACCTGTAGCTAGAGTAAACAATTGTCTTGGCTGCAAGGTAGCTAACCTAGTTAACTTAGCCATGGTATGTAAGGGACATTACCGAACATTGACTTTATTATTAATGGCGTGGTATCTTATTGACAGACTTGACGGCAATGATGTTAAGTAACAGGGTTAGCTAAGTGGGCAACGATAAGGCTGAGTCAGATACATGCACTAAATGGATAGCCAGCTGTTACATTGTGTGAAGCTGACTGGCACAGGAAAACTTTTCTCCAGGTGTTCCAGCTGAAACCTCGCATTTAAGTGTTGGATACATTCATTCATTTATTTATTTACAATCAAACAAACAAACAAACTGATGGCTAAATGTTCCAACTCATTCTACACTTGAGCCCTTATTTTTCCTCACCACGCTCATGATTATGTGTATGCTTTTGTCTAGTTCTTAACAATGAGAAATAAGCAGAAGTGTTGACCGGACTGAGTAGACTATTATTCTAACCATTCAGGGTGTTTTCCGTTTCACCAAAACTGTAACCGAGAAACAGCTGTTGTGTCCTTATCGACTGCTCTCTTAGCCACAGTCAAATTATGTAAAATCAGGGTAACAGACATCAGTAACAGATGTTGCAGCAATTTCGATCTAGAAGTAATGTTTATTGCGCTGTAACGGGAGAGGCTGTGCACATGCTTTAGTGTAATGCAACTGCAAAGGGAGTTTAATACCAGAGTCAGCTGGTGTTTTTCAGTGGTTTTTAATAGGAAGCTGTGGTGATTTATGGTTATTTATCAATAGCTTTCATAGCCACATAGTTCTCTAGAGGTGGCATAGGAGTAAAGAATTGAAAGTACCAATGTGGCGTTCTCAAATTTCATCGCAGGTATCATGGCACTCATGCAGCATCCACAGGTCACTCCACGTATTTAATAACTGCGGTGTACAAAACACTTTTAAATCACCCATTCACCCTCATAAAATGACATCATATTTGGATGATGAACTCTAAAATCTGTATTTCCAATGTGAGAATAGAGTTCCACTTTGGGCTTTACCAAGTGTGTGAAAGGTGGATGGTCAGGGGAAAATGGAAAGATGTGCCTGTGATCAGGGATCCCCCTTTGTTAGTTCTCCTTTCACTGACCCCTAGGTGGATGTTGTTGGATGTTGGATGAGTGTTCTTAGTAAACAATTTTGACAGTATACATGGATCTACTTGAAATTGGCTTAGGGTAAAATACCAAGTGATTGCAGTGATTGACCTGGAGGCCTAATAACCACAGACAGAGCCTGCCATCATCCAAAGCTTGCTAGTAATACTAGGCTAATCTCATGCCAGTCCTCTGCTGCAGCAATAGTTCCCTCAAATCCAGTTCATTGACCATCACGCTGTAAACTGACTTTGTTGTTTAAGCTTAAGGAGGGGAGGGGCTAAAGCTAACAGATAAGCCAGATCACTGTCAGGTATAGGGGCGCATGCGCTAGATTGTAATTAGGTTCAAGGACGCATGTTACAATTCTCTCATAGTGTTGTGTTACATTTGACTGAATATTTGTGAAACGTGATCCTTTTACAATATTTTTTCACAAGTGGTAGGGCTTCAGTGTGGCTCTTTACCTTTTAAGTCTTATTTCATTGCAATGTCTTGAAAGGAGCTGCATCGTCTCTGGATACCCTCATAGGGTTTGAGCTTATGTGTAATCCCTCTTGGTTGAGCTGCATTTGTTGATTGCTTGAATTTAGTAGACATAATCAACCGTCATGGCTAGCTTTTGGACATTTGTGTTATGTGAAGGATGTGAAAACGCTAGCAAGAATAACACTTTGATTTATTGTTGTTAACACACTAACTTCGTGTGTATTACCTCTGAGAGGACACATTTCCTGATGTTTACTGATAGACTCTTCCTCTGTAGTGGACTGTTACACACAAGCTTCTTTTTCAGTATATCTTGGTTCATAGCTTGTAGAGTAGACAAATATCAAACAGGAGTAACTGACAGCATAGATTCCCACGACAGCACAAATGGGAGTTTCCAATGACTTTTATCTGCATGGCATGTTTATATCCTATAAAAGAAAATAGATGAACTCTCTCTCTCTGATCTTTGATCAGGACTGTAACAGCAGGTCTAACCTGGCTGTTCTCTGATGCCAGCAGAAAATATGTTTCAGAGTAAGCTAGTGGGCAGCTGTGCCAGAATATGCTGCCAGTGCATGACTAGCAGTGGAAAACAATGGATCTGTTTGGAAATTAATTAGGATGTGCGTCAAATTCTCACCCAGTTCGATTCAGCTTGTCACTGTGTCCTCACTGGAAACAAATGTGCATTTAGAGTTTATTTGCTTCATGGCTGATGTCTTGTATACTAGAGGAGTCATCATTTTAAATCACTAAATATAGACCAATACCATAAAATGAAAAAAAATCCATAGGGATAGCAGATGTGTGTGCGCTATGTGTGTCCCCATTTCCTAAAAATCTTTGTTTTTTCATTCAATTCAAAAATGCATGCAGCATATTTAGAAAATGATTAAGATGTATGATAGTCGTTGATCGTAATTTGTACAAATACCCACATCCATCCATCCTTCATCTAACCATTTTTTTCAAACATCCTGGCTACATACTTGGCTAAATCTCATACCCAGAAAGAATAAGAATCCACAGAACTTTTGAATTTTTACCTATATTAAACAAAATATATGCAGAAAAAGATAAAAAAAAAAAAACTCTTTCATGGTATTCACAGTAAACATAATCGTAATTTTAACAAACATGCAGCAGCACACATTTTTTTGTCTAGTTAATGTAAATATTAAACAAATATAGTTGGTCATATAGTCATAATGTACGCTAGGAGAGTAATGCTAGTAAATGTAATGCTGTAGGGTAAATGTAGTTCTCAGCACAGGTTTAATGACAAGAGAAGACAAGACTGCAAACCTTTGTGGTGTACTTTGTGCATTTCCACTGATTGCTGTGTCTTTGTTGCAGGAGTACCTCTTCAGTGGTGTGAATGAGGGAGACATGGCAGACCACACCCCACCTCTGGAGTCCGGCCAGCTTCTCAGCCCTGAACTCCCAATCCTGGCTTCACCACCTCCCCCAGCCATGGTCAACGGGGATGGCCCCCAGCAGGTACAGTCAGACCTCTCTGCCCTCATGTATCTCTGCTATAAGTCACACTTGCTGCATCAAGTATGTTGTGCTCAAATGGACTTTTAGCAATCTGCCTCATAATTACAGTTGAGGGGGTTTGTTCTAAGTGGCACCTCTGGCTTATTTAGTCTGTTGTTGACCTTCAGTGTGCAGTAGTTTAACCGTTGTGTGATCGACTCCATGTACCTAAGCCTATTATAAGGCATAACAGTCAGATATCAGAAGTATTTGTGCAGTTGTGTGCATAACACTTGACCACTTTGCAAAGCCAGGAATATTGATGCCTGAGAATCCTACTCCATTCGTGGACGTAATCAGTCAAATTGAGAAATTTTAGGGGCGTCACTTAAAGCACTTGAGCACGTACTTTACAAGTAACAGTAACACCAGAGGCTCTGACAAAGCATGTGGTTTGACCAGAACCAGCAGGGAAACACTAATTTTGATATTCAGCCTGATATGCAGTCCAGCAGAGGCTGGGGTCAGGGTTATGTGTAGGCAATAATAAATGCAAAAGGTGCAGATCACTGCATGCAGAGTGGTGTGATATGACGACTACAGAAAAATGGGACCTTACTTTGTGAACTAAAGTTTTCTTTTTCTTCTTTAATTTTGTAATATTTAATTTATTTTATATTTACGTTTTGCCTTACTACAGTAGTGGAAGAGTCAAGATTACAATATCTCAAACCCAGCTGTATTTTCAAGAAAATTCCTTTCACTCTGTTGTGTTGCTATTAACTCAATCTGATTTAGTGTCATAACTGCAGAACGGTTTTCTGATACATTTACATTGACAGCAGCATACAGTTTCTACCACTCCTGAAACCCAAAGTGTTCGGTGGCTTGTTTCAGTTGCTCACGGAGCATATTTCATAGGCAACAGGTGCTTGTTAGTTATGAACTATATATCTCTCAGTTTTGATAGCAACCTTTGCTGAATGGGTACAGGATATAGGATGATATCCCCCTTCGTCTCTTGTCAGTATCAGAGTGAGACTGAGTGGCCCTGACGAGCCTGGGTGATTTCCCTGTCATTTTGATGGTCATCAGTTCGATTTGCTTAAGTTTCCGTGAGCTTCCTGGGGGATTGCATGGAACCCACTGTGATATCTTTTCTGCCATTTCCTAATCTTGTGCACTCTATCCAGATAAGACTTGCTCATATTAGCACTGCCCTATAACTTGCCTTTCCATCCATCTTGTCATTTTCCACAGTGGAAAATCCCACACCTGAATCAGGCTTTGTTCACATAGAGATCAAATTTTGCTGGTTGTGTTGGACTGTGAGGGCGTTGTTCTCATGGAATTCAGTTACCTTACCACCTCCCACAAAGGTTACCTGATTATCTGAACATGTCCCATGTCAGTGTTTACAGTGTTTTATAAGAGCTAGAGGAATAAAAGGTGGCTGCTCCTTCCTGGATTACAACATTACCACCCTGCTGTTCAGACCAATTTGAGACATTGCATGTTCATGATCACTGAAATGTACTGAAATGTGTCCCTGTGAGGAAGAATAACAAGTATCAAGTATCGGGGTGTTTGTGTATCCCTCCCAAACACATCAACACCCACGTACATAATCCACAATTAGTTACAAAAACAAACAGCAAAGAGAGGAAAGATCTTTTTAATATTACATTAAATAGGACGTGTGAAGTTTGAATGGCAGCAGCTACAAACCAATAATATCAATGGCAAAACAGCATTTTCTTTTGTATATTTTCTTTTGAGTAATAAGGATCAATATCCAAAAGAAAGGATGGCGGTTGCCACGCCAACAGTGAACAATAGCCAGTGATACACAGGACAACCTTTTGGGTAGTGTCCATGCTGTTTTTTTCACTGAACTGCTGCCACAACTGGATGTTATGCAGTGCAGTTTCAGGGTCATTATCGTCCATCTGTAACAATCATTTTCAACAGCGCTGTATGGGCGGATGTCCTGGCAAGAAAACATAGTTTATTACTTCTGTTATTACCTTTGGCCATGTTGAGGAGTTGACGGTCTGTGTGGAGTTGCTAATTCTAGCATCGTTAACTTGCCTCAGACTGACCTCTCCTGTTTGGGATTTTTTTTTTTTAATAAGAAGAGTGGTGGGTCCTGGCTCTACATACAGTGCTTTCTGTTATTAAGGAAGTTTATAGTACCTTGTATTTAGGACAGGGAATTTAGGTTGACTGATTTACTGGTGTCAGTGTCTGACTCCTGATCACGTGTGATGCAAAAAAAAAAAGAAAGAAAAAACTCCCATTTTGCATCATTCAGTGTAGATCTTTTCAAGGATTGTTGTTTGCGCGTTGCTGTGACTAAGATGTAGCTTATGTGTGTTGTGTGTCTGAGGAGGTGTGTAAATATCATGACAGCTGCAGAGTGAGGAGCAGGAACCACTGGAGGGGCCTGGGCCCTGACAGAGTGAGGCAGGACTGTGGTGACAGTGAAGAGGATTCACAGCGATGGCTGACCCCCCTGTTTCTGACCTTTAGTTCGAGAAGCTGCAAGGACACCTCATTCTTTGTTCTTGGTTTCTTTATCCCAGTCTCGGCTTGGTATTAACGCTCTGTTTGACCAATTATTCTGAGTCAGAGAGGAAGCTGTTGTCTTGGGTCATTACCTGGGATGATTCCGTTTTAGAGATGACTTTGGGTACAGTATGATTCACTGCTTCCATCCATTTAAGCCCCCCCTTAAGTTTTTCCTGCTCTTGTCATTTGGTTTGTAGCTAAATTGGTAACAGATGAATCAGTCGGTTTCTGTCAATGTTTAAGCCTAGCTAATGGCTTATGTACTTAGCTGTTGTCTGTGCTGATGGTTATGTATATTTTCTTCCATTTTGTTCATTACTGTTTTTCATTAGACCTGCCATTTAATGTTTTCATGCTCTTTGTGCTTGTGTTTTTATGTTCCTTGTCTTTGATGGTGTTTAGGTCTGTGTTTGTAACCTGACAGACTGTAAGTGATAAAAACACTTTTGAGAAAGAATCGAAGAGCTGTTAGTAGAAATGGTCCATAGGCAGTTATTTTTCAGATTATCACTCCTTCGTACAGACTTCTTGCTGTGAGGTTTTTCTGTTAGGACGTTTTCTATTCTGATGTTCTTATATGAACATAATCATATTGGTTTAAAGTATTTTATGACGTGAGCTGAGATTTAAAGAAAGAGAAACCTAATGTTTAATCTGGTCGTGTGTGAGAACACTCAGCATTAAATAGTAACAACACAAATTGAACAGGGAGCACACAGCCATGAGTGTGTGGTCTGCTTGTGGCTACGAGCCATGCGTGGGCTAATGTTACTGTGGGATAGTGAGACCTCACTCCAGACTCAGCCGTCTTTAGTGCTGGCCCTGTATGCTATAGCCAGACACAGGAGACAGGGCCCTGGACATGTGCCAGAGGGCCTGAGATGTTGTGACAAAAATGCAACCCACTCTGCTTGTCTCCTGGTCAGCCACTGAATCATCTGAGAAGATGGGGGTGAGCCCACTATTTGTCAGCTATTGTGAGGAGGTGGACAGTGTGTGACTCAGCAGTGTTTAGAATACTTTCTTCTGTGCAAGGGTGACAAACCATATATGTGTGTGTGTCTGTGTAAGGAGAAAATTAACAGAATGTTCTGTTTCTTTTTCTTTTTTTCATTTAATATAATTGTAAAGTGATTTTTTTATTGTAAATCTTAACAAAAAATAATTATAAAATCATTTTTATAGCACAATCACTTAATTACTTTCTTCCACTAAACAAATGACAGTTGTATTCTTCATTTCATATATAAAATCTGAAATCATAATTTCCTCATCAGCATTTTCCTGCTGACTCTGTTTGGCTGGGTGAAGGGTCAAAAGTCTATGGACAAGAGTAAAACCTAAATTTTAATGTGTTGGGAGTCCAGAAGGAGCACATAAGAGTTCATTAAAAATGGCCAAATGGAACCCAAGGACAACTCTGACAGAAGTACAAAGTGCCTTCACTGTGATGAGAAATTGCTCTGGAAGGGCTACACTCAGTGCAGCACTTCACAAGTCTGGCCTATGTGGTAGAGGAGCCAGATGGAAAGCACTCCTGAAGAGAAAAAAAAAAGCACATGACAGCATGCCTGGATTTTGCAGAAATTCATGTGAAATTTTCAGAGGGCACGAGCCAAAAGATAATGTGGTCTGATTTAACAAAAATGAATAGTTCAACTGTAGTGGAGATCTCTGTAACAGGACGACCACATCCTATCTATCATCTGACACCAGCTCCACTGTGAATTGTGACAATGGCAGTGTCAGACTGTAGGGTACTGTTTGATATTTTTTTATTTTTTTTTTTTAGAGATGTTAAAGAGAGCAAAGACCGGAGCCAAATATCGTCTTGGGTAATATCCTCTCTTATTTACATGGGTGCTGATTTGACATTTAGCAGGACAATAATCCTAACCATGCACCCAGACTGTACGAGCTTAAATAACATTTTGTGGTTGCTCTGATAAATACATATAACAGATCAAATCCTCTGTGAGTAAATATTGCTAAGAGGACAATGAATATTTACAAGGATGTGCTACAGCATGAACATCTCTTGGAAAGATTTTTTTTCTTGCCTGTTTCTATCTGACTAGCCCATCATGCAACGTTACCCAGGGAATCTGGAGGGTGGAGGATCATCAAATTGCCTTGAATTACCATTGCACACGTAAGCGTATGCCATCAGCTGCAGGGACAGTGTGTTAGTGCCTGGCTAGTTCCGACACTGGCAGAATTTTCCCTGTGTCATTTGGCTCCTGTTTCCTGTCCACTCAGCTGCTATGTCACATCAACGCACAGTAAACAATTAAGAGGAACAAATAGTGAGAAACCTGGTCTCTGAGTCACCAACGGCTGAGAAACGTCAGAGCTAACAGCCATGAACGCACAGAGCAGGCCCATTCTCCTGGGTAATAAAACACAGCAGTGGCCACCTGTGTGACAGTGTGTGCAAATTGATCCACACTATCTTTGCATAGGGCTCCTACATGGACGTAAATCTTTACAGTGGTGGGAACAAGATATATTGTTTAACTTTCGAAACATACTGCTGTGTAAATCTCTGGCAGTGTACAGTTCTTGTTCACTTAGTGTATGTTTTCTTCCATTTAGTTTAGTTTAGTTTAGTTTAAAAAAAGATCATCCGTGTTGAATGTGAATGTGACCAGGAAACCATCGCACATTGCAGTGCTTAGTCATCTGTGTGAAAAGTAACCTTTGCAGTATCCTAGCACTGTTTCAGAGTCTATCCACTTCCAAATGAAGTCATCATACAGTTGGTCTGTGTGAGTGTGGGGGAGGTTCTTCTAAAATCATGCTATGTCGTGCTTCAAAAAAGTTGAACCCGGTTCAGCGTTTGCTACAACGCAGTTTGATGTCATCCAGAAAGGCGCAGCGTTGGCCAGTCACATACAGTATATTCAAGTGGACTTAACAGATTGTATCTCGCCACTACATGAAATGACACACCTCCACCAACACAGGCCCTTGCGTTGTTTTAATGCAGGGTAAATGTCTGTCTGATTGCAGCCTAAGGGTAAATGTGACTGACAGTTGCCTCAGGCAAGTAGAGTTCTCTGAAGAGGAACCTGACTAATCTAAAAAAAATTGTTAATATTTTACTGTCATTTTTTTTCCCAGCAATTGTAAAAATGTTTTTTTTTCTCAGTTTTTGTACTAGATATGTTGTAGACAATGTTTCTTAAAACCTGGGGAAACTACAGGTTATACCTCTGCTGAATGTCTGACATTGACGTAACATTATGAAGAAAGATGTTGAACTACAAACCTAAATAGTGAAGAGAATATTACCAGCATAAATGAATGAAAATGCCTAACAGTAGTAATCTGTCCATATTCTAAACCTAAAACACTTATCACATCACAATACGACACATTATTATGCTGTTGTAACTTTGAAAGGAAAAAAATCCAAACATTTTGGCCAAGACCTGATTTCAATTCCAGGTCGTTTATGCAAATTGTCCTAGCCTCCATTGGTGCAGTAAACATGTGGGGAATGACAGCAAGTAATTAAAAAAGGGTGCATGCTCATTCAGAAGCACTGTTTTGGGTTTGTTGTTTTGGTCGAGAGAAGTCAAAGGTATCATTTTTATTTTATTTAGTTCATTTATTTGTTGAGGCTGTTGAACGCTATTTCAACTGTCTACAGTTCAATGAATTGAATATCTAATGTGCCAGTGCTTTGCTGTGGTTTTCAGTCACTATCAAATTAGAGAGCAATTCTCCATAAATATTTTGTGGACAGACTGAAGTTTTGCTCTGCCAAAATAACATCTTAAAATTTCACATTTGATTGCAAAATGTATTTTAGATGTTTGGAAAAAAAACAAAAACCTCAAATCAGCCTGAAGGGGGCACTATCCAGATTTCACTTTGCCTCACTGTAGTGGGGGAAAAAAAAAATCCAGATCAACAGATTGTTGATTTGATCAAATCAGTACTTACGACTGTGCGCTGTGCAAAGTGTGATTCTTTTCTTAACATTCTTCTAAAATTAATTTTACTTCGTATTTCTCTTAAGTCATCTCACTTCATAAGCCTGTTGTACTTGTTGCCCTGACCATTTCTCCTTGTAGCAACATTTATCTAATTCCTTAAATAAAACCTTTTTCGTTTTACAGAGTAAAATGAAGCGGAGGTTTTCATTTTGTGGAGGATTTTGATGTTCCATTTGCACAGCAGTATTAGTGACGCGGAGTATCTGTTAACTTGGCACATGCTGATGAAGTGATCAACACTGTCGCTTTAAGGAATGATCCGTTTAGAATGAATGAGGACAGATGTTACAGAAGCAGCGAATACTTGCAAGCCCTGTTTATTGTGTCGCTGTACAAATAGTGCCTCTGTTTTGACTGTCAGTGGGATGCTTTGTGATCTTTGAAGACAGTAGAGAACTCGAGGCTGCAATTGTTGCCAGCAGTGGAGCTCTGCAATTGAACTCCCACAACCTCATCTCCTCTCACATCGATCGGAGTATTAAGAGACGGTGTATGGCATGTCGCTCTGTGAATGGGAGAGAGAGCCAGTAGAGACTATGAGGGGGAGGGAGAGAAGGGAGGGAGGGTGAGGGACTGTAGCGTAGTCGTGTATGTCAGCCTCAGAAGCTGCGTGGGTCGCTCAGCTCCCTCACGCCATTGTTGTTGTTGTGAAAAAAGGCTGAACAAAGGACTCCCCACGCTAAGGAACCCTTATACCTGTGCCGGCTCAGCTGTGCTATGATCACACCCTGATGGAATGCTATTGAAATTAACCATATTAAGGAGCATAGCAAGCATTAACTGAGCTGGCAACACTGTCAGTGACGGGGGCAAGGAGGAAACTGAATAGCAAACTGAGGCATCATCCAAAGTCCCTCTCATTTTTGGTCCCGTCTTCTTGGGTTTATCCGCCTCCTTTTCTGGAGAGTGGCGACTGCTGATAAGGTTTCAGTCTCTCCTCTGAAGGTTTGGCACGGACATCGCTGAGGCTTATTTGTTGAAGGGGTTGCTGTGGATACTGACGGTAGGGAGGCTGCACTGGAGCCAGAGGATAGAGTGAACGAGCCGCCTGCAGCACAGAGTGCTGCTATGGAGCAGATGAGGCTGAATCAGACGAAGCAAACATGAGATTCACGCCACACTTTTCGTGAAGGCTGCATCCAGTGCAAGAGACTCAGCCCCATCTGCTTAAATAGCTCCTTCTGCGCTCCACGCCTCTTGTCAGCTTCTTCCTGGATTTTGTGCAGGAGCTGATGGAAGTGGAAAGTGGAAAGGATCAGCTCAGCCAGATGTGTTAGCATCGCAGGTCATGTGATTTCTCATGAGGGCTGGGTGAAGTGGTGGAGGGTCTGGTAGACCCTGGAGCATCTTTTCCTTTCTCTGTGACTGCGTGAATAGCAACGCCTGAATGAGAAAAAGCAATGCGGGCAACAGTAAGTAGCAGTCAAATCTTTTGCAAGCATGATTTCCTTCCTTTTGATTTCATTAACATTCAGTGAATGTCACAATATAGATTTCAAACACAACTTCCAATGTAAAGATTCAACTGGAAAAGAGAGAAATCATCCTAAGAGGGGTGTTTTCTTCACACAGAAAGGGTTGGACAACAAACATATACATCCACCCGATTGTGAAATGCCTAGACTTTGATCCCCCACCCCCCACCACCACCATCACCACCATCATCTACACTTGCTGCTGACGCTGCTTGTGTGGGTGTGTATGAACATATGAGCTTCTGTGTGTGGCAGTCAAAGGGCTCTTTCCTCTCCCCGCTGAGCACATGAATGGGAGCAGTGTCAGAGATGGAGGTGCTGATGATTTCTGTGCTTGAAGAGAACCATAGCCAAAGCCCTTTGCCAGGGGAGTGTAGATTCTATGACAGCGACTTCCACAAGAGTGAGGTAACTAGCGCCCACACACAGTGCCGGACAACAAAAGCCTAGTTATGTGTGTTCTTTTGACATTTATAGAGATAAGTTAAGGCAGTGATGGCTTGGAGATGATTTGAAGGGCAAAGTTTCAGGTTATCTTAATTTTATCAATGCAATCTGACCTGTTGATTAAGTGAATGAAGAAAATGTGTTTGTCTTCTGTTAATAATGGTAATAATGTTATTTACCTTTTGTAAATAACATTGTCAGAGATGTTGAAACGGTTTGAAAAGTTGGTTTCTCCTGCAAAGATGCACCTTTTTCATGAGGCTTCTTGTTCAATTCTGACGCTCAAGTCTGTTGTAATGACACAAGAAGCATGACTCAGTGTAGGGTAGCAGTGTGTACCTGATATTTCCAGCAGTCATGATGAACCCTGTGAATGATGCGGGATAAAAATAGTTCAAAATTGTTAGGTTAATGGTTACAGCTTCAAAAAATGCGTCGAAAGCCTGATAACTAAAAAGTAGGACAGTTTTTTCTGTACATTAGTACCATGTATGGGCAGAAACAGTTCAGTTACAAATCATGATTCCTCCACAGTCAATACAAGACATAGAGGCTAATTGTTACTGATTATTTTAGTTTTTAATATGTTAAAAGAGGGTTGAAATAACAATCACATCATTTGCTGTCTGGCTTTTTACATGTTTCATCTGTAAGCAACATCTGTCCAATGTTCCTGAAATATACAGATTATTCTTGTTTTTATGTCTAGTGACACTGAGTTTGCATATATTCCCAGAATTGGGAAAGATAAAGGTGAACTTACATTGCATCAACACAGACTCTGAGAGTTATTAAGCACAAGTTAAAATTTCTACCGTGTCATCGAATTAATTAAAAAATGGTGCAGCTGTTTAAATATAGTGTTGTGGGGTTATTTTTTTAATCATTAACCATGATTAGCTGTAGGGAGGGGTTGCATGCCAAGCTAATATTTTTCTGTTTGCCATGTTGCTGCAGTTACTGGTTTATTTAAGTTGTCTGTGTAGTCTGTAACAGGATTTGTACGACCAAAATGAATTCATAATAGATATTTAATTTAAACCTCTGTGACAGTGAGAGTTGATGTAGATGTTACATCAGACACCCCCTCTCACACGTACGTACTATACTATTCATGAATTCAGTTACACAGGTATGGCAGTGGTTGTTGTTTAGTCTCCCATATGAGAAAAAAAATAATCTTTTGAAAAATCTTTTTTGGAGGTCTGATACCTGTTTAACCCCCTTTGAGGCTCCTTCTTGGCACTGTGAGACAGATTTGTACTCAACAGCCAATCAGGGCATCACACTGTGGTCCCCTTTTAATCCCAGCGCGTACACTGCTTGTTTCCCCTTTTCGCTCAGCTACTCTGATGGATTTCTCCTACGAAGAGTCTGCCACCCTCTGGTGTTACTGGATGTCAGTGCTGAAGACCTAAACCTGCCCAAACTGCACCTCACCTCTGGTCACCTGTGACGACCACAATGACTGCTTTTGGTGCCTCGGCTGGTGCCACCAGTCCGAAGCTGAAAACTCAACTTAGATAGTCAAATAAAACGTATCTTTGTTTCTCTACAGGTAATCCTGGTGCAGGTAAACCCAGGTGAGGCCTTCACTATTCGACGAGAGGATGGTCAGTTTCAGTGTATCACAGGTAAGATGGCTTTCAGTCTGACTCTGTATTTGAATGTTCGTTTTCTAATAGGGCTGTCACTTTTTTTGGCGATTTAGACATTCATTAGAATGTGATGGAAAAACGTAATATCCAAACTGTAATCACCTGTTCTAATTTACAGTTTGCAGTATATAAATGCAGCGGACTGTTTGAAATAGTTTGCCTTGTGATCCAGCAGGGGGCACAACTGTACGTCCCTTTTCTCATGCTAGCTTGCTCGTCTTGGCTTCCTCCGATGTTGAATTGTGTTTTTTCAAGTGAAGGAGTCACAGTGCATGCAACAACAAATGAACAGTGAAAAGCGCTTTCTGATGGAGCCAATCACAAAGACTTTGTGGTCGAGCGGCAGATGAACATGAGCGAAGCAAGGTTGGAGAGAGCCAGACTCTATATGGAAAAAAGTACAGCTTGAGAGATTATGTAACTATATATAAGTGGATTGGTATATTTTAACAAAATTGAGCTTCTGCAAAAAGCTATAAAATGCTGCTAAACCCAAGACAATATACCATCACCTTAATTCTTGAGGGTTTTTTTTTTTAAACGGTAACTGTGATGTTATTTTTTTATTGCTTTTTATTACAACACTTTCAAAAACACCAGTAATTTTTCCCCTCAGCTAGTCTGTCTTTAATTTGACAGATGATAAAATGAACTGTGGACCGATAGACTATCATTATGTAAAATAAACATATGGCACAATTACTGTGTGTTGGTAGAGGAGTTAGGGCAGAACGGTGGCGTCGGAGTAAGATGAGTTACACACTCTTATTTGTCCTGATGTCTGTCATTTCCTTTTCCTCAGTTGTTAGTGATTGTGTTGGCTTTGTGACAGCAACAATGAAGTCTGGCTCCAACACGTCCCTGACATTGTGAATGGAAGACAGCTGGAGTAGTTGTGGGGAGGTAGAACTGTGGGCCCTTAATTGTAAACGATTATGATCAAATGTAGTTGCCCAGGAAAACATTGATCTGAAAATGATTTGCTTTGTTTATGGCTTGCTCCACGGACACCCCTCCATGTACTGACATTTCTGTGAGCTCACAGCCACTTTTTTTTTCTCTTACATTTTCCATTTAGTTTGATAAAGAAAAATAAAGGATGTCAAAATAATAACGGTTTGAGTGAATAATGCTTGCTACCCTTTGAGACCACAGCAGGCAGGCACTCGACATTTTAGCATAAATCTAATGGCCCATGTATAGCTGAGTACTTACTATCCCACTGCTGAAAGACAGAGAAAAGTATTTCTTGTCCCTAGCCTTTCACTAGGCCTTGTAACATAAATGAATAACAATGGGGACAATAAGTCTGTGCAGTGGGCCTCAGGCAGCCAGGTTTAGATGACAAAGGAGGAAAAGCAGCGATAAGAAGTGATGCTGCCCAGCCAGGAAGCCATCATACAGTTTGCTCACGCAGTGGCTCTTCCCCATACTCCTGTCTGACTGAGCTCCCACACTGGCCCCCCATTACGAGCTGAGTAAACCTTCCTAATAGGGAGTGAGCATACATAGTCTCTCCATCAGAGGAGAAACAAAGAGCTGAGAGGTGCCACATAGATCAGTGTGACTGCTACTAACTGGCCTGTCACAGGGTGCGCTCATCTCTCTGTGACGTGAATAGAGGGATGACTCACCGCTTGCGGTGCAAGGAGGGAGGAAGATGACTGTGTGTGTGTGTGTGTACGGGCATGCATGCATGTTTGCGCATGTGGTTGGTTGGTTTGATTTCTTGTGTGTTTACAACAACAGACTATCCCTGTTCACTTAAGAGTCTGTTCTGCATATGCATGCTTCACCTTTAACCGTAGTATGTACTGACGAGGGACGGCGTGACACAGTTACAAAGCCAGGAGGATCTGGTTTACATGTATTTTTCTGGACTTGCTCCATCCCACACCAATTTGTGTATTCAGTCATGTATTTTTAGCAGCTGGATGTGCGTAATTGCTACGTGTTAGTGCATGACAGCCTGATTAATACAAACAGACATTCTTCCAAAATGCAGTATATAGCAGGCATTTGCCTTTTTTTTTAATCTGCCGTGTAGGAGGGGCCTTCAGGGAGGGTGGCTAATTAGAGTGGCCATTTAGCGTCTTCCTGCTCTCTGTCCTCCTTGCCATAAGGGGAGTTCTGTATGCGAGTGGACATGCCCTCATAGTCTCAACCAGGACCCTCAGAGCTCCTTCAAAGTCAGCCTTTCTCAGTATCTGCCACTGTACATTTGAAGGCTGTATCACTGACACCAAGTGATAGGCCACCTGATAAGCTTGGTCACTGATGAGGCAAGTCAGCATCAGGACCATTGGGTTGATTAGATCCTCTTCTTTATCTGACTTAGCCCGCCGGTGATTCACATCACTTCGGATGATTCAGTCTCTGGTTGATGGCTGAAAGCACTGTCTGGTTCCACTGGGCTTATTGAGCCTGATAGAGATGTGCCTTCTCCCACAAAAGCCAAGACAGTCATTCTGGCATCTCAACAGGGAGCTAAAAAGAGTGTGTGTGTGTGTCTGTCTGCACATTAGTATGTGCATGCATACACCTGGCTCAGTTTGTAGCCATGCTGCCCATGTCCTCTACCTTTTCTCTCAGAGATAGATAGTGGTAGGTCAGCTGGCCCATCTGTCTACTTGTCTCTTATCTCTAATGCCTTAGCTGTGAAACACCTCATGTCATTCCTGATGGTGCTGCAGATGTGCTTAGTGTGTTTTCCATCAGCGAGACTTGAGGCTGTCATGTCCCCTGTGCCTGAAACTGAGCTGCCGGGATGTGCACTGTTGAACAACTGATTTGAGACTGTGTGGTGACGGTGTATCCATACTGTCAATACGCTGGTATAGTCTGACTTAAGAGAAATTCCACAACACAAATTCATATTATTGCACTCGCTTTTACACAGGATAAGAGCCACCAACAGTTGTTTAACAAATGAACAAACAGATATTAAGAGAAGTTAATTCTCACTTCAGCCCAGCGGGCCAAACTCAACGTGAAGTGGGTGAGTTAGACACAGCCCCCGACCCAAACAGTTTTAATGGACTGTACTGGAGAGTGCTGTATCTTTATTGGAAATATTTTCTTCACAATTCTCAATAGGTGTAGTGAAGTGACTGGAAAAATCTAGATGATAGTCTTTTGTAATTAGTGGAGGTGAAGAAGTCTTAATTCTTACTAAAGACAAAGATTCAGAACACGTTCAAGATGCTAAATCTCCCCTGCCTGAGACATTCTGTGCCAGAATGCATTTGGCACACTGTCTTTTGGATAAATTATATGATCTGTAAATGCTATATTGCCAGAAGAGCAGAAATCCAGGAAGGACTTTAAACTTGGTTTCCAAGTTATTCCAAGCGAAATAGTTGGATTTAAGGTGGGTAAACATCAGTAGAAAATATCAGCAGCTTCACTAGAAGAAATATCAATATCAGCTTCCCAGAACCATATCTTTCCTTTATTCATCCATTTACTATTGTAGCTGTTGAGTGGGTAGCAGTGACTCATAACCATCATGGAACAGTAGGCTTGCACTGGGGGGCTAGTGGCACAATTATTGTGTTTCCAGTCATCAGTCTATCATTTTAGCTGGGAATACAGAATTTAAAATCGCAAAGGTTTACATGATTATATCCTTTAAGATTAAAACTATATTCACAATTATGGTATGGCTGCGCCTCACCCCCAGCACCCTCTCCCACACAAAACTCATCACATATGGTTCTCATAATTGGGCTGCAAACATCAGACACATTAGCCACATTAGCACATTATTTTTATACTCACCACCTCCCCCACCTAACTCCAAGGACATATACACAAACATGTGAGTGTGGACGCACACACAAGTGTGGTTCATTCACAGCTTCTGCAGTGAGTAGTTCTAAGAATGACTGAGCTTGTGACTCATTCTCCCATTGCTGCATTGATACCAAGGGAGAGGGAGAAAGGGTAAAGAGGATGATGGAAGATAATGAGAGGAAGGGTTGTTCCAAAAAAAAAAAAAAAACCTTTTGTTTTTTTTCTAATTTTAGTCAGGGGTGGGATGTTCAGAGTGGGGTGATTTCATGTCCACTCAGCTGTTTTTGTATTTGTTAAATGATCAGCATCACTGGGTTTGTGAGGTTAGCTTCTTGTTACAGGAGGAGACAGTGGTTTTAGAGTGGAATCATCATATCCTGAACAGAGCCAAATAATTCATTATTGAAAAAAAAAAAAAAAAAAAAAAAATCCGGCCCCTGTGGTCATTGCCCTTCTCTCGTTCTGGGTTTGTCTGGCTGAGAGCAGCAGCAGCATGTGATGTTCTGTAATAAGCCCAGGCATGAAGGTTACTGATTCCCTCCCCTCCTGTAAACGTCACTCATGCCAGCGGGGTTGCAAGAACCATGCGGATGCCTTGAAATATCAGGAATTCAAACAATTTTCTACTAACACCTAAAAAAAGAAATAGCTGTTCTAATTAAACCATTCCATTGTTTACCGTGCAGCTTCCTTCCTTAGGCTCTGGTTTGCACACTGATCAACAGAGACTGCCCGTTTCCTCTTTTTCCTTTGGCTCTCCTCCTCTATCTGCCTGAATAGGTGGTGGTTGGATGCTCACAGGCATGTTTTGGAGTGGCCGCCTGGCTGTGGCTTCGTAATCTGCTAATAGAATGATACACTTATTGCAAATTGCTACCTTCTTAATTGATGGAAGACCTTTCCTGCATGCAAGAAGAATGTGCCATGCCATGCAAAAAGAGAGCCATTTGCCACAGTATCATCGCTAAAAAAATCAAGGTTAGGGTTTTATCTCACAATTAGTGCTTTTTTGTTTTATTGACAGTTCAGTACTTAGCCTCTTTCCCTTTCTTGGTTGTAATTATTAACCTCTTGTCAGTTAATCTGCCCGGCTTCCCTTGCCCATGCTCTTTCTCATCTTTATTTGTGGACTGAGACAATTTATTAGCTCTGATTAATAATCAAGCCCGCTCCATCTTTATAGGCTCACAGTTCATCATGTTGCCACTGAGAGCTTATTGAGAGCTCCCACATGAAACCACACTGGCTCTCTTTCTACCTGTCTCACTCTTGCCATCTCCTTTCTTTGTTTTTACACCCCTGCTTTAACCCAGCTGGCCTCTATCTGGCTTGTCTTCTCTGCCTCTTTTTATTCTCTGTATCTAATCGAGGGTTCATTTGTACATCCGATTAAACCTGACAGTTTGCTTGGACTGTTAAGGTTATTTCAGAGCCACGTCTGCCAAGTTTCCTCTGTTTGCCTTAGGTATGCCTTAGAAGACCTTTGTGAAGTCCCACTTGAGTTTGTTTGTTATGATCTCTATCCATTTTCAGACAAGAGGAAACAGGTGGGTGCTCTAAGTGGTCTTGCCACCTTTGCGCATCTGTGTATGTGCAAGTATGTGTGTGGACGTATGTCCAGCCTTTTCATAAGTCTGCCTCTGCTTTTTCATTTAACCTAAACAATTATCCACATCTCCCCGCCGTAACCTCCAGCCCCCTCTTGACTCAAACATGCTGCATCGGTTCAGATCCTGTCGGCTTGCAGCAGGAGGCAGCGAGGTGAACGCGGGTTATGTGATGTTGATGGGAGGTGATGGTGCTCCCAAAGTGTTACCTAGCCTCTGTTTACACTGCCAGAATCGGCAACATGTTTGTGGCTATTCTTGGCTCGGTGGCAGCCTGCCGTTTTGTGGAGGAGGGCTGATGTTTTTCCCGTGGCTGCTTCCTCTGGAAGGCTGGCACTCCAAGGCCACGTCAGCACAACCAGTGCTCCAGTTGACTCAGGGGGGAAGGGAAGGGAGGGGGAGGGGGATGTGGCCTTTTCTATCTGATCTCTGTCAGCACTCGTGCGTCAGTCTGATGTAAAAGAGAGCCCCCCCCATTCTCCACCCTACCTCTCTCCTCTCTTTTCCTCTCACTCTCTCTCTCAGATGTGTGTGTGTGTGTGTGTGACCTCCCTCACCCTGAGCTTTCTGCTGGTCCTCTTCTCACCACACTCTCCAATGCGGCACATACACAAAGTCTTTTGCTGTAAATGGGAAAAACAGTGGCATATAGAATGCTAATATGATTCATCATATTTCCTGTTAGTCAGCATCAGCGACACTAACTGGACGTGCCGTAATCAGTCATCACACAGGTGCACAGCGGCACCTGGCATAAGCACAACATAATTTATTGGTCTTAAAAGTGAGTGGAGTTAACAGTACACAACTTTGAACTCCCACTCAAATGTTATTGTAATCCGAAATCAATGGGGGCTGAGCCAGCGTGGCTGCCTTCATTCAACCTGAGCTCTCCCATGCTCCCTGAATGGTGATTTTTGAAAAGGTTGGGAAATTCACCGCTAGGTAGGGAAATGACTCACTCCTTATCACTATGCTGGCTGCTTGCCCTTTTGATTTCAGTATAAGAGGCCTACCTGCTATCGGTTTTGTCCAGTGAAGTTTATTAGCCGGTAGACTAATGCAGTATGTTCCCAATGATTTTTATACCAACAGAAAGTCATAAATTGTGAGACCATCTGGCATCAGATTGTAACATTTAAAAGAAGTTTTAAGAAGAGTGCATCTTCTGTCCCACAGTACACGTTAAATAGAGCGTTCCAAAGACTGTTTTGAGAAATATCTATTTGGTTGATTTATTTTGAAATGTGCACATTGTTTTTATCAGTTTGAAATGTTATCCAGATTTTATATCTAACCCAAGCCTTTGCCAACCTGAAACCTGTTAACTTAAGTTTCCAAGACTTTTCAAAAACTAAAAATAATAGTATAATAATGATATCTTTACTTCTGCTTATAAATACTTTACACTGTAATGACAGAACATCATGTCAAACATTTCATCTCTTTTTACTTCAGGCCAGCTCTCTCAGACTAATTCACACTTGACCAGTGGAAACCAATGTACCATGAATCTAGAAAATAATAATTTATGGGCATGCACAGAGCCATGAAATGAGCAAGTGTGCTCAGAGCCAGTGATATGAGCATGGTACGGTACAAGTGCTGTTCAATTAGACAGGGCAGTAGCAAATTGAAAACATGTTACTTACTTTGCTGACATGTTGAATGTAAGCACCTGTCACCTGCAGCTCTTCATCTGCCAGTTCACTGTGACTGCTTCTTCTTCATCCCTGCCTTGAAATGTCTTTCTGCCTTGAAACTCGTCCTTTGATTAGAGCATAGAGAAATGTCCAGATCTCAATGTACTGATTTTTATTATTTTTTTTATTGAATAGCATTTAGTGCTAGCCTTGGAGACAAATTGTACTGTATTTCCTGTAACTCATACATAATGAATTTCACTGGTGGAAAATTTTTTATATTAAACAGTAGAAGTAAACTGTGTTTTGTTTACATCAGCAGAATTAAAACAGTTAATACAGCTTCAACAGGATGTAAGAGAACAGATGAGAAAACAGCGTGGCTGCGGAAAGTAAGAACAGGAAAGAGCAGAGTGGAAGACATCTGCAAGCCACAGACACTCTTACATTAGACAAGAGCTACAGAATTACTAAAAGCATTACACAGCAAAACAAGATGATTTGGCTGAGTGTGGAAACTGCCATTGTTTAGCTCTACAATACTGCTGGTCAGTATAGTTAAACCCTGTTTGCATCTTGGCTGGTGGGAATATTTTTCTCAATATTTGACAGCTTTAAAGCACTTAGGAATGCCAGGTTTGAATTTGAGTGCGGTGCATCATTGCTTTAACTAATAGACAAATTAGATATATTGCTTTGCAAACATAGACTGTCTCTGTTTTGAGCTGTTGAGTCCAGCAGTGAATTCTGGATCTGAGTTATTCTGTGTTGAGCTGTTTCTCTCCCCTGAGAGGTGGAGCCTGGACTTCAGCACCTGAGGGGGTGGTGCTAGGGTTTAGAAATGGGAGGTTTCAGTGTATCATTACACAGGCCAGCCTCTGTAGTCATGGGTCCATTGTGGCTGGTCCTTTAAAAGTACCTTCTCCCTGCTTACACCAGCTTTCACAAAATGAAGGAAAACTCTTCCTCAAGCAGGCTGCTGGGAGGTCAGTGCAGTGATCTATTTGCTCTGCTGCATGACATCTGGCGCTGGGGTCCTAGTGTTTATGTCTTCGGTTTGTAAGGAGAGAAATGTGCGAATGTGCAAACTTGGCACAGAGGTCCCTCTCTCTTTCTCTCTCCCAACCTTTCTGCTGAGCTGTCACTTCTCTGAGCTGAGCTAAGCCGCTGCACTGGCCCTTACAACAGAGCCACGCAGGAAACTTTGTTGTTTCTCAGCACTTTTGTAAAGTGGTCTTCTTGCATCTTGCCAGTATTCTAAAAAATGCATTTCTCTGCCTTTTGTTATTCATAGATATTTTAAAAAATTGAATAGTCATTGAAAATGCAGCTGGTGTGGGGATTTTCCCCCCTACAGAGATAACATTTTAGAATGGCTCTAGTGAAAACCTGCCAAGCATTGTTTGCTATTGGAGGCAAAATGGGAGGAGTTATTAGCTATTGTGCTTGTCTAGGGTTACACAAGTAAAAGCAAATTTATTATTTGCATAGAAGGTTTAAGGTGATTGACAGTTACTTTGAAAGCTTGAATGGACAGTACAGAATTACAAAAGCAAGAACATATCTGATCACCAGGTTTAAAATTCTGGGTCAGTTTTGGATCCTGTTAAGAGTCAGTTGCTGTACCAAACTGACCGAAACTGGCTTTTTTCTCTGAAATACTTGTAACTGATGGCTCTAACACAAAACCTGATGTAGCAGTTACCATTCAAGCAGCTACTATGTTGAGCCACAGTGAGGTTATCATTTACACAAAACTTTCTGATGTTGGTGTGAGCTTTAAAAATAGCTCAGTTTATATTTATGCATTTATATGTATGAGAGAGATATTTTTATACAAAAAATTGGGCTTTGTATGAAAAATGTTTTAGCTGTTGAGCTCAGACTAGGGCTTGAATGAATCGGGTCAGAGTGGGGCTGCAATTTCAGCTCTGTGCGCCACTGTGATACTCAACACATTTACCGCAGATGAAACACCCGTCTGCCCTGAGGGAGAGTGTTTGATCTTGCTTCTTACTTTTTCACAGGTCCTGCTCAGGTTCCCATGATGTCTCCAAATGGTTCAGTGCCTCCAATCTATGTGCCTCCTGGATACGTTTCACAGGTATTCATTCTATACTATTTCCAGTGCGGCGTTTTTGATTGGGATCTTGTCAAACTCAGGGCAGCTTTGATATCTGCTTTCTTTGCTCTTGTTTGCTTCTTCTTAGATCATAGAAGAGAACGGAGTGCGGCGGGTTCTGGTTTTACCTCAGCAGCCAGAGTTCCACCCAGGGGGGCACTCCCCTCTCCACCACCCTCCACCTCCACCCCATCCCCACCTGCCTGCCTTCATCCCACACCCTGCCATGATGCCCCCACCACCCCACCTGTACACAGGAATGGCGGGGGGCGTGGGCGACATGAGTTCTCAGTACATCTCCCAGTACCACCCAGCTCATATCTACTCAGAGCAGGGTGAGTTGGAGCTAGCAGAGTCTGGACTATATTGTTGTGTTAAGATGTTATTTATTTCTTCTCAACACTTTATTTGCACAGTCTAGTTAAACAATCAAGGCCTGAGTCAAACTGTTCAGTCTTTCAGTTTCTCAGTCTTAGGAGGTTTACTGCACTACCGCCGTTGTTTATTTGAATGTCTTTCTCATAGTAACCTGTGAGTTTACTGTTTTCAGCCTGCTTCTCTTGCTTTTTTGTAGTTTTGTGTGTTTAAGTACAAACTCACAAGTGTTGCTGTTTTCTTTCTTCAGTCTCTGCAGATTCTCACTCCCAACACGGACGCCCACCGTTTGTTCACAGAGACGACAGAACTAGCAAAACATATGAACGTCTGCAGAAGAAACTGAAGGAGCGTCAGGGAGGCGGAGGAGGCGGGCAGGTGAAGGACAGCCCTCCCCTTTCGCCACAGAAGACTTGCAGTAGCCCCCCGACAGTGGACATTCACAATGGCGTCGGAGGGAAAGGGCTGGAGGCGGAGCAGGGGCCGCTCAGCCATGCAGTGGCTGGCCCTGACAAGCAGGCAGGCAGGGGAAAAAATGGAGAGTCAGGAGGTAAGGAGGTTAAAGGGTAGAGGTTTGTCGAAATTTACAGTTGGGCTGACGCAAAGCATTTTCCGGATGTTAAGAGTGCGTTGTGTTGAGGTGCTGAGAATTGTGCCTCATTAGCTGCAGCAGCTGGTGGCAGCGAGGGATCAGCAGCATTATTCTTGATTACATGAACTCTGACTGCTCATTAATCATGGAGTTTAGCACTGCTTCACCAGTGACACCAGTGCATGATTAAGGAATTACTGTCAAATTTGAAAGTGGTGGAAAAAATTTCACCCTTTGACCACATGAAGAATTGCAGAAATCTAAGAACACTGAAATATGAGCAATCTACACTAAAATGTAATGGGGGGTGTTTTTTTACGAAAGCATACCATTATGTACCACATGTTTTTTTTTTTTTTAATCTTACTTCTGATCATTTTTAGAGAAGGGAGATGAAATTGTTTGTTGACTGTGGCTGCACGGTCCAGAAATGTTACCGCAGCATGATGGTGGTATTTTCTATCCATATTTATCTGTATGTCTCTCCTCAGAGCTGGACGAGGAAGCTCAGGCCCTGCAAGCACTATTGAGTACTATCAGTAAACCAGTGGTTAGTATTCACTTCTGCTATCTTTTTAATATAATTTGCATGATTTTATGTGACTATTAGCGCTGTGTTCATGAAAACTTGTAATGATGCAAATGTTTTGCATCATTAAACATTCTTTTAACATCCATGATGAATTCTTGCTGACATCTTGCTAATGGAGTCAGAGCTGCTGACTATCATCCATGTGGGGATTTCTATTCCCCAATGTGCCACTAGCACACCACTGTGCTAGCAGTTACTAAATGTTTAGAGTTTTGCTTTGAAAGAAGTACTGATTTTTAACTGAAGTAAGCTCTCACATCTTCATGGTACTGTACATGGTGGCACATAGACATCCTTTTACTTTGTCTTTAAATATAAGATTACATATTCGAGTTTTACTTAGATAGAAATATATACGTTTATGTAAAGGTCACATTTTATTCTCTGATCTAGCCCTTGAAAGAAAATGGTTTATTGGTACCAAGTTCAAAGCAGCATCACAGATAAATGAAGAGGAGAATTGCTCTTTTGCCAGCAGCTGGGAGGGAATCCGTAGAACTAGAAATAGAATTTCCTTGACCTCGTTTAATATGAGATTTGTCACACGCTGTCACTGAGGTCTGAACTCCTTGTAAAACTCACAAAACAAATCTATTAGAGAGTTGATGGATACAGTTAAGGGAGGATGTCTTATACAGAGAAGGCTTGCCTTTTTCCATCTCTGCTGCCACACTGTTTTGTTTAAGGACTGTGGAAAGTAAAGTAGTAAGGCCCACCTTACCAGGGCAGCAGCTCCTCCCCTCTCTCCAGGACAGAGGGGAGGAGGTGCAGACTTGACCTGATTGAGCTCTTCCACATGAGTCCCTCCTGCAGTGTAGCTCGGGCTATTTTTAAATCTCCTCAAAACAGAATTAAAAATTTTAGGATTGCACAGCACATCCCTACCAAGTGCAGAAAGAAACTGTCTCCCAAAGTGGCATGAGTGAATATATTGATCCCCCTCTTTTTTCTTCTACCAAGCAGGTTGGTTTTTGTGATGGTGTGGTGCAGTACTAATGACTAGATCTTGACCCTCTTTGGACTGTGACTGTTTTATGAATTTAGGAAGGTTCTGTGGTTAGAGGAATAAAAATACCGTGTCCTGGTTTGATGGTGTTATGTAGAGTTTATTGTGACCCATGAAACTTTCACGATAGGTGTCGGACATCCAGGCCAGAGGAGCAGTCGTGAGCTGGAGTGCACCCACCAGAACAGAGAGTGACAGCAGCGGCGTTGAGGACGACTGCAGCCCCCTGGAGCCCTTCAGCTATGAGGTCTCCGTCTCATTTAACGGCAAAGATGGGAAGTACAAGAGCATGTACTGGTGAGCACAAGCAGCAGGATCCCATGAGGCTCGACAACAACTGTTGTTAGAGATTTTACATGGACAGTTATTTGAGTCAACACTAAAGGATGTTTTTTTTCCCCTTCAACGCAGTGGGGAAGAACTAAGTGCTACTTTAGAAGACCTTCGACCAGCAACGGACTATCATGTCAGGTTGGCATTACCCTCCGACTGCTTTTGTTTTAACTACGGTGTTAATGCACAGAGGAACACTGTGTAACTTCTTTGTTCTCCTTTCCTCAGGGTCCAGGCCATGTGTAACTGTTTACAGGGAAACCCGTCGGAGGCTGTGAGCTTCACCACTTTAAGCTGTGAGCCCGATCCTCCCAACCCTCCCAGGAAGGCCAGCGGGACCAAGAATTCACTCGTACTCCAGTGGAAGGTAAAAACAGTTGGATGATTGATGGAGTTAGGGTTTAACAGAAAGCAGCGATTTACTGAAAATTTGAAACATACAGTAGATGGATCAAATATTTAGACCATGGTCTCTTTTGTGTGCTGTAAAAATACCTTGATGTTACAATTAACTTTGTTTTAAGTGGCAACCATAACGTATTTAATACAGGTTTTGTATGTGATACCTGCCATAAAAATGTCCCTTTATCCTCTTAGGTTAGTTTTAATGTAGGAGAAATGGTTAAAGACTAAAAGCTTACCCAGCTAAAACACTTAAACTGTCTGGGAAAAGAAGAAAAAGCGATTCAGTAACAGTTTCCCCTTCCTCAACAATTGTTGCTGAGATTCCCTTCAGTGTGGTACTTTATCTTCTCTGGCTTAATTAAAGTTGCTCAATTGCTAGCAGTAAAAGATAGTGGTTGCACAGATCACTTCCCATGTGTGAGGGCTTAGAGAGGCACTTCAAGAACAACATACATCCTCAGCAAACACTGAATTAATTAAACCTTTAAAAAGTTTGCCCACCTGGATGCAACTTATTTGTTATTAGTAGCAATAAGGATTGCTTCTTTGCAGTTAGTGGCAGTTTAAGGAAATATTTAGCATTAGATTTTCAATTAAAGATTGTGGCACTTAAGCTGTCTAGAAACTTGCTACACTTACTTCACTATGCTTCAGTTTGTCTGATACATTTGTTATTTATTTGTCAAAACAAAGAAATAACTGGGAATTGGTGTTTATATTAGTAATATGTGTAGTTTATATATTTATCTGATGGAAATAAAATAATCAGACTCTGAATGGTCTATTTACAGGCTCCATGTGACAATGGTTCCAAAATCCAAAACTACATTCTTCAATGGGATGAGGTAATTTTTTTTTTTTAATTTATCATGAAAGAAATGTTGAACATTGCACCACACTCATATGTTTTATGAGCAACTGAGATTTTGAGTTACTAGTTCTCAAAACTAAAGACTTTGTTTTCTGAAGGGGAAGGGCACTGGAGTTTATGAACAGTGCTACTATGGGCCTCAGAAGCAGTACAGAGTGACCAAGCTTTCACCGGCTTCAAGATACTCCTTCCGCCTTGCAGCCAAAAATGACATGGGTGTAAGGTATGTGCCCTAACATGCTAGATTATTTCCTGGTTGGCACCCTCCCTGTTGTCCATTTTTATGTTAGTGTTCTTCCATTCACTGTCTCTGTCTTTGTGCACGTGTGTCTCTCACTCTGTCTCTCCTGTCTCTTTCTCCCATTCTCTCCCATCCTCTGTCTCTCTCTCTCTGCCCTCCCCAGCGATTTCAGTGAAGCGGTGGATCTGTTCACCTCATGCAGTGTGCCATTGCCACCCTTCCCTCCAGAGCTGGAGATGGCGGGGGTGACCTGGCTGTGTCTGAAGTGGCAGAGACCCACTAGCTCTCCAAAGGAGGATGAGATCTACTATATTTTGGAGATGGAGGAGGAGGGCTCGGTATGTTTCTCACAGTGTCTTTTTTTTAAACAGAAAAATCTACTGATTGAAACACATGAATAACTTGCAACCAATGCAGAGTGCTTGCTGCAGTTGCAGGGCCATTACTTATTAGAGACGGGTACTTCCAAGTGCATCTCTTTGACTTTGTTCATCTTCAGACAGCATTAAATATGCACAGCATTAACAAAGTACACTTACTGCTTCCATGGTTATAATCAGTGAATAATAGACATCCATTTTCCTGCTTGATATCCATCCTCACATAGTTACTTAGTGTATTCAGCTGCTCTGTTATCCATTTCAATCCAGCCGAAAGGTAAAATAAATTCACATCTTATTTTTGTGATACTTCAGTAGCTTGCCTACACCACCTCAGACAGCTACCTGCTGACATAGGCCCTGCCAGGGAAAACAGAAAAAAGTTCCTCTATCCCCTGTAGCTGTTTGTCTCCTGCAGACTTCTGTGCTACAATGATTGTCTCATAAGTCACTGCTCACCTGCTCGTTTTTTTCTTTCCTCCCTTTGTCATTTGTCTTTGTCTCAGGGATACGGCTTCCAGCCAAGCTACGACGGCGACGAGCTCTCCTGCACCGTCAAGAATCTCCACAGGAGTACAAAGTACAAGTTTAGGGTAAGGAAGCTGTGATGTTTACCATCAAAGCTGGTGAGCCACAAGTTTATTTAGACTGCAGTGGAGTGTGTATGTATAGAGGGGACAGGCCTCAGGCAGGGAGGGTGCATAGGCCCACAGTGGCCCTATGACTCATCTGTTTGCAGGATTCTGCCAGCAGGGCGGTGGGTAACTGACAGCATAAACAGAAGCGCTCATCACATGTGGGGACCCAATGAGAAGCTAGACAAGCAAAGCGTTTAAGCTACAGTAGCTTTGAAGCTGGCATTAATGTGACCAAGTTTAGTGTCTTTCTCTCTGTCTCACTGTATTTCTGTCTTTGTCTCCCACTGTCTCCCTCATCCCCTCCCCCCCGCGGCATTCTGACATTCTCTTCTAAGATCTGACTCTTTGACTGTTGATTATTTGCTAAATGGCTGTGATGAATCGCAGGTGTATTGCCCGTGTGTAGCTTCTGTGCCAAAGATCCCTGTTGTTGTCCAAAAAAATATTTAAAACATTTCAGTGAGCCACGCCGTTACACTGGTTTCTTTGATGTGATAAACACCGGCTGTATTTTGAGATGATCTCACATATGCCATCCTACTTTTTAAATACTTACTATTGTGTATTAATGCTCGGAAAACAGTCGCCAACAAATGCACTGTTTACATACCGTGTCAGTGTTACAATATACAGTGCCTAGCTGAAATTTTGTAGCTCTTTAAAAAAAAAAGAATTCTATTTTTATTTGTTATAGAAGATTGAAGGTCTTCTCAAGAACCAAGAGTGACAGTGTAATTCGCTGTTGGTATTGGTCTTTTTATGAGATATGTTGGCAATAATAAAAATATAGAAAAACACCAGTCAATTCACAGCAGAGTGGTTTTATTTCAGAATTCATGTGTAACTGCTATATTTTGCAACTAGGTCACAGTTAATTTGGCTAATTAGCTGTGTTATACTCAAATTAAACTCTGTTATTAGTTGAAGGAGGAAGGTGCTTCACAGGAACTCAAAGTGACCTTCTACTCAGTACTTGTTTCTTGCCTGCAACAAAAGACAACAGCAAGTTCTCCTTCTATCTGTCCAGCACTTAAGAATATGACATTGTATAAATGCATAGACAGATAATAGACCTAGTGAGCTTTACTCTTGTAGCCAGAAAAATTCACACCACAACCCATCCACTCAAGACTCCCGCCCTCATTTTCAGTTATCCAGCTGTGCAGTACAAGGGGAGGCTGGGTGCTGTGAGGGTTTGTCTTGGTACAGTATGTGGATGAGCTGAACTCAGCAGGCTCACACAGATTTTCACATAATTGCAAATGTGCCGCACTGAAATGCAAATGCCGCTAAAGCATATTGCCTCTTTTTTTTGTATCGCAGCGCTTTTGGTGTCTAAACGGTTTTGCTGAAATGTATGTGTAGATTTAAGGAGCTTAATCTTTTTGATAATGTGGTATTTGTCTGAGGCCATTTTGGTTGCAGGCAGAGAGTGTTACACTTACCGTCTCTCAGATCCCTTCATTACCCGTCTCTGAGTCTAGTCAGAGCTTGTTATCAGGAAAGATAATGACCTTTACACACTTGCCCTTACTGACTGACAGGAATAATATGACGTCTCACTGCTTGTATTCATGCACTGTCTCCAGGTGGCGGCATACAACTCAGAGGGGAAGAGTAACCCTAGCCAGGTGATTGAGTTCATCACAAACCCAGACAGACCCAGCAGTCCCTGCAGGCCTGTCATCAGAGGAAGAGTCCTGCCCAACAGCTTCAAGATGGCCTGGGGTGAGCATTTCCCACCATTTGCCCTTCCTCTTATAAAAGCGCTTGAGTCCTACATATAGTTGACAGCGTGGCAAGGCAAGTTTACCATTTCACTTTTCTCTCTGCACTCTGCCTGACCATAGATGAATCTGCTAGAGACGGATGACATTCCAAGTAGTCCGTACGATAGATGACTGACAGTTCTCTCCTTCATTCAGACATCAGCATGAGTCCTTCCTACACCTCACTGGACAAACACATCACTCACTGCTGAATTTGTTCTCTGCTTCCAGTCTTCAGAATGAGAAAAAAAAAAAAAAGTCTGCAGATCTGAAAACGCTGTCAAATTCCTCTTTGTTTCTACTGAAATGAGTTTTTGAAGACATTTAAGGGCCATATCATTGGCAAATCATGCCTCATCTACATTTATATTTCCTACTAGCTATAATATTAAAGCGTTTTGGGAATTATTAAAGGCAGTAGGTTTCGCTCTCTTGAAATCACTCCCCATATTTCATAGTTTGTTGATTTGCTTCAGTGCACATTCTACTGGAATTAATCAATTTACGAGTGGATTTTAAGATTGAACATAGGGAAAACTCAGCTTACTAGCATTGCCAGGCTGCCTGGGTGAAGATTTATAATGTTTCTTTGTTTTGAAATTTAGAGCCCCCAAAAGATAATGGTGGAGCAGAAGTCACAAAGTATGTTGTGGAGCTGTCTGAAGGCTTAAGCGGTAAGTTACAAATGGTGATAGTAAAAATGTTTAATTATTTACACTTAAGTGAAAATTTACAATTGGGCCATTGGAAACAGTTCACTGAAATAATTCAAATTTATTTGAAATATTTTTGTACCTAGGCTTGTCATGGGAACTGGTGTACTCAGGGCCAGCTATGGAGCATGTGTGTGAAGGCTTGAAGCCCGGCTGCTCCTACCAGACGCGAGTTTACTGCATGAGCGAGGGGGGGCAGAGCCCGGTGAGTCATTCAGCATCAGTACACGTGCACGCACAGCAGCACGCGTGGTCCTGTGTTTCGTCACAGGAATTCAGTGAGTTTGCTGATCAGTTACGATTTTATTTGCTAACACAAAATCAGATTTTTTTTTTAAATTTAAACTAAGTTAAAATGAACTTATAATTGCAAAGCTGGATCACCCCAGATAGCCAAGATGTAAACAGACACACTTCTCATACTATTTACTACAGTCCACTCAACGATGCAGCTATATAAACCAGATTTTTGTGTACTGTTCTCTATTGACTTTCTTATTATTGATACATTTCTTGCCTTTTACATATACGGTAATTGTTAGGCCAGGCTGCCATGATTTTCACCATATCCCATGGTTGATCTGATAAATTTTACATGACTAATTCTAGATATGCACTCTATTTATGGTGAGTTTTAATAGGAAATTGTCATTCACCCAGTCCCCCGTTTTGGGAGATTAGACTATGCTTCCCGGTGTGCAAGTACAAGGCAAAGCCCGCTAATCGATTAACCCTCCCTGCATGTGTCAGAGGATGTTTTTCTTAATTAGTTCAGTTCACAGACGCTCTTCATTAATTTCTTCATCAGCTGTTAGTGCATGCATTTATTCATGATGGAGCTTGTAAAGAAACATGACTCATGGTGGTGAGCTCCTGCCTTTTGGTGCAGCACAATGTGACATAACAATCACATGTTTGCCTTTTGTCACTGAAGTTGAGTTTGAAAAAGACCTATTTTCCACTCGCCAGACAATCTGTCTAACTTTATCCACGGCTTTGTAAGGAAACCAGAATGTTTCTTTGTTTGCCGGTGTACCTTTGACTGATGCATTCACATTTGTCTCATTCCTGGTCTGGGCTGAATCAGTCTGATAAGCTGGTATAAATGACAGTCTGTATCCAGGGTGTTTGTGTTGTGTGAGAGAGAAAGAGAGGCGGGGTGTGAGATTGTCGATTTGATATTTTCTCTGAGTCTTAATTGGTGTGTTGTCTTCCCTCGCAAGCTGTCGGAGACCCTGCAGGTCCAGACTCCCGCAGTGCCCCCAGGGCCCTGCCAGCCCCCTCGGCTGGTGGGCAAGCCCAAAGCCAGGGAGGTGCAACTGCGCTGGGGTGAGTCATTCCTCTCCAACTCAGATCTGTGTGGGATGTATTCTAGCTTCTGTTGATGCTTTTATTTGTCTAGCAAAGTACCTCAAAGCAGTGAGCTTTGATTATGCAGTTTGTATTGTTTGCACCTTAATCTTTGTAAATATACTGTATTTTTTTTTTCTTGGACAACCTTCCTGAAGTATATTGATTTCTAAACACTGTTTTCACAAATTTCCTAGGTCCCCCTCAGGTAGACGGAGGTAGCCCAGTGTCCTGCTACAGTGTAGAACTGAGTGGGCCGCAGTCTGAGGAGAGCAGGGAGGTTTACGTGGGTCCAGAGCTGGACTGTTCTGTGGGAGGTTTAATGCCTGGCAAAACCTACAGCTTCCGGCTCAAGGCAGCAAACAAGGCTGGGGTGAGAAGGACTGTCAAAACTGATCTGTCACTATCTGACATTTTTTTACTGAAACATATTTTCAACCCTCTCTCACTGAATTTGATTTGTTTAATATTAGATTTTTGAGTTGTATTAAATTTTTTTCTTCTTTGGTGCCGATAGTTTGGGCCTCTTTCAGAGCGATGCGAGGTTACAACCGGCCCTGGGGCCCCTGAGCAGTGCAAGGCTCCCTCCACCACATGCAAATCCCCCAGCTGTGTTGTTGTGGCCTGGGAGGTAAGGCTGGCAGTTCCCCCCACTGACGTACACAAATTATAACATCACATGCATCATTTTGAGAATATATCAGATAACATACACTGTGTTATTATGAAAGACACCCACACCATCGCTTATGTTTAAGTGCTGATGGTGTTTGTCCTCTAGGCCCCTCCCTGCAATGGAGCTCCAGTGACAGAGTTTCGTCTAGAGTGGGGAGCTGCTGAGGGCAGCATGCAGGTGTGTTACAGTGGGCCAGGACTCAGCCATGAAATGAAGGGGCTGCTGCCTGCAACCAGCTATTTCTGCCGGGTACAGGTGAGCATTAACAAGCACTTTGAATCATATCAGTGATTATTTTATGAATCCAGGGGCGTCCGGTGAAATGAAGCCTAGTTGAATTTCACAATAAGATCACTGAAACAACAAAAATTTTCCCTGTGTGGGTCTGTGGAATTTAATCTGATATAATGAGTGGGTTTGTTTCCCGGTTTGAGGTGAATTTTAACAGCTATGTCAGTATAAAAATATGCAAATTTCCTCCTCCTTTTCCCCCACTTCATTTTAATGGAGAAAGTTTTATTCATTTTTTCTTCAATTTCTTAAACGTATCATCACTAATGCTGCCAGCTTTGTTTTAGACCTTTGATCGGCAAAGCTCAAGCAAAGATCAGCTTTTAAATCAGTCATGAGATCCACCCTTGGTAGATTTAGAAAGGTATTAAAAGTTCTTAATTTTAGCTTTTAGAAAGTACAGATGTCCTATGCCTAATGTGCCTGGGAACAAAGACACAAGTAAAGAGACAGGTTTTAAGTCTTCAGCTCTGTCAGGTTTCAGAGATTCTTGAAATGATATGGAGAACAATTGTGAACTGTCAATTGATTTTTAACACTTAGTTCTTCTCACATCAGCACAAAGCGGTGAGTCAGTTTTAATTTGTTAAGCAACTGCATAGCAAAAGATACAAAGATTAGAAATTGCTTTCTTTTTCAGGCCTTGCTGAAGCCTTGATGGCTATCTAATGCTTGCTAAGAGCTACTTTACCACTGTTTTTATCTTGAATGCAACTGGTTCACAAGTTACTGCATCGTGATGAATAGAATGATGCAGCAACAGGTCAGACCACGTCTATTGTGCTGCTGCACTGAAGCCGTTTCTAGACTGTTACCAATGAAGCCAACGTTCATATAATGGAAGAGTCTGGCATTAAAACACTGGCTTTGTCCTTTGGGTTCTGGTTCCATCTGAAATTTCAGGCCGTGCTGTACTTTTGCAGCCTCTTTGTGGTCTAACAGGGGAGGAAGAGAAGAACGCTGGCTGCTTTATTTTTTTTCCCCTCCCCACTGCCGTTATTGGTCCACGGTACAGGCAGTTCTCATCGGGTGCAAGTGCTCAGACCATCCCTAAACACTATATCCTGGTCAGGCTATAAAACCAGGCTTTCATTATAATAGTTGATTAAAAACCTAACCCACATAGTCCTAGTTTTTCCAAATATGTAAGTTTATTATATTTTTCCACTCACTGGGACTTGGCTAGAAAATAAAAACCACATACTTCTTAGGACTTGTTGAAACCCTCACCAGCTACGTTTACATTGGAACTCCACCTTGTGGTCAAAGATGGATGTTACATAAGTGTCCATTCGCATCACAAGTGATAATTCGCATTGTCTTATTTAGCTGACTCTTGTGTCTTGCTGTTGTGCAGGCTGTGAATGTGGCTGGCGTGGGGCCCTTCAGCGAGGCAGTGTTATGCCAGACACCCTGCTCTGTGCCTGCAGCCGTCAGCAACATCTACGCGCTGAAGGAGTCCGAGCTGCAAAGGTACGAGACTCCAGTGGACGCAGATGAAGATGAAGAGGAGGAGGACAGCAGTACCCGACCGCCACCGCTCTACTCTCCATCCACCTGTCTGGGTATTTGCTGGGACCCCCCGTGTGATCACGGCTCTGAGATCACCTCCTACCTGATTGACCTCGGAGAGCGTCAGCCCATCGTCATTGGTCCTGTCACCAAACACATCATCCAGCATCTGCAGCCTGACACCAGCTACAGGTTGGTGCTTCCACATCATAAACTCAAAGGGCTATTAAACCTTGTAATACACACGTACTACACACATGGCACCTTTTATGTCTATTGATGTCAATAAACAGTTTTGAAACAGGAAACTCAAGTTATCTCTTTTATGGTTTCATATTTAATGTAATTCTTTTCCTGAAATGACATCTGTGCACAGAATGTATTTTTCCCTTGTTTAATTACATGTTGTTTATTTTAAGCCCTCACAGCACTGTGGCAGTTCCACAGTGCTCTCTGGAAGCTGTAGAGCATATTTTTCATTGTTTTGACTCTACACATTGGACTTGTGAGGGAACAAACACTGAGGTTGAATTAAAGTGCTGACTCAGCATTTATCCAGTGTGAGTGTGTTCAGAACCAGATATGGAGCCAAAACAACATAAAATGTGTGACCGTCAGACTACTTACAGATTTTACTGAACAGAGGCTGAACAAAAACATCTGCAAGGGAGATAATATACTGTTAATGCCACTTTGGCAGCCACTGCATGTGTTTCTGCTCAGCTCAGATCTTGCAGCTCTCTAATGTTTACGTCTGTCTTCTTCTTCCTCAGGATTCGAATCCAAGCCCTGAACAGCCTGGGAGCAGGCCCTTTTAGTCACACCTTTAAGCTGAAGACGAAGCCCCTGCCCCCGCAGCCGCCCCGCCTGGAGTGCACCGCCTTCAGCCACCAGACCCTCAGGCTCAAGTGGGGCGATGGCCCAGCCAAAGCCACCACCTCAGACGCCCTCCAGTATCAGCTGCAGATGGGGGACAAGAGCGGCAGGTCAGTGGCCCATTAGTCAGGCGAGGGGAAGTGACTTGACAAGAGATAAACCAATAAGAGAGGAGACTGATGTTTGAGCAAAGCCTTCAGATAACTATTTCAAGGAGGGTGGGGTACATAGAAAGTAATGCATGAGACAGAGTGCCTCATAAGGAGACAGGAACTGATGATCTGCTTTATGCCACTGTATATTTCCTGACAGACGAGTCACTCAACTTGTTCGCTTTTTGTCATCTTTACCCTTTTGCTCATTAAATCCTCTCCCTCTCTTTCTTTCTTTTCATGTTCCTGTCATTGCAGATTTATATCCTTGTATAAAGGACCATGCCACACACACAAAGTCCAGAGGCTTAATGAGTCTACCTCTTATATGTTCCGCATCCAGGCCTTTAATGAGGCGGGCGAAGGGCCCTTCTCCAATGTTTACACATTCACCACCCCACGCTCTCCGCCAGCCCCTGTGAAAGGTACAGTGGCAGCTCTTTCTTTCTTTCTTTGTCTCTGTTTTCTTTATCTCTTTCTTTGTCTTCCGTTCTTTCTATTTTCTCTCTCTCTCTCTCTCTCTCTCTCTCTCTCTCTCTCTCTCTCTCTCTCTCTCTCTCTCTCTCTCACCCATTCACTCTGACGTTACCTGATGTGGATCAGCTCTTATTATCCTTACAAACACTCACTGTTGACATACAGACAGCCGGTGTGCTCAGCTTTTAACCCCACACTGCGGTGTGGTCTCAGCCAGCCTCTGCAAAGCCTCTTTTAATCCTACATGTTGAAGTCAGTAATGAGGACGTGGGTTTTATTTTCAGTGCGGCACCTCTTGTGAAGCAGGCCGTCATGTGCCAGTTTGTATGTGTTACTCAACACTGTTCGTCTCCCCACACAGTGAAGTGGGCTCTCAGCTATAAACTGTTTGAATTCAGACAAACCATTTCAACATGAAGTCTAAAGCTTAACATCATAATACCACAAGGGATTCAAATTCTCCTTGCACCGGTATTTTTATGTGATCACCGGGGCACATTACCACTTCAGTACAACCACGTATTTTTATTGTTTTTGCTTAAAATGCCACCTACCTAAAGAAGAGCATGACTCATACTTATGGCACTCTGCTAATAGGGAAAAGTTACATGTAGTTGTATAGAATTCACTCTTAATTCAGCTGAGTCACTGTACCTGTCAAAGCAAGTTCTGTAAAGCAAGTGCTTTCTGTAGCAGCCGCCCTTTTAAAAATCCTCCAAAGCTCTGATTCAGAACAGAGAGTTCACGGCACATACAAAATTCCTTTTCCTACTCTGATGTGTATATTGTCTTTTGATTTTACTTTTTAATGTTAAAGAATTCAAATCTACAGTCGCAGGTTGCAAATTTGCTTGTTCTAAATTCTGTCCGCTGTTTTTTGTTTTTTTTTTAAGATTACGTTGCATGTCGGACTGGGTTTAAACCAGGTTATTCTAACAAATACATAGAGGTCAGTTAGTCTTAGTAGCATGTGTGTACTTACACTGTGTCAAGACTTTTCAAATGATGACAGTGATGCTCAAAAATTGCTGTTGTCGTTGTGATTTGCATTTCCACCTGTTAATATTAATATGTGAAGTAAATCTACAGCAATTCATCTTCGTCCTCATTAGAAGTTGGCCATTTCTTGATCTGACGGTTGAGCTCTTGTTCTAAACTTGATATCCAGCGGGTGAAGTTCAGTTAATGCAGATGTCGCTGGCCTTCATTGTACCTTTCATTACATCTGCGCTCTCTTCCTCTCACTGACACCACCTTCACGCTTTCACGCTCCAGCCCCTAAAGTGGAACGTCTAGATGACAACTCCTGCGAAGTCACGTGGGAGGCCCTACCGCCCATGAAGGGGGACCCGATCACCTACACCTTGCAGTGCATGATGGGAAACTCTGAGTTTAAACAGGTACCGACGTTGTCGTGTGAAGGTTCAGTACTCCCTCTTTGTATTTTGTGTCCTTCACTTGTTACCTGCGTGTGACCTGCCATTTATCTCAGTGGCCTTTTGATGCAGATCAGGATGCAGATCAGGATGCAGATGGCAGCGTGGCATTGCAGCGTTTTGTATTAGTCATTGCTGGCTTTAAATTGCCCATTATGCAAAGGTCATTGATCCATGAGGTATCCCAGGTGTCTAGCCACTGTCAGCACATTCATCCCTCTCGGTGGCCTCCAGCCACGTTAACCTGGAATAACGGCCACTGCAGGCTTATGCAAATCTCACCACGTCGTAGGTGGCGATTGAATCAGAGAGTTGAAATATGTGGCTGCCATTCCACATGAGTTTGTTTCCATTTTTATTGTCGGTCACAGTGGCCTGGAGTCAGTGTTCAAGAAAGGGGAATTATTCATTTTCTGAGGATAGGAGTTTGACTGAGGCAGTTTGCCTCAGTCTTTGCACCAGCCAGGCCAGTGTTGATTGGCTGGTGTATAATTTTATAGTTATGCTCGTTTGAAGCCGAATTTAAATAAAAAAAATAATAATAATAATAAAAATGAACTGCTTACACCCTCCTCTTGAATCTTTTTTTTTCAGGTTGGGAATGTGTTAATTTCACTTTTACACCTACTTTTATAATTAAATGTAAAGTTATATCACTCAGTAAAAGAGAATTATCAAAAAAAGTGTCACTCTGGCAACCAAACAGAACAGGTTCACAAGGCTCTCTAAAAACTCGTGGGTGTGTCAGCTGGGTAAACAGTAAAGGCAGATGGCTTCCCACTTCATCCAAGGCAACAAGCAGCATAACTCTAACAAATAAATCAGAATATAGTCTGTAAATTCAAAAATAGTCAAAGCTAAGAAAGGAACTGTTTTTCCATTATGCCTCACAAAGACTCGAAAGGATGGGAAGGATTTTGTCAATCACTACAAGTCCAGTAAACCAAACTAATTTCACTAGTATTAGTCACTAGGTTCAGTGTATCGAGAAGATTCATTTAAGCAGCTGAATTACAGTATTTCCTCAGTGATATATTATCACAAACATGGAAATGAAATGGAGGGAAAGATAGAAAAGACAAAGGATTTATTTGCCCAGTTAAGAAAAAAGTTTGCTCATGAAGGAATATAACCAAACAATCTTTATTCACACTATTTCTTGTCTTATTTTCAGTTTCTATTCACATGTCCTCTCCCCTTCCATCCTGTTTGCAGGCCTACAAAGGCTCTGTCACATCCTTCCATGTGCAGAACCTGCAGCCCAGCAGCGACTACCGTTTCCGGGTGTGTGCTATCAGGCAGTGCCAGGACGCCCCAGAGCTGAGCGGTCCCTACAGCCCCACAGTGACCCTCTCCCCCCAGCGGAATGACACGGCGGTGGGCGGCGGCACGGCCGGCTCGGGTTCCAGGGCCGGCACAGAGTCCAACCGAGCCAGACGGAGCCTGACGGACGAGCAGTGTGCTTTCCTCCTCCTCATGGTTTTTGCTGTCATTGCCATCCTCATTGCTTTTGTTATCCAGTACTTTGTCATTAAATGAGCAGTTTGCGCCACCCAGCTGCAGGGTTATAGCTTTATTCTTTCCCCTTCTCTCTGTTGTTTTGTATTCTTCATTTTATACTCATTGTTTTCTGCTGTCAACAGAGTAATCGCATTACACTCATTGGGGGCGTATGGGGAGGAAGGGCTGGTAAGCTAGAGCTGAGTAGCAGTTATAAATTGAGGATGTAACACCTTATTTGACACCTGTGATACCTTCCTGACTCTCCCGCCTTTGTCACCCTGCCCCAACTTTGTGGTATCTGTTGTTCAGTTAAGATTTCTGTTCCATTATAATCAGCTTCCTGCGTGTAAGGAACTCAAAGAGCAGGGATATGGTTTATTTTGGGAGGAGGGTCGGGCGCTTCGACTCACGTACTTGTTGATTACAGTATGATATGTGTATAGAAATAGTCATTATTTATATTTCCATTTAAGTGTCCAGTATGAAACTGTTTTTTGATAGATGTGTTCCAAAAATAGTATGTAGGTGTGTCATTAGCCTATGTGCTATTTGATCCTGGGACCTGGTGGGCCAGTGTTTGCACAGTGGGGTGCGTGTCCAGATGTGTATATTGTATGTAGTTTGTGCCACCGAGGTACACGGCTGGGAGGGCTTCAGGGCCAGATGAAGGGACTTAAGCCCCTGCTGGAGTTTAAGGGGGTCTAGTGAGAGAAGAAACAGAAATGAAAATCTTGCTCACGTCATAGAACGTTCATTTAGCACTTTCCAACCTTTTTGATGTTCAGAATGTTTAAGGATGCAAAAATGACTGGAGAAATGTTAGTATATTTTTGTACAGTGAAGACACAAGGACCTGTAAGTTTGAGGAAAAAAAAAATGCTCAGCATAAAGATAGAAAACAAACAAAAACCAAACTAACAGTGAATTCTAATTATTTTTACTATCATATAGTTATTCTGTAGCTTGTTTTTACAATCATGCAGCTGCTTTACTCCGAAATATTGTTGTTCAGCACAAAAAATGTATGCTTAACTGTATGTTTTGTTTTATTTTGTTTTTGTTTTTCCCCAGTAATTGATTTTGCACCTTAGTGAAAGAAAACCTTGACTGATGGCGTCTTGGTCTTGTGATGCATTTTATAGAACACACTTTGAGATTGTGCAAGCCCTACTTGTGTTTTGGGTGTTTTAAAAGTTGTAGTACCACATAATGTGTCACTGAAACAGCTGATCAATCTCAGCAAAAAAAAAAAAACAAAAAAAAAAAACAAAATTAAAGAAAAAAAAATGAAAAAAGTATGTACCAGTTGTTTCAGAGGCCTTAATTGGAGAGGAAAAAATCTCGGGAGAATTTTCTTAATTTCTCTTAAGTTTTGAAGTTTTCTTTTAGTGTTAGAAAACACTAAACTGTGTTTTATTTCCTTTTATTTTTGCAACATTTATTTGATGTTAGTAAACGTATGTAATCGTGAGCGAAATGGAAAGTAGTTTTGTGTATTACTTATGATTTATTTTGATTTTTTTTTTGTCAGGTCATACATGTGTGAAGTATATTTTTTTATAATATTGAAGTAATATAAGTTAATACTCTCCAGAGAAAATAATAAATCCTGAGTACTCATGAATCATGGAACGCAAATGGCAGATACAAAATATCATGTACTTCCTGTGAATCAAAATTTGCCTTTTCTCTGTGTGTTAAGTATTCGTAACAGATTGCTAATGCTGAGTTTTCACTGGTAATCTGGCTGTAGGGTCTAGTGTTGTTTGGTTTTGGGCAGATAACTGCTGTTGCAACCGTAAAAATGAAATACAGGTACCTTGCAAAACGTCTTGGATAATTACATGATTTGGTCTTTGAGACATTCTGCAAATGTCTTCTCTTTGTCAGTTAATGAATTCAAATTCCTATTTTTGATAGCGATTGCAGCGTGTGCCATTTTAACACCTCTTCACCCTGGGCTCACTACCTTTGGCTGGAGAGATTAACAAAATGCTACAAAAATGAGTAAAATATGCACAAAAATAGAGACCATTTTTATGTAATTTTAATGTTTGCAGTTACCTCATACACCGTACATTCCAAAATGAAAATTTGTTATACTATACATACTACCAGACATATCACTTTAAAATGTTCGTTATGGGAAAAATGTATAATCATAGGTATGTATCTAAAGTGTATCTGTATAGCCATGATATCTACAAAGGATCCATGCACAATAAAAGATTTATAATTCTTACTCATGTGTGAAGCTTGGGTATATGTCTGTCTTCAGTTACTCGTCAGCTATAACGTGGCTATGATAACACTCGTTTTTGAATGGCTGACAGGTGTTTGTTTAATACCAACGTCCAGAGATAAGATATCTACAGGAGAACTAATCCTCGTGAAACTGACCATGACCATAACACAGATTATTATCTAAAAAGGTTTAGGAAAATAATAGATCAGTGTTGATGCACATAAAGTTAAGTATGCCAACACAAAAAGTCCTTTGGCTGTGTTTTATGGTTCAAAGTAAACAAGGTTTGACAAGTAATCAAAATCCTCACATTCAACAAAGAGAATGTGAGGTTGTGGGAAGAGATATGTAAAGGAACACTAATTTAACTATTTATAATACTTTTAAAACAAAGCAACAAAATTAAATGAAAGAGTTGAATTGTCAGAGTTGACAGATTTTCTCCAAGCAAAGTAAATTTAAATGGAAACAGCTTCCATTCTTTTCTTTCCTGGGGTCCACTCCCCTTTCCTTCCGTGTTTCCTTTTTCATTCCATTCTGTGTCTCAAGACAAGAAAACTCGAATCCAAGCATTTAGAAGAAACATGGTTGACTCCCAGTCGAATACAGAACATTAAGACTTCAATCTTAATGTAATGATAGGGATACTTCTTCTGTTGGGTCTCTCTTTGTTGTCATTTCAGAGTTCAACGCTGCCGCTACACTTCACAGTGTTGTGCGCATGTACTTGTGTATGTGAGAGACACTGCTGAATGAAAGCTTCTCAGATAAGATGTAAGACTTCCACAAGTGTAAGTGGAGTGAAAAGGAGAGCCACGATTAATGAGGGTGAAAGTGGACTTTCTTGTCCCAGTCACAAGTCTCTGGCTTTTACTAAAAAAAAACACACACACACGCACACACACAAAATGGCCAAACAAGCTTTCCTGGTCCTGTTGCTTTGACAGGAGTAAACAATGACAGAGAAGGGACGTTCCTGCTGCCCCTCTCAGGTCCGAGTGGAGCATCCGGCTGCGGGTCAGCTCAGTGTAAACACACAAATACGCCCCCAATGTCAGTGTGACTCTTGTTGCAAAGGTTCATTTAGATCTAATGGATATGGTGGCTCTGAACAAATAGAGCACAGAGATGGTCATCCAGCAGGTCACCCAGGCTTTGGGGATTAATGCTGCTTCGGACACAATACAGGAAAACCTGTAGATCAGGATCTGTGCATGTTCATGATGTAGATTTTTCACTTGCAATGGACCAGGTGGGGAATGCTGGTCTGTAAAAAAAAATAGAAATATAGGTTATAGGGACAGTTTAATTCTCAGAAAGAAGCAACAATTTTCTGATTTCCATTTTGATCTGCAGAGCCTGCAATACTCTTTATCTCCCTTCAAAATATTAAATCTGACGGAAAACTCTAAAGGTTGTTTGGTTATATTCCTTCATGAGCAAACGGTACTCTAATATTGAAAACCAAACTCCAAACCTTAACCAAACACAAGAATTCACAGAAAAATCTCTCAGATCAACAAATTCACAAATCCCGATTCAGACTGCCAGATTTTACACTCAGGATTTTTGTAGACTTCTGACCTTTTTAGGCCTCGTTTAAGCAAAGTGTGTGCCATTCCTTTAAATGGCATTCCTCTCTAACCAGTGTTGTTGAAGTTAAGTTTGTTATAACAGGCGTGATAGGTAACTTGAGGGTGAAGAGGAAGAGATGAGCTGATGGGGAGTGTGGAGTGATGAAGCCGAGCGCAGAGACAGATGGGGCCGGTGGACAATTAAGCAAACACAGAACTCATTTTTCAATGACTACTTCCAGAAGGCTTGGCAAACACCCTGGAATTGCAGTGACTGATGCATTCATTAATAATGTTATATAGCCCTCTCTATGTGTACTGTACATTTTTTATGTAGTTATGCTCAGTTCAGATTAATATGATCTTCAATCTGCATTCATGCTCCCAGAGGAGCGGCAGTGGTGGAGGGTTCCCTCAAATCTTATTCCCTCCATCTTATGCCTTTTACCGTCATCCATCCCGTCATCATTTGATTAAGCAGATTACTTAGACGCACACACAGCAGACTGCCTCCCTGTTGCTCCCTGACTCCTTAGGGTGCTGTGGAGGAGGTGCTCCTTTCTTCGTCTCTCACCAGAGCCCGACTGGCTGTTGAGGCTCAGGGACCAGCTCTGCCACTTCTCTGTGATTCTCTTACTGCTGCTGCTGCCTCTGCTGCTGCTACCGCTGCTGCTTCTCTCCATCTACGCACAGTAACACAACAGAGACCAAGAAAAAGTTAAAAGGTTGAAAGATCCAGCTCTGTTTTAAAGGTAACGTCACCAGCACACATTTCTTTGACATCACCAGGATGTTATTTTTGCTTTTCCAAGGTTTATGGATCACACTGGTGAGTTTGCATGTTTTAAGCCTATACTACAATCTGTTTTTACTTTATATTACAGCTAAGTATTTCTCAAAAATCGCATTGATGTGTTGATGTGTTTTGAACGTATTTAGATGTGTGTGTGTTTATCTTTGTCAGAGATCAGCATTGCTGCACGGAAATGCAGAGAAATCATTTAAAACAGATCCTGTTAACGGACGTTCCTAATCTACGTAAACCAATGTTTATTGGTTTTCACTAATTCATGAAAACACACTACAAAACACTATAAAATCTCTACATCATGTCGGCAGTAATGTAAAGTCTACATAATTTGTACTTGAGGAGATAAAACACACAGGTTTGGTCTTTTAATGTCTCATTTTTCTCTCTTCAGCTGCCTGTTGAGTCTTGATTTCACACTTTACCATACCAGCACTTAGTGGTGGTTGGCATGCCCTGGACAAGACCGGTGGACTTTCATGCTGGTGGAGCGGAGGCCATGGACCAGTACAGCACAGACGACCACCACTACGAGGGCTCCCTGTTCCCCACCTCCACCCTCATCCCTGTCACTGTCATCTGCATCCTAATCTTCATCGTTGGGGTGACGGGAAACACCATGACCATCCTCATCATCCAGCACTTCAAAGACATGAAGACCACCACCAATCTCTATCTGTCCAGCATGGCGGTGTCTGACCTCATCATCTTCCTCTGCCTGCCCTTTGACCTCTATCGCCTGTGGAAGTATGTGCCCTGGCTGTTTGGGGAGGCGGTGTGTCGCTTCTATCACTACATCTTCGAGGGCTGCACCTCGGCCACCATCCTCCACATCACAGCCCTGAGCATCGAGCGCTACCTGGCCATCAGCTTCCCCCTCAGGAGCAAGGTGGTGGTGACCAGACGTAGGGTCCAGTACATCATCCTTGCCCTGTGGGGTTTCGCCCTGGTTTCTGCAGCTCCCACTCTCTTCCTGGTCGGGGTGGAGTATGACAATGATACACACCCGGACTACAACACGGGTCAGTGCAAGCACACCAGCTACGCCATCAGTTCCGGACAGCTGCACATCATGCTCTGGGTGTCCACCACATACTTTTTTTGCCCGATGCTCTGTCTCATCTTCCTCTACGGCTCCATCGGGTGCAAGTTGTGGAAAAGCAAAAATGATCTGCAAGGCCCCTGTGCATTGGCCCGTGAGAGATCACACAGGCAAACAGTCAAGATACTGGGTGAGTGTTTTTTTTTTTTTTTTTCATATCTGAAGACAGGTTAGGTAAAGAAGACACCTAAACCACTACAACTGAGAGTCAGTGTTCAGATGGTATTTTGCCCTTTTTTTCAGTGTAAGTGTTACCCTCTGTATGTCAGAATTCAGGTTTGTTCAATCAAACAGACAACTGTTGCAGCACTGAGACTCAACGCGCAGACATTTCACATTATCCAGAATGACTCCACCTGATTCCCTCTTTCTAAATCTTCTCTCTCTTTTTCATCTCTAAAAAAAGCAGACAATTCAAATTCAGGAGGGAGAGCATATGTAAAAAGCTTAAACAAGAAAATTCTTTGTTTTGCACTGTCAAGCAAAATAAATAAACAAGTGAGTAAACAAAAACAGAACTTACAGATTAGAATCGAGGACTTTTTTTTTGCTCTAGCTCAGCTGAGTGTGTGTTTGCTGTGGCAAATTGAACTCTTGTTTTCGCATATATTTAATCCCTGTGTGGTCTTAACATTTTATATATGAAATGTGTAGAAAGCAGCTTAGCACGTAAATCAGGACAAGATTCAGTCCAATGAACGGTTTTCACAAGTGCTGCAGAGGCTGCTGTGCCGGGGAGGCGCTCCCTTCTTTAAATGTGTGAGGTTAACAGTGCATTTCCCAGCCGCTTCAGGAACACCCTCCTTTTATTCTGCTTATCAGTCACTTAGGTAGGATTGACCTTGCTCCATATCACAATGGCATTGAATGAAGACACATCAGTGATGTTATGTAGGATGACCAGGGGCCAGCCGACAGGTGATGAAGATAAACTTTGATGAGAAGGCCTCTCTTTCCCCCCTTGTTGTGAGGAGTGCACGGCGAAGCTCAGGCTTGTTCTTCCTGTTTTTCTTGATCTTCCTTTCGAAGAGCTGCCAACTGAGTACAAAAGAAATGAAGAAATTGTCTCGCATGACACTGTGCCCCCTCAGTCCAGTTTCTTGATGCCATACTTTGCTATGCTTGATGCCATACTATCAGTGGCCGGGATGTAATCCGTGACTTGTGGCCGCCACTTTCAGACTTTCAGTGGCATCGTGGTGAGGAAAATCGCTCCTCAACTCTGCACAAGATGTAGCCTTGCTTCGCCTCACCTATGCACACCCGCTACGACTAGTAGCCCTATGTAAGTCAGTCTCATCTATGCTTTTCCAGTTGTCTCCATATTTACAGAAACCCAAAATGGAGACCAAGTTTGAGGAAGAAAAGGCTGCTGCCATGTGTGCTGTTGTTGATGTCAGCTGGTTAATTATTCTGTTTTGTCTGAAACTAATCATGTCCTGCCACTGCACATACTGATTGGCTTAATTTGCAGCTCTGGCATTCTGTGCAGGAAACCCTGTTTTACAGTAAAAGACCATGGCCAGGCCAATCTGTATTAACCAAATACTAATCAAGATGCATCCATTAGGACATTAATGCTGTTCATTTACTGAGCATACACTGCACAGAGCTCACGCTGTCAGGCTTGGTGCCATTTGTATTCACATTGAATGTTGAATCCCAAAATGGATTGTCATCAGAAACCTCCATAAATCCTCCTTAATGGAAATTTACATGCTCCTACAGTATTGGGCGCCTTTGTCATCTGCTGGAGTCATGCATCTCCAGAGTTGCTCAACTCACACGGCAAGACATGACAAAACTGTGGCGTCTGTTCTCTCTGTAAATCGACAGCGTACCCCTTCAATTTATAGATAACTGTTATTGTTAATTAACAAATAACTGGGTTCATGTAGGCCAGATATACCTCTTTTAATTATTAAATTGACATTTATTGTCCCTACTTAAATTACTGCCTCCATCAGACAAACTGATGGCAATTTTATTTGCAGTGGCTTCTTGATCAATACTAGTCACTTAGTAATTGCCTCACCCACCACTGAGATTTCTGGCTTTCAAACCTTGATAAAGCTTTCCTCTATTTTTTTTTTTTTTTTTTTTAAATTTATGACATATTCTCTCCTCTCTGGACATTTCTGTTGCATATATGCTCTGATTAGCTCCCTACTCAACTGTATGGTGAAAATGTGTTGTTGGAGCCAATTACAGGCCACCATCGCTTAAGGGAACAAGAGAGGTTGTGCATGTGAGTTGTTTGTGTTTGTGCGTGGGCTGAAGGAGACGTTATTTTGATGTTGCTGTAATTGCTGTTGGTCATTAATAAATGTCAAGGGTGACTATGGACAATAGATCACAGGCTGCTTAAAGACCCTGAAAACCAGTCCTCTTAATCAGCTTCTTATACTATATGAGCCCAACATGAACATAAGAGCAGGCCTAACTCTCAAACTTGGAATAATGTTGGCTCTCACTGGTTTGTAGCAGACAGGGCTCTGCTGAAAAAGGCACCAATCTTAATTAAACAATATATGAAACAGAAATGTTTACTAGAGAGAAGCTGCCATCAGTCAAATCTGATCAAACTGCTCCCACTCAGTACTACTGAAGCAGATTAGCTGAGGTTTTACTAAACTCTGAGTTTGAGATTTTGTTACCTTTGGACAAAATCCCCTTGTTTCCAGACTTTATGTTAAGCTCCTGGCTGTAGCCTTATATTTAGAGTAGAGATATTAGAACAGTATTAGTTTTCCCAATTATCTCTTATTCTTGTCTCTGATTTCCCAAAATGTCAAACCATTCCTCAAATGAAACTGATTTCCTCCTTCAACCTCTCTTCACTCTCAGTGGTGGTGGTGCTGGCCTTCATCATCTGCTGGCTCCCGTACCACATCGGCAGGAACCTCTTTGCCCAGGTGGACGACTACGAAACAGCCATGCTGAGCCAGAACTTCAACATGGCCTCCATGGTGCTCTGCTACCTCAGCGCCTCCATCAACCCTGTCGTCTACAACCTCATGTCCAGGAAGTACAGGGCTGCGGCCAAACGCCTCTTCCTGCTGCACCAGCGGCCCAGACAGGCTCACCGTGGCCAGAGACAGCTCTGTGTGACAGACCACATCTCCACACTGAACGAAAGCCTGACTGGGGTCTGAAGGTCGTCAACACACTGACGTGGTGATTTTTACAGGCGTGTTTGACTTCATCACCAAGGGAGAGTTCACAGGTTTCTTTACAGTTTGGGAGTTGCAGCTATAGAGGAAACCTGCTGAGGATATGTAGAGGGGGAATTCAGGGCTCAGAGCTCCCCTGCACCTCAGTGCAAAATCAATTTATTACTACTCAGCGGCATTCTGTTCACAGGCGCTGGGTGACAGTTTTCAGCCATGGCACATGTAATTTTTGTGTCGAGACAATAGGAATTCATTGCATTCCAAGCAAAATAAGTTGTCATTTACATTTTCCTGTTTCAGCATCTCATGCAGAAGTGTTTACCTCCGCGTGTTTCTCTTGCTTGGTGTCAGCACTTGTTGAACCCATGCACCATTTCAGTTCACAATTACCATCAATCTGCAGCACTGATTAAAACGCGGTCCCTCTTCGTTGTTGACAGATGACGTACGTTTTCCTCATTTGACTGTTCATTTGTAATGTTTAATTGTAGTCTCAGCTACGTTCTGTTGTAAGATTGAATTTGTTTAATGTATGGTGAAGAGTTGTTATACTGTTTGTTGTTCTCATAAATCAAGAAAAACAAAACAAGTAAACCTATTAGCTGTGGGCCATTAGTTGTGCAGACTTGAAATTGGGTATTCTGGTGTGTATGTGTGTGTACATGTGGATGTTTTCAGGGCTGTGTGCTATCTCTCCAGTGAATAGATGGAACATGACTTGATAAAAGCAGATTAGTATGAAAATGGGGCAGTTGTTGTCTGTGTGTGTGTTACAGAGGCCACCTGAGCCCTGAGGTTTTGGGGCTGCATACGTGCCGGCCATCACATGTAATCTGACACGGTTATTATATTACCTGGGCTCTGAGTTAGATTTACAATGGAGGACAGTGTCCCTGCATCACCATATTCAAAGTAATGGCCACTCTAAGTGCATTTCAAAGAGGAAAAATATATTAGGTTGTCAGCTGCAGCAGAGCTTATTGCTTTTATTGCCCCTACTTGCATAATCTTGACACCATTGTACAATTCTTCTTTGAGGTTGCATTGTGAATTAGAAATTGTACACTTTTGTATCACCTGCACTCTGGCAAGAGAGGCAACATCAAAGTTATGTATTTTTAACCTGAGCGATGTCTAATCCCAAAATAAATCTAGACTTTTCCAGGTTCTGTTTGCCACACATCTTGCTCTTTAAAAGGAACTGTCATGATTTTGCCGATGAATCATCGGGCCTTGGTTTGCACAAATACAAAGAGACAAAGTCGCTCCGGGGTGACTCATCTTCATGACAGCATTTTCAACGAGTCATTCATCTCTGCCAGAGGAGCTGAAGCAGTGGGTAAAAGCTTATATCCCACAGACCATCCTGCCATCACCTGGGGAAAGATCAACAAGCAGCACGACTCCTCTGTTGGTTATTTTCTTGGCTGATAATGAAGAGAGTGTCTGCGAGACGACTTGTCCAGAGCTGTCAACACCTCCTTCGGGCCTTCTTCACACCACCTCAGACCATTCAACATTAGAAACATAGCGTTTGTTTTGCCTCTACTTTTTAGGCCATGACTTCTACTAAATCAGCAAACCTCTTACATATTGCACACTTCTTTTGGACCTGTAATATGAAAGCAGTCTCGTCGTTAAAAAGTCTCATTTTAACATTTGGAAATAGTTTTAAGATTGTTTTGTATTATAAAAGAAATATACCAGATAAAAGAACTTAATTTAATACTAAACTGCAAACAAGGGTCAGTGGAATGTCCTGAATTGGCAGAAACTATAAAGATGTACACAGATGTTTCCTTGTAATGTCATGCCTCTCTGCTTTGCAATATGTTCTTTCATTTGCATTCGTTTTCTAATGAAACTGAATCTGCCGTTTAAGTTTCTCTCTTCTGGGAAATGTTTCTGTTCTGACACAGCTGCACGGACCATCATCATTTCACTGTGATGGTCCTTTCCACCAGACGGGGGAGCCAAAGTATACTGCGACCAGGACAGACATGCTGTGTAAGAACAGTATGCATGTGTGCAGAGCAATATCAAAAATTTCCTGGGATTTAGATTGTTCAAACATTGCCTTCAAACTACATAAACACTGCTCTTGTAGATAAAAGCTACCAGTTTTCACTTCTCCTTGTAAGAAATCCTTTATCAGCTTCCCCATTTCAGCCCATTTCCACAAATTATCAGAAACACATATTCACTTCCTGTTTGGCTCCCTGTGCCTACTGGTCCGTGTATGTGGCTGCAGGAAGCAGGGCTAAAATGGAGGTTATTTAGGAGAGGGGTCTGCAGGACTACTCTCTCTAGAGAGTGTGCAGAGGTTCACCATCCTCCCTGCCTGTTTTTCTGTTGTATCCAGGCTACTCTCCTCATGACATCTGGTGCCATCTCTCTCCTCTCTCTCTCTCTCTCTCCTCCTCCCCAAACCCAAAGCTCTTCCCAACCTAAACCGACTGTGAGGTCAATCATCCGTAGCACTGCAAATGTTCGCTGTGAAAGCTGCTTTGATAGAGAGCCCAGGAAATTTGACAGCCACCTATTGATCACTTCCTCTCCGCTCTCTTCTTGTCACAGCTGGGTGACAGTAAGACAACAAACACAAATGTGACTTTGCCTTTTACTAACCACTAACCACTAGGCACTCCCACAGGACTTTCAAATGCCTCTAATGGCAGTAATAATGATAATAAGCTTCATTTATAAAGCACTAATCACATCGTCTTCTAAAGCTTTTAGTAAACGGTTTCCATTGTTTAATGAACCATGTTACACACAGAGGAGTCAGCTCCCTGTTTCTCTCCAAATTAGAAGAGTTCCCTGCAATATGGAGGCTAATTTACATCTACTTGGTCTCTGTGAAATGTTTGCCCATGGACAGTGTTTGACTTTAGGTCACCTGAGAGAAAAATGTCAACTCTCTAGAACCTGTTTCTCTGTCAAATTCAAACCTGTGAAACTGGATCACAACTTGCTTTTGGCTATTTGGCAAGTAAACAGAAAGCAAGATGTAAGAGATGTAAAATAAACATTTTATGTTCTGACGATAATCAGAACAAATTTTTTCACATAAACAGATTCAGCAGTTAATTTACCAAACTAAAGGGATGCAACAGTAAACGTATTTTTCTACACCATGACTGCGGCTGTAAGATAATGTAAAGAATATTGTACCAGCAGGAGAAACGGCCTCTCGCACAGTTGTGTGGTGTGCTGCTGGTGAGGAAGCCATGACGAAGTCAGTCCATTAGATGGCCCCTCTACATATCCACCTCCTGGCCCCAGGCAGGACAGCAGAGTCGCTCCCTGATCTTTCATCCTTACATGAGCACACAAAATGGGAATACTTGACTTAAAACAGTTAATGGTATTATTTACATGTTTGCCAGCTCACATTGCTCACATCACAGGGAAACCACAGAGAACATGCTAAATGCATTACATTAGGAAAAAAAACAAGCTGCATTAGAAATAAACAACGGTGAAAGCAAACTCTTTCAGTGCCCCTGCCTTTAAAATATGTGTAGAAGGAGGTGAAGCTTCAACTGCAGGCATTTCAGACATGCACATACATAAACCTGGACCAAATGGTTCATGCGTGAAGTGCAACTTCAGCCTATCAATAGTTTTTCTTGGAGAAAAAAAGAAAAAAAAGAAAACTTAATCCTCAGCTGTTTTCCACTTTTGGCATTTGCATTTTTGTTACATTAAATTTGCATCTAAATATTGTCAAGTCTGAACGTCAGACCTTTAGACACCCTGCAAGAACTGTTGTGATGTAGTGTTGCCACAGACAGTGAAAGTGGTGCGAACCAACCGTACCACAGAAACATGAGCGCCTATAAGAATATTAGAGAGATTTGTTGACAGGGTGGACTCACTGTGGATGAAGGACCACATAACCTAAACTCAGTCCCCCATAAGTTTCTTAAGCAGAGCACAGTTACACTCAGTGTTGTAGTTAGTGGACACTGCTTTCAAAATAAAACTAAAAACGCTGAGTGAAATTCTAGCCATAAAGAAATATATATATATATATATATATATATATATATATATATATATATATATATATATATATATATATATATATATATATATATATATATATATATGTATATGTATGTATGTGTACTTTCCAGGCGAAAGTCAATGTATGGTTTAAAAGGGTAAATGAGACAAATTTGTGTGTTATTCAATTGCACTGGGTAGAAAACCGCTGCTTTGCTGCTCCCTGTGGACAGGAACTGGAAAAAATGTTGCTCATTTCGATCACCTGTGTCGCAGCAGGTGTTTCCCGTCAGCTGACAAAGGCAAAGCACGTGGCGACATCACTGATTTGGATGTGGCCCGGGAGTAAAACATGCTGGAAAGTCGTGGCTCACAGAAAGAAAGAAGAAGACCTGCAGCAGTTCCCTGCCTTCTGTGGCATCCTGTGGTCTGATTGGTAAGTTTTGTAAATTATTTGATTTGGGTAACGACGTTTTTCACCACTGTAGATTTGTATTTCCGTCCCAGTACTGTTAAGAATGTGAGGCTACTGTAGTTGTCTCCCTGTGCTCTCTGTTCACAAGCAAGAGTATAATTGTCGGCTTTTTAAATGTATGTGCTGTCACTGTGTCCAGCAAATGGCGACAAATTAACAACTGCTCATCTACATGGGTTTTTGAGGCTCTCCATACTTTGCTTGTTGGTTTGCAGAAAGTGGTTAAAATGTCAGCTCAAGTTCCCATTTGCCAAACTTGCCAACATACGGGGGGCAAGCAAGTTCAGCGTTTTCTTTGCTCTGCTTCCATGATCAAGTTGTGTTTGGGGGTGGGGGGAGTAAAAAGAGGTTTTATTTTGAAAGTCTTCAGGAGAAGTAGTATTTTTGTTTTTGTTTTTAAACTGGACTGGCTTGACAGTGCTGAGGGAGCCCAATGCGCGTAAAAGTTGTTCACTCCTCCCCCAAAGTCCATGAGGCAGATTTGGCTCCAGATATAAACACAGAGCTCCTCTCTGTCGCCGTTGCGGTCCTCAGTCTCCACTCAGCCAGCGGACAATTTGCTCCAGCAGGCCGAAAAACAGAAGGAACAAAAAAGAGAGGAAAAAAAAATCAGGAGGGGACGATCTCTGGCACATTCCCCAGGATGGAGGTAACAACCATATGACTCTGAGAGTAGTTTTCTGTCGTAGCCTGTACTTTTAAGCCACTTGAGCAAATGCTTTTAACATTTCGTGTGGTTTCGTGCAGCCATAGTGTGGTTGAAATTAATACATTACATCATAGGAGCTCAGTGACTTCATAGTCATTTTTAACGCTCTGTGGTATCACGATGATATTTCTGGAGGGACTAAATCCCGTGTGTGCATATATTGTTGATATAGTGATATTGCCTTGGTATGAGTAGACCTACGGAACATTACACGTGTAGTTGTGTTCACCGCTAATAGGATAAAAGTTCCTTGAGATCTTTATTGCATGTGTGATATATTATTATTATATGATATAATTATATCTTGTTATATATTACGTATAATAGACTGGCTGCATGTGATCTTTATATAATGTAATTTTAAGCTCTGTTAAGGGATGACTGTACTTCTCTTTTCTGCGGGTGCAGTGTTTGAGGTCACGACTTAATAACAAGTCACCGCGCTGAGAGAAAGGAAATGGAGCTGACTGAACATCTGTCATGAGCTGGTGTTGTGTTTGAGTAAATACCATTAGTTGGATTTGTCTTCACTTTAAGTGAGCATTTCGCTTTTAAGTCTGAATCTTTTAATCATCAGCAATTTCCCAAACTATTGTGCCCTCAGCTGACGAGCTGTGCTGTCTCTTCTCAAAGGCCAAACTGTCCTTTACCCACTTGCAGTGGAGCTAAAAAAGAAAAGGCGTGCTTCTTTATGGTATAGGAGGCCTGTCCTGGTTTGCTCACAGGTTTGTGGCCTGCTCCCTGCAAAAAAAAATAAAATGAAATAAATGCTGTTCCCTCAGACTTTTAACATCATTCTCAAGTATTTAATGTCATGTGGGGAATAGGAAGCGAAACGCCCATTTTTCTTCCCCACAGCACGTGAGGGAGCACATTAGTAATCGACCACAGAACTACTCTCACATACTTACACCGCTCAGCTTTAGGACTCAGATGTGCTTTAGGCCAGGTCAGCTTGGATTTAAGACCTTATTCTTCTTTCCCTGTTGCCAAAATTGAGAGAAAAGAATTTGGACTAACCCCAAATCTGGTAAAGATGAAAGAATGTTAAAAAGAGAGAACAGGGCTTTCTTAGGCTAACATTTTTTTTCCCCTGGTACAGAATACTTACAGTTTCTGTGTGATAAAGTTGTTTTGAGAGAAAACCCTGAACCTGTACGTAGAGGCTGAGCACTGAGAGGGTGAAAGCGGGTTCAAATGTTATCACATATCTCACAATCTCAGTTTTCACTGCAAGCTATTAATCTATCAGCACTGCAATTAAAATTCAGACTGAATGCTCTCTTACCGCTTCTTAACGATCTGATCTTACTTAGCCAAGGTCACGTCTGTTTGTAAATTCGTTACGAATTTAAGCATTGCTCAGTGATTTCATGGTCGATTTCTCACGTCAAATTTATCAGAAACGTATTTCTGTTGATATTTAAGGTAAAATGTGACGCTTCAGCGGCAGCCACCATGACTTTCCAGTCTTAAAACGTCCACGGGTTCAGTTCACTTCACTGTCAGGCTCACTTTCTTGATGTTTCAGACAACTGAGACCTGTCAGTACTTTCTTGCAAGGTCATCTTGGTTTGCATCCTTTCATAACCCCCAAGGCAATGTTTATTCAGTCCTGTTACTTCAACACAATTTTTTTTCAGATTGTTGTGCAAGGGTGTGTTGCTGCTGTTGAGTTTTGCTCTCATTTTTTGATTTGAAAACTTCCTGTTTGTTGAGAATTGGTAATGGTAAACGGTCTGATGCCTGAAATGAATTTAGGCAGAACAGCTCAGGTGTTGGACATTACAGCCTGCTGCAGCTTCAGTTTGAGTTTCATAGGACGGTAATGCTGCATTTTGCCTAAAGCCCCAGCAAACAGGCATTAAACTGGCCTGTAAAGTCAGTCTCCCACTCACTGTCATTTAAACTGCTTCAGGCTTGTGCTTTGGTGACATCACATAGTGCTGATGCTGCGTGTTTCTAGTTTTAGGAAGGAGATGTTCATGGACGCATTAACGCATGGAAAAAAATTTGTGTTTCCCGTGTTGGAATGAAGGAGACAAACTGGAAATTTTGTGTGTGTGTGTGTGTGTGCATGTGTGTGCATGCACCTGAGGATTTGTACTGCATGTGTGTGTTGGGGTTGTGGGGTGGAGGGTAGTGGTTTTCCTTTGATGGAAAAACAACACCACAGCTAGAGGAGTGAGTATTTGGGAATGGCTTGCCAACCATATGGTGTGCACATTTATTATGTAATCCATAGTAAAGTTAAGAGACCAGTCTGTACCAGCCAGACATTTCCTAATGAGTTAGTTTTTTCCCCTTTTGCTTTACAACAGTATGTTATTGAAACAGTGTCATACTATTATTATAATAATTATTATTATGAACCAATATTTCTACCCCTACTACAACTACGGCTTGCACTGGAGTCTATCACTAGAGCTAGTTTATAATTGAGTGTCATGGTAATGAAAATAAAGACACATACTGTAGCATCCTGTAGTGTAGCAAACTTTCTGTGACTGTCATGGGGTGAAAACATCCACTTGTCAGAGCTGGATATTATCAGTGACAGATGCAGTCTTAGGTGTTTTGCTGAGGCTGTATATTGAGCTTTATGTGTTTCAGTCCAGCATGAATGGTTCACTCTGTCCTGCACATAAAACAAACACCTAACTGACCATGAAGCTCAGTGGAATGTAAAGCATCGGCATCAAGGAAACCCTGCGAAACCTTAGCCCGTTCTCTAAGTCACAGTGTTGTTATGGATCTCTGTTGAAATCACATTGTACACTGGAACGTGCATAAATCATATAAATGTTCTCTGATTTTACAGCTTAGACAAATTTATTAAAGTCCTGTGATTAAAAGGCTTCTGATGTGATCTCATGTGACTTTATAAATTCAGATTGCACTTGTGCTTCCTGTCGTTCTTTTTTTTGTAACATCCTGCAGTTCACACCAGCTTTCTCTGATAATGTCTCTTTAGTATGTTTTCTACCCTCTGTCCACATATTTCAACTCTGTCATCTTTTGAAACAAGCATTGTACACTGACAAAAATGTTGTAATTGCAGAAATGATTTGGAAAACAGAAGCAAACTGCAGGAAGTGTCTAGTTGCGTTCTGCAGAATCTTCATATTTTTGCTGTAGTTACTGCATTTTGCCTTTGCTGTTTCACAATACACATAGTTTCCTTGGTGATAACAATGTGAAAACTAGAGCTAGTTTTGTCCAAAAAGAACTGCTGTTCCCATGTGAGTTAAGCTACAGACACAAGAAGGTGCAATGTGCTGATAAACGTTGAGGAGAAAACCTGCAGTCAGTTTATACAAAGTTTCAAAACACTCAAAATAAGGAAATGCATTTGACACATTTGTCAGGTTTGACAAACATGCACAATGTGTTTAGGCTGAAAAACACTGAATGTAAAGAAAACAGTTCACAGGTCAGAATGAATACTCAGACTGGTAACTTTAAACTAGTTCTGTAGCTCTGTGTACCCTGGAGGTGATCAGATCCAGTATCAGCTGGAACATTTTCAGCAGGCTCTTACAAACAGAGGATATACTGTATTTGCTTAAAAAATAAAATAAGCAACTGACTGTCTTTTGATTGCAGTGCCCACAGACTTGCTGACTGAAGTATTTAAATAGTTTGCAGTAGATGTGTGATCACCTTAAAGTAGAATATTATATTGGTTATATTGTCATGTGGGAAAGTTTTACACTCTGGTTTATTGCCTGTATTTACATCTCCATGCTGTCTTACACAACTTAAGGTAGTTCTGCGGAGGCTTGGCCCGTTGGAGGATATTTGCACCTTAATGACCAATCAAATGGTTCATGAAATCTCATAATTCCTTAACTGCTTTAGCTGCTTTTTATTGCAGTTGTTATTCTCAAACATTGTTGTTCTTTGTGGCCATTACAGGTACATGAACTATACATGCAGTGTGTTTTTGTTTCTTCTCTAAGTCCAGCAATCAGGGATGAGTTTATGTCAGTTCCTGCCCTTCTGAGTTTCAGTCCAAAGCTGTGTGTGGGGCAGACAGATAGCAGGGGTGGGAGCTACAGAGAAGATAGCGAGGAGCACACTGTGATCTGTACAAATAAAACACACATGCCGCTGGCCATTAAGGAAGTTACATCACGAATGGATACATAGAGACTGAGGGGAATTCCTTGAAATATGGAGGGTTATTTTAGCTATCCACACCACACATCCCAGCTCTTCATTATCAGAGACGACAAAAGTCTAAGTCGTCATGTGAGAACGTACTTGAGGCTGCGCATGTTGTTGCCATCAAAGTTGGTTAGGTTTGAGCAGGTCCGTGAGGCAGCCTGTGTCAGGCTGTACGCTGGCTCAGACAGCTGCAGCTTGTCAAACATGTTGGATTTTGTAAGCCTTAAGTGTACAAACTTGAGATACATGGAGACGGTGAGCCAGGCAGAGGATGAGGAAACACTATCTCTCTCTGACGCTGTGTCTTACTTCCAAATCTCTCTGCAGAACAGTTAACCCATACTGCCTGCACCTCCTCAACCACCCTCTTCTAAATTTGGCATCTAGCCACGCTCTTTATTTCCTTTTTTGGCAGAAAGGAGTGCAAACACAATAAGTGCTGCAAGCTGCTTGTACTTTGCAAGTGCCATTTTTTTTTTTTTGTTTGTTTTTTTTTGTTGTTGTTGTTGTAAGTCAAGTTTTGTATTTTTACTTAAGGCTGTGCGTCAAGATCTGTCACAACCTGATGTAGATTATGAATATTTCTGATTTCCTCACCTGTGCTTCATTTAATGTGTGCAGCATTACACCAGTAATGGCAGAAGAAAGTGGGAAAAATACTGGAATTTTTAGGCTTTTGTAGCTTAGAGGGCAGGTGTATGCTGCAAGTTTGAGCATGTTAGAAACCCATTTATCTTCTGCAAGTAGCAGGTAAATGATAGCGAAAGCGAAAAATCTCATTAACATTCTCTGCTGGCTGAAACCAAGACAAGTCAGAATCAGAGTAGACTAAATATAAGTCCACAATCTAAGTAGAATGACTTGGTAATTGGGCTATGACCTGTGACCTTTTCACGATGAGAAGGTCAGTCTAACCAGTTTTGGATAAAGTCTTAAGATCTTCAAAGTAAAAGCTGCAATACCGTGATGTAGAATGTAGAATGATGTAGTCCCACAAAGTAAACAGACAAAAAAAATTACAAGCAAAATGTCCAAAAAAAAAAAAACAAAAAACAGTTAAATGACTCATGATAAAGAATGAGGTCTAGTACAACAGCCCTGTGATAAATCCTACCATCATGAAGGTTATAATTTTCAGTTTTTGTTGAAACAGTTTTAGATGGATTCAACTGAATGGTCCCTTTGAAGGCTGTAGTTTGTGGTGCTGTTGAATTGTATTGTGTTACACTGACAGATGTTTCTATTATTTTGTCCACTTGTTTAATTCGGCGGCATTAAACTAAATAACAAACACTGGTCAACACCCCTTTCTATAATGCAACAATTATTTTGAATACATGCACTTATTTTATACACTTAATGTACTTAATCACTCTCCACCACTGAATTTGTTCACAATACCGCCCTGTCACCCCCCCCCCCCCCCCCCCCCCCCCCGTGTGGCAACTGTGCCCTTCCACATGTGTCACATGTGCCCTTTCCCATAATGCAGCAGAATATTTGTTCCTAAAGTATTCAGTCTGCTATGGATGAATGGATGCCAAACCCTGTGGCTCTCAGTCGCTGCAGGAACGACACAGCTTTGTAGTAGGGAAGGTGCAAGGCTTTACTGAATGATGTCATCCCATGTCTGAGCTGCTCAGCCTCCACGTCAACCATCTGATCCACAATCCAGATGGTTTTTGTCTTTGTGATTCCTGGATCAGAGCGGATGAGAATACCAGAACACCGTGCAGGATTCCCACCAGATGCTTGTTTGAAAATTTTCTTGCTTAGGTTCAAACATCTGGAGGGAGTACTCTCTGCTGTGGGCTGTTTGCATTTTTGTTAAGTTTTCTTACTCATCATTGACTCTCCACTACCCCGCCTTCTCATTGCACAACAGCTCAGATTACCTTAAACAGGCTGCTGAAGTTATCACATTGAAATATCGCATTGCATTCCGTGGACAGGTCTGGCTCTGCCATCTTTTCTCATATCTTCATAATTTGTCAGTCAAATTGCAGAAATGGAATAACGTATCTCAACAGCTTATTGGGGCCTTGACTCGTTTGGTGTTGTATTTATTTGCTTATTTTATTTAATTTTTTTCTCCATTGTGCAGGACTAGTCATGTCTGTCTGCCTCCCATTTCCCAAGAGGCAGCAGCAGCAATGGCGTGTAGATGAGTGCATCCGTTTACCTCATCCCTCTGATTGAGGCCCTTTTCTAGCCCACATCTGTGCACACAACATGTGAAAACACTCAAATACAGTGCCAGTGGAGGGTAGTGGAAAAGTGAGATATTCAGATGAGGTCTGGTCCAAAAACACATCATGTTTTCCTGGAAAGGCAGCGAGTGAGAAGGTGCCTGTCTGCTCTCTTACCACTTAACAAGTGTAGGCAGAACGGAGCTGCTCACTGTGGTGGTTTTCCCCCTGGCAGAACACGCTGACTTGTGAAAACAATGTCTGCAGACTCAAACTGAAGCCATTACGCTTGGTGAGCTTATTGAACAAGATCTTGCTGAACAGCTGTGCTTTGGAGTGCTTTATTTATCTACACTTTCACAGATTTCCACCGTGTGGGGCTCACCAGCGAGAGCTTATGAGGATTGAGAGTAGATCAGAAAGTCATTCCCACAGAAGGGTTAAAGATCCTGAGCCAGACATCATCTTTATCAGCTCCGTGGTAGATTACATGGCCTGTTGCTCCCTGACCGCCGCTGTTATATCAAGCAGATATGTTAGGATTTACTGAGACTAATATCATGTGCTTCTTCTCCCCAGCCTCTGGAAATAGGAATCACAGGAACAGACAATGGCAGGCTTTGTGTGATCTGTTTGTCTCTGTGTTCTCTTTCCACATCTGCCAGTCATACAGTAAACCTCGTGTCTCCATCCACAGACTGGAAATTAAGATGTTGTTGGGATTAACCTTTACTCGTCCAAACACAGCTCACTGAGGACGCTCTCATTTTTCCTGCAACACTCCACTTCACATTCAATCCAACATACTTTTCTGTAGGGTTTTCAGGTGTGGTCATGTGCCATGTCGGCCATATTGGGAGGCCATCGGCTTTTAGCAGCAGTGGCTCTAAACAGCTGATTGCTATCAGTCTGTCCATGGCACCTCCAGAGGGCTCCATGAGTTTCCTGGACCGAAAAGCAACCTATGAAAGTGCTTGTTATGTTATATTTATAATATTCAGTTATTCCTGATGACATTGCTGAGACTCTCTGCAAAAGCTGGACCAATGGCAGTAGATAAAGCTAGCGGGTTAGTTAACGCCAGTGTACCATATGAATGCAGTCAATGTGTAAGCACACGCTTGAGCACCAGGATGCTAACTGCAGTTCTGTAAAGCAAGCAACATCTAAAGGAACTGTGGGGATGTCAGAGTTCTGAAATAGTTTTTTTTTTTTTTTTTTTTTTTTTTTAGCATCGACCCAGGCCCGTTTTTGGAAAAAAAAAAAAAGAAAAAAAAACCTCAATCACATGGTTAAGGCTTTTCTTTAAGAAGCTTTTTTCATCGTTTCCTTGTTTAGACATGCTCAATTGCTCTGTATGCTAGATTACAGTATGTTTCAGATGTGGTCTAGTATATCCAGGGACACTCTCTTAGGAACTGAGGGGTTACAGAGCAGAGCTGTGATCCAAGCTGCCTACACAGCTCTGGGGCTTTTTCCCAGGCCTAAAGCCCCAGAAATAGTTTGCCCTGTTCTTTCCTGCAGTGAACCAAAGTTTCCCACTCTTCCAGGGAGCTTGGGGTCCCAGCTGAGTTAAACATGTGCAATACTGATAACCTACCAAAGGCCATGTATGGCTCACTGAAATAATGTGCCTCTTTTGTCATCTCAGTGAAAGTGAGTGAAATTGTTTGAGCTTAACTGAGGGAGAAAGATGTCTGCATTAACATTTTCAATCAAAAGACAAAGACAAATTATTAAATTAGTATATTTTATATATTCTGTATTTTGGACAAGGTTGCTAACAATGTCTCTATACAGTGTTCTTGCTTAAATCATTGCAGATAAAAAGCTAACAGATCAACACAGATGAGGCCTTTTGAATGTTCATGTAGATCTCACATTTTAAGTGACTTGAGCAAATAAATGAGAAGTGTTTAAAATATGGAAAATCTTTGCTGTACATGACCAAATTCCCTTCCCAACATTTGCAGTAAAAGTGAGGGTGTTCCCCTCAGCATTTACAAAGAAATTTAATGTTTTTACTCTGTTATCACTTTTTGAAGTGAAAGAAGAAGAAATAACACTGGAAAGAAAGAAATTGATTGTATGTTGGAGGGGTCAAGAAGGCATTCTTCCTTGTGTGTCATTTAAATAGTTGGACAAAAGAAAAATTGAAAACCTTGATTATTATTATTTTTTTTCAACCCAAAACATTTGAGCAAGAATTTAACCAAACAAAGCCCCACTTCCTTTGCCTGCACTGTTGTGATTCCAGTTTGTGCTCTGAAGGAGGCCTTTGTTTTTGAAGGACAGGAAAGAGTTAAACAATTAGAGGTTACAAAATAATGGTGTGGAGGGTGGGTGGTCCCTGGTGATTACTATTTATCACGGATGAGAAAAGAGCGCTCAGGAAAAGGGCTGGGATGTGGATTAGGACACAGAGCCAGCGCAGAGGAGCATTCGCAGAGGCACTTCAGGGCTAGCTGATGCTGTAATACATTTGGGTGGAGGTTGCAAGGTGGTGAGGTCATGTTGAAAAGAAGGGGGAGAAAAAAGGAAAAATAAAGCGTGTGATTAAAATGTGGAATGTGTGTGTGTCTGTCTCACAGTCTGAGACACCGAGAGTGTGCAGAGAGGGAGGGAACTGAGAGCGCACACCCAGGAAATGTGACAGAATTGGCAGCTGTGAGGAGAAGCATGAGCTTTTTAGTGGTCAATAAAAGCAGGATGGAAATGACATGTAGCATGAAAGCCAGAAAGAGAAGGGGAGGAGCACCACAAGCAGTGACTGTACAATGCAAATCATTAAATGGCGACATGATGCATGAGAATCCGCACAGTTCTGGCACAGCTCAGGCTGTAAACAAATAGCCCGACCCATTCACAGTCCAAACACTTGGCACAGAAAGGACTAGAACCTTGAAAACACAGTAATACTGGAGTGTTGTTTTCAAGGCTAACATTCGTGCACATTCCAGCCTGCAGCCATCCGCCAACTTATCACTTAGGCCACAGATATGTGGAGTGAGTTAATGGTCATCAAAGGGCAATGTGGAGGAGGGAAGTTTAGCAATCAGCTTGGGAATAGTGGGAGAGACAGAAAGTAAAGGGGGCCAAAATGTGATAACAGTGTGAGGCTGCAAGGACAGGTCCCTCCTGTCACAGGCTGCGGCGTGATGTTGAACAGCTGCGGAGAGAGGGGCTCACTTCCTGTGTCCAAACCCACAAAATGTGCTTTTTAGGAGAAGAGATGAGTTCCTCCAAGGACAGCACTGAACCCACTGTTTAATTTTTTTTTTTTCTTGGTTGCATATTCACCCTCCCTGCTGTTTCTCAATCCATCTGCATTTTACATAGTAGAGAGAAGTGAAACATGTTCTTTATCTTAGAACATCTGGTTCAGCAGCTCTCTGCAGCATGACACTTTTAAATACAAATGTGTTGGTTTTATAGCAGTCTTTATTCAGAAGGTGACTCCCCTATGTAAAGTTCTTCAGCTTTTGTGGCTCATCGAACAGGGCAAAGCCATGCCATGCATATATCTGACACTCCCTTTTTCAAAGTTACACGTGTTACACTGTCTGTTGGAACTGTATTTCCCCAAGAGTGCCACTATGAACAAATTCACTTGGGACGTTTGTATTATGAAAGTATTTTTCAGGTGTTTTATTGAATTTTTTTTCTTTTCCAGAAGGATTCTCCATCCAAGCCATCTGTGGCTGAGCTGGCTGGAAGGTTCAAAGGTCAAATTCTACCAATGCCCACCTCAAATGACGAGGCAAGGTTCTTAATTTATATCTGATATGTAACAGTAGCTATACAAAAATATACAGCATAAACAGCATGTTTAGCTGTGTATAGCAACACTCTGCATTCAGTACATAGCTTATTTTCATACTTAAATAAGTAGTTGGGGAACACACACAGACTGCGAGTGTTTACAGATTTTATTTACATTTCTTACTCCTTTGCGTTTGTAGTTGCCCTTTCGCAGAAGACCTCCATGTTCCCTGAAGTTGCAGCATCAAAAAGATGATAACGAAGAATCGGATGTGAGTAATTTTGTTCCTTTACTGATCCATGTGCAACAGATCTGGCTTCTTGTTGTACAAAAGAAATCCCCAGAAAACAGACTTGATTGGTTTACTGTACCTTTTCATCGCAGCCTCACTGTGTGTGAATCTGTCTTTTCATTAGCTCTGGTCTGACTGTGTTCACTTGCAGAAAACTGTCGTCTCCCCGAAACCCTTTAAAATCAAGATGAAGAACTCCCCCATCATTGAGAAACTGCAGGTTGGCGCATCTTGCAACATTTGAATATTATGTGAAAATGAAATGAGGAAACAAAACAACTGCTTGCCTCACCAAAGATGTGTTCTTATAGGATGTCACCTTCAGTCAGGAGTTTTTCTTAGTGGGGAGATTGAGATATTTAAAGCATTACTGCCACCCTCTGTTCAGTTTACACTGGTACGTGAGCTGCTTGCATGCTGAGAAAAGGAGGAAGGGCTTGTCCCTGATGGCAGAATCGGCTCAGATTAATGAGCTAATGGGATCATGGGCCACCCAGCCTCTGCTGATGCTCCAGCTCACCACCATTATTCCTTTAGCTAGCAATTAACACTGTGGGCAGCCATGGGACAAAAGGGCTGCCGTTTCTCCCTCTTCCTCTTCTCTCCAGTGCAGGTAGGCTACTCTCCTCTTAAACTTGAACAGTGGTTCGGGGCCAGCTCGGGGTTTTATGTAGTTCAATTCTCAGACTTAATATGACAGGTGCTGTTTGCGACACTTAAAAGGGAATTTCAGGACATTCTCCTGGCACTGAGTTTTCAAAGCAGGAAGGTGACAGGCAACATCAGAGCAGTGTCCTGTATGCAGACCTGTGTAATGATTGTAATAATGTCCTTTATACTTCAGTCAAATCTATACATTTTAAGGGGGAATCATGTCCACTTAGCAGCCAGAAATACTATTAGTTGTAAACTTTTAATCTTTACATAGAAAAAAACATACCAGTGTTTAAACGAATTACATTGTTTAATCGTTCAAGCGATATCTCTTCTCCTAATGAGTCTATTTATGGTTCCTAATAAAGTGAATCCTATGTTGAAATGAACCTTGTTTACACTCGAAGACAATCTCAAGCTTTACTCTCATCTCAGGTTTGTCATATATCGGTTTTGAAAAGTGTTAAACAAATGCAGTTCCAGTAATTAAAGTTGTTGTCCTACAGTTACATTTCATTAGAACACAATGTACTAAAGAGATTACAGTGTCCAGGTTTCAGGATCTTCCCTTCCCCCCCTGCAGGCCAACCTTGCTTTGTCACCCACTGCTCTTCTGCCTTCACCCAAGAGCCCTGAGGTGAAGCTACAGCCAGCACCATTGTCCCCCACCACGCCCTGCAGCCCACTGAGCCCCCTGATCTCCACCCTGCGGCCCTCACATCTGTCCAGTGAGGAGGAGGATCCTGTCAGTTTCGACAGCCCTCCTGAAGGCGCCCCACTGCTAAGCATCAACAAGGTAAATATACTGACTCATGCGAAGCTGCACATTAGCTTGACAATATTCAGGACAAATAAATCTGGGCTATTTTGTTACAGCATCTCCTTATATTGCAGTTGGACTGGTTTTATAATATTACTGTAAGTACCATGCTGCACACCATGACTTTCAGCTGGCCAAAATATATCCCAGACCATACTATACCATTCTAATATTTTTTAACATTATAATAATAATTTGCAAGCATTAGTACTGTTATGTTTTATATGTTTGTGTGTGTTTTTGCTTGAGTTCTGAATCAATAAATGACAAACATGAGCTGCTGTCACATTGAGGCCCTCCAAATGTTTCTCACGCTATTCACCGAGTGAGCTGTGACGTCCCAGCCGGACACATGGTCCTCGTACCTGTTGACGTGTTTGTGTCTGTTTAAGCAGGCCCTGGATAAGCTGGAGCAAGATGCCACTGTAGTGCACGAGTGCTGCTGCAAGGGGGATTGAAGATGTAATCCCCTTAGCCTAGTTAGAGTGCCTGGGTACCATTATGTGCAGTGCTGTCACGCATAGGTTGATTAGACTTGGACAGTTACCAGAAATCTTTTAATCATACAAATTAATTAATTGATATGAAATATAAATTCTTCCTTTCTTAAAAATGCTACACACTTGCACTGTTTTTTTCCCCCCACACAGACTCGTGCACGACTGTCATTCAAGAGGCGCCCGCCCACGAGACAGCACAGGAGGTCAGCTGGAGAGGAGGCGGGAGCCTTCGGGAGCGGCGCCTCCACCTGTGAACTGTACAGCCCAAATGAAAATGGGGACAAAGACCAGGTTTTTGACAGCCCAGCAGAGGAAGCTGAATGTGGGCAACTGGGCAGTCTGAAAGAAGCTGAAGACAAGGACGCTGACTGTGATAAGACAGAGGACCAGGTAGCAAAGAGTGACCCAGACAATAAAGGAGATCCAGAGGAGGAGCAGGAAGCAGAATGTGCCCAAAGCTCTGAGGCTTTGGAGGACGAACCGCAACTTTCAGAGCCTTGCCCTGCAGAGCAGATAGAGGGCAATGTTAAGACAGAAGAAGGCCACGAGGAGAGGCCTCAGGAGGCACACCAAGAAGGAAATGACGGGGTGTGAACTGTGAATGTTTATGTTAAGGAAAAAAAATATATATATGTATAAGTTATTCAGTGCTTTGATTAAGAGAACTTTACTCCTCAGAAAGAGTTCATCTGTTTTAAATCTTGTGGTACATGCTCTGTTCTAAGTCCCTCTGTCACCCTCTCTAGGCCATGTATCGAACAGGTCTGTAAACCCTGGAGAGCGGTGAGCAGCAGCTGTTCAGCACATGGAAATAAGTATCATTGATGCTGTATCCATGATCAGAGGAAATGCCCATCATGTTGTACCAAGTCTGCATAGCCAGACTCCTGTCTTTATGACAAATAGATTTTTCTTTTTTTTTCTTTGCTGAGATTTGACAAAAGTCAAAGACATTGTTAACAGTGCACTTCCATACACAAATCTTTGAAAAATACTGAATGCTGGAGTGACAAAAGGCAGAAATAATATTAGGTTTCATATATATTTTACCAGATATATAAATGTCCTGGCATCGTAATAATTCACTGTCACTTTAGGTTGAAATTATATACTTTGCTTTATTTTCTCTTCATGTATGTTGGTCGACATGTCTGCTTGTCTCCTATTTTGTATACTACAAAATATCTAAATCACAGTGCTACTGTGAAGTGGCTCAGGTCATCGGAGATTATGCATAGAAATGCTAAGAAAATAAACAGCTTCCTTCTTATGTAAAGAAAACCTTATGATACACTTTTGTTCTGCTTTTGGGTTTGTTGAGTCATTGTGGGTCAAAATTTTCTAAATCCTAGACAGTAGACATGTCACAGAATTTGTATTTTATTGTGTCGTCTCAAATTGTTGTTGACAATTGTTTTTAAATTACTTTAATTACTTTTTAATTACTTTATTGTTCCCTCCTTTATGTGAACTTTGCTGGCCTCTTCTGGTAACCTTTAAGAATAGAATTGCAAGATAGACATATTGGTGAAATGTATGTCCCCTGCAATTTGTATAATCGGTGGCCTATTTGAACCCTGCAACCCACCGCAACCCGCATCGCGCCACCCACCCAAAGGTAGCAGCAGGTGTAAAGACTTTAATGAAAACAAAATAATTGAATAAGCAGTGACAGAAGAATAACTGGAATTTTCTGTTATTATGAATATATTTCATTTGATAAATATATCAGCCTCTAACAGCAATCTTGAGCCATCACACCTAAATATCTAATCATAAAATCCTAATGACCTTTACCTGTGGGTAGGTGTAGGGGGAAAGCTGGACCACGCGGAGTGCGTTCTTTAAATGCCTTTACTGTGGGACTTTAAGTTTTCCCTTTTATTCAACTTCACAACGTTTCTTGACGGCGAGGCTGGTTGTGAATTGTAGTAAAGTAACATCCAAGAGAGTTGTGTCATGTTCAGAAAACCCCGACTTCTGACGTTTCCTCCCCCGTTTCCTTCCTTTTGACGACGCCTCCCGACGTAGCGAAACTTGGAGGAAACTCACCTGTCTGGTTGGAAAAGACGAGCAGTGGCAGGAGAAACTAAGGGCTAAAGAGAGAAACTTTCCCACGGGCTGTCAGCTCTCACAGTTGCCGCCGGGTTAATTTTTTTGTTTGTTTGTTTTTGAGGAACTGTCGCTTTTTTTTTAACTTCAGCTGGGACATTTATGGACCCGAAAACCGAGTTGTTTCACTATCAAATACCATAACCAATAGATACTTCCGGGGTAGGGAATACAGCTAGGCCATCTGTAATAACTCCCGTTTAGTAAGTGGGCATGGACACTGAGCTGCAGCCAATTTCGAGGAATGGGAACGATGGAGCTTCATGTTCTTCTAATGTACGGGTGAGTTCATGACATACACACATGACAGTTTATGTTTATGTAGAAACTCGAAAAACAGTCCTTGTGATAATTATTAGAAGCAAGAAGCACTTTATATCTATGTATTCGTTTCGAATTACTGTATAGTCACTTGTCAATTAATCAAGAAAATTATACGTGTACAATGGTGTATTTGTGTATCTATTTCAAGTAAGGGACCTCCCCTCAGACTTTGTGGAATTGTGAAGGGAACGCTTCGCAGTTTCTTATGTTTTATAGTCAAAACAGCCAATTAAGGAACTGAGAAAATAGAGTCGAGAGATTGAATAACGAAAATAAAAACGTAGTCGCAGCTCTGTGGGACATACATCATCATCACTTTACATGAAAACTGCCATGTAATATTCCACGATGCTTGACAGGTGACAGCAGGTAATGGAGATGGTGTGGCCTACGGGACCTCCGAGGCGACAGAAGGAGACAGGTTGCTTTCTGTACAGGTGAGCTTTCGTCGAGGTTGTGCTCTTGTCTGTCTGGTATTTTGTTTAGTTTCGTTGGTAATAGTCTGTTAAAGGGAAGAAGAATAGAATAGCACATGTATTCTGGATAGCAGGAAATCTGTAAAATATAAAAGATGGAGCTCTCCTATCCATGGCAGCAACTCATGTCATTCACTTATGAATCATTTTCCTAATGTATTCATCTTCCCCAGCTGACTAAGATCCATTATGGTAAAGAGTGGAAAGTGCTGCATATCTAATGAGCCATTATGTTTTGTCAGGTTAATGGCAATAACGGGGAGGCAGGGCTCTCAAGCCATACAGCAGAAGCTCAAAGGAATCCGGGAAATACACTCACTCCTCAAGAGGTTTGAAGACTTTTAGTAAAAAAAATAAAAATAGTTTGGAGTTTGTTGTTTCTTGAGCATTTCCTCCTACACTTGGAATAAAGGAAGTATAACTTTTCTGTAACCTTGCAACAGATCAGAGTTATTTCCTAAACCACCCTCTGAACACCAGAAGGAACTGTGCAGCTATAACTAACCTCTGTTGATGCCATAGTGTTCAGGAGTTTTCTACTTGTGTCTTGATATACTTGTCATCAAACTTGCACCCCCACAGACTGTTGCCATATCTTGACAAAGCAATTTCATTATGCTTCTAGACTGGCTCCATACACAGGATAAGGAGAGAGCTCCAAGAGAAAGTCTGCTGGAAAGTCAGGCTATGGATGGTCATTGCCTTCATTTTTCTCCTCATCATTGTTGTGATAATTATTTCACTGGCAGTGTGCTCAGGTAAAGTTTCATGATGCCTGGTGGATCATGCTGCAAAGAATAAGTGAATGAAGTAGGAAGTCAAGTAAACAGAATAATTCTTTAAAAGACTTTGGGGTAATTTATCATACTTGAAAGCACAATAACAAAACATCAGCATCAACATAACGTCAACACTTTGTGCAATGAGCCCATAAACTGTTTCAGAAGTATAAACAGTGCAAAAGGATACAATTCACATAGAGGAGTTACGTTTTCAGGTTTTTCTTGAGGTTTTGACCCTTTTTTTTTTTCTCCTGACAGCGATCCATGAGGATGTGGATGAGAAGTTTGACTCTTCGTTGTTCAAAGTTCCTCGATATTTCAATGGGAGCTTCCAACTGCCCAGTTTGATCTTTACGGAGGACCTTCTCGACTTTTCCTCCAATAAAAGCCAAGAATATACTGCTGATCTTCAAAAAAAGGTTTGGCCAATCGTGACCTATATTTCAAATAATGTACTTTATGAATTCATATTAATTTGTTGCGTGTATGTATAACCAATTATGTGTATAGTTACAAATATATAAACTGTGGCATATGCTGGCAAAGGGGCTGACTTTTATATAGGACTGACATATATAGTGTGTCCTCCTTTCTTTTGCTATTGCTTCAGTTGAAACCCAGCAACAACGCACATATTAACAGTATGAATTGAAAACTTACTTGATGCATACTGTAAAATGGATTAATATACAACAACTGGGATAAATGTACATGTACAGTACTGCACTCTAGGTTTAATTTTAACCGTGTTATAAAATCACATTTCTCACTATAGCCTTATTTGGTTTTATTTAGTGACACAGCTGCATATCTGTTTTCATGCTAGCCCTAGTATCAGCAAAACTGTTTCTCACTGTTTGCCTCTGCATGTTCCAACCTGCCATACCCAGATGGCTGACATCTACACATACTCCCCTGCTCTGGGGCGATACTTCTCCAAAGCTGAGATACATGCTTTCCGGTAAATACACATACACCTCTAAATGAAACCACTGCTATCATTTGTGCATTTTACAGAGAAGATGTGTGGTGAGCTTCAGGACTTCTGCTTTACTCTGCCCACAGGAACGGTTCAGTCGTTGCCAACTACCAGCTGACATTTCTCATGCCTGAGGAGCAGCAGGATGAGCTGAAAAAATTTACTCTGAGCAGGGAGATGGTTTACAACGTGTTCAGACAGTTCCTATACGACCAGGAGCCGCAGAGCTCTGGGTTGATGTATATTGATCCCCTTTCCCTAAAAATGTTTTGAACAGAGTGGTGACAAATGTTCACAAACAGACTGGAAAACCTGAGCTTCTTGCCTTCTTTGTCTTTTAAGACACTCACCAAACACTAACCCCCCTACAGTAATGTGGGTTTTGGTAACACTCCTTCACACTCCTGTTCCTACAAGCTTGTTGACAGTTTGCACGTCATGCACCATTGTGACAGGAAGTTGCACACACAGTCACACAAGACCAACGTTTGCAGGTTTGTTTGTAGTTCATATAGATCATCTCATCATTTGTTCCATTTAACAGGCTTGGGAGACTGTTCTTAATGAAATCAGTCAACAGTGCAGTAATTGCTGGGTAAAATGGAGCTGAGCAGTTTAAAGTATCAAGGCTTTGCTTAGTGTGTGAAATACAGTTTCTCCTATTGTATTTGGCCTTTTTTTGTACATTGTCATGCCTTTTTAAAATGCAGGTCTATGAATTGTAAGAGTATTGGGATAAATATCAGTACTGTAATTATTTATTTTGATTCCCTGACTATCACTGTAGTAGTGTTTATGTTTGCATATCTGTGGCATTATTCTGCTTCACCAAACACGATTTGCAAATTAAAACTGTGTACCACTGTGAAATCATTTGCCTAGAAAAAGACAAACGCTGTAGGAAAATCACCTTTAGAGAAATACACAGGGAAATAAGCCTGCTGGAGCAGTCATTTTGAAAGTGAAGGCTGTAAATATCCATATAAAACCATACATTCCCTACACAAATAAATTATACTTTATATGCAGTATATCATTAAATGTATGACTTTTTTTTTACATTTCTCTGAAGTTTTGTTTTACATACAGTTTTCTGCCTTGTTTTCTCTGTCTTTATTCCTTGTGGTTGAACAGTAGAGGGAGTTCATATCCCACATGCAACAGTGAACTGTTCCCCTTGTTATTTCTCACCTGTTTCCTCTGGCTCTGTTTGCAGAGAACCATCGTGACTTTTCATTGATATCCTGCTTCATTGCAGGTTGTTGCAGTTAATAGCACAGGTGATATATCACACATTTTTCAACCAGTACTGTGTCAGTATGTCACAAAACAGAGTTCAAGTTTTTTATCAGTTTTATGATTTTTATGGTAAGAATATCCAAATAATAAGGTTGATAATAATGGGTTGAATAAAACAATCAGATAAACAAAACAAAAAGATAAATGTGTAAGGTCTATAATTTCTCAGATGGAAGATGTTTTTTCATTTACAGAATTTGTCACTGCTGAAACTTCAGTTAATGTGTAGTTCGGTGTAACAGTTATAACAGTCATTCATTTACATTATAAACTCAAAGTCAATGGTCAAAGTCAGAGCTGTATTTTTTTCCCTCAGTATTCATACTACCAAGATATGGTGTGAGCAAGTATGAGGTCGATAATGAAATTATACTTGAATGTAAGTTTTAGGGTTTTACATAGAAATAAATGATCATCCTGCTGATAGTGCACATAAGAACCTAATGTATCCAATTTCAGTGCTTTTGTATTTCACTGGAAGGCAAAGTTAAATAAGATTTAACCCCACAACCACCTGGGTTTTATGAAAGACTTAACACTGGGTGTTCTGAACAGACACAAGAAGAATCACTTGAAAAGGAAATGCAAAATTCTTAATAATACTAAATAAAAACAGTACATGGAAAGAAATGCTGAGAGGGAAATGTCCACACTGCATGACAGTCACATGCTGGCCAAAAGGTCAAGTTTAAACAGCAGCGCATCAGGGGGATCCAAGAGGTTTCAACAGCTTATTACTGCACATAAAACCAAATCACTCCACCTGCTCTTTGAAATCCTCAAACATTGCAAATATTGGTATAAACAAGAATGAACCTGTGTGTTTCTGTTTGGACTGAATTTATTGATTCAGACTGGACAACCTCTGTTGACTTAAATTGTTCTGTACTATATTTAGGGTTAGAGAGGGTATTTTCTGCAGGTGTCTATCTCTGTTTCATTAAACTTTTCTCCTAATCTGTTGTCAGCAATTTGAGATCATGTGCCATGGCACACGGCAACCGCATGGATCCTGGTTGTGTATACCTGCTAGACTGGTAGATACTAGCTGCCTGTGCTAGCTGCCTGTGCTGCTACAGTTACCGGTGGCCCATCTTCTCAATCCTATTTTGAGAATCGCTAATCATCTAAAGCCAGATTTACTATAATAAGCACTCTGAGTTGTGATAGCCTGGTTGGTTTGAGGGTAGCACTCACTACCCTCAAGCCCCTGTCATACCCATGATCCTCTGAGATTACTCATGCAGAGCCATACTTGGGTCAGTCATGGGTCAGCATTGTTGGTCAAACATGTATTTATCCACTGTGAGATGATAGTGTTCACAAGTTTTCTGTATTCTCACAGACTCAGACTTATTTGACTAATGATCATATACTGTATTCTTAATATGTTTTATCCTCCTGCTAATTCCATGTCAACACAACCAGTTTTTATTTCTTATCATTAATAGAAAAGTGGTAGAGAGCTCTCTAAGCATAATAACAAGCTTCTTTGCTTGTCACTAAGAGAAAAATGAAGCCCTCACCCACCTGCATGTTGATATCACACAGAAGATCCTTCAGTTACTTTGACCTGGTTGTGGCGAGTGCTGAAAACCGTTTAATTCTTCACAATGATAGGGAAGAAAAGGCAAAGTAACTTTTAACAATTTCAACTTATTGTGCTTTACACTGAGGCACATACAGCAGCAAATTAAACTGAATCAAATAAAATCCAAGAGTGGTATCACTGGACATGAAACCTTAAGAGGACTGTTGGATCATGCATCCATTGAATAGTATGTCCTAGTATTGTCCCAAATATATTGTTCAGTGGCAGTGTGCAAACCAGCACAAAGCCCCAGTAAGTACAGTGCAATGCACTCTGCTGCAACATCAGTTCTATAAGCCCATTGAGAGTCTGACCTGAGCACGAGCGGCAGCCTTTACACTCTTGTTAGCCTGTTAGCATTATTTAAAAAGTCAAATAAAGTCATATTAAGCCACAAAATGATAATATTGTTGCTCCTTTACATTTTTCTTTAGCTTTTATTCTTTGCGTCTCTGAAAAGTATTTGTCATCTTTTAAAAACAGAGACATAGAAATAATAGACTTATCAAAATTATTACCTTTTGAAAAAAAAGTACATAGATTTACATGTTTCACCTGTTTATGTATAGGTACTGTAATATGAGTGACTATATTTATCATAGATAATAATAACTTATGTAATATTTCACAAGAGCCTTAATGTGGTTTTGTAGGCCAGAAATATCCTTTAGGCTGTACATGTTTGTAAAGAGGATACTTAGGTAGGAATTTCCTTGGGTAATTCCAGAGGAATCTCAGGGTGTGTGATAACCTCTGAGAGGGCACACAGCCAAGTGAGCAAACTTAGATGATTTATTTGTGTGCAAAAAGAAATGCGATCATGAAGGTGAGAGTGCAAAATAAGTGCTAGTTATGACAATGAAAAGTAATTATTTGATAATAATGAGGGGCAATGTAAAAATTGTAAAAACAACAGAAACAGAAAATGAAAATAGCAAATAAATACTGGAGCAGAAATATTTCCACATTTCAGTAGTAATATAGCAATAAATGCAACTTCAGCTCTATGGCTGATGTAGACCATCAAGGCAAAGGTCATCAAGTATTTATCTAAGAAACAAGAGGTCAGACCTGAGGGAACTTCCTTTGTATAGTAGAGTCTGAACTCTGCATATTAGCACCTAACCCCTCTTCAGTTATCGAGCATGAAATGTCCTGAGCTTCTAGGAAGACTTCTGCAGTTATCCCATTAAAGGGTTATCTCTCCTTTTGGCTGTCCCAAGACTTAAAGATTAAGGTGGTCGTTGCATGAGTCTTCAGCCAGACCTCAGTGCTGTCAGTGCTCTGTATGAACACTGTCCTCTGTCGCATCAGCCGCACCTCCAGCGCTCTGCAGGATTCTGGACAAAACTCCCACCTCTGGAGGAATAATGGGTGCCCACGGCTCAAACCTGGATGACATACTGGAGGAAGACATGCATTACTGGTACACCAAATTCATGAAGGAGTCCCCCTCAGGGCTCATCACTCTCTTTGAGCTCAAGACAATGCTTGAAATGAACGGTATGACAGAGGAGGCCAGCAGCTATGTGGACCAGGTCTTCTTCACCTTTGACATGGATGGGGTAAGAAAACACCTGAAACACATTTCATCTTCTCTGCCCACGAAAAAACAGACTGTGTGATTCCCTAAAAAAATGTTAACAACACCAACAGTTTCTCAGACAACTGAAGAGACAGTTGCTTGGTGAATTCCCATTGCATGCGCCTTGTTGAAGAAATCAGATCAGTGCTTTAGTCTCTGATTTTTAAAACCAAACAAAGTTGGTTTTAAGTGGTTACATGAAGAGTGTAACATTTTAAAAGGAGTGATCAGAGATTGTGGAGATTTCTGATATTTTAAGAGGGATCAACTGAGGTTAAACTCTGCTCTGCTGTGTGCGTCCTGGACTCACTCACAAAGCTTAAAGGTCATACATATACATTAGAAGTACATGAGTTACAATACCTATAACTATCTGTGGCAGTTTCCTCAGAGTTACATTGCCCCCATAGCCCTTGCATAGAATGATAATGTGCTAAATCACACAATTCTGATTTTAAAAAATGAATATAAATAATAACTTTAACATACAGTCCTTTCCCTAACTGTGTCTTTTATGTGTTTTTTTTTTCAGGATGGCTACATAGACTTTGTTGAATACATAGCAGCAATAAGTTTGTTACTGAAAGGAGAAATAAACCAGAAGCTAAAGTGGTACTTCAAACTTTTCGATCAAGACGGAAATGGGAAAATTGACAAGGAGGAACTAGAAACTATATTTAAGGTCAGTATATTTTCTTTGGGTGTTTCATAAATAGAGTTTCAAATATCTAAGGAACTCGGGAGTTCACAGTTCCCTGAATCGCAAAGCTTAGCTGTTCAGTTTGCGAAGGAAGAGAAATGGGTTTATCTGGCCATGAACTAGACATGACACCTAATCCAGGGGGCTTCTTATCTAATCCCAGTTCTAAATATGGCCCTGTCTATAACCTAATTCACTCTGTTTGAAGAACTCATACAGATTACAGTCACGCTACAGATTAAATGACATTTTTTCACTTTGTAACTTTTCACCAGTCAAAGAAAATCATGATCCACTTACAGTAGATTGCTCTTCAATCTGAAATGCTGCTCAGGCTACTAAGTGCCATGGTTATGGTAGCAGTAGTAGGTGCTGTAATATCAGTTGTAGATGTAGTTGTACCAGTATGCAGTATTTTAACACAAGGTTCAATCTCTCGGTTAGTCCCACTATTAAGCAGCTGAATGGAAGCAGGAACAGCATCACATTAAATTATTAGGCCTTTGTATATATCTATTTAACTAACATTTAACTGTGTTTACTCTTCTGTCAGGCAATTCAAGACATCACCAGGAGCTACGATGTGCCCCCAGAGGAGATTGTAAATCTCATATATGAGAAAATCGATGTCAATGGAGAAGGTATCAAGTTTTGTATTATCAATCCATAATATATGATTTTGCAACCCTCAACACAGGAACAGTTTATCACTTAAATCCCCAGAATGTGGTTTCAGCTGCAAATAATAATCCAGTAATGTCCAGAGGCTCCTGATTTTCAGAGTGAAATATCACATAAACAGGACGAAATGTTTAAACAGACATTCGGATCACTGTGTACCTGGAATGACCAACAGGTTGTTCATCTTTACTGCTGCATATGTCCTCAGGTGAGCTGACGCTGGAGGAGTTCATCAGTGGGGCAAGGGAGCATCCTGATATCATGGATATGCTCAGCAAGATGATGGATCTTACCAATGTCCTGGAAATCATTATCCGAGGTCAGCAGAAGAAAGCTGTGAACTGAACTGGGTATCAACAGCCTGGATTATGTGGAGAATCCAGGATGTTTTTTGGCGGATTTTCAGAATGCAGCGGTGTTGAGGAAAGAGTGTATGTTTCTTGATGAAGAGCTAAGCCCCATCTCAGACAGAGTGAAGTGACCGAGCAACCCCTCACAGATATGACCTTTCTGTAAGCTGGCCAAGGGGTGAAGGGAATTTCCTTCTTCCTTCTGCTTGTGCTCTAACATTTCTTCTACAATGGCCCTTCAGTCTTGTTAAAGTTTAAAAGACTTTAACAGATTATGTGTTTGGAGAGTCTCAGTGAAGACAGACCCAACTGTTTTCAAATATCCATCATGCTTCAAGTAAATGGCTCAAAGCAAGGTGGATAAATCCCTTCGATTTATGTTGTTAAGAGCTTACTGAGCTGGAAATGCTGAATGGGCATCTTGGTTTGCGGAACTGTGTGAGCATACAAACTGCATTGAAACTGAAAGCAAATGTAGTCACTGAATGTCAAAATATCTGTCACTGTGTACATGAAATGTAAGGTTTTGCAATATTTCGCTGCAAATAAGGTTTCATTTTTGCCTTAAAAATCAATACACTTTTTCTTTAAAACATTTTTTTTTGTCTAAAGAAACAGTTCTTCACACACAGTTCACTGTTTGATTCTTCAGATTCTGGAGTAGAAGGACCATGATGCAATACTATTTTTTCCTGAGTGTATGGTTTCACTTTTTCTACATTAAACAGAATTTACTACATTATGTATCGTACAGTAGCAAATAGTGGAGGTAATATTAAATGTGTGTGGGAGGAGTTACACACATACATAAAGTACATAAAGCCATATGACATTTGGCATGTAAAAACCCTATTATTTGAGGGTCAGTCAATAACTGATGAAAGTACTGATTAGATACCCGACCACTAAAAGAGCTCGAGGACTCCATCTAGTGAGGACAAGAATTCTCAAGAGATTCACTGGTGACAAATTTTGTCGATGATGATGATGGACACAGATGGCAGCAGCTCAACTCTGCGACTCTCGTATTTCAGTGCCCTTCTTCATTGTAGCTTTATTGCTCAGGTGATACATCCGACAGTCTGTTCTGTTAAGTGGACCACTGTCAACAGGATACAGGCTTTGTAACTATCATCACTCATTCACTTTAGCAGACTATTCTGTCTGAAAACTGATTTTGGTGTCAGGAATATCCCTACAGTTTCAACCTAACAAACACACCATACATCACCGCATGAAAATATATTTTAAATCCTTCCTGATATCATTCTAAATAATAATCTTTACATTTTTCAGTGACACAAACTGGTATTTTGTACACAGGGCTATGTTTGCCTCCTCTTCTGAACCAGTCTGGAGTCAACCAGTCCAAGAGACAGACTGCCTGCAGAGCTTTCATTTCCATTTGTGCAAAAAATACCAGAGCTTGTCACACACACTCAAAAGAACCTTATAGGATCAGTTTTGAGAGGAATCACACCTAAAAACAAATGTTTGCACCCTGGCATATTTGGACCCATTTCATCCAGTGGTGGCTTCCCTCATACTTATATCAAGACCATAACAAAGCCTAATTTTCTGTAGGTAAGTTAGGTAGTAAGGTTCTTTACTTTGCATCAAAATTTGACAATCTGCAGCTCATTTTTCACCTTAAACAAATCAAAATTGAACCATGTTATCCCTTCATGCTGAGGTCACTCAAACCTAGAGGACTGCATGGTTAATGATTTGACAGAGGTTCGTTTTGGTGCACACTGCCCAGACATTATTATGAACTAAGACACCAAAGGTTGGGTAAATCAAATAAAGATAAGGGTTTGACTCCACATAGCACTCAAAGTGTTCCTAAAAGTATCGGACGATGCCATTATGTAACTGATCAACCCACCTCCGCTCATCATATAAACACACCGAAGTACCAATCTGCTCTCATAGCTTTACACTGCACAGCGCTTCCTTCTGTCCTCCACCACAGTACAGGCGCAGCTGACCACATCCAACTGGAACCATGCAGTCTGTCGAGGCCAAATTTAACAGAAACAGCCTTCTCTTAGCTCTGAGACGATACAGTTCGGCTGTCAGTGACATGGAGCAGACCATCCTCCTGCCGAGCCTCCTGCGAGATGTGCCCTCTGACGAGGTGTGGGACAGTGAAGCAGCAGAGGAGTCATGCAGATGCAGAGACCTGTATGGAAACTACCTGATGCTCAAAGCCATAAGAAACACAGTGGAGAGTGGCCTGGTTCCCCTGGATGACCCCAAGACCAAGAACAGCACAGTGCTCAGCAAGACCCTGGAGCCTCTCTTGGACACAGATCCTGAAGCCCTCTTTCGCTTCCACCTGAAAGGACTGTTTTCTGTGATGAGTGAGCTCACCAAGAAGACTCAGAACCTCACTGGGAAATATATGGACATAATTGGAGCTGCAAATTAGTAAACAGTGCAAGATGTGTGGACATCACACAAACAATCAGGTGGTTGTAAATGTGTGGTATATGTGACAAAGTCACTTGAACGTCCCAAATGTCTGAACTGTTTACATTTGTTGACCCTGTGCTTCTAACTTAATAAATATGAAATAAACATGCATTGCCAAAACTTTCTATCTTCATCTGCTGACTGTAATAGCCTATTGGAAACTATGGTGTGAGCATATAGCAAAACATTGATTGATTAAATGATCATGAGGAAAGCTAGGAATGATTTATGTCCAAACACACAATCTTCCAGAGGATTATGCTTAGTGTTTTTACTAATCAGGAAAATTTCAGTGAGAAGATGTTTAATTTGTGTATTTTTTTTATTTACATAACTATATTTCACACAACATATGACAGAAAGATTTCCCAAAAAGACTTCTGAAGACAGATGATAGTCTGCAAAGGTTTTCTCTCTCCCTCCCTCTTCCATGTCACCAGCCGCCAACACTTAACGCACAGGATGGAAAGGCTCGATGATCTCTGCAAAGGTCTTTTTTTCTGGTGATGAAAAACAGAAGAAGAAGAAACCATATGATTACACACGTTCATGATCCACCATATTGTGTGTTCCGGTTTTCCTACTGCATGTCCTACTGCACTTTAAACACTACTGAAATTATGGCACAAACCAGTTTTATATCCTGATGTTGATTGTGTCTAAAGATACTGGTTTGTCATCATCATATGACTGCTATTGTGGTGGAATGGTGAAATATATAAAAGTACTGCGCTACCATCTTTGAACAACTGTTCCTATGCTCTGAATGTAAATCCACCTGGCACCTATGTATTATGCTTCAAATGTTCATCAAAGTATGATCTCTGATGTAATTTGCTTTATTGCTCAGACAGATGATGGATGAAGTGGATCAATCACTGAACCTTTCAGACTTTAAATGTGGGGTACACCAGCCGCACCCAAATATGAAGCAAAATATGAGACACTACCACATATAAGCAGTAGAAAGAAAGAAAATTTACTTACCCTTTTCTGGAAATTCCTCTGGGTGGAGTCTAATGTACTCCCTCATATCTCGATCAAGTCTGGCATTAGTGTAATTTTCATATTTTGTAATGTGGTAGCCGATGAACCAGCCAATTGTCGCCAGCAGGACTTGTCGGTGAACACCTAAAAAAAAAAAAAAAAGACAGATTAGGAGTATGGTAAGGTACACAACATGACAATACTATAACATGAACTTTGTGTTGAAAGCACAAATAAAAGCTTTCATGGTGCCGTGCTTATGATGAACCACTGGCTTGCACCTTATTCCGTCAAAAATAAGGAGGAACAAGTTTCAAAAAGTTTAACTTAGGTCCTTTTTTAACTAATGCTACCTGGCACTGAAACGAAGTAAATAAATTAACGACAACTCAACTCTAGAATAAAGAAATAAACAAAACACAAGTAGCCTATATCAGATTAAGTATGCAAATACAAAAGGTCTAACACAAGTTGTTTAGTAGTCTAGTTGGATGGGTTTATAAAAACTGATAAGATCCTATATATGAACTGTATCTCAAAGTAGATAAAAATGGAGAACCATATATTCAGCTGTCACAACATAACAAACTGTCACGGCAACTTGCTGCTCTGCTGCGACACAACGTGCTCATGCTTCACTAAATGCCCCATATCAGGGCAGGCTGCTGATGCTTTCTGATCAAATGTTGAAGCACCGTAAACATGATAGTGTGTGCTAACCTGCTTTTAGCGGCGGCCTGTGGTTTATAGCATTGTGCAGCATCGCGGAGCACCAGCCCACACCGGCGAGCCACACCGAGTTCCTGTTGACGATTCCCGGAGGAGGGAGACACTTTCCCTCGTCTGGTATGATGCCCATGGCGAGAAAATCTCCCGTTAATTCAGATTTTTTTGGTGACCTCCCAGCTGCCTGCTCCTACTTCCTAGCTATCACCTCTCGTAGGAAGTCAAGGGCATGATGTGCAACCGAGATCAGACCTCCGGGTAAAACATTTGAAAATCTACAGTTCCGCCTGCTCTGTTTCCAAGCAACCAACGTCAGAGGACTAAACTTTACATTAAGCGATAAAGATGATTGCTGTTCAGTTACATTACATTGTTTTGTTTGTTTTTTTTTTATCTTACCTTAAAAGACAACAAACCACATCCATATACGTTAAAGGAAATATTTATAGTAAACAAGGCTCGCTGTAAGCAACTGGATCACTACTAACGTTACCACCAACGTTAGTTACTTGTGCCGGTAACAAATAAGTTTTAGTTAAGACTTCGCAGTGGTAATAAAAGGCCAGTATTTCCACCGTAGTAGTACTATTATCAGTGGAAACCAGTTCCAACCAGTTGTATCATGGAATAGTACTAATGCTACTAGCTAAACTAAATGTAGTGTGCTCAGTCCCGTGAGTCCCTCATACTACTACTACTACTGCTACTACTACTACTAATAATAATAATAATAATAATAATAATAAGCGCTCAACTTGAAGAATGCCGCTTTTTATTCTATGCTAAAACTCTGTTTTTTGTTTTCCATTGTAAGTGGTCCAGTTGATACAGATTAAGTTCTTTAACAAGTTATGAGCTTATCAGTTATGAGTACATATATTTATCATGATCGCTTCAGAGTTAATCCTGGTTATACAGAGGGTCAGATGCAAAATCAATTAATTATAGAATAAAAATTGAATTTGAATTGAATTATAACATTTAACAGTGAACTCACAGGCTTTCAGGACAGCATTACAGCGCTGTACTTGAGTAGATGTACTGAGTTACTTTGCATGTGAGCTGATGACATCATTGAGTGCAGTCCTCCACCTCCTCCTCCTCTTCCTTCTCCTCCTCCTCCACCTCAATCAGACAGGCTGCTGAGGATACACAGCCACAGGAATTATGCCCTTCCCAGCAGTGGCTTTCCCCGTTTGATGAGGTGACCTATGCATCCCAAGTAGTCAAAAGTCCGGGGATATCCCCGTGTTTTTGGTAAGTGCAAACTATTTCCAGGCTCGATGGACAGGGCTGACTTTGATTTTTTTCCCCCCTCCTGCATCTGCACATAGTGCCAAAATGGCTAGAGTCACACGGTAGCTGCTACTTGCTACTGCTGCTAGCTTCGCCCTAATGGCTATCAGCTCAGAAAATAATGGAGCACTATTAGGAAGAAATGTGATGTTAACTCAGATTAAGTCTGTGCAGAATGTTACCATGCCTCAGTGCATTACAAAACAGGATAAAAGAGGGAGGAAGGAAATGCGACACAGGGAATTTTTTTTTTTTCATTTCTATGCAAGCGATTCCAGCTGAATTAAACCCTGAAATATGGTTCATTGTATCACGGTTGGCATTTAAAGATTCATGCCGTCTTGCAAGCAACAGTTTGATTTATAATAAATGCTTTTTTTTTGGAATGAGATTCTCAGTTTTCTCTCACATATAGGCCCCTTTCACAATGCTGGTATCGGAGCAGATGTAACGGTTCTGCAGATAATACTGAAACTGTGTGTTACTATCCCTGTTTACATTCGTTTAACATGTGCAATGTGTGGCCACTGACCTATGAAACACAGCTACATTAGCTCTGCGTCTGTGTGCGTTTTGCAGGTTTTTCACTCCAGCAGTGTTTCGAGCCGCCGTTGCTCCATTATCCTCCCCCAAAGTGATGCACGGCCCCTTAAAACTGCAGCTAAGCAAAAACATTAGGAATGTCAGGTTGTGCACATCAATAAATCCGGTGGAGAAGTGAAATAGAAACGTTTCCTTTGTGTAACTGTCACTGTTCTCAGGCTGCTCAGTGTTTAAGACGTGTAGCATCAAGGACAAAATAAAATATGTGTCTATCATCAGTATCAGAGACAAGGAGGTGTAACAGCAACAATAAATACCAATTTATTAAACTGAGACTTGATGAAAAGAGACTTTTGCTTTGAGTGATTAGATGTCAAAATGGACATTTCTTTTTTTTCCCCGTTGTAACCAGTCTATTTGTGCAAATGGGCAAAATCTGAACTCAAACCCACATATTTAATAGCTAAACCATAACATATTTAACTCACAGGAACTCACAGGAACCTGATTTGGTTTTAATGCATTTACTCATCTCTGTTTTGTTTTTCCTTTGATTTTTTTTCACAGTTTAGCATGAGCATGGAAGATTATGACTACCTGTTCAAAATAGTTCTGATAGGAAATGCTGGAGTTGGGAAGACATGTCTCGTCCGGCGCTTTACTCAGGTTTGTACCTGTCTGTGCTTATGAATTTGAAGTTATTACAGAATATTAAATTATATCGTAATGTAATATATAATATATTCTAATTTTAGGGCCTTTTCCCACCTGGACAAGGGGCTACTATTGGGGTAGATTTCATGATTAAAACTGTGGAAATCAAAGGGGAGAAGGTCAAGGTATACAAAGATTAAAATTCTTTTTTTTACATAAAACCATGTGCTTTTGTGTTTTGTAATAGTTTGGATGAACAGTCACTCATTTCAAATATCTGTGTTCCAGCTGCAGATATGGGACACAGCTGGACAGGAGAGATTTCGCTCCATTACTCAGAGTTACTACCGCAGTGCCAACGCCCTCATTCTTACGTATGACATTACCTGTGAGGACTCCTTCCGGTGCCTTCCAGAGTGGCTGAGGGAGATTGAGCAGTATGCCAACAACCAAGTGGTGACTATATTAGTCGGTAAGAGAACTTTATTTTGAACTTTAATGACCTGATAGATGGACTTCTTTTATCATCATGCTCATTGTTCATTGTTGGAAATCTGAATAATAACAAGCATCATATTTTACTGGAACTGACCTGGTTTTCTGAGCCCACTTAAACATGAGCATGAATTACTGAGCTGATATCAGTGGCAGTTTCTGAAAAGACTTGCAAAAAGGCCATTTTTTTCTTTGTTAACATACATTTTATTGTGTGATTTCTATGAAATCCTTTGTCACTTCACAGGAAAGAAATCATTTTTGTCTGGAATAAAAACCTCACACGCTCTCCTTTCTTACATCCATCCCACACATGAATGCACACACATACACCCACCTCCACTTCCATCTGCCTCATCTACACCCACCCAGCACTGTTCTGAAAGACAATTTGTGTTGTGATGCAAGACACCACATTTGTACTTGTTACATATGTTCACAGATAAATCTGTATGTCTGTATGTGCAGGTAATAAAATAGATCTGGCGGAGAAGAGAGAGGTTCTCAGACAGAGGGCCGAAGACTTCGCTGAGGCTCAGAGCATGCTGTATCTGGAGACCTCAGCTAAAGAGTCCGACAACGTTGAGAAACTTTTCCTCGACCTGGCCTGCGAACTTATTCGAGAGGCCAAGCAGAACAAGCTGGATAACAATGACACTGCCCCAATGCCCGGCGAGGGTAAAACCATCAGTTACTTGAGCTGCTGCAGCCTCAATTAGAGAGAGCTCAGCATTCTGGCCATGGTAACTCAGTAGCCATTGACTGTAGAGGGCAGATGGCTGAGCCCCAATGCCTCCGTCCCTCTAAGATGGCATACAGCCACTTAGTTCCGTCATTTCTAGTCCCATGCCTTTTTTTAAGCTGTACAAGGGAATTAGTCAACTTTAGTTTGGCCTTCCAGGAATAAGCATTTTAAGATGCTGCCATTATGGAGAACATTATCCTCAGTGCAACAGGATGTAAAGTGTGTCTGCCTGATGCATCCAGGAATCTGAATAGGGCTCCATTTTGTCCTCTTCATTGTGAAATGGCAGAATTTTCCTGTTTGGGTTTTAGGCTCCATTTACATTAAACATCAAGGTTCACCAGCAGTATTATGTGAGTGAAAAGCTCTACCCAGGTATTTTGTTACAGATTCAACAAAGCTGACAGAAAGCATCATGATCATTGGAGGTTATCAGTTAATGGTAACAATATGTTTACACACAGTATGTTTTTGAGATTACAAAGTCTGATCAAGTTGCAAAAAAAAGTTGCAAACTTTTCCTGAAATCAGTTGCACAATCATTTATTTCCCACTACAGTTTCTTCTGCTCTGAATATTGCATACAATGTTAGTAACGTTCATAATCTCATTTCTGAGTAGTGATTTGCACCTGTCATTACAAACTGTGAAATATTTGTTCCCAGTAGAAGATTTTTACTTGCTGCTAAAATATGTTTTTATGTCAGATAACATAAATTGAAACACACGTATAAATACTACATTGAAACAGTATTCTGTGACGCCATTATTTTTTCCGTAAACTTGCAGTGCTTTGCGATTAGTCAGTTGATTTAGTGTGAAGCAAATGAAAAGAAGGCCTTTGAAATTGTCAGTCATCAGTAGAAGTTCTGAACAGTTTAATCACTTGACATTTTTTTCGACTGTCAGCTGTTACTTTTACTCATAGACGTGAATATTTCCGCCTTTGTTGTTGCTGCCTAGCCATGAAATTGTATGACTTATTATTTGTTTGAAGCTGTTTGTTCATGTAGTTTCGTATGACTTGTATTTCATACATTTTTTTTTTTTGTGAAATTTGATTGTCCAGCATGTTTTGCCATAATTTGTAGTGTCTAACTTTATCTTTCATATATTTGCCATAACTGTAACATACTGTATTGCACAGTGCCATATACTGCACACTTATTTTTATTGTAACATTTTGTCTTTTTGTTGTACAGACTTGTAGTACATCTCAGCACTTTGCTTTTATACTTTTTATTTTCAGTAATCCCTTTGTACACCAGGCAAGCATTTTGTTTTGCCTTTTACCTTAGACTCAACAGCAGTTACTGTTAATTCCTTTCATCTTCTTGTCAACACAGTATGGGAAATACAAAGGAAAACACTATTGGGATGTTGTGCTTCTTTTCCTTTATGTGTACAAAATAATCCCTAAAAAATTACTCTGTACATTAACATTAAATAATTACACTAAATGTCTCGTATTTGTCTTATGTCATTCCTGTTGGCCGATGTAAATGGAGTTAGACAGTGTATTATTCCCAGATGCAGATGTGTTTGAATTTAATTATTTCAACTGTAATGCTGATAATATTGTTTATGGTTCACTATAATGGAAATATGTTTATATACTGTCTCTAGTGGGGGCCTATTATATTTTATCATGGCATTATAAATACAACTGTTGCTCTCTATGTTAAACAGTGTAAATACATTATTATTATTATTATTATTATTATTATTATTATTATTATCATCATTATTATTATTATTATTGTAGTAAATCGTACATTGCTGTAGCTATAACTCTAAGATCCAAGAGCCTTGATAATGTGACAGCATGTGACGTAATGGGAACTACCATGTCCTGATAGTGGTGCTTTGATTTAGTCTTTTAAATACAGAACCTTACTGTCCTTGGTTATCAGACCTCACGGCCTTTATGTTTTTCAAGTTGTGTTTTTTTTGTACATCTTGCATGTACATACCTTTGTCTTCCATAAAGTATTCATACAAACAAAAGAAAAGAAAAGAAACATCTCTAATGACGACATACCAATACTTCCGATAAATACTTTTAAAATAAAACCTCAAATATAGAAAGAAGTGTAGTAGGGCGCTGTTCTCTGTACTGCAATTACACACACTGTCAGCTGTCTCCAGGACAAAAAAAAAAAGAAGTATTTGAATGCCTACGGACATACGCATGATAAGACTTCCGGTAAATACATTCAAAATAAAACTTTCAAATTAGGATTAAGTGTATTTATACACAGTTGCAGCTCAACAGAAGTTTTACGTTCGGTGCAAACGTAACAAGGCGTCGTTAGCGACGGTTGCGTGATTTTTGTGCGTCTCTAGCGTAGCATCTCTGACATCAACACGCACGTGTAGAACTCAAACTCCCATCATCCCTTGCGAGCTTATTTATAGCAGGAGCTGTCGGCTCTCTCTGTGCACTACCAGCCGACTGTAGTTAAATTAAAGTTATTAAAATATTGGGGAGACGTTGAACCCGATGTCTCCTGCGGAACAGCGGGCTTCCTCTGCCGCTCTGCTGCTAAAGTGTAGGTCACACGCTGCCTAACGACGCCTCTGTCGATTTGCTGACAGGCGAGTCTCACTTCCTCTCTTTGACGGGACAGGTCTGCTCTTCCCGGTGCAAAAGCAAAGAGAGATCATGCGACCTCATTATCATGTGCTGAAGACCAGTTTGTTGTGAGTTGTGTTTGACAGTAGTAGCAGCAGCAGCAGAGATGAGGGCTGGAGGCGGAACGGAGGTTTTGGACAAAGCTGCAGCTGCCTGCATCCTAACGCTGTGTTTTGGCTGTTTACACGTGATCGCCCTCAAATCACAACTTTTTACCAGACACGGTGGTTTGCCTTACTCCACCGAGGCCCCCATCAGCTATGAAACATTTTACTTTGACCAGAAGGTGAGTTTAAAAACTCTCTTTATTTTAATTTAATTTAATTTGATTTAATTTAATTTAATTAAACTGACCGTCTGTCCATCAAAACAGCATATTTTAGGTACTTTTTACACTGGTTTCTTCCTGTTTTACTTCTTTCTCTTTCACTTCTCTCTTAAATGCTTGATACTATACTATAATGTTTGAGTTTAGTGGTGTAAAAGAGTAACAATCCAAAGAAACAAAAATGATCCCCGTATCTGGCCTGAAACATCTTGTAAAATAATATTGTAAGTATGATGAGACTGGTGTCATAATGACAATAGGATATTTAAAAGAAAACCATAAAGGAGTGTTTTCTGAAAATAAGATCGACAGTACAAGATGATTTCTGGCTCATTGGAGTTTGCTCACCTTTTTTTTTTAATTTACCACTACTTTGCTTCATTGTTTGCTTTTTAGTTATATCTGCACCACTTGCTCTTTCTAATATGTTCAATGTACTTAATGCTGTAGAAGTTGCTCATGTGTTGTGCCTGCAGACAATAGGTGTTTCCCTCTGGCTTCCTGTAGTGAAGGGAAAACCATCACAATCGTCTCTGTTCTTGCCAGCAGAACTGTAGATCCCTCCTGGCTCCTTGCCTAAAAAGGTCTCCAGGGTCCAGTGAATCTGAAACACTTTACCTCAGGGGGGTTTGAGAGATCTTCTTTCGGCTTGTACATTTTCCTTTTACTGTTATTTCATGGAGAATCAGATTGCATGTTGAGTGTGTGTTGCGGTACGCGACATAGCATCACGTTCAGTGACTTGTGAACCTGACTCATACATTCACAAGACTGTTCTTTTGTCTCAATAAGTCTTCTATTCCTGCAGGCAGGGACGTTGTGAAAAGTAACCAAGCACATTTAAAAGGATGACTTATCATTTTGGTGTAAATCAGACTAATTGCTAGGATTAGTCATTTACTAGTTGAGGTCACTCTTCACCCTCATCATGTACTGATCAATTTGTTGTTTCAGTTCATCTATGCTGTGCACACACCTCCCACCATGACAGTAAACTGTGTGTAAATTATAGAAACTTAAAACAAGTCATGATGGAACATTTAGCTGCTCCATAAGCTGGTACATCTGTTCACAGGTTGATAGTGTTAATAGGGACTAAAATTTCAGGATAACTGAAAACTTTACTCTGAAATTAGTGAGACTATAACCCAATTTTTTGTTTTATGCTTTCATAGTTTTTTTTTTCTCATATGTGCTTCATATCCTCTAATATAAATCAGTGTCTTCTGTCACGTGGGGCTCTGAGAAATTGTGATGAGCATTTTCACTATTTTCTGATGTTTTACAGATCAACTATTTAATCGCTTAATCAAGAAAATAGTAAGCAGGTACATTGAAAAAGAAAATAAATAATTAGATGCAGCCCTTAGTGTTATATTTACATACTGTTAGGAGTGTTTGTGCACTTAACAGTGTTTGGATTTGGGGGACAATGCTCCACACCTGGTCCAGCCCACAGCATCCTGCCTAATCAGCCAAGCTGACAAGAAGATAAAGACCATTTCCTCCCTTCTGATACCCATTGTCTTGTCTGATGTGTTTGTTTTTCAGCCAATCAACAAGAAAACTGTATTCTTCTTCTTCTTCTCGAGAAGTGCAACAAAAAATACCCTGTAATCTGCTTTTCAGTACCAGTAGCAAGTCTGCTGTTATTACAAAAGAATCATCAATCATGCAGCCTTTTACTGCACTCTCTGTGAGACAAGCTTTTGTGAGGAGAGCACCAAGTGATCCAGCAGTTGTCCAGAGGAAATCCTCTTGACTGCATTTTGCCTCCAGACAATGAATGGAAGTGTCCTTTAGCATCCTCCAAATTAGCTGCCGTCATTTACTGGAGCTTGTACTGTGGCTGTTTCCCTCATGTCTCCAATTGCTGGACAACAGATGCAGCTTTCTTTCTTTTGGAATAGTTTACGAACTGGTCCAGTAGATGTACAGTATGTGCTGTGAATTTTAATTGAAACAAATGGTGCCTAAGTCCTGCCTGCAGTAACCACATGGGGGCACTACTTATCAGGGTGTGGATCTGTTACAAAACCAGTCTTATAGGTTTTGTGATGTGCATACTGAGTGGGTGCAAGTGATACGGAGCTCACCGCGGGCCCTTTTGGCAAACCACATGATATATTCAATCTTCTTTAGTTTTGGCATTTATATCATAGTTGTTTATAAGAATGTTTTTGTTGCATTTCAGGAGAACTTTATTAATTTAAGAGCTTAACTCCCAAAATCAGATGTCTACCGTTTGAAAACTTTGGTGTAAAATAAAAAATAACACAGAAAATCTAAATAAATGATGTTACTTTTTTAATGGCATGAAGTAACTTTAACGCGTTGTTCACAAAATCGTAACAATGCACTGTGGATAACCAAAACAACTCAAAGTTATTTTGCTGCCAAACTGCCGAACTTTTCCTGTCTCATGGTCCCCTCACACTTAAAAGCATTGCCAAATGCTAAGGAGTTGAGGGCTGAATGAACACATTGAGGCTCCAGAATCTTTTTGCTGTCATTGGCTCATAAAATTGCAGCCTCCTTTGTATCCACTGAGGAGGGAAGAGAGCGAGGAGGGGGGGAAACAAAACAAAAACATTTTGTATTAAGTGTTGGGGCTGTTTCAAGGGTTGGACAACTCAGTAGCCTCATGGGGTTGTCTTCTCTGTGAAGTTGTTGGTTTCTTTCTTCCTTTGTTTAATAAAGAATACAGGAAATATAGTTGAAAGGGGAAGATACCCCAGAATCCCTGAGGTTTGATGAAAGGATATCTCAGAGCTCATCTAACGTGGAACTAATGCGGCATCTCTTAAACTGGCTCCAACATTTTTAATACAAATTGGGGCTAATTACCCTACGCTCCAACCTCGGGACTGTCATTTCAAAACACCATAGTTGGCACAGGGCCAGGTGTCCACTGATCACACCCACCTCAGAGCAGTTTATATGGACTAGACTGCAATTGCTAAAATGCTGTTTGTTGATCTTTAACATGAATAAGTGACTGCTGCGCTAGTTTTTCTGTCAATAGATTCTCATCTGTTACATTTTCTGCTGCTGGCTCAACTGCTTTATGTTACACAAGTAGATTGCTTTGTGGCTCTAATAAAGACAAGTCCCTAATTTAACTGCACTTTGAATGCTGGTCTCAGGAGGGATTCTTGCTCTTCGGTGTGCAGATATATATAGCTCTCTGACACAGTTTCAACAAAAACTGAATATTAAAAGCATCACAAAGGAAGTGTGTGTCACAAGCCTGTGCTTCATAAACAGGTGACTTGTTGCTTATGTCAGGCAGAAAGGTCACAAGTTGCAACATAATTTTTTACACGGGAAGCAACAGAATTTATGAAAATCCAGTCTTTGTGAAATAACAACAGCATTTCACGCTGGCATACAGAAAGTTAGACACTAACCGAGTGAAGATTTTTTTAGTTTGTTATATTTTCATGTTACAACATACTTTTTTTCATATACACAAGAGCTGTCAACAGCTCATCTTCCTTTGTGTTCATTAAAAAAACAAAACATGGAAAATAATTGCACTCTCTATGGTACCAGCCTGAGACACAGGCTAACAGTAATCTCAACTGTATCTTTCACTGTATCAAGGTTTTCATTTGAATGTTAATTTTAATGTTGAACCATAAAACAAATTGCCCTTTTAAGGAGGTTTCTGACAGGTTTGCACAGTCCAGCTACACTAAGATTGATGATGATGATTGTGATCAGTTAGCATATCTGAATACACTTAAGATTAATTAGTAATTTTACGTCATATCACGTTTTTATTTCTTACAGATTGATCATTTTGGATTCCTGGAGAATGGCACCTTTAAACAGAGGTACCTTGTGGCTGACAAACACTGGAAGCCCGGAGGACCTGTTTTGTTCTACACTGGCAACGAAGGCGACATCACCTGGTTCTGCAACAATACTGTAAATATCCCATCTGTCACCTTGTATTTACACTTGCACACAATCCTCAATCTAATTCAGCACCTAGCTTTGTTTTCTCTTCAGGGCTTCATGTGGGAAATTGCGGAGGAGTTAGGTGCCATGCTGGTTTTTGCAGAACATCGTTACTATGGAGAATCTCTGCCATTTGGACAAGATTCTTACAGTGTAAGTGAAGATGCAGTGTCACACAAGGAGACCACATCTATGTCTAATTAAAATCTGATTAAATATGTTTTCTCCCATTTGGGTTTCAAGCCAGTAAGTAAGTTACAGTACTAACAATAGGACATCTTATATTTTAAGATCTTAAAGATATTTTACCCAAAAATAAATGATTCAGCAGATGCAGACGTGTCCATTCTGATATTCTAGTACTTGAAAACTTAAGATGTTCAAATAATTACCTATCTAAATAATTTGCACTTACAGTGCTAGAGAATAATTATATGTGCATGTGTGTTAATCTTTTAGATGATACCCAGTTAATTTTTGAACGATATTTGTCATTTATTTGCAGGACAGCAAACACCTGAACTACCTGACCTCAGAGCAGGCTTTGGCAGATTTTGCAGTACTGATTCAAAACCTGAAGAGCACTTTACAAGGAGCTCAGCACAGCCCTGTCATTGCTATTGGAGGTTCCTATGGAGGGATGCTCTCTGCCTGGTTCAGGATGAAATACCCCAATATCGTTGTTGGGTAAGATCCAAAAAGAGAGTTCAGATTTCTTTGGGCAAAGTGCTTGTTCAGTATTTCCGTCTAAGTTTTGCCTTCAGTCCTGCTGGCAATTGAAAGTCTATAATAAACACCAGCTGTTCATTTGAGCCAACAGGGTGAATCCGAGCAGTCTGTTTTACAAGAGTCCCTGCAGAAGTATGAGACATTAGGTATCAGAGTTTGAAGCAGCTTTCCTTTGACGTTCTTACTGCCTTTGTAATCAGTATGGTCCCCTCGCAAGAATCTTACACAAATGTTATTCAGAGATTGCCAAGGACAGTGGATTGAGAGAAAATTAGAAATGGTTTTGCTTCTTCTTGTATTTCAGAGCTCTGGCAGCCTCCGCACCAATATGGCAGTTCCCTGGTATGGTGCCATGTGGAGACTTCTACAAAATAGTAACACAGGACTTCGCCAGAAGTGGCTCTAACTGTGATGCAAACATTAGAAAGTCGTGGAAGGCTATTAATAATGTCTCTTCCACTGGTAAGTCGAACACTCATGAGTTGATTTATCTTATCTGTCATATTACAGGAAATATGACTTATTTGAATTATTCAGAATAATTTATCAATCACGGAGGAAGGCTCGTGGATTGTAAGACTATCGGCCCATATGGTCCACATTTGTTAAGTGGTTCCACCGTCTACTAAAGCCTGAAACCAGACAGCTGTTACCAAAACCTGTCGTACTACTGGGTATAAACTCTAGAGCCTCTCCACAGAGTACAGATTGTGAGAGAGAATATGTGGATCCATAAAATTTATAACCTACATAATTCAGACAATCTGAATTATTTAGTATTCCAATCACGATCTGAATAAAAAAGTGTGGCTTTGTTGGATCCCCTGGTACTTTTTTCTGATCGCAATCTTAAACTGTAGGATTAAACTTTATTAAATTGTGTAGTACTTTTTATTCTTGTCACACCACTAGTAATACACAGCACACTATAAAAAAAGTCGATACAGCTTTCTAATAAGGCACCTATTACGAATAGTTTAGAAGCTGTTATTGAAGGTTTGATTAATTGGGAATCGATCATTTGCATTATGCTTTGAGGTTGCCAGGTTAGAGGATTACCGTTCTTTTGTCTTTTTTATAAATCGTCTTACACTGACCTTTTGTTAATTTGTTGATAAGTGGATTTTCGAGATCAAACAGCCCATTTTAGGGTGATTTTCTGAAGAGTTTTATAGTTGGCTAAAAAGACAGAGGCAGTGTCGTGCTAGAGGAAGGTTCTTCCAAACTGGCAACCCAAACGTTCTAATTAATGGCTTATAACTTATAAAGCATTAGTACAGGATTTAGAAAGTGATGCTACTGGGGTAAGTCTATCTTATAACTTTCATGCACGTAAAATATTTTCAACATGCAGTTTGATATCCCTAAACAAATGTCAAAATCAAGAGAGGAAATTCTCCACATGCTGTTAGTCTTTGATTATTAGTGTGCAGAAAATGTCACTTCAACCACAGACAAAGCATTTATTGGAGCCAGGACACACAGGATCTACACTGAGAGTTCACAACAACATTGATCAATATCACATAACAAGTGAGCAAGTACTGAGGCAGCATGGTATTTGTCATTATCAGCCAGCCAGAATACAGTCAAACAGGGAAAACATCTTGAATCTAAGTATTTTTTTACACAGAAAGCCAGAAGCTGCAAATAAATGGATGATGGCTGACAACTTTATGTGAGCGATGGCTGTTTTTTGGAGGCATCTGCCCCAAAAATTTGTAATTTGCTTTAAATTTGATGGTTAACGCAGAAAGTATTTTCACAGGAAGACATCCTTCTCCATTTAAACTTATCCTCTGTTCCACTTGCTTTCAGTTCTGTGTTTTTTCATGAGAATGTCTTTTCTGAAATGATGAAACATGATACTGAGTGTTTCTGTGCATATTCTAAACTAAATTACTGTTTGCTTCTTTAGCTTATCGGCTAAAGCCATCATTAGATTTTGATATGAAATCTGTGAAGGCCTATGGGAACTGTTGTCGTTAAAACAAAAACAAAACATTGTTTGTTTCTTGGTTAAAATGACAATGTCACTGTCAAATTTTAGTGCCCACTGGTGTAGCAGATATACAATGATACAATGCAGTCCACTTTAAAAAAAGAATTACTAATGTAATGACACTCAATTTTTTTGTTTGGCAAGGGTCTGGTCTTCAGTGGCTGTCAGAGGAATTCAGTTTATGCACCCCTCTCAAAAGCGTGATTGATGTTATAAACTTCAAGAACTGGCTTCAAGAGACTTGGGTGAATCTGGCTATGGTGGACTACCCCTACGAAGCTAATTTCCTCCAGCCGCTGCCTCCCTGGCCGATCCAGGTACAAACAGCCTCTGGTAAAATTCTGTATTTAAGACTCAAAGCAGTATTTTGAAAACTAGGTATATCAGTGATTGCTTTCTAGCTTGGCCTAAAAACATTATCAGATGTTTAGTAAATCAATTTAAAGTTTAGTTAAACTTTAAATTGATTTATTGTAAAAGGTTTTTTCTTTATTGCAGCTTTGAATTTTGTTTGTCTTTGGTTAAGCACCTGATGTGGCCTGACAGTCTGTCCTTAATTGAAATGAATGCGTGATTCAACCAGTTCTGTTACAAGTGTTTGTTGTGGTCTTCCAAGCTTTTGTTTACAACAGCTGTCAATTAACTTCATTAATATTCATAAGGATCTGGTTTCTTTTCGATTTTAAGTATTCTTTAGATGAGCAGCTACAAGTAAGCCACCATTCTTTTCTTCTCCCGCACCAATAGTCTTTTCATTCGCACACTCCGTCAGAACTCTGAGGTGTTCCTCTTAGGACGCTCACACGGCACCACAGAAAGAGGACATTTGCCCAGTGCAGCTCATGAGGCCATTTAACAAAGGTTCACCACTCTCATTTGAATGGGACTGTAACAAATACTTCACTAGACACTTGATGTGAAGAAGGAATTGCAGTAACTTGCCAAAATTGAAAAAGAAAAAAAAACACAATTATGTAATGTGGCTAATGCAAAAAAGAAAAAATGTTTAAAATATTTTATATTTTTGCTCTCTGTCCTGTTGTTAGCATTACAAAATGTCCTTTCTTTTAATGTAAAAGAGCTTGTGACAGTACAGCGGCTGATTTTCGGAGGCTGATTGACTTGGGTGCAGTGTATTCTACTAGTCACCTTGGCATGTCACGTGCATAAACCAAGCTCTGCTATTGACCCCGACTCCCTGTTTGGTGGTTTAACACCCCTTCGACTGGCCCGTACAGCACACTCAAACTAAAACTTTTACTAGAGTGATACATTTTGTTATTTGTTTATCATTGAAACACTGAATAAATCCGAGAGCATCGCGTTACATGAAACAAACACTAAATGGTCATTTTGAGTTTTTTGGCTCTTTGCCTTTAATGTATGCGACCCCTATGGGTGGTTTAAGCGGTTTAGGCAGTGGGTGCAAAGAGGAGCTTTTTTAATGACAAAGCTAATGTGATTATCTGAGTGAGTGTGAGAACGGGGTATTGAGGGCTTAGAGGAGGGAAATCTGTTGGCAGAGATGAATGTATAAGCCTAATCCTATCTGAAAAGTAAGGAGAAGATGCTTTGGAGCAATTGCAGTGTTTTTTCACGGTATAAATCTTTGGTTGGACATGTCTGTGGCCCTCCTCATCCATCGACCACCAACTCCTCCCCAGTCCACAGACAAAAGCCTTAGTAACAGACTCCACACCAGCGCAGCTCCCCTCCAACGTCCAAACAAGAAAGCCCAGTTTCCCTGCCTCACAAAGAGTGCAGAACAACAGCCACGGCCAACTCTGCTGCTGCAACCATAACAACACGCAGCAAAATCAAACAAAAGCCGAAACTCAAATATTTATCATCCACGCTATTAATTCTGAGAAATCAACCATGGACAGACAAAACAGTTGTAATGAGAGCAAAACCTTTAAATTTTCAGTCATTTAGATGTTTTGCTTTAAGTTAATGGACGTCTTTTCCTCTTGTGCCAAGATTAGAGCAATAAATTCAAGTTCATTCCAGGGAATTTCATATGCAAATCAGGCGCCACCACTTTTTATGTGGAAAAACACTTTATGGGCCACAAGAAAGCAATCTTTAGTAAACAACTTGGATTTACAGTGGCTTCAGAAAGTACTCAGACCCCCTCACATTTTGTACACTTGTGTTGTAGATTTAATTTTTAATGGATAAAACTGATATTTTAGCCCATCAATCTGCCCTGATGATGACAAACCGAAAACGTTTTCAGACATTTTTTGCAAATTTGTTAAAAATTAAAAATTGAAATCTTTCATTTACAAAAGTATTCAACCGGACACAGTTTCGAAAGGGGCACACCTGTATATGTAAGGTTCCATAGTTCACATGCATATCAGGACAAAAAACAAGTTATAATGTTTCTGCAGCCACTGTCAGTGATATAGACATTTTTCTGTTTAATGCTATTTAAAAGAAAATATATGAAGCTTTCACAGCTTGCCTAAACTGTAATGTAATCAGTAACTTGCAGTTAATTCTTTTGTGTTTTCCCTCTTAATGTGTTATGTTTTCAAGGTGGTGTGCAAGTATCTTGGTTTCGACTCCACTGTGTCTGACCACCAGCTACTGCACGGTGTCTCCCAAGCAGCTAGGATCTACTATAACTATACTGGAGGCTCTTCCTGTCTAAACACATCTCAGACAGCAACCGGCAGCCTTGGTTTTCTCGGCTGGTTTTACCAGGTGTGGTAGCACCGAGCGCAGGGATCAGTCATGTCGTGCTGAATAAATTGGGGCGATGATGTGTCAGTGGGCAGCTTTACCTGTCTGAATGAATGTGTGTTCAATCCCTCATCCCCAGGCCTGCACAGAGATGGTGATGCCCATGTGCACAGATGGCGTCCAGGACATGTTTGAGCCTTCGGAGTGGAACTTCCAGGCTTTCTCTGATGAGTGTTATGGAATGTTTGGTGTCAGGCCACGGGCTGACTGGGCAGGCATAGTCTACGGCGGGAAGGACATCGCCTCTCACAGCAACATCATCTTCAGGTAAACATTGCTTGTAAAATGCCAGACTTAGGCAGAAGGCTCCCTGTGTTTCCTGCGTTTGTCTAGTGCAGTGAGATCAATTAAAGTGCAGATTCTGCCTGGCTTTTATTTCAGGCAAATTAAGAGTATCCATCTGGGTAGCCACAGGAGGTAGACAGAAGCATTTAAATGTAAATTAAAAAGCACTGACTCCGGTGTGGCTTGATCACAAACACTAAGGTCGGTCATATTAGGGTGAATGCTAGTTAGCGGCTTTTGTCATGCTATGAAAAGTAATAAGCAATTTGATGTGAGCTTTCAATGCAGTATTTCATAAAGCTTTGAAAGCTCAAATCATATGTTTAAAAAATCACAACAGATGCCAATTATGAAAAACAGCATTGACCAAAAAGGACTGCCAGTAGTTAAGTAATTTAAAAGCAAGAGAAAAAAGTTTTGTTGCTTCATGTTAACACCTTTAATCTCTTGTAAAGCTGGCATAGCCCGAAAGATACAAGAATTAAAGAGTGGGATGAATGAATGAAATAAATTAATAAATTGTTTTGCTTTGTTTACTTCCCTTGCTGTGTTTTCTTTTTTTTTTTTGTATTCCCAAAAGAATCTGTGACACTATAAGACATTGACAGTTCTGTGAGTGCTGACATATTGGCTCTAGGATGTAAAAGTCACCCATGGTGTTTGTTGCTTTGCTGACACACCATGCTCTGTATGAACCCCCTAACATGCTGCACACAGGTGCTAGAGCAGACAGATTACTGTCAGTGTCCGTGTCTCTGCTGGTGTATTTCAGTAACGGAGGACTCGATCCGTGGTCTGCTGGTGGGGTGACCTACAACATCACGGATTCTCTGGTTTCCATTGTGATTCCTGAAGGAGCCCATCACTTGGACCTGCGCTACAGCAACGCCCGTGACCCTGCATCAGTCCGCGCAGCTCGGGCATTAGAGGTGAAGTATTTCCGTGAGTGGATCAGGAAGGCTAAAAAGACACCTTGAACTGCATCAACCCTCTAGTCTCTAAAAGCAACAAAATCTTAGCCAACTAGGATATCCTCGAAATGTAAGATTTCTCTTTGATCTGAGTGACATGGTATTTCAAAGGGTGCTCTCTCCTTCATTAGGCCAAAGATTGACCTTTTTAATCAGTTGGAGATATTTTTTTAACATTAAATTAATACATTTTTATCACTCTTGATTTAAATTACACTGTCAATCGCTTTTTTTTTCAATTTAATCTTAATCACTATGCTGGAGTATCAACTACAACTTTGTTTGACCTAATATGACACACTCCATTTCTTTATGCCAAACTATAAACTTCCAAGGGCTTGGAAACAGAAAGGTGCTGTAATATGAACAAAAGTGGGATCTGTTTGTGAAGTAAAAAAAACAACTGTTTATTCATCTCATCACACTATATATATCATAAAACTCAGTCATCCTCAAATTGACACCACCTTAGGTGTTTTATGTTGCCATTCTTGTCGATGAGCCATTGTTGTTATTTGGGTGTATTTGTTCTTTCAAAATAAGTGTATGTTGTAATATGTTCTTAACACGTAAATGAGTCTCAGGAGAAAAGTTGGCACCAAATATAGGGAAAACAATTTTTTTTAAAAAGATTTCTGCTGAGTGTGATATTGAACTTAATTTGTTGTTGCTCACAGAAGAACAGTGTCTTCCTCACTTTTTAAGTTTTTAAAAACTTTTTTAAGTTTGCTGTTTATCTTGTCTTTTACCAAAATTCTTTACAAGCTGTCATTACCAAGAAGCACATCCACCAGTGAAACTGATTAAAAAGCTAGCAACGGCATTGTCATGTAATCTTTCTAAAGGTCCTTTAATCATATATAGATGTAATGTTGTTCTGTTGAGCTGACTCTTTGTCATGTTTTCGAAAGACTGGGGCTTTTAAGTTGCCTCCACCTTGCAGGAACAATTGCATGTGCTTGAGATTTAATAAAAACCCAATCGGAGGAGGCCAATAAAGCGAGTGGTGGGAGGTTATTGCAGCTACGCCTGCTGACCTCACCCCTGTGGACCAACCTGTGGGATTCCCCCTGGCACGTATTCATTCACTGGCTGCCGTTAAAGCTCTAAATTGCAGCACCAAGGCAGCCCAAAGACCCTGAGTTGTTCCCCCCCTGCTAGTAATATTATTAATACAACTCCTGGGGTGCCAAAGAAGTTGAGAAGGGTTGACGGAAGGTTAAGAGTGAAGTGATGAGTGGATGCAGGAATCGGCAGGGACCAAGAAGCCTTTTGTAGTTCACCGTGAAGTCACCGTTTTTTTTTTTCCATTTTTTTCCTTATTTCAAATGTCAAGATAAAAGGCTCAAATGTCATGAAAATACTAAGACTAAAACGCTTTGACTGGCAAAGAAAAAGCATCTTCTTTCTTTGTAATTTTCTTTGAACAATTCCGGTCCATTCTTTTTTTTTTTTTTTTTTTTACCCCTCCCCTTTTGATGCAAAAGTTCCTGACATGACATGACTTTGCGAAGCAGATGGGGAACATGTCCTGCACTGGTATGTGGGTTGATTTTCTATCAGGAGACTCAAAGCCTGACTTCTCAACATTTTGTCACAGACTTGACTGAATTTCAGACGCCCCTGTAGAAAGAAACATAGCTAAACATGGGGGAGGATGGGTTCTCTGCCACTAAATGCCCTCCTTAAACTTTTCTCAGGACTTTGAGAGGTCATTAATTTTGTCAGCCTTTTCTAAGTCTCTGACACTGGCCATCAATCAAAGGTGTTATTAGTATTCGCCCGACCCCAAACTCTGAGTATGTCCCTGCTCAGACAGGGACCACACACTAGTAGGAAGAGATTAAGCCTGTGTGTGTCACATCACGTTGCACTGAGCACCCCGCACCCTTGGGGTTGGGTGCTGCTGAATAAGTAAATTCTCAGGGACAGAGGGCGTGGTGGTAATGTTTAACAATATCTCAACAATATGGATCCGTGTACTGAACAACTTCTGGTTGTGGGAAAAGACACAGACACAGATTATTAATGATTTTCTCCAAATTAAACTTTTCCAAACATAATGAGTTTTTGAAAATGCAATCCACAGTTTGACCTTTGCGATAAAATTAACTCTGATCTATTGTGTTAAGTAATTTAACAAATAACTTAACAATCACCCACACACTTAAAGTCTCGAGAGTGGAAACTAGTCAAAGCCTCCTCAGTCATACTCTCAGTTTCTATATTTTTTCCAAGCTACTCCGCCACAGCCCATTCCCTCTCACCCTCTCAGCCTTTATGCAACAATGGAAACTTGTTTCCGGGATCTGTGCGTCAGGCTCTGTGATGTGAATGACCCACCAGCACAAAAGCCAAAGCCCCTTGACTAGGAAAAAAAAAAAAAAAAAGAAGGGGGGGGGGGGTGGTTGGTATGGCTGCCACGACTGTGATGATGTCACTTTGCCAAAATTGTGCCGCTTGCAAAGAGAGGGAGGCAAAATCAGTTTGGGCAGGCGTTAAAAGCTCCTTGCTCCTCCACTGAATCCGTGAGATGTTGTGGTACTGCTGCGGCTGACCTCCATTTTCTTCCTACACTTTGCTGTAAAGAACTAAAACTAAGAGTTTTGTATGTATGTCTGCTGTGCCTATTTAATGAGTACATCTGAATATTCAAGGACTCTAGTTTTCCCACATGAATTCTTGTTTTTTATTTCTAGGAAATGTCAGAAAGTTTTTCATTATAAATAGAAATAACATTCTTTGTTTTGTATGAGTATGTCTGGATTTCTTTTCAGTCATAGACTTGTGTTGGGGCACAGATAATTAGATCAGTGCTATCAGTTTCACTGTCCCTTTTCTCCCCAAGAATTAACATAAGAAAGAATTTTTTAATGGCCTCACTCCCTTTGCTGCTTTTTTTTTTCATCCCTCCAGCTCTTAAATGAGTCACTGCCTCAACTCAACACGCACTTTCGCAAGAGGAGTGATCTCCTCTCAATTACTCAGCTACAGAATCTCCTAAAAAAAAAGAAAAAAAAAGCTTAAAATAAGAATAATAAATGAATGTTTAATTCGATCAGAGGCCAGGGCCAATAGAAACTGCTGCACTCTTTGGTAAACAAATTGAAAATATGTGCAGAGTGTCACAGTAAGTTAACCCATGTCTAACTGTGCACACACTCAAAATTCACTTGAAATGCAATTGAAAATCCTGTTAAATTGGGATAAGTGTTGGCAACATAACAATCTGGCTCTTAGACACATCCTTTATTGTATTCACTGCTGGCCAAGAAACTTCCTGTAAATACGTTATTGTTTACAGCAGAAGTTTCATACCCAAGATTTCTTAAGGTCAACATTTCTTCTGGCACACTGAGCCTGAACTGCACTTTATTCCCCTTTAATTTAACAGCTCCGGCAGCTTTTCTAGTTAAATCGACTGTTCATTATTGAGACCCATTTTACGAAGGGGCTGTGAGGTGCAATTTAATGAATCTCTGGCACAAAGCTCCCTTTCACTGCCGGGCAAAGAATAGAGGCTATTTAGACCCTGTAGGGCTTTATGTCAAAGGCAGCCCATAATAGTTGTCAGGCCAGGGCAGAAATTCCCACTGGCCTGGGAATGCACTAGAAATCAACTTTTGCCATGAACAGATTAAGACACAAGCGAGCAGTTGGGAAGATTCTCCCAGATAGTGGCATATGTTTGGGGACAAAGATTTTCCCACAGAAAGGATGCCTTTCTTATTACTGTATAGTCTTGATTTTTTTTTATAGTTATTAGGTTTGTTTCAGTGCCTAAATGAACAGTAATTAGATTACAAGTTAACCTTCATTTGGTAATCCAGACAGGAAACACATAAATAGACATGAAGAGTGAGTAGTGGCTTAAATAGCTTTTGCAAGCAGGAATTGTTTTTCATTTAAATATGTTTTTTTTATAATTATGTATAACATGACGAGATATTTTGGTTGAGCTTTTAATAATTAGATTTTGCGTAACAATTCTGCCCCCCCTCCCCCAAAAAAGTCTATCCAGGATTTCAACGGCTTTTCTGCTCACTGTTACAGTAATATCCTCCAGTTTCATGAGACTGTTTTCGGTTCAGAGCACACACAAACAGTTAAACTAGAGGGGGAGAGTTCTGACAGAGGTTTTTGTCTTCAACTCAGCAGGGAATTTCAGACAAATCCCTCTTAGATGCAGGTGGTCGGGCACAAGCAAAGAGTTAAGTCCTGCAGTCCCTTTGCCCCTCCTCTTTGATGTTCTGACATCATTAGTCCAGCCCCCTGTAAGATCTTCCAGCTTTCCTCAGAGCCCGTCACTTCTACTCTGGAATGTTTACAGGAACTTCATGAGCAGCATCAGGACCAAGTGTTTGTCAGAGGAAAAAAGATATGATCTGAAGAAACTTTTGGTTCAGGGATCACAGCGGATGCCACAGGTGTAGCCGCTGGGCTCAACAGAGTAATGGCTGTTCAGACTGCAATCATGAACCCTCAGTTCATGAATTTCTGCTTCCCTGGTTCTGTGATGGAGTACGATGTGGAGAAAAGTCTGGATGGGAGTCTCCTGGGTGAGGCAGAAAATGACGAGGACTACAAAGAGACCACTAGGGACTTGCTGAGCTTCATAGACTCAGCCTCCAGCAATATCAAGCTGGCCCTGGACAAGCCAGTGAAATCCAAAAGGAAAGTCAACCACCGGAAGTATCTACAGAAGCAGATCAAAAGGTGCACTGGCATTATAACACCAGGAAACGTAGCAGAAACCCCAGTCAAAAGACAAGGGTCCCCCCTAGCTCAACCCAGCCCTTTACAGAGCAAAACTCTACCTAAGCGTGATGGGGTCCAGGCGAACTTACAGAGCAAGAGCTTGGCAGCCCTCTTCAGCCCTGTGAAGGATATAAGGGGTGAAAAAGCCAAGAAGCCACCCCTGAGGCACCGCAATCTGCCCCCCTCTTTCTTCACTGAGCCTGCCAACTGCTCCAAAGTCAGCTCCACATCTGGGATGACACTGAAAGACTTGGAACGAGGAAATCCTGAGGCTGCAGAATTCTTCGAGCTCTTGGGGCCCGATTATAGCAACATGGTCAGTGACCAGGACCTTTATCAAAGCATGCCTCTCCGGGTGCAGCCAGATATGGGAGGCCCTGATCCCAGTTCCTATGATGCTCACCATTTAGTTGGTGGCCTCCTCTACTCTGAACCCTGGACTACCTGCTCTGGACCCTCTAAGAAATTAGGGGAAAGCCTGAGAACAGGTCCATCCCAGCCTCCTGTCTACTGTCACTCTGAGGCGACTGCTGGGCCCATAGAGGACAACGCACTGTGCACTTTGGCCTTCCCCAACTTCTTCACAGACTGCTCCATACCTCAGGTCACTTATGATTTAAGTGGTGGCTATAACAGACCTAATTATTCATCTCTATGAGAACCTGACAGTTCTGTTGTTAGATGTGCTGGTAAAAATCAGATAAAATTGCTGTGACAAGTTTAACAGTAGTCTAAGAGAGTTTGGTATTGCTGTGTTCTATTTGTTTATCTGTTTATCTGGAAATAATATTGCAACTGGATTTAAACATTTTTATCATCTTCGCTCAACTGAATTGTGTGTCATGGGCCTCCCCCCTCCAAGAAAACCCGTTTTTCTTTCATGGAATTATGTCAAAAGCTCTTCAAAATTATTAAATGCCAGTTTCATTTTCTACACTGTTCTGTTTAATGTTAAATTGTTTCACACGAGGACATGATTTTCGTAATCTCAGGCAACGTCAGATGACATTCTGAATGAAAATAGATCTGATGTCGGGCCTGTTTCAGTTTTTCCACCAGAGTACGTCACTATGTTCATCAGACTGAAACATATTCATTTGGAAATTTGTCAGTGAGACATTTCATTACCTTTTTCACATTTTACAAAAACAAAACATACAGCCCACAGAAATAGTTGTTGGGTTAGTCCACTAAACATCAGTTATTGCTAGGAAATTATATTATAGAACTGTTTGTCACATCTGACAAAACATGCTGCAACAATCTCACAGTGAGGCACTTTTTCAGTCCTAGTAGTAACGATTCTGAGCAGATACGTGGAGGGGGGAAACCCATTTGCTGAAACGATGATCGCAACAACATGTGATGCCATATTTGTTTTACAGCATTTTTCGGTTCAGCCGACAGATTTACCACTTGTATCCATTTTTTGGGAAAAACCTTTAATGTATCTAGCTATTGTACGAAGACAAAATAAAGCTGGTCTTTATTACTGTGGCCACAGTGTCTGTTTTTGTGTTCATCGTGGATGATGAGGTATGATTATCAGAAAACAAGCCGATACAAAGCAGAAATACTGCAGGGAAGAAGGTGTGTGTCTATGAAATACATTCATATTGTCTGAAGTTATTTGCATGAAATCAGACACAAAGTGTTAATAAATAAACAAAAACAGAGACTCTTGCATATTAGAAAACAATCTAATACAACTGTCTTGTAATAAACTGGGGCAGAGTTGAGTGAGTACAAATAAAGAATAAAATAGTACTTTCAACAAAAACAGAACAGTGTTAGTCGTATTTACTGCATGGTTGACATATTGCAGTGTATTACGTTATACAGGTGTTTTTAATTGTTCTTATCACACAGACACTTTTTATATTACGTAATACGTAGAATTCACTCTAATTAGGCTAATATTTCTCACAAAAACAAGTTCTCTCATTTGTTGAGATGTTGGACAAAAGGAAAAAAAATTACATAACAATTCTGAAATAATTATACAGCACACAGGAAAAATATGTCTGCAAAGACCAGGAAGGAGACTTTTTTTTTTCTTTGAGCAAATTCAGACAAAACATTTGGTCCTTTAAACACTTTGGAGTAAGATTCCAGTGCTGCATTTCATCTGGGACCAAGAGCAGGTTGTTAGACACTCTGTGCTATCAACCCCTTAAAGTGTCATGAGGATTTAAAAAAAATAATAAAATAATTAAAGTTCGTACATGTCAAACCTTTTAACACCATTTAAACTTAATTAGTTTTCAACAAACATCTTCTTATTTCCACTAATGAGCAAAGATGGAGAAAGCGTGAGATCATTTTCAAATGAATTCAAACTTTTAGCTACCACACCACTGCACTGGTCCATTTAGTGGCTAAAAATAAAAACTATAAACATGGACTTTGTACTATTAATTCTTGAGTTATTTCCTGCAGAGTTTGAGTTCAGCTGGCAGCCGCCCCAGAGATTTGAATACCATGATGCTACCAGCTCTATACATTTTTATCTCCCTCTGCTGGTTGTTGGTTCTCATTTATTTTCCTTCTAACATAGAGGCAAACCTTGTCCTTCTGGCTCACATATCGATCTGAAGTCCACATTATGAACTGACTGTATTGTACAGGACATTTTGTGTAAAGGCAACAGGAACGTACTGGTTGTTGTTCCACAAGAGGCACTCTAACAAGAACATTATTTTTTACATCTTTTCCAGTGACACTGAGAGTTTTCCTGTGATATCCAGCTGTTTCAGCATCGGTCGTCAGAAACTACAGAAGAGGAATTTCAAATGAAGGTAAGAAAGAGACACAACTATTTTAGCCTTTTAGTTTACTGAACATGCACGATCTGTCTCTGCCCTGTCGCGTCACAGTAGTACATGTACTTGGCATCTCAGATGCAGTTCAGTGAGGACGAAGTGCCTTGGCTCGTTGTTGAAGAAAGCAGGAGCTATTTTCCATTTGTTTGCACAATTTATTGACCCATAGCTTGTTTCCTTCCTCAATTTGCAATTAAGAAAACGCCATAAAGTGGCTGAGGACCACAGGCCCACAAACAGCTGCTCGACAAACACACTAGATGGCAGTAATGTTCCACTGAAAACCCAATGCCTACCACTCCCATCCGGACAGAACAGCACTTGTATCTGATGTATGACATTATGCATGAAATTGTAGCCTCGTGAGCTAAGAACTGAGTGGTTCTTTAGTAGTCTCTCCATAAAATGAATCTGTCCTGAAGTAAGCAAGTTGGAAGGGAATGAAGGGCTGTAAACTACGATTTTTAATCCATCAGTCTTTTTCAGCACTGGTTTAAATGGATTCCCACTCACGGCTGTTGGGATGCTTACTCCTGTGAGCATATTATATGATGGTGGACATATTCATTGTAATATGCGCTCTACTTTGAGCCTGATATTGTCTGCCAGGATTTTTTTTTTCTTACCTCCCACTGGCTGCCTTTGTTTGCAGGATGGGCAACACCACCCTATGTCATTTGCAGGAGAAAATAATATCTGGCAACCTGCAGTACAACAAACTATGGACACAGAAAGCATATGGATTTTCTGTCCCTGAGTTGACACCAGCTGATGCATTCAGATTAGGCCCTACTGATGGAGCCACAACTGTATCCTGCTTTGATTCATGGCACAATGGAGATGCAATGTTTGTCAAAGCGATTAACAAGATCTGTGTTGGCGCAGACCTGAATAACAAGAGCCAGCTATCTAAGTAAACTAGACAATATACAACAGATTTTCTCTGGCATGGTATGTGATGTCCTATCATGCAAAAAAATGTGTATACACAGATGATATAAGGTGTTATGTGTGTACACACACATATACTGAATCCAAACATAGGAGCATGGTAAAAATAAATAAATAAATGCAACCAGGACTGAAATGAACTCCATGGCAGAAAAGTTATACATTTTAGAGTTGTTTCCTTCATAGAGCTGCACTGGAAATTGAGTATCCATCCACACTTGCCCTCTCACTGACCTTTCACAGCTAGTCCTCTCGTCTTGTTAACACCACCGATATGGAGGCGCAGTGCCAGATGATATTCACAAGCCTTTATAGTCTCTCTCAGTGACACGAAGCTTTTGTCTCTGAGCTCAAATCAAAGAATCATTTTTACATATTTGCTTTACGGAGGGCAAATAAATACAGCGAGAGAAAGAATTCACATGTAAGCTGCTGAAGCATGACATTACCATTATCTTGAATTAATTGCTTTTCAATAAGAACAGGTACATGCTTGGTTTAATAAAATTTGCTGTTAATTGTTCATGACATCTGCTGATTATAGTTTATCTGCTTCTAAAGATTACATTAATCTTCAAAAGTTGACTATTATTTTTGAAAATTTACCTTAATTTGCTTTTTTATTTATACTATCTCTTTCATACCCGAGTACTGACCAATAATTTCACGTGTTTCAGTGTCCAAGTAGTGTACATCTATAATCAGGCCACACATCAGTTTTTCCATTGTCCTTCCAAAGATTTCCTGTCAAAGTCTTAAGAAATGTCCACTGTCAACACCAAACTAGACTTTAAATCCTTAACTTATGAAATGTTATTTCATCATACGGATCGTGTAGGCTGCTTCCCACCTTTCAAGGACCTCCTACTGCAAGTTCTGTAACTGTAAACAAGGTCAGTGCTGAGAGATATGGCTTCACAGTCCAACTCACATTTCTCCTTATCTTGTATCTCAGGGTCTCAACCAGTGATGGCAGTTAGTAAACATTAGTTTTAAATTAATAATGTATCCCTGCCAGATCCTTTTCTTGTCTATAGAAGTGAGAATACCCAAAAAGACAATTTGCTTACAGCACAGTATATTTCTTTCCATATGCATTTCATGTCTCACCGCTTTCCATTCACGTCTGCATTCATTTTCAGTAGCTATGATGCACTGTTTTCCTCCTCAGGGTGTTGTGGGTATGCTTGCTTACATCTGTGTGTTTTTGTCTGTGTGATAACAATTGCAAGCTGTGCAGCTGACAAAAGTCTTGGCAAGATTAAAGACAATACAGCCTCAAATTTTTCATTTCCAGCAGATGCTGCCACTATTGACAGACACAACTCTCTCGTGCATATGAAGTTAATAAATATCAGTCTAAAAGCCATTCCTCTCTCAATTGATAGATTTTAATAGGTGCACTTGCTCCTGTTATGACCTAAAGAAAGACAACTCCTTTTACTTCAGCATGGCTGAATGGACAAACCTGAGATACCGAAAGGGTGCAGGAAAGCCAAATGAAAATGTCACTGTAGTAAATTTAATGTGATGTCTTAAATCGGTATGATGGACCTGATGATAGACTCCAATGCTGTTGTTAAGGAATCCTTAGTATTTGGAGTTATACTAAACACAGATTACTATGCTATCAACAATTAGAATTATTTCTGACCAGTTTGTGGAGGCTCAGGAAAGTGAAAAATGAAAAAAAAGAATACTGTTTTCCATCCATCTTTTTCTGCTTATTCAAGTCAGGGTCATGCTTGGGGGAGCCGAGTATCTGAGTCTGTTTTCTCAAGGAGCTTCCTCGGGTTTCTTTCCTCATCGCTGGTCATGCTCCATCAGAGCCATAGCTAGAAATTTTGTGCCTCCTGACAACAGCTGAACAGAACCTTTAACACATTGAATATCTCTTAACCCTGAAATGTGCCTGGGCCTCTGTTCAGCTCTGGGTCAGGGTTCCACACACCAAATGTCTTTAGGAGAGAGAACTGACTTTGACTCGCTGCTCTTATTGATGACCCCCTCTTCCTATCAATTTCTGCCATTTGTCACTGTTGTTCGGTCACCATCCAAAGCATGTCACTACAGGCGAAGGTCAGAAAGAAGGTCAGCTGGTAAATCAAGAGCCTTGTATTGTGCGTCTTCATTATTTTTCCAATACAGTGTTTACATTACTGCAGCTCATTTTCCTAATTGGCAGTCCAAATTCCAAATTCCAAAACCCTCTTAATCTTGTTGTGGCTACATGCTGTCTCACCTGGATCTGCCTGGTGACCTTTGTCTGGGACAGAACCACTGGAAAGGATTTGGAGGTAATGACCATTATTTTAACTACTTTCTTCAGCAAAACCTTTGAGTTCACAAAAACACAAAGGATGGCATCCGTTGCAAAACAGCAGCGCAGCATTATTTTGTCACAAACCTGAGCACATGCTGCTGCTGTGTATTGATTGCTCAAATTTTATTAATTTCATGTCCTGTAATATTACAAACGGGACAGCAACAGGGCGTAACTGTAGGTGATCTCAGCACGCCATACTCCTGCAGTACCTCGGGGAACATGGTCATTAGCCTTTTCCAAATCCTCCAAACACATGTAGACAGGATTTACGGACTCCCATAACCCTCCAATTATCTTCAAGAGTGTAAAAAGCATGTCTATGTTCCATAAGTAAGGCAGAAAAAGTCTGATAACTTTATGAGAGTTATTTTTGTGAGATGATAACGTAATCAGTCTTTTTTCCATCTCTTGGGCATTGGCCTTCTGTGGATAAGCCAGCGGTGCAGGATTCTTAGAAACCACACTTTGTAATTTGATGCATGAGAAATGTTAATTTGTTTTCATTTTTACAATTACTTAACATGCAGAGAGCATGACAGCAGGTATCAGCAGCTCGAGCAATGAGTTTCAAACGTTCACCACAACAATTAGCAATGTCTCTTTTAATACGATGCAGTCCACAGCAACTGTGCACTGCCTGATGCCTCGCCCGACTGCTCTCAGATAAAACTAATTGTGACTGGTTATTTATTTACTTGCCTGTTTGGTTTGTTTCTCTGCTCTACTCCAGCCTGTATAGCAGTGGTTGGTGTTAGCTGCATAAAAATGTTCTCATACACACTGACAAAACAATATGTACATAACAGGCAGGATGATTAATATCTGATAGTCAAATCATATATACAGTTTTAAAGTTCTTTAATAAAAAAACAGGTAGCTGATCTTGTGCTCTTCCTCAGTTGCCTTGTTTATAATATTCTAAGCCTGTGCACAATGTAAAAAGCCTTCATTATAAGTGGCAATGGCAAAATTAAAAAAATTAGCAGTGACACTTACTCAGCAAGCTCTGACACGTACCCTGCAGCCATTTTCAGTTTTTAGTCTGAAGTGCAGTCCATTTATGGTTGTGTCCAATTCCTTGGAGCAAACAACTGAGCAAAAAGACGCATTTTATTTCCATTATTATCACTTACTGCCTTTAGGTTGCAACAGACTTGAGAAACAAGATTGTTGCATAACACCTCTGCTTGGGGCTGGATATGTATACACTGTCTGTGGTAATTTAATGCAGCCAAGTCTGCCACTGCACACGGCATGATAACACTTCTTTTTGTGAATTCTGCTTGTCTTCATGCAAAGTGGGAACGTGAGTAACATTCTCACCTCAAAATAGATGTTACTTTGTGAAAATCACCAAAATTGGCTGCCAACAAGGCTCACAGAGCTGTTCAGTTATGGAGTTTTAGTATGTCTTACTGGTGTGCTGCAATTATCTCTCTATTGACTGTCTTGACTTGTGACTCATAGCATCCTGTAAAAGAAATTTTCTCCCTGGCTACTGTCAGGTACAAATATTCAAGAATGTTAAGATGAAGGTGAATTGTGAGGCCTGTCTTTGTATCATACTGAGGGCAGGATCTTATCTTAAGATATAAATGACTTGCCTATCATCTGAAGGAGATGAAGTTGTATCATAACACCTGCCAATCCCTTGAGAAGCATAATAATCTGTAAAAGCAGAGAAAATCCCATTATCTGTCACAGATTTCTTCCCTCATAATTGCAGGAGCCTCCCCTTTGGGAGGGATGGGGGGGTGAAGGACACCAGACGTGCTGGCATCAGACTATCTTCACAAAAAATCTAGGGGACATCTATTTTCGTTTTGTCATTCCCATAGCAAGGTTTGGCCTTTCTCAATCCCTGAAAAAGGGTTTTGACATAAGATATTACTGCAGTGATGCCACTGCAATATCTTCTATGCTAAGGACCCAAACCTGAAGGCTGTGTTTGTTTGTCTGTGTCTTGTTTTGTGGGATTTTTCAACTTGTTGAAGTGTTTCGGTGCAGATGCTCCTGTTTTTAAAAGGATTTCTTAAAACTAAAAGACATGGAAGTTGCACCTGGTTATAGACACAAAATGCTTTTGATTGTGCATCTAGTCAAGCGATTGTGTTATATAAAAATATATAGAGAGACACTGTATTAAAGTTCAGACAGTTCATCTTTATTAGAATGGTAATGCAGGTAAAGCTGGTAAGGGGGAATAGTGAGGGGTGAAGTGAGCAGGCAGACAGAGGTCAGTAACTGAGCTTCACCCCAGCTCAGTGTGAAGAAGCATGGGTTCTACTCCAAGATCCTTCTAGATCCCTGAGAAAATAACTACACTCTCTTTTTGTCTCTACAATCACCTATACGTGACTGGCCCACATCTCACATCTACACACAAAACACTTCCAAAGGAGCAAACCCCATACATGACAGAATATACAGTAAACCACACTGAGCCAAAGAGGTAAAGTTAATTACCCTGGTTCACAAACATTTTGCCCACAAGAGCAGAATAAACCCTGAGCCTTTGTTAGTTGACCGGCATGAGAGACTCTGTTACCTAAGATCACAAGGACTAGACATTTGTTTGTTCTGCTCTCCCAGCTCCATTTGTTCAACTTTACATCTAAGTCAATCCAGTTACTGAGAGTCAGAATATCCAGGGTCTTGTCTACTAAATGGCTCTGAGATTTAATTTCTTCCCCTGACAAAACGATAAACAAGATCTGGTTGTTGTTAAGCTGGAATTAAAAAAAAAAAAAAAAGTAATAGTAACTCTGTGAAAACTGAATGTAATCATATCCAAGTTATGTAAGAATCATAAGCCACTAAAGCTCATAGGCATTATGTAAGCCTCAGTCTCCTCACAGGATACATATGTTCAACACTGACATAGACTTCCATACAGGGTAGCAGCACAAATCCTATTTCAGCTTAGGTTTTCAGCTTCTTCCATGCAACAACACATCTCTTTTGCAGGGTTTTCATTGTTTTATCTTTTAATTTATTTATATTGAAATCTGCTGGAGTTTATTCCTGTTGTGCTCCTGGCTTTCATCACTCAATCCTCTGGTCTGTTTAGATGATTTGACTAATGTCCAAGAAAATTGTTTTTGTCCAGGTGTATCCTCGGATGAGACTGCTTTGTTTGTTTGCTTGCCTTGTTATTTCTTCTGCATCGTGGTGCAGGTTGAGTGGTGCGATTCTGTGAATGATGGCATGCCCCCATTTTTAATGAACTATTTATCTTGTGTCTGGTTGCTGGAAATGTTTGATGTTTGCTCATGGAAATACAGAGACAGCAAGGGAGAGAAAAATGAGAAAGAGAACTCCTTATTGTGACATTTTGTTTTGTCTCATGTGAAAGATTTCTGTACATTCTAAAAGAGCAATAAAAGGTAAAAGGAGGAATCATCTCAAATAATTTGTAGGATACTGACTCTTTAAAACAGAGGTGTCAAACCTGTTCCACAAAGGGCCGGTGTGGCTGCAGGTTTTTGTTCCAACCAAGCAGCAGCACACCAGACTTGACTCATTTAATCAACTGATCTCAGTCTTCAGAAAGCTGATTGGTCAAACTGTGTGTTCTTGATTGGTTGGAACAAAAACCTGCAGCCACACCGGCCCTTTGTGGAACAGTTTGACACCCCTGCTTTAAAACATCAACTCTGGGCTGTCAAATTCTGTCTCAGTTTCTTTGGTGATTTTGCCTGTAAGTTAGTTAATCTCTCAGTGTGATACTGTACCGTTCCCTCAGGTTACGATGGTAAGATAAAACAAAGTTTGCTGATCCTTGAGGAGAAATCAGGCCACTGCAGCAGCAGAAAATATTGCAGTGATGGCACATTTACAGTCCAGTGATCAGAGCAGGTTTTGAGAAAATTTAGAAACAAACAAACATGAGATGATTAGATTAAAGTTACACAGTGAGCACTGCTGATTTTCAGATCAATAGACATCTGGACATTTAAGTTAACAGTAGGCTGAAATTTGTCCAAAAGTTTTCAGTCATGTCCCCGTAGGTTACATACAAGAGATGTTTCAGCAGCATTTCAGTAACTCTTGGTTGGAGCAACTTTAAAATGAAATAGTTGTTTAAATGCTGTTGAAACTGTGGTTATATCTGATAAATTTTGTTTTCAACCAAATGCAAACAAAAGCTACAGCTGCTTCTTGATTAACCAGTTGATTATGTTGACTATGATAATTGTTTTTTGGCCAAATATTTAACAAATATTAAACAATACAATTACATATTTGTTATACTGTTTTTCCACAGTAAGTGCCATTTAAAGGTGTGTGTCTTCCTTAGATTCTCAGTCACATTTACTCATCACTATTTCCATCCAGTTAGAGTTAAAGCAATGAAGTCATAAAGACATGGTGCCTCTTTATGTCCTTGTTCGTTTTTGTGATATGCTAATGTATGCAGATTAAGGGTCCATTAGCATCTTTGTCCCAGGAGATATGTCTGCGTGGACTGATTGTGTTTCTGGGGCCAAAAAAATTCATATAGACCAGCCAAGTTTTTTCTTCCTACTGTGGTAAATTGTTCCATTAGCCTTCCTCCGAAAAATAATTCTAGGCTTTCCAAATATCCAGACAGCCTATTCTCTGGCGATATCAATAATTATTACTAGTTTCCGACAACACAATTACATGTTGGAAAGATATGCTTCATAAGTGCTTAGTGCTGTGGATACTGTTTGCAAGAGAATCTATTTTCTGTGAGATGTGTGTAAAAATGTGTTTTATTTCTCTGCCTAACAGCGATTGAACAAGTTGAATATCCTCAAGTACAAATCTGTGCACAATGGCATCATCTCAAAAGTTTGCAGATATCAAACTCTTCCACAGAAGCTATGCTGGCTCACAGAGTGCAAAACCAACTCTAAAGCAGATGTGTTTAATAGGTGAAATCCTCCCAAGCAGCTGCATTCAGCACTGGTTCATTGACCATACAAAGACAAATGACTAACAGCTGTTTTACTAGCAGCAGTCAAATTCTCACAAGGTGCATTTTGCTTTTACTGTATCCGTCCTCTGTATTCAGTATGTATTCTGCTGTCTAACTCTCAGTCACAACACACAAACCAGGAAAGTGCACTGTACATCGTTATCAGAGAGCTGAGGCCACACTGAAAATGTCCTGGTATTATTATTTACTTACATTTCTTTAATGTCTGATTGCTGATATTAAGTGGAACAAACACAAGAATTCGATTGCATTGTTAGTGGCAGATTACAGGACTGTTATCATTTACCAAAAATGCTAACATTTTCCTTGAATAAACAGTAAATGTGTCACAGGTGTAGATATACAGTTTGGGGCACCAAATGTAATGAGTTACAGGATGCCTCCTAGAACTCAGATAAATTGGTCAGATTTGATCCCAGTTTATTGTTGCAAAACAACTGCCAGTTGTGACATGTTTCGGGTCTCATATTCCAGCTCTACTTAATATAGTAGATCTAACAGATGTTGCAGTAGTTAAACTGAAAATGAAACAAGTATCTCATCTCAGTTCGCATGTTTTTATTCCTGCAATCTCACTGTTATGATATAAACACATCTAACAAAACTCTGTGGATGAAGGTCGTAGTCATATAAAGAGATGCATAGTTTTGCAGCCAAGCGCAGTCAAAAGCCAGTTCACAGGGTTCAAGGTTTGATGAATATGAAAAAAAAAGCTATGAGGACTAAGACCAGACATTTATTTACACGCACAGCAATAAGATTATTGACTCATCAATAAACCTTCGTCCCAAACCAGTAAATCTGTCAAATGCTCAATCAAATAAAATCTCAAACCAATAGCATCTGATCCTCAACATGAGGGCGCATTAATGTGTTCTATTGACACGGACACGAAAATCTGAATACAAATGATGCCAAATTAAAGCTGGTTCAACCAAGGCCTTCCTGCAGGATTCAGGCGAAATATTCACATGCAACTCAACACAGTTCAAAACAAAAATGACTGTTGCCATAAAAGCTGACCTCATTATGGAGAATAGTTGAACTGACAGCCTATCTAAGATTTTTATGTAAATAGTAGTAGCCCATTTTTAGGGTAAAGATAATCTTTTCCCATTAAATATTCACTGGATAGCATTTCAGCTTCATGTGTAACTACAGGTCCAATCCTATCAATCAGGACAAATACCATTAGTATGAGTGTGGTCCTCTGTGACCTTTTCAGATTGCATTATGATAGTGAACACAGTGAGAAGGTCAGCGAGTGTCCTCTCTGTACCAAGGAGGAGGCATGGCACAGTGTGAGCTGCTCTGATTTAGATATTACAGGAAAGACTGAGGAACATGCTGATGAGGAAATGCCCCCATAAACAAAGAACACACAGCTGACACTCAGCAGGAGCAACTTGTGAGCAATTACACACCAACTGAATCTTAGGGCCACAAACAAGCATGAATTTTCCAATGTCAAGGCAAACTTCCCCTTGTACTGTTGTTTGTTTGTTGTGACAGATTTTTTAAAAAAGCTGTCATCTTAATAATCATTAGTTTCATGACTTTTATTGACTTATAAACATGAAAAAAAAAGTTCTAGAGATGAGTGCCAATATTCTGCAACAAGCCTGCACTAATGAAATAATCTCACTGACAGTTTGTTTTGAAAAGGTAAGATTTTATGACTCATTAATAGGCTAACAACTAATAACGATGGAGATTTTTGCTGTGACTCATCCCCATCTAAGCTCCAGCACCAGATTGTCAGCTTTTTTTTTCTGCCCCACACATACCTTTATGTTTGATCTATGGAATAAACTAAGAGCTCTGACTCACCTTAGCCACTTAATTCCAGTCAGGTAAGGCTGAACTCACCACAACCCCAGCTCTGACCTTATTAATTAATTTCTCTGGGACTTTATATTGATTGCAAAACAGTCACTGAGCAGGCTACTGGTGAATGTTTGGGCAAATATAACACAAATATGGAAAGAAGAGCCTTCGGCTGCTGAAATGAATTCAGCTTCCCTGTCTATCAGTGATGGATTAAAAAAGAAACAAACTGATGTTTCTATGAATCTGATGTTAAAATGATACACAGAGGCAAGGGAAGACTGTGTTATGAGACTTATTGTATATAGGTACATGATTATTTGTGTTAGAATCTAGGGCGACCTGACTCTATCCCAACATGCAGTGGGAGAAGGACAGGACAATGCATTATCCATTTTTATGTCTTAGTAGGATTTAGTTTGTAGTAACATTGTTCCTCTGTGTTCAAGCGATACAACAACTGCACAAAGTTTTAGTGTATGATGTTTTACAATATATTGTCAAATACAAAACTCAATTCTTTCACAAAACATTACAACATAATTGCGCACACTGACGATAACCACTGACTATTTATTACAACACATAATTGGAACTAAAAATGAATTTCACACCATAGGTGTGATATAACTACATTTGAAGCTCCACTTTATGGCCATTTTTACTCAGCCAAGAAAAGCGAGTACAAAGTTAACATTACTGTAAAGTGCAGCCCAGCATCACCACCATTGTTATCGCATGGCCAATAGGTAGTTAACAGTTTCAGGAAAGCAAGGGAAGTAGCTGACATTCATTTAAAAAAAGGATTAAGTGTACTGTGATGGCTGCATCCTGACAGATACAGTCAAAGGTTTTATAGGAGCATATTTCACTGCAATTAATTTTATTTTGAGCACTTCTGCCTAAGCCTAAGATTGCTTTTTAAACTAAACTAAGCGTTGCAATTACACCAGTGTGTATAGGATGATTTGGAGATAAATTGTAATTATATTGGTGAAATGTCAACCTCATGGAGAGAATATTTTCCTAATGATAAAAACCGGGGAACCCTTTGCTGTGGCTTGTCTTGTGCCTCAGAATGTGATAATGTGATATTTGCACGTTGACTATTCTTGTATTGTGTAGGTGTTATCATGACATTTAATGTCGCCAGTAACAATCAAAGTACAGGCTGTGATAAGAGTACCACTTGAGGCTTTTTTCCCCCCTTTTTGTGGCACACAATGCTTACCTACCGTTTAATTTAGTAATTAACATACATGAATCTTAAGCTCATCTTAATTGAATTGCGTTGATTTTAATTAAGGGCTAGTTTAAAACTGTAATGGGACATGCCACTATCCCTCATTGTCTGATAAATGCAGGGGGCAGGGCAGATGAACATGCCTCTCTTCTAATGAAAATCAAAAGGTTGTGCATTCATAATGTCTGAAGTACAAATGCTACAAAAAACAAAAAACAAGCTCATTAAACACTCTGACTCTCTGACGCTCTGTATTTCTGTAAGCATATGCAACAGCATGTGATGTTTGGCATGTAATGAGTTAAAGAAATGAGATGAAAACCAATAAACATAACTTTGTCCTCCCAGGATTTTGCCTGATCCCATTCCCTCTTATCCTTTTGCTTCAAGTGACGCTCCCTCCATCATGATTGATAGAAATTATACAGTTCTAGCAGACAGAGGACAATTCCACTGCATTTTCCTAGAAAAGGTAATAATAGGAAAGGTGCTTTTGTCACACAGATTTAAATCAAAGTAACGGACCATTAGTGTTCTCTCACAAACCTCTGCTGCAGGAGGTGAAGACAATATCAAAGGTGGACAGTTTCACTTCAATTCTCCAAATACTTACAACATTACAATTTAATGAGCCACATGTCTCTGAACGTTATGTCTCAGTGATACCCACCTGTAGTCTATATTAAATGCACTGTAATGCATTGGCGCTGCTTCGCCGTGGAGGCTTTGGCAATGTGCGAGCGTGGAACACACTGTGTAATATCATCTCAGTGTCATCCCAGAGATTATCATGAAATAGCTTTGGAGTTAGTGATGAAACTGAAAGCGTGAACTAATAATATCATGAACAAATAATGCTTCATCAACTCAGAGGATGAAAATGAATGATCAAGGGAATGGGCTCTGAATGCTGGTTTAAATGGGGGGGAAACAATCCACCCTCAGATACTCTTACATTATTCTTCAGTTCATTATTTTGTGATGAAGTGTTGATGAAGTGTTGCCATTTTTAAATATTTTTTACTAAAACCTATTTCCCTCAACTTGTATGATCAGCTACTGCTTCAACAAGTAATTTTATGGGCTTCTTGAAGAATTTCAAACAACCTCTGAAGTGAACTTGTTACCTTCAATCAGAGGTGTTTGCGTGGGCTTAGAGTATAAATAACTAGCTAGCCAGTGTATGATTGCAGCCACGCCCCCATTCTAAACATGCGGTCTTTTGTCTGCATCACACTCTGGTCTGCTGATGCTACCTTTAATGGCAAAAACTGCTATCTCTGCCTCATCTGTGGAAGGATCTGTTCCTCTTTGACTGCTGAGCATAATGTTGAGACTGGATAAAATATTCATGTTCTTTGATTCTGAGGTGGTGGCATCAAAATGTGATGTTTGCATTTATGTTTTAGCAGACTAAACACTAAAAATCACTCATAGTCAAACTGCAAATATCTCAATATAGCATCGCATCATATTTTCAGAACCACCTAAAATGAGTGTAAAGGTACACTAAACAATAGCCATGTTTTTAACAGTGTTAAAGTGTGTTCTGTTGTGTTTTTTCCTTTTACAGTTTGGCTGTCCTCTGGTCAGAGGTGCCCTTGTATTCTGAACAGCAGAGAGACAGTGGGAGGACTCATGGTCTGATGGTCTTCCCATGCCCTGCTGCTTTCTGCTGCAGGGAATGAAAGATGCTTTGGCATGATGATGATGATGATTGTTTGTTCCACCATGGTTACCGTCTGTTTGGAAAACAAATCTGTTTATTCCCACAAGACCAACACTAAGCCGTCCCTACTTGCCAAGGAAAGTTTTTTTTGTGTATGTGCAGCCATCATCCAAAAATTAGCCTGTAGGCAAAAATTGGGTAATTATGCATTTCAAGAGGTTGGGATGGCTTTTGTACCACACATCCTTTTATTTATTCTATCTAACAAATTTTATTGCAGTGGATTAACCCAGGGCTATACTCTAAACAAAATTTAATTTAATGTTCACAAAGGCTGTCGAATATTGAACACTTAGCAAATGCTGGCATACTGACTTTGACTTCAGCAGCTGGAGGAGCTTACAGTATGAGTCACGATGAGAGCAGTCCATGGATTTACATCTTGTGGATAACTTAATGAAGCAGATGTGACTCCAAAGCTTCTCATAGGAGAATGTAAACTGGAACATGAACCCCCAAAGAACCTTAAAAGAGCAACCAATTGAAAGATTGATCACATGTAGATGAGGGTGTATTGCATTGCATTACCTCATATAGGTGTTTTTATATTTCTGGTGTACATTGTCAGCAGTCTGGTCTAGCACAACTATGTTGGCCTAGCTTTGTTCTAAGCCTCTGGGCACATCAGCACTGTTTTTTTTTTTCCATTGTAAGCTGCATTATTTTTCCAAGTTTACATAACGCATAGCAAACACATCACACATATTCTACTTCAGCTCAGTGTTTTTAACTGTCAGTTTGTCTTTTGTTCTAATCCCACACAAATCATGTTCATGCTGTGTTCCAGTTTGCAGGGAGCAGTCTGGCGTGATGTAACGTCACCCAAGCTTTGTTGTAGGCTAAGAAATTGAAGTTAGTCCTTTTCTAATGATTTAGCTTTCCTATGAAATCACCTATTTCTCCTTTCGTAACATTCTAAAAACTTGTATTTAATTCAACATATTGTACTCACACGCTTGTGATTTCCAAAAGGATAACAGCAAACAAAACTTGGCTCAGCAACACAACAGTCAGAACGATGTTTGCGCAGTCTGGGTGAGAGAGTGTGCATGTGTGTGTCCATCTGTCACAACCTGTTCATAGCAGTTCTTTTGCTTATTGATTTTCTCAATATATCTCTTCAGTTTCATGTACTGTCTCTTTTCTACTCCCTTGCCACTGATCGAACGGATGTCCCCCCCTGACTTCTCATCGGCTGCTCTTTTTAGACCTCCTCAGGCAGCCAGTCCTCTGTTTGTTTTGTAGTGGAAATAATGATCTCAGGTCTGTAACATTAGAAAATACCACTTGTCTACATGCCAGTGTTTACTGTAAATCAGCTGCATTCTGCATTAAAGCATATACTACAGGTTTGCTATTTCAGGGAAAATTTGTCTTTAATCACATGATTAAGTTTATGTTTGTTTATCAGTACACTGGGTGACTCATGTTATTCCCAGACTCATCTTGGCTTTAGTAAACACACATACATCTGGAGCAGACACTTGCTTACGTAACTGATTTATAGTGTTGCTCTCAGATTTCCCATTTGAAGTAAATGATTCGCTTGCACATTGTCTTGATACTCCCTAAACAGTGTGACGTGTCTAATTACAGCTCAATTATCCGAATTATCAATGTAGAAAATATGACGATCTTATGTGAGTTTTATACACCCCTTTCGGAACTTGGCATTTCTGTCACGATCACAGGCTTTGTAATTAAATAGGGTTTGTCTGCGCATGGATCATTGCTTTCAGCTGATTAAGGAGTGATAGGAAAGACTATATAAATCAAAGACAACCAACCCAACTAATTAGCTGTCCTAACCATTACATCCACTAACAACCGCTGGAGGTGGTTTCTCTTACATAATCAACTTCATTATTAGATTGTGTCACTGCAGCTTGTAATGGATCACATCTGATGTTAAGCCAGCTAAGCATTCTGGGACAAAAGGCATATTGTGTCATTAAATTCTCAGTAATTTCAAATTTGAACAGGATACAAATACAGGAAGCCTATCAGTGCTGCTGTAGGTTAAAACAAACTTATAGCTATTTTTTTAGACATTTGTTCCCAAGGGCGAACGGGAGACTGGGTCATTTCAATTACTGAGTCTGCTGAAACACTTTGGCTCGATTCTAATTTGTCTTTATATCAATTAATAAACCTTGACAGCAACATTACAGCAAGGTACAAACTATAAGTATGAAGGACATGTCGTTACTTAATAATTTAATTATAGAGAATCTACATCATGTGAATACAAAACAACTACATCCCCCTCATGTGAGCAACACTCAGGACACAAAGCCGGAGAGATAATTCTCTAACTGCGAAAAATCTGTGGCAATTGTCTGCGTTGAGTAAAGATTTTGCCCTCAAAAGGTTCACCTTCAGAGTGTGGCTATTATGTTTCTCCTGATATGAGGCTGATGCTAATCAGTGTGGATTGTATTTTATGCCTTAAGGCAGGAAAATGTGCTGATGAGAGCCCCACAATAAATGAACCTTATCACCTAATGGCATCTCGGTCCACCCTGTGACTTACTGAAAAAGCCCTTGCTAAATGTCACGGGCAGGCAGAATGCACATGTGAGATAATTAGAGAGAAATGAATGGTCCACAGATGGATTGGTCAGTCATCATTATTGCTGATGGCAAACTCAGGGGTCTCTTAGAAACGCTACCACAGATTTCAAATATCATCTTCATTTTGAAGCACGGAAAATCTTTTGATTAATGTTCAAATGTGATGATTAAAAAAAGTAAAACTATTGACACTAACCTACAGTACAACTCTGTTAACATTAATTTGTCATGTATTTGTTACTTGTGGCTCCACAACTACAACTTACATCGCACAACAGAGCTCTGAACTCATCTCAACACATGAAATATGTCTGCAAACTTTTGCTCTGTAGCATTGGTGCCCTGCTGTGTGAAGTGAATGCAGTAAATATTAAAAAAGTACTTCTCTATAATTGCATTTAAACAATAAAATATCGCTATACAGATTTCCTTGTATCAAAACCCCGGGCAGACAGAATTGTCACTAATTGTATGCTAACTGTATACTTGTAAGAGGTGCCTGCTGGCATAGATCAAGAACACACCATTATTCTTTAATGTCACATTATAAATGTTGTTAATAAGTCATATTACACAGTCTAAATCTACCTTGCTGAATGGAAATTTAAAAAGCTTCAAGATTTTATGTTCAAGTTATGGCTGAAACTAACAGGTAAATTGTTAGACAGAGGACACCATGCTTTTGATTTAATTATTTCTAATTTAATCCAAAATGTATAATTGAAATCAAACAGCAGAGTGAGACATCAGTCCAAAAAATAAAGGTAGCTGTAATCTCAGGCTAATTGCATGTATTTTTGGTGCCCATATTTGAATTTTAAAAATAGGGTAATTTTATAGTGAGACATTAAATAATTATTCCCTTGCCCCGCAGTGCATCAGCCACTCCTGGTGTGTCAGAACTTTCTGTTCAGAATCATAGATTGTGAAGGTGATTAGTGGTTGATTGTCGGTACACTGCAAAGAGGTTTTAACAGTAATTGCCCCCTAATTAACCCTCCAGGGTGAACACAAATCTTCTCATAAAAATAAAGCAATTTTTGGCCCTATATGCAGGTTTTAATAGACTTCACCTCTACCTTGTGATATCGGAATTATCACTTCAACCAAATACTTCAGTATGCTTGTTTGTGTGTTTTTTTTTTTTTTTTTTTTTTTTTTTTTTTTTTGGTATGGAAACACCCCGTGGAGTGGGGCTAAGTAGGCAATCACTCATTCTGAGTAACAGCAGAGGTGAAATGTAAGTAAACTCTGTGAATGTGCATGACCACCCAAGTGCCAGATGCTGGAATCCGGTGCCAGCTTGGCATGTGAGTGGCTCACTAAATCAGAAGAGTGGAATCCATTGGCCTTTCTCTGATGGCTCTGTCGCTCATTCAAACCGGCAGCACTTCTGCACAAGACTTTCTTCGATCAGGGAAAGCAGCCAGCTGGGACAGTTCCAGATTCATTATTGGCATGAAAAGATAAACAAATAATGAATTTTAAAAAATAGCAATGAGAATAGGACCGTGGGGAGGTAACTATGGTATTAGAGAAAAGAAAACAGTGTCCTGTAAGCAGCAGATTATGAAAACATTAAGCAACAATTACCGTAATGAGAGTTATTGAAGCGGCAAGGTAGCAGACAAGCTGTGTGCATCTGGTTGCTGCATCTGGCTGCAGTGGCAGAGCATCCAAAGGGGCAGTAAGGCATTCATTTGTTACAGACATTCCTTCCCTGTGGATGGAGAAATGGCATGTCAGTAATTGTCATGTACTGAAAATGATCTCACAGGCTGCATATTGATGCATGCAATTCTATGGATACTATGTGCACAGTCAGAAATTTTGAAGATGCCATTTAGGGTAAATTGAGGGAAAGGGTTTCAGTGGGCAATTCATATCCCTCCCTCTGTGCTAAGAGATGAGCACAAGATAGATGTTATCGATTGCTGATTGGACTCAGATCTTCATCTTTTATTTTGGCAAAAATAGCTCGAGAAAGAAGCCAAACTTGGCTCCAATGCAGAACCAATGCAGAAATGATATTATTTAAACTAATGCAGCAGTCTAACTTTATCTGGACCATAATGTCTGCTGCTTCAAAACCATTTTGATTGGGATTATGTTATCTAATACAAAACAAAGTGGATTTTGTACAGCTTATGTATAATACCACAACCCTTGATTTGATAAACTGGCTTATCATTGCTGTTGCCGTTAACATCTCTGTATCTTCCATACATTCAACCACAGAGCAGCGTGCACTCCCTATAAAAAAAACAAACACAAAAGATTTCACAGCATTAAATTAACATTTCATGTTCATCTGTTTTTACATTTAGTTGACCTGTTGACAATATCTGGTTGCAAATCAGTCGATCTTACTAATGTCTGCTGGAGGAAACAAATTGAGTATTTATCAAAAATGACCTTTTCACCTGATTAAGATCAGTTCATACCAAAGTATTTGTGTTTTGTTTTTTTTTTTTGTTTTTTTTTTTTTTGTTTTTTTGTTGTTGTTTTTTTTTGTTTTTTTTAACAATCCCTCTCAGTCCCAATAATACTTTGAAACTGTGGTCCTTATCCATATTATGGCCCTATCCTTGATGCAGTTTTCAAGTCTTTGAAATGATTATTGTTCAAGACTACAATCTCCAATAATCATATAGACTCCATCGCCTCTACTACAATTAACTGCACAGTGCATGTAATGATGACAATAAACTGACATTATGTGTTTTATTCATATTGTGTTGCATTCAGTTCCATTTCCTTGTTTTGTCACTGACAATTTAATGTACAATATTGAATCCTACCCTCTCGGCACACAGCAGCCCATTTAATCACAGAGTGGGATTAAAGCTGAGCAGCCCAGCCCCATATGAGACGTACAGTAACGTCACTCGCTACTAGGGACTCAAGATGGATGGGCTGGGCTATAGTCTGGATGGAACGCCTCCATTGGGCCGTTTGGCCTGGTGGAGCCCATCAATCAGGGCAGCACCAGAGGTCTAGGCTGAGGCTGTGTAATGATGCGAACAGCATGTGGCCAAGCCATCCCTGGCTGCTCAGGTGTAAGGGTCTGCCCTGTCCACCGGTCCTCTCAGCTCCTTCACCACTATCATCCATCATGTGCCAGCCAGATTCACAGCATGCAACAGATTTCAGTAGGTTTGATGTGATAAGATAACTTCAGCTCAAACTCAAGACAAACTGTAAATGGAGTTCAAGATTAAATATGTTGTTTTTTTTTTCTTTTTTTTTTTTTTTTTGGAGAACAGTTGTGTTCATCAACTCAGAATCATTAGGGGTTTTTTTTATCATCTCAGTTTTTCAAAGCCGTGAGTGTAGAACTGTGGTACAAGTCAAAAACTCAAACTGTGACCTCCTGCTACCTCTTATAGTAGCTTGTTCCGGGAAAATAAGTAATGGCAGCTTGGGTAGTGTGATCCTCGACAAGCATTGTGTTTGGATATCAAGTCTTTCAAATGGAAAGCGGTGCAGAGGTGAAGACCAGATAGACAACTTTCCCCATTAGTAGTTGTACAGGAAGTTGCCATTAGCCATTTTTTATGTGCCCCATACTTACGACTGTATAGATGCTTCAATCTTTCTATAAAGTTCATTAAAGGACATATTTTACTGCACATTATGTGCTTTATACCCCTCACACAAACATATTATGCTCCTGGAGGTAGGTGGCCTTATGAGTCCCATAAAGCAGGCCTCATGAATATGATTGTAAAAGCTGCTGCTCAGTATGGACTCAGTGTGAGGGGAAGGTCATTTGGTAGAAAGCATGCACTGCAAAAATGTATGCTTATAAAGATGTCTTTGGTGGAGTTTCCAGGCTACCGAAATACATCTGCTGCGGCCTAATGGACCTCTTTCCTGTGCTGGAAGCGATTTCTGGGTTGGATTTCAGTAGGCCTGCGTTATGGGACTGAATTAAAGCCAAACCCTTTCTTTGGTCAAGGATTTGTTTTACGCTGTCGTGAGGAGGGCAACACTCAGCCACCAACAGCCCTGAAATTCCATTATAAACGCAATACTCCAATTATTTTTTGGTTTCATTGCGATCATAAATTGAGTGTACATGTGGGGTCAGCAAGGTAAATGAGCATTGACAAGTGGCGTATGAATCCTGCTCTTGTCTCCTACTTGTTCATTTAACTGCATGCAAGACCTTTTGGTATTTGTATTTCCATGAATGTGATAATGAAGGATGTTGAATCAACTAAGCATTTTCCATTTTTCTTATGTAATCAATGTCGAATGATTTTTAAAAAAAGGCAGCACGTATGAATGGCTGATAATTGCTTTTTGTTCTTCACTGATGATTACTAGGTTATGGAGGCATGGCAATTTCTGATTAAAACCTCAAATTGGATTTCAAAACTGGGATTTGAGGTGTGAGGAGGAGCTTTATACAATGCATTTAATATGGATCTTAAATTCTGTTCTTTTTTCTGAAATTCAGGAAATCATTACGAAGTATGCTTTTAAAAGGTTTATTAATTTGATATTGATTGTTTCATTTACATGAAGAGGGATTTCACACTCTTCTAAAATTGAATGAGTAATATCCTAGGAAATCCTTGTAAGCCTATAAACCCCAGAGAAAGAAAATTTCCTGATAGAGTTACGGCACCTCTAGTGCCTATTTTTTCTATGTCACATCTTGTTAATCTCATCCATATTTGGGCATTTAATCAGTGAGACCTTACTGAGTGAACTTCATAATTAAAGAATGTATTATTATTCTGACTTTAATTACATAACTTTGTTTTAATTAAAAATACCTTTCCCCATTGGGAGCATAGTTTGACTGCCTTTTGTGTGCAAAGGTGTAAAAGCAATTTCTTACCCTGCACAAGCGTGATTATTCTAAAGTTCACTAACCCATATTTCAGGACGTACTCCATGACCTTGAAAAAAAAGCGATTGACTATGACGGTCTTGTCTCTCTGCCTATCACAGCATGCAAATTGCAAAATTGTATGCTCCATTACTGCTTGTAGTTGCCTCCAATCTCCTCACAGCATTACACATTTCCTATACTATGTCCAGACATAAAAAGAGCTCCTGGCCACTGTAATCTGGGGGTTAATAGCAGCCTTTTATAAAGGGTGGTGAGGGTGAACGTCCTTTTTGCAAAGAGAGGGGCAATGTCCAGAGATTATTAAGATGTGTTGCCAAGACATAATGGGGTTCCAGCACATTACATACACCTCTCTATGTCATTAGGTTTTGTCAGGCATAAAAACACTCATTTTACTAATATGGACAAACCATTCTTCATTGGCATGAGAACTGGGGAACTGAGCACAGTCCAATCAAGTCATCACTGTGTCATGGATGACCAGGCTCATTTGCTGTACCACCATAGATGGCACTGTTGCACTGCTGACAGGCTGACTGACAGCACATTGATGTGCCAGTCATAGAGCACAGATTGTGGTGTCACTCCAAATCTGTGCATTTGCTGAAAAGCTGTGGTTCCAGATTAGCAGTTAAAAACCAATATTGAAAAGCTAAAAAAAAATAATAATAAAATAAAAATACAAACTTCCTGCTTATTCATCTGTTCACTTTGTATTTTATGTAAGGGATCAAATTCATCTCATTTTGTTGTAGAAAGTAGTGAAAGAATATGTAAAAATTTTAAAATGATGTAATTATGAGACACACTTGGAGCTTCACTTTGTGATGTTGTTTGGCCACTTTGAAAGAAGAAAATAATGTAAATTTCAAATGAGTGGGACTGAGGCACTTTATCTTCATTTCCAGTAGAGCTTCAGGTGCTTGTTTGCTGTGAATTATACATAGAAATATGAGGTGTCATTCACCTTGACAAGTCTATTTTCTGCCCTGTGTTGGTTGTCAATCCTTTTTTCTGAGATTTAAATTGTTGCACGTACCAATTGTTGAATAGCTTTGGAAAAAAAAATAAATCAAGACATGTAATGAAAAGCATTAATCTGTTCTCTCATCACAGTTTAAACAATCTGCAGATAAAGCATATCGACAGCGTGTTATATTGAGATCCACATTTTTCCATGATGTTCTATTAAACCTAATAAGATGAAGCTTGCAGGTAGTTATTGTAAAAGGTAGAAAGACAATTATTCCTGTTATATGTAAGCCATCAATTTAGATCTGATTTGAACAATCACAGATTTATCCAAAATGGGTTTCAAGCCTTCATAGGTAAATACTCAGCGTCCTTGTGTGGGCGTTAGGCTGCATCACTATACTGTAGATATGAGAATTAGAGCTGCATTTCAAAAGGATATAAGGTACTTCAATAAGCGATTTGCTGAGGCGAACAGCCTACTCACGGCAGGCCACTCAGGCCTTTGCTAGGGCTGTGGGCTTGTCTGCTGGCTCTCCAATTTAACAAACTGATGTTTTAATGAGCCTGGATCCAAGGGACAGAACTGCTATTCTCATTTGAGTTCCTTGCTGAAAAAAATCCAGAACACCTGGTGCTGAATAAATGTATGGTACTTGCATAACAACATACTATTGCCCCCGGAGAAAGAAAATCGTCTTGTTATCCCCATCAGTTTGTCACAACTAAGTCAAGCATTAATTGTAATATTGAACCTAACCCATACATGCACTGAAGGTAACACCGACATTTCAGTTTGGAAACAAAACACGAATTGTAAATTGAATATTGATGAAATGACATTCTGAATTATGCAATGAAAACATTGAGCCGCCATCTCTCGTAGTCTGGGTGATAAGGATTACCTCTTCACCCCAGCCATAACAAGCATATCAAGCAGGCGACTTGGCTCCAGTCCTTTGACTCCTTTTAGAGTAGCTCTCCACTCTGATGTGCACGATCACAGAAGTGTGATGTGTTCTGAGATCAAGAACGCTCATGCTCATACATTGTGAGACTGGCCTCATTAGGGTCAGAAAGTTCTAGTTTGGAGACTTTATCCATGCCACAAAGGGTCTGTGAATCATTCTCTGAATCACGTTTGCTGGGGCAAAGCACCACACTGTAAACATCAAAGTTACTTTGAAAGGATGTTCTCCGCTATGATTAAGACACTGACCCAAGGTACCATCATAAAGTCCAAGATCAAATCATTTACTGTGAAAAAGACAAGACAACACGTGGGGGCCAAACGTATTTATATTCAAATTTTGGTTTATCCTTAATATCTTTTGGTTTACTGAAAGTCTGTTTATCACCTCTTCAGTGTAGGAATAGAAATAATTTATTATGCAATGCAAATGGCAACATGGGGCTATTTTTACCAGTCTCTATAGCCTAGTTAATAAAAAGGAAATTAATCAACACAATACACTGTCATGTCGAAAACAACATGAAGTGCATGGCAATGAGAGGGGAGATTGTAACTTTAACAGCCTATTCCTGAATTGTCATTAAAAACACATCACTGAACTGAATTGCCTCAGAGTACCACATAGCTGAATCCTTTCAGCCAGACTTCACATTGTTTATATCGCCTAAATACTTTCAAATGTTTTTCTGTTGTTTTTAAGTAACAGAAAACCTGAAACCAAAAGCACAAAACAAAACAGCTTTCAAAACAAAACAGTTTGTCAAAGCTCACACCACACTTTATACCTTACATATGTAGACTGAATTTGATAATTAAGATATGATCTATTTTGCAGACTCAGAAGCCATGTTGGTTCTCCCACAAATTAAATAAAGTTTTGGGTTTTTTTTTTTGGTCTTAATCTGAAAGAAAATGGGTGGACATGTTTCCTGCTCATTTTGTATGATACTATCATTATGTTTCATAGCAACATTTATATATAGCATAAAATTTTACATATGTATCGTGTAAATAAATGCATTTCATTGATAGTGAGTCATTTCATTCGGATGTCATTTAAATGGCGCAAAAATGACGTCACTTGCGGTTACCATCTTCGTTTGGATTAAGAGTCTCAGTCTGGGGAAGGCGCTAAAAATCTTTTTCGTGGTTCAGTGGACGGAATATGTTTTGATTCGGACGGTCAGAAGAGTCTTTGAAGGTTGTGGAAATACCTTCAAAGCAGCAGTGAGTGCTATGAAACGACCTCCTGGGGTTTTTAAAGATCGTGCGGCGTCATGAGGAAACCAGGTGAGTGGCCTTGGCTCTCTGCCAACTCAGACAGTGTCTAGTTTAACTTGTTTACTTACGTAACCTCCTGAAACATCAAACAAACAAATTTTCTTTCACTATGGTCTTGTCATATTTGTAAATATAATGATGTACATTGCATTGTAACTTAAATGTTTAGCTGGTGCTGGAGTCGTGCATTATTGCTGTATAATAGAGAGATCAATGTCTGGTCTCCTGTTAAATTGTATTAATTTTGTTTGTCTGACTCTATAATTGTCTAAGGTGGGATTTAATTGACATATTTGAGATGCGTGTCAGTTTTAGAATAGATTTTGCTCGACTGTATTCGACCTCTTAATCACATTGCCTAATCTTCTTTATTGGAGCCTTTTCACAGCTGTCAGTCTTCTTCACAAAACCTTGTACTTTTAGTGTAAATTAAGCTAGACTTTAAGAAATCAGATCCAGATATTAATTTAAAGATTATCTTGTAATATAGCTGATAATCTTCATGAAACTGTGATAAAAAGCTATTTGGCAAAGAATGACTGATTATTGGTAATCTTTGGTGTAGTAGAGGCCTTAAGTTTTCTTATATGAATGTCACACTTCTTTCTGCACAGAAACAAAATGTTTTTTGACAGATTTTTTGAGCAGGAGGTCAGTGTTAGTAGCTGTACACTCAGCAATAACAGTCAGTGCAAATTAATCCACAAATGTTTAAATGTTTACAGAGTAAGTTGCAGGTGTTTGCAAATTGTTCTGTATTTTTGTGGATGTTATTTTACACAACACAAATGTGCTGTGAATCCACTAATTGGAAACTCATGAAGAAAGAAACGTTTTTCTAAATCCTTGAATGTGACTGGCTGAAATGGAGCAAGCTTGACTTCTTGTCTTCTAATCTGATTTGGATACTCTGGAAAGGTCTTACCTAATCACATTAATGTCCAAAAATGGATTATACAACTTTATGAGATGTCAGCGGTCATTTCAATACATCACAGAATTAATCAGATCTTTTCTTTTTCGTAAGTTTGGGAGGGATCTCATACATCTCTCTCTAAACAAGGAACAGAAGTTAATCAAGTGGGATTGAGCATATCAATCATCTGGTCTCTTCAAGGGTCCATGTAGACTGCCAGAGCACATGTCATCATTCATTTTCAGCCATTTCACTTGCTAAATAAACAGCCCAGCAGAGGGTTTGGCACCTATTTTGAATTTACATAAATCTAATTGCAGGCGATATATTCAGATCTCACCTTTACCCCAAGACAGCCTTCAGTCCATGTGTTGTGAATGGAGCAACCATCTCTAGTGAGTGCTTAGCAGAGGGTACTAAAAGTGGTTGGCAGGCTTTGTTTGAGTGCTCCCACACATATTTACGGTGTAAAGTTAATTGTTTATCAACAATAAATGTAAGAAAAGAAACTATAATGGCAGGATCTGAGACACATTTCTGATTTTACTCACAGTGACTTGCAGGAGACGACATTTTTGTGACAATGATGATGTGTAGTTGTTTAATGGCTATACAATTACTGCAACACATGCACTTGGCTGTCGTTTTATTAGGAACATCTAGCGAAGCCTAATACAGTCAAATACAACGGTCCAGCTCAACTTCGTGAAAAGTTTGGAGGATGGACTTTGTGGTGCTGTTGAACTGTATTGTGTTATACAGAGAGGTGTTTCTGTTATTTAGCTGATCTTCACTGATCTAAATGGTGTGGACAAAATAATAGAAACACCTGTCAGTATAATGCAATACAATTCAACAGCACCACAAAGTGCAGCTTCCAAAAAGACCATAAAGTTGAATCAGCACATCTCGGTGGTGGTTTCATCTCAAACTCAACATTATAACCATCATGAAGGATTTATGGCAGGGCCGATGTATTGGACTGTATTAGTTCTAACTAGGTGTACCAAATAAATTGCCAACTCACTGTGTTTTTGTGATTCAGGTTTAGTAAAATCATTTTGGTTAAGTTGAGGGTGAATTGTGTTTGTACAATTTTGGTTAGACTATTGTTTTTATATTTTAGTTACCAGTTTGAAAATATTAACTGGCTGCCATTTTTCCACGTACATGTGAAGTTAATAAGGGACCTTTCTTTAAGTAACTGCAAATTTCCGGCAAGTACAGGTGTGATTGACGCTTAATATGCCTTCTGGATAATGAAAATTTACTTTCTCTGTACTAAATTACTGTACCATGCGGTGGATATGGTTTTACTGTAGTTAAACTTCTGACACTGATATTAGATAGTAGAGTTTAGCAATGATTTGCAGACAGCTGTAATCTGTGAGTAACATATTTCTGACTTTCAGTGAAGAGGAGAAAATGTAAAGCAATAGAAAGCGGTCAAGAGAGAGTCAGACCTGATGTGGAGTGGGAGCTAAAGTGTGTTCTGTTAACAAAAATGAGACCACTCATGAAAGCAAGCGCAGGGCTGTAGTAGGTGGTAAAAATGACACCCACTGCATTTTCATTTTGTGCAATATGAACACCAGCTGCCTCAGAAATATTATGCAAAGTACATGTAGGTGGGGGGATGAAAGGGGGTAAAGCTATAGATCTGAATTTCAGAATGAGGCAATTAAAGAATTTTACAGAAAAACCTGCAATTGGATAGATCATCTTTTTGTTCATGAACTTCTAATGAAAAAAAAAGTCAGCAAGTTTAGCAGTTTGTTTTCAAACGGTTGCACATGATTCAGCTCATTATTAACACTTGATACAACATATAGTGCGTCCAGAGGCTTTTTAACGATTTAGCTGTCAACCGATCAGAAGCTGTACCACCAGGCAATCGCACATGTCGTCTTCAGGATAACAGATTTTAGCATCTGAGTTTGAATCTATTATCTGTCCATTAATTCTGACTTAACTGGACCTGCTTGCATCAGTGTGTGGAATATTTACATGTTTTGATAACAATCACAGAGGACAGGAAACTAAAAATGACAAAAATGACTAATAAGGTAATCACAGGATTCTTCCACCCATCATTGCCACAGTGAGATCTGCTTTCTGGTTTGCATCATGTAAAACAGTGTATGTCTTCGCGTTGTGCATTAACACTACTGGGGCTCCATCATTTTCTTAAATTGCTTGTATTCCTTGGCTGATTGACTGTGACATATGCTGTAGTTTTGAGATAATTTTGCCATGAGATGATAGTGACATTTTGTCACGCTGTCCAATAAACTTCCCCAGAGGTTTTCAGTCTTCAGATTCAACTCTGCATTACTGCCTCTGATAAAAGGAAAGTCCTCAATCTCAAAGTCACCTCCGAGCTGTAATATGGTCAGCTTTGTAGATTGCATGCAGGCTCTTGTTTTCAGTTTGGCTGGCTTTATTTTTAGTGCTTGTTTTGAGGTAGTGAGTGGCTGTAAGGCACAAACTGGTCGCAGACTTGACTGAGATTCAAATTGTCATTTCGAAAGTGACAAGGTGCTGATTTGCCGGCCTGGCACTGAGCGATTGGACATCACTGTTGACAAATGGGCAGTGGAACAAAACTGGCAGGATGCTAGGGAAGACAAAATGCCTTCAGCCAGAGTTTTTTTTCTTCTATCTGTTATCACAGCAGGACAACAGGTAGTTAAAATTCCTGAATTTACTGATAGTATAATCGTTTTGCTCGCAGCTGTTTCTGTGTCAAGCACACCTCGAGCAAATATTTATCTACTGTACTATTCTTGGATTTTCAAACTACAGTCATTGTCAGTTATTTGTATGATGTGTATTCGGACTCTACAGGCTTCACTAATGGGTTTGTCTTTACAAACCCACATTTATTTTGTTTAATCTTATGTTTGTAAATGTGAATGTATGTAATCAAGAAGTCATAAGAAAAACTTACATGAATATTTCATGCATGTTAAGCCGCTGTAGCGGCTTCACCAGTGTGTTTTGCAACAAGTACATCAAGAGTGTATTTATATGTCAGATTGTCCTCAAGAGTGGACAAAAAGGTTTTGCTGGCCTAAAATAGATTTATTGGAATTTTTTAGGGTAAAATTAGGGTTAAAAATGTTCACCTCAGCAAAACCATGATTAAAACTTTATCCTAACTGTAAGTACAATAATTCTCATCGAATAAACCCTGCATGTGCCAGCAAAAAGCCAAATAGGTGTCATGGTAAAGTTGTATTGTTTTAATAAATACAGAAATTAAAAGCTACATGCTTTTAGCTACAGCTAAAATGTGTTATTGCCTACAGTACCTCCAGTAATCCAACCAAACAAGGAATGAAATGCTGTGTGTGTGTGCATGAGGAAAGGAGGCCTGAGGGATTAGAGAGGAAGGGATAAGATGCAGATTGCTGTCGTTTCTGGAGGATTTTTTTTTAAGTGACCTGGGGAGTGCAGTGCTTTCACAACCTCTGCATGTATTTATGGCCACTTCATTCATAAATTAAAACTTAAATTAAGGTAGACTTTACAAAAATTGTTGTAATCTGAAAAAGAAAAAAGAAAAATTTGAAACTCACGTTAAGATTTAAGTAAAAACGAAGACAAATTCAGTATATATGCTGTTTAGTTTTTCAGCTGTGGAAATGCTAATTCTAACACTATAATAGTTCTAATCTACACCTCTCTCTGTGTATAAAAAAAGATGCAGGCATGACTCCAGTTAAATGTGTTTGCAACAAGTGACATTCACCAAAGTTGAATGAGGCCTGTAGCCCACTAGACATGACTTGGCTGACTGTGGTTTATATCACATTCCCCTGTTGAAAGCTAATGCATTATTCAATCCAAGCATTGCTTGAGATTCAGAATAAGAGTAGAACACCCATTCACACCCATTCACCAAAGGTCGGATCAGATCCTGGTTCCTGCCCTGAATTTTCAAAATAAATTCTGCAGACAGAATGTGACTAGGTATCCCTCTCAGAGCCTGTCTCTGCTCTGGCAAGAAAGCAATCTTATGAAAAAGGAAAGGAGAAAACATGTTGAAATTCATCTTCCTCTGAGTCAAAACCAATCCCAGCTATTGATACAGATAAGACTGCACTTATAATTGAATCAAAAGGGAAACTGCAGTTTTAACGTGTAAAATATAAACAAGAGAAAGTGGGTATTTTCGTTGCATTGCATTTTTTTTTATTATTATTTAAGTGATTCATCGATGAGTGCAGATAATTTCATATTGAAACAAATTACAGATTTTAATTCTTTTTTCAGGGTAAAATAGAATTAATGATACTATTTGTTTGCTTTAATATATGTTCATTATTAGTATTGGTGTTGGTATTAGTTATTGGTAAGAGAAAAAGTATGAAATAAACACAGGACAATATCACTGAGGTTTTCATTTTATAATGAAATAAATTTCTGGCTGTCACACACGTTGTCTTGTCAACTGCTAACAAGCAGCTGGACCCCCTGCTTTAAATCTGAGGACATTAGGTGCTCCTGACCTGCAGCCGCTTGTTTTAAACTTGTGAGCATGTGGTTGGGGGGACAGCTCACACCTCCCATTAGGTGAGAGGTGAGGAACCAATTACCTGGAGATATGTCTCAGGGCAAAAAAATATTATTGTCAGCTTGTCATAAGGTGAGAAATGGTGTGTGTGTGTGGGGGGGGGGGGTGCACAGTGGTGACAAATCACAAGGTAACAATGTCAGATTGTGTTATCTTTTAATTTCCTCCCCAGATCTAATAGAACTGACAGTGGGACTCATAATCACAGTATATAGACTACTATACTGCAACATCACTTAATCCTACCAACCTGTTGATCAGTGGTTGTTTGTCACTTCCTGATCAGGACAGCTGCTTCTCTGGAAAGTAGATGGGATGCAGCTCCTTGCTCAAGAGAACTTCAGTGCAGTGAATGCTTGGCAACACGGTGGAACCTAACCAAGGTATTTCACTCTCTTTTCACCACATTAAGATTGTCCTTCACAGCACATGATTGTAATAACAGTAGTTTACATTTGTACTGTTAAACCTGCATTGCATGTTTTATTTGGCTACCTGGAGGCAACAGAAACAAGCTGAGTTATAACACGACTTATTATTACTTTTTAAGTTGAAAAGATGATGCTCCAATTTCTATGTTGTGAAATATTTCCTTCCACCTGGCAAATGTGTGTCCAAAGTCTCCTTTTAGCTCTGTTTCGGTGTCCACTTTTAGCTCATGAGAGAGATATCTGCCTCTTTAGCTGCTAAATGCTTTACTATGTGCACCAGGTGGTTGACAGCTTTGCTGAATGCAAAGTAGGTAGTGTACATTAGGTTTTTAGAGCTTATTTGCTGAAAACGTCGGAGAAGACGCTATGAGAGCAGTGAGGCTGAACCAAAACAGTAAAATGGACAACCGAAAAAAAGCGCTTAATGGTGCTAAAACACTCTTTAGGGGGGAGAGGAACTGTAGAGTCGGGTGATAATTTTCTGTGGGTTCATCACTGTGAGTGACGCCGTTCACACACAAGCAGTCATGTGATCCGTTGTCACTACAAAGATATGAATAACTGACTACACAGTGAAATCACATTGAAGTGTTTCCAGAGAAGTCAGAACAATTTGACAGCAAATCTATAAAAAATAATTAAAAACACAAAGAATAAAATTTCAGATTAAATCAAATAACAAGTGGTCCTCTCTAGTTTCACTATTCTGAGCTGACATTCAGCAATCATGCAGGATGGAAATCCATGGCAGAAGAGACAGAGATACAAATTTCCCTGCTGACAGTAGCTTCGGTTGACTATAATGCAACACACACACAAGACATGATTCATTTTGAGTAAGGGATATGAAAAATTTGATCTCTTGCTCTCACAATCACTGTCACTGTCTCTGTCACTATCACTCTCCCCGCCTACACACAACACCCATGGCTGACAGCAACAGGTTCATAGGAGGTCGCCAGTAGTCTGGGAAATGTACAAAATCATGAACTGAAGTAGATAAGACAGGTTGAGGAAGAGTGCACGTAACAAGAAAAACAGTTCATCACAAAATAACTTCTGAAATCATCGTAGATGGGTGATATATAACAGTGTGACTGTATCTGAACATGGAATTATTTTTATACAAGGAAAACAGGTCAGCAAGACATGGTTGTCCATTTGATAAATCAGTTGCCATGGAGTCTATTAATTCAGTGTCCTGCTGAGTCTGACTTACACCCAATGATTTATTTTGTTCTATTTTGCAAAATAGACTTAAATATCTGCAAAAATATGATTATAGCAGCCATGGCTATTGAAAACCAGAGAGCATCTGATGTAGGTAACAGGCTTTTGTTGTACAGAAAGTAAAAGCTATAAAGTCAAAAGTCTGTGTGGCCTTGGTGAATGCCAAAAACGCCTGCTACTCCTTTTATTACTGTCAGTGTGTTTAAAATGTGCCTTGCAGTGTGGGAAAGAGATGACTTCACAGCTGTATAACAGTGTGTACAATCAGTGCAAGTAGTGATGATCTGCTCAGGTAACCATTTCATTTTCACAAGACATAAACTGATAGCAACAGCTGAGACTGACAGCAGGATTTATATCCTGGCACTGATATGTACATCATTCTATATCAGCTTTCCTTGAAATGGAACAGACGGATATGTCTCTGCAGCTGTGTAAAATCCACAAGAGGTGCACTTGTATTCTCGAAGAGAGGATAGTACTGTTTTTCACAGGCAGTATATTTTATAGTTCACTTCTTTATGACACATGAGACGAAGCAAAAAGATAGGGGTCCCACGGACAAGACATTGAGATGTAGAAATGAAAATGCCGGGTCCATTTGTCATGTCACCCGTGGACAGGGCAGCCAATCAGCCAGTAATGACCCTCTCTCTTGTCTAAATAATTGTGTCATTACGATGATGAAACTAATGTAACGTCAGAAAGTATTTAGTCTCTTGTCTTGTATGGTTACTGTGTGCCTGTTAATAATAATGGACTGCGCCTGACTGTGCTGCGACAAGTTGCGTTGAACATGTGGGGTCAGATGTTGCAGTGAGTGGATGGGCCTTTTGTGTCTTTATTCTTGTGCTTTTTTCTTCATTCCTTCTGGCACGAGCAATGTGTCATGTCTTAACTCTGAATATTAAATTTGTATTAAGAGTGTTTCAAATACAGTAAAAAGGATTTATCTGGTTGAACAAAATGTATGCAGGTCATTACTATTTGTTTACTATACAACTTATTTGCTTTACTTTTTGAAAACCCAATGCTGTGAAATCTGTATTGGTACTGTACTGTGCTTAGAGCCAAAAACTAAAGATGCAGAGAAAATGCCACCAATGTCATGTCATAGTAAGAAAGAACTGATTGGCGCAGGGAAACTTGCAATACAGCTAACCTAAGATAAGGATTATCACTTGTTTTTCTCTTGCCAATAGTACCTCAGTCGTACCACAATCAATTTTACAATAGTGTGCTTGTCTTGTTGTACTGGGCAGAATATTTTCGATCAGGAGTTCACATCTGGATCACATTTGTCTTTAGCTGTATCAGTGATTATTAAGCCAAGGTACAGTATGTAACCAGTGTCACTCGATCAGCTCCTGCACTTGATTATTGCTAATGTATTAGGGTTTTTTTTTCAACTCTCTCTCATATCACTGAAACATTATTCATACTTTAATTATTGTGAGAGCAGAAATAATTAAGGAATTTTGAGTTACTAAGGCAGTGCAATTTTCCATCTTATGTTTGCTTTTGCCAAGAACAGTAAAGCCACTCATCATGATTAATATTAACCATAGAGATGGAGAAACTGCACTCATTCAAGTAGTCATCTGCATTTGCTAAAAGTGCTGTACTGCATTAAGCAGTATCTCCTGCTTTTAAAACAGGTTCTTGTACTGGGGAGAGCACTTCTCTCCACTGGCTATATTAAACAAACAGACTTTTGGTGGTTATGCAAAATAATGAGTGCTTTGAGGCAGGTACATTTTATCATACGCTGCAAGACCTCTAGATGTTAGACCAACTGTCTTTCTGTCATCAGTCTTAGTCAGTGTCCTGTCTCGGTGTGTTTTTAGTTTTACCAAACTGTCTGTTGGGGTTCGTCTGGCTGTGCTGACATGGTCTTTGTTCTGCGCACTGCTATATCAAAAAGAGCAGGGGGTAGAGTAATACAGCTCCCTGAGAGGTGAGCCTTTTAACCTCAACACAATAAAGTCAGGCATCACAATTCAAAGGGCCGCTCTACAGTCTGTACACAGTAATCTGTTCAGTCATGCGTCACTGTCACCCACATTCTCTGTGCCATCACATTTCTGTCTTGTCGTAAATACTTCAATCACAGCGTGTCTCCCCTCGAGGAATAGCACTTTCTTGGACCGGAGTGGAGGCCAGGGCAGTTTCACATTCCAGCCAACAGCTCATCCATCAGATTGAGCAATAATGGCACCTTCTGTGTCCTTATTAAGAACAGTTTTCATAAGACGCAGAGGACTTGACTTTGTGAACAACAACGGTGTATCAAAAGCTTCTGCGACACATTCCATGTGTGTCTATGCCAAATAAAGGGCAATTTGAGAATATGTTTTATGTGCAACTACTGCTGAAATCATATTTAGCAGATATAATTTGAGAACGCTGAACAAGTTGAATGTAGCTAAAATAACTAGGGCCCTTGAATCATCACTGCACTGTGGTTCAACTTCATTATAAAAGGTTCTGCTCGACAGCATCATTATCATTCAGCTCTCGTGTCAGAGCAGTGTGCTACAGATGAATGGCTTTACATACGGCAAAAGGTCATCTCCTCTGAGAAAGAATAGGACAGCGCAAACCAAAATTGCACTTAAGGAAAAAAAAAAAGCACAAATACAATTATTTGCATAGTGAAACTTAACAAAAATATAAAGGAATCTAAGTTGTCGAGATGAGGAATGCATACTGTATGATTGGAGAGAAGAGCGGAGCCGTGGGTTTTTATTACATCAGCGCAATCATTTGTCCTGGCCTCATTATTTAGAGTGCAAAACATAGATGCTGCTCCCACTTCAACGGCTCAGTTCAGGAAACATAAAACTGAAATGATGACTTCAGAGATGAGGAGGAGAGACTAAACAGTGACAATGAGTTCTGTGTCAGAAGAAGAAGAAGAGAGGGATTTGTTTCTTAGTCACACAACACATTTTTTTTTTCCTAGACTGTGCATCAGCGGGGTAACCTCCAAACAAAAGAGAGTGATAAATCTCGGACTGAACATGTGACTCATTGGCGTAGTAGCTCCGCCATTAGATCACAGCATGAGATATGTCTCACCACACTGTAGTCAGAAATGATTTCACCCAAGGGTGTTGCTGCCTTGCATTATGCTAAATATTCAAAGCAGTCGTTGCACCGCATGTATGGTCATTCCTGATACTGTCACGGAAGTCGTTTCAGAGTGAATGGAATAAAACCATTGAAATATAAACTTAAGTTGTAGATGTTATTTCACTAAATTAGGATCTGTTCTGTCTTGATGCATTTATGCCTCCCAATTTTTTTGACCCTGTTGTCCTTAGCCATCAGATCCCTTTAGTCTTTCATTTGGAAGAGTGGTCAGATTAAAGGCTAGAGGACATCTCCAGTGAGGGACTAATAGCAAATGGACAAAAATTCTTTACCTTAAATGCCATTTTAATAAGATTTAGAGCTATAAAAGTATTTTTTTTATTTGTGCTGTGACTATAACCTTATGTACCTTATATAAGGTATACTGTGAGAGTGTTGCCATTATCAAGTCTTGTCTACAAAGCCTTTTCTTTAAGAACCTGTATATTTGTGACCCTTGCGTTCACACCCTGATAAATGGGTGTTTGTATTAGACAAAGTCCTAAGCTTAAAATTTTAAGTGATTTTCCAATTTATTACAATAACATCAAGTGATCGTTTCAATTACAAACCTGATAATTAATCCACATAAATAATAGAGGTGATCCCCAGGACATTAATGCATTTCCTCATCCACACTTCATAATCATGCATAGTCACAACTTGAGCCCCCCCCCCCACAGCAGTTAAGTCACTTTTCATTTTCCTCTGGGATTAAGTGGTTGGCAGCTTTATTTACATTAAATATTCTGGACCACTGCACCACAGCCTTCATAACACGCATTTTCCTTCTTTACATGCGTTTGGTCTTTACTGGGTAAACAAGAAAGAGTTTGACTTCCCTTGTGGCCTTTATGAGCAGATGAAAAAATGAAGTTAATTAAAGTAAGTAATCAGTGCTTTCTATTTAGAAAATGACTTATTGTTTGCTTGTTTATATGCTTCAGGGAGTTTTTTCTACAAAAGGATAGAGTTCTTTATCTACAGAGAAGTCAGAGCCAAAGTAGAAGAAGGGGGGAAAACTCTTGTATGCAATGCTTGTTGTTTACCTCATTATGTCAGTTAAATCAGAGTATTTTGATTTAACGTAGTGCAACTGACAAAAGAATATTCACCTTTCACAATATATTCACTCAGTTTATTTAAATTGCCATTAATACATATTCTCACCTTGATTGACAACCCATGATTTGTCGTCCATGATTTGATTTTTATATGCAGTTGTCGAAATCCAATCCATATTACACAAAATCAGTGTCTGGTTCGAGAATAGTAGGAAAGTTTGAAAGAAAGACAACAGATGATCGTTGTTGTGTCTTTGGACAAAATTTGATTAAAGAGGTTCCCCATGCTCTGTTAATATCCTCTTTGGCTGATAGCTTGCACAGCAGACAGCAGCTTAGTAAGGCAAAGCCTCTTATTTTCTTGTGAATTGCTTGCTCTAGAACTGATAACCTGCATTAAAATTCATTAGAGTGCTAACAACGTGAAAATTTGCATAAATTAGTTGTTTTCTTTTCATTTATGTTTGACCAGCAATGCCTGTTGGAATGCAAAAGCAAACTGCCCAAAACATTTGCATTTTAGGATGCATCATGCAAAAATATGCCATAAGCTAACTGTTCTTAGGCGTAAAGAGTGAAAAACTCTACAAAAGGGCCATAATAGTATAACAGAATATTTCAGATACATTAAAGGTAAGGCAATAGAACGGTATGTTTGTGTATTGGTGCTTGCGAGGAGTGGTGGTGACATGTCATTCTTTATTTGAAGATGTTAGTTTCCAGTCTGTTGCAAGCTTGCTAACAGTTTTGTTGGTTTAACATTGAATTTGACAAGCGGTGCAATGGAACTGAAAGCGGAAACATTTCTTAATTCCAGTGAATCAGCGATAAAGCAAAGCTCTGTCCCAGCTGCATACGTTGTGAGTGTGTGGGTGTTTTGTCGATGGACAGTGTTGTTCCACAACTGGGTGCACAACAGAAATGAAGGGCCTGCTCGGAGTAGGAGAGAAGTGGCAAGATAGTGAATGATGAGTTGTGCAGCAGTTTGGAAAAACAAAACACAAAGTAATAAGTCTTTGTAAAAACTGTTTTGCTTTATGTTCGTGCTTTTAAATTTAAAATCAGTGGCTGTGTTCAAAGTTACAAATTGAAAACACACTCCTTGTATCATTTCCTGTTAGTACAAAACCATGACTTCTACCAGGGGAGCTTGACACTTGACACAGCTGGTTAAAATTTCACACTGTTCTTAGACCCAGCTATGCGCCCTTGGATATAAAAACTCGATATGCATGGATTCAGCCAAAAAGGTTGCTGTGACCTTGCCCACCCTCAGATCTGGTTCATCCTATTATACTGATGTTCATATTAATCTTGTACAGATATTAAGATTAGATAAGATATTAATCCTTTAATAACTGTAATACATCTCTCCATATGTTCTATTTAACACTCATTTTCCAATCTAAAAACTGAGTGGTACACTAATATACAAAACAAAAATGCAAAGGAGTCGTTTAACTTTTGTTCTGTTTGTCATTGTAATATCCTGAGTGGTCAGTGCACCATTTTTCATTATCCCATGATGGGCCTTGTGTTGTCACAAAGTTTTTCATCAGGCGTAAGTGAAGGGAAAGGTGAAACAGGCAGCACTGTCATGTTTTTATGGAATGACTAAATACAGAAATCGTACTCTTAATAAGAGAGGAACACACAAGTCTATACTTAATGTTCAGCTCTGCTCACCACAGGCGCCGGTAATGATTCTTTCATTTTAGATTGTCCTCATTTGATGTTGCATTTTTCATCACTGCAGTGTGAAAAATGTTCCCTCTGACAAATGAATTTCTAGACCTTTTGTGTAATTTATTCACAAAGCCCTAGTTAAAAAGAAATCGTGCTCGGGCAGCTTTCATTCAAACTGCAGGCATCTGTAAAGACAGTTTAGTGACCTGTGTCTGTACGAACATCTTATCATCTGTTATGACTCCTCTTGTCCTTAGAAACTTGGGCGATATAAACTTTTTATGAAGATTTTTGTTGTTTTGTTTGTTAAATTGGATAGATGACAATGGACAAAAAAAAACAGGAAATGTGTGTAGAGAAAGAAGAAGATGACAGGCAATAAAGCTCCCCGGCTTAATTCACAGTGATGTGATATTATGTGACAGGACTTAACTATATATTCGGAAGCAGTGAAATTATGTCCTCTACTTCACACCACTGACAGATTACTGACACATACTGCAGTCCAGTGGAAAGACGCCAGTATAAAAATAGCTTGTGTCATCTTATGATACATTAGGATCTGCAATGCTGAATCCCTTGTTTACTCCCACATTTAATCATCTCTGTTACATCTATTAATGAAACACTAGTCACTTTATAGTCAATTTTCTTCATTTTCAGTTCTATTATATAGAATAACCTGCAGCATTAAGATAGCCTTACACAACACTGGTGTTATTATAGCGTCACAGCTTGTTTACTTAAAGTGCATCATATGATTGACATGCTTTAATCCATGCATGCTTAACCATCTCAAACACGCCCACTTCTGCTGGCAGAATCTTCTAAGCCTGGCAGCAAAAAATGCATATTCAATAAAAATAGTTTTGGAGATCATAATTTCTGTGAAGAGTGAGAGAGGACATCTCGTCTTCCTCTGTGCTTTTTGTTTATGTATCAGTTCCCACAGAGATAACTTGTGGAATGAATTCAATTTCATTATTTTATTAACAAAGTCATGTTTTCATTCCCTCCCTAACAGTACAGCTGGACCACAATTGAAGAGAGCGTTTCTCATTACTTATGTTAATGGCACTGCAGCACTAATTGAAACAAGTAGAACTGCTATCCACTTTGGGCGGGGCCGTTAATGTTATTTGAGGGGAGCAGAGTGAAGGACACACACAATCTTTGTGATTAGCTTTCATTATTCTAAAAGCTGAACTAGTGTGTTCCAAAGCTTACGTAAATGCTGTTTTGAACAACTTGCTCAAAGTCATTTTTTTTTTATGTTGACAAACAACTCTGCAATTTTGTATTCTGTTAATTCCTCATTCTTTATTTATGAAACTCTCCAGCTCCTGCAAATATTTATTTGCATTTATCATTTACTTTTTACAGATTCAACTGTTTTTTTTTTCATTACTATCACAGCAACAACAGAATATGAAAGGTGTGACAGATATTGATTTTACTGCCTTCTCTTCTTTACACACCTAAATATTTTAAAAGCAAACAGGACTCTTAATGTATCATAAGACCTTCTCTCTGCGCTAAAGAGGGCTTTTGATTTGTTTTTTATATTTTAAAATTTTATGTGTGTGCTAGAGCTTGCTTGGAGCACGTGGACATGGAGTGTCAGAAACATTTAAATTTATCTTAACAGTATCTGCATTTTTCGCAAACTGTATCTTTTGCACCGTTTGCAGGTGTAGCATTTTTCAAAGAAGGCGTCCTGTCAGCCACTTCTTGCCACATGTCATGTAGTTAAGATTTCCTCTGAGCTTTTTCAGTGGCTACCATTAGACGCAGCATGCAATGTAAATTCATTGCAACAGCATCTTGAGGTCGTTTGAGCATCTGCTTATGTAAAGCGCAAAGGACCCTGCTGATGCAATAAGTATTTACTGAAGCACAGAACCACTAACCAAATTTCCTCTCTGCTGGAAATGCAATATGTAACAGTTGTCATTTCCAATTACTCAGACTGAGTAGGTGGCAGGTGATTGACCCTGTAAACATATTTTGAGACTGAAGATGTGTGAAACCAGCCAAAAACAATGATAATGGACAGCCTGTAGTGGTCTGCCTCTGTCTCCGATGTTTCTGCTGCATTGTAATGATATGTGCTTGTGCTGCACATAGTTGTTGCTTGTTATCAACAGATCGTACTGGAAAGGAGAGATTTTTTTCTCAGTTAAATGTTCTATTATGGGATTTTGTAGCCAATCTTATGGCTGAGAACCCCTGTGAACCCACAGTAATATGAGCATTAAAAGTAATAATATTAGTTTAGTGTGAAGATGTTTGTGCAAGCAGACCTTATTAACATATGAGAAGGATGAATCAGGGTACCAAAAACAGTTAATGTCTTTGGCAATGATAAACAGAGTATGTCTGTTTTGGCAGTGAACCACTAGGATTTGTTTTGTTTTTGAAATTAGAAAAATAGAAAATGAAAGAATGAATTTATTTATTTATTTATTGTGTAATGCTGCAGCCTAACCATCTAACCATCTAAAAAGCCCTGCTTCAAGGAGTTAAAAAAGATTCTGATAAAAAAACAACAACAACAACAAAAAAAAACAAAAACGGATGATTTGATAACAAAAAAATGTTTGGCCTAATTGGATGTGGGATATTTCAGTAGTATTGTACACAGAATCACTCCAGATCACACACAGAAGAAACACTCCATACCCCCCCCCCCCCCCCCCCCCCCACCCCCCCCCCCACCAAAACAAAAAAAACTTTATTTATACAGAAATGGGAATTAATGGATGCAATTTACGGAAATAACTAGTTGTTGAATGGGATATTTTTCAGCAGTATACAGGAAATGCCAGATGTCTGGTGGGTAGAATCTTTGAGCATCAGCAGAACACTTGTTTGTCAATTCAGGAGATAGAATTAGCCATTCATTTTATGATTATATTTAGAACAACGTTTAGTGCACTGTATCGTGAAGGGCGACTTAACAACAGGCACTGTCCAATTATATTTGTCTCTTTGGTTCCCCCCTTTGTTTCTTCTCTTATTTTGTTAGTTTATCCAGGCCAGTTTTTAGAATGTGCAGGTGCTGTAATCAAATAATGCACAACAGTTAATTCATACTGTGTGCTCAGACCTGAGCCCACCCTATATATAATTTATCAATTCAAGTGCTTTGGCAGCAGACAAGAGTTGTATCTGTGTGTACACATGTAAACAAATGCTTCTCAGATACTGTTGGCTCTCACACTGTCAAGTTTCCTGATGGCTATTAGAAAACCTGGTGCCCTAATTGATTTGGATCAATTGCAGCTGACTCCTGGTTGTCAAGAGGAAAAGATCAGTGCTCTGACTCATGCAAAGGGAGGTTAACAGACTGCAGCTTTAAAAAAAAAAACAATGTAGGTCATTTCAATGGATTATACAAAAAAAAGCTGTTTTACCTCTGTGATGTTATAAATAGCTAATTTGTTTCTAATTTACCTGCTAAGTCACATATTCATTTTAAGTTAAAAGAACCAAATGTTCTTAAGAAAGAAACAGTGCTGGTAGGTATTTGTAACTTAATTAGCAACACTCATTAGAGTGACAGCTTAAGAGGCCACAACTCTCCCAAAACTGCTTGAGCTCCAACAACAAATGAAAATCAGCAGTTGTCAGACCAGAACCTTGCATTCTGTTGCCTTAGGTTTAAACTACATGAGGATAAGGTAATACAAAACATGAAAATGCATCCGTTACAGGCCATGCAGATGGATATCAGAACACTGAAGCCAAGTGTGCTGAAAACAACCTTGAATGGAGGATGTTGTAATGAATCACTCTGAATAAGCAGTCATCTGCGTTCTGTGGAAGAACATTAAAAGGACAAAACAGAGCCATTTAGTACTGTGCCATGTTAGAAATGACTGAGAGTACATTACTGGTCCTTACTGCTGGGATCATAGCAGAGGCAGGTTCAGATTGTTTTGTTTTTTTTTTCAACATGATACCATTAAGACGGGGACAAAACATCACATTAGTTCAAGCAGGACACAAAAGTATGAGCCTTGTCACCTCGGCATCAGCAGATTTAGACAAGCACTGATCACATTCAGCCTTTCAAATAAGGTGGTTCAGCTTAAGCTGTGATCTTAACATACTGTGGATGTAAGAGCAGCCATCGTACAAAACAGCAAGGTGACCCCAATCTGCATCTCATAAGTCACGTCCTCACATGCCAGCTTTTCACACGTTTTTATGTCTTTCCAAACTGCAATGAGTTGTTGGTGGTTAGCTTTCTAGAAAACAAGTTACAACATGTAAATAACACATATTTTTGCAGATTTGATAAAAGCTATCCTTTGTGCTAAGATGGGCCAAACACTCTCTGGATCTATGTGACATGTCAGATAAATGAGACAAATAAATTTCCCAAAATGTTTGAGTTGTGTTCTTTTAACAATATAATTGAGCAGTTATCTTCAGATTGTCTAATTAAATACATAGATCTGAACACAATAAACAACAAGGATGATTATCACAAGGGAAAGTAACCAACAGTGAATTGTCTGCATGTGAGTGATAATTATTGTTGCAGAGTTTCCCCCTTGGACTCTTTACTGCGTGACACATGCAACAGATGGGAGAGAAAGCAGAAACCAGGGGAGTAATTATAACTTAATCATATATCATGCAATACATGCACAAGAATATAATATGCTATCTTCCTCATTACATTACTATGTAAAATCAAATATATCAGTAGGATGGAGGGAAAGATCCTGATGATACTAATAATTTAGCAGTGATATCCACCCACATTCACAAGGTTTGTCTCCTGGAGATTAAAGGTCTGTTGGCATTAATTGGAGAGCACCTGTGTTACATTTGAATAAACCGGCTCCTCTGCGACAACAAACAACTTGCACTGCTTTATGATTTACCATAGAAAAACTCAGATTTTTTTTTTTTCCAAAAATTTATTTAAAACCTCAACTTCCTGACATATTTGCTGTATTACTTGTCAATAAATGTAGTCAGTATGTATACCGGAAAGGTCCTTTACCATTCTGTCACATTGGCATCTGTATAATTTCCATTGACACTGATCTAATTTAACCCTAGTTGCAATTACAATATAGTTCTGCGAAAATGAACGTTATTACTTAAATCATGCCATTTCTGCTAAATCATTTCATAGACTGCCTGTCACACAGTCACTGGATATTAGATTTGAAGTCAAGCAGCGAACACCCCAACCAGATAACATGCCCTCTCACTCACATGAACACCTACACAAAGGCACACACAGACCTCCCACTCATCCACACAGACAATCATGCAGTTTCACACAGAAGAGCAGCTGTAAGAGGGCTTCTATTGGAAACACTGACATTCTTCTTATATCCAGCAAACAAATGTTGCACTGTGAAAGAGGTGGAAAACTAAGCCATTGCATCTGAAAGAGCCTGTAAATTTTCAGAGTTTGATACAAAATGTTATGAGGAGGATGAAACAGGTTTCTGCCAGTGATGTATGTACAAGTCAAGTGAAGTCAAGAGCAGAACCGATGCATTTCAGCCCTTTAAGGATTTTGTTTTTGATTTATACCTCTCACAGTTATAGATACTTTGTGAGAAAGAGCGAAACTGTGCTCTAGTTTACAGACATCAAGAACCGAAGCTGTCTAAACTATGGATTTCAATCTTTGTGCATAAAAATATTACTTGTTCAGACTGTTACTGGGTTTCAGTATATATTGTACCAAACCTCTATTCAGCAAGGTTTGTGTATTGCTCTATTCTGTCCATGTTTACAGACTGGTGCTTATAGTGGTCTGCACATACAAAATCTTGATTAGGCAAAGGCACATTTTTTAGCTTACATTGCTGTTATGAGATAACATTGCTAAGCAAGCAAGAACCAATTAGGTAACAATGAGTTCAGAAATTAAATGTGCTGGAGACAACAGTTTTCATGTGAAACTATGAACACTCTCCACAGCAAGGCCTGTATATTATACCCTCCACAGCAAGGCCTGTATATTATACAGGCCTTGCTGTGGAGAGTGTTCATGAGTGAGCACCTATGTATATTCTGTGTTGCTTTCTGCTTTCTTTCTGCAGCCAATTTGCACGTGTTAAAGTTAATATTTGTTCATAGTGGCTGTATGAAAATATCAGAAGATGGGAGGAACTTATCATGACTCCATCAGTAATCTTCCAAATCAAATAATAGAGCTTTGGATCTTTGAGTGGTCATCAACTTGTCCTCTGTTTTGCTCTTGATGAAGACTATTTTTCTTGAAAACAAAAACAACAATATATAACTTTAGGGAAACAAGAAACTGCTAATAGCTGAATGGCTTTTTGACAGGAAAATATTCAGTGGTGGCCAACTTGTCTTGGCTGAAAATCTTGTTGATCAAACTGTCAAAGTTCCACTTCACTAATATAGGGAATGTATGCATTCCAGGCGGCCTATTGATCATGTTAGTTGCATTGTAAGATTACACTGAAAGGGCAATCAATTTTTTTTATTTATATATAATTTTTTTTTAACCTCTTTTGCTTCAGCTAAAAGTAGACATCCCACTAAATAAAAAAATCCATGTGAGTCAAGTTAAGGACTACACATGCAAGTAGCCCTTTTATTACAAAATCCAAATGCAACTCGCATGCTTCAGCTTTAAGACCAACGTACTCAACAATGTCATTTAAAACCGTCACATACTGACTTCATTCCAAGATCCTCCCTGTTATTAGGCATACATTTTGCAATACAACCCTGTATTAAATGACAAATTATACATTAATGTAAAGCGCTTCCTGCACTATGCTCCCAGGCCTCATTACTGAGTGACACTTTGGCTTGAGTTCTGACAATGATGTTACTGCTTAAATTTTATGTGGGCCCACAGTATTTCCTCCCCATAATAAGAATGAAGTTGAAGATGCTTTACGGCCTTCACAGAAATATTTAAACAGTACAACATTCCACTTGTTTGAAAGACCAGACAATCAACAACCACAGAGTGAAAAATGTCTTCCATTTCTAACATAAATTAGAGGGCATACATTAGGTAGCATCTATCAAGAGTAGACACTGAAATAAACTGTGCCAGTTTATTGATCCAAAAATATGCACATTTTTGTAGACCAGGCCAAAACAAACTGTCCAACATGTAAATCTCAAATTGGGCTTGACAGTGAGATGAGTTCCTCCCACAGTGTCCAGATGATTGACATTAATGTGTTTCTGAGCCACAGTAGCAAATTAGTGTGTCGAATTGACCTTGACACTTATGAGCACACTTTATTTACCCCGCTGTTCCTAATTCAGAGCTTTGAGTTAGCTGAAGAAACCATGACACCTGACACCAGCTGTTTTTGATCTCAAAATAGAGTAATAGACAACCTGCCCAGCACCGAGCAACAGACAGACACAGCTGGTGACTAGTTCTGGGCATAGTGGAGCATTTAGCTACTAAAGAGATAGATTTCCCTCAGTAGTTGGTGGAGGCCAAAAATGGAGTGAAAAGAAAAGGACGATTAGATATTGTTTTCCAGCAAGATGACCAGAAACATGACAACTCCAGACAAATGATAATGTTTCTCTTTATTGCTTGGATCTATAAATAGGCAACTGTTACTGTTGGTTAAAGCAAGCTGGAGTAAACTGAAAAGGCACCGAGGACTTAGCCCTACCTTAGCGAAGGAGGGTTGATAGACAAGAAATGTGTTTCACTTTCAAGTGTCTGCACTTAAAATTACAGTGATCCATTGTACACTTACTGTACAATGTAAATTGCTGCCGATGAAAGCTCTGCTTCAAACTCTAATTAGTGTGTGCACAGACATGACAGGTTCCCAGAAGATTATCATGCAAATGGCAAAGTGCACACGCAGGTGTAAGAACAGCATATGACAAAGTTGCAATTAGAAGGCGTTGAAATGTTTGACTTGCCTCACACTGACTCACAAGTGCAAAGGGCTGTAGCATAATGCTGAACAGTGTAACAAAGTTTTTCAGCAAGTAAAACGAGGATTTTCAGAAAATAAGTACAGGCACTGGAAAAAATTAACAGATAAGCAGTAAGATGAAATCAACACTTTTTGTTTTGAAATATACATATACACATATACTGAAAAACTTTTCAGTGCTTGAGCACATATATTTTGTTATCTACCAATGGGCCATTTTGTTTCTCGGCTACACAGAGCAGCACACATCACTACATCAGCCCCCAGAGGACAGAAGAGCTGAATGGATGAGGTTTATTTTCTATGGCTACATCCCAACTACAGTTGGCAAATACCTTTACATGTGTGCTAAGCACTTTGTGTCTGGCTGCTTTTCCAACAAGGATCAGTATAATGCAGCACAACAAGACTTTTCCTAAAAGAGGGATCAGTACTGAGGGAAATGTAAGTATTTAAAAAACAATTAAATGTGCTTTGTAATTTGACAAAAGTCACTCTTTGCAGTGTGTATTTATGTTTGTAGTCTTATTTTCTGTAGTTTGTATAATATATGTCATAGATTTTCATTTTTTTATTTGGCAAGACATATATAAGATAGATAGGATAGGATAGGATAGGATAGGATAGGATATGGAATATCTGTATTTAGTATCAAAGGCACGCAGAAAACGGCATCCTGCACTGATGTTGGTGTTGACACCTCTACTGTTGCCTACACAGCTTCACAACCAGTCTTAACATCAACACCAATAAAGAGAACATGTAATAGACCTCTCCTTGAACTAGAGGACAAACAGGAGAACTCTTTAGAAGGCTGCTCAGCTATGGACATTTGGGATCCAGCAGACTCTGTCACAGCCTTGACGGAGTCAGCAAACATAATGCGAGTTAATGCGAGTAAAAAATGTTGGATTAAATTCCTCTACTTATTTTTTGCTGTAGCAGTGTAGAAGTTGATCATTTTTCTGTTAAATATCCTCTATCTAAGAGAATGGAATCTTCAGCCTTGTCCATAAGCCACCAACATATATTGTCTATGAAAACAGCCCACTGGACATGTTCGAAGTGTTCCCTGTGTGACAGTGCGTTTCTGATGTATGGACAAGAAGGTTGGACACATTCCTCTTTTCCTCACAGCAGTGCCCACATTGTCAGTTCTTCCAAAAATGGAATAGTCAGCCTATTTCTTGTCAGGTTCTCCTGACAGGAACCTCAGCTTTCGGCTGCAGTGTATGCCACTGGTGCCTCTGGCTCTGGTTCAAACATGTATGGTTGCAATTCTATGTTTTCTACGGCAGCCATGTTTTTCTTAGGGTTCATTCTCAACAGTTGTAGTGTGTACTTGTGTCGGCACACCTCTCCGTAGATGGCTGGTTATCATTGATAGGCGCTCAAACCAGCCATTCTGGACAGGGTGAGAAGGGTGCTGTGGTGCTTGATCCTTGTGGTATTTTGACCAAAGCACGTCATAGGCATTTCATTAATATCCAAGGAAACTGTTAAACTTGCTGAAAAAATCTAAATAAGCCACCTTTAATGGGGACATTGATAACATTGTTTACCAATGCTGGAATTACTCTTTTTTTTGGCTGTTTAAAAAAATGGTATTAAAACTGCAGATTTATAAAAAATGCAATTGTTATAAATAGAACAATTCCAACAAAGTATGTATATTGAAAGTATGTGTATGAGTATCAAAACATTTGGATGGTTTTAAAACCATGTGTGTTGGTAATAGAACAGGCCTGAGAAGAGGTGAGCTGTTTTTAGTGTAAGCTGAAAGATGAGCACTGCCTCTTAGTGTCAATAGAGAGAGTAGATTGAAATGTCATAAGAGAACTGGGAGCGATGAGGAGAGTCTTTGGCACATACAGTGATTATAGGTTAGTGCACGCAGAGACGTGTCCAGTTTTCAGTTGCTGTGAACTGCCAGTCACAATAACAAGCATACATGTGGTTTAGATTTCAGATGGTGGAAATTTTGAAAAAACTTTGCATGATAAAGCTTTTTGAATTGTTTTGGCAGATCCACAATTGGTACTTTTGGCAGTTTGGCAACACAAGGGAGGTGAATGCATTTGTGTTTGGTCAGTCAGCCAGCTTTAATGCATATTAGACTTTGTGTTCATGTCACAAAATTATGAGAACTTGTTGAATCCACTGTAGTTCGATGATTACAGGTTATTTGGCAACAGATTTGAAGAATGAGGTGAAACATTTAAGTTTATTCCTTTATTGATCCCTCAAACGGGGGAAATGTATTTGTCTATGTATATTTAGCCTTAAAGCTCAGGTCTGGATTGGTCTTCATCTTTTTTTGTTTGGAAGACAGGCCACAGCTTTACAAGCCTATAACCCCATACCCGTGTAATACTGCAGAAATTTTGAAAAAGAAGGGAAAAAAAAACCTTGTGGAATAACTGTAACAAAAAGCACATTTCCTTCAGCTGAGTTTGGAATGTATTTCAGTTTCTTTACATTTGGCCCTGTTGTTTTCAGTGCTCCTGCTGGCTGAGCCGACTTGAATGCACACCAACTATACTATATTGTCTCAGGCTGTGTCTGAGATTCAACTTTTGACATGGCAGTGTTGGCAAGTTTCCATTTCCAGCTCAAACACAAGTTCCATGTAGGCCATATGCATCTGATCTGATTTTGCACCTATCAATAGTGGACTTGAAAAACCACAAATTAGTGTAGTTTTTTGCTGTTCGTAAGTGGAAAGCACCAGAGCCTCTAGTATGAGGAAATTGAGGGAAGCACATTTGGTGGCTTTGTCATTTTACATACAGCCGTGGACTCTGTGCAGCTGGCTCTAAAAGACAAAAAATTAGATTTGGCTGACTGGTAAATGGACAACCCAAACTGTAAGGTCAGGCACTTACTAGATCACGGGGCAGCCAATTTGGCTGTCACAGACGAGTTTTTAGGATTGGCACATTGGCAGGGTCATTATGAAGCCTCACTGCCCCCCCCTACTGTAAGAGGGTTGGTGTGGCCCTGTTTAACTGCCGTCCCAGGCTCCTGACCTTGTTTGGAACATTGTGATTATTATCAGAAATGTTTCTGCAGTATGGAATATGGATATGGGATTCTTGCTGGCATTTGCTGAAGTGTGAAAAAGACAATTTGTCACTTTGGGCAAGTCAAGACACAGACTAGGGTTGGGTAATGCAAGATGTCCTCTGACAAAATGTTGTAAAGTGTGTCTCTGCCCTAAGCTATACCTATTAATTGTAAGTGTAAACAGTAAAATGGCTTTACCTGTCAGAACAAGGTCCAGCTCCCACTATGGTTATGATGATTGCTTTTGATAAGCATTCACTCAGTCCTGTCTCTTTTTAAATTACAATTAGGTTGATATACGAATGCCATTTGTTGTTTAATACAAATTACTTGTTCCTTTTGTGACAAATGTTTAGTAAATTGTCAAGGAGGTTTATAGGTGTTTTGACATAGGTCATAGTCTAGCCTAGTTTAACTATAGCTCTTTTTTGGGGTAATCATTATTATTGTGCCAAATGGAATTTGTTTTACAAGCTCCAGGATTAAAGGAAGAATCAAATGTGAGGTGGTTGACATCATTTCTGTCTCAATTGTCAAAAAGTGCAGCAATTGGCGGTAACAGCAGAAGGGTCACAAAACACATTTTGTGAATGAACTTACAGGTGGATGGGTAGAAATGCAGAGCAGGAGACCTCAGGTGGACAGCCTTGGGTCTGGAGAGCTGAAGAGAAGGAAACCTTGGGCAGACAGCTTTTAATCCAAATTAAATTCTACTATGCTTATTATTTATTTAATGTGTTACTCTCTATTTAGTATAACTACCACGGTACGCTAATACAGTGCACTACTGGTCATTCACTACATCTCATCTACGGTTGCAGTCACGATGTATGCCATGCTGCCTGAATGCACTTGGTGATTGAATGTACAGTGTATAATTGTAGCATGATTTGAATGTACCTCCCTACATAAATCTTACAAGACACCTGTGTGTCACGGTATATGAGAGGTCTTGCCGTTCTTGTACCATGGACTCTCTGAGTTGAATGCAGAATTGTACTGTGAGTTATTTATGTGCAAATGCAAGTGAGACACACTCTTGGACATGAACTCTTTTCATTTAAAGTGCAGTGTGGAGCTGACCTGACACCAGAGCATTACTTCGGTTTTGCTAGTTTGTTTCACTCAGTTTCATTCTACCATTGCTATAGCCCCTTGGGTATTTTTATACTGTAAAAATAAAGTTTTAGATATTACAGAATGCTATATCAAAGAAAGTGCCTTGCAGCTGTGGGAACTCTTAGAGTGGGAGTTTTGGCCACTTATAACTTTATCTACAGTATTAAATTTAGTTATTTGAGTGATTCGAAAGACCTTTGTAGGGCCTGCACAGTATGATAGCAACATATGCAGGGGGTCTACCACATTAGAGCTCTAAAATGATTAATGATACATCAGATTAGTATTTGAACATAAATTACTAATTAATTGGGAACTAGGATGAGTGTTTGTGCTTCAATATTCTATACTTGATATTACCTTGCATGGATCCAGCAGATAAAAAGTTGCACACCTTTTTATCTTGTGTGTGTGTATGACTGTCTGTGACAGTCACAATAATGGTGCACATAATTGGAGTTATTACTCTGCCAACATCACAGGATATCAAAAAATTATTTTTTTTGTGTGAGGGTCACGTGGCTACTCTCCCCTGGCACCAGCATGGATAACCTTTAAATTTGGCAGCTCATGAATAAATCGAAGTCCAATTTAACAGTTCAGTGACTGTTTCAGGGAACTTTTGGATTATAAAGTGAATGAAGCCACCGATTAACTAGATTGTCCAGTTGTGGAATCATTATTCCATTATTGCAGATGTGACTAAATCTGTATTAATAACAAAATAGTGAACTGAATGCACACCTATCCCTGCCTGTGGAATATTTTGCTAAGTCCTGGTGTTGTTCATTCTGGCACCTTGAGGATAATATATTTTTGGACACACATCCTTTTTTACTGTTGGAGCCTCGAATGTCCTTCAATTTCCTGGATCCTGTGCTGCTGCTGTTCTAGTGGGAAAGGCTGACTGATGGAGAGGACATGTTGGTGAGATCGGCCTCTTTATCTATAACGGGTCAGGATAAACCTACATGTAACATTAGCACCAACAAGGTCATAGCCACAAGTATAGAAGGGAACTTTCTCATCATCCATCATATGTACACACCAGTACTGCTGAACCATTTTGTGCCATGCTGTCACACTCTCTCCTAACAGCCATTAAAGGGTTAGATACAGTGAGAAGAGAAAAAACATAAAGATCTTTGCCCTCGCCTTCCTTAGATGTATGCACTTTTTATTTATTACTTTTGTGTATCCATTCCTAAGTATATATGTGCCTGCCTCTTCTCCACCAAAGACATGTTTTGACTTGGCATTGTAACTGCAAGGCTAAATCAAATATCAAACTCAAATATATACCTAAATTGTTATTTGTTTTTTGTTAGAGAGGCTGGCTTTCACTCTTCGCATCCCTGTAAGGTTTCCAGCCAAGAGAATGCAAGTATTCCATAGTAAAAATTACATTTAATGTTTTGCTGAGCTTATCAGTGGCAGTGTAATAAATAGTGTTATACTGTGTATCATTAAGAAAAAGTCATGAAAAGCAGGGATATCAGTGGCAACGGGTTGCCAGAGCAGTAAATTCAAGTTTGGGTTCTCATCATTCCACTACTGTATTACTAGTTTTATAATAGATTAATTAGAATGGTTATGCAGCAGTAACACTAAGAAAATAATAAATGCAATGTCAAAAGATAACAGCAGAAAGGCTTATAGATTGCTAATTTGTGCAAGTGAGATAAGGGGCTCCGAAAGAGATAAGCAGACACATAAACACACAACCATATGTATTGGACTGAATCATAATGACAAACAGAACACAAAATTATAAAAACAACCCAAAAATAATCATATCTTTAGAGGAGGAAATTAAATTATAAGTGAGTGTGTGCGTGCGTGTCTGTAAATATAGTAAGCAAAATAGGACACACTCAAATAAATGTTGCATTTCCCTCTGGTTGTCCGGTGGGGAAAACAATATGCAGTTTATTTAGCTGGGCACAGTACAACTCAGATATCGATCAAATTTGTTCTTTTTCATCTGGATTTGTGTTTGGATAACAAAAGCCAAAAACTCTGCTGTGATATTCAATCCTACGCATGACGTTATAGGCCGTGATCACATAGAAGTTTTTCTAACCTGTAAACCTGTGAAACAAGATATTTTGCTTGTGGCGGATTCCAGTTCCTCCAACATGAAAACTGATCTTTTGTATTTAGTCACTGAAGCAAAACATCAGGCAGTCTAGTTCATCTGATGTTCCACAGTACATCTGCATTTGAAGGTGCCGGTGACACAGTAACAATAATTTTGAACAGACTTGCCATAGTAATATCAAAAAGTTTACTTCAGTGTACCATTGTGAAATAATATACCGCACATGGTTTTCTGTTAGTGGATATGTTCATGGAAGTAATTACACGGGTAATCATCACTCACAGGCAGACCATAGGCTAAGACATGAAAACAATTCCTCTGGTTTTATGTTACACTCTGCCCGGTAAAACCCTCGTGTAGGTCATATGAATGGACTACTAATAGCCACATGCACTGTTGCAGAGTAATTCATCTTGAAGTTATCAGCGATCAGAGTTAGCTTGGAAAGGAATATGAGAATCTATGAATAAACATTTCCAGACAGTCTCATTGGCTGGGAGAATTATTGATTAACAGTTCAAAACAATATTCCCTGTTATGAAAGAGAGAATATTGTTATACAGCTATTATAATCTTACATGTTGTGGCTACACGTAATGACTGAGACAAAATTTGCTGCAAATGTAAAGCTATAAAAGAAGTAACTAGTCAGCTACAATAAAATACTAGATTGTTGTTATTCTGCAGCACTGGTAAGTGGCATTCAAATACTAGAGCTCAGGCAGCTGAAAACCACATTTCTTTGGTGACACATCCACTGTGTGACACTTGCGTTGACAACATTTAATGCAGAGTTGCAGCTTCAGAGGGCCTTGTGATATCAAGGGTAAACACTGTATTTATTCATGAGCCTAACTGTAAACAAATGGCTCAAGGCAAAGTGGTGATGCATGTATAAAATCCCACATGAAGTTTTTGCTTTGCATCGTACATGGGCGAAAGAGAGAGCCGCTAGCCAATACATGTTTCTTATTACTGGGGAGATGGAATATTTATTGACCCATCAGTGAATTCAATTGTCTTTTAGGTGCAGAGAAGTCGAAGAGATATTGTTTTGTATCTCCATTCCCTGTCTGACATTGCGTAAACAGCACAAGCACTGCAAAATTAAATACCTCAGTAGCCAAGACCAACCAGGTCCATTCTTATTTTTGCCAAAGGAACCAGCTCGTAATGAGATTAGATACCTCGGCTTTGGAAGAAATCTTGGGTTTCATTTTTATTTATCAATCATGCATGAGGTCGCAGTGATAAGACCAAGGTCAGCAAGGCTCCCTTGCAGAGGGACTCCCATTAATACTACTACACTGATCTGTCTTTCATGCTCACGCCAGCCGTGAACTAATTCATTGCAGTGGCTGCACAGTGTAAAGCTGAAGCAGTCAACATAGTAACTATGTCGTTACATATGTGCAGCAGCATTTGTTTGTAAGCAATAGAAAAAAAAAAAAAGAAAAAACAGTATAGCCATTTTTGTTGAGGTGCTCCTGTCAAATGTATTTCAGGATAGTTTGTAAATATGGAATAAACAAGAACTATCCAGATCATTACATCATGAGCTCCGAGGTAGACCAACTGTGTTTACCATTTTAATAATATATGGGTGTATGGCACAGCTTTTTCAGGAAGGATTTTACCCTTCTAGAAGTTATTGTTAACAGAACAAACAGAACAAGGACAGCTTATTGGCGAGATCAGTGTACAGAATGGGGGACAGTTGGCCTGGCCCAAATCTTGACAGGTTTTAACCTTCTAAGCCCACTTTCCGCGTGACAGACAGCCAGCCTGTCCGAACAGACGGTAATGTGTGCATACATTTAAAATATGCAATTACTTGCAGATTAATCTCATGAGAGTGGAAGCAAAGATTGCAAATGTAAAATGAAATGGGATGACTTCCTCAGGAATTTAGCCTCAACACAGTGCACTGAGATCACCTGCCTGTGGGTTTATACGGTATATGCCACATGCACATACACTAAATAACTCTGACTATTCGTGCAAAACAGGATATGCTCAAGGCAACGTTGTCTGAATCAAGAAGTAGGACAGCCTGTACGACGTTATAATAGAGCATATATGGTTTTTCTTTGATTGATTTGTGTAGTGGCTTTGAACTTAGTATTAGCACAAACACTGGAAATTATCTGATAAAGCTCAACATCCAGAGTGCTTTAAATGTATGTAGTTACACAAAGAACCATCTCAAGTAATTTTGTCTGTTCAAGTGACAAGGAAATGATTACTGGATTAATGCTTATTTACTCTGATGCTCATACAAACAGCAATTTTAAAACTTGACCAGTGTAAGGAATTAATTGCTGAAGTATTTCTGTTATGTATAATATTGAGGCTTTCCACCAGCCTTTGCCCTGGACTTTTTCAGAGTGGAATGAAGTTTCAGAGGTGAGGGGCCTCATTTGTGAACAAGGCCTGTGTCTACCTTTACTCAAGCAATTTCACCACCCAACTGAAGATGCCTCTTCTGTTTTCTTGAAGGCTGGACGGTTTTACCCGCCTTCTATTTCCAGGCCTCTGACACTGTCAGTATCTCTACAATACCTCTTCCCCTCCTCATGTTCTGTCTGTCTTATAAGGCTCTGCCTCCGTATCTCTCCATCCCCCTTTCCCTCCCCTTGTGTTTGTGCTCTGGAAATCACTGATGTGTCTGCAGCCAACCAAAGACAGTGCTGGTGATTATACTAAACCACTGGAAGCAGAAGATGGATTTTTGTTTCACATAAGATTAAGCTATAGATGGGTCCAAGCCTTAGAAAATCTTACTCAGTAGCCAGTAGTGACGTCACACCAAAATGCCCCTCAGATGCACACAATGAGTACATAATAATAATATGCAAATGCCGTCTGTTGTGCTGTTGAAATGAAGACGCAGCAGGGAGAGAGGATGGTGTAGGGAGGGGAAGGTGTGCACACATCACAGTTTATAATGTAGTTTTACCCAAGTAGAAGTATAGATATGACACGTGTGAACTTGTAATAACCAATGTTGTCTTAGCATGCCTTATCTTACCCTATCAAACCAGAATAGCCTTTCATGTGGTAGCACCATTTCAAGAAGCCTCTGTCTCTCGACTGTATTTGACAGAACGATCTTAATTTGACATTCAGTCACGTCTTTTCACAGATGTCCCTCTTTCTCCTTACCCTTAAACATGCTGTATAAATAGAAAATCTTAAATATGGGCAAACAGTAGATCATCAAGACAAAGGTTGAAAAATCCATTTTCTGTCCCTTAATTACATTTTGGCTCTGCTATCATATATTTATTCTTCTTTGCTCTGTGCATGTCTGTTTGGTCAGTTTAATAAACCATGGACTCTCCCTGACCTACAAGAACATGAAGCGCTGAATATTTTCCCAGTGATCTATTTTGCATAAAAAATAATTAAAAACCACTGCTCCCTTTTTTCACATTTAATTTGCCTTTTAACTCTCTGAAGAGTTCTGTAATGCACTTACCAAAAAGAGCACTTAATTCCATGATATTCATAGACAAGTACATACTGCAGTATTTTGTCATCTCAGCTGATCAGAGGAGAGTTAAAAGGTTTGTAGCACTCACTATGAACATCTTGATGAAGATGAACTCGATGTGCGAGTAATTTTCTGTATCAAGGGACCCAGTGACAGTTTTCCATTCACTCTCCCTCTGGCCCATCACTCTGCTTCCCATGTCCATTTTCCAGCTGGCTAATGCAGTCTTTTAATTTGTGGATACAGAAGTAGTCCACTGACAACTGGTCAGATCAGAGAGCTTGCTCTGTTAAAAGAAATATAGCAAGTGGATGATAGAGAAAAAGGCAAAAAAGGCAATTGTGCATGATGCCTTGCAGGATAAAATGAGTTTAATAGGCCAATTATTATTTGGTGACTTACCCTCAATGTTTCCCCCTGAGTCCCATCAAATATGCACAGTTTAGATTTTAACAAAACTTAATTTAACTGTCACTCATACTACAGAATTTTTCTGATGTCCACTTGATCAGACCTCAATAATTTGACATTTTAATTGCACTAATGCTTAGAAACATTTTGACTGCTGATCTGATGAGGTGGGGTATTTGGATTTTTTCTAAATGTGTCATGGGAGGGTGGGAAGATATTGATGATAGGCAGCATTGTCTAATACCTAACTTCTTTAAAATTATATATATATATATATATATATATATATATATATATATATATATATATATATATATATATATATCCCCTACCTAGTGTAGCAGTTTATGACTGTTCTACTTGAAACCAGATAAACATTTTTTCCAGGATAAGGGAATAATGTTTTACATTTTCAGATAAATATCCAGTTAGCAACTTTATGTTGCCAGTTTAAGTAATACAACATTTAAGCAACATACGCCCTGTAAAAAATAAAATCCCCAAACACAAAAATGTGCTGCTTTTCTCTGACAACTGCTTGCTTTTCTTGTTCTGAATAAATACAGGCATGATTAAAGAACAGTGTAGTTAACATGGGACGTGACAGCAACTGTTGCTGAAAAGAAAGCAGAAACAGCACCACCCACAAAAGCTCAAATTTCAGAAAAAAAAGACAAGATGTCAACAGCATTGACAATTTATCACCACGAATGTTGCCAAACTACAAAAGCAGATTTTTACATATTTCCACAGTATATAGTGTGTTTTTTCTGTTTTACTATCTTATATAAAACCGCCTCCGGTATTGCATGATCTAAAGAACTAATACATAACACATGCTTTACTCCACTGATATTTTGCACATAGCTCAAGATTATTTGTGTTACCCAGAGGTAGATTTAAACCATCTTAAATCAGAACATTTATTATTCCAGCTGTTGGGAAAGGGCAGGTTGGGACTGTCTGTCTCCACTGAAATGTTTTCTCAGCTGCTCTCTCTGCATTACACACGCCTCCGCAGGCAGTGGACAAGAAGCAGGGCCCACCCCCTCTGTCAGGACGAGCCCCCGGCTTCCACCCGCGGGAACCAGTGGGATCCAGGCGGCTTATTAAACTGGTTTAGGGGATGTTGTATTTTCTGTCTGAGTCTAAAATAGTCCAGCACTCTCCCTGTGAGTTTGCTAACCTCACCACTGACACAGTTGTTGGGCAGAGCCACCCTCCTCATGAGTTTGACCCCTTTCTTCTTTCTGAGGGAAGAAATGAATTTGTAACACTATGGGATTTTTCTTGGAGAAGGGATAACTTCCAGTGAATATGCTTGGGTATTAGATATAGTTTTTTTTTCTTCCATCTGTGGTTCGTCCATATTCTGTAAGCTGCAGGTTAAACGTATCCTGTTATCAATAGCAATGCCCCATCTGTGTTCATTGCCTTTGTGCCAGAATTACACTTTCAATAGCTGTCCAGTGACAGAGATATTTTGGAACACTGAAATATCATCCATGTCTGTTAATATTCCTGTCGTATAGAGTATCTTTAGTTTTGCACTCATTCAGTGGCAGTCACAATTCCTCACTCAGCTTATCAGCTTTTAAAAACAAGCACAGGCTCTTATCGTATGAGGACTATTTCAGCGCTCTAATTGGTTACTGCTTGCACACATTTTTGAAAGTAATATTTGCAGCTCGTTTTATGCGGAGGTAATTTACACCTTAAAGAAATACGTGACCCTCTTCCCAAATGATGCTGTAATGTTTTCATCAATATCACACAGCATTTATGTTTGCAGAAACTGACAGAAAAGATTTGAAAACAATTTCCAGGAAACCAATGAATGCTGTTGACAAAGGGACACATTGGGAATGGCTGTAATCACTCCACTACATTGGTATAGGCCCCGTTTGTGAGAAGAAGGCATGACCATCTAAAACCTTATAGGCTGTTGTCAGAGGAGAAGGATCATAGTAGTGTTTAACCAAGGTCATACACCAGTGGTGATATATAAAGAAAAAAGATTCTGTAGACTCTTTTTTGATGAAAATCAAAATGGAATATGAAACAAAGAAGTCCCACACATAATTCACATTTTAATAATTTCCTGTGACATACAGTTACAATATTATCACAGGACGTAATACTCTATTGTATATTTTAACTTCATTAAAGAGTCTAAATCCTCCAGCTTTGTAAAATATATCCAAGCAGAGAGACCTAAATAATAGCTGAGTTTCTTTGTAGAGCTGGCATTTCAAAGAAAGGTTCTCACCCTGCACCCAATATGTAGTTATTTGTTGTTGTAGTTTCACAGGCATACTGGAAGATCTCCTGGTTTCCACACTCTGTCATCATCCTTCAAAATTAGTCTAAATCTGAATTTGTTAGCAGCATACATGAGATAATTGTTCACCTGTTAACTGCAATTCAAAGTTCAACAGCTCACGTTCCCTTTGTGTATAGATGGCTGTGAAAATACCTGAGAAAATGTTTCCCCTGGCCAAATGTCTTGATTAAAAATCAGTGCAGTGTTACTGGAACGATGCACAAAAGAAATTCATGATGCAAAGCAGGTGTTGTTAATGTTGAAGAATGCTGTTCAGAGGAGTCAAAATTTGACTCGCACAGTAAATGAAAGATAAGTAATTACGCACAAACTGTTGACACGTTTAATGCCAAGCAAGATACGTGATTAAGGACTGTAACAATATTTTCAACGTCACAGTAAAAATTTTTGTTTGTTTAAACATCGATATACCCGTTTGTCCTTACTGCCGTTTAAATTAAATGAAACAAAAGTACTTTAATCTCATTCCGCTGTAACAAGGTAGATCAAAAAGTTTTTCATGACCAACATCATGAAAAATAGAAGACAATCTGTCGTGACTTCTCTTCTTCCGTAAACATTATGAGAAACCTAATTGCCCTATTTCTTATTGATAATGCTACTTGGATATGACGTGAGCATTGGGTTGGAGAGTCACTGACTTACCTCTTTTCTGTCTTCAGTCTTTGACCCTTTGACTGGGTGTTAGAGGAGGAACAGGAGGAGTACAGTAGTTAAGTTGAGCCTTTGAAATCAAGATTTGCTGCCATTAAACAATGGAGCAGTGTCTCCTTTACACATACGAACGATCACATCTACCTTTAAATCTGAATATTAATAACATCACAGTGGCTGCTGATGAATGAAGTGATATACTCCCTTTAACTGATATCTCGGCTGACAGCACCACCCTTGTCATTCACCTTTCTTTTAGACTTTAATAGGGCTTTGAAGAGGCTTAATAGGAAGCCTCTTCAATATAGGCAGCCACATCTGGTACTGTAAGATCAATTCAGACATTAATTAAATGAACATTGTATGAACTAAGGAATACAAGAGAAAGCCCAACTATATAAAGGGGAGATTAACCCACAGTAATTTATATGTTTTAAAGTCAGTGCATGTAAGCTACCATGCAGATTGCTTAAATTATTGTATTACATTTACTGTGTATATTGAGCATTAAGTTTACACTAAAGCACAAATTTTAGTTCCTAGATCACCATCATTACACGCAGCTTGTCATAATGAGAGCAAAGGTCAGAGACATTACATTTTTTTATGATAGCAGGAACTGAGAGGGTATCGAAGAGGTGGAGGGGAGGATGTAATTTCAGCACAGTTCAGAGAGCAACCTAACCTATAATCCAGTGCTCAAGTTTATTACTGTGGTGGTCACGAGACCCTATACTAAGAGATCATTATCCTGTGTTATTCTGGCAGCCATGAAAATAATTATTGTTTCGTTATAGAAGCCTGAGTCACTTCAGATCATAGAACTATTGGGAGGCACTTCATTATGCTATTATTTGGCCTTTGTGTTCATATTTCCACAGTCTAGACAGCATACAAAACACAATAAGGTCTTTTTCCATGAGGTCCCTCACTGGAGATCTCACTGGACAAATTAATATCTTTCTTAAAGTCATTTTGTATTTGTAGCCTAATTTATTCTTCATGATTTTGGAATGCTTTCGTGGATCTGGCTTGCCTTGAGTTTGTTTTTTTCCTTGTCTATTATTATACTCCTTATAATGCTGTTTTATTTTACTCTGTTTTTCTAGTTTTACTCCAGTAAATTATCTGCCTGTTCTTATTTAAATTGCACTACTTGTACTTTATTTTGTTGTGAAGGACAGTGGAACCTTTTCAAATATGGTACTCAAAGCAACTATCAGCATTGTTAGTGTTAGTCGTAGTTGTGTGTGTCAATCCTCCAAGGATTGGCAGTGTCACAATCCTTGGAGGTGCATGAAGTAACATGCAAGTGCCTAGCAAATAACAAAATTCATTCTTGACAACATTATCACTTTCAATAGTATCAAAATAGTCTGAAGGAGAACATTAGTAGTAACAGCGGTAGTGGCTGTCGAAGAAGCTAACAGTACTAATAGTCGTTGTGGAAGAATTAGTAGTAGCTCTAATTGTGACAGTTAATGGCAATAGTGGCAATAGTAGTGATATGGTGGTAATATATTTTATTAAATTCTGTTAGGGTATGCCAATAGAGAGTGCAGAGGAGGAGAGAATGGTCAGAGAATTACAGTTCAGCTGAATCTGAAAATGACTTGGCATTCATTAGGTGCAACAGCATTGTTGCTGTAATTCGTTTGACTGAAGGACGTTGGTACAATTTACCTGTAAGACTCTATGGTGTGTGAATGACATTCTTTACATGCTGCCTTCCAAGAGGTCTCTGTCAGAAAAATTAATTGCATAGTGGTCTCCCTTACAGATGGATACAGAGTTACTTGAGGCACTTTCAGAAGATAGTGCTCTAACCATTACACGTACAATGGCCATGCTGTATTACCAGCTGTGACAACTCCTGGTGTGATTGATCAGATGTGAGGCTCCATTGCTGGGACAGCCTCTGTAACAAGGTGGTGTGCATGGTGTGTCATGTAAGCTCCCAGCCATTATCTCCCAGCCAGTACAGAGGACCTTGCTGTAACCCAAGCGGCTCTTTTGACCCGAGGCGCTCGGCTTGCCAGTGCCCAGCTCCCACTTGGAAATTAGTCACTCTGTGACAGGTGGGGATGGATGTCTGTGATCCCGGCCAGATTCATATGCTTTTTCACCCCCATTTATCATCACCCACGGCTCCTTTTGTCTCAGACTCCCTCGTGCACCATTCCATTTCTGTTACGGACTATTTACTCTCCAGACATTTGATCACAACTGGTTTTGGCACATGAAGTGATGAACGTAAGAATGTTCATGTCCACAGATACTGTCCATCCTCCTCTGTAGATCCTGTCCGTCTATTTACCTGTGTCCAGTCCCAAACACATCCAACTCTTTTAACAGTCACAGGAGATTAAAGTATCTTAACTTTGCAGTTTCCAGACTATTATAACACCATATTTCAGCCAGTGCCTTCACTCATTTCACTGTGAAGCTGTGTGGGAGACAGATTGTCAGAATCTGAGAGAACTGCCACTGTATATAAGCCAAGTATGTTCTGAACTCCCTAGTATGATGCAGACAGTCTGTTTTGCTTTGTGGTCATCACTCCAAGCACACTTATAGTGTGTGTGGTTGGGTGGGGAGTGGGTTTGGGAGGGGGAGTGCAGTTGTGTTCATGCAACTGTGAACGTGAGTGGGTGTAAAATGAATCAAGTGCAATGAGTAATCAGTCATTTTTGCTTTTATTAATGAGATGTGTTTTTAAGTAGCTGAGATGGATCTGTCATTTTCTGGCTCAGCACTCTGCACAGTGTTCAGGGTGCATTTTCACTCCCACCTATGGCAATATTGCTCTTTTGAGACTCACAGTGTGTGGGCTGATTGTAAAGGATTGAGCGTTTTACAACCTCTGAAAGGACTTTCTCCTCTTAACGTAGTTGTAATCAATCTGCATCAAGTAATAATGTACAATAATACTAATAGGAGGAAATATGAAAAAGAACTTAGCCATACAAACAAAACAGTTTCTATCATACATACTTCAACATATTTACGTCACCTCACTAGATTTCACTTTTCACTTCACTTCACTATCAATTAATTCACTAGTGTATTCATCAATCCAGCAGTTTTATATAGTTTTATATATTTAATTTAGATTATTTTAAGTTTTCCATACCAAATGAGCACAAAGCAGCAAGTTATATTCTACCCAATATTTATCAAACACTCACTCCCTGTGTATTTAAAAAGGGTATTTAAAAAAAAAAAACTCTGGCTTGCCAGTATACTTCAGAAATAACAGAGGCTTGGGTCAGCTTGATTTCACAGCAGTGTCAGGTTTTCATTGCATAAAAAAACAGACCGGTCCTACACAATAATCCAGTTCATGATGACTATGTTCCAAACAGTCATATTTCTGCCAGACATGTCTAAATACACTGTTTCTCTCAGTGTTTCATTCCCAAAACATACATTTTGGGTAGAGTGTTACTTTAAGGCATAAATATAGCATATTTGAGGCAGTGAAGTAATGCATTGGGATAAGATCAGCTCAAAATCGCATGCTAATGAACTGTGGCACAATTAAACAGAGAACAGGCCGCTTCATTTTCACCGAAGGGCAAATAAGAAAAGCACTTTTTGGTTAATTCCCTTGCATGAAAAATTACTCAAAATCTTTCTTTAGAGCGCAAAGAATACCACGGGAGATGCCTACTTTTTAATCACCTGCTGTAGTTAAGCAGATGTGGTGAAAAGAGAGTGGAGAAGCGTAACCCTTTGACTTAAAGGAGCCACATGTTCAACATCCTCCTCTCCCCTCTGTCCTTTTGGTGCAAGGTTCCCTACATCTTCGACCAATATTAACTTGATCAAAAGACAGTGGCTGGCCTTGGAGCAAACTAATATGCTCATTAGCATTGACGAGGGTGTCTGGGAGCAGTTCATGTGCATTAATGAAGTAAAGAACTGAGCCAAACAATTGTACCCAGCTAGCTTTGGAATGCGCAGGCAGCCACATGCAGGGCTCCCTAATGACCTGAGGATCTGAACTTGGGCAGAATTCAATAGGCCATTGTAAAATGACTTTGTTCAACAGCTCTGTACTGTTATCATGTATAGCTTATGGTGCTTTTGTAAATCCTGTGAATAATTTTCAACTGCCCCAAGACGGATTTTATTTTTAAATGCAAACAAATGAAAATAGAACAGCCTCCCCTAACTACATGTTGTTCCACTTGCAACCCTAGAAAACACTGAAAGAAAAAGAAAAAAAAAAACAATTTTCCCTGCATATTTAGATATGTCACCCCAGGGATATGTTTAATTTCCATGGATGAATTGCCCCTCACATTTTCCCTTCCTAAAACTGACTCACTGAAGCAAATGAGTTTTCCCTCTTTTTCTTGGGGACAAGAGGTCATTTCATTACATTTTCTATCAACACCATGGATATGCTATGCTTTATATTCTGCAGCCAAGATTATTTGAATTGATTGACCACTGACATTTTGCAGTTGTTCTCTGTGATGCAAATTTTAACTGTAGGAGTTGGCAAAGGGCATTATTTTCAAAGTATTCACACCTGCCTCTTCCAATCTGGGGTGCAGACTGGCTCTGGGGCCATAGCTTGCCACATGACCATTTGAAAGATGACATTTTATCAAAACCATCTTCACTTGTGAGTATGGGTGAGTGCAGACAGCGTTCAGGTCAATTGTTCCCTGTGTCCATATGTGCTGGAAGGTGTCTGCACTCTCATATAAATTACACTCTCGCTCTCCTTTTCACCCCATCACTTCCTGTATCTCTCTCGGTGGCTCTCTCATGCATACACATGCTCACAAACACTATATGCACATAGAGAAAATTTCAGAATAAACAAGGAAGGTTATTAGTAGGAAGCAATGCACAGCAAAGGCATAAAGCAGAAAAAGTCTCTTTGTGCGATCCCTATTCTATCCTGAGGAGTTACCTTCTCCTCAATAATTTGAGACTTTATGATACAGAAAACAATCTTAAATAATGCTTATGCCTGTGGGTGAAGTGGTGATAAAACTCACTGGTTGCATGAAAGTAAGAAAGTAATACAGGTTAATACAGGAAAAAACCCACAAATATTCTGCATGCTTCCAGCATCTATCACTACCAACCACCCTGTGGGGCCTTGTTAGTCGGTTGCTACACCTAAGTGCAAACAGCATGCAGCCTAATTTGGCGGACACACAGTCCACTAAATTAGATGTCTTCCTTTTTTAAACTAATGTTGCTTCAACCAACAAGTTGCATTTGAACTCAGGCTGATAGAAAAGGTAGAGTCTGAACCAGATGATGGATTTTGGTTCCACCAGGCTGACCTTTGGCCGAGGTTATCAAGCATTTGCAAAGGGTGGTGTTGGTCCAAATTGAAATGAGAGAGCAGAATGGAGCTTCCCCAGCCATCATGACCTTTGCTAGCCACTCCATCAGCTGCTCGTCACCACAGACTCATTTATCAGCCACGGTGTTCTCTGAGGAAACTCACAGGTGCTGCCCTGAATGGGGTCACATGACATGTCGGGTCATCTCACACAATCTTTGCTGGAGGCAGTAAGTAAGTGGGCGGAAACAGTCTTCACTGGTCAATACTGAATAGGATAGAGCTCTTCTGCATGGGTGCTAATTTGGTACAAAAGTGATATGGTGATAGATGCTGTTCTGTGTGGAGGAAAATAGTATTCTCTGCCAATCTCTGCCTTGTTGTCAACACAAGGACCTTTCGGTTGTTCAAGGATTTGAACTTGATGTAGGGAAAAGTCATACCACTTTCATACTGCAATCTCACCACCTGTCTGGAAATACAGATTATTTTTTGCAGCACACCTTGCTTTGGAAGTCAAAGATAAAACAAAACCACAGAAGAACATATTGTCATTACAAATTTAGTGAACTGCAAGCAATGAAGGCGCAGTCAGTTTGTCACAGAAAGGATTTTGTTTCAATTTGCATGTAATCTTATATAAAAATGCTCAGCATATAACATTTCAGCACAACTATATCTAAAACCTGTCTGCCAACTGAGCGTTTCTTTTTATTCCAATGAGCTGAATTTTGGAATATTTATTATTCTATGTTGTAGTAATGAGAATGGCTTAGCATTGTATATCTGTGCTTGCTGTCCATAATATTGATCACATATTATATCTGCCCGCTGTATGCTTGAATAGGTTTCAACAGGGAAAGTCAACCTGTAAGGTTAAACTATAGTATTTATGGGGTTTTCTGCCAATGACATATTGACAAGTTTACTTAAGTTACAAATTTAATATTTACTGTTCCACTTTAATACACGAGGACGGCTGAAAACCACTTTAGAGCTATAGAAATCCATATCACAACATACAAAAATGTGATCCTTGAACAGCTACATAATAGACAGTGGTTTAAAGCAATCTGCGTTATGAATACAACATCATTTTTTAAATGGCTCATCCAAGTCATGTATCATCTTAGACTAAGACGTTAATAGAATTTTTAGAATTCTTACATCATCTGCTAATGTCAAATTCCTTATTAAGCTCAGACAATAATGAACCGAGCAGAAACAAAGAGGACAGAGCTTCCTAATGGGTATTTTTGGCTGTAATTTAAGAAATTACAGACAGGAATAACAATTAGTAGTGACCCCTCACAGATTGAAAGTAGCAAGACGTAAAAAGTGAGAAGAGTTGTTAATCATACTGAGAAAATGATATTTAAAACCATTTATATCAGCTGGAGACTTGTGAGGTTTAGGTTTGTCTTAGTGACTCTTTATAGTAACTGATTCACACACGGAAAACCACTATCAAACACTTTGCAAGGCAATTTGTCGTGAGTGCAGCATAGAGACTCTTAGCCAAACCATTTATGAAATAGCCTAATTTCTCCACTGAATGCTAACAGTGAACATGATGAGGAAAGCTCAAATTCGGCTAAACCCCATCCCTCGTGTTGCCTAATACTCATACTGTGATATCAATATTGATGTTAAAATCTGGGTTAGTGCTAAATTAATAATCTAAAATATGCAAAAGCTAGCTCATTAAAATAGGGCAAAGACAATAGACATTGTTTGGTTTGAGGGCATCCTCAAAGGCTGTACATTAAAATTACTTTGCAGGTGACTGTTTATAACTATTAAAAGATGATTTAGAAATTGCTCACCTTTTCCAAACATTATCATAAATGCTTCCAGCACCAGACCAGGACTTTGCTGGGCTGACTTTGGGTTGTAATTCAGGTTTTTTAAACTGGAAAAGACATGGTGGCTGCTATTGAAATATGATGAAATATGAAGTAGGGACTAGTCTATGAAACTGCTTAAGGTGAGGAAAGGCCGTGATGAATTTTGGATCCTCAGTGCCCTCTGTATGTGAAGTAGTGGCTCATGTGTTTGGAGAGTTTCAAATTGAAGATTGTTTTTTTTACTTTTAATTCAAAATGCAGTGTTGCCAATTGTTGTTGTTGTGAAGCAACTAAACCCAAAGTTTGCTGATTGGACTTTGTTGGTTTAAGCTGCCAGGCGTAGCTTTTTCTCAGGTTATTTTCTGGGCTAATACCTCATGAGAAGAACTGAGCCTGCAATATTTAGGCTGGCTCTGCTGGGCTATGTTTAAGCTTTATGCAAGAATTAAATGTAAACGTATCCTTGTTTTGCCTGCCTAAGCCTGCAAGGTAGATTGCATAAGAGCTAAGCATCTCATCTCCACCTACTGAGACAGATCTAAGCTACTTCAGTTGCAGTGCAGTGCAAATAGGCTAGTTTGGTGAGTTGTGTGTAGTGTGAGTTGTGAGGTTTACTGATACTGTGTTAAATCATTTCTGGTTATTTAAATACATTTTCCTTCAGTGTTGCTTTTTGAGTTAAAAGAGAAAGATGTTTGATAAAATTAGCTGCAAGGCCTTTTAGGATCTCAGTAAAGTCTGAAACATGTTGCTACATGGCTTCATGATACTGATGTATCTTAAAGTGTGAGGATCACCAACTGGAGTTTGCAGTTGGCGTCTTTGGAGACTGTAGTCTAGGTGAGAACAGTCAAAGCTGAATTAACTGCAGCTCTGTTTATGTAACTTTAATGTGAGAAAACTGAAATCTAAGAATAGAAGATTGTGATTCAACAGTTAATAAAGACATGCATATTTATGGCTACTGAGCACTGACTTAAAGCAAACTTGTTTGAAAATACAGCATTTTAAAATTGCAATTTAGGTGTCAGAATTTTGAGTACTAATTTAGTGTCAAGGCATTTTCTAGTTAAAATGTGAATGTTAACTTACAGTAGGAATATATTGTCTTTTCTGTCAAGTAAGCACCAATGTGACGCATACCATGTATTCACTGAATGAATCATGCAAGCATTGTAATTAAGTCCCTTAGCAAAGAATCATGTAGTAAACTGCAATATTGTTGCCTGTGACATGATTGTGTGTGATGGGATGTGTCAAAACAAAATCAAAATAATATATTTTCACTCCAGCCATAAAAAAAAATGTATTATTAGAAAGTAAAAACTTTTTTATTGTGTTGCTACTCTAGTATTAACTTCTCCAAAACATAGTGTAAGTCAAGTCTTAAGTGTTGTATTTTTGGAATACATCTGCTCTTATTATACATACTGTGTACACGGTCAGAGGAATCATACCCCATATGTTAGACTGTGACTCAAATCAACCCCTGTAAAAGTAATGATGGGTGTTTCGTGACACGCATGAAGACTGTTATGCACCACACTCGTTTACAAGCAAGCAGCTCCGCTCCCCTCTATGCCAGTCATAACTCAGCCATTTTGTGAGGGACGGTGTAGCGGATGAGGTCAGACCGCAGATGCCACTCACTGGCTTATAATAGCTGATGGTTTTGAGTGGTCTTCAGAGTGGGATCTAAGCAAAAAATCCTGATTACATTCATATTCAGACTGTACACTGTGAACTGATCAAGGGCTTTTTCTCTACCTCTGAATGAGGCAGCACTCTGCTTGGATATTGTCTCTTTCAATTGTCACGATCAGTTACAGATGACTCAACAATCTAATCCTTCTTCTACAATTGAAGGAAATTACATGAGAAAAAATGCATTATTGTTGCACCACTTACAGTTTATGATAAGGTATGTGTGAGTGTCCACCGCTGTATGAGTTCTTGTAATTTATTGCAAGCTAAGCCTACATTATAATTCATCTCATCTGTATATCATCCAATATATTTGCATGTATCAATGCGTAAGCTGCTGTACTTTTCAAATAGCTTGCTTCTGAGGGTGTCTCTGGTGACATGTTACAGCTATTTTCTGCTTAGGGCCACATATTAATAAATGTCAGTAGTGGTGAGCTGGCTTAGGCACTGACTTAATGCACTGCTGAATCGGTGAATTGACCCTAGACCCTGACACCACATTTTAGCTTATATTAAGACAACACAGTCAGGGCGTCGAGCTGCAACTTGATTTTGATGGACATGCAGTCGTTATCTCTGTTGGTCGCCACTAATCATATGCCTCCACAGAGTAATGGCTCAGGTCACAAGGATGACAGATTTTCAAGGGCAAAACTCACCCAGCGTTTCTGTTTCAGACGAATAAGTCCGCTGGTGGGTTAGCCATTACACGGGGCACACTGTGACCACAATGACACAAGGTGCAATATACTGCAGCTTTATAAAGTCAATAAAAGCATTAATAAAGTGCTTCGATCAAATGAATCTGTCCAACAGTAATGACTGGATGACACTTTGAGGTGCTAACTTATGTTACGCCCCACATAATTGCATGACACAACTGAGAACATCCCACTCTATGAAAATAATAAGTTGCCACCGCATTTCATTCCACTGCCGATACTTTATTTAGCAGTATGACCTCTAATTACAGGGCTTCTATACATGCAACGTGACATGGATACCATGTAAGAGAACAGAACTGGCAGTTGACTAAATGTGTTTTGCATATAAGAAAGAAAATTCCTGGTTAGCTAAATCCTTCAACCGTTGCCTTGAGTAGACAAAAATTAAAATATGTGTTGTATCTTAAGATTTTGATTAAAAGGCCAGTTATTCTAGATTCTGTTGTTAACAATGTTGAAATTAAAGAAAAACTCATGAGATCACTGTAGGCTGTGTAATGTCAGTCAAACCTAAATGTACTTATGCATGAAGGACAAAGGTAAGTTAACAAAGCTGACAATTGGATTTATGTCGGGCTGTTTGTCTTCAGTCAGCAGAAATCAACACTGTTATCACATAATTTCACAGCCATTTGAAAGCATGAGTTTTTTTCTCTTTTCTCTACACTTTTCCTTTTCAAAGTCTTATTTTTTCATTTTTCCCTCACCTCCATGACCATTACTGACACTAGTTCTCCTGAGGAAAGAGAATAGTCCGATTAAAAATGATTGCCTGCTTGTCCCTGTTGCCGTGTCTCCAAGACTTTCTCACAGCCATTTCCCATTATCGGCATTCACTGCAGTGATCTTCTCATCTGCATGGTGGCAGCCCTACTGCCAGCACAAGGACAAGAAATTGGACCTCAGCAGGGCGCTAAATGTGCCTTCAGTCTCAACAATCCTTTTAATCTTTCATCAATCATGTGGAAGCAGCTCAGAGCCCTGATCCTATTACAGTTTGAGGGCAACAGCTTCAAATTGACAACCATGAGAACCGCGGTGAAAGTTTGCTATGCAAGAAAGTTGTGATGGAAGCTGGGTTTGACTTGGCAATTTGACGAGATGTCCTCAAACTGGTTTGCTGGAATTGAAAGCAAACAAACAATTGCAAGTGGTATTCCACTTGCTGTCAACACAGGGATCTTGAGAGAACATCAAAAAACAGGCAAGGTTCTAAAAATTGTTTTCTTCGGCAGCACCGAAAGTGGCAATCACCAAGGCAGCAGGGCCAAATGAAATGCAAACCTAAACTGGGTCTAAATTTACAAAGTCTGCTCAGGCCAAGTTGCTCTTAAGTGGGCAATTTAGAAATAAAGCCAAAGAATAATGGGCGGTTCATCACGGCTGAAAGTTTCTCTGATAGTAATTTACCAAACATTTTAGGTCCAAATGTGCTCCCAAATCAAGACCAATGAGCTGGAAAGGTGCTTTAGAGTAAATAAGGGTGTTCTTATTATGGGGATGATGTTGCTGTACTGCAAAGGGAACTATATCACAAACTTGTTACCTCAGGTTTGTGTAGTAGACTGTAATTGAGATAAAGGTGGTTCTTAGAAATCCTTCAGTGTATCCCATAGGATTTCAGCAGCAGTGTTGTTGTGTGTGTGTGACCACGAGTGCGTGACGCCGGACCTGTATTTACGTGCTTTGGTGGGGGAATAGCTTAAAATGTATTAAAAAATAGGGTTACTCGTGTTATCACCCCACTAACATCCTCATTTTTATTTTGTGTGCACAAACTTTCACAAGCACATTTAAATAGCTTTATTCGTTTCCTGATCACAAGGTAGGGGTGCTGCCACATGGAGGTATAATGTTTGCACAAGGTTCAGAAGTATTCCATACACTTGTCAGTAATTCAGTAATTCGGTTTCTAATTAAAGAGACAGTAAGGTGGTGTACCTTACTGTCTCTTTAATTAGAAACCCAACCTGAGCAATTAATACAAATTGTGCAGGTATTACAGCAGTGTACTATGATGGACTGCTAAACAGTCCCTGTGCATGCATGTATTTGTTTATGTGTGTATGTAGGGTCCCCTTCATTTCATACTAGCCCCAATCAGCTGTGGGCAGTGTAGAAAGTGCAAGCTGCAGTGGTTTCATTGTGAATATGGTTCATTACCAAGTGAAATTTCTGCAGTGATGCTCATAATTCAGTGTGTTCAGATACTGAAGCAGTAAATAATGTGAATTCCACACCTAATCAGTTTTAAATGTCAAAACATTTCACAAATATAATTTGTCATTATTCTTAAATCTTATACTCACTGACTGATAAGTGTGCACAGGTTGTGGTATTATTGTGCCTCACAGCTTTGACGGAACTGTGGTTTTTGTTTTTAACATTAAAGTTGTGTGCCTCTGTCATAATAACATGTGCTGTTAGCTTCTTGCCTTACCTTTAAGCACAGTTGTGTTTCAGCTGACACACCATTTTAAGTATCCAAATAAGCACCATCTAAAAATTATGACGTAAAGAATGACTGCTGAGTAAATTTAAAAACCATGATTGCAAATCTGTTTGTAGCAGGATTGGCGCACTGTGGTAATTGCTAGGCTTATGCTGTTATTAGCATTCTTGCTCCCAAACAGTAAAGCATTTCTGACACTGATGCACTGATTCTGACTCATAAAGATAAGACTATAATTTACAAGTGATTTTGGGGTTTATTCATAAAGCTGAAGAAGCCTAACTGGATAACTTAAATTGCTAACATTCAAGTTCAGGTGATGCCTGTAACCTGCCACAATTGATACTTGATCTGCAAGAGAGCCAAAAAATTTAAATCACCTTAGCACAGAGCTGCTGTTTTTAGCACATAGTTTATATTTTGCTGCAGGTTTATTTGTCACTTGCTGTGTTGTAAAAATTAACAAAATAATTGAATCTACATAGTCTCCATTATGGGAAAGTTACACCTATTTTGATTTATCCTGATGAGGCATTTGTCAGTTATTTTGTGCAAAAATATCCTCAGTGTAGCTTTAACCTGTTACCAGACACCTCCATTTTTACGCACAAGCCTGAAAATAATGTATCCAAACTGCTCTTCAACCCTTCTGATAATAGTTAGAACCCTGGTCTCCATTGAAAGGTAACTTGTTGAATTTTACAAACAAGAGACACTAAAGCAAAGTTACAGTCATAAACATGGTTTGAATGCAGGTTATTTTCCACATACAGTATTCTTATGTTTTCTATTTCCTTTGTTCATCAAAAAAGAATGGAAAGTGAAAGAAAAAAAGAAGACAGGGAGTTGGGGTACAGCATAGCCAAGCATTCCCTAATTAGGAGTTTTATGGGGCATATAATTTAAGTCACAACACTAAGCCGTGATTCAAACGCAAACACATTTTTTTTCTTGGGCTATTACAAGAACATGCTGAAATGCTGCAGATAGAAATCTCACAAGTTCATGGCAACTGAGGGAATTTTTCACTGAGTGGGTTATTCACAACTGACTGAAATCTATGTATGATATTGATTAACAGCAGTGTGAATGCTATATGGCTTTAAATAGATTATGATTTACATTAACACAGATCAAATAATTCAGTCAACAGTTTGAATGTCATTGATCTGAAATTTGATAAGTCCACTATCTAATGACAAAGTCAAGAGACATAGATCTACAGTAACACAGTTGAAGATGTTTTTTGTGCATACATACATACAGCATGTTCTAATTATAACTGTGATTATGATTGCAAACAACCATGCACATTCACATTACATAACTGTCACTTCTCTGAACAGGCACTGTATCTCCATCTGGAGATTTGAGGAGGACAACAGCTGTACAGCTGTGATATGAATACATCTGTTGATGTATAGTTCATTGTTGTCACTTTTGTATAATTTCAAAGTTTATTTCACAGAGCACCAATTTCATATTCTTGGCATCTTACACATATTTTAATCATCTTAGTCTTACGTCTCTCCTGCCTTTTTGTAGGTGCAGTAGTTCTGACTCCCAGTAGGACATCTTCTGGTCTAAAACTTAAGATGCAGGTGTAGGACTTCTAAGAGCCAGTGTGTAACCAGAACTAAAGAACTACTGAAACTAATGGAGATACAGACTTAATTCAGGATACTAAGGGGATGGTGTAGTAATCAGTTAAAAACAGGATAAAACAGATAGTGACAGGAATAATGTTGCATGTTGGCAGAGATTCTTCATTCTAATATTGTTACTGCCCAATTTCATTGATCATTAATTTTGAATCTTAATTTACTTTAAACTTGCAATAATCTGGTGTACGTAAGTCCCATATTCACTCTCTTTTAGCTTTGTTTTTGGTCTCTAACAACTACTGAGGGAAATATCTAGCAGCTGTATACTCCAGTATGTTCGCCAGCTCCCTGTGTCTGTCTTCTGGGTGTGGAAAACAGCTGCTTGCTATGGCCAAAACAGTAAAGCTGAAACTCACTCAGTAAAGCCCTGTAAAGCTGAAGGCAGCTGCAGATTCAAGATGATAGTTCTCTGTAGGTTCATCAAAACTAGCAACCGCCCTTCATATTCTTATGGATACATGATACCAGACTGTTTTTGAATAAGCTCAGATAGCAAAGTTCCATAAAACATGAGAGCTTTTGATTAGACAATAGCATGTAATTGAAGTTGCTGGTTGCATGAAAATAGCGCAGTTGGTTCATCATGCAGGTTACGTTGTAGAACTCATCTGTAAAATGTGAATTTTGTGTTTGGTGTACAGTATGCCATCAATTCTGCCTAACTGTAGAGTACAGACTGCCACTGTGAGCTACAAAATGCAGCCTGCACCATTTATTTTTCACACATGCGGCCACGTAAAAATTGGTGCATAACCAGTGAATTACAGCCTACCACCTGCAAACATGAGCCTGAATGCAGCTTCTCAAAGGCCCCTTTCCTCCTGTTGCCTGGGTCAACGGCAAATCTCACATTCCCCCAATGACACGACCACAATACCAGGCCAGTCTTCAGTTTTACATTTGAAAGCATATTTAACTTTTCACTCACCCATTCACAGTCTGTGAGCAGTAAGACTCTGAGCCTGGCCAAGATTAGCTTTTGGCAGACAATGCAGTGAATTAAAGGCCACACATGGCCCCTCTCTTGTTCTCTGGGTGACCAAACACACTTCCAGGGCCAGGAACTCTTGACCAGTCTTTTTAACCCACAAGGAGAAACTAGGAATTGGAGATAAGTATATGGCAATGGATTTAGGATCAGAACCTGGCCAGACAAAAGTATTGTCAGATGGAACAAGACAGATGGTCTTTTTCCTTGTTAGTCTAACAAACTGTAGTGTCAGAGGTTTCAGCATAGGTTGAAGAAAATCCTTTGGCATAATGTCAAATGCTGAAATATTTAGTTGTATACTGGTACATTTTAGTTATTTATTAAGACACACGGGAGACTGTTGATATCCGAATGCTAAAACATGTTCATTTAGACTATCTGACTGAAAACCTTACAAATCAAATAAATCAATAAATATTAAGATGTTGCCGCTCCTTCTTAAATATTTATCGAGAATTCCCAAACAAGTCAAACACTTACAGCTGATTATACATTTACCCCTAATCTTCAATTTAATCATTTAAGAAGGGAAATCCCAGTTTAAACAAAGATTACAGACACACGTCCCTGCCAGGTGAATAAACAGAAAAACCGGTGAAAATTTAGCAGTTCTTAAAACAATGAGAACCTTATGTGGTAATTATGTCTTAAAAATTCAAAATAAAGACCTGACATCATAATGATTACTCACTGTAGTATACCATAGTTGTGACGCAAAATTAGGACTCTGCATGGCCTGGTATCTTATAATGATGACTTAGTATTTCATAATTCATTTTTGATAGAATTGATTGATAGAAAGTTTGTTGAAACGGTGGTTTATTGTCTTCTTAGGGAAAATTTTCTGTAGTCAGCTAAAAGGGGTGAGCACATAAAACAGATTACAAAAAGCCCATCTCACATGGGCAGCACCGGTATCACTTATGTTAATGCATGGCACCCTGGGCACTTCATCACTTAATGGTGGGACACAATTACACTGTGCAACACTAAGTCCTAATTTTGATTGATTACGACCTAACTGAAAAAAATATATATACTAAGTCATAATCTTGACTGAGTCTTAGCAGAACATCAGCCAGACGTTATATTTACAAAGCCATAAATATGTTTGGAAACCTCCACTGGTTAAATGTTCAGTTCCTCCCGTTCATTCGTCTATTTGAACAGTTTAATAGATGTAAAAATGCCCTCCATGTGTTGGGGAAAATAAAATACAAAATGCTGTGCTGAAGGTTAATAACGTAAAGGGATACTCTTTGCACATTGTAATTCCCTTTTAGTATTTTATTATTATTATAACCATTCTATCGTGGGGAAAAAAACGGCCAGAAAAAAAAGCAGAAACATCTAAGCATGTATTCGGAAGGACTATAACCTAGTACCGAAGGGGGCGACCACGCACAGTCGCACGTCCTTGCTCCAAACTCGTAACTGTAAATCGTGAGGGACCGCGCAGCTTGTCATTCCCCAGCATACCGGCTGGCGTGTCACCTTATCTCCCGCTGTGCGTCCGGGGACTATTTCACATACTTCTCCCGAAGGATTTCCACGGCGTTCAATTAGGTCCGTGCATGTTAATGGGCATCTTGGACGGCTGCCTCTCTCATCCATGTGTGCCTCTCTGACAGCGCTGTGAGCACCAGCAGCAGCAGCAACAGCACCTTGGAAGAGCAGAAGGAGGAGGAGGAGGATTTTTTTTCTACCGTACCGTGTCGTGCACGGTGGAAATACACTCGCCTGCTCTGGGTACTATCAAAACGAAACGGAGGGAAGAAGAGGAAGGAGACGAAGTAGAAGCATAGGGGCTTTTTGGGGGGCATCCCAGAATATCTTGTTGAATTGTCAACGGGACAGGCCTGCTACATTGGATGTCTCTTCAGAATGGTAAGGTTAATATAACTGAGATTTTTTGCCAGTGTTGCAGAAAAGGCAGACAGCTGCACACAAGCATCATGCAGTAGAGGAACATATGCGGAGAACTAATGTAGGGAGCCGCGACTGGTTTCACTACAGTCGTTTTTTTTTTTTTTAAATATATATATATATTTGTATTTGCATCGTTTGTGCTGTTTCGTTATGAATGTGCCCATCCGCCCGCATACTCGGACCGGGAGAGATTAACCGTGCTTCGTGAGCGTCGCAGCACGGTAGGCTACCTGCCCCTCGTTTTTTAGCGGCTTAAAGGGTTTGTAGACCGCCTTAACATCGCACCGTGTGAATTTGATACGTGGGAAGGTATCAAAAAGTCCATTGTTGCCGCTTTCCTGGCAGGCTCGGGAGCAGGAATGGCTGCAGCGCGTCCTAAATGATGCGAGATGGGTTCATAAATAACGGATGAAGACGGAGACGGACTTGCTTTCTGAATTTAGTGGTAGGTTAAAGTGCCCTGCTGTATGAAGACTAAAGACGTGCACTAGCCCTGTGTTCTAGGCTACGACTCTCTCTGAATATACTGCCAGTTACATTTACTATAAACGCTGCTGTTGGAATTTAAATATTATGTAGAAAGGGAAATGTAGGTTTGTGATGGTTGGGATTTGGACACCCCACCCAATTTTCTATTTTCTTTCTTTTTTTTTTTTTCAGGTGAGTCCATGTTTCAACTTTGCAGTAGCCTCTCTATATTGTAGTCTGATCGTTATGGCTGTCTCTTTGGATCTTGTAGTAAACGGACTAAGGCTTAGTCCAGTTTAGGGAAAACTGTGTAGCTCATAGTTTTTCTACAGCTTAATAAGCCTAAATAAGAAAAAGGGGAAAAAAATGACCAAATAGATCTCCTCTCATGTAAAATCATTGTTTTAACAAGATCAAAGTAAATAAATCATTAGCTAGCTATAGTTATACAAAATTTGCTATAATTTTTCACTTTGTCCTGCAAAATTTGTGCGACAAAGCCTTCAAAACTGCACTAGCACATGGGGTCACAGTCTAACCAACTGAATTAAGCGAGATAAATTAAGAAACCTCTCCTTTGAATGTTCTGCAGTTCACAAACATTTGAGACTGGAGGAGTAAAAGCGTGAGTAGGACCCCTGGGAGTCATTGTTGGGGCCCTGCACACAGCTTAGACCAGCTCTGCACTGTGATTGGGCAAGTTGTAAGACTGACACACACACACACACTTCTGTGTGTAGTGATTTAGTAGTACATTTTTAGCATTGCACTAATTTAGATTATTAGTACACAATTTACCCAGTAATAAAAATACACAGAGGATTGAGTAAAATGTGAACTGTTAAGTTGAGGTGTATTGAACTACAGCTGAGGAGAATATCACACGTTTGTGTTGAATTAAATCTCATGAAATTCTCACAAAAAGTCAGATTTTCTCATAATTAACTGAGAGATAAAAGTCATGAATTGGTCTGGTACGCTGTACTATCCCCACAGCTCAAGATTAGTATTTGACATTAAAAAAGTAAAATTGCCCTGTTGTAATCCAGGTGAATGTTTTGAGGATTAATTATAAATTGAAAGAAAAAAGTACTGGAATGTTTTCAGTCTGTATTGATAGTAACCCTTTTCCCAGGACACGCTGCAGACAACCAGATCATTAACAAATTACTGTGTATGTGTGTGTGTGAAGGGGGGTAGGGTGTGGGTGAGGGGGTTTGCATACAACAAAGCTCACAAGTGCCACCATTGGCCATAGTGGGATCCGTGACCTCAGATATTAGAGGTTAAATCCGAGGGAATCCAGGGGCCCTCTGTCCTGTTTGGCGGAGGCATCAAATGAGAAGTCTGAAGTTGTTAGGTCCCGTCGAGGTTAACCTTTGTAGAACAAGGCTGCATTCTCCCAGTTGTCTTTGTCGTGCTGATGAGCTCTGAGAAGCAGCCTCAGCACTAGTTCTCTGCATGATAAGAGGGGAAACAACCCTCCCTCTGTGGTCACAAATGAAAAATCTGTTGCTTGTCTTTCTGCCTTTGTTGTTGCTTCATTGTGAACTGAACGCAAAGCTATTCTCCAAAGGACAGATTGCTAAAAGAAAGATGACATGTAAGTTGCAGTAGGACCTTGTTATACTCCATAAACGATTGTTGTGTTTGAACTAACGCTGGCAGTGTATGGGGGCAGAACGATGACAAAGAGGAAACAATGAAATGCCTATGTCCCTCTGGAGTTTTCCAGGGGGGTATTGTGTATTTCAAGTAATAATTGTTGTGAGAACTGTACGGTCATCTAGGGAGGGGAATGGCTGTATTTGAAGGAAATGGATACTGTGGATGCTGAAGAGTACGTTCCCCACGATCTTGTATTGCTCTGTGGGAGGAACATGACAGTAAAGTGTGATGTTCATCAGTAAAAAAAAAAAAAAAGACAATCAGCAAAATAGCTTTTACATGCTTTGCACAACAGAAAACCTTGAAATTAATAGATCTCTGTGTCAGTTTAGTATTGATGGATAAATTATGCATCATCTTTTCCTGTTAATCTGTACAGTCTGTGATCCATACATACCAGCTTGTTCAACTTAGCAGCATTGAGAGCAACTAGCCTGGAGCATTATGTTTAGTCGAAGCTGCAGTCTGTCATCTTGTGATTTATCACACATAGAACTAATGGGTAGCTGTCACAATTACACCACTTTATTGGACATGAAAGCTGGGCACTGCATTCCTTCTCCCTCTCTCTCTCCCTCCCATTCTCTCTCTCTCTCTCACACACACACAACCACCTCCTTTTTTTTTTTTTTTCAAATGTTGACAGGACAGCTTCAGACTTTGTGTGATAAGTTGTGGACACTGCAGAAATCCAAAGCATGTGGTGTTACAAAGTGACCAACTGACTGTTGCAAACTTTGTGGAGTCGCCATTTTCATTCTAAGTACAGCTGATTTGAATAATAGCTATGTACACATATATACAGAAACCTCAGATTTATAACTACAACATTGTATTAAATTTCAATTAAATTAATATTAGTTTTATTTATATAACATACGTTATCTCTTGGCACTTTACAGAGTGTGGTCAAGACCTGACAATATTATAGAGAGAACCCCAACAGTTCCCACCATGAGAAAACACTTGGCAACAGTGGACAGAAAAATCTCCCTTTTAAAGGGAGAAACCTTCGACAGAACTGGGCACAGGGTGGGCGGCCGTCTGCCTCAACCGGCTGGATTCAGAGGAGATAAATTGGGGAGAGAGGACAAAGGGAGGGCGAGGGGGATATAAAATCTCTGTTTTGTGCTTTCAGATCAAATCAAAATCAAATAGAATGAAAAAAGTTAAAAGTGACAAGCATCTAAAAAAAACATTTAATAAAAATAAGGACTTTTTAAATAGCTAAAGAGTTTGAATATTACATTGCAGGGCAGCCTCCAGTAGGTTTTGCTTTGGCGTTTTTAGATCCAAAATAAGTATAATGCAACACTTTGTCGTATTAATGCTAAAACTCTGCTGTGGTGACTTATATGCATTAGGGCCCATATCACTGAGTAAAGGAAGAGAAATCCAAATGTTCTGATCAAAGGAAATGCTTGATTTTCTCTTTTTAATAGGTTTCAATTACAGTTTTTATTTTTAATTGAAAGGAGATATGAGGGGAACAGAGAAACATTTGATCTCCCATATAGGTATTCTGGGACCTCAAACAAAGCCAAGATTTTTTTTGCATCCTGATGAGGGATAAGCCACCTTATTAACAGCATTAACATTAATTCCATTTGGGTGGATATCTTTTATGTTTCTGCACATTCCCTGTTATTCCGGAGAATTGCATTTTTGCTATTTTCTCTGAAACTATCAGATCCATTTTTTAAAGAAGTGGAATCTTACACCTGTTTGGTGCTCTGAAAGTCAGAATCACTCAAACAAAGTACTTGAGAAGCGAGGCTGGGGTTGAATTTATGCACTTGAGCCCCCAGACACAGGGTAGTATTTCTCCTCCTGTGCACACAGCAACAGACTCCCCTTTGTGTCCGACATTTCATAGTACGCATGTAGCAATTTTTAAGATGACTCTCGTTTCTACGGAAGCTAATGATAGTCCACAGGTGTGGTACTCATTATCCTTACATACTCTGCTTTGATAAATTCTTGTCTGCCTAGTGCCACAGCAGAGCATTAGCCTGTTCAGATTTTTCTTAAAATCTACTATTTGCCCCATATAAGTTCAGACAGCTTCAGAATATTTCATACAGCCGAAACATATTTCTCAGAGTAGACGGGGTTATGGCTGGGGTGAGAACACATCTACAGTGATGTCCATTGTTCAAAGTCCACTTCATGCATTAATCCTGCATCTCTCACATTAATAATGCAAACACTCCTTCGTATATGTTACACAGAAGAGCCAGTTTTGTATACTTTCTTGAGGTTAAATTTCTCACCAGTAGCCAGACCTGCATTTTATTTTGTATGAGGGACAAAAGGGTGTTTTTTTTTTCTCCAAACATTTCATTTCATTTATAAAGGAGGAAGAAAAAATTCAGAGGTTGTGAAGGAAATATAGCTTCTTCATTGGCTACAACTGTTTCCCTCTTGCCACTGGCTACTTGCAGGTCTGTTGCCTGCTTGTGCAGGGCTGCAAAAATACAAACACAGTGCATTACCTGGTGTATAGAAGGCAAGACATTTTACATTTGAGCAGCCGTTCCATTCATTAAAGGAGGTTAACATGCATTGAAAGCGTGAGAATGCCTTTGACTGACAGTCTTGTTCCCAGTTTTAAACATGGTTCTGGACTAGTAATGGGATGGGCAGCCATCTCGGGAGGGTCATTAGATCTGATGGTTGCCTTGCATGGTTGTAATAATATGAGGCCATTTTATAGGACCAGGTGCACTTAGTGGTGCAAACACAGTTCTCTTGGCATATCCCCATGTTCTCAGACGATAATGCTCCTAGCCAAAAGCATTCAAAAGTGTTTCCTGAGCACTAGGATCTGGTCAGAGGATTTCCATGATGGAAGTTCCGGATTTTCCTTATTAGAGAATGTCAGGTTTGGCAGTCAAAGAGATGGTGGCAGGTTTGTGAGTAACTTTGTTAGTTACTGACTGTAGCTCAACACAAGATGTGACTGCCCCTCAAAACTGGTTGTCATATTACCCACGGTTGCCGTACTAACCATCAAAGCTACAATTTGCAAATGCATAAGAAGATAGCTGATCCAATGAACATTTTTGTTGTAACTAAGCCAAGTTGTGTTTTTATCTATGTAATTTACTAACCTCTTAACTGGAATTATTTTTCTCAGTTGACACCATATCGTCTTTGGAGCCTGAATCTAGTGTAATGTCAGACATTGTGAGACACGGATCATAAGTCTAATTTCAGTAGATGTGCTCCTGAAAACGTTCTGTTGTTTCTTAAATTTACAGTATGCAATTCTAGCAGCTTTGATGGTATGATCAGTCTCAAGAAGCCTCTATTACACAGTGTTCTCAGCCTAATCTACTTATGTTTGTTTACACAGTGTTGTTTCTGTGCATCACTACAAAGGTTTCACAGGAGGTACTCATAGTTTACATGTACTACAGAGATATAAATCAAATGTCAATAAGGCTTTTTGGTGTTTGCAGACTTTGCTAATGTCACTTTGGAGACCTGTGGCAGCAAATTAAGTCAACAATGTCAGTCCAAAACCAAACAAATGCTTCGAAAATTAAATATAAAGGTTAAGTGTCAGGCAATTTTTTCTAATAGAGCAGATGTGGCATCGCCGACCTGCGAGATCTTTTATGTTTGATTGCCCATCACAGGCTAAAAATTCTGCACTGATGGAGCAAAATTGAGGCCGACCATTTCAAACTGCGCCCAACTACTGCTCACACAGTCACTCTGTCCAACTGTCGGGTCAATGTGTTTTACAGCACCAGAGTTAAATGCACTGCAGCAAATTGCCCCACTCATGTTGTTGTGTGTATGCTGCGGCCTGCTCCAGCTATGGACAACAGATAAAAAAGCTAGTACATTGATGACTGAACTTCAACTCTTGTTGAACTTTAAAAAAGTGACAGGAATAATAAGATGTCCAGGCATTGTTTGAAGGTCACATTATGGGGGTGATTTAGCTGACAGGCGTCACATTCCGTGCAGCTATCAGACTAACAAAGTGGTATCTTATATTTTCTGCTTCTTCGAACCACCCCATCAGAACAGCCTCCCTAGTGGCATTTCATCATGACCAGGATAATCTTATGCAAGATAGTGAAACGGCAGTTAATTTGCAGGTAATTAAACCCTAGTGACTTACAGTTGGAAAAGCAACATATACTGTAAGGCTGCAGTCAATATGGCTGTGTAATATTTTGAATAATGATATGGCTACAGTACAACCAGGACCTTCTTTATATCCAAACCAGTATAATTTTTTTTTTTCAGGGGAGTGGTGGCACCTCATAAAAACTGATATCTACTGATCTGATACTGAGTTGTGAATGTGGCATTTTTCCCGCAGCAGTGAGTTTTATGTTTAATAAACCACCATAAAGTCTTTATTTTTTTTTCCCCAGCAGTACAGTGCATACTGGTAGCTCGCAACATGAACATGGGATTTTATCAGCTTTTATTTTAAATCTTTGAGGGAGCAGTTGCTTGTTGTAGTTTTAGTTGCAAAATCAGAGATTGGCTTGCAGCTCTAAAGAACAATGTGATATGGTAAGAACATGCAACCATTTTACAGCGTTTCGTCCTTGTTTTGTATACAAAAATACTTGTATTGGCAGGTCTTATTAGTACCCTGATACCCTGATGTTGAAAGCCAAAATGCATAACAGTGTGTTGAAGGGATCTCACGTGGATTAAACATGGCTGATAACCTGGTCTGTGAAGTTGTTTGAATAAAGTTGTATGATTCATTATTTGAACTGTGTGTCACTTTAGGCTTAGCTGTGTTTGAGGCAACAAAAGAAATTTAATCATTTAACCTTTTAATCTGGAAGTCATTTAAGGCTGTGCCAGTGGTTATAGCACGTGACGTGCAATTTTCCTACAATCATAATACATTAATAACCATAGAAGTATTTGGTTCTTAGCATTACAAATGAAACTCTTGGATACTAGGTTGCCTGCTGCAGTTTTACTAAAAATTGCAGTATTACAGGCCATATGTAATGTTTAACTTCACAGTACTTGACTTCAGTGCTGAATTCCTGTCAGAACACATGCTAATTTGTTGCTGGTGAGTTTAAGCTGTGATTGCTATGACAGAGGTGTTTTTAAGGGATGTAAATTAGGCCTACATTAAAGGAGGGAAGGCGCAGGACATTTAGAAGCTCATCACAGTCCTCACTGATTAACCCCCTACTTAAGACATTAAAAAAATTTCATATCAGAGTTGTTTTTTTTATATATATATAAAGTTGGCACCAGCTTCCTGTCAGCGTCTGTTCGTACCTTGTCTTGCAAATTGAACGCAGGTAATTTTATATGCTTCTGAAATTGTAGGGAAAGTTAATGAGTTATAGAACTATTTCAAAGCATATAATTTATGTATTTAGCCTTGATTAAAGGGATTGTTTTTAGTGGGTTCATTTCTCTTTTTTTCACCCCCTTTAACCAAGTTAGACCATCTACACAGATATTTTTTCTGTGGGATTTGGATGTGCAGCTTCAAGGTGTTTTTTTGATTGTGGTGTTATTAATTAAGGTCACGGATGTGTAATTAGACAGAAAACTAGTAAAAATCTCCTGAACTGTGTGATACCTTTAAAGCCAGCGAGGCCAGAAAGTTGATTTGACAACCGAAGTATTCTTGGTGGACATGCTACGGTAACCATGACATTATGGGATAGTGTAGTCTGCCTGCAGCCATCAGGATGGCTCTGGAAACATTTATTTGGCCAAAAGAGTGATGAAATAATTTTGCGGTCTGTAGTCTCTGTGTCTCACTAATCCAAGCAATCAGAGACTGTCTCAGGGAGGAAACCTTCCCCCTTTGATTATGTCCATGTGCATGTCACTTCACGTAAAGGGTCAGCTGCACAACTGTTTATGTTTGACAAGAGACGAGTGACATGAGAAGTTCCTTTTTGTACGGTAAAGGCTCTGGGCCAAACTTTTGACTGAAAACTGGCTCAAACTGGCTGACTGTGCTCTGAGACATCATAGTGCTGCCAACAAGACCTGTTTTCTTCATCCAACCAGACACCAGGGTGACATTCATGACATGACATCATGATCGTGCCTCATTTTTTCTATTCAGTAACAAGACTTTTCAGTCCCAGCTCTTTTTAAATTTTCTTTTCAAGTCTTTTAAAAAATGACATCAGTTTCCCCAGTTGTGCAAGTTATTAACTCAAATGGGAATAAAAGTCTTTTCTTTGTTCCTGCAGAAAACCTGCTGCACACCTGCATAGGGAAGGAGTTGCCAATATATTTTGCAAGTGTTAGGCAGCAAAGTGGAGTGATAGCTCTCAAGGGGGCTGGCCTTAAGCTGTTATTCTATAAATATTAATAAAGCCCACTAGCCTGCCTGGAAGGAAGCTAACAGTTTGCTCATGTCACACACTGGGCTACAATGTGACAAGTTGTGAAAAGAGTGATGAGATGACAAAGAGGCGGTAAGATGACATTTAGTGACAAGCCTCATTTTTCAAATATGAAATGCCATCACTGAAAACGGAAGCTGAGTCTGCTGACCTCTCCTTTACAAAATTGTGACACCACAAACAATACCCCTGGTGGGCTTTATGTTGTCTTTCTTTATTCAAGTCACCACATAACAAAATGCATTCAGATAAATGATTGCAGGAAGTTGCTAAAACGTAATTTGACTGATTAATTTTGGATACATTTGGAGATTTCTCTAAATTATAGATATGCACGATAGTTATGCTGCTTAGTTTAAGAGAATGTATTTGAGTGAGCTTTCTGTATTCCTGGCTGCAAGGCTGAGGACTTTCTCACTTTAATTTTTCACAAATGACAAACATATTCCGAGTACTGTCAGATTAGTTTGCCTCTGAAGTTCCCAGGGCATTTATTAAGATAAATTAACACAAACTGCGTGTACATTATCACCTACAACAACAGTGAGCTGTTGTGTATGAAATAATTATTGTGAATAAAATTTCACACCTGTAATTGCCTTATCCATTTCAAACACATTTTAGTAGTATGACAAGTAACCTCACATCGGATCTGTTTTCAGAAAAATGTCTGTGATCCGGTTATTACAATTTTTTAAAAACTTTTCTTCCAATCTCAGTATGGGAATCTCTCAGTGACCGGTTTATCCACATGCCTTCTTAGCTGGAAGATTAATGGAACCAACAATGTAGACGGGCACAGAAGGTTTTGGCTTCTGCTGATCTTGCTCTGCTATCACACACTTGTTGCATGCAACAAAGATTAAGGAACAGCACAGTGCTTTGGCATGCTAACAGATGTAGAGCATTTGCTTTGTTTGCATTTCTTTCATTATCTATAGCAGATGTAGATATTGTTTCTGTGAGAGCTGAGAACAACAAATTCAAAACCATCCATGAAAATTATATTGATATAGTTTTAAATAGATATAGGATATTTATAAACAGACCCTCATGTTGGCATTGCATCCAGTAGGCTGAAGTGCCAGTGAGCAAGACACATTGGTACCGGATTCAGAGGCACAGTGTTTTGTAACCACAAATAGAACAAAATGGTCAGAAAGTAGCACGGCAGTATTGGTTTCTCACCTTCATTTGGTCAAGTTTCCACTCCAACTCATGTCATTCATCTCAGTGCTTTTGAACATTGTTGTTATTACATGTCTTGACATCAACAGCCCAGCTTTTGTGTAGCCACTGCAGATGGTTTAGTCCAAAGATATCATTGAAAATCAAATATAAGGCTATATGGGGACCAGAGACTGTTAGACATATGAAGACTACTTACAGTGTGTATAATATACACCATATATATTTGGGTATTATTAGTTTTGTTTAGGTTTTTTTTTTTTTTGATGGGGAAATTTCATCATATTGACATGTATCACTCTTTTTACTAGTAGAAGTGGAGGCAGTTCGTTTTTGTTGTAGACCCATTTAGATTGTTGTTCATTGTGAAAGGTGTCAGATGCAACAGTTTGCTGTATCCCCTGGGTTAGTAGAGTGCTTACATCCAATTCAGGCAGCTGCCTTAGTAGCATCCATTATCAGTAATCAGAAGAAGTAGTTCATCATGAATATTCTGGCTTGGTGGCATTTTCTTAAAATTGTGGAGCGTATGATGACTATATATTTTTAGATTATTCATGTATTTAATAGATATTCAAATGATAATGGTTATTATATCAAGAAATACAAACCCAACATGGGCTCTATAGCTTGGCTGTGTGTAAATATCTGTGGGATTAGCTGTGGCAAAAAGATGAAGTTGCTGTGTTTGTCTGTTATTGTTTATTGCTTCCGTGTAGTACATCGGCTACAGTAGCACCGATTTGTTCTGGGAAGTGCAAACATCATCTGTGTTCATGCTTTTGTGCCAAATTTTGCTGTAACAAAAACCAAAGGAAGTGTGCTTGGGTACTGTCTGAAATTAATCTTTTAGTAGAACTTAATAGGCATTTTTGATTTGTCAGTTCATAATGGGTTTCAGCATAGATGTGTCCTCAGCATTTACCATCTAACTTACAGCACAGTGTTCTCATAGGTTATCTGTGGAGATGCTTTTAGAGAGAGCCCATCAGTTTCCTTTATTATGATGTTCCCAAACACGTTTCCCCCAGAGAAGTATTTTTTCATCCCTATTGCCCACCTAACACCAAACAATGAAATGCAAATGCAACAAATCCAAACTAAACTGCAGGACATTGTAATTTCTTTCCACAATCATATATATATATAGATATATGTATGTATATATATAGATATGTAGATATAGATATATAGATATAGATATAGATATATATACACACACACACACACACACACGCACACACACACACACTCTTTATATATTTCTTTTTGCATCCCCATCTCACATTAATATTAGTGAGCCAAATGAAATTATCTTTAATGGTCTATGACAGCCTGGTTAGTTACTCCCTCAGAGTTACCACTATAAATTGCACGTGGACATGATTAAGTCTTCCCCAAAGATTAAACAGCTGCATTTACAGACATGACTTTAACATGGAAACCATTATGCAAAAGCCTTGTTCTCTCTGCTTATGGTATCGAAAGCATTTGTATTAATGGCATTTCACACCAGTGAGGAGATAATTCCTGTGTGGTAAGGTGTAAAATTGAGCAGCTTTGATGTTAAGAGGTTTATTTAAGATTCAAGATGGGGGTGTTAATTAGTTGACAAAAATCTTTTTGGTTCTGGGAGTTTTTTTTTTTCCTTAATCCCTCCGGCCCAAGATTAGGTTGCTACATTTCAGTTCAAAGAAAACAGACAAGAGCAACGATTTACACATGTAAGGCAGTGTACCTGTGTATATTTTTATTAATATTAAAATCAAAAAAAGCATCTTTGGCTTCACTTATTTTACTCCAGTCATGTTCAGAAATTTAGTAATGTGGATTGTATGTAGTAGAAAATTGTTTATGTGGCTCTCTTTAACAAGGCAGCTGACTATGAGTCATTTTTGGAACTAGCCATCTACTGTCAAAACCGTAGCATACTAAAACACTGTAATACAGTTTATGTAAGCAAGCATCAAGGTTGCCCAGTGAGTGGTAAAACTTGACCAGACCAACTATTTGTGATCCCTTTGTGGGATGGTGAAAAGCCTGAGTGAGTCATGATGGCTAAATACACAGTAGGTCGAGCAGTGATATTAAAGAGCTCAGGGAATATTTATCTTGACAAGCTGTCAATGCAGGCAATTCTAAATGTGCTGTACAGGAGTACATACAGTACATACCATACAGAAATAGAGGATAATTTTTTTTAATTTAATTTTTTTTTTTTTTTAATTCCAAATGTTTTATGTAACCAGAGTGTCTTTTATATTGAAAAGAAAGCCTTGTCAATTATCGTAACACATGTTGCTCCATCCTCAGATATATTGTACTCAAGATGGAGATTTTTTTTTTCACAGTACTGAGAGAGCATGTCTGGCAAAATAAGGGAAAATATGGCCTCAGTGAATATGAAGCTCTTGCGTACCCTGTCTCCAGTCTAGAATGATTGTGGATCCTCTAATGGTTGAGATTCATCGAACTGGGCTCCTGTACTATGTCAGGCAGTGATTTCTGTGTGGAGACAGCAGTGCAATTGTTTCCCAACAAAAAAAGGCAGGAGACTGCTTACTTTGGTGATGTGATGGAGATAGATTCGTCCAAACTGCTAAATGTCCCTGCACTTCTTCCTGTAACTGCTGCAGTTGTAGCCGCATTGTTTCTTTCATTCATTCTTTGCTGTATTTAGATTTATCCACCAGTAAAATAGTCAGTCATTCTCTATCTCTGCAATTTAACGTTTCCTGCAACAGCTTCACAATAAAAGTTTTCCAGTAGATCTTCAATGGAGGGCATTTATTTTGAAACATTTACACTTACAGCACACTTAATGACAGCTCAGACAGGGTGAAGTGGGGTGAATCTGAAGATAGTGATGCTGCTATCTGATGAAAGTTAGAACTGGAAATATATAGTAAAGCAAAACTCCAAAGAACAGCAAATCCCACATTACTTAGAGAAAAAAAAAAACCAAAAAAAACTAGGGAACTCTAAATATACCGAGTCATTTGGCTGCATATCTTGTAGCTTAACATGCTGTGCCAGTCAATTCCCCATGACGTCCTTATATTTCAGTTGATGTTAGGAACTCGTCATGGCTTGGCCCTTCTCCCAAACAGGACTGTTGTGTTGTGCGTCAGTGTGGTCATCCCCTGCTGTGAGGATGCAGTACAAATAGAAGTTGGTGTGGTGCTATGTGCTAGTGTGCAGTGTTGTGCCTGTGGTAAAACAACTTTACAGTTGTATAGCATCAGTCACTTTTCAAACTTCAGCTGCCAAGTTCTGATGTGGGTTGTACATGTATGCAGAGTGAGCAATGGTGGGAAGCAACAGCAGAGCCAGGCAAGGCAGAAGGGAGTGACTCGCCTCTTACGCAGAACATGCTGGATCAATGTTGCTGCATTGCATTCTGCTCTGTTAACCTAAAATTTACCATTACAAATGAGGCAACTGGAAGATTGTTTTGCCATCATATTTCATCGCAGCCAAAAAAAGTGTTTAGAACAGCTGTTTTCTAAAAGCATGGTAATTCATTTTTAGATGGTTTTCTTGTCAAATACAAAAAAATATGTAACAGTTATATTAACAAACAGCTATTAGTATCTAATTCGGTTGCTGCCTCTGTGTTAAGTTACCTAGATACAATTGTTTCTTAGTTATCTAAAAACAAAATCAATCTCCTGTACTGTATAACAGTCAAATCACTGGTTAAAAATACACCAGGTCTCTTCAGTTCTGTTCAAACAGCACAGATGCATATTTTGAAATACAACCAGCTGTTCCCGACAACAGTCTCGGTGCAAAGCTTGCACATCACAGTGCTTCTGTGTGTGTGTTGGTCTGGGTGTGTGTGTATTTGTGCAGCTGAGTAAAAATAAGCGATGAAGAGCAAGAGCGAGAAACAGAGAAAGGGCAGCGTATAAACTGGTTGTGTCTAATTTGTACCTCAGCGTTTTAACTAAGACATGACAGAGCTGGAGCAGGAGGCAATCCAAACGGGCCTACGGGTTGCTAACAGCATTTTTATTTTGTGTGTGTGTGTGTATGTGTGTGAGAAATTAAATAAAAGCGCTGTTACTAACATTCAGTTTTTTTTCCCTCAATTCTTTTCTGTGAATGCATCTGAATGGGCAAGTCTGGAAAAGCTCTGAAGTTGAGCTCTTTTATAGAGGGCATATAATTCTTTTGGTGCTGTAACTATTTCAACAGGCTCAATGAATGCATTAGTGGAAAAACATTGCACACAATAGTATTTAGTGACCACTTACATAAAAATGTAGAGTATATTGATCCATAATATATACATACACATATGTATATATGTTTTAGAATATTTTTTTTTTTAGAAAAGAAATTTGAAGTTTAGACGAGCTGCTTAATTTTTCATTTGTGGCCAGAGATGTGATGTTTTCAGGTTGTCAGGTTATTTGGCACAAACGTTAACTTGGACTCAAAGATGAACTGATTCAATTTTGGTGAATTCATATGCAAATTACGACAAAATTTCACACAAATGTCTAATAGGATAAAATGATGAAGTGATGACATTTCATATCCAAAAGGTCAAAGGTCAACTTCACTGTGATGTGAAGTTCTGGCCACTTTTCTGGCCATTATTCAGCGTCATAAGTGAACATATTTCACATTTAGTCAGATACAGATTTGGTGACACTAATTTTGGATGCCAGCCTTGAAACTGTGGGGATTGTATAGATTTTCTTTGCCACCAGGCTCAAAAGTTTTCACTACATATATGAGTCTGCACAGACATGGATTTAAGCTTAAATTTGACTGGTTGCTGGAAGCATACAATCATGAGGTGGTCATTTTTGTTATTTAATATGTGACGTTCTAAATTGTTAAAAATTATATAAACACTGCTTTGAATTATTTTGATTAATTGAATGACCTTTGGGCAGAAAACACTAATAAGCTGCTGAAGGAAGTTACTGAGCATAGAAACCATTTGATGGTCCTCTGCATAGGCATGTGACCTTTTACACAATAATGCAATGTATTCCTGGATCAGAGAGCATATTCTTAATTTCACAGCCAGCTTGCATTTTCAGATATCCCACTTGCAGGTTCAAGTATTTTGTTGCTGTTTGATATGTAGTACATGTGCACTGTTGAATAAGTAATGCATTTGCCACAGCACGCGTGCATTAAGAGTGTAGATCAACAGAGCTGCTCAATGCACTTCAAACCCACTGACTTTCCCAAGTGCCCTTGCAGCCTTTTCCAGTTTGAAGCATCTGCTTTAAAGCTGCACAAAGTTTTTTTTTTTTTTTTTTTTTTTTTTTTTTTTATGTAAATATAGATGCAACCTATCAGCCTAGATTATAAAGTGGCACTGCAAAACAGAAGAGGCCCCAGTCCCCCCTTACTCTGGTAAAGAGAGATGGCAGACCAGTAGACTGGTAAATATGAGTGAGTTGTGTGTAGTTTATTGATGTCACCTAAGAGATTTTTTCAGTTACATCAAGCTGCCTTTTAGTCCTACCAACATACAAAATCAATTAGTGAAGGATATATTGGTGTTAGTTTTGTTACTCTGTCTAAATTGCAAATTATATGCTTCACTAGCGTTGCCATTTGTTCATACATTCTAGTATAACAGGTTGAATACTGTATGATGACGCCTCTTGATCTCAGTTGACTCCCATGTTGCATCATTTTTATACTGAATCTATACTTCAAGTCTCACCATATTCAGCTGCTGCTGGTTAGGAGGTTTTCCAGCAGAACAACAGGCTTCAGAAGGTGTCCCCTCGCAAAACATGTCCAGTGGAAGCTGATTTGAGAAGTACAGTATGTTGTCAAAATGTCACATTGTAGGTGGGAGTGTAAACATTAGCCAGTAGCGTATACAGGTCCCTCAAATTGACAGCTTGTTAAGGATCAGCTTAAGGTTAGGAAAATAAATCAGCTGACTGCTTCTTCAATTTTTGTCCCTCGGTTTCTGAATATGTGGAAAATGAACTGTTTTAATCAGGAGGAAAAGAACTCTGGCACATCTCTGTCTCTCCCTCTTGCCCACTGTGCCACCCACACACTGCCTCATGTCTCTATTGCTCGGCTTCTCATTGTTCAATGCAGTGTTGTGTAAAATGAACAACTTGGTGGAAATGCTTTCTTGCTTTTGGGGCTCATTTTATAGCAGGGATTTTGCGTTCCTCCAGTCTTCTCCGGTTATTTTTGCTCCATTTGGGTTGTACAGTTATTTAGCTGCAAACATGGAAGTTTGTAGTTTTTGTGCATGGGCCAGCTGGGCTGGTAGTTGCATCACAAATGTGCTATCCCCACAAAAAAAAAAAAAAAAGAAAAGGTGATAATCAGTAGTGACAGCTCTGATGTATGCACATGATTATCAATGAAAAAAAAGTGTCACAGTAATAATTAATTCACATATAATTTATTATATTATTATTATTTTATTTATTTTATTTCAGTTACATCACCTGCCAGTAAGTTTTTTACTTGTAACAAAAAACAGATGTCAGATAAAATAATATTATACAGGTCAACCAGTGATGCATTTGATGCATGTTATCTGCACATAGTTGAATTTAAGTATTTTACTGATTCTGGCAGGTATGAGTACTCTTAGTGAGGAACTAAAGATGAGTGCACATACAGTATTGCATTTTAAGGTATAATTTCTCTGTGAATGAATTTATTAATTGTTCGGGTTGAGTTATTCATTGATGCGTCACTTTATTGCAATAATCCAAGGTCAGTATATTGTGAAAGACTTACAAATATGGCATACTTCCAGAAACTGTAAAGACCAGATGGTAAGATGTAAATTTCTTATAATTTCTTATAAAAACGTGTTCATTATGCTTGTAGATGCTATGCTGAAGATCGCGGTTCTGAAATCTGCTTGTAAACTGGGTAAAATGAAAAAACGATGGGAGAAGGTTTGAAAAATTTTTCCTAACACAGGGTGCAAGCTCTGTGCAGACTGTAATAGTGCTGGACGACTGAGAGCCATTAGTTACCTGTATTTTCTTTCCAAGCTTTCAGCGTACCTGACCAGTGCCTTCATAGCTGTAAGTGGAGCTCTGTGTTTGCCTGAACACAAGCAGAAACAATGAAGGAGCTTATGTGATTTAGATCATGAACGGGTAGGCTGCTGTTGTGCTGAGTTAGAAGAACATCATAGTAAAGGAAACTGCTGTACTATAGTACACAGCTTGACCCATAGCAGGGATTATTTATTGCTGTCAGCTGAAAAGCTCATAACTCCTGTTTTAGTGATTTATTTTTATTTGTTAACGTCAGTTCAAGGACTGCTGTTGCTCTGTGGGTTTAGAAAAAATCTATGTCTATGAAAGTTTTCAGTAGCATTAACTTACTTGAAAATAAAGCACATGGCAAAAGAGTTTTTCTGAGTTCTGAAAGAAATTCATATACATAAATTAATTTTTGTATAACCCTAACCCAAAATCAGTGATACTAGGGCTACAGCTGGGTTTGTTCCTTAATTTAAAAAAAAAAAAAACATAATCTGATCAGTTTCAAGCTTAAATGATGGATGGTGATGCCAGCTATGTTGGCAAAAAAAGTTTTAGATAGTGAGCTGGCCTGTTTCTGCCAGCACGGTTTGATCTGATCTGCTCCTCATAGGAGCTCCAGTAGCTTTAATAAGCAAGAGCCTATAAAGTCTTCTGCTTATAAAATCAAATAAATCATCTCAAAGAGATTGCTCATCGTTTTTTTAATAGTAATGCATTATATATTATAAATCAACAAAGCTGCTTAAAGCATCTTTAAAATAGTTCTCTCCTCACAGAACACATTAAAATTGGCTTCTCTTTCTACCACATTGCCCTGGAAATGCCTCATTAAAAAGATATCTGGATCACCTGAATCTGGTTTAGCAGTTTGTGGGTCTAAAGAAGAGGTATGGTTCGATTATGTGTAGAAAAGAAGCAACAGAACATTTTGTAAAATGAAATATCTGTACTGACTATAATACTGTATATTTAAATATGTGTGGGATTGTGCTTACTCACAATCAAGAAAAGAGTGAAAAAATGACCCAGCAAAATAAAAGATAATTAACGACAGTCAACTAATTGTGGCAAGAAAGGTGTCAAATGACTGGTACAACTGTCCTGAGTAGCAGAGATGATCTAGAACAGGTTAAACTCTGCTGTGTCATTAAAATACATCTTTGCATGTGGCTCTGAAAGCACTCATACATACCCAACACATCTCTGTTATACATTAAACTTGGGGCAGAGGATTTAGTTTGATCCTGTCACCTTAATTCCAGTTGCTCATAAAACTGTCAATCTTGAAAATTAACTTTTATATTATTTACTTTTAATAGAAATTAACAGACTTAGGAGCATAACAGGCCACTAGTTTGCTGTAAAAAACAGCTATAGACTAATTTGGTGTTTTTCCACAGTTCTCCTTTTATCCTTCTTATGCGTTTTAAATTAAGGCAGTACCAGTTGTAAGTCCAGCTTTAATTGTTTTTGGCTTGTTTGTTTGTTTGTTTTTAATCTAAGCACTTCTTTGTATTTCTACAATTTAAGACCACAGGGGGCAGGAGTCTGTGCTTGCATACGAGGAAGTAGGAGGAACATGTTTACATTTTAAATGAAAATTAGAGTCTAATTCAATTGGTTGGCTAACTTTTAAAAAAACAACAGAGGCAGTGCAGTCAATTAAGTGATTTGTCTAAGATATCCTCCAATGCTTGGACAAGACCCAGAACTAATGTTATTGGAATTCTCAGCAGTGGCCTTGGCTCTAAAATCTACTTTTATTTTAACACGGAAAACATGCTACATGAATGGACTGGTTTTAAAAGCGTTTTCAAAGATGCATTGTAGATCTATGAGTTTCTTCCTAATTTTTCAAGGAATCAGCAACGAGAGATATTGTGACATGTACCATGTCTTTCAGATGACAGTGTGAGACAGTTTCAGTCAGTTTAACGTGAGACAAGCATAAACTCCAGGATTCTCTCCTGCTGCCTGGGAGCAGTGAAACACCCTCCAATGAGGATTTGAAGGAAACCCCTGCTTGTTTCCAAACTTGTTAAACACAGAGATGGTGTTAACATGCTTTGTTCCACCACTGCTGCACAACCCCCACCTCCGCACACATACACACACCCCTCCTCCACTACCATATCCAACCCCCCCGCCCCCTTTAAAGTTGAGTAAACCTGCAGAGTAGCAGCGGAGCTTGGCCCTGATTTCAGTGCAGCGGAGGAGCCAGGGGGCCCAAGGGACACTCAGGTTACCAGCATCGAATCCTGCAGTATTAGCAGGGCACAGTGAAATAACAGCCTGCCATCTGGAACCTATGCTAAAGCCATCCTAGCCTTGCAGCGTTCAATCACACTGACCTCAATTAAGTGTTATTTGTGCAGTATTTTTATTCACTTCTTCCTTTGCCTCCAGATCTTTATGTCTCTTGTAGAAGTATAATCTAACGCACTGTTTAAGATCCAGAGTGATGGTCAGAGTTTCGGTTTTCTTACCAGGTCTTCCACTCTGTATGAGCTTTCCCATTAAACTTTAAGCAAGTCCACCTCATAAGAGGGTTTCAGGAGAGAGCACCTTAAGTGCAGGGGGATAAAGCTCGTCTTTGTGCTGGAGAGACACGGCATGGTATGCCGGGTTAAGAGTGGGTGTTTTTTTGGTGAGGCTTCATGCTCATGACTCAACATGGTCTTTCTTGACCCCACTTAAACAGGAGACAATGAGCACACTTAAGCAGGTCTTCCCTCTTTTGAACCTTGAAGCTCTGGACTGTCTACACTCACAAAGTTTTCAATGCTTTCCATCATCAGTGTGCTGTGAGAAAGTTAGTACTTTTTCTGTATTCTCAGGATAAATACAGTTGATGTCCTCTATTGCACTGGTAAATAACCACACTATTTGTAGGTGTGGACTTAATTGGTAATAAGTGTAACTTTTTTTTCCTTTATTTGACTTTCCATAGAGTTTTCATGATCATAATTTCTCAGGTTCCACCATATTTAATTTTCCATGTTTCAATACATAACATTTGATATAGACTGAAATTGAAAAGTTTTTTTTTTTTTTTTAACTGATTGAATGCAATAAATTTCAGGGAAAAAAATCATTGGAATATTTTGTTTCATCATTTATTATTTATTTATTTATTTATTTATTTGACTTGATTTGAATCAGACCAGACAGTTTGCAATAGGTGCCTTCTGCATGTGAACTGGGAACTGTACCAAACTTACTCACTGCTCTGATATGAATTTAAAATGTACTGCATACTCATTTGGTCTCCCCGGTTAGTTTTCATGTCAGTTCCTTGCCACTTAACTCCTCACAAATTGGATGTGGTCTGAGTGGTAGTCTTTTTTTTCAGCAATGGTTGTATTCCTTACAAGCTAGGCTTAAGTTGGCAGCGTGCTCACAGGAATTGCTTCCATCCAGCAAATTTCATCATTTGATAATGTTTATGTGAATGGGAGCATTATTTCTTAATCAGGGTCTGTTATTGTGACTTTTCAGCATATAAGGGATTTATTCTTGTGAAGTCATTGAAGAAAAATAAATCTTGCGAATGTTTGTGATGTCATATATTCTGAAAAACAGATAAAAAAACATGCCAATCCAAAGAAAAGCAGGGAGTAGATAATTAGGATTAATGGCACGTCATTAAACCTCAAGAGTTGTTTTTACATACAAACATACATACAAAGCCTTTATTGGGTATTTACATGGTGCATTTTAAATTTCTTAAATTCAGAGAGAATCAACAAGAAATGTGTTAGCAGAAGATACTAAACTGCACAGAATGTTACAGCAGCCTTGGTTGACAGGTGATTGATCCCTTCCGCTTTGTGCATGAAACAATGTCAGAAATTTGGATTTTTACATTGCAGCAACCAGCCAATATTATGCATAACTTTTCAGCAAAAGGTTTTATCATTCAGGTTTCATAGTTTTATGCTTTTCAGGTTTTGTGCTTTCTCACTTATAAAAATTTCATTGTGGCTTCAGAGGTTTAGTTCCTTCTTGATGCAGGCGAAATATGCAAAAAGTAAAATATGGAAAAAGGAAGGATGAAGCTTAGGGGGAAGAAATGATGCCACTATCATAACCGCAGGGAGATAAAGCAGAGGGGATTACTGGTGGTATAGTCCTTACCCGTTTTAGCCCATGCGAAATAAGCACTTTTAACTTGATATATAATCACACGTTTATAGTTTTTGTTTTATTTTTGATTATTTATTTTTGCAAGCGACAAGCATTAATTTTAACCGTGTCTTTCACCTATGACACAGTGAAAACATGGCAGCTAAGTTCAAAAGAAATGAGAGACTCTGCGAGCCTCTCTCTTATCTGTATTTACCTTTTGTGATGAGTGAGCACTGGTCAAAAATTGCCTGGTGCTGTGTGCCACGCTGTCAGCATGTCACAGTGCTGGTTGGGTGCCAAAGATGCCAAGAAGATACAGGCTGCACGACTGGCATTTTGAATCCTCTTCTAAACATCCCCTGCTATCAGTGACAGGCATCAGCAGCAGAGTATGCTTTTAATGGCCGTAGAGAGGAATTCCCAAACAGGTGACTCGGAGAGCGCTGCGGGTGGCTCCTGAGCATGCTGTCATTTCATAGTGCTTTCTGTTTGCACAGATTTTCTGTCTGAGGCTCAGGACATCATAACATAACTATTCCCACTTACGTGGGAATACATTATAATATGGATACATTATAAATGTGTAAGCCAGTGGATGCAAAACCTCCATAAGTCACCATACCATAAATAATGTTGGATTTCTTAGCTAGGAATGTATATTTTATCTTAAAAATGTAGTTTGAGTAATGCATGAAAACCCTCTTACCTAGATTTTTTGTAATTTTACAATAGCCTAAAACCAAACAGCTGAGCAAATTTCTCTCAGCCTGTGTTGTTAGCATATACCAAACAAGAATTTCAGCTCTGAAGGCAGTTTACCCCTGTATCCATTTGGTTAATAGATCCATTAAGCAGCATGGCGTGAGTGGAGTGCGGCTGCTGTGTGGAGCGCAGAATGACGTGTTAATTCTGGGTAATTTATTACCCTGGGTGTCGCTGGGCAAGGAGCTCCTGACAGATCCTGTCTCACTGGGATCATCCTCAGCCAGGCTTCCATGGGCATTGCCTGCTTAGCAGTGACTCCAGCATGCAGTGCTCATATCCGCTGATGCAAGTATGATGTAAAACCCTTAGTGCAGGAAAACAACAGTGGGGATGCACATAGTGTGGCGTTACAGCAGACTGTCAGTCTTTGAAGGTAGGTGGCTAAAAGCACACCTGTGGAGAGGGAGAGGGTAATCAAATTTTGCCCCAGTGTTATGAGCACTTGCTGGCTCTTATATGGTTTTTATTTATGGAAGTATCCTTTTCTGTCTAGGGCCGGGCCCTGATTAGATCATGGATGCTGATTGTGGCCTAGAGCTGTGGTGATCAATCCTAATTTACTTGGAGAATTAAATTTATATATAGGAGGATGCAGTGCCCTGCCCTGATAGATGAAAGGGCATTTCCCTCTTATGCATCAACAATCAAGATACAAAAAAAAAAGAGACAAGATTTATCTTTGATTTTGTTGTGACTTTTAATAACATGTAACATGGGGCTTTCAATGGGGAATAACGTCTGCATTTAAGACTGATAGCAGATAAGCCAAAGAAAGAAGTTGCACTGCGTTTGTGCAGAAGGGTTTTTGCAAGCCTCAGCACTGTCTAATGTTCAGCCATTGGGATCAGTGAGTACAGACCTCTGGTACCTTAGAGGCAGAGAAGGGAGATTGTGCAGGTCAACACGGCACTGCCAACCAACCCGTTGGCCATTTCATGTCGTAATCAGTTAGGGGGAAATCAGCATACACTGATTCTCTGTGGTCCAAGAAAATTCTCTCAGGATTCTTGTCTGCACCGTAAGAAAGGATGGCAAAATAAACTTCATTCTTCTTGCTCTCAGGCAGAGCATGTTTATTTGTATGTATGTTGTGATGTCCTGTTTTCCAACTACAGAAAACAAGCACCGTGTGCGTACAGTAGGCCACTGCAGCAGCCACGCCCTCTAGACATAGCATCTTTACAGCCGGAGCTGTCATCCAGCCGATGATAAAGCTACGGAGTGATTAGCCCCACCCAGAGGCTGCTGAGATGCGAGATGTGGGAGGTGTGTGGTTGTCAAAGCAGGGCTTGCAGAGATGACTCAGTTAGGCACTTAGAGTAAGATCATTACCATACAGGAACCTTCTGTCTAGCTTTGCTGTGTGTGCTGATTTTTTATTGTTTATATTGAGCAGCCGCTGGTTTTATTGTCTCTAACAAAGCAGTTGTGCTCGCTGCTTGTTGTGCACAGGGTTATCACACGGTTCTCATGTTCATATCTTCCTGCCATGTTAGCTGATTCATTTTGCAAAGCCCAGCTTAGATCCATACTATTGCTGTTGTGAGGAAACCTAATTACTCCAGTTTACTTGATTGATTGGCACTTTTACTTGAAATTAATACAACACCTCCCACTGTTTGGTAGTTTACTTTGATCGGGCGAAGGTGTATGAGGTTGATCATGTTTAATTCATTTGATTGTGCATATGCACTGTATAGAAATTGTTGTACTGTGTTGTCTGCATCTTAGATCCGTTCACACAATGTAACTCAGTGACCAGTGCTACTCAGAATCAGAATCAGAAGCCTTTATTGTCATTGTACCAGAATACAACGAAATTATAGCAGCCTGGAAGTGGTGTTACTCCAATCTAATAAATAAAAACGTATGTACAAATAGTATAAATAAAAGCAGAAATAAAAATAGAAATAGAATAATACTTGCTAGTGCGAGAAAGACAGAGCTAATATAAATATTATACTCAGTTTGCTCGGCAAAAAATGATTTCAGAGCAAACTTAACAGCCAGGATACTTTATACGCTGTGGTTTTTTACACAAAATTGGCAGCAAAATCCAGCGAAGATATCTAAGAAAGAAAGTTTAAAGGGATTGACAAGGTTCTCTCCTGAGGTAGGAACTCCTGCTGATGTCAGTGGTGGTCGGTGATTGGAGGACCTTTCTAAGTCTGTGATCTTTGCGGTGCACTTCCTTACCCTGGGCCAACACAAGTTATCATGAGGAAATCTCAGAACCCCTGTTGTGAGTGGATTGTAAGTGGTATCCAGCAGCACAACAGTACTATCTCACAGTCTCTTTGAGGAGAGTTCTTCCACTCAGGCCTGCTGCTTAACATCAATACAGTGACCATTTACTGGCCTTGTCTTCATAACCTGTCACCCAGGGAAATCAGCAGAATGGGGGATTTCCACTGGGCAGCTTGATGGCGGGATCCATGGAATTCACACTTTAAAGAAAATCTTGTACTCGCTGATATGATTACAAGCGTACAGCTTTAAATACAGGAGTGACTGCACCTGCGAGGCTTTGAGGACACCATTCATATCCCATACGCTGGAGCCACTTTAAGAGGAATTGAGGGATTCATGAGGCGATGTGTTGTATGTTGTGTACTGTGAATACAGACTCAGTTATTTCTGGCCTACAGAAATGGAAGTGATTTACATGGTTATTTGCATATTGAGCAGGGAAGTGAAACACAAACACAAGTGGTCATTTGAGACAAAGTCTGATGCCATGAGTCAACTGAAGACTGCCTCAACTGAATCTAGACAGTCTGGATTTACTTTATCAGTTTGATTTGGTGAAGCTTTTAAGTTCTTTCCTCTGCCTCTTTGGTCTTTTTTGAATGTGTCTCTGTGTAATCGTGTGGTGATCAGTGAATGACACCATATCTGTTTGGATTAGCCTGTGATTTATCTCAGTCTTTCTTTGAACATATCTGTGTTTACTAAATGTTTAATAAGTAAATAAATTTATTTTGACGGAATTAGTGTAATTTACACCTACATCATTGTGTTACACAACTAAATATTATTCATGTACTATGTTTGGATCCAGTAACTGCAGGATCATTAGTGGCATTAAGGTGTGATAACATCAGTGACTCGTTTTTAAATATTGGATTTTCCAAGGAACTGCAGACATTTAATTTTACTATTTGAATACATTGTCAATAGCATGGGAGTAACCAGCTTTAATTTCTGTACCTTTAGTACACTTCAGAGTCTCTTAAATTACCCCGGCAGCCGACTCTCTGGGTTGAATGGACAACCAATAAAGTGCTGGGCAAAAAATAAAAAATAAAACAATGAACATTAGCTTAGATTTTGCATTTTTGCATCCAGTTTTAAGTGGCAACATCTTACTGATTTTACTAATTGCTCTGATTTTTCAGTGATGATCAAAATCAAAATGATGAACTCTCAGCTAAAACAGTCCAAAAAATATTAACTAGCTGTGTCTACTAAAATCTGTTCAAACAGCTTAGGCATACATTTAGAATTTTATTCAGATAGTGGACCTCCAATATACGTGCCACAAAGCTTATAATGTCACCTGAAAGATTTTGAATGTATTGCTTTTAGCTAGTGGAGTGTGTGGTCCACCCACTGTTAGAGGAGGCTGAGTCCTGTTAGCTGATTTTGGAGCAGAGGTCAGCATGAAGTATGTGAAAGAGTCTTTGTGCCGTCAAGTCACTGGGTCCTAATAATGTTTGGTTGTCTCTTCTTACCCTCACCACTCCAATTTTTGGAGATTATAACACAAAAAAAAAAAAAAAATCACACTTACCTCTAGCAGTAACTAGCAGCATTGCAGCACAGGTAGTTTTGTTTTAATCTGCTTAAGACTCTGAGACACTGAATGTGTCTGTGATTTCTGCCTCCAACCCAAATACAAGGGAAGTAAATGGATTTTGTTTGTGGACCTGTGTAGTTCTGTGTAGTTCCAGCTGACCCAGCTTGACAGCCGGATCTGTCAATTATTCAGATTAACTGAGACATTGCCTCTGGAAAGATGTTGCTGTTCATTTTTTTAAATGTAGTTTTTTTCAATGCTGTGAGCACCAGAAACTAAATTCCATTTATCTCCATTGTACTGGGAGCAGCAGCGGAAATCTCAAAGGCAGATATCTCAAAACCTTGCATATGAAACTCATAGAATTTCCATGGAGTAAGAAAATCTGCTTTTTTGATTCAACTGAACTAACCCTTAAGGCATTTGAACAGCACTTAAAATATTGTTGTTCACAGCTTCAATTATTTTGGTCCCATAGACCTTCCTGGGGCTACGGCTGCAACCTCAAATATTTCTAGTATGTTTGACAGTAGCAGGTTTGCAGTAAGTTGATTATTGCTTAGCTGCTATTAGGTTTGGTTTCACTGCAGGCCAAACTATAAATCAAATTCAGCCCTAGCCTTTGCAGAATAATGAGTATTAATCGTAGCCTAATGACAGACAGGGCACCACCGGAGTGACCTCTGCACTCACCATGCTTAGAAACAGAAGCACTTCAGCCTTCTCTAGTGGAGATGCCCTCTTTAAAAACCTGTACGAACTTTAGGTTTATTTGTTGTCTCATTTGTTCCTCTGCACTGTGGTGAACCTTATGAATCCAGATTACTTATTTCCGTTAAACCACTGTAGAATATATAACTTTGGATCATTCCTCACATGCAAGCTTATATGACAGTGGCAAGCCACCAAAACACAAATGTGTTTTATTATGGTTTAGCAGCAATATTGATAGCAGATAAGTGGAAATATCAGCCTGACATAGCTCTGCTAACATTTTACTGTATTTAGCCAAGGTCAGGGGCATACATCAATGCTGAAAGTGAATAAATAGACTGCTTCTCCCTGTTATTTACCAGGCTGGTTTAAAAGCATTATTCCATTGCCTGCTCCCTCTGTCAGGACTAAACCTTGAATTGCTTAGAGTGATTAGTAGCAGGGAGCGTGCTGCAGTGGCGGTCCCAGGCTACTTTTGTTTATGTTAAGGCTTTTTACGCATTCTTTTTCATGCACTGGTGGGGCTTGCTTTTGATCCCGGAGAGAGACGGCTGCTGAGATACCCCACCACAACCACCATGCCCCCTCCCCTCCTCAGCCTGCATTAGCACTACTGATTTCAGTTCTGTTTGGCAAGCCATTCAACCCCCCACTGCATCTACCCAAGTCTTTTTTTTTTTCTCTATTGAAAACACACCTTTCTGTTGACCAAGGAGGCTTTTCTATAGAGCCTAGGCATGTGAAAGATTTCCAGAAAAGAAGTAAGTGGTGCCTGTATGGAGTTCTCCTTGCTCTCAATGGACCTTGCAGACAATGTTCTTGATATCTGCCCAAATTTCCTCTATGCTGCTCCACAGGCTGCTTGGGTGTGTAGTTGTTTGTCTGCAATGTTGTGAGCTAACTGTCATTAATCCTTTGGCTACGTGACAAGATTAGATAATATATATTTAAAAAAACAACAACAGAAATAAACCAAAACTATATTTTAAAAGACTATATGCTGAAAATGTTGTATATATCTTTTTGTAGTAATTATAAGTTGCTGTTGGGGTTTGATCTGTTAAATGGTGTCAACATTTAAATGCTTATTAACAGTGATGGTATAACAAAATGTTGCATTTGTCTCCCTGAACTGAAAAGCTGCGGTCCTTCCAAAAATATTTAACTCATGTACAGTCAACAATCATTTGTCTACAGATGTTATCACTAATCATTAATACATTGCGTTAGTGATCAAAAGTAATTAAGTGATTTCGCAGACAAGTAATCTGTAATTATCTTAGATTACACTCCAGTGGATTTTGCAGACATTGTGCAGGTGTGTTACACTGTTCTCTGTGCTGTCTAAGAGTTAGCATTTAGTCCAGGATTCTGCATGGAAAAATCTATGACATGTAAAGAGCAGCAAGCGGTTAATTATCATGGAAAACAGGGCTTTGCGCAGAGAGGAGGTTAGATTTATATGCAGCAGTACTGAATAGCAATTCTCAGCACACTGCTAATTGTTTGATGGATAGTACAGGTCCATTTGCATTTATATTGTACCCCAAACGCCTCCCACCTATTTAGATCCCATATTTAACTAACTCCTGACACTGGAGCAATGGTCACAACGATCTGCCCAGCAAAATCCTCAATGAGTGTTTCAACAGGGGCTTCTGTAAGCTGCCGTTCACACTGTGGGTGGTTTGTTTTATGGGTTGGTTTGACAGATTTTGTGCCGCACAAGAGGCCACAATCTCATTGAGGAACTCCTCCGCAGATACAAAGTTTTCAGCCTATTCATGTTTTTTATGGCTTTATCTTTAGCATGACGCAGTTTTGGGGAGTTGAGACATGCTAATTATCTAGAATTAATTCTTTAAACACATTCAGGAAAATTGTGCTGAGGTACACAATGATGGACTTTATACTAACACGCACACATGAGTTTTGAAAAATAGAACTCACAACTCTACATTCTCCTGTTGTAAATTGGATTTCTTTAGTAAAAAAAAAAAAAAAAAAAATCACAATGAGTGTTTTTCACTTGACATTTTCTCAAATTAATCAAAACATAATTTGTATTGCTTGTTAACAAAAATAATCCTTTGTTGTTCTTGTAATGGCCTGGGCTGAAAATAACCATGACCCTTTAGCAGTCGGACATAGCTAGTCAACCACTGTGTTTAAAATTGTAGGTTTTATCCAAATGGTACTAAAGTGTGTATTTGGTTCATGGCTAAGGCGGTTACTTTCTTTCTGTTTTTCACTCCATGAAAAGTATAAGCTCTGCTTTCTGTTTGGCATAAACTGGTTTTAATCTTTGATCATAGGCGGGGAAATAATACATAAAGCATGAAAAATGAACTGTCAATGCCAGACAGAGAACATGCCTGGGCTAGAGATGAAATGCCATCTGTAACAATTTGACGCAAACATTTTATGGTATCTTATGTGTAATCTACATCAACTTTCCTGAAGTGTCAGTTGAAACCATTTTTGATTCAACTTTGGCCCTCTTGAGCAGCTCACGTGGTCATGATATCTGTGATGATCTCTTCACAACATCCTGTATATTGGCTGATTGTGATTTGTTCTTGGTTGGTGGATGCACCATAGAAACCTTGGAAGTATTGACAATAATTTCTTCCATGGTCAACTTTTATCAGGTGACAGGTTGCTGAGCTCTTTAGGAAAACAATTTCTTTTTGTTGATCACGTTATCTATAATGTTTGGGTTTTCAGCCACAACGTCCACTTACACATTTCAACACACAACGAGGATCCTGTGCAACATCACTGTACCTGGTGACTTTGATTGACACAGTTTATTGTTCATCGCTCCCTGCAACACTTTCTCTGCAGAATCACATTATTGCCCTGCTTACAGCTGCTATACATTTGCTTTACAACCACAGACAAACTTGACTCTACCCTGGCCGGTTGTAGACAATGCAATTCAAAAATGTAGAGTCTGCAATTGTTTTAAAGGGGAAAACAGACCATCCATCATTTCTTTTGTCTCTCCAGAGAGACCTCAATTGATTTTGGATCATTGCATAGATACGCAGTTAGCTTCTTTTTGGCACTGCTCAGGCTCTGCAGCTCAGGCTTTAGAGGAACATTGTCTTTGAAATAAAAGCATGTGATTGTTATCTTCATTTCAGAGATTTCGGTCCATGGCATTTTTCACTGGTCTTTGTAAATAACTTTTCTAAGTCTTTGTGAATGTGCCCTCATTAACCTTCTATTTCAGTGTTTCTAGCTACTTTCTCCTTTCCCTTATGTCTTACCACGAGATGATAAAAACATTTTAAAAATAGGCCTCTTATCATTTCTTACATAGATGTGTTGAGACATCTTGGTTAAAATAAACCTTCTGTTTATTATCTTCATGTACCAGTGCATTAAAATAATACAACGGTGGCATTTTCTTTGTTTTGGCTCCTTCTCCCAGGATTTAGACTTAGACAGATGAACAAGAACAACAGCTTTGCTCTCTGGCTTTGAAACACCATGATAATGCCAGATGTAGCCTATTTACGAATAACAATTCTGTTTAGTTTTACAGTATGTTTTGTGTGAAAATTTTGACAGCTGCACTGAAGGTGGATACATTTCCAGGAGCTACATTTGTATCCCATATCATCTGTCATTGTGTATAGCCTGTTGCATCTTAGAAAAACTCCTCTGGGTTTCCCATGGCCTCAAAGGTACATATCATTGCATACCAGCCGATTAATAATGAGGATGAAGGGCGGTGCAGAAGAGAGATGGCCAAAGCACAGACTCCAGCTCTTTGGAAACAAAAACAATGCACTTTACAGAACATTCTTGAAACTTTAGAAAGCTGCTTGTTCTCTGCTCTCACATTTGCATAGCATCAAGGATCTTGAGCAAAAGCTAAAAATTAGCAACCCATACAAGCTGCCGCTGAAATCTTGGGAGCAGCTGAAGTGCTCTTGCGGCTGCAGAGTGGAAGCACCCCCCACACACCCTCCCATGTGGCAGAGGTCCTGGTATTGAGGCCCCAAGTCATTAATCACCAGGATCTTTTCAGCTGTCAATACATACAAAAAGAAACCCCCAAACCCAACAATGGTGTCTTAAATAAGTTTTTTTTTTTTTCAAGCAGGGGCAAATATAGTTCACTAGGGATTATTGTTTACTGTTCTGTCCGGCACAAATCTCATACAGTATTCATAAAGAGCTTATCTGGTGGAAAAATCCCTGTCGGAACAACACGGGCATATTGTCAGTAAAAACTCTCAGAGTACTACTAGGAGTAGTTTTTAGCCCTTCTTCAAAGATTTGTGTTCTCTTGTCCACTGACTTGCATGTCATTGTTGCTTATAGTAAAATACATTTTCAAGTGTAGAGGAGCAAGAACTGTAGAAGTAGAATTCTGCAGCACGAATGATAAGGTTCACATGATATATAATTTTGGGTATGTCATCTTGTCATTGCTTTTGGAAAAAGGAGGAAAATATACAGTGCTGCTGTAATATCTGGCTCACTAATTCCCTATGTTCAGTAATTGAGCTTCAAAGTAAACAGTGACCAAGCCTTTAATCAAGTTTTTATCCACATTGACATTTGTTAATCCAACTCAATATCTTAAAACCATGTGGTCGCTTAGAATAGGCTATTTGCAAGGCATCATCTGTGAACTACAATCATCTGTGAACTATAATAATATTCCGGTAATTTATCTAATTTATATCATGGTGCACGGAGACAGTAGAGTCTTGCTTTTTTTTAATTTTTTGTTTTTTTGATTCTGTTTTACCTTTTGTGAAATGAGAAAAATAGATATATATATATCAAATTGTGTTTGAATATATTAAAATTATTTTAAAGCATATTTCTATTTTTGTGTCCTTCAAGGCAAGAAAATAGAATGCAGCACATAGCTGAATGCTAAAATTCCCCTCTCTCTATTGATCTTATACTTGGTGTGCTATTTGACGGTTGCAGTTTTATGTTTCTGATTTTAATCATCTCTGCTGGTTCAGTGTAGTCCTAGATTTGTTTGGCTCTTCACTTTTCAACTGGTGATGATTTGTAACTTATAAACAGCACAATTCATGGAAGGACACCTGCCACTTTTACAGATGCTGGACTCCCAGCATTTCTATACTGCACATAAAAAGGAATATTTGTGGGAGACTTGCACCGTAAACTTTATAGGTGCAAGATTTGTTGCGCCATATTGTATTAAATCGAATCCCGTTGGTTCTCCATGCGCTCTCTGTGTGTGCTGAGCCATGCATACACTGCTGGGTGGGAAAATGCACTTGCATTTTATTTATTTCCAGAGTTGCTTGGTTAAGTGTGTGGGTGTATGGGTGTGTGTGGGTGTGTGAGTGAGTGAGTGATTTCTACTTTTAGATGATCAAATATGTTTTAACCTGAACAAACATTATGCCTCTTGAAATGATAGTTGCTCATGGTTGCAAGTGAATATATATTTGAATTATTCATGTTGTGTGCATTTTGTAGTGTGTTTGCTTTGGTTCTAGTGCCAAATAAAGGGAAAACAACTGATGCATTAAAAATGATTCCATTTAAAAATCAAGCCTTGTCACAGCATCTTTTCATATATCAAATGTCCTTGTTTTTTCTTTGTGTTTTTCTTCTGCAGAATCACTCAAACTAAACCGGCAGAGTAACCCATATTTGATGTTGAAAATAGTGTGGAGGAAGCTATGGAAGTGAAGGAACGTAGACCCTACCGCTCACTCACTGCCCGGCAGGACACAGAGCGCCGTTATACCAGCTCCTCAGCAGACAGTGAGGATGGCAAACCCAACCCCAAGTCCTACAGCTCCAGTGAAACACTCAAGGCCTTCGACCATGACTCAAGGATGGCCTACGGGAGCCGTGTTAAAGAGATGGTTCATCACGAAGTGGACGAGTTCAGTCGGCAAGGTTAGCCTTAGCTATGTCAATATTAGAAATAGTGCGTTACTATGTCAATAGAAGAGACTGTCATTGATATCAGTATTATTCATCTATAAGTGTATTAGGTTACTAGCTGGTCTCAGCGTATGCATCAGCGCTTTTTTAATGAGGAGTCTCTTGGTAATTCACATTCAGTTGCTATAGAGGTCACTCTGCATAGCTTGACTATTAACAGAGGTGCCCAGGGATTGAATTTACCGTGCCAGTGTTAAACAATGCATGGGAGACAGTCATGCCTTCACCTGCTCTTTCAAATATATTGTTGATCATCAAATTTCAGACCAGATGCGAGGTTGCCTTAAATCCAACTGAAGCATAGGTCTGCAATTTTACTAAAAAAAAAAAAAATGTGAATTTGTAATCACTAATTCTAAAAGGTACGTGTGTGCATGTTTTCTCAAATCATCAAGGTCTGCTTGCTTTACTAGTCTCCTGCTGTGTGTGATAATTCTGCCTTGGAATTTTAGAGAATTAAGGAAAAAAAACTGAAGAGACAGTTATCTCAATTTTCAAATACTAAATGCACCTGTATGTTCATGTAACTCCACAACTATTGTGAGAGCGTTTTTTTGATTACAGAACCTCTCAAGGCCACGATATTGCTGTCATCTTTACTGTATTCTCTGCAATGAATACAGTTTGTCACGTCAAATGATGCACTTAGTGGCAGATTTAATTAACAGGGCTTTGTGTTTATTGGCTTGCTGTAGGGGCAGACTTTTCCCTTCGAGACCTTGGCTTTGGAGAGGCCCTCCCATCCCATGTAGCCACGTACAGGACTGACCTGGGGCTGCCACACCGTGACTACTCAGTCAGTGTCGGCTCAGATGCAGACACGGAGACAGACGGCATCATGTCGCCAGAGCATGCGGTCAGATTATGGGGCCGCAGCAACACCAAGTCAGGCCGCAGCTCGTGCCTCTCCAGCAGGGCCAACTCCAATCTAACTCTCACTGACACTGAGCACGAGAACACAGAAAACGGTAGGGCACTTCTCTCTTTTACTTTTCTCTGCCAGTCCTTATCAGACTTGCTGATTTTACACTGCCGTTTTCCATGTGGATTTGATTTTGGTGTTTAAATGGAACAGATTTGTGATTTTTTTTTTAAAATCTTGTTTCTGTACACTGAGGCAAAATGACCTGGCTATGTCTCAACAAAAAACACAGGCTAGACTGTTCTGCATGGTACAGTCTAAGACTAAATGATTATGTTGATTTGGATTTGGTGTTTTTGACAATGCTCAACTGGCATCCATACAACTACAAGATGAGCTGCATCTTTTCTGTTATATGTCTGGGTACATTTTGACCCTCTGGAACTAATTCAGCCTGACAAATTGAAGTTGACAGATTTATTAAGCTTTTTAAATTTCTATTTGCATTTTTTTTTCTGAATTTGGCTAAAGACCAATGTATTTAGGATTTGACCTCTTTAAGAAAAGACAGTTACCAGTGTTACAGTACCACCAGAGATTTGGCATATCACTGCCTCTGCTGTTCATCATTTCTGGATAATTTTGTTCTTGCTTTCTATGTATGTGTGGACTTTGATAGGAAATGGTCTGGCACGTTCCCCTTGGTGACATCTGTGCCAGGAAGTGGGTGGCCATATGTATTGAATTCATCTTTCACTGGCTTGGTGTTTCTAATTTGCCCCCAAGGGCCTGATGAGTGTGTGTGCTTGCTCAGAAGGTCACTTGAGCTCAGGAAATATGTAACTATAGCAGGTCTGCTGAAGATACTCCCACTCAAATAGATTATTATTGTAGATTAGTATACTATAAAGTCATGACATTAACAAATTCTGTTTGGAAGCAGGAATGCCATTTGGATACTCAGCTTATTCTCCCCAGCACCTGTTTTTTTTTATCAGGAAACTCGGTTATATCTTATTAATTGCATGTATAGTGAAAACACTGAGAGAAAAAGCTTGAGTAAATTCAGTGCAGTTTGGAGGCTGTACCTGGCAGACAGGTTTCCTTTGCTCACATAGTCCTTTTGTGCTCATAAAGCCTGCTGCTCTCTGCATTTATTTACCTGAATTTCTGCCAAAATTGATTATTTTCCAATTTTTTTTTTTTGACACAGTGGTGCTCTGTGGTAAAATTTAAGTTCTGTTTCACATTATGCATACATTATACTTCAGAGATAGAGGAACTCATCAAGAGCCTAGCGGCAAAAATTCTAATTGCCCCTGCACAGCCTTGCACAGAACCTTGTGAATAGTTTTGCATTTCAGAGTGTGTCACATTATGTATTAGCTTCTTATTATAACTGACAGAAATGACTCTTGGAAGTGGAATCCATTTGCCCGAATGACTCAGGGAGAGAACGTGGCATCCCCCTGCTTGATCATCTGAGATGCCAGGGGACTTGAATTTGGCTGTATTGTACATAATTAAAGAGAATCTCCTTGGATGCCTGTTCAGGGCTTGGTACGCTGGAATGTATTCAGAGCACCCGTAGTTGCAGCATCATGCTGCATCTGTGAGACCCAATCGAGATTCTAAGTAGCTTTTTATTCCACTCACCGAAGCAGAAAGAGCACTTGTATTCAGCATTTAATTCAGTAATGCCTGATAACATACAATTTATGTATGGCAAGTTAATTAAAATCTATCGAGCAGACCTGCTTGTGTGTGCTTTAATCTCTCTAAATCAACAAACCATTTACTCTGCTTTAATGTATTCAAGCCGCTGGGCAGTTCTCCCCCTCTTCACATGTGACTTACTTGACCCTGGTTTTAATGCATGCAAATAAGCGGTAGTGATTTTGGAGCAAATTTTTTTTTTTTTTTTTTTTTTTTTTGATGCTCGAGTGATTCCAAGGCGTCCCTTATACAGCATACTGTGAATTAAAACTCCTTCTGATAGTGATGTTCTCTACTAAGGTTCACTCCAGTTGTGATGTGACGATGATATTAGCTGCTACCTTGATTGATGTTCTAAGCTACTACGTGATTGGTTGCAAAGTAAGTGTCTCACTATAGACTGATCACTTCCAGTCAATAGCATTTTGTACTTGAGTACTGGATAAGCAATTACGCCCAGCACTGATTGTTAATGTGTGTATGTCTGCTGTATGTCAGCATTTAAAGATGGCTTTCTTCGTGCGCATGTGTATGGGTTGGTTGGTATTAAAAATGAATTCATGCAGTGTGCACAGGTACATGCGTGTATCCTACCCATGCTGCCTCTGGTCCGTAGGGAGCCCCTTGAGGACACCTCCAGCGGCCAGTGACTGCTGAGTCACTGCGCATCTGACGGAGGCTGAACAGCAAGGAGGTCAGCCTGACCTGCTTTGTTTGGAAGAGCGCTGCTGTTCTTGAGTTTTGGCCCATTATAGCTTATCCAGATGTGTGCTCTAATCCCAATTTTCCCCCACTGTCATGGCTAGACTATTACATTTCTGTAACCATGAGAACCGGCAGAGGAGATAGCCAAAAAAGCCTGCTGAGGGACTGTTGTTATTCATGTGTTCCATAACCTGTGGAGGAAAATAATGCGGCTAAGGCCTACGCAGTTCCTGTTGATAGAAAAATGCTTGTGTGACTGACACTGGTATTTTTCTATGGACAAAATGTAATTAGTTCCAGTGGGTGGTTAGTTGTGCACAATTTTTGCTTTCCTTTACTCCATCCTCCTGGGAGAAATGTTTCTATATTGATCAAGGATATATCTGTAAATTGCCATGCTTTGATCTTATTCTAAAGTGCAAGTTTAGTGATGCAGTTTGCTGCTTCACTGTGTAGGTATTATTTAGAGCAGAACTGTTTTATTTAAATATAGTTTTCTTTTTTTTTTTGCATGGATTTTATTTTCCCAATCTATGGCAGAAAATCATACAGAATGGGACTCGTGTGATATTTAGTTTTTGGAGATTATTTTTCATTATTGCTCATTATTCAAATCCTGTTAGCTGTAGGCATTGCTCCAGGGCAACGCCTCTAGGAATTCCACTGAAATCTTCTTGTTAAAGTCCCTCCACAACCTTTCAGCTGCAATTTGATTTTCTGCAGCACACAAGCAACTACTAGAGAATTCTTTTGAGAGCTCCACACACTTCTGAGGTCACTAAATCAACGCAGATTTTTGTCAAATTGATTTAGATTTTATTAGAGTGTGTTTTAGCAGCAACAAAATCATTATACTCACTTTAGTAGAGACATTAATACTAATAACAATAATAGTAATTATATTGATGGTGATAAAAATAATTATCATAAATTTGATCTATCTGGTAGCTGTGCTTTTAAAACAGAATGTGGGACAGAAGCGGCCAGTAATACAAAATTAGTAATCCTGGTGGGCAGATGTCACCTTCTCAACCATCACAACAGAAGTGTATGCGTGTACACAGCAAGCAGCGTGGCAAGTATTGAGTGATGGACCCAGATCCATCTGTGCTTTAAAAATGCTCAGTAAAATCTTAAGCCCGATTCAGAAATTCTTGCAGGTATCCAGAGGACTGGTGCAAGGAGATGTGAGATGTATTGTATCTTGCCAGCTGAATCTCTTTGTATGAGCTGAAAAGAGGGTTTATGATAACATTAAGGGAACTGCATTAACATAGAATGGATATGATGAACATATAAATGACAATTTCAAGTTTTATTTTTGGGAGAGGACCAGTTTGATCTTGGAAATCCTCCTTAACTAAAAGAAGGAATGTTTGTAGAAAACATGACCATTATCAAAAATATATCTAAGTCTGAAGGAGACTACATGACAAGATTAAAATATTCTGTTTGTCCGTAGTTGTTCTTGCATTTTACATAAGCATGTCTCTATCACACCAAGTGAGTATGGGAACAGCACCCTTCTCAGGCTGCTCCACCGACTAATGGTTTGAAGTAGCAAGCAAAAAACGGGACTTGAAGATGAATGATGGTCGGGTTTCTTAATTCAATTCTGTTTTTTGTTCTGCATGATTAAACACAAGTCATCAATCAGCATTTTTACCTTCAAAGCACATAGTGGTTAATGTGCTGATGTGATCGTGCTTTTAGCTGGGGTAAGAGCAATATTTATTGATGTTGAGTTGTCAGATGAAAAGTGGCCGTTCTTTTCATGTGGATTTACCATGCACAGCCTATTTTCTGCATTTTTACACAGATTTGTTTACAGCTGTCGAGATAAGCTGATTTTTTTCCTGCCTTTGGTGCTGCTGATAACCTCAAATTTTCATGTTGCGACGTAAAATGTCTTACTATTATCCAGGTTGTGTTATGTTAATGAAGCTGATCTGCTTTGCACACAATTACATAAATCCTAAAATAACTAATAATAGCTGTGAATTACTACTTGTGGCCATACCCCACAAAAACAAATAAAACTACAGCTTATGCAGTAACTTCTTTCTCATTTAATCTTAGTTATATCCTTCCACAGTACTGCTAATACTACTTAAACTAAAAAAAAGTAATGATAATAATAATTGGTATTACTTTTCTATACTGAGTTATAAAACAAACTACAAAACAAAAACTCTTGCAGTAAGTTCATACTCCACAGTCATGATGATTTATTCCCTTGCTACCTGTATCTGATGCTTGTGGAGGGTTCAAGACTCTGAAGAAACTTTGAACTGTTGAAAGATTGAGGTTAAGAGCTCCAGGGTGGTGCTCACTTACTAAATCTTTGAACATAGCACAACTGTCTATGAGGGACAGGTGTTCTTCGTAGAAACGTGTCACAGCCCCAAAAAGCTGAGGGGCTTTGAAAAGCAAATCTCTCACAGATTTGAACCTGAGCAGGGAGCACATCAGCCTGTCCCCTAACCATGTTGATAGTGAGCTACTGAAAGAGGCTTTGTTCAGTTCTATTCACTCTTGTTATTCTTGGCCCAAGCCACGTTTCCTCTGCATAGAAAAGCACCTACTGAGCTTGAGGGTGATTCGTCAGTGTGACTGTTATAAGGAATTTGACCTTATTTTCTTTTGTTAAATGCTGTGTTGTGTTTTTCAAATTGACCCAGGCACAGTACAAATCTGACTTTGCAAGATTCACTGAAGTGTTGTAACTTCTAAATAAACGTAATTTTGTCCTACCACTGTCCAGTCTGTCTAACACTATTAAATATTTTCTAGTTGACATTTTTATGAACATTGTTCACTGGACTACAGATGAGTTATGACAGACGAAGGCGCATAAGGAGTCATGTAAGAAATGCACCCTCTGCTTTATGATAGTTTTTTTAGAAGTAACTTCTGAACAAGCAGCAAGTTTATACTTTGATGCAAAACCCACACACCTTAATATTATACCTCATAGACTGTGCATACTGAAATACCAGTGCTGATTGCCACGCCGTCCTGAGGTGAATAAGCAAATTTCTTTGATGCATGCTCCACATTTAAGATGTGTTTTATCTTTGAACTGATTCCCCTGAGCTTCGCCACAGTATTAGGAGCCCGTGGGGTGAAGTGAAATCAGACTTCCAATTAGACAACACATTTCCTGTATTACAGGGCTGGATTCATTAGGGTATCTTTTACAGCAGTGTGGTAGGACCACAAAGATGCTTTTTTTTTTGTTTTTTTTTTTTGGTGATCTTGGAGGAGCAGCAGTATATTTGCACACACACATATACACTCACACATAGTCATACACTCCAGACAAGGCACATTTGCAGATCAAATGAGGAAATAGACAATTTTCACACAAATATATGGACAGAAAATCTATTCTCATATGTGAGAGTAATATTGTTTTCTCACAACACACAGGTCTCCCCTGCATATTGTTGCTCTTTTTATTTTAATGATAAGTTTAATATGGTCAGTGAGGCCTCTCTTGTTTTACGCTTTATTGTTTTTATACAGTAGCATTTAGTGGTTAACATTAAACTGTTTTATTTGATGGTTTTGTTTAGCAAAAGAAATGTCATAAATTTATAGTATGGTAAATCTGTGCCTACCAGTGCAATGTAACTGTGTGCACATTGAAATCTAATCATTCTACAATTAAAATGAAATATTTTGAGGGAACTGGCCTATCTTTAATGTTTTAACACACTATATGGAGTGATTTTATTTATTTACCTGGTTTTACTATTGATCTGTAATTATCTGTGTGCAACAGAATATACTGTGAGACTGGTCCTAGATAATGTCAATACTTCCAGGAACATAAAGCTTAATCTGCTTGTGTATTACTGTACATGCTGCATGGGACAAAACTGACAATAACTGTTAAATGTAAAAAGCTTTTATGCAAGTTTTCTTTAACTTACTTTTTTCCTAAGTGTTGTCATAGCCAGTTATATTCAATTTACCGTCTTGCTGTCTATAAGAAATGACTCCCACATCCAAAATTACAGGGCACTGGTTCAAACAAGTCGCAAGCTTGTTCAAAGATTCAAGATCAAAGAAAATAAAACAGTTACAGCTATTTATAGAGACGCTGCCTCTGTTTACCAGACATAATTTTAATTTGCTGAGTGACAAATACATATGGAATACTGTGTTTTAAAGAAACACAGAAACATTTATACTATATGCAGTGTTAGAATCAGTAATTATCAGTTTTCGTGTGGAGACAAATGTAATCACTTTTGTAAAACAGTGGTATCTTGATGCATCATTACCTTTTGGCATCTGTGACAGAGACAAAGAGACTGTGATCATTTGCTGTAGGGGACATTGTTCGCTGTTATACTGGGATCTGTAATTTCACTGCATCCACATTGAGCACAACATGGAAGCCTGTTCTGAAACGGTCAGAGGCATAGCAGCGGCAAAATATCAGGCAAAATGATTCTTCAAAGAAATCACTAGTGGTTTCCCAGCTCACAGCCGTGGTTATTTCCACCCCCAGTATTTCTTGTGAAGTTATTTATTTGTTTACTTTTTTGGCAGAGTCTCTGCTCAGATCATGGATTAGTAGAGATATTCTCTGGCTCATTTGCAGGCTAATTTGCTGGGTTTTAGAGGCCCTTGTGGACAGTTTTGGGCTGTTATCTGTGGAGTTGCATACCCTCTCTCTGCCAGTGCCTCTGACAGTCTAAACCAACAGCACATCAGGGCCCATCTTACCATCAAGGCTCAGGGGCCTCACTACAGCTTAAAGCACGGCATGGAGCAGGATGAGCCCTCCTCCATGGAGGATCATCCTAACCCAGCCTCACAACTTCTGTCCCTCTCTTAGCAATATCCATTTAACATACAGTCAATTATCTATGCTCATGTTATATTTAAGTTAGTTTCCGGGAATACTTTCCCTGCTGAAATGGGATACAAGTAGCAGTGCACCAATTTAATATTCTCAATCTGTATCAGTACATATACTGACCTGATCAGAAATACAAGTTGATTTGGTTTTAAAATTGGAGAAATGTAATTTTACAGACCTTCTACAACAATATAATTAAAATTTTTGTTTGATGTATCAACATCTCTCTACTTATAATTTAAAAAATTCCACAATCCTTCAGTCACTTCTACTTTGTGAGGTAAATATATTTTTTAATTTAAAATGAAAAAGAGCCTTTTTATCAGATCAGTACTTTATATTGACCTGTACCCTGGCTACAAAAATTGGTGATGGTCCCTAGAGTCAAGTTGGTTGCTCTCCTGTATCTTACCTTTTCTTATCTAATCAATTTGGCTGGTAACATTGAATGCTAGTCTCTTGCAATGAAATTCCAGACAGCTCTGAATGGCCAGTTATCTTTAGTGAAAGCAATAAACAATTAGCAGTTGAGGTTAAAACATACATAAACTCCTGTTTTTTTACCGTGCCTGTATACACGTTATCTTCGTATGCATTACATTCATGTACAGAATATTTAATACTGGAAAAACTACAAAGCAGTAGTTTTGAACCACGTGGAATACAGGATCGTCCGTGTGATAACTCAGTTGTCTGTGAGCATAACTGTAAGATTAATTATTTGCAACACTCCCACTTTTGTTCCCAGGGTTTGTCAGTTCTGCATGGTTCAAAATCAGATTAGCATGCTCAGATATAGGAGTAGTGCACACATAGGATTTTCACACACAAAAAGACCCTGAAGTTCCAAAACCTTGTTGTGCTGGACAGCTCAGGTTCTTCCTGGATTATTTTTCTCCTAGTGAAAGTAGCTGGGCACAGTGAAATTTCACAGCCTCTGCATGTTGAAGAAAATAGCTCAGGACATAGGCTTTAGATTTTTTCCCCCTGCCTTTAGAGGTTCCCCTAAAGTGCTGCTGTCACACTGGAAACATTAGTCTTATCTCAGCCGTATAAATTGCCAGCTTCCGCAGAAGGTCGCACCAGAGCTGTATTCTTTCTGTTTTCAAACCTCCATGCTTGCACTGTGTGAATTACCAGATTTTGGTATAGAGGCACTTTGGGCTATCTAGACAATTTAAGCTGACTTATTACCAGCTGAGCACTAATAGTGGTTTGGTGTAGGTTGTATGTGTAACCGTTTTAGCATTTCATTTAGTGCCAAGAAACATTTCTCCATTGAGCTTAGGAGTGCATGCAAGCTGCGGCAGTTGTTTTCAAAATGTCGGCGTGGACAACTTAATTCAGGAAACAGAAAATGAATTGACTTCTGTCTGTCAGCTACCTGATATAAACAGTTTCATTAAAAACCATACAGTGGCTGTATGACCCTAAAGAATTCAATTGGTGCATGGCTGAGATAACAACATTTTGCAGAGATAAACCTGGGAAGTGAGGACCAAAGTGTATCTTTTTTCCTAACCCTTTTTATGTTGTTAAATGGCATTAAAAGAATTTGTTTTAAAGTCTGGGAGATGACCTTGATGCCCTTCATTTCCCTAAAGTCTGCCATTAGTCTGGTAGTATTTTTGTCTTTGTAAAAGTTTTAAGGAATTATCCCAATATATTTCACCAAGCAAGAGGCTGCAGTTTACAACTTGTTAGTGTACATCACTAGATGGATGCTAGGTACTTTCCATCCTGGGTCAGATTTTAATTGTTGTGGTCTTTTAATTGTATTCAGTTGCCACCCTTGCAATAGATTGTGTTGTCTTTTCAATGCCGGTGTTGCTTGAAAAACGTGAAGGGGAAGAGAGAGAGAGTTTTTTTCTGTAATTTGTTCAGGATGATCTGGTCAGAGTTGTTCACTGTTGCATGGGCGCTCTGTATACACAGGACAATAAGGCAGAGGTATTACATGTTGCATTTATGAGTGCAGAAAAGAAGAAGAAAAACAGGCATTAAATATAAAAAGCTGTCATTAAAATTGAATGTGAAAAAAGGATAAAATGGGATGAAAGGAAAGTGGCTATGCACACTCCTTCTTTGCTTACACTGTAAACGTCCAAGAGGAATGTCTGAGACTGTATGTTTCATCACACGATACCTTTAATTGCTTAAATACAGCTATTATCATTTTTAAGCAATCACAAAAAATACATTTAACATTTCATTCTGAAAAATAAAAAGATAATGAACAACAGGTAATAACAGCCACAGTCCAATAAACAAAGGAATGAAATTGGATCAGATTTTATAAAGCTGCTACTGATTAATTAAAAATTGATTGGCCCCATTTCTGATCCTGCAGATCAACTCAGGACATCCCAAGTACAACAAAACTGATAAGTTTGACTGAGGTAAATAATTAATAAGAGATACAGTTCAGACATTATAGAGAGAGAGAGATCTTTTACTGTATTCTGCTCATACGTTTAGAGGCTTCTGAAGCATATTGCAAAAAAAAAAAAAAAATAGCAAACTGCAGGGCAATGATTCTCCTGCCTACAGTTACCACTATAAAATTAGCATGTGAAAGAGTGATGCTCAGTATTCAGCAATGAAAAATATATTTGAAATCCGCATTCTGATCTGTAACTGGTTTGACAGAGTATTAAAGGATAATTCTGGTGTTAGCCCATCTCCAGTTGCTAGGACGCCATCTACCCCAGGCAGCTTTCTATTCATCGCCTCAGTGGAAATTTGGAATTGAAATTGGCTTACCTCGTTCTGGCCAAAGCCTCTACAATTACACTCCGGAAAAGGTTTTCTGTCTGCATATGTTATCTTTTATTATTACGTTCTTGCCATTACCACTGTGTTGAATGCTTACTTAGGATTTGTTTCAGGAAAGACAATTAAGAGATGTACTTGAATGGTCACAAAATGTTGATAATAGATCAGGATTCCTATTTCTGTTCGTGATTAACTCAAAGTCAGCCCCATGTTATTCTTAAATTATTCTTAAGAACCTTATTTGCCATGTTGCAGACTCTCAGTGGCTTAAGTTTTACCATGGTATGAATTATATAAGCACTTAGAAATACAAGCCCTCTTGACAGCATGTATTTTAGATAGCCTTTTGAACTGTCATGCACTCAGTGGGAGCTGGGAGGCACACACAAATCAATTCTTTAACACTGTGAAAGTGTCTGAAATGAAAACAGTAGGCTTTTATGTAAACTATGTGGAGAACATGATGAGAGGAGGAAATAATGTTTTGACAGAGGTGTGCTCCTCTAGCATGAAAACATATATATTACTATGACGTTTATACACAATATAGTAAATCCAAACAAATGAAGCAAAAGGTGGTCCTCTTAATGCTCAGAGAATTCCCATAAATGTCCCTCATAAAATGTTTGATTCCAGAAGAAAGTTTGGAAGATGAGAAGTTTTTTTTTTTGAGGCAGTGCCATAGCTCTTTACTGTTTCTTATTGGAAATGTAGCTTTCACTTAAGGGTATACTTTAGAATTTTATTAGGCCAGGCCTAAAATGCGCTGAGGAATGACAGGATGGGGATGGTGCCATCTTTGTTCAGCAAGGCCCCAGGCAAGCCACATGTAGCCCTAATGAGTCGCTTACAATTTCAGGCTCCGCTTGCTCTCAAACACCAAAAGTAAACTTTTGTCTTTTTTCCCCCACTATTCGGGGACCTTAAGAGGATTGTGGGGTCATTATTTATTCATGCCATTGTGTTTATTCACCAGCCTCTGTGTGTGATGGGAGAGGGAATAGAGCAGCCAGTGCAGATGGAGTAAAAGCTGATAATTATCCACTATTAGCATTGTTTTTTCAGCCATAGTTTAAGTCGGCTCAGTTGATGATCGAGCTATGATAGAGGCTCAGAAACATCCATTTAAAGCAGATTACCACGTGCACGCCTTTGAAGTCTGGAATCCTCTGCAGAGGACTCACCGAATGGGTGTGGATGCATTTACAAGCCTGTTTTTACACCACTTTTTATTCTGTTAGATGAGATATTCTGTCACGGTGTTCGTTACAAACACTCATGTTGACCAGGAGATCCTTAAAAACAGCCTGCAGGATGTTGTTAACAGCTAGAGGTGTGGAGATTGGAACCTTTACTTTTTATCCCAGAACAAAGAAAGCCCCAGGGATGCTTGAATGGGGCTGCATGGAGGGATTTAGCAATAACAGACTACGTCAGAACTAACATTGATTCAAAAGACTAGCAAAAAAATTTGTCTTGAAAATGGTTCAGTTAGAGATTACTCAGTTCTAAAAGAGCAGCTTGAAAACTGATCTTAATTGTGGTCATCAACTCAGCTGTCTTGATATGGTTCTGCTGGCCTGCACATTGTGTTCTCCAGTTATTAGAGGTGTCCACTGAACATTTCGTATGAGTAACACTAAAGAAATTGCTGCTTCAGAACTTTTCTATGAAGCTTGCAGTGCAGCAGTAGTAAGATTTCTCCTCAGACAGAAGACAATGTCTGTGCACTTCGTTTAGAATTTCAATTTCACATTTCCAGTCTGATTCATTCTGTTTGTCACAGAGAAGTTGAAACAGATGGTGTCTTTCGACTGGACTGTAGGACACACTGTCTCTCCAAGTCAGAGAAATAAAGTGGACTCAGTGGATGAGAGTGGCAGAAGCCAGGCAGGGATGTGGGTAGAGGATGACGGGGGAAGGAGCCTGTGTTTATAATCACCCAGAAAAGAATTGCCATACCTAGACTCAGCCACTCTGGCCCTCTTTTCATCTTCCTAGGTGATACTCTGGCATCAGTATTCTGCTGTGGGCTAAGGTTTGTGTGCTACTGCTGCTGCTTTTTTATCTTAGTTGAATATTTTCGCTCCTCCATGCAGATGAATAGATTAGCATTGAGTGGTCATATCTGTATAATGGTGTAATTTAAAGGAGTGAGGGCCTGTGAACATACCTATGGAAATTGTGACAGCTACTAATTTGATCTAAATCATCCATTTCTAACGATTGTCTATATTGTTCTGCAAGCACCACAATATGCGTAGTAGAGGCCAGAGATTGTTTGCTTGTTTTCTGGATTTCTAATAGCCATCCATTTATAATTTGCCATTCAACATCTCTTTAAGAGCGTACAATAGTTGTAAGTAATGGATGCTGGGTTTAAAGTGCTGATAGAAATGTTGCGGGTTAGCCTTAAATGGAATTGTGCCTTGTATGGTAATGCTTTTTTATTACACACAAATATAATTTCCATTTTCTCAGTAATGGTCAGACCTGTCTGTGGTGGGGGGGGGGCAAAACAAAAAAAAAAAACATTTACGGGTGTTTACAATTTGTTTTCAGCCTTATCATACATTATGTTCACTCTCCGTTATTATGATATTGATTCCTAGCAGGTAAACGGCACTGTCAGTGAAATTTTTATCATTTTTCCAATGTTGGTTCATAAAAGCTCATTTCCCACTTCCTCTGCAAGTGTGTCCATATGTGTTTTTCCTTGTGTAGTATGGGGCAGGGTGTTGGGCTTTGTGCAGTGTCCTGTAGATTTGCAGTTTGCCTGACGAATTGATAAAATTGCACCACAGGAACTGGGGCAGTTCTTGTAATCCTGCAGCATAGGATTAACCTATGCACCATAACCTTGTGTAACCTTGTGTAAAATCAACTAATAACTTGATTTAGCTTTAATAAACACGTGGAGAAAGCTCGACATTTTTTAAAGATGACACATAGGTTTGCACAGCAGCTCATTATTTGCATTTGCTGAATTAGGCTTTTGACTTTTCCAGAACTGTCCCTTTGAGCTGCACACTGTCTCATTTGTTTTTTGTTTGTTTTATTTTGTTAATGAGGTGAGATCACCTATCAAGTATTAATTTCATAAAAGGCTTGTTGTGGCTTACAGCCATGCAATAGAAAACAATTATGTCAATTTGGGAATCCTAATAATGCAAAAAACGGGATTAAGCCACCATGTTTGCATTGCCTGCAGACGTCTGATACATATAATTATTACCTCAGCACATACACCAATAACTTACAAGCACATCAGTGGGTTCTCAAAACAGAGCTAAACTTGAATTCATTTTATAAATTGAATTCGTTTTACAGATTCTAAGGCACTGCTATGCATTTAGCTCAATTTCTAGCATCATCTCAGTTGTTCAAGCCACATCATGATCACTTGCAGTTTCAACCGCTGTTATTTTGTCTGTCTGATAAACGTAAGTTAAAACAGTTGCAGATCATTAGGATGGAATAAGATATAAGTATTTAGGATGCATTTTATTTAATTACATTTTTTATTTGAACATTGCCTTATTGTAAAGTACACTGCCACGTCATATTCTGCAAAGAGTATGAAAAGTCATAAGGAAAAATGGAGATTAAAATTCTATTTTCACTGAAGACTGAAACATCTATTTTTTTTTTTTAATCCTGAAGAGACAATCAGTCTTAGTGTCTCACTGTATGTGTGCAGCTGTTTTGGCAGAATTGTTGCCATCATTTATCATTTATGAGCTATAACATTTTGATCTGTTTTTGCACTGTGTTGTTATCAAACAGTAGAACATTTAAATATTGAGTTAACATTAACCGTGATGAATAGTTTTCAGTAAATTTGGCAGGGTATATGCACTTCAGGAAAAGAATTACAACCTCACAGGCCAAAACTGACAAAGCTGAGAACTAGCCAGCCATCCAGTATTATCTACAATCTCTATTTAACAATATATAGTGCATTTTCTGGAATTTTGATCGAAAAATAATTTATAGAAAATCCCATCCTTCGTGTCACATTGCAACCCCCCCACCCACCACCAACAAAAAAAACACCTCTATAAAGCTTTATTTCCTTCAGTCACAAAGACATTGAATTTCTAAGACTGTCAGTGACACAGAGGCAGGACTAACACTGCCTTTTCCACAGTGTTTGAAGTTCAGTCCAAACCAAGAGACGTGATATTGTAGGCGAGAGAGTACATTTAATCAGTCATGGCATAGCTCAAATACTGCCAGTCAGTTAGAAAAAAAAATCAAAAAGGGCATCAAGCCTCCTTTCAAGGGTTTTGCAGCTCTAAGGCCTTTGTATCACATGACATTTCCAGGACAACTTGATCTTGACTAGCGAACATTTGTGTTGCTCACTGTAAACATGAGCACTAGAGCTAAGCAACAGGACATAATTATGGGGACAAAGTTGGAATGCTGAAAATGGAATTGATAATGTTCAAGCAATTTAAAAGCTATTAAATGTCCAATTAAGGTGCCTTGTCTGTCAAAGTACCTTGTAGGCAAATGTAACTCAATCAATAGACAATTATTTGTATTAGGTTTGGCATAATAAGCCTCTCTATAAAACCAGCTGTTTTCTTTTTCCCTTTGACCAAACTTACAATATATCCTCAATGCTTTATAGTGACACTCACTGTACTGTATAAATTAGTTATAATGACTTAGTGTCCCAGTCTAAACAACATGAAAACTCATGGTTCATTTTCACCTAGAACTGCAGAGTGCACCCTGCTCATGATTCATTATGATTACCTACCCTGTGAAAATTTTGTTTTACCCAAGCGGTTACTTAAGGATTGCATGTTGGATTAGCATTAACAATAGGTATGCATTTCTAACAAGGTGCTGAGGATGCCACCGTCTCCAGCACTCTTGGTGATTTTTGTTCCGTGTGTGTGTCAGACTGCGATGAATGCTGAAATATAGCTGACCAGTTTAATGTGCACAAGAACACAGATGTTTGTGTGGGTATTTTGCAACAGCCTGGTGCAAGATTTAATCAAGGTTACCAGTGGATCTGGTGTGCATAATCGCACTTTCACAATGTATGCCACTTAAATTAGATACTGCAGACGGAACCCATACCTGCCACCTTCAGATGACTCCAAAGAGATTTAATCAGCTGAAAGGAAAGGCCTTCATACATAAAAGCTGTTGTGGCTGACAGATGCTGGTAAGAATCAAGACATTAATCTTTAACGTGCTTTCCTGGCAAAATCAAAATGTACAAAAAAAAATAAATCTGTGCAATTAGATGTCTCCTGATTGAAGAATGTATAATGAAAGTGAAGCAGACAAGCAAAACATACATGAAAGGGTTCTGTGTGTGTGATTGTTGAGAGAGTTTAAAAGGTGCACCTCCACCAACCAGTGATGCGAATACCACAGAACAGCGGTAGTTGTGTGCCGTTGACTTGGTCTGAGCAGGCGGGCCATGGAGGGTGCAAAATTTTGTGAATATTCACACCTATATCACCAGTGCGCTGCTCTGCTGTTTGTCAGTGACACTAAGAGGAGTGTCGCAAGGGAAGTGTCAAACAATAGCGCTCTGGCAACGTTCACTGCAAAATATAAATATAAAATAACCAAGCAGGCACAGGCAAGGAGCAAGATCCACTGTACCTTGGAAAATACCACTTTGTGCCATGTACCATGTGCCCACACAAGAATAGAGCCGTACAGTTCACTTGGACCTCCACATACAGATACAGATACAGCAAGAGCAGTCCCAAGAGCAGGAAGGATCTGACTATTCACAGTCTGGGTCTTGATGGTGGCATTAACTGTCAGTATAAAATTCAACAGAGTCAAGCTGAAAATATGACAAAAGCTTTAAACATGCCATCACATCTTGGAGTGAATCCCACTCCTCCTACACTGGATGACAAAATTGGTGCCAGGAGCAAATTACGCAACATTTTACTGATCTTCCAAATCAGACTGCCAACCTTTCCACATCCTGGGATGAAATACTATTGCACAGCTATGCAAGTCAATTTGGTAACATGCAACATGGTGTCATTTTAAAATATTAAGATGTGGATGTAGTAAGTGAATTAGCATTGAATAGGAATGCCTTTTTTCTTGCCTACATTAATGCTGCATGCAGACAGTTCCACTCTGTGGCAGAATGAAGTTTCAACACAATCTGCATTTTACAACAAGAGTAGCAGTCTGGTGATGACGCTCAGTCCCCACTGAGACTCTGACTCATTCCTCTGTGTCCTGTATGTTTTGTATGCCACTTGGCATCAGTTGATGTTACAGGACAGGCACCGAGATGTTTGTCTTTTTTCTTCACTGTTCATCTCCAAATACGCCGCGTTTTTGTTATGGATGCTGCCCGAAGCTGTAGTCCTTGAGCAAACAAATAATCCCCGCCGTCACCGTGGATTCACACATCTGCTTCACCTTGCGCGGTATTGTGAGTGTGGCGTGTAGTACATTTAACTAAGGTAGTCATGGTTACCTTGCTGTCATTTATCCTTGAATATATGTGAATTTCAGTGTATAGCCTCAGAAGTTATAGCAGTAGATGGTAAAATGAGAATGATTAGCTACGTTTAGAGAGAGAGAGAAAGAGAGAGAGAATTAAAAATCAGGACTCTCCAGATGAGAGATATCGTCTCTTCTAACTCAATTTTCTTTTCACTCGATAACATCCTCCCTCTAAATTATATTCTCTATTTACCTGATTTTATTTTCTGTCCCTTAGCCAGAGAAGCCTCCTCAAATAAATGCATTTTTTTAAACACAAATTTGTGTATGTTCATGCAGTGATAATGACTAATCCTGTGTCTCTCTCATGCACAAACTTGATTGCTGTGATTGCATTACAGTCCCTACATTAATGATTGCAGTTACTGTGGGTGTATAGAACTTAAACAACTGCTCTGGGGGCTTCTCCTGCCTCTACTCGTTAGTCACTGCATATACACAACCAAAAGCACAGGGACATGAGATTAATGCCATTAACATAACATATAGAGGCTGTTAAATGTCCTTGGAGCACCTGGCATATCGACAGATCCTTTTGAAGCTTGTAATTATTTATTGGTTCTAGTGCTGAAGCTACTTGTCGATTAATTGATTAGTCGATTGACAGAAAATCAATTACAAAAACAGTTTTGAAAATGTAGTAATCTGTTTTTCCTGTAGATTTAAATTGGATATCTTTGGGTTTTGGAGTGTTGGTCAGAGAAAATAAGCAATTTAGACACAGCACAGTGTTGGGTGATATCACAATATGTAACATTTGACATTAGAGATGTGTGAACCAGTATAGATTTTCTTAAGTTTTTCTTAGCTTCCTATAAGCTACAAAGGTAGCAATCGATTTAATATCCATAGCTGTATTAGACACTTGCAGGCAATCAATGAACAGTACAGTTTTTTCATTATGTGGAATTTTCAGGATGTTTGTGTATGTGTTAGCTAAAACAAAACTTTCACATCTGATAAAATTATCTATGAACAATCTCTCAAATTTCCCAGAACTTGCGTACATCAGAAAAGAGTTGCCAATATTGCCCCTTGAGTACAAGTTTGTGCTTTCCCTCCACAGGCACACGTCTCTATGCATCTCATTCAGTTGACAGTCCGCAGGAGTTTCAACACCAAGACCAATGGACTGATGGGGAAGATGGGGAGTCCATTAAACTGATGGCTTTGTAGTCTTTATATTGATGCTCTTGTCCACTCGCTGGTGTTACAGATTAATAAACAGTAAATTATTCAAAATAAGCTTTTCTCTGAATCTCTTCTTTGATATTATGATCAGTAAGAGAAAAGAAAAAGCTTCCAGCACAGCGTGTAGCAGAGAAGCAAACAGAGAAAGGGCTGAAATCGGCTAACATTTGGCAGAATGTAAATTGACCATACATGGGCCAGCCATAAACTAGGTTTGTATACTAGGTTTGCTTGTATTCTTTAAGGTTTTTTATCTTATTAAGATTAATCAAGTTTAATAAGGCACAGAATGTAAGATTTCATAATCATTTAATCTTTGCTTGTAGAATTAAAGTAGAATCCCCTTTACTAAGTTACCGTGACCATCATCATAAGAACATTGTTTATATTCCCAAATTTATTACAAGACATACATCTAGTATGATGTATCTCGGGAGAGGGTATTGCACTGAACACTACAATATTGTTGGCAGTAATCCTCACTGGCAGATCACAGTCACCAATTTGTTTGTCTTTCCCTTTTATTTGTATTTCTAATGAGCTGATTAAGACCTTTAATGCAGTGAGTGATGGTCTATGTTTGTAGTCAGGCCAATGTCACATTGACCACTTCCTGAAGCTGCCAGGAACTAATGCAGCAGAGGATGGTCTAGGGGCTCCCAAGTTAAGGTCCCCTTTTGCTGAGGTAATATAGTGAGTGAAGGCAAAGTCAATCAACTCTGGCAGCCAGAGAAACTTGTCGGGCCATCTCGAGCTGTGGCTTCTCGCCTGCAGAGGCCCCTGTCTGTGACTCTAGGTGCATGGGGCTTTTGCATGAACTGCAGAAGCCAGTATTAATTAAACACACTGAGACAGTAAAACCTTTGTGCAGGAGAGTAATGGCTGCTGAGCATGACTACCTTGACCCCATTTAGGTTATGACTTTGACCATTTTTAGAGGACTTTAATCTTTTCTTGTCTCGTTGATGAATTTTTTCTTTGAGGAAAAAGCTGTAATATTCAGTCGAGTACGTGGTGCAGCTCAGTTTTGTCTTTCATGTCAAGATTTTCAGTCTCGTCTCTGGTATTTTATAGTGGCATATACTAGCTCATTGAGTGGCTCAGCAGCAGAGTGTTGTTGTTTCGACATGCTAAATGTGGTGTCTTAGATGTATCTGAGGGATTCTGGGAATGTAATGATGCTCTTTTCAACAGCTCCTCGACTGATTGTACATTGCCATATATTCAAGCACTACGGTGTCACAGTCATTAAACCACAGCATGGTGACTGTGCCTCTGCACCCATTACTGCCCTGGCATTAGAGGGTTGAGAGAGAAATGAAGTGTGTGGCGTGAAGTATATATAAAGCACAAACTGTGACTCTCTGGGGCAGTGGACATTTGCTGCTTGTGTAGGGCTGTGGCTGATATGTTAATATCACTAATTGTTTCCTAATTAGATGCGAGTCAGTGAGTTGTATTTTAATACTCTTCAGGGATCATTACAGAGCGAGAGGAAATTTATCTGTCCTGATGGATGACAGTCCAGTCAGCAGGAATTTCAACATCAAGACCAATGGACTGATGGGAAGATGCGGAGTGCACTAAACTGATGGCTTTGTTCGCTGCAGTCAGGTTACTGAAGTACTCCATTTTCAGCGTGGCGCAGAGCTGCATCAAAAGTTAATCATACATTAATAGGAGCTCTGTGGAGATTTAACATTCCATGACAGCATGAGGATTGGAGCCAATAAACCTTTAAAGAAGAAACTGTATGATATTCGCGTGTAAGAACTGGGGTTGCATATCTGTATATAACTAGAGGCTGTAAACAATCACAGCTGTAAATTATTCATATTCTGCTTTTAAGGTGAGTGTCCAGTGTGATTACTGTGGTGTTTTATATTACTGACAAGTAGAAAAGCTGAGATGGAAACAGACTACAGAAGAAATAGGAAGGATTTGTTCAGGCTGGATTCATTTCTTGGCTGGTAGGGGTTATATGTGTTTCCACAGGAGGGGGTATGAACAACTCCACCATATTTAGGAACATATTTATATGCCTGCTGCACAGTACATACATTTGAATCTGCTAGTGTAATTTTTGTAGTTTGAAGAAGTGCAGTCACGCCAAGCGTAACGTCTTTTCTAAAGAATCTTTAAAACCGAAAGTGTCTAGAATGTTTCTAGATTTTTTTTTGTTGTACTTTACTAGATCTGTCTGACGTCATATGCTCTTGTACTGTATATAGGTTATGGTTTAATGTATGCATCTATGCTAACCTATCCGCTTTTTGTAAGATTTGAGCATGGTAACATGGAACTGTTCTCCTTCCCAAAAGGGCGTTTTGTTGTTTTTATTTCTCTAAACCAGTGCCAGGCATTTTCCTTTTCTATTCTATCTCAAAGTCATTTCACTTGTTTGTATTGTTCTTCCCAGCTGGGGTGAGGTGGCGGAGACAAAGGCAGATGTGTCCCTGTTTGTTTTTGAAGTGTCAGAATTAAGTCTTGCATGTATGTGTGTGTGTGTGTGTGTGTGTTCTGCTCCTATGTGATGTTGCCTGTGTTTGGGTGTGTTTCATTTCCCCCCCATGTGTTGTCTCTGTTTGTGGTCCACAGGTCCTCCGCTGCATTGTTCATCCGCCTCCTCCTCCCCTGTTGAGCAGCTCCCATACCCTCCCCCTTGCATTGCAGCCAATGAGAGCCAGGGAGGGTTGCTAGGTAACTGTGTGGCTCAGCCAGCCCAGGACTCTGACTCTGAGGATGAGTTTGGCCCCAATTCATTCTTAGTTAAAACTGGCTCAGGGAACCTGTTTGCTCCCGCTACCGCAACTGCTGATGGTGAGTTGGTTTTCAAACTACTGTTGCTTTCTAGAGGTTAGCGTTCCCCTGCTCCTGGACATGTTGTGTTATAGGTCATGCAGATGGCTATGGGCAAGAATATGTCCCTTTTTTTCTGAGCACCATGAGAGAGAGTAGAAACTTTGAGTCGATATGTAGCCTCGGGAAATGCACAGAACTCTCTGAAGCAAGGTCTGCAAAGTTCAGAGGCTCTCTCAAAGAGATGGACAATTTTGGTTCAGCTGGAGATATTTGTCACAGATATTTCTCTTCAGTTTCAGTGTGTGTTGGTGGGAGTAACCATCTACAATCCCTGTATAGAATTTTCAGAAGCAGCAGCCTGCATGCATCCTCCGCTCCTCAGATAGGAAATAATAGCAAGAAATAAAAACAGGAACTTCATACCAGGTGCAGGTCCCTTCTGTATCACCATATATCGCTGCAAGGAGTCGCTCCTTTGAAGTTATATTAAAAACACTGCTAGCCCATGAAAGACATTCTGTAGTTTTGTATTTTGTTAGCAGCTCAAACTCAGACAGCGCTTCTCAAGTTAGATTGGGTTTGAAAAATCCATATGTGTGTTCTCATTAATAAATGTCAGCCATTCATTCTTCTCAAAATACTCACTGTCTCCTGCTGTTGGCTTAACATTCATTCAGACTGACAGAATGACATTTGCACTCAAACTGGAAACATGGTGTTGACAGTTGACAAAAATTCAGTCACTGTATAGCACGTACAGTAGATTTACTAAGTCACAGTCAAAGTGTGTTACACACTGTATCAGCAGTTAACTTATTCATTGAATGATTGATTTTATTTGACATGTCACTATGGGCACTAATGAATTGTGTGTGGCAGACAGTATAGTTTGGTTGGTCTATGAAGTGAAAATGTCTTGTTGAGCTGATATAACATTTGTTTGTTTGTTGCTATAGATTCATAGACTCTTGTGGATTCATGATTACTCAGCCTTGATGCTCGCTCATTCAGTGGACTTTGCTTATAACACCACAAACACTCAGTGCACAGTATATGAAAAATGCATGGACAATGAGATCATTTCAAGCCTTTACACAAGCTAACCTCAGGAAACCAGATTTATTGTTATGGTCACAAAACGTCACATGTGGAAGTGCAGCAGGTTATATATTCTTCTTTGTGATCCATCTGCATGAAAATATAAAATATTGTCATTCACACAGCGATGTGTAAAAGGATCTAAATAATTGATTATTGATTGATTAATTAGTGCGTTACAAGTTGACTAACCCCAAGGATTGAATTACATCAAACTCCAAAGTGCTCCAGCTGCCTGCTCAGAAAGCCTGGAGAGTGAGTTATTAATCCTGTCGCAAATCTCCCCCCCTTAATTCCACAGTAGCAACAAGCTGGTCACCCAGCAGTGACATGACTTAAGGGGACATGGGTGGGGGGAATGGCCTTTACCACGGCAGATTTCTCTCATAACAATGACACTGATTTGCATAGGTACAGCATTTAGGTTAGCCTCAGGCTGTCAGTAAGGGGTAGGAGAGGACAGACGAGGACTATCCCCAGCTCTAGTAGCTACCTTAGTCATCCCCAGACTTTGTAAGACTCCTTTTAATTTGCCAAGTACAACATGTTCCTGAGTGGCTCTTGCTAGTACCTTTTCCCACTTTCATATCTCGAAAGTATCAAACCAGTCCCCTTTATATCAATGCTCTTGGCTGCCCTGACCACCTCTCACTAACTGGTGTTACATATAAATAAATTGTAAATAATGCAAAATAAGCTTTTCTTTTGGTCTCTTCTTTGGCATTACAATCAGTAACAGAAAAGAAAAAAGCCTCCATTGTTGGTTCACTTAAACCACCTAATGAGCCATGTAAGCTTACTCCACGCCTTCTCATGCGTTTTCCACGTCACATCCAAATACTTTATAAGCTTGTAGATTTAGTTTATTCAAATCTGCCTATTTTGCCCATTTTTAGTTAAAATTAATTTTACTTTTTCATTCCAGTGAGCAATGCAGTGTTCTCCCACTGGTTGCTCTTCAAAGCAGCCACATGAATTTAATGAAAATGTGACTTCTAATACAGTCGATTCAGTAAAAATGACCATTAGCATGGCCAATCCTGATTTAAGTTGGATATTGTCTTTTTTTTTAGCATTTGCCTTTCTCAGTTTTGTGTGTAGAGAGAGAGTGATATCTGATGGCTCTTTATTTTAACCACTTCCAGATCCCAAAGTTTTTGTGGCAAATAATAAATAAACAATATGTAACTGAATAACTCCATCAACCCAGGCTGGTTTCACCATTTCAGGGAATGAAATGACTTTGGTAAGACTTGTTCAGTGTGTCATGACACTGTCCCCTTCAGCTGCATAAACCTAATCTTCTCAAGGTGACAGAACTACAGTGAGCCAAATAGGTTGTGGTGCAGAATTGGCCAGCAGACCAGGGTTTTGGACACACGGTTTTGTAGCCAACATGATTAAACCAACTGTTCTGAATTGTTTAATGGAAAGGGAATTCTAATGTTTTTTGTTTGATGCAGATGTTGAGATTCTGGTTGAAACAAAAAAAAGGCTTCATGTTGCCAAATGTAATGTAATCTGTAATTAAGTATGCATCGCAGGTTTTCAGTGGGAGTTGCATGAGTAAAAAAAAAGAGGCAATTTAAAAGCCACCTTTGCAAAAATGACTAGAATATCAAATCAAATCTATTTGGCATACAGGTCAGTTATTGAAGAATTATTCAAATTCAGAGCTGTCATGGTGCAGGAAACATTTACTCTTGTATTGTCAGTAAAGAACCATAGAAAAAAAAATGTTCCTAAAATAATTGGCTCACAGTGTATGTGTTGCACTGGAAAAACAGATGGCTTTTTATCACTTCAGATTACATTTGCACAAGTTCATCTCTGAGCTCACACACTGGACTTGAAATGTTCTGCTGGATTTTGAATAGGTAAACGCTCTCAGCAGCATATCGTTATTCACATTAGCAGCGTCCAAGGCTGCAGTGTTTTTTTTTTTTTCTCTGGTTCCTGTTTTCATTGGAAGAACACTGAGCCAGGGTTTCTGTAAGGCTGACGAGGCTGCTCGCTGAAGCCTGCAGTCCTTTTGTGAAGCATGTGTTTCACTGCGGCCCTCGGCTTTCTCTGAGGGGCATCTTCCTGGGGAGACTGCCAGTGGGAGCCCGCTGCCACGCTGAGCCGAAAGATCTGAGACACTGCTACCTCCCAGCATTAGCATCTCTTAATGCAAAACAGCATGGGGTCGGCCAGTGTTGGCTTTCAGTGCAGCCGGGCTCCCTGGTGAAAGAGCCAACACACCACGACCTCGCAGCTGACCAAGCAGGAATGCTGAGGCGGGTAGAAGGCTCGGGGACGTGTTTGTGCGTGAATTCAAATAAGTCTTCATTTGAACTGCTTAATCATCCCCCTGTGTCTGCAAGGACGGGGGAAATCTGGTTAAAAGAGGTCACACCAGAAAGTAATTTAGCAACAGACACCATGAGAAATGAAACTATCTGAGGCTAAATAATAATTTAATGAGTAGCACATGGCACTTGCATGTCATGTCCCTGTTTTTCTGAATATATGAGATTTCAGTTTTGAGTTGACATATCAAAAGGACTCTGTTTCTTTCACTGTTGATGCTGAGTTATCAATGAACTGGAGCCAACAGACAATTTGTCCAGTTCTATTCAGCTTGCTTTTCGTCAGTGCACAGACCACGGATAATGCATTTTGCATACCTACATATCTTCTTTTCGTTGACATAAATTGAGATGCATTACTTTCATTCCATGATAATTGCAGACCATCTGTGCCCTCTAACAAAATCTTCAACCTCTTGATGGATATGCAGCAGAGTGACATACAGAACAGAGCATACATAACCACTTGTCTTGTTCTTGCTAAGGCAGTTCAGAAACTGACAGAAAATCCATTTCATCTCAGAAGGGGTGAGAGGAGCATATACCAGGACTGGTCCTAATGGATTAGGTTGCAAACTTTAGTTAAATTGTTTTTTTGGGTTTTTTTTTTAAGTGTTTTGTTTATGTTTGAGTATACTTTCGCCAAGGTTCATATTACTATCTGACTCCGCATGTACTTAAAATAAATAGTATGAAACCAGTTCTTTTCTAGTTTCATGCCTCATTTGGTGTCCTCAGTGAAAGCTGGTGGCAGGCTGTTATACAACAGCAAGTTTTTTTCTCCTCCAGTTAGTAATGAAGGTGAACTTATATTCAGGTTCCAGAAGGTCTTTTTCCCCTTATTCCCATAGAGATAACCGGTGGAGGCCTGAGCGTTATACCCACCATGTGTTGTTTGTGGTACCTGTTACCTCTCAAATGAGTACAGGAAAGACAGCTAGTATTCCCGCATGTCTCTTCCCTTCAGACTTTTCTAATGGTGTAGGAAACAGCAGGGCCAGCACAGCGAACAAGCTTCAGGGAGCAAGGAGAGAGTGCAGCTTCACTGCCTTCATGACAAATTCTATTTGTATTTTTATAGACAAATGGTACTCAACTGGAAATTTTGCTCCTATGATTAGCCATAGGGGCACTAGCAGTAAGCAAGATTTAATGATTTATCTGGGCGCTGGATAGCTTTTGATTAATTCTGTATCGAATGGCTCACACCTCAGTGCGTTGATCGGGTGTCTGGGGCATGTCATATCACTTTATTTCATCAGGTGTGACCATCAGTGCTCTGTGATTTTATCCGCTGCCTTTGTTCAGAAATAGACCATCTCCCTGGACAGTGCAGAGTGGCAAATGAAGTCAGAACCCAGTGTTGCTCTATGTCCAACCAAATGTGCCCAAAAATTATGCCACCTAAATAGTTTGTAGATGTCAACCAGTGTGGGTATTTTTAAGGTTTTGAATATTTCTACGTATCAAACTTCATACATTTATTCATGGTTTAAATTTGACAGTGATAAATGGAGAACTGCTCCAGGAGTGCAAGTTCACCATTTCTGCAGTTTACATATAGGTGTCAAATCATTTAGTTTACCATTCGAACAGCACACAGCACTGCATTCAGCTTATTGGACGTAGCTTACACTGATTACGTCTACTGTAAAAACTGTAGTGCTGCACACATACAGTTGCTACCATCTGGCAGCTAAGTATCCAATGAAATATGTATCTGGGAGAATAAAGGCTGATCTTATGCATATAGATTTACTGCTACAGTACAGTTTATTGAACGGTTTCCATGACTACTGTCGCTGATTCAGTCAGGTGGGACATGTCAGCTGATGTGTAGGGTGAGATTGGCAGGATTACTCCTCAGTTGTTCAGTGGCATCATTACTGACAAGTCAGTTTTAGTGGGCTGTTTCAAAATTGTTTTTTTTTTTTTTTACTTACTCATTTTAGTTTTAGTTTGTGACTCAGACAGTTGGTTTTGAATGAATTCCCAGACACAAGGAAAGTTACTCTCTTATAAAAGCTTTAACAAACTTCAGCTTTCATTGCTGTACTTTGTACATTTCAGTTGGAATAGCTGTAGGCTATTGGCCAGGCTATTGGAGTACTACGTATCTAAGAGAAGTATGGCAGTCCCTGTGGAGAATCAGATTAATTATAATATTTATGAAATTTTGAATTATTTATTTCATGGGATTTGTTGATTTGTATCACCTTTGGACATAACTCGGTACAGTATCCTCATACTAATAATTCAACAATTCTCACTGCAGTCTCTGCATAATAAATTCAGTAAGTTCCACAGGAACTTTTTAGAAATAGAAGGCATTCAGAGAGCAGATAAATCACGTCTGCTAAGGCTGTACAATTCTCTAAATTTGTTTTCTTTTTTTTTTTGAATACAACATGTTTTGAACATTTTATTCTACATCTGGAACCAGATCAGCACAAAAACATGCACAGTGATTCACAATCGTGAGACACATTTGTGAGACACATTTGTCAGATTTTTCTCATTAAGTTCAGTAGTTCATGAGTAAATAGTTAATATACTCAGAAATCTTACAGAATTAATGAATACTTCTTATAATCCTGGTTTACAAATCCTCAGCCAAAAAAATTGTTAAAAAAATCCATTGCCTAATTATACATCGGTTAAAAGATTTTAAGGTATTAAATAGATCCCAGTGTTCTTTTGTTTGTTTGGTTTGTTTTTTCTTGAACACTCTGCAAAGTTACCATTAGTTTAAATTTAATGGTGTAGTTATTTGATCCTTCACAAGTTGCCAATTATAACATCTTACCAATAGACAGACATTCCTGTTATCTCCCAGGGTGGGGGGTGAGGTCTTAACTAATGAACTGGATTTGCCTTAATTACTTGTCTAGAATACCATCAGGAGGTCCTAACCAGTGCAAGCATCTGTTAGAAAGAAAAATGAAAAACGCACATTCTCAGACTGAATGGATATCTTCAGGCTTCTATTCTGAGTGCCATGTGAAAGTTTGGCTATTGTAGCAAAGGCCCCTTCTCTGTCTCCCTGATAACAAATTAATCTCCCTTTCTTGCCAGTTTCGTTGTGCAGAGCAAGTCAATAGAAAACCATTAATTTTTTTCTGTCCTTTGGATAGTACTGAATAATTGTTGCTGAATCACCACATCTGTGGGGGTTGTGTTGCCCTGTGCTTTGTCTCATAAACAGTCTTGTTTCTCATCTTTCTGTTTATTACCACAAAAGCAACCGTGCCTACATACGTGGCCGTTTATTGAGTTATGGGTTGGACAAGGGCAAGTGTTCTTGCAGCCGGCTTGTGAATTGCAGTCATGATAGAGTAGTCTCATAGTTCTTTTACTGTAGAATATGTTCTGCTATGTATTATTATGGTGATGGCTAATATGCAAATAAATAGGTAAGTGAAGTAGATGAGTTTAGCAACAGCTCTGTGCGGACTGTAAAACATCTTGGAGGGAACTACATGTACAAAATTATTTTAAATGCTTTACAAAAGTGAATGATTACACTACATTCACATTTGCATAAAGTTATGAGACTTTATAAAAGTATATTTTACAACTTGATTGAAATGTGACTTGTATTGTAATCTGGTATTTATGAATATAATGTTACAGTTGAGTAAACCTGCATAGCACTTTACTTATAGGTTAAAATAACCACAGAGGGGTCTTAGACAGATCCCTAGCCAACATTTATTTTTGATACTCTTTTAATATATAATACAACTTTTTCATACTGCCGTATGTTTAGTTTAATGATTATGTTTATTTTATTATCAATATGAATTTTTTGATAATTTCTCAAATTACAAAAATACTAACACGTCTTTTCCATACACACATAGTGTATTCATTTGCAAAGTTATGATCTGGGTCTTAAAACACCTTGTTCCAGTTAAGGTGCTTTTTTATGTAGAATAATTGATATATAGTGATTGATTTCTATAGTATTTTTTGAGGCCATAGGATGACTCTAAAATGTACTGTAAATATGCTCCCCAGAAAAAAAAAATAGTGTTACCAAGTGAAATGAATTACTTGTTGCCCCACATTTTTCTTGATCCTCATAGGAAGTAAAGTATTTGTTTGTTTACTATGCAGTAAATGCATTCCAGAGCAGTGATGCATCTGGCCCTGAGATGCATTTCTCTGCATATGCCTGTGCTGTCCCCGTATCAAATTAGCATAACCTTATTAATGACCTTAGAGATCAGGTACATTACTGAGCAGGAGGGGAGTCATCAACAACTGTGTGGATTTACCACACACTAGTCTATTGTTCATCAGGACTATGGTGCGCTTCTCTCTCGGAGTCTCGGCTAATTATGAGGGCAGCATTGTGTAAAAGTGTGCTTGGTATGGAGCCATCTGTCAGGGAGACAGATGCATGGTATAGCACTCTCTCCAAAATGAAAAGAACAATTTCTGTCAGTGGTTCATCCTGTAAAATTTGTGGACTACACCAGCTTCAGTCACAACATTAAAACCCCATTCTGGTTTTAATATAAATCGTGTTAAATCGAGCACCTGAGGTCCAGTATGCCTTGGCACTGACTCTGCAAGTCTTTTGAAGTCTACTGGAGGGATACTACCTTATTTGGTACGGGGTTTACCCTCACTGTAGGGGTCAAGCATTCAGACCAGTCTCTGCTGTACGCCACACATGCAGTCGCCCACTTGTTGCGAATACAGTAGAGGCTGGCCCATGTGACCATGTCATGTTTTTCCACGTCTTTGTAGACCAGCACCTGTGGTTTTTGCACCACTGAACTCTCGAATGTGCACTCATCTTTGTAATGAGGGCTTTATGCACTGCAACCTTACTATAATATCCCTAATTATTGATGGACTCTTCTTGCTGACACAGTCTGATCATGCCCTGCATTGAGATTCTCAGTCACCTGAAGAAGAGTGGCTCTTCTTTGTTCCTTACATATTGTACTAATGCACAAGCATAAGAGTCATTACATGTGCACTGTCAGCAACACTTTCTGACCCTATTCACTGATGCCTTTCCCATAGGTCTAAATGCAGATTTCACTTTAGTCACTGTTCCTGTTGAAACATTAGCCCGTTGAGCAGACTTTGTGACTGAAGCTCCTTCCATCTGTGACCCAGCAGTGAACCCTCTTTAAAAGTCACTTAGATCTTTTCCTTTTGCCATCTTGAAACAAAATCAGAATCAACTGTGCGTCCTCTGCATTTTATACATGCCACAGAGCATGATTGGATGCTAATTGCCTAATTGTTCCATGCAGTGCACCTGTGTAGAAGCATCTGCATTCGTTATGTTTCTCCACTCATTCATTCTGGTTTTTCCTTTAATGTTGTGACTAATCATTGTATATGGTTGGGGGCTAGGTTCAAAATCGAGTCTGAAGGTGGAAATTAAGGCTTTTTTTGTTGATGGCTAATGGGATGTACAGAATATAAATAGAAAGTAGTTGAAACACTGGCATTGTGTAAAATTGCCATGCTTCCTGTGAAACACATGCATGTTTGAAAGGCTTACAGGAAAAGACTAAAGCAGGTGCTTGAGGATTAAATGCACCATTCTACATTTTTGTTTTTTCGTTTTCCCTCGCTGAGCCACTCGTTAGCACGTTACCTGATAACACAATGAGCTGTCCTTCCATTTTCCTGTAACGTCGTAGGCACTGAAACTTAACGCTGCTTTGTTCTTAGCACAACCAGTTTGGTTTATTTATCTGCCTTGATTGACACATGTTGATGTGGCAGCCTCATGTTCCTGACCCCTAAAAAATCTGAATTGACTCTAAGCTTCTTGACTGGCATGAGTAGGTATTGCTTTAATGAAGGAGCTGATTATACAAAATAAGCCCTCTGTGTGTCTATATCCCACTCTTTCTGTGGTGAATTGGCAATTTAGTGTTGTGGATATCTGTGAAATAAAGGAGGCTTACTGCTATAAAGAAAAGCCACTCTTTCACTCTGTGCAAAGCCAGGAGTTCATTGATTGATGAATGGCTTGGCAGATGTGGAAATAAATGGATACAGAGTGCATGAGGACATTGGTCTTCTATCTTGTGAAGTGCAGAGAGTATCAGACCTGTGCATATTGGACCTATGGGTACAATCTGTTCCTCTGAACTGCATATCTAATAGTTTAAAAAATCCTGATGAAAAGTGACAACAGAGCCAGTAAAAAAAACTAAAAATGAAAAAAGAAAGAGTTTTAGCTGCTTAAACCCCTGGAATGATACAAGAATACTGGAATCACTTCTAATAAGGTTGACCACTGCAAATCTGATAATGTCATACAGGTCATAACAGCAGATTGTTTGCAAAAGAGATAGCTAATGCTGTTTTTTTGATTGGTTTCCATTTCAAATCTTAAATTTGCTTCAGTTGTGCTCTGTTATATAATATTGTTATATAAATAGACTATACAGACTCAAACAACCTTCGCTGGCTAAATAAATGTCAAAAAAAGCCTAAAGAATTGGTCAGTTTCAAGAGGCCAGCTTGTCTGTTTACACAGGAGCCAGTATCTGGTCTGAGTAAACTGTCACAGGTCTCTGTGGGAGGCAGAGAGCACACCCTGATAGAGACCAGTTGAGAGAAATAATGAGCAGAGGAAGGACTTTTTGTAAGAGTGGGTCATGTAAGGGTTTTGTAGCTCTTTGGTCAAAATGGTCTTCTGTGAATTTATGTGCTGCTGGTTAAACCACAGCTATCAACGTTTATCAGTCAGAATGTTGAGGCTCTGGGAGTTGAAAAAAACAAAACACCACGAGGCACTAAATAATCAAATCTGATTTTTTTGTTAATATGTTAGTACACACATATATCCACTCCTGAACAAACATTTAGAACCAACCCAAAGCAGTTTTGAAGCATGTACTGCTGAACAAACTGTGAATCTGGGTGTATGTGATTATGCTTCCAAAGATAACCAATATTCAAAAATGCTCCAAAACACATACTAACACATTCAATTTCTGTAACATGTTTTATTTCTGTCCTGTTTTGCTTTCAGACGTAACCTTTCAAAACCACTCCCGGCTGCGGACACCTCCTCTGCCACTCTCCCATTCCCACTCGCCCAATCATCAGCACCATGCGGCCTCCATTAACTCCTTGAACAGGGGCAACTACACGCCACGGAGCAACCCTAGTCCCGCGCCCACAGACAGCTCCATTCCTCCTGAGGGCCCGGCCAGTGGTCAAGACTCTGGCAGTGCACAGGACAACTGGCTTCTCAACAGCAACATCCCCCTGGAAACAAGGTACTGTTTAACTTGTCTCCCTGACAGTGTATAGAGATGTTGGCATCTGTAAGACCGAGCTTGATGTGGTGCCATTGAACACAGCTTTTCATGCTGTCTGCTCCATGTTAAATTAACACTGTGCTAACAAGGAGCAACGCAATAAAATGGAAAATATCCGGCTGGGGGGCAAAGGCCTACATTTGTGATGAACATGATTTTGTGGCAAACAAGAGAAAAGTGCTGCTTTTGGGTCTTTGTGTAATGTAAGCAATCCAAACAGTGGAAGCTATTGAGTTTAAACACCAGAGTAATTATAATCACGTTGGATGTGAAACAGTTCTTGCAAAATTACATTCAGGCTCCCGTGAGCAGGCTTCATAGCTCCTCCACTTCAGCCCAGAATTTTATTTATTTCATATTAATCAGTATTCAGTTCTCTAGCACATTTCTCAATAGGAGGCCCTTGTGTGAAGTAGATCTGTCAAGTGTTATTGTAACAAAGGGAATATCTGTTGGTATTTCTTTGGCGGGTCTTATTGAAAGGCGGTATGAAATCAAGAATAGCAAGGCAGAATTATCTCAGCCCTCCTAATGATCACATTACTCTGCTAACAGTAGAAAAACTCCCCAAGCAAAACAAAACTTCTCAGTGTGACCAGGTCTCCTGCTGAGCAAATTTAAATAAAAAGCCATGGTGGAACCTTGGTTTACTATGGATGAAAATAATTAATTTCTCTTTATTTAGATTATTTAATTAATACAATCTATTCAAAGTAATCCAGTCAGAAACTTTAACCCACACCGTTGTCTATAACAGTGGTTCCCAGTCTTTTTCAGACCATGGCACCCCTTAAAAGGACATTTCTTTCTCTCTTTTTTTTTTGTCATAGCTCCAATACCCCAAATGCACTGCGTACAGTATATGTACACAGATGCTTGTCGGTTTTACGTTTTAGGTATTGTATTTCTTTCATTTTCTTCAAATTAAAACAGGCTTGTGTTTAAGACATACAAGGGCAAACAAACAAAACAAGAAAAGGTTGCAGGCATTTTAGTGGCACTTGTGAGCTTGCTGTTGTACACACTCTCTTGACAGGGTAAGAGAGGATACAACTCACAGCTCTGACTGCAGACAAGCAGTTTCTTGTTGTATATGATGTTGGGAATGTACATTGCCACAGTGATTGTGCTATCACAAGATGATGGATATCCACAAGCAGCCAAAAGTGTCTGTTAAGCTGTTAGCCTAGTAGGATTCAGTCTCAGGTTAGTTTTGCTGGTCTGCTCGGATTCAGGTGTCTTGGACTGTGTTGATGGCCGAGGTGTATCAGCATTTCTTTGAGCTCAATTTACCTTGTCAAATCTTTCCATCGCTTGCTCTGATAGTCACTATTTTTCTAACCACTGAGCTCCTGAAAAACTCCTGAGCTGGAAAGTATGTTTTGCTACTATGACAACCAGCAACCGTGAGCTGTCACGTAATTACCACGTAATGTGGTATGACTACATATTAAACTGTTCTTAGTACAGTGATTTTGATATTTATTGCCTTTTTTTCTGTTTTGATATGTTTGAAAGCATAAAAAAAGATAGTAAATCTTTTATAACCCTTGGGCAATCCTCAAAGCTCCCCGTGGTGCTGCGGCACCCTCTTTGGGAACCACTGGTCTATAGTGTATGTATTAAACACTTTGCCATAAATCAGACTGTGACAGGAGAATAGGTAATTGTTAATTTGGCATGGCTAAACAACCAGTCATGAACAGACTCACTGTCTCTTCCCACAGTCTTTGTGAGATGGTTCAGTCAACAGGAAAATGAGCATCAATTTCAGCTGGTAGAAGGACAGTTAGTGCTATAATGAATGATTATGCGTCATCCAACTCCAAAGTTAATCCTGCACAGGTATTCCCTGTGGAGCAGAAAACAGATGGTGAGGAGAGTGGATCTGCAACAGGCAAGAGTGCCGCTGAAACCACATACATAGTCTCTGTGACCTAGTGCCTTGAAAGAAGATCAACTACTAAAGTTCCAATAATGAAATTGAAACCATTAGTAATATCCACATGGACCCTGAAATATTAAATGTCACTTTTACTTAGTTAATAGTATTTCAATGGCCCTCTCTCGTCACTTTTGTGAAGTTTAATGGGCCTGATGAATTCTGCACTGGTAGGTCTTATCTTGCTCTGCCACTGGAGTGATGCCAGCAGTTGGCTGGCCCTATCCAGCCTCACCACTTTCTTTAGAGTTTCTGCCAGGCATCTCTCTCTCTCTTGCTGTTCATTAAAAGTTGCATTCTTCTCCAGAACACAAGCTTGAGAGACCATGAAGAGACATCACTACTGGCCTCGAAGGGGCAGGGATCAAAAACAAGGCTTTTCTCTTGTAACACTGAACATGTTCAGCCTGCCCATTGCATGTGAACAGTTCATTTCTCCATGGCATTGCTGCAGTGTTTCCTTATGGAACAGAACTCTCATAAGGGGGGAGTGCATTTTGGGAGAAATGAGACATGCGCTGAAACTTTAGAATAAACTGAAAATATTTTTTTATGTATACGTCGCAACCATCAAATGGGGGAAAAAAAATACTTAAGGATACCATCCAATGTGAAAGCTATGAAACTTTTACAAGTTCATTTGTAATTAAAAATGAAATTAAGATATTAAAAAGTGTTTTGTCTGAAATAAGTGTTAGATACCTTAAGGTTCTTATTTGTAAGTGATGCATTGTTTTCTTCCAATCACAACCTTAAAGGAGCCAGAATACTCTAATGTTTATCAGAGAAGAGCAGGACGCTTGCAGAGAAGGGCAGGGCTCGTACAAAACAAGGTATGGCAGTGCCCAAATGAGGGGAACAAGAGAGCTAGATGTTATCTGTCTCACACCTTTGTAGAAGTAGTTCCATAAGGGCCTTGGTTTCTTTTTCCCACACTGTCCGTCTTGATCTCCATTTGTCAGCTGTTGTTGATGTTGCTTGGTGATCACATACTGTATTGGCATTTCTGTGTTTTCTTGCACGCACATCTCTCACTAGCTTCATATCCATCTTTCCACCTGTGTGTAGAAACATAGCAAAGCAGACATTCCTAGAGACTTTACAGGACAACCTCATTGAGATGGACATTCTGGCATCAGCACGCCATGATGCCTCGTACGGCGACGGGTATGTTGCATGTTTGCTATCTGGCTCACGCTACTGTCAGAATCTGCTTTGCCATGAAAACAATTGTGATGCCTGCGCTATTTTTCCATCAAACATCCTCTGTTTTGAAATGCTGTCAGTCATCAGTGTATGTCTTCTGCAGTGCTAGAATCTGTGCTGTATTTTTCCCATCCCTGTTTAATACAACTAACAGTGTGTATTAAGTCACAACGTTGGGTTGTATTGCTTTTTATTAATGTTAAACATGACAGCTTTGTGAAACACAGTTGCCCATGTTATCCCCTGTTGCTAGAATAGGATGTGTCAGAGATTTGTCCTGATATTTATAAATAAAGTATGGTCTCAGTGACTTTCCACATCATACATTGTAATGTGACATTCAATCACGTTCATGTCACTGTCGCTTGAGAGCTTCTTGTAAACTTGTCAGTAGAACAGCCTTGACAACAGTGCCACTACCACGACTCTCTGATGGGCTGATCATATGCACTTGGACATGCAGCTCTACACATGTTTTCTGAGATAGCCAGCCATGTTCTTCAAGGGCAAATAAATCTGCACACTCCATGCTGCAACCTTATATACCGTATCTCTCCTCTGGACAGCCTTGACATATAGTCACGGGGAATTACTCTTCGCCAGACTGGCATGAATACATAAACAAGAGCCAGCTGCGGTCGCTAATCCTATAGGCTAAATTAGATTTAATATTGATTCACAGTTTCAGCTGAGCAAAACCCCGTTTGCCTTAGTATTTTTACTAATCTACCAGAAGTGTGACTATGGTAAAAGTTTTGAAAGTGCTTGGAAACACTTACCACTAGAAAGGACTGCACTTGTATAGACAGTAACTTACTATATTATGATGATAGACATCCCTGAGAAATGAGTGTTTCTGTGAAGACTAAAGAGGAAGGTGTGTTTTTTTCCAGGCACTTCCTGTTCAAACCAGGTGGAACATCACCAATGTATTGCACAACATCACCAGGATACCCTTTGACCTCCAGCACGGTGTACTCGCCTCCCCCACGCCCTCTGCCTCGAAACACCTTTTCTCGACCTGCCTTCAGCTTGAAGAAACCCTATAAGCACTGCAACTGGAAGTGTGCTGCTCTCAGTGCCATTCTCATCTCAGTAACACTGCTGTTCCTGTTGGCCTACTTTATCGGTGAGTCACCTCTGATGCTCCTACACACCAGGATGGGCATCTCTACCTGTCCACCTCCAGCCCCACCCCTCACTTAACTCCAGACACAGGATGAGTCCATGCTCTATTGTGTTCCCTCTATCATCCATTGTAACCGTGTTGAATCTGCTCTCATTCTGCGCCTTATATGAGCATAGTTATATAGGGTCTCATAGACTGACTCCTCACCCTCCTTGTCCAAAATAACATTATCATTCATAGATTGGGTTGACTGAATGTGCAGAGATGGGCAATCCAGTTTCTTTCTCGTGAATAGGTCAGATAGGGAATGAATTAAAAAGACATCAGCCATCACACAAGAGAAGACTGCGCACAGAATATTCATCTTATTTGATTTAAGATTGCCTGACCAGCATACCCAGGTCCCAGCTGGATAAGGACTATCAGCTGTGATATCTGAATTATACTATTAAATCAGTTCTGCTCTTTTTGACTGATGTCATTTCCTAAGGGAATGATATTCATATCTGATAATACAGTCTCTTATTTATCTGTGTATAATAAATAAGAGACTGTGTTATCAATATACAAGACTGCTGGTAGAACATGTTACTGGTAAATGGTAAGAAAAAGCAGTTGACGAAGACACAAAAATGAAAAACTGAAAAGGGAAGTTAAAAGTACATGTAAGTGGATTCTGCAAGAAATTGCTGTGATGTGGTTTCTCTGCATTTCTCAGATATCAAATAGCAAACCAGCTCTGTGTTCTTACTTGAATTTTATATTGATTTACTTTCTGGTCTGTTCAACGATGCTGGCTATCACTGCTCAAGCTAGTTACCCAGTTTATCTTCCTTTTATTCCGAGCAAGCTGTTTGCCCTGCCAGAGATGTTTTATTAGTTCTGCGCAAATTGTTTTTCCCAAAACCAGTGTTTTAACATTTTAACTGGTTAGAGAACAAATCTGTATTTTTAAATCAATCAGTGATAACAGAGCCAGAGAAAATGTTTGTCATTATGTAATTAAAACAAAAGGAGATACAAGGGAGTTCATAGGTTTGCTGCAAACAACAATAATAGCCACATCCACGGTAACAGTGTGGTAAGGTAAGAGAAGGGATGGGAAACACCAGGGATTGTGGGTAGGTCAAAGGTTCAGTGAAAATATGAAGTTGGTTTGGGGCATTTAAGATTACATGCCAACAGGTTTGGGGATATGGGTGACATAAGTAAATCACATGTTGATTGAATTAGTGCTATGAAATTGGCTAAGTTTGGGAATGAGGATATGATGAACAAGACAAGAATAGACAGGGCAAATGACACGTAGGACATAGGGTCACTGTGGTGCTCTGAGGCGTGAGAAGAAATGTAAAGATTCTGAAAATGTAATGTCAAACAGGTGTGAGTAATTTAAGGTCTGGATTAAAAAATTTATTGAATATCACTGTTGCCTCAATTGGCAGACAGTTCCAAGGATCTGGTGATCTACATGAAAATGCCAGCAGTGACTTTTTTATTCGAGTAATAAAAGTTCTGCCTGGTCCATTGTTACAAATTCAAATAAAAGTTGATACACACTTCTATTTAATATATTTTATCATATAATATACATCTGATTGGCTGTGGATACCTGTTTAACATATAAATGGTTTCACTGTCGAATTCGGTCTTGCTCAGAAAAAGAAATAGTTTTTCACATAGAGGGATGGTGAGAACATTGCAGTTCATTTGCATGAAGTCAATGAAAGAACAGATAGATCCTTCTGTATGGCCTTCATCAATGAGATAAATGAATTCTTCATTGGGGACATTTGTTATAGATACGTATTATGGCGAAACAATCACGAAAGCTATCGTTTCTGCTTCTCCTTGAGGCCAAACGAACTAAAATCTGATTATTCATTTTTTTTGTCACCAGTGCCATTTAAATAGTTTCATTTGAAATTCAGAGCAGCGCTGGATTTAAAAAAAAAAAAAAAGAAAAAGGAAAGGAATCAGCTGGTTGCTGCTCATGGTGATTATCTACTAATCCAGCAATTTTAAATCGATGATACTGGGTGTGAACAAGTTCTGGTTTGGCTTGTTTTTGGCATCAGCAGTGTGGTTGGTCTTAGAAGTGGAGATACAGTATGTGTCTACTGTTTACTGCGTGTGACCTGGCCAAAAGCCAGAGTACCATCAGCCTGATAGTGCTTAATCAGACTGTGTAATTATACCCTGCAAAACTCAGACCATTTCCCGATGCACCACAAGTAAACATGTTGGAGACCAAACCTCACCCTAAGATCGGAATTTCCAATCAAGAACGAGGGCCATATTTAATTAAAGGCTGATGAGAAAATACATTTAATTTGAAGTGCAATTAATTATTGAGGCCTGTAATTGGGAACACTGGGTGAGATGTCTAATGAACCCAATTATGCCTCATGACAGATGTTTTGACTTGCAGCGTGGTTTTATTTTGTCACAGCTCTAAAAATCGACACATTTTGAAGTCCAAAAAGGTCGGGGGTTTAAGATGGCACTATTTTCTCTGTGGTCGCTTGCTCATTAGCACATTTGTTATATGTTGCTCATTTTAAGGTCATCAGTATCCTCCTGTGTTCACTTCCATTCACCCTGGGTATCTAGCCAAGGACAAAGAGGTTGGGCCCCAGAAAATCTTTCACTGTATGATCAACCAACCCAGAAAAAGTCTCTCTGCAACACAGATTTACCTGTTTTATCTATCTGTCATTGCTTCAGAATATTACTGCTGTTTGATTTAACTTCATTTTCTCGGTGTGATATTTGCAGAATCTACATTTATTAATACAGATGTTTCTCTACATGAAAAATGAAGTGCTTAATGAAGTTTTAAGAAAATACTCCACTTCTGTCATTATGAATGTTTAATCAATCTTTTATTTTACCAGTATCAAAAGATCAAAGACCAAAAATCATTGAAGTATTAAAACTTCATCCATTTATGCGATGACTTTCTTTAATGGTCAAGAAAAAGCCTTTGTTCTGCTTTAAGTGAAACTCCCATTTCGTTCCAATCCCACAAAACAGTACCCAGTATTGATTGCAAATGTTCATTCACATGCCATGATGCACGACTATGTTATATACTCTGTCCTACAAATGTGCCAACGTAACTTTGCATGTTTTGTATCTATTATACAAAACAACCAAACAATATGTGCTTTTATGTTCACTTTTATGTTGCTGGCAGTTGAAACACTGAACATCCCCTTATTATCACCACTAACAAGTGAAAAGTACAAAGTGCGTTTGCCATTTGGCTGCCAAGCATGCACCACTGCGCTGCTGGCTGCTTATTGTTGCAAGCATATAGCACTGGTATTACATTTGCATAGATTCATTACCCTCACATTGGCATTATTGTGTTCATGTGCTCAAGAAACTATGTACTGTAGTGACAAGCAAGCTATGCTATTACATGCTTACCCATTTGCTACCTTTCTGTACATAGGAATTTATATTTTTTTTAAATTAAGTTCTCAACATGAATGTTGCAAAAATTAATTTATGCCAGACTTCTACTGGCCCAGTTCTGCAGGAAAAAAAATACTTTAGCCCAAACCCAGACACTGCAGTTGCTAAAAATCGCGGTGATACACTGAGAAGTGTGCAGTGTTTGACCTCACATTTTGTTTCCCAATCAGTCTGTGCTGTGTTCAAATTAAAATTCACTACATGATGTTGCAGAGATTGGTGAATTTAAGACCATTTAAGTTTTTGGGGTTTTTTTTGAAAATACATTAATCAGCCCTATGGTTAAAACATTTCTCATGCTATGGCATATGAGACTATGTTCTAAGCTGCCTTTTCTGAAATACCTCAAGATAGTTTGGCTTTTTTAGATGCTCACAGTATTTGAGGATTTTGACCACTAAGATGAGAAAAAAAGGTTGAACTCATCATAGCTTCCCTTGAAATGTGCACTGGAAAGTGCTCTTCAGATCAGAGGATAGAAGCACAGGAATGCTGGCAGATGACCCACAGCAATAAGCGCTGACTTTCTCAGATTGGCTGAGAAGTCTTCTACTACAGTACCTCTGTTCCCTAATTGGCACATGGCGTGACCCAACTTCCTGCCAAGAGATAAGCGAAAGGAGGGCACAACATGTGCTCATGACAAAATGGGCGATGCTACGAAGTGCACTACTCTTGACAGGTCAGTGTTGTCTCTGCCAGTGGCCATCTCATTAGAAGTACCTTGTTATTCCTACAACCTGTCTTCATTTTGCAGCCAATTGCAGCAGCCTTGCGAGTGTCATTGTACAGTGTTTGCAAAGTTTGAAAAGTGAGCAAAGCAAAATCAGGAGGCTCTTCACTGGCTCAGGTCCAATGCTCTGCATATCATAGATACCAAGAAGGCGCTGAAGTAAATCTTAAAGGATTGGAGGGGGAGGCCTCTTCAACCATTTTCCATCAGAGGCCTCAGGGACGGATGGGATGAAGAGCGAGGCTCACAAAGACATGATTACTAGGACACTTGGAACGACACCCTGCATGGTGACTTTGCAATGGTTCTGCCAGCAACATATACTAACTCTTTTTCCATTGCACCAGTCAATGTAGAGCTACAAATCAAAAGGAATGTTTTTCTGGAGCTTACAAAATGACAAACAAAGCCATCTGTCTCTTCGCTGGTTGTCCTCCACTGACACAGTCACTTCCACAGGCACAGGGCAGGCGCAGAACAGATGCTGGTTTTGCGGTTGAACTTTCATCATCTTAGGGAATGTTTGTGTTTCATTTTCCCTGCTAACCACGCTACTGCTACCTTGGAAGTTTATCACAAAACCATGTACAGTTTGGTAAATGTGTGTTACTACTGATCGAGTGTGAGCTATTCTTTGATTGTGTCATACACAAACAGATCTACATAAAACAAAAAACAAAAAACTAAATATTGGGCTAACTACTTATGGAAACATGGTGTGTTCTTTAATACATCTGTCTTTGGTGGATAATTAATTCTCCACATTCTTGTGGGAATGACCCAGTGTGTTCCATTCATAAGACACAACTAGCTTGGTTTGATCTTCCATTTGTAACATTCATATTTTATTTTCAGTCTATTTGAAGTTATTAGCTGAGCCTGGTCAAGTAAACCTCCTCTTATTCTTGATGGATAGCTTATGATTTTGAATATAATGCAATATCCATTGCGTCTTCAATTTGGCATTTAACAATTAACAAACCACTTTTTTTTTACTCTGACGAAGGCGCAATCATGCCAAAACTTTGGTCTGTTGCACTATTAATGGCTGCAGATAAATCAGTGCACTCCAGGCCTTTTTTTTTTCCTCTGAGGTTTGCTGTCCTTGGTCTGAGAAGCAACTGATTCATCTGCACATTTCTGGAAGATGCACAGGGAACCTCTTTTTTCCTTCATTTATTCAAGTGTTTCCATGGAGAAGGTGCCCTACAATTATAAGCAACATATTCTAAAAATAAAAACAATAATAATATCATCATAACATAAAAAAACAAATTAATACAAGAATCTTTTAATCCCACTAGCAAATCAACCTTTTTTTTAATGTATTCAAGTAATGACAGGCACAGGCATTCTGTATGTTGTCTGAATAGTCACTTAAAGACTTACTGGTGACATGGACTAGTTTATGCGCTTATATAGGAAAAAAGTGAAAATGCATTTGAAGAAAACAACATTGAGAGGACTGGATAGGTCTTACTCCCAGCTTCGGTTTAAAGCTGTCAGGTAATTTCACTCTTTATAATTGAATTGCGTGGTTATGTACTTGAGGAGCTTAAGAGAACCAACAAACCAATAAAATAGCTATATTGAGTTTCTGGGCCTTTTCTGCTGACTGTTGACTTCCAAGGTGGCTTTTGCCTTGCTAAGCTCGTCTTGTCCATTCTCTTATTGGTGATCTGTCATGGTCAGCCCCTCCTCCTCTGTCCTGCCATTGTTCCAAAGGACATTTCTTTTGTCGACCTTGTAAAATATCAGTACGCTTCATCCACTGTGTTCACATTGAAACACCCCTGGTGTCGTCCTGCTGATGCGTTTTGTTTTTTTTTTTCCTTTTGTCCCCTAGTTTTGTAGAGGAATGGGAAGGTACTAGGGTTGGAAAAATGACAGAGCACTGGGGATGGTCCATGCCAGCACTAGTGTGGTGAGACAGATGTTGTCCCATGGGGTCAGGATCGCATTCATCTTCTTATCTTACTGCTCAGCACTTTTGAAAAATGCCATTAACCATTAAACCACGTATTGTTCTTTATTCTTTGGAATTTACTTTCTGTCCCCCCCATCTCACAGCTGTCACCTTTAGATAATTGCCCAATCACCCCCCACGCCCCCAAAATAAAAATAAGTGTTCCTTCATAGTTTGGGGTGTTACTTTGTATTTAATATATGAGCCAAGTTTTTGGTGAGATAAAATGCATTTAAAATCACCTTAATATAATTCAGTTCTGAGGTTGTCTTATGTTTGATATTTCAGCCATGCACCTTTTTGGATTAAACTGGCACCTGCAGCCCATGCAGAGACAGATGTACCAGCTGTCAGAGGACAATACGAGTGGCCTACCTTTTCCTACTGACCTGAGCTTGCCACCACTTGGCAACACAGGCTTGGAAATACCTGACCGCAAAGGAAAAGATGAAAGTAAGTGCAATTTTTTTTTATTTATGGATAATTTGTATTATTTGATACACATAATCTTTTTTTACCCCAAATAATATTGACATAAACCAACCTAAATACAGTAGATCTTTGTTTTCAGGATGATTTGCATCGCTCTCTACACTCTGCATTTTTGCATACACATCAGAAAACACTGCATAAGGAAAAAAGTTTTTCAAATCTTAAAGTTTACAGATGACATTTTGAAGCTCAAGCAAGTTTGTTATTATTTTGTCATCCAGTTTCGCATTGTGTACTCTTGTCTCCATGGTATGCAAAGAGATCTGCTTTGTAATCCTATGAAAGTTGTTGTAAGTGGGAAAGTGTTATTTGTTCCTGGAGGGAGAAAATGGGACAGCTTAAGGGACTGAGTATCCAGGGGCTGGAGGGGGATTAGCCACTCTGTCCCCTTCAGAACGGATGTGATCCTTTCATCTCCTAGCTTGGGCTGCCTTTCCTGGCAGCCAAAGAAAGCATGTGCTCACCCCACGGTACCAACTGCTCGACTCGAATAAAGTTTGCTCTGTTCCATTCTCGAACAAATGGGCCCAGATTTAACCATGTGATTTGTCACTGGCAGGCTACAATAGGTAGAAGATGAGGTCATTACCATATAGATGAATCCAGGAGTTGTCTTTTTCATTTACCAGACCACAGAAAGTCTGTTTAGCTAACAACAAGCACGACGACAGCTGAGCTTAGACCCTGCATGGCAGCCGTTGCTGATAGGAAATCAATAGCCATAGTTTTCTAAATAAGCCTCGTTCTGCAGCGCTGTCACCAGAAACAATGATGAGCTAACTCATGTTTCATCAAGGTGATGCAGATGTTTACAGTTTTGAAATTCATTCTTGTTCTCTGTTCCTGAGTCTTGTCTTTCCATCAAAGCATTATGTTGTTTAGCTTGCAGAACAACAACCATTTATTTAACCATGAGGCCCATTATCACTGGTCTCGGCTTATGATTTATTTAAACAGGCTGATGAGTACACCATTAATGTGCTGCATAAATATACACACGCCCCAACACGTGGAAAATGAGCCTGTGTGCTGTAGCATTATGTAAAGCCCAGATCTGGGAGTGTGTCCTGTCTACTCTGATAAAACCCATTGCCAATGATGGACTTTTGAGAAGACTGCCATCTGCTGTGCCACGTGTAACCTAAAGCCGTGTCTGCCACCAAGTCCTGGGGGTAGTTTGTATGGACGTCTGCTTTAGTAGACTTCGCTGAAATTAGCTCATCTACATGGGCAAACAGATGTTGCCTTTTCCACGGAGTCCAATATAAGTTGTATTATGGAGCATATGGGCAATTTTTGGCAGAAAATGTGCTAGTACCTGAGCGGGCACTGGCATTAGTGATCCCTCTCTACTATAATTACAATTTTCACTTTATTACTTCTACTTTAATTATAAATGTATTTTATCACAGTATTGAAGTAGTTGTATTTTCTCAAGTATTTTCAGTATCATTTGCACACCATATGTTTAGTCTTTTAAATCATACTTTTAGAACCTTGCATCAAAATTTACTTTGATAAACAAGATTTATGAAATGTGTTCAGATCATTAAAAAACAACAAATTTACCTTGTTTGAGCAAGACACCTCAACAAAATAATCAGCTGGGTCCCCGGTGTAAGGCTAGGAGGTCAGTGTTTTCATGTAACCAGTGCTACCCACTATTGAAACATATTTCATAATTTCACTTTTGAACTGGATTTTCTTTAATTTTCCATTTTACAGGAATCAACACAAAACACTTCAGGGCATAACTAGAGTTTTGTTTGAGGACCAGACTGATCTTCAGTCAGATTATTCTCACTTTTGTACTCTCTCCTCCTCTGGAATTGGGACTGGAATTGTTGGCAATGGTCAGAGGGGTCATCCATTATATTTTTTCTCTGGCTGTCAGCGATGTGATTGAATATCTGTGATATGGTCAGACTATCGTGCTTTAGCAGACTGACTCCCTCTGCCCTCCACATGCTGGATTAATGGTGTGATCTCTTTGACCGATTTACTTTGTGTGCAATGCAGGCAAATTGGACAGCTTGTTCCCAGATGACAGCTATATAGATATGGGGGAGATTGACGTGGGGCGCAAGGTCGCACAGCAGATTCCTCCTGGTATCTTCTGGAGGTCCCAGGTCTTCATTGATCATCCCATGTACCTGAAGTTTAATGTGTCCCTGAGCAAAGATGCCTTAGTGGGAATCTATGGAAGGAGAGGCCTACCTCCATCACACACACAGGTAAGAAACACTTGAACAGATATGGACACCCATTAATTTGTTACTACAGTACAAGTATTATATTCTTATTCGTTGTCTCAAAGGAGAGTTTGAAATCTAAATGTTTTGAGGTCTTCAAGTTGGCATATCTCAGTGTTTTTTTTTTTTAAGAAATCATTATCTTTTGTTTGTGAAGGACAATAGCTAATTGTAAATGTGATTCTGTGTGAAACAATTTACAATCATGTCTATGTAGTATGAGGATTCAGCTTCTTTTTCCATTCTTCCTCTGCTACAGAATATAAATTGGGATATTGTTTAAAAAAAAAAAAATCTATCTAACCATGTAGGAACGTGTCATGAATACAAACCAATTCATAAATCTCTCTATTGTATTATGAATCACTTTCTTTGTTGCAGAAAGGATTTATGGCAAATTTCTTTCAGGTTCAATATCATCAATGAATCACACAAAAATACAGGGCTCAGGGGCCAAGAACGGCAGATTTTTCTTTACACTAATTTCCCATCTATGTGCAGCACAGAATCAGATATATCATGTTATTAATCATATCTGGCTGCTTGGTTCACGGAGTTTAGATCTTTGCTGTAAATGTAACTGTATTTGAACAAATTGTTCATAGCATGATTTTTGTTTGCATTAGTGTCCAATGTGATTTATTTTTCAGTCAAAGGGTTTGTCTCTTTCCTCTATTTTTACTTCAAAGAAAATAATCTAGAGCAGAGTTTTCGTACTGTGACTGATTACACATGGAGTGGCAGATGAGTCAGGATTCCCTTTCGCATGTAGATGAAAATGAAATGCTGCCTCATTGGTATTCATTGAGTCACTACTGATATGAAGCAAATCGTTGCAGATGTTATATGGTAAACAGTAACTTTAAATTTTTTACCCCAGCTTCCCTTTTTCACTTTAATAGTTTTAAACAGGCTTTCATATAAGATATGTGGACTATGAAATTATCACAGCCTATCCAGCCACGATATGCCGAGACTTGCTCAAGCTCCTCTGGAATGATGAGTTATTCATGCAGACCAAATGATGCTCTGCTCTAAAGAGGGCTGAAAGCACTTAAGTCTCACATGTCACTCTAATGGCGTGTCTGCGGTCCATCCATCAGTCTTTCTCACTTTCTGTGTGTCTGTCTTCAGTTTGACTTTGTGGAGCTTTTGGATGGGCGGCGGCTTCTGGCCCAGGACATCCATGGTCTGGAGGGGCCTGTGGCTATGCAGCGGAGCCTCGTACCCATCACCACACACGACACAGGCTTTATCCAGTACATGGACTCAGGCATCTGGCACCTGGCCATCTACAACGACGGAAAAGAAACTGAAACTGTCTCCTTCCTCACTACCGCCATAGGTGAGCGCCCTGGGCATGACCTGCTGCTGAAACCTGTAATAGCAATCCACATAATCCCTATAATACCAACCAGCAGCACTCCACAGCAAACAGCCCAGACTTGGGGCATGAGTCAGAGACAGTTTTTGGCAGATTTCAATAGCCAAGGAAAGTGCAGGTTAATCAAGGTGAAGTTGAATATTACAAAAATCAGGACATCAGTGCTATCCTGCCATGCCCCTGAGTAGGGCATTGAGAGATCATAATATCCTCATTAGCCTGAGTGTCTTCCGAGCGAATCAGGGGTCCAGCTTCTGGGAACCATTTGCATACAATTCAAAGTATGATTGTACCCTCCTGCTAGTGCCATTTTTGATCATGATTTGCTCCAATTTCCATCTACTTTCCATATATCAAAGTAGGGAAGATATTTCTCTCCTCTGACTAACTCTGCATGGCACGCGGCCCACGTCTTTCTTTGTGAAGGTGATTTCGTTTTGTACGCTCCTCTTTGTTCTCCCTAAAGCGCCTTTGATTAGCACTGCTGTATCAAGCAAGGTGTGAGAGGGCCCGAGGTGTCGACTTTCACAGGGATGGCAGCTGGGAGCTGTTCTCACATGCTCTTTAATTAAAAGCTCCTGGGCCAGAGTCCATCTGTGACAGGGGCTGTGCCAGGCAGCAGATCGATGAGAAGCTGTACTCAACACCAGTGTAACACCAAGCGGAGACAGGCAAGAGATGCGCCATGCCCCCCCCTGCTGTGCCAACAACAGCTGTAATTCAATACTTAATATATGATATGACACAAGGAGAGGGAGTCAGGGCAGCATGTTTACTTTTGCTTATTTCTTCTTGACTTGGTGCGCATGAAGACCTCCTGTGGTTTGCATCAGAGAAAGCATGACCAGATAAGATATTCTGTGCAGTGGATGTGAATAGGAATAGGGATAGGATGGGGTGGGGCACAGTTAGTCAGAGCTAGAATTCTGCCGCTGTTCATTTGTATCGGAGTCGATCTGCCCACAGGAGCTCAGAGGGAGGCAGAGGGGCCCTTTCTAAAATGGGTCACCGGTTAAGTGCCCTTCAGCAGAAATTGAATCTCACCAACTGCCTGAATTGTATTGAGCCGTGGAGGGATGGAGTTGACCTTCAGATAGAGTGGCCCAGGTATAGAAATATATGTGAACAATATCTAGAACAGGAGCACTGAGAGACACAAGCAGCATTGTTTATAAGACACTAAAAGTAAAAATAATTTTAGTGCTTCTGACAGTGTCGGTGGGAAAAAATGTCTTATTTTACCGTCAGTGAGGCACCTTGTGCTCGTCACATGTATTAAATGAAAGGTGTGCTCGCTGCACATAGCCATGCCATAATACATCTGGAGGATAGAGCGTCCCTGTCTTTAATCCGGGTTACTCCTCATTACTTGGCTGTGGCTCCATGGCAATGTGAAATGTGTCCTACTCAATGTTTTGTATAACAGCCCTCTGGAGCATGAAGCCATTTGTCCCTGCTGCCTGGTGTCAGACATGCTTCAACCCAGACACAGCTTCCTATACGAGGGAGCAAAGCAAAGGGAAGCAAAGACCCAACACCAATGTCTTACTCTATATCCTGTCTCACTGTATAGCACAGTCTCTCTCTCTGTACACAACCACCCATCATTCAAAGGTACTGAGCATCCTCTGAGAGCATGGCAAGGCGCTGATTAAACCTGCCTACTGCACGCTACTCTGTCCTCACAGACTGGAGAGACTCACACAATAGTTAGCTCCCCTGATATGAAGGGTAATGAATTTCAATGAAGCTCTGCTTGAATCCATGATTTATGCGTTGGCCTATGTCGAGTGTGTGGCTAAGAGATATTCATGGCCTCCCTTTCCTGCTCTCAGAGGAAACACAGGCAATAGACATGGGGAGTGCATAGTCTGCTAAACTGCGTCAGCACTCAGAATGGGAGCACTGCAGTTCACGGTTACTCAATTAAACATGTTCGGTTTGTTTTTCAGCAAAGAAAAACCCATCATAGATAAAGATAAGATAACCTTAATTAGAGGCGCATTAATGTAGAACAGCTGCCTCTTTAATATATCAGTGGAATGCAGTTAAAGTTAGATCTTCCTGTGCCTTGCTAGGTGAGCATTAAATTACAACCCCACTTAGGTTTTTTTTTTTTGTCCCTATATGCATGAGGTACAAGATTCACGCCAAGAATCTCTCCTGCATAATTTTACTTCTGGGAGGAATTTCTAATGGCAAGTATGCACATACCACACCTCATTTTCCTAACCGTCACCCACCACACCACCCACACACACACACGCTTCCCTAGCTTTGAGCAAAAAAGCCCAGGCCTCCTACTGTAGTTAGATGTTCTTGTTGGAAGCCATCAAAACCCCATCAAAATGCTGATTTGCCTCCACCACGCTGGAGGATAGTCTCCCCTGCATCCCTTCTCTAACCCAACATGGCAAAGGGAAGCCTGCAGCACAGAAAACATCAGCAGCATTTCTGTGCTCGCTGCCTACCCCTCTCTCATTTCACTGTACCTCTGGTCTGCCTTTATCTACTTCTGCCTCTTTCTCTCTTTGTCTTTTTTCTCTGTCTTGCGTTGCATCCTCAGTGATGATTGACTCTCCAGAGTAAAGGGAAGCTGAATCCATGGCTCACATTTCTAGGCCTTTGTGGAGCACAAGAGATTCTTTGTTCAGTAAGTTTTGCCTCAGAGCTTCTGCTGCCTGGGGGCAATGGACAAGACTGAATATTTTTCAGCACCATTTCAGGCTTAATTCAGTGAGCATCATGTTTCAGAATTCTGCTGCTGTCAAGCTCCTCAGAGACCAGTGGTCACTCATATTTCTAGTAAAAGCAAGTGTCAGAACATGAGGGTAGAAATAATTATTTTGGCAGTTAATTTAGTTTAGGTAGAGGGATCAATAGAGGAAATGATGGAGTGTGTTGTGCATGCTCTGCTAATTGTTTGTATCACACAAAAATGCCCTCAGTTTGTTAGGAAACAAAGAAAGATTGAGAAGAGATTATGCCACACAATCAATTGGGGAGCCCAGGTAATCACAACTAATGCATGTAGTAGGTGTAAACACCGCAATGTCACATACAGCATAACTTACATGTAAAATACTCTAGGAACTTGAAAGGTAAAGAGAAGACTGAAGGCAGTGTTAAAGCATTCTGAATATTTATTGTAATGTTACACAGGCCAGACACATTAAGAGCCCACGTTTCTGCCTGGAGGTTTTCATCACAGCAAAATAATTTCTACATCAGGCCGATATCTTTTTACTCTTTTTATTTTTTTCAGTGACACGCTAAAATCTGTTAACACGATTGACTGTCTAGAAAATGCTGTCTGGATCAGAGTGAATGATTAGGGCTCTGTGGCTAAATCACACACTATTTGATTTGAGCATGCAATTTGGAGTTAGACAAGGTTCTATGTATATATATAAATGTATTCCCTTGAATTCAAAAGTGGTCTCAAACACCACTGTATGTACACACACATGCATATATATGTGTGTATGTGTGTATATACACACATGTATAAATATACATCAGTAAATAGTTTTTTTTCCTGTCATCCACTGTGAAACTCCCGAGCGTTTGACCTTGTTTCCCCTCCTGAGAAGTGGTTTAGAAACTGCTACTCGTCCCCTGAGACCACTACGAGACAGGCTTCTTTTGACAGTACTTGATTGAAGTCTTGAGTTCTTTAGTAAATTCTGTATACGTGATGAAGTTGCTTTTCTATCTCTCAGGGAACTAAGCTTGATGTATTGATCTTCTGATGGTGTGGTCACTTTTGGTCTGCCTGATCGTGCTTTGGATAGAACTGATCCAGTTTTAGAGTTCCATGCACTGCCCCCTTAGAAAACTTTAGCTATGATTTGATGCAGAGAAAGTCCCTCTCTGCTTACAATAACAACCTGACTTCTGTCACTGAGTTCTGATGCCATTTTTCTCACTATCACAATGCTACTTAGTGACCAATGATCTGCTGTAAACTTGAGGCACATCCTTTTTATAACAGGTGAAATCTGAACTGTTGAAAGGACATAGGTCCCAAATTTGCTTAAATCTGACTGCTGGCCTAGTGCAGAAATTTAAACATTTCTTCTTCTTTTTTACATACAGGGACACACACATATATATACATACATATACATACATATATATACGTTATATATGTATGTGGACTGCAGGTAATTCAGCTCCTAGCGTTGTGATGAATAGACAAAACAGTAACATAAAGTAGTCTGCCAGGCTTACTCATTGCTTCTGTAAATACATAAAGCAGACTGAAAAGCAGACCATAGAAGAAAATATGATACAGTAACATTACCCTTGGCAGTGGGGAAATGCAGGTTCCAGAGTTGCTGACGCTTTGAATCACCTGGTTGCGGTGTGCCATAAAAGCGTCAAGTTGATGCATGCCACTTATCACATCCACTGCATCTGGAACTTCTGAGAATTTATTTGTTTTGTTACTTTTGGTAAAAACTCAGATGATCAGAACTTGTTTACTCTTTTAGTGAATTCTCCCAAACATTAGTAATACTCCAAAATGTTTTGCAGTGAAATAGAAATATTGACAGGATTGGAGCCTGCGCTTATCACTGTCATTAGCAAAGGAATAATAATCAACCCAGAGAAAATGAGTGGGAGGAAAATTGTTTCTCAAACCACATTACTCACGAAACCCTCTGATTGCCCTCTTTCAGAATCCATTGATGACTGTCCCAGTAACTGCTTCGGGAATGGTGACTGTGTTGCTGGAACATGCCACTGCTTTTTAGGATTCAAAGGACCTGACTGTGGGCGAGGTGAGTCAATCCCTCAGTAATGATGACTTTATTGATCTCCAGCATTCAGATACATAATGTTTTAGGGTGCTGATCAGATTATATTCACTGCATCACCAGAATAAAGCAATTTTAATCTTACAATTACTTTTAATTATTCCACTTTCTTATTAAATAAGGCGGTGCTACCCCAGATGATTCAGTTTTACCTCTGTCACTCCTAATGGTGTATTGTGTTACATATAAAAGAACTCTTAAATAACTCCACAGAGAAGAGAGTTTTCAATTGTAGGACTGGTAATGACTAATTCTTTCAATTATTGAAATTAAGGCCGTATTTGTTATTTGGCAAATTAAAAATAACATAAAAAAAACAAGTTTAGGCAATGTGTTAGGATGATAGTAGTTTGTTTTGGTGACATCTTTACACATACTGCCATCTGTTATCCATGTGTTGATCAACACCATATTTTACACTTTTTATTCAACTCTTTTGTTTATTTTCAACAGCAACACAGGAGCGATTGTGGAGATATTAGTTTGCTTTTTTTAGAATTTGGCTCACATCTTCACTGAAAGCCAAAGTGTAATAATTTGTACTGCATATTGCACACCGGAAAGCAAACCTTTAATCGTTTCGGTCTGAAGCTCATTGTCAGATCGGGGCTTTTGCACACGCTGACTATTCTTTGAAGCTATGGTTGGAGGGATCCATTCAAATGGATGTATGCTGTCTGCTCTTTTCAAAGCTGCCTGTCCTGTGCTATGCAGTGGGAATGGTCAATACCTTAAAGGTCGCTGCATGTGTCACAGCGGCTGGAAGGGCGCTGAATGTGACGTTCCCACCAACCAGTGCATTGACATCACATGCAGTAGCCATGGGACCTGTATCGTGGGAACCTGTATCTGCAACCCTGGCTACAAAGGGGAAAACTGTGAAGAAGGTGATTGTTTTAATAAGTCATGGTAATGTATCCTAAACTTGTAAAATCCTGCATAATATGGCTGCTCTAACCACCAACTTATCTCGTTAGTGCTTGACATTTTAAAAGAATACTCATAATGGAGATGGCTATTAAGTTGGTATGGCCTATTTAACAGTCTGTATGGCAGTAAAGACAGGACATCCACTGTGATGAGCGTCATCACCCTAACACTTCACAAAATGCATCCTAGGTGACTTTTCCTGTATAAATCATGGATATAGAGCATTACTTTAATCAAAACTGTCCATTTATTGTTTGAAATCCAGACACAAAGTCTGATGTTAATCTTTTAGGAGCTCCACATTCATGATGCAGGATAAGGCTTGACCAGATAAGATTGAAGGACCCATTGTGTTTGTCAGCTCTTGAAGGCTCTCATTTCAAGATGACAAATGGAGCCTGGGAGTTTGATAAATGGGGGTTTGTGACATCCATAGGCCCCCATTCTATTTTGGGTGGAGTGTTAGCCATAAGGAGTTGAGGGGAATGTGGACGAGGGCCCTTTAACATTTTTACCTTTCTTCCGTGCGACCTTCAGCCGCAATGATTAATTGCCAGGAGAGAGTTGCTTGTCAGTTAGCCTCTGATCTTTGTGCCTTGTGCCCAAACCATCTGCTGAGAGCCAAGAGATCCTGTTTGTCTTGCTATAACGGCCTTTATACCCATTTATGTCATGGTAAAGGGGAGCCGCCATGGCGTGGCCTGCTGCTCTCAGTGGCTAGACGTTGCTCCTACTTGGCGACCATTTGCCATCTGTGTGTACCATACAGATATTGTCCGGTAGAAAGAATGCTATGATTGTGATTGTGTGCTCCCACAACTCTCGTGCCTTACACAGTGAGCACTCATTTAATGGCATGTCATGGCAAGAGATACTAAAGAAATGGACATTAATTTGATATTTGCATGCGAATTGAACTTGTACAGTGTACACTGATATAGTGTACAAAAAAAGATACAGCAGAGGGGGAACAGTGCAATGCTTCCTCAGTCACAGTTATCTTCAAATTGTCTGTGAGCTAGTCGAGCATGCTTTCTTGCCTAAGAAGTCTGGCTTTTGCCTCAGGCTTTTCCTTACTTTACCCCATTTTCTCCTTTACAATCTGTTAACAGGCTTTTTTTTCTTTCGTTATTTCCAGCTTTGAAATACTCATGGCTTTAAGTTTAGATAAACATGCTCATATTAAGGTATCTTCCCTCTTTGCTAGGAATTTTTTCTCCTCTACATTCCATATACATGTACTGGTACTAAGCCGGTTGCTCTGTCCACTCCCTTTGTCACTTTACTGAGGCTCAAATAGAGACAACAGGTTGCCTCTGAAACAGAGTAACAGCAGGTGACTCGTGTGTCTAACATTGTCTCTTTGGACCTCTTTTAGTGGACTGCCTAGACCCAACATGCTCAGGGCGAGGGGTATGTGTCCAGGGAGAGTGCCACTGCTTTGTGGGGTGGGGAGGGCCAGGATGTGAGAGCCCCAGGGCCTCCTGCATGGACCAGTGCTCTGGACACGGAGCTTTCCTGGCAGACACCGGAACCTGCAGCTGTGATCCCAACTGGACAGGCCATGACTGCTCTACAGGTGAGTACTTCCCTCATATGGGAGTAAACATTGGCAGAATTCCTTTTCATAAGCAGGTGCTGATTTAGCTCTAATTACCAAGTAGAAAAACATGATTGCATTTGCAGAAAATAGGTCAAATAATAGGCTGAATTGAATTAGCCAAGAATGTGTGTTGTTGTGCAGGGTGGAAACGACATTTGGGCCATCATGTTAGGTGTTTATGAATGTTGCAGCTTCTTAAAGATGGATGTTTATAGAGCATTATATAAAATAAAAAAAACAATTATAATAATAATTTAACTATACAGCCAATAATTAAAGAAATAACATATACTGTGATATAATACAGAAGTTGAAGGTTTCACTGTTTTATAGCCATAGCTATATTTGTAGTTAGACATTTCTTATATTTATAAATCTTCAGCTCCCAATTTCAAATGGTCACCACAATCAGTGACTATTTTTCAGTACCTAGCACAATTTCTTACCCTTCAATATTTGCAACTTTACTTTAATACCTCACAACTGGCAACAGCAGGTAATGACCTTGACACCTCTGTCAGTTGATGCTTGATAATATCCTTCACTGCTTGATTCAATATAACTTTGGTAATAGCTAGGCTCCTCATAGAAATAAACATTTCTGATTATGTTAAAAGAAAGTAGTTCACATAAAAGCCTCAATTATTCACATCATTGATCAGTTGGAGGTCCACGGCTAGCAATCAGACGCTGGTTGATTTTGCTCTAAATTTATGTCTTTTACGAATGATTTCATCCTGAATCTTCACATGGATAGCTGCCAGCCACAGAAAAGAGAGATATGCATAGCAGGGATTTGTCAGTGGCATGATCTAATGTAAGTTAATGCTCTTTCTTGAGTTCTAGAAGGCTCACAGCTGATGATAACTTTTCCTGCTCTGGAGGATTGTTCACATTGTGTTCATTTTGTCCATGGGGAATGTTTTCTCCTGGTAGTCAAGAATAGGTTGAGCATAAGATACAGTTTTACAGCTAGAATATACCTTCTTGAGGCTCAAAGGATGAAAAAAGTTCTGCACAATTTAGGTTCAGCTCTGACAGCAGTCTGCTAGCTCACATTTAGAAGGATTTTACTGAAAAAACCTCAGTGAACTCAGTAGTAGATTGTTAAAGAGCTGTCAAATGTAGGTGTCTAACATCACTGACTTGCAGTGTTGGCAGATGCAAAAGTTCCAGGAAAAAAAAGTGTTTTTTTTTTCTTTTTTTTTTACTGTGAAGCCAGCTGAAGAATTTCACAATTTTCCACACGTATAAATGTTCATAGGAGACCATATTCATGTTTTATGGTGATCCTCCGGCAGATTAAATCTTCAGATAGCTCTGGGTGAACAGGCCTCTGATGTGTCGATAATCAGTACATCAGCTCTGTTTTTGTAGAGATGGATACAGTTGTAGCCTTCAGCTGCCTTCATTTGGACAACATAATTTGTATTCTCTCAGAATATTTCTGAAATGAGAATTTTAGTCCAGCAGTAACTCTGATCCACGAATCCCTTTATATTCCAAGCAGACACAATGACCTATTAGGTAATCCCAGGGATTTTGAGGGAAATGGGCAGTTAGTCTGAGTCTTTCTCGCAAAGAAAGAGCTCTGTAAATGATGATGAGTTGGCTCTTTATCCTCCTTTATCCTGTTCATTGTAGAGCTTTCCATGGTCTAATACAACACTAAGCTTGGTGGTGGGGTAGTACAGCTAGCAGCCTATAACCTTGGAGACTGGGGCAAGAAAAAGATGGAAAGCTTTCAATATATCTTTCAAGCTTCTTTAATCCCCCTCCCCAATACTTTTAAGTCACAAACTCATTTTCTCATGTGGCTTTGGAACAGTACAACCTGGGTGTGCACAGTTGGTTATAATGCTGTTACTAGCCATAAAACAACGCCTGAGGTTTTATGTCCTTTAATATGTGTGTTTTTATGCCATTTTTGCCATTCTCCCACCCAGAGGAAAGTTTGTTTACACGGTCCTTTAGTGCAAATGGTAACGGCCATCATGGGGATGGGGGTATTTCTCACTGTGGACTCCTCTGGCCACGGATAATGAGGGTTTGCCTGCAGGCTGTAATTGCATCTTTATCACGTTAAAGGTTTCTACTTTGTTCCAATTGAACAGTTGTCTCGCAGTCAGTTTGAGCCTGTTTTCTCTGTCCAGTGTGTTCTAATAATTCTGAGAAGGGAACTGCTAGGGTCAGTTTTTACATTTTATTTGAGCATATGTGCTAATGAGAGCTCTCAAGATGTTCATTGTGTTCATTAGCAGCTCCTATTTAAGAGTGTTAATATTGTCTTTAGAGGATGTAGAAGGCATAGTACCACAATAAATAGGTATTAGAAAATGATTGATGAGCTGACCTGTGTGACTGAACACTACTCAGATATTTTATGTTTGCTTGTGTAATGACTTTGTCTCTTTCTGTTTGTGTGTGAGAGAGAGCAGTCAAAAGGGGCACTGATTCATATGCTGCCAGCACACTGTACCTCTAAATCAAAAGTCAGATGTAAAATTTGCATTTGCATAGTTTAACAAAGTGGTGAGCTATAATTAGCAGGGGAGAGTGATTTTTAAAAAGCTTTTTAAGCTGGTAATGTCATGTTATGGTTTGTGGGTGAAAATACCCCTCAAATTTAATTTGTAGCAGTGACAAAATAGGCACTGTAAAGGCAGTAATTGACTTAAAAGATTTTACCTCCAGTTTGGTCCCCTGTGGTCATATTTGAATTGGCTTGGCTAATAAGCCAAGAATACATGGCTATTGTTCCTCGTTGCCCATACTGCTAAGCCTCTTTTATAACAGAATGGTTAATAAAGAGGTTAACATTTCAATGAGATTCATAAGTAATCTGTCAGTGTTTAATTTCTTTGAGCCTTGGTCTTGTCATACTCTCCCTCGAGTTCATGAGACGAGGGTAATGTCCCAGGCTCTATCACAGCCTGTCAGGGAGGTCTTTCAGCTGCCACACAAAAGCGGCAGCCAAGCTTTACTGTGGCTCTGTCTCTCAGTCCCCTTCATTCCATGAATGTACTTCTTCCTCTGGTACACTGTAGAATAAAAACAGCATATTGACATCTCATGCCTTCAGTCATTCTGCGGAGCCTTACCTCCTGCCTGTAGCCCAAAGTAAAGCAGGTGGCCAAGCTATGAACACTACACGTATGACAAAGGAAATAAAAATGTACAATTTGATCAAAATGGTAGTGGTGATGTTGTTGCCATTCCTACTAGATGTTCCAGCTGTGTATTTTTTTCCTCTTTACCTTCTTTGTGACAAAAAGAGCTGAATTTACAAATAGATGAGGCAAAGGAGAAGAATAAGTCCGCTAAGGCTGCCACAATCCATGTCTTTTCTTTGTAATGGACTTATTAGATTTGTATTGTCAAAAAGGATTGCCCCTTATGAGGTGCAGGAATTTCTTTTCAGCTGCCATCAGACAAGGTAGTGGAGCGTGGCCGCCTTTCCTTGACAATAACTCCTGGATTTGTCTTTTCTTCACCCTTGTTGCCTTGTCCCGTCACCGCCTTGTCTTCCCTTTCCATCCCACATCCCCCTCCTTCCTCTCTGTCTGTCTTCCCCCACACTCTTTTTTGTCTTTTTCTATGTCCCTGTATCCCACAGAGATTTGTGCAGCGGACTGTGGTGGCCATGGCATTTGTGTGTCGGGCACCTGCCGCTGTGACGACGGCTGGATGGGCACTGGGTGTGACCAGAGGGCGTGTCACCCTCGCTGCAACGAGCATGGCACTTGCAAGGACGGCAAATGTGAATGCAGTCCGGGTTGGAATGGAGAACACTGCACTATTGGTAGGATGGGAAGAAGTTTTGGTTTGGGTGGTGGGGGCCTGTGTGTGTGTGTGTGTGTGTGTTTGGGAGGGGTTTGGGGGGCCAACAAAGGCATAGGCTGTCTGTCTGCCTGTGTATGTATGAAGCGCTGGGTGTGAGGGGAAGGGTCCAGTTGGAGAAGAGAGGGAAAAGCATGCTTAATTGAATTTGTGCAACTCGGTAAAGCATGAACAGGTTTACTCAAGGATCTGAGGCTTGCCTTCATGCATTTTAATGTGGGAATGTGCTAAGGTGTCGTTTCATTTTACTCACCCTTCTCCTCATCTCTTTCTTTGCCCCCTTTCCATTTACTATTAAGTTCAAATGCTTACATGTGAGTCATTGTGAGCAGGTCAACCAATACTTTTAGCTCTCAATATATGCTATGTTCTTCTGTAAATGCTTGCAGAAGTTAACTTTTCAAGATCTTGACTGAATGTCAAGAGCTTTCTTGAAAACCTTGACTGAAGTTGTGACTGAGTTTTCATTGTGTTGCCAGAGAGCGAAGTTTGTTAGTACTGCGTGTTGAGCAGTGGATTTTTCGTAATCCTTAAGCAGAAAATACCAGCAGTGGTTCATGGGTTGATAATGTTGGCTCGTTTTATTTTCCTTCCATCATTTACAGGAAGAATAGTTAGAAAGAGCCAACTTAATTTTGCAAAGTGTACTCAGCACCACATATTAAAGATTTCAGATTTCAGAATGTTTGCTATTTTGGAGAGGAGGGTATATTCCTCCTATCAACATTTGTTTGTCCTAAGGAATTAGTGACGACGCTAATATGTAAATAACAACAGCAGTAAGGCTGTTATCATAGGTAAGAGTTGACCTTTGTTTGTGACCTTTCTCCTCTGTTTGAAATGCTTACTGCCAGAGGGACAGCATGAAGATATTTTTGAGTTATGGTGATGGATGTTCTAAGGTTTGACAGTTTCATTGATAAAGTCAAGATGAGTCTTTCAATGCAGTTAGCTTCATGATATTTGGTGTCTGGACTGTCAAACCTTCTCTGAACGTCAGAGGAGACCATCCAGAGGACATGCTATGTGATGCCTGCTTTGCAAGATTGCAACTTTACCATTCTGTTGCTGTGTTGCTTCTCTTCTCATCTTTTCTCTACTTCTGCTTGACTACTTTCTTCTTCTTTATTTCTTTATTTTATTGGTGGAAAGTAACTAAATACATTTACTCAAGTAGTGTGCATACACACAATTTTGAGATATTGGTGCTTTGCTGGACTAATACATTTCTTTCTTTATACTTCTATTCTACTATATTTCAAGGGAAAATATTTTTACTCCACATTTACTTGAATATTTTAGTTCAACCTATGTAATATTTACATACAAAATATGTGGCACCATATAAAATATGATGCATTTTTATTGGTTAAACTAACCAAACGAATATACTTAAAAAAAAAAAAAAAAAAAACGCCCCATGCAGATCATTGTGTTAATTACTGTTTTTACTAGTAGTACAAGTAATCAACTCACCACTGCTTTGATAGTTACAGCCTAACATAGTAAGTCACCCATTATCATTCTATGAACCAAATACTCAACACACATCACAGAAGAAGTGAGAACACAAAAGTCATCTCTTCCCCCTCTGCCACAGAATTTCAATGAAAAGAAATTTGCAACTGTCACACATTTTAGTCAATAGAGAAATTGGACAAAAGTTGAGAATGCTGTCCTTATAGGTGAAAGCTTTGCTACATATTCAAATAGATAAAGATGAGATTTTCTCACAGAATTCTCATGCATGTCTTGGAGCAGAGTTGCCTGAGTACAGAGCCTTGACTCAGTCTGTGAATGTTTTATATGCTGGCCTTACATTATTGATGGGCCTTTTATAAGTGCCATATTGAGATCCCCATTCCCTCGACAAGAATATTCCTCAGTGTCATCCATTAAGAAGCCAAAGATCTCAATTTAAATCAATTTTCATTATTGAGAGCTCTGTGTTGGCCCCAAGCCCCATGCTGTGGGGCACAGGAGGTCCGATACGGCCCCACCATTGCCAAAGCCTCTGGTGACCTCATTGTCTATAGAGGTGTTTCAAGATTAAAAGCGCTTTTTGTTGAACATCCTGACCTCCTGTTTGATATTGCTTGAGAGATTTAAGGGTGGTAATATGTGCATCAATCATGTTGCTATTGAAATACTCCCCTGAGATATTCTGCCGATCCTGGCAGTTGATAAATGGGGACAGATTGAAATGTTCTTTCTGAACATATCACTTTTTTACCCTCTCTCTCACTGTTTCTTTATTTCTCTCTTTCTCTTATCCTCTTTCTCTGTGTTCCCCCTCCCCCGTCTTTTTTCCGTCTCCATCTCTCTCCCTCTGTGTTGACTCGTAATTGTTGTGTGGCTTGTAATGCATGATTTCGCTTCATGACTGCACTTTTCCCCCTTTTTTTATAATTTGCCTTTTGTAATGTAAACTAACACCTTGCCTTGCTGTCTTGTCATGGAAGTGGCACTGTTCAAACCTCCCTTATATGTCCTGTCTTTTATCTCCTAAGCTCACTATCTGGATAAGGTAGTGAAAGGTATGGCATTCCTCCTTCCTTCTATTTTGCCCTCCTCCCATTGTAACTCCAGCCAGCATTAAGTCATGCACACACACCATGCTCTTCCCCTACATTGACATATGCAAACACTATGCACCTCTTGTTGCCCCAAACAACTCATTCTAAAGATCTCCACCACCCATCAACTTTTTGCCATATTGTCACACAATAATCTCCACTTAGCACTTTCGCACCTGGTGAATCAAGTTGTGCTGCCTTCTTTTTGTGTTGAATATCTGGTTTGTGTGCAGCCTTGCTTTCAATAGTGGGATGTTGGAAAATGGGCTTCATAACCTGTGCCATGCATTATGGATGAGTGTGCAGCTGTGAGCAGGGCCTGATAGGTGCTGAGGACGCATCCTATCTAATTAAAAGAGTTCATGGTCTGGTTGGTGCAGGGCAAGCAGGGGGTGGAGGCTCTGTAGCAACCCTGCCTCTCTGCCTCCAGCTCCCTCTTTCACTCTCACTGTGTCCTTGGTAATGGACCACCTGGCATGAGAGCGGCTGCCAGAGGAGTCCTTCGAATACTTGCACCCTCACGTTTGGAGCTGTTTCAGGCAGGCTTGGGCAGGGCTCAGCAGGGGCTCCTCTCTGGTTGGGCTGCCAATTAAGTTGCACTGGTGCCAACAGAGAGCGGATCTTTATTTATCCTTGTAATAAACATTCAGAGCTTACTAATCATCTGTCTCCACTGGTCCAACCAGAGTTGTTTTGTCCATTTGCTCAATAAAAGGACTGCTAATGCCCAAGCGTGTCAAGGCACTTTCTAATGGCATTAGCCTTCAGCAGTGAGTCCCTGTCTTCAGGGAAACAAGAAGAAAATGGACACAGGATTATTTATTTTTCTTAAAATTATGAATGCTCCGCAATTTAGACCCATTATTGAATAGTCTGTTTGCTGGTTGCTTCTTTTGGTGCTTACCTGTATTGGCACAGATTCGATGGAGCCTTTCACAGTTCAACAAAAACCCGTGCTGCTACTCTGCAGTATATGCGTAAAGTGTAAATGAATGGCACAATTTCTGTTGTTGTTCAAATAAATTGAATTTTAATTCTGCTTTTGGGGCTTATGTTTTTAAATCACCACTTATAAGAGATTAATGCGCAAACATATGTATAACTGTGGATTGTTGTGATCTACAAAACCCATCTATTCTTGGTGCTACGTCTACCTTTATCTTAAATACTTATCTCTGTTTCTTTCACATCACTGTTTCTTCCCTCAGCTGATCTTTCTCCCTTTAATAAATGTCTCCCATTAACCGCACCCATCTCTCTTCCTTTTTTCTTGCTCTCTCGTTCTCCCATTTCTATTCTCCCGGTGTGATGTAAGAGCATTGAGACAGCCGCCCCAGTCTCTCAAGTTGATAAAATGGGTCAGCTTAGCATTCCCTCTATCAAGACAGCTTGTTAATAACACAAACTGTGACAGACTTGTGCGTTTGATATCTGGAGATGTTACCCTCTGCCTCTGCTTCAGCGAGGGGATACGGATCATAAGGTGCCAGATAAATTCCAAACAGCCCTGGAAAAATGGGCGAGATAATCCTCTGATCTATGCCCTTGTGAAGACCTATCCAGAGTGAAACAGAGGAATGTTTCACCTGTCGTTCTGCTCCAGCCTGCTTTTAGCTCCCCTGGGGTCACATGCCTGGGAACACAGTTGGTGCAAGCAAAGCCCTTCCCCGCATAATGCTATTGAGCTAAGCCGAATCCACTTCCTGCTATTTTATTTTGCATTCTGCTTCTGTTAATGACAGAACACACACCTTCCCTGAAGGGATAATCTTATTGATTTCTAAGAAGAGTCTGGAGACAATTTATCAAAAAAGAGAGCAAGTACTGATATAGATCTTCTTTCAATAACTAATACGGCTTTGTTGCCCCGCATTCTCTTTTGCAGACGACAGCAGTAGTAGCAATAATGCTAGGATCATAATGACCGTCACATTCGAAAATCACATAAAAACGGATCCAATTATGTGCAAGAATGCCAGCATGTACACCACTGCTCTCATTACCCAGCTGTAGTAGCATAGATACAGAAGGCCAATCTACTGTAGTAATGAGTGAATATTGATTTAGAAGATCCCTCTTATCTGATTTTACTGCAAAGGGATATTAGAAGCTTCACAAAAGGTGTATCATATTAATCAACTTCAGCTGAGGGTCATTATAGCCACCCTCACCCCTTTAAAATCTTAAAATGACTTTGCTTCACTACCAGAGAAATATTAGCAACCAACCATTGTCATCAACAAGCCGCACCGTTGCCATTGTTTTATTGTTGGGAGATTGTTAACAAACAATATACAGCATTCATCTGCTTCCCATTACACCTACTTTATTTGATATTCTGTGCCGACCTCTGTCTTTGTCCTTTTTTGTTATACAGAGGGCTGTCCTGGTTTGTGCAATGGAAATGGTAGGTGCACTCTGGGTAACAATGGCTGGTACTGTGTGTGCCAGCTGGGCTGGAGGGGCACTGGCTGTGACACCTCTATGGAAACTGCCTGCAGTGATGTCAAGGACAACGATGGAGGTAAAATCACAAACAAAACACAGCAATACCTTCTGACACTGGCAAAGCATCAACAGGGACTCTTAACTGGACATGATTTGACTATAGAATTAACCACCTTTGTGCTTGAGAGTATACTGTTCCTGCTTTATGCTTTCCAGGCTCAGTTGTACTCTTATGCAGGTGAGGATGAGGAATGGCTTCCAGTCAGTCACCTGGACAACAGGTTTTTATTAAAAAGCAGAGTAGCTGGCATGAACCCCCAAGCATGCACGGGCCCCAGGAGGAAGTCCCAGCTCTGCCCTCTAACTAGCCTTAAGCAGAGCCAGGCACACACACAGAGCCAGCCAGGGGCTGCACCACTCTTGAGGCCAAATGGGAGACGTGACTTCCTTTCTTCCAGACCTCATTCTGGGCTTGAGCTATGCGCTAGCATCCCTTATTTATGCAGGGGCTGTTTGTCTCCCCATCACTGTTTAGGGGCCACAGGGCTCTCAGTGGCAAAGACTGGGTGCTGCTGGGGATTTGACTGACTCCTGACAGCAGGGTTTATTTTTATCACCCATCTGGCCAGATAGGCCCCTGAAAGCAAAGGGTAGGGAGTCCAATGACCCACTTCAGCAAAGTAAAGTGCCTTGCGCAGCAGCTCTCTCTGTCTTGTATTATTTCATCTAAATTACAGATAGAGAACCACTAGCCTTGCTCGAGGGTTTGTAAATGTTCTCCAGGATGAGATGTATGTGACATGGCTCTGGTCATGTAAGAAAACAGCAGTCAAAATTAATATTGCCCCATGGACTCAAATATATGTGCTTGGTTTCTTTTGCCAGGTGTATGTCCAGGTAGGTGCTTAATGAGATCATGTGTGTGACTTGTTTGACCTTGTCAGATGGACTGGTGGACTGCATGGATCCAGACTGCTGTCTGCAGGCAACCTGTCACACCACCTCTCTATGTGTGGGCTCCCCGGACCCCCTGGACATCATCCAGGAGACACAGATGTCCTCTGCACAGAGCAACCTGCAGACTTTCTATGACCGGGTACGCTTCCTGGTGGGCAGGGACAGCACCCACATCATCCCTGGAGCGAACCCCTTCGATGGCAAGTGAGTGACTTTTGTATTACTCCCTTCAGACACCATCCAGTGTGACATTCTGTAGCCAGACGAACGCTATTATTCTCCTGGGAAGGGATTTTTGATTTCAGTATTAAATTGAATTCTCTTTTTTCTGCATCGTCATGGGTCTTTCATGCATCAGTGTCTTGTGATCACATACTCCATTCAGTTGAGTCAGTTAAATTAGTAATTGCTGGACTATATTTCACATTTTAATTCAGCTGCTCAGGATGCTTGACTGGATTGTATACACAGCTGCGCAGCTCTGCTCGTTTCCAATGGATTTAACTGTGATCCGGTTTGAGCTTGCATTATAGCTACCCTCATACAAGTAATAACTTTTAAGGTGCAAGCACAAATCAATCGGTTGCTTTCATTATTAATGTAGGCCAGTGCAATTACAATGCTATGGTTATTGCACTGATAGATCTTAGTGAGTGTAAAATGTTTGCCTTCTTTAACCCAGACCAAAATGTCAGTGTGAGTCAGACGGCTATAGGCAATGGAGGCTGAAATGGGCAGGGAGCGGTGGCATGCATAGCTAGACGGATGATGGACAGATGATGATGGACAAACATAGAATGTGGCAAAAAGCAAAGAGCATTCCCTGGCAAGAAAGGCATCTCATATTCATGTATTGTGATTACTCCTACTGTAATCCATCTGAGGCCCTCTCCCAGAGGCAGAGCTCACGACACCCCAGCTGTGGAATCTGAGATCCTTTCATATCAGGCAGGATGGCTGTCAAAGTCCCATAAGATTCCCCTGCCTCTCTTTTCCTTTGTCTCCTTCTCTTTTCATCTTTAATCGCTTGTGAGGCTGTGTCACCTTATTTGCATCCCACTTGCTTATGGATCTCTCTCATCTTGGCTTATTATACTCCTGTGAAACAAACAAAACAAAATAGTGAATAAAATAAGTCGAGAATATTTCAATTTTTTTTTAGTCTCTGGTGATGAAATTTTATAGAATGGTGTCAAAAACAGCTGACAAAACAAACGCCACAGCATGGAGTATTTGAGGCTTTTTTTAATTACATTTTTTCAAGATGATGGCAGAAGTTTGTGGTTTGAGACGTCACTATTTTTAGTTCGGCAGAGCTGTTGCTTTGTACTTGAAGGGAAAATCAATTTCAAAAGTGTCCCTGCTCCAGCAGGATCATTTCCTTGAGTATAATTTGCAACACAACACATCTTAGTATTGGCTTCTAGCTGAGATGTGCAAATAGTGTGCTGTTTGCTAACCTAATGCTGTCCATTTTACCTCATTGTTTGCAGTAAAACATGTTTTCATCTCTACGCTGCGCATATTGAGCATGTTGCTCTTTTATGCCTTAGATAGCTGTCTGTATGTGATAAGACATCAGTCGCCCCTCACACAGTTTGCAGTCAGAAATGAAAAAAATAAAAGATCAATAAATCAGCTGTCATTGTCAAATTCAAACTCTGCCTTTTTTCAAATTTTTTTGTGCTAGTGTCAGCCGATACTTGAGAAAAGCACTTGTAACACACTTTGGTGACATTTTCCCTCATTGACATTTTTCTGGCTTTCAAGAACCACTCAACATTTTGCAGTTCTTCACTGGACAGAGGAAGAGGCGTAGAGGGTTGAGTAATACTCTTGTCTCTCTCACAAGAAGATGCAGCCATAAATAAGTAAAATCAAGAATCCAGAGATGAGCTGCAAGATTGGAAGACTCGGCTCACCTAAAAATATCAGTGGTAATCTATTATTCATGCTTGGTATTCATTCCCCACCCACTGACAGATATGAGCGGTTATGACAGGGGGCTCTAGGCTTCAGATGAGCCTTACAGGCACAATCTTACCATCTTCCTGATATGCCTGCCCTGGTCACCCAATCATCTCCTTATTGATCCACTAACCACTTCCTCATGCTAGTAGACATGTTGGAGGGCTATTTCTGATGTTTTCCACCACAAAAAGCTGCAGAGGTGCCACTGAATAAAGCATCTGCCACTGCATAAAATGTCTCGACTCTCCACCATGACATATAATACAAGAGACTGCCAAGGCCCGGCAATGGATGCTGACTAGAATAGTAAACAGGGACTTTGTCCATGGAACAATTTGGGCAAAGATTGATAGCTGGCTTATAATCGCAAGGCAGAAGCCATTTGCTTCATTTACAGGCTTGCGCTTTTATTATTTTATTTATAACTCTTTTATTAGCGTTAGGCCATTAGTGTCAGAAAATCTCTTGTTTGTTTTCTTCTCCATGTGCACTATCCCTTTTAGCAGCATTATATATTTGGAGAGCTAAAAATTTACCTTGATGTCTCCTTTTTTTGCACTCCACACTGTGCTGGGTAACATACAGACAGGGAAAGAGGGGGCTGCAAGGACATGCTTACATTTGCAGCAGGGTTTACCCTATAATCAAGTCATTTGTGTGGGTAATGATGTTTTTGTTGCTTCTGTGGTGATGGTACCATTTATTAGCCTTGCTCATTGAAAGTTCTCTATACTTAAGTCTGGCATGCATTTTTTATTTTGTCTGAAATACTACTGAGCAGTGTAGTTTCCTCACAATTACGTGCTGGTAAAGGGGGCTATTTTCCCATTATGCTACAAATTTATACTGTGTAACTGCTGTACGTCTATCTATGTGTGAGATTTTTTCACCAGTGGTTATTCAGTTTCATTAGCAGTCATTTGGTTTCCACAGCGACACACCCATCTCTGTGGAAACAGTAAGATTGTGGTAAATTAAAATAAAAGTAGAAATTTTCATGAATCACTGCCGTAATTAGTTGTAAGTATTTCATCCCTCCTCTCCTCTCCTCTCCTCTCACTGTACCATATCCAAAAAGCATAATCTAACAATCTAGCAGCAACCTTGACTCACACGCCAACTTAGGAAAATTACTAAATTACTGATACTGAATTTTCTCCAGTAGTGACATCGAATGGAAAGTTTGTTCAGAACTGCTATTTCAAATGCTGCGAGTTCTTCATGTGAAAAGGGCAGTGAAGCAGTGAGGGGCATTTGCTTCATGCATAGCAAAAATCTGTGGCAGAATCCACCCCAAGACTTGACTGGACCAAGTTTTATCATCAATAATACTCCCTCTTAAAAGAACCTAAAGCAGAAATGATTTCCTGCTGGGTTCAGGGGCCTCACCTGTTTATTTTTCACAACATGTCCTCACTTTGTCCTCTGTGGATGATGTATGATAAACTGGATTCTGGAGATATTGTGAAGTCCCTTTTGACTTTGTGAATCCACGTGGACGAGTGAAATCTCATACAGAGGGGAAGTTTCTGCAGCGAATGCTTCACGATTCCTTTGCTGCTCTTTCTCTCTGTTGTATTTGATGTCAATATTTAAATCATTTGTCTTGACAGCGAGGAATCATCTCCCCATGTGGCTCACAGAGGCAGGAAGGAGATAGTTCCACTTTCAGAGCCCCATCTGAAGAAAATGTGGATGATTGCCTATTCAAACAAGGCTCTAAAATAAACTGCCAGCATGAATGATTAACCATAGACAGCCAGGACAGTGTTGGGTTAACTTTAGCAGTAATTCTATGCATATGCATCCACATAGATCTTTGGATATGAGCCCAAGGATTCAGAGCAGTATCCCCTTGCTTGTTTACAGTGTAGTGGTGGACAACCAAGGTCTTCTGAAGGAGACTCGGCCTAATTAACATAAAACTGGGTTCCTGGGGACCAGGATAGTGTGGGGTGAATGATCTTGCCTCTGGTAAGGACATGTTGAGGGCAGCTGCTAACACGCTAGTGTTAATTGTTTCCAGTGCGTGGCAGTGTTTAAGACCCAAATGTATTAAAAATAGCCATGGTCCAATGAAGAAGTGGCAGCAAGGCATTTGTTAGGGGACTGAATTTTTGCAAACTACCACAGAAACAATGGCTGACCATGAGTTGGGCCTTGCTAATGACGGGGGCAGTACTCAGCAAGGGAGATGTGATACAGCAAGGTCTGAACTCATCAGTTCAGTAAGATTAGGAGCTGAATTTGGATGACTTCCCACTATTGATTGGTGGGGACTGATGATCAGATCTAATTTATGCAGCTTCTGGAGACTTGATGTCAGTCTGGAAATCTGTCGAGGTCTTGATAACCAGCCAAGCAAGTCTTGCAATCTGCAGTCTTATTATTTCACTCTCTCGCATTCCATAATAGAAAAGATAAATCCTCTTTTTTTAATTAGAGCAAAAGCAAAGTAAAGCTTCCTTATCTCATTATCCAGTCGTTCTGGATAGAAAAACCCTTAGAGGAACCTAGGAGGTGCTGTTTTATTCAGTTTCTGTTGTGGCTGTTTGTGTTTATTGTGTACAGTGTTTCCTTTTGATAATAACCATACTTACTGTGTGTTGGTTAATTTCTGTTTCTGCAAGGAAAAGATTCTTTGCCTTTTATTTATATTATTGTTTTGTACATTGTTGGGTTGCTAATAGCTATACCTATGTCCAGTGCAATCCAATATCCTGCCCTGCAAAAAATCCCACCTAAAATGTTCAGTTTTGTTGACACTAAGAGGGGTGTTGATTCATCCCCATGGTATGTTTTTGACTCTCTGGTGATGTTTTTTTATTTCATTGAAATGTGTGTTTTATCCATCCCAATCTACATGAGTGAGGTGCCACCTCTGATTTACAGAATTCATTGCAGGACTACTGTTTTTGGCTTGTATTTATTTACACTGGTCCAAAAGTATTCCATCATTGTAACTGTGTTGGTCTCACTCCCATACAGTCATGCTTGTGTCATTCGTGGACAAGTGGTGACCTCGGATGGAACCCCGCTGGTTGGAGTCAACATCAGTTTCATCAGCAACCCATCCTACGGTTACACAATTACAAGGCAGGATGGAAGGTAAAACTTTCTTCTTTATATCCGCACACATGTAGAAACAAATGCCACTAACTGCTACCTAAATGTGCCGCACAGTGATGTGACAATGATATTTATATTATTGTCAAATACTGTTGTTTAGCTGTGCTGAATTCTAATGATGGCAGGAAAAAAAAACAGTTGCCACAGCAAACTGTGCCGCCATTGATCTGCATTGTGCTTTCATTTGGTCCAATTTTGGAGTTCTCGGCTCAATTCCCAGAGAAATCAAACAAAGCCCTTCTGGTACACTCATAAGTTATGCTTCAGTAGCAGCAGGGGAGGGGAAAGAATAAAATATGCCAATTCAAAGCAGCTCACTGGGGCTATGAAACATAGTGCAGATGGACATTATTTATTTGACAATGGAGGATTTAGAGAATTAAGTGAGACATTTAAGTTTGGGCCACAGACCTGCAATTAATTAGCATCTTTCTCCTCTCTTGTTGTAGCTGAATAATATTTCATTTCATTTTTATTGATGTCAAGGGTGAAAAATATAATCCTGACCCTAACATTAATTATTTATGCCGTTGTTTTAAAACTACACCCATAAAATGATACATACTACATGTAGAGATTGACATAGGTCATTACAGCTATATTCTTTAGACAATCCCACATCTTCGGCCTCTCTTTTAATAAACTCAGCATTTAGCTTCTTGTTGAGTCATTACAGCACCGTTAGAACCCCTTTGGAGAAAGATAAACTGTTGTGGTGAAGTGTTCTAAATACCAGGAGGAAAAACTCTGGATTCTCTGTGTAGCTTTCTTTGAGTGCCAGCTGCTTTGGCTCCAGGAGAGTTTCTTAGAGAAATACAGACAAAAAAAAAAACTCCAACTGGTTTCATTGTGTTTCTTGGAGTGAAAGAGAAACACCTGAGAGAAAAACTTTGGGAAATATTGTCTCCATAGCTTCTGCTCTTTTCTGAATTTGGCTTTTGGATCAGATTGCACACGCATACTATACAGACTCTCAATCTCCAATCCCCTGTATTTCTCATAGTAGTCAGTGTTAGTAAGGCTTTGTGGCAAACCAAGCCCCTCTATCACAGCACAGCACGAAGTGGTGTTTGCTCTCCAAGCCCCACTTCCTCCTGACACTTTTATCAGTCACTGACACTCTAAAGGCTCACATTTTTTGCCGCCAGTTTGATCTTGATCATTCTTGCTTCCGCTCATTCCTTCCATCTTCTTGTCAGTCTCCTCTTTTTCCTAGATTTACAAAAATCTCTCATCTCCACCTCATCATCTTCACCTTCCTCACTGATTTCATCTGCTCTCCATCCCTTCGTGCTCTTCCTCCTCTAATCTCCCACTGCCCTTAAGCCTTTCCTTTCTGGGCACTACTCTTCTACTTATTTCCTGTGCTTTTCTTGAGCCCAGGTCTCATGTCCTTTCCACTGCACTGGCTTCCCTCATCTCTATCCTTTTCCCATTTATGCGTGTCCCATTTTTCTTATGCATCACTCTGTTTTTCCTTTGCAAAGCTCTATACCCTTTTCTCCCTTCCAGCATATGTGTAAACACTACTCCATCTCCCAGGTTCCCCTGTAAACATGCCCAGTCTCCTGCAACTCCCCTGCAATCACTGTAAACACGCTCAGTGCAGCGTGAAATCAGAAATGCACCTGTTCAGCCACTTAGAAATAGGAAAGCTGTCTCGACTCATTTTTATGATGTGTTCTTTATTGTCCAAGGGCTTAGTTTTTTAAATTACCTTTTCCACTATCTTGAAAAGTTTTCTGGCCTAAACAAAAGAGGTTAGTTTAGTTTCTTTACAGCTGTGTAGCCACTTTCTGACTGGCTGAGCATTGAGACAGACCCATTCCCTTTTATGCTTTTCTCCAATAATGAGTAAATGCTGACATAGATTCCAGCTTATTACATTATTAGGTGCTTGCAAGGACATCTATAGGAGCCATGATATAAACTACACTTGATGAATTGGCAGTTTTTTCAAAAGATCCATTCTAATGACCCAAGGTGGCACTGTATAATGGCTACTTTCACTTACACTGAATACTATTAAAATGAGTATTATTTAATATTTTATGTTTGTACTTTTTGTACTAATGTACTTTCACCCATTTCAATCACACATAAAGAGCCAACTACACCTACTACACTTATCACTTGAGCATCTACAGTATATAGCCCTTATTCACTCTTACCAACTCTTTCTGTCTCCTTGATTCACTTCAACTTCAAGTAGATACCACCCACTTCAGTATAAATATACATTGGCTGAGAAATGATTGTGTATATTGGCAGGGTTAACTCTTTGAGCTTGATGCATTTCCTCAGGCCAGAAGCAAGCACGGCTGCTGTAGGTAGCTTAATAAGTTTTGTCACATGGCTTAAGGCTGTTGTCATGATTGATAACAGCCAGTGAATCCCACCATCGATTGGCCACGCTGCCCTCGCTGGGTATCTGTCCAGAAGTGTTTTGAGCGTGCATAGCTTGAGCCAGCCAGGTGTCATGCAGACTGACCAGCTACAGCTGCATGGCTGCTGACGGATCATGGCACCGCAAGGGTGGCACTATCACAGCCCCCATCAGCGATGCAGCCTCTGTACTGCTGGACAAACTCACTCTACTCACACCCAGCCAAGGGCAAAACACCAAGGGCGGAACAAACCTTTGTTTATCTGCACAGCCAATCAGATGCTCACCCTCAAGGGAGGTTAGACTGAGCACATTCTTTATATAGGAGCTTAAACCAAGAGAGGTGTTACCTAGTTTAGAGACCACTATTTGAACCTGCTTTTTTACCTGTAATTTGGAAAAGATGCCTCCCTTGTGAGGATGAGGCCCTGTCCCAAGAGCCTGTAGGTGACCAGGTGCTAATTGGCTCTTAGAGAAAAGTGACAAGGGCTGCAGAAGTCCAGTGCAGGTGCAGGCATGCTGTTGTCACCATGCAGCAGTTAGAGGTGATGAAATTGCTAGAGCTCAGCCTGTTTACTGAGACCCACTCAGGTCAGTCCAGAGGCAGAGGCTCTTTAATGCAACAGTAGATGGGATTGCATTGCAGGGCTTTTAGACTGATGTTAGAGTGGACAGCCTTCATCTAAGGGATCGATAGCGAAGTGGCGGCTGCCTCTATCCTGCACCACAAATCTCTCTCTCTCTCACATATAAATGTGAGCACAGGAGCAGTGCATTACACACACACGTGGGTGAAACAGTTGTGTCTGAACTCAAAGCATGCATCCACTATTTTCTTCAAACAAAATCCCCTGATTATGACATTAATTAAGAGATGTGCTACTAAGATTGTGATCAATCATCCTGTTGCATTTTCAGCCTGTGTGTGTGCCTGTAAGATAATGCTAAATAATGAAACAGCATCCTTTTCCTTAGCCTTCATTTATTAAAACAAGAATTTATTACTGTTTGATCTGCTATAACAACACTTAATTAGAAAATGTTAATTATATTCACAATATAACATGGCTTGATTTGGTCTCCAACACACAACAAAGTGCATTCATTGCTTACAGTATATATTTGAGACACATCATTTCATTTCTCTGACATTGTGCATGTCTATGTTCCAGTTTTGACTTGGTGACCAATGGGGGCATAGCCATAGCCCTGCGCTTTGAGCGTGCTCCATTCATCACCCAGGAACACACTCTCTGGTTGCCATGGGGACGCTTCTTTGTCATGGATACCATTGTCATGCGGCATGAGGAGAATGACATCCCTAGCTGTGACCTCAGCAGCTTTACCAGGCCCAGCCCCGTGGTGTCCCCAGCTCCACTCACCGCATTTGCTGGCTCTTGCTCTGAAAGGGGGACTGTCGTTCCCGAAATCCAGGTGAAGCTCCGCCGCACACCTTCACTGCCCTGCAGGTTGTGATCTACATGGGTCTCTCCTGCAAATGATTCATGCCACACATCTGGGAGAGACTATGAAGACTATTCATCAAGTACAAGTGTAATAGGAACTCTGGCTCAGGGCAGTCCTGTGATTTTATCTCTCTAGTGTAATTGGTCTGCGGAACTTGGGCGATTTACTGTGTGCATTGTACTGTCTCAATGCAGAGTGATGATGATTACCTCACGCAGAGAAAACAGCCAGGGCATTTTTAATTTCTCCTGGGTTGTAGGCTCCCAGGTTAAGCATACAAGTGCCACTTGAAAGGATTTGCTTTCATATTTCATGACTGTATATATTTTGATATCTGTCTACATGTGTATGTATCTTGCTGGTACAAGCACACACTTGCATGGTCTGAATATGTGGCTACTGTATGTCTAGCAGGCATCTCTGTGCCCTTCTCTAATTACTTTGTCTCCCAGTTTGCTTCATAAGATTTATGGCATATCAGTGAATTTAGTATGCAGTCCAGTCTATTTATAGCAGCCCTGCCTTTGCTATTCCTTGAGCTGTAATCGCACTATACAGGGACATCATCCAAATTACAATTGTCCATAGAAAAGGGAATTCTGATCAGTTAACCAGGCAAAGTTACACTCTGTGAACGTTTAAAAAGAAACAGATTGTAAGTGACATGTCTACTGACCAACGTTGCTTTGGGCAGTTTTTTTAATTGTCACACTGTTCTGTACTGTGGAGACAAGTGACCAGAGGTGACTTAATTAGAGCAGAGAGGAATTGGTCAACCAAACCTGTGCTGTCGACCCTTGATCCTAAATGCGAACATTGTACAATGTCTGAGTGCTGACCTACGGTTGTATCATCAGGAGCTTGCAGGTCTGATCTCGGTTGAAATTTCCTAAGGCTTTAATGTTGTCTTCTACTAAATTTACTCTTATATTATTGGACTATACAAGCTCTGAGCCCAAGGGCACTCTTGTGATGCTATTGTCATATGGATTGCAGGGAAGGCTATTGTCCTCATGAAGGACCTGCTATTATTAAATCGATAATGAAAAATACTTACTGGAGTACATAATGAAGAAATCCTTCAACGGTTTGTGTATAACGCATGAGTATAATTGTCCTCTAATTGATGTTTCTAATCTTCCCGTTGAAGACAAGGCTGTTAAAAATATCTTTGGTGGCTACTGATCACAGGAATGACAAAAAAAAAATGATATAAAGAGGCATGTTATTAATCCTACCATAAACATTGAAGAAAAGAATTTCTAATCAGTTTAGTATTTACAGTTCACATCACCTAGCTTAAAGATGTAAAATTTTTTTCCTGTCATTGATAAGCTTTGTTTTTTTGTCCATAGTCTCTTCAGGAGGAAGTACCGATACCAGGGACGGATATGAAGCTTAGCTATTTAAGCAGCAGGACCCCAGGTTACAAGTCAATACTGAGGGTGACCCTCACCCACTTCACAATCCCTTTCAACTTGATGAAGGTTCACCTCATGGTGGCCGTGGAAGGCAGGCTGTTCAGAAAGTGGTTTCCTGCGGCCCCCAACCTCTCGTATGACTTTGTGTGGGACAAGGCTGACGTCTACAGCCAGAAGGTCTATGGCCTATCTGAAGCATTTGGTAAGTAACGGAGTTTATGTTGCATATAATACATATTTTTGCTTCTTTTATCCGGAACACCTGTGGTTCACTAATGCTAATTTTATTTCTTCCTCTTTCTGTAGTATCTGTGGGCTTTGAGTATGAGTCATGTCCAGACCTTATTCTATGGGAGAAGAGGACTGCTGTTCTACAGGGCTACGAAACCACAGCCTCCAAACTGGGAGGATGGACTATAGATAAGCACCATGCTTTAAACATCCAGAGTGGTGAGTCAGCTAGTAATCCCTTTTTAAAGTGCTATTCTCAGCTGCTCATTCATTAAGACACCTACTAAAAAGATAATTTTGTACTGCAAGAAATCTTACTTTTAACACATTATTTATTCCATTGCTGAATTTTAAAACGATCTCAGTGAGATAAATACATTTGTGTTCCTGTACAGTTGTGCTTCTTGTGTTAGGGCTAGGGCAAGGACTTGGACCCAAATGCACGACCCCACAGATGTAATCAAAAATAATAGTGTTTAGTTCCAAAAACAGCCCCCTTAGTCATGACATCTTGTAGGTATTTTCTAAGAATTTCTGTCAACATAATGCACATCACTATTTTACATTAATATCAGGAAAATAACAAATCTAAGGACAAACTTCTCATTTAATTAGCAGTTTTTTTAACTTGTTTTATAAAATTACATCTCATTAGTACTTGATAATAGAATTTGTGATTTCTTAAGATAGACAAATTTTTGTGGTGCAAGCTCCAAGTTTGCTGCTCCTAATTGCGTTTTACACGTATCAATCAGAATGTGCAGATAAGTACCACCATGCTCACTCAGTGGCTTAAATGATGATTCTTTTAGTGTAACACTGAATTGTGCTCCTGTTTGTAGCATTTTGAGACTTTTTCAATACAGCAGTGTCACGTAGCCTCAGACTGATCTGACTTTTTTATTGCCACTGTCCATTCTTAGGTGAGAGGGGTCAATTTTCTTATTGCCAGCAAATTACTCCTGAAAGGCAGAAGGAGGAATAAAGAGAGAAAAACTTTGGCCAGCACCTGTCACAAGCTGGGTTTCACTGTCTGTTTGTATCTAGAAGGGCTCATCAGAGGAGATGAGGCATACTTATATGAAAAGTGCGCAGGAAGGTGGCACTTTGATCTGTCACACTAAACCTGCTAAGTCTGAATGTGTCATCCGGAGGAGGGAGAGAGCTGCTACATGCCCCCACATCACCTCTGCTGCTACTTCCTCCACCCCATCCCCCCCTTTGGCACCTCCATGTCTTGTTCATGCCCAGCATTTTTAGAATCATCCCTAATTTAATTGCTATCAGTCTGCTACTCCCAGCAGCAGCAGTCCCTTAGATTAAATCATGTCCCAGGAAGGGGATGCTTGGCTGATCTTGTCTGATAGACCAAATGTTGTGCTGCTCAAAGAACCCAGGTCACCAAGTACCATCAGAAGCAGAAAAACTACCGCAGACATGCAGATGTCGAATTTCAAATATGATTACGTTGACTGGGGAGCAGGAACATCTTTACATTTACATATCTGAAAGTTTTCCAAGAGAAGAGCGACAACACTAATGGAAATATAGCGTGCATGTGTGTGTGGGTGCATGCCTGCACATGAACTGTACTCATGCTGTTCTATTTTTGCTCATGCACAAAGCTGGTGGAGGTAGAAAGGCAGGCACAATGCCATTTTTAATTGGGGCAAGTCAATTTTTTGTGATTGTGCCTGCATGGTAATTTTCTAGCTCCAAGAGATTCCACTTGTGCCAAGGGCTTTGTAGTCCCCATTTTAACGTGACATTGCGCCTGTGTTTCCATGCACTAGGTCCACCTCTTATTGCAAACAGGCACACAGGGCAGTTTTCTTGGCTTCAGTTGGCAGAGGTGCATACACACATCTATTCAAAATCACAAGCCTGGAAATCTGTTCTCTACAGATTCCTAGTTGATTTGCAAATTTCTGGAAGTTTAGATGGCAGGATGTGTCTTGAGCTGCTTCAGAAATTTAGCAACATTTCTTTTTTTAAATGCAAACAGTATTTCGTCTGTATAATCAAATAGGAGGAATTTGTAAACAGGAAACGTATGGAGCTGTTAGCTAATGCATTAATGTAAATTTTATAAATGATTTGCAAAAGTGGAATTAATAAAGTCATGTAAGCAGATCTGTCTTTGTAATCACTGTGGAAAAAAGTCAACGGTTACAATTACTAACAGTGTTAACACGTTTCATATTTGTGTAGTTGTATACTAACATGAAAGTAATTTTTGTAGATTAATTATAAAATAGGTTTGTGCATATCATTACACATGGACAGGAATTTTTAGTGCCTCTGAAAATGTAAATTCACCTTCAAATGAGACATCATCTTTCCTTTGGTAACACATTTTGGATGCTGTATATTCATTATTGGGCTGCTGTATAATTATACCTCTCTAAGAAGTTTTTTTTTGGGAGAATTTGGCCTGGATTTATTTCCCAGCTTATGAGGAAACACTCTGCTTCTTTCAGTGACAATTAGAAAATTGCCTGTTGTTTAAATCCACCGCTTACCAAAATTACAAAAATTAGTCATAACCATTTAGCTACCCCAGTTTGCTCTTGCTTGCTTGCCAAGTCTGCACTTTGGTTTTTGCTTGCATTCAGTGTTTGGAAAATACAGCCCATGGTCTTCAGACTGCTCAGCCTAAACAGGTTGCAGGTGTTACTTGTTTCTTTCCTGTGTCCTCATCAGGTATTCTTCACATGGGGAATGGAGAGAACGTCTTCATTTCCCAGCAGCCTCCTGTAATCGGCAGTGTGATGGGGAACGGGCGCAGGCGCAGCATCTCCTGCCCCAGCTGTAATGGCCTTGCTGACGGAAACAAGCTGCTGGCCCCTGTGGCTCTGGCTTGTGGCTCAGATGGAAGTCTATATGTGGGGGACTTCAACTATGTGAGGAGGATTTTCACCACGGGGAATGTCACCAGCGTCCTGGAGCTCAGGTAACAGCGGAGTAGCCTACTAACATTCACTCAGAACCGTGAGCTCAGATGGGCTTGCACACAGGTCATAAACCACTGAGGTCGATTGAGATAGACAGAAATGCCCTAAAGGCCCAAGATTGATGGTCCTGCCTCTCTCATCCACCTGTATCAGCTGGAGTTTGGCCCTGATAGAGGCTGAAGTGGATGTAATTGGGTCTTAACAAAAGATGTTCCAGGAAAAGATTAATTTCTTTGTCCATGTCAGCAAAGACAGTTTTGATTGAGTAGATAAGAAATCTAATGTTTCATGATTCTCTTTTAATTAATTCTTTTCACTAACAACTAACATTTCCTCTCCTTTCTCTTCCTCTCTCATTTCTACTGCTTTTGTCAAACTGTGACAGAAATAAAGACTTCAGGCATAGGTAAGCTGCACAGTATTTACCTAAATTAATATACAAAATGGTACAGTCCACATACTTGATGTCAAAATGACCTTTTGAGCCCATTTCAGAAGCGCACTTGGGAGCAGCAGGAAGATCCTATCTTTAAATACTGACTGCATAATTTCCATCTTCATAAAGCTATAGATTTAGTGGTTTATTAACTATGTCTCTAGTGTAAACTCTAGATTCAGTGCCTTGTTCACTATAGTTTGTTTGAATCTGTATGTGTGATTGCAAAGAGAGAATGCAGCTAATTGTTGACTCATTAGAGGCTGCACTTTTTCTCAGGGTTGATAACAAGAGTCGAATTGTATTGTCCAATATACAGTTGATGTTATTGTTTCAAACGTGTGAAGCATTCAGTAAATCTAGCATTATGATTTTGAATGTATCCCTTTAATTAAAATGGTTGTGGAACTGCTTTCTTTTAAGGAATCTCAACATTTCACTATGGGATAAAGAACATACGTTGCCAGTTTATGAAGTACATCTTGCTATATCCATTTGCTATCCTACACAATCGCACTACAGGAAATCCAACCTTTATGAAATACATTATTTTCAGTGTCAGAGAGATGTTAGTGTCATTCTATTGCCACTTTGACTCTGTAGTTTTTAAATCGACGCCTTCCTCAGAGTGTTAATAGAAAAACTGAATATGATAAGTTTCATAAAGGTTTTATGTACGAAGCTAGGTGAGCTTCCTAAAATGGCAACTCAGTGTAGATTTTAAGTGGCTTAAGATACAGGGACCTAATTTTCCATGGCAGGAGGTAGCGAGGGAAATCTCTGTGTGCCCTTTTTAGATACCATGTCTCAGGCAAAGGGTTATCAATTGATTTCCTCTCAGAGGGTCATGACTTTAGCAGGGGAACATATAGTCAAACTGAGGATGAAAAGCCCAGTTGTTTTCCAAATTGGCCACGTTAACAAAACACTCCGAAGCTCTCTTGCTTTTTTTTGTCTCTGCAACTATCTTTTTTCAGTCTTTACATCTCAAGTCTTTGCGCAGAACAAAAACGCTAGTATGCTTATATGCACTAACTTCCCACACACACACTCACACGTTCTGTTTGCTAGAGCTAGACTAGAGAAGCGTCAAAGCTCTGTCCCTTTGGCCTCAGTACTCCAAACACATTTGCATATTAAAAAGGAGATTTATCCAGGAAAACACTGCATGTGTCTGTATAAAACGGGTGACTGCCTCCTGTTCATGTGTGAGCTAGCGATAGGACTGGGTGGTGGATGATCTCAGTGCTATGTTCATTGACCCCCTACTAAGGATGTCCCCATCCACTCCAACCACGCTCCCCCCATTGCCACGCCAGCATGCAGCAAAATCCAATTATCTTCTACAAACTAGATGTTGTCAGTGAATATAGATGGAGAATATGGCCATAGCTCAAGGTCAGGGAATAACGCCTCATAGTTTCAATCACTATGGGGGTCTGAAACTGTTCTACATGCAACTAGGAGCTGATAAGGTATCAGCTGATTGCACATGGCAGATAGAATGCAAAGAAGAATCTAGTTATCAAGGCCTGCTACTGACCTACTCTAAGACAGCAGTCGTTTTTCTGAGCCATCCGCTTGTACCTGGAATATACTATAGACCAACGTATCAGTCAGCTTGGTCAGTGGGCTGATTGTGACATGTGCGCCTGAGGTTTGCTGCAGTGTGCTGTCATCACTGATTCACTGAAGGTCAATTGTCATTTAAAATTATGTACTGGAGTTGACAATTCCACAGACCCACTGGTCTTGTGATCTTGTTGTATTATAAAATTATAAGCTTTGGCACTGTCATGTCGACCATAAGCCTGAAAAAAAAAAAAAAAACCCCAAGGTTATAGTTGAAATTCTGTCTTAATCCACTTTGAATGACGACCTGCTGACAGGTTTCTCTGTAATGCTTATCAGGTCTGGCAGAACTGTGTTGTATTCTGCCCTGATAACCCTGGTGATATTAAAGGTGGCGCGGAACACTGCATTGCTAAACTCGCCACTAAGTCTGTTTTGTCTGACCAGCAGTCAAAAATCCACTCAATTTACAATTCGATTAAATTAGGAAAAAGCTGGAAACTGTAAATATTTTGCATTTTAGCTGGATATGTTTAAATGATTTATCAATTTTAATAGGTTAGACAAATTGTTTTTTTCAACTAGTGAAAGGGATCAGTCAACTCCTTTTTTTTCACAGGTGACACCTGTAGAGAAAAGACCTTTAATCCATGGCATGAACTTTATTTATGGGAGCTTGGACAAGCTTGTAAAATCTGTCAGTCAAATCTACCACTTTCAAAATAAGATCATTCTAGCCTGGAACTCCTATAATCCTGTACTGTATAGTGCCATTGGATTCAGGTGTTTTTAGTTACGGTGTGCCATGCTTTGATTTTTTAGCCCGAAGCTCATGTGTTTATTAGAAACAGGAGCAGATTTTTGTTGGAAATAATCCTCTCTGTCACTTCATTTGTACTACTATGGATTTGTCTACAGTTATCTTTGTTTTCTGTCTTTTCTGACACCTATCCTGAGTAGTATGCAAGTAGACTCTGTGCATCCTGCCATGGCAGGACTGGCTATATTTGGTTTGTCTGTCTGTCAAGTTGGGCAACCTCCTGTGGATGTGAAGGATTACTTTGTTGACTTAGTTGGGAGTTTAATGGGATATTTTTCTGTGCTGGAATCTCTGCCTGATGGATGTATAATGTGTTTGGATTGCTGCTTCAGCAGTACATTTGTGTTTCTCTAAAAAAACAGTCCCAAGGGAAAGAGGAGGCAAACTTGTTTGTACTTCTTCTAGCAATAACCAGGCTACTGCTGCTGTATAGACACTGTGGTTTCATATTGTTGTTTTCAGATGATATCACAGAGATTTCTTGGGTCAGGGATGGGGTAGCAATTAGGATCTGTGTTAAAAGACCCTCTAGACCCTGCAACATTAACATTTTTTCAATAATTTTAAAGACAGTAGAGATGTATTCTTTGTATTCTCTGTATACTTATACAGTGTTCACGTACGTCTACTGTTTATATGTCTATGCACACATATTCAGACGAGTGGCGTATCCACTCTCTTTTGACAACAGGGGTTTTTAACTAAACTGACTGTATTGTACATGAGTTCTAATGTCCACTGTTATGTCATGTTTAATCTCATTCTATTTTCCTTTTTCCATGTCCTTGGTTTAAACTGTAATTGCGCCCCAATTGACTCTCTAAATGGCTTTTGAATCCATTTTAATTGTATTACACAATGTTTCTTATTGAAAGCACTGTAGCCCTTTCAGTTTTATTGACCTGGGCTTCTTCCTCTCATTTCCCTTCTCTCAGCAACAGCCCTGCGCATAAGTACTACCTGGCCACCAGTCCAGTGAATGGTGCTGTTTACCTTTCGGACACCAGCAGCAGGAAGGTGTTCAAGGTGAAATCCCTGAATGTTGTGAAAGATGTGGCCAAGAATCTGGAGCTGGTGGCAGGCACTGGTGACCAGTGTCTCCCATACGATGACACTCGCTGTGGGGATGGAGGAAAGGCTGTTGAAGCCACTCTCACTAACCCCAGAGGTAATGAATGGATGTTATTATAATCAATGTAGCGTGTAATGTGCCAAGTCAGTTGGGGTGTTTTTTTTTGTCTTTTCTTTTAGTAGTAGACAATTTTGCTGCATTGTTGAAGACAACAGTCCCAGAGGCTAGATCAATTTACTCTTCAGTGTTCACACATTCAGTTCTCTTCTCTTACCCCTATCACTATGTACACGTAGCTTGCTAGCTTCAGTTATTTTAAAACTGAATTTATTTTTCAGAACATGCCTTTCCATGTGTTTTTCTGGGGTCGTCTTTTTCTTGCTGCTTCCATATTTGGATGATGCATTAGTCATTAGATCACATGCTTACTTATTGTCCTCCGCTGGGATGAAATTGTGATTCATCTGTGCTGAAATAACACACAAGTCCCTCTGAAATGTGCAACATGCCTAGTCCAGGTTTGTGTTGAAAACAGAACATTTTGCTCTAACTGCTGTAGACTAGATGTTCATAGCTGCCAGACCCTGATGTGAGAAAAAAGAAAAAAAATACAGAGATGTGCATAGCTAAGGTTGGTATACTCAGCTTCATTGTTTGAGGCTGAGAGCACAAGAGAAAGAGACAGCATTGATGGAATTTTAGTTGTAATTGAATCAATGCCTGCAGTTCTATTCATCTATTTTGATGTTTCTATTGTTCTCCATTATTGATTGAACAAATCAATCCTAGCATTAGCTTTCATTGCTGTGATTAGTCTTTAATTTTCATTGTGGCAAATAACCCTAAATTGTCATTTAGTGGTCCTCTGTCCTCACATTAAGTCACAGAAAAACAAAATAACCGATGGATATTTTCCTCTTCTGTCCACTGGGTGACTTTTTATCTGCAGGCATTACAGTGGATAAATACGGTGTAATCTTCTTTGTGGATGGGACCATGATTCGCAGGATTGATCAGAATGGTATCATCTCTACTCTTCTGGGCTTCAATGACCTGACCTCTGCCCGACCTCTCAGCTGTGATGCTGTGATGGACATCTCTCAGGTATCTCTCTGACCTGGGCAGCCAGCATGTGTTTTCCTGTTTCTCAATCTACACCTGTCTCCTTGACTGACCCTGGGCTCCAGCATGCTTACATCTCCATGGCGGCTTTTGTTTCTGTAGCTGGAAACAATTATCCTGGACTCTGAAATCCCTAGTTTAGTTTTGATCCCAGTTTAGTTTTGATTGCCATTTGTTTATTGGCGGCATGATGCCAGTTTGTAGATTCACAGGACTTGCGAAGGATACTAAGGAAGACAGTTAAAGCTTACAGGCATTTAGCACTCAGCTAAATATTATAAATTATAAAACTATAAATATTTTCCTGTGTTCACCTAAGCCCATGCCAGTAAAGTTTCTGTACCTGTGATATATTATGTCTCTGATAATGGCTGATGATTGAAATGGTTAAGATCACTTCAGATCTTTTGTATCCCACAAGAGGAAATTCCTGCTGCAGCAAGGAAGCAAAAACAATACATCAGGACACCAGAATACCTTAAAAAGTGAAAATACAAAATAAGAGGAGCAAGATACCACTCTGGTCTGAGCAGTTAACTAAGAGGCAGCATGTGGTATCAAATTTTAACATGTCTGATGTTAAATTCATTAAATTAAGGATGGGCTGTATTCACTGAGATTTATTGGTCCACAAGATTATGAATTCAGGAAAGCATCCCCAAACACAGCTGTGCCAACCTGGTGAATTACAAAATTTAAATCATCTTATGGGTAACACACAAATACAAATTTAAAAAATGAAAATGAGTAGTTAATTGGACTCCGTCCAGACTGTGGGAACCCACAGGAACTGGAGTAAACATAGCACTAGAGTACAGAGCCAAGCTGAAACCGAGGTGGCACTGCAGTCCCAGGAGCTTCCATGTCTGTGTCAAGTGGCCACACATCCCCAAATGCAGAGGGCCATTGACCTATATCTGTAGGGGGATGACTAAGTTGACCTATAACCTTGCTCGCTCTCGATTTACCCACACATGGTCACTGATGCACGCAAACACATGAACACACACACATATGCACACATATGTACCAGACTGCTACACCAGACAGAACACATCCCCCAGGCAAGGACACTGCACTGAGGTCACATCACTTTCTAGCTCAGTGACTTCTCTTTGGAGGTGACGAGACAGACTTTTTGCATACTCTAGCAGACGTTGTATGGCTGTTTTTCCTTCACTATAATTTTCAGCTCAAGTAGTTAGGGACTGTTTGGCCATACTTGCCATAGCAGTCATTTATAATCCAAAAACTACACTAGTGTGTTTGTTATGTGTTGTCGACAGTATCTATAATTGTTTTAGTTTGACTCCCACGAAAAGAGCAGTCCTGGGCTTTAATGATAAGTTGTGATTGATTTCTAAGCCTGGGCTCCATGTGCACGCACTAGTTTGTTTCTTGCCCCATCGCGTATGTTATTTTGTATAACTATCAAACAGGTCCTGAGGGGGCCTCAGATGCCAGTGGAGAGAGGCTTTCTGTGTGTGAAATGATGTATTCAGTGGAGGAAGCAAAGCCTCCAGCTTCCCATTTCCAGCCCCAGAGGAAGTCCAACCCCCTCATGACCCCTTATTGCTGCTCTTTTACCCACCACCACCCCCACCAACACCAGCACCTATAGATGCTCACCATCCTAGTTCTGCAGCAGAGAGGACACAGGGAGACTGAGTGCAGCTCCACAACGATGACAAATCACACAAGCGCTGCCAGAGACAAAGCATCCATTAAAAATTCATCCAGGGCACATAGCTTCCTTCTTCAAACACTCCCCAAACCCTCACTTAGGACCAGATTTCTCTGGAGAAGGCTCATCACAGTGGTCATTGCTTTTTCTGTACCTCACCTGTGTAAAGCAAAAAATAATGTCACATTTCTCTCTCGCCTCTGATGAGGTCATTGTTATCTTGCCATGCCATCTGTGCAGCAAAATTCACTCTTAATTCAATGTACATCTCTGTAACCTTTCTTTCTAACTTGCAACTTAACTTTTAACTTTTTATTATCATTCAAAAGGACAAGAATTTGACCTCATTCAAGAATCTTTTAATTTGTTTATACCAAGGCCTTAGGTCCTTGCTGTTTCAGAAATCTGTTCCATTTTCTGTTTCAAGTCTTGAAAATCTTCTCCACATCCCCTGCTGAGTTCAGACTCAAATAGAGGGAACCCATGTCTTAAAACAAGATCACTTGAACATATTTCAAGGGTGTTAGCGGCTTCAGAAAGCTTTATCAAGGCTCTGACCGTGACATTCAATCCAAATCTGAGAGGGACTTCAAATAATGACACATTACTCTTCTTCAGACAGGCATCATGCTGGTTGAGCAAAGAGTAAAGAGATTCCTAATGGAAAATGTCATTATAGTTCTATTACAAGTTCAAATACATTTAAAAATAGTTATGTATTGCGTTGTTGCAAATCCATGGCTCACTTGCTCAGCTGAGGAGCACATTTTGGGGGGTTTTTTTTGCCAGTGGTGGCTGTGTCAGGCAGGCACTACTGACAGCTGCCCCACTGTATAAAGGGGAGGGTATGATCGGGTTACAGCATATGGGACAGCAGCTCGGGAAATATCCCCTCATCAGTCAGAGTGGCGTGAAAACCTCCTTACAGGCAGCTCCCCTGAGCCACTCCACCCTCTGGCTCATGAAATATTTAACCACCAGTGTTGACAAGAAATAGGTTTTAAGAAATTGAAAGTCTCCCCTTCATTTCCCAAGTAAATGCATTTTCTGGTCACTGAAAGACGGCATGTATCCACTGCCAGTCTCCTGTTTGTTGAATGTGGCCAAAGATATGTAGTATTATATAAACCTCCTCCGTGTTGTGGGGGATGATGGGATGATGAGAGGTTTATGGGATGTGAGCTGTGTGTATTGCTCAAATCTGTTTTTCACTCAAAGGTGGACAAATGCTTCACTTGTAAAGAGTGGCACAAGGATTCAGGAACGTTATCAAAGCCAACAGTGTAGAAACATTCAAGTAATCATCTCTGCAGAATCCCCTGTCAATTTTAGATGGATTGTTTCAGCATTAATCTCTAGAAAATCAGGAATATGTGCAGATATCAGGTAAATAAAAAGGCTTAACATGACTGACTGTTTGCTGTTAGCAACCTGCTACTCTGTGCTCTATTGAGTATGACACTTGAAAATTTTGTGTTTCAGGACTGCTATCTTTTGTGATGCAGAGTAGCATGTCAAATGAAGTTAAATGCAATATGTCAACCTTGACTTTTTTTTTTACATTTATCAGTAGCAGCCATTTCCCTGAGGCCTTTTAACCCTCAAAGCTTTCACAATTGGTGAATTATTGTTTAACCACAGACACTAAGTAGGCAAATGCCCACTTCATGGCCAAATTGTGTCTCTGTTGTCCACTTTTTATTGTAACGCACGCTCACAATGCACTCAACATGTTGCATTGGTCTTTTTTTTTTACTGCTGATTCACTTGGCTTACCTCAAGTGTACGTTTTCTCCAAAACACATATTATGGAGTTTAAAACGGTGGGCAAGGTAACAATTTATTTCATGTTAACGTCTCCATGACCTGATACTCAGGATACTTCTCTTTTGTCAATTCTAGTGCTAAAAGTTTATGCAATTTGCATTTCCAGGTCACAATGACAAATTAGTTACCACCACAGTACAGACTACATAAATTGATTCACCTTTCCATTTCCCAGTTGTAGGACAAAGTATTCAAAACAATGCTAAGGCTGCTCTCATCTAAAAGGTTGCCTAAAATCTGAACCTGTCTTTGTATTTTGGTCCAGGTTTTAATCAGTCTCCTTTGTTGGTGCTCCAAGGCTTCTATTGAAATATGGCACTTCATATTATGTTCCTAAGAGATCCCCCTGGGATCTTAAGTGAGAGGGAGACCGGTAAATTGGATGAATCCAATCATTCCAATTTGTTAAAAGCCTGATACATTGTTAGCAGAACAATAAGTCATAATTTAGGAGGCCAGAGGCAGGCTAGACTTTCATTTGGTAAGTGTGCTCCAGTTTCTTTTCAAGGACTCATGCAATCTCTTGTCATTACAAAATTAATAACCCAAAGCAAGGAAAACCAGTGACTCAGTAGGGGTGAACGATGCAGAAGCCCAGTCCTTTGGCGTCCGGAGTTCTCATGATCAATTGTAGTAATAGTTTTTTCAGTTAATCTCATCATTTGAATGATCTCTCCTCATTCTGCCCTTCCTCACCACTATTGTTATCATCTTTGATCTTAAATTTCATGTTCTTGTGTTTCTTCTTTTAACAGTACACCAACTGTTATTTTCCTCCTTATCAGATAATACATCGTCTCAAAAAAATGTTTGCTATGAGATAGTCCACCTTTTTCTCAGCAGCCTATCTTTTTTGTAAGCACTTTCCAATGATTCTTCCTTTGAAGGACTGTTTCCCTCTGATAAAGTGAAAACTGTGTGGATCAATAAGAGTATAGTCTGATTTTTGTGGTGATGTGAAGCGGATATTTTTGGTGTGTTTTTTCCTCTTAGGTGCGTCTTGAGTGGCCCACAGACCTGGCAGTGAATCCAATGGACAACTCCCTGTATGTCTTGGACAACAATGTGGTACTCCAGATCTCAGAGAACCATCAAGTCCGAATTGTAGCAGGCCGGCCTATGCACTGCCAAGTGCCTGGGATTGATCATTTCCTCATGAGCAAAGTAGCCATCCATGCCACCCTGGAATCCGCCAACGCCCTAGCTGTTTCCCACAACGGCATTTTGTACATTGCTGAGTCAGATGAAAAGAAAATAAACAGAGTACGACAGGTGTCCACCAATGGAGAGATCTCCCTGGTTGCAGGAGCACCAAGTGGCTGTGACTGCAAGAATGATGCCAACTGTGATTGTTACTCTGGAGATGAAGGCTATGCCAAGGATGCTAAGCTGAATGCACCTTCTTCCCTGGCAGTGTGTCCAGATGGAGAGCTATATATTGCAGATCTGGGCAACATTCGTATCCGCTATGTGCGAAAAAACAAGCCATATCTGAATCCCCTCAGCATGTATGAGGTGTCTTCTCCCATTAATGATGAGCTCTATCTGTTTGACTCCAATGGCAGCCACATTTTCACGCAAAGTCTGACTACAGGAGACCACCTCTACAATCTGACCTACACAGGAGCAGGGGATCTGAGCAGCATTACTGATAAGAACAAGAACACAGTGATCATACGAAGAGACACGACAGGAATGCCTCTGTGGCTGATGGTCCCCGATGGACAGACATTCTGGTTCACCATCGGCACCAACAATGCCCTTAAAACTGTCGCTGCCCAGGGTCAAGAACTAGCTGTAATGACCTACCATGGAAGCTCAGGACTTCTAGCAACTAAGACGAATGAAAATGGATGGACAACCTTCTTTGAGTAAGTAATTTTAAGAAACATTTGCAAAACACCTTTATAATCCTAATAATCAGAGTCTGGATCCTAGTTGAGCTGATTATAGATTAGTGCTTTACCTCGGAGAGCAAGTAAATACATCTGTTAAATCTCTTAAATCCAAAAATACAGTTTGTACAAAATCATTTTAGGACTGTCTGAACTGGGAGCTCTATGTTTGTGGTAGGACTAAGTGCTAAGATGCTTTAGTAAGTGAATGTTGTTGAAGTTGAAGAGTTCTTTGACATCTGAGTTTATTGGCACATGAGCTACCTTCTTATGTCTGGATGTCTGTGTCACTCAGAATACAAGACCTGTGGAAGTATGAGTGTAATCCTATTTGCTGTTATCATACCAAATAGGATTACTGCATGATATGTTACTCATCTGCACCCTTGCTTGCAGTGACAGACTGCAGACCATCGCTTGTTTGGAGTTGTTGGGTATAGGAACAACATTTATCTGTTGGCAAGCACATTTTACCAGTAGGATTTCAATGAGACCTGGCAGTATGAGCATAATAGATTAGCGAGAGGTAGTAGTTGAATGAGGCAAACCACATATTGCGAGGGAACAATTGAAAACACTCCACCATGCTGCAGCATTTGAACTTAGGATTTCATGTTCTGTTGACTTGTGTGGAACAATCTGTCCCTTTGCTTAATATAGTGTACCAAAGAACACTGTGCTAACTGGATGTCATTCCAAAAAGTGTGATTAAGCAGATTGGCTGGTCAGACATCTGTTACACCTCGCTGGAGGAATGTAACACTCTGACACATAATCAGACGCTCTGTTTAATCTGAGTAGACATTTATCACCTGTGTTTGATTTGGTTGTCATCTGAGACGGTTGTACTGAAAAAACGATGCAGCGAAAATGGCACTAATGCAGCCATGCATAGGCATTTCTCAAGGTAGAGTGAATTGCCTACGGCTTAAACAAATCCAGTGGGTGGTTGGAATTCTCAATTATTTTTCTCTGACTTTCTGTAAAATGGGTACTGTTATTATCAGGTTTGAACACTTACCTGTTTATCAGTGACCTGTGAAAATAGAGAGATAGTATAGTGTAAGCTTTTGTAAGATAAAACACAAACAATGGATGTTCAGTATGTTCCAGATTTTTCACAAATCTCACTTTTACCTAAGAACATTTTCAAGATCTTTGAATTTCACATATAGTATTATTATTAGATAAGTGGGGATACCATGGTGTGTACACATATTGTTCTAGAATTGCATCATTGTCCTGCTCAGGAGGAATAGCAGGTCATCCACTAATCACAGGGTTGATGGTTCGATGGTTCCACTGTTCCTCCCATCCACAGTGTCAGTGTTCAGTGTCCTGCCCTGGGCAAGACACTGAACCCCAAATTGCTCCCAAAAGGCCGTGCATGGTGGCTCACTCCCATCGGTTTGTGGATGTGTGTGTGGACATGTGAACGAGATGCAAATTGTAAAGCATTTTGGGTAAAATAACAAAGTGTCTGTTGTGAAGCTATCACCTGTTCGGAGTACAAAATATTCTCTGTCCTTTTTCAGAACAATAATCAGGTATTTGAAGATACATTAAGGATAAAATGAAGAAAATGTATTATTATTAAAATTATTCAATTTATTTCCTGTTTTTCTCTTTCAAATTAAAAAGTTGCTTCATACTTTCATATGAGAAAGCCAGATCATCCATGTTTCATTTAGACCCATTAGAGTCTTTGTTTTTTTCTTGAATAATTAGCTTTGAAGGTCACTCCACCACCTGAGGGTCAAAACCATAATTTGTCGCCATCACAATTGAGAAGGAGCCTCACTTTATCTCTCAACAAAAAAAGAAAAACGCAAAGGATTGACCTGTGAACAAAATCCATCCATACAGTCTTTCTTTCCTTGGCAACCTTATCTGCTCTGACATTTACTGTGTATGCAGATGCTCTGCTGACCTTGTAATGTTTTTATTGTAATGATAAGTGCTTATACTCAAGGGTTACTGTAAATCTATTAAATCATCTGAAGGATGCCTAATTGTTCTCTTAGCCCCCAGTTAACAAGGCAGTAATGGTTCTGTTTAGTAACAAATGTGCTTTAGCTACTGGGTTCAGGAAAATGTTCCGCAGTTGATTAAATACAACAATAGTAACAGTTAAATCATGTAAAACAACTGTTAATGAAGTTGAAACAATCACATGGCGGTTGCCCTCATGTTATTTTCTCCACAGTCATCAGTCACATGTTCTCAAATTCACAGGCAGCAAGAGGAAGTGAAAATATGAGAATAACTCTGCATAGAACAGAGGTTAGGTATGCTTGAGGGGACGCTGATATGAAGTGTCCAGCCTATTGTTGGGCCCCAGCATGAAAGGTCATAGAGCTAGCATGTGACACAGAGGTGATGCGATCCGAATGGACTTGTGGCCATCCAGGGGGAAAGCAGTCCTCTCCTTCTGCTGAGAACCCTGCCACCGCATGCCCCTCTTGTCCAGAGAAAGCAAGCTAATAGGCAGCTGAGCTGAAGCAAGCCAGAGCCATTAGAGCACAGTGGTGAAGCCCGAGGAATGACTCTAGCTCAAGGCCCTAATTGAGACAGAGAGAGTTTGGGTCAGTGATCAAGCTGGGGCATGCAGCGTTTCTCTAGAATGAGATTTCTGTCTTGTGGACTCAGTCTTTCGTGCAGAGGTGAAGGCAAACAGGAACACTCTCTTTGTCAAATGAATTGAACAGTTAAAAGTGGTACAGAGCAGATAACGTTCAACTTGTAGTGCTTTCACTGCAGAAACTTTGATTGTATGATGAACACAAGTAGAATGGCTTGCTGATAAAATATGAGCTGCATCAAAAGAAGTCAAACGCTTTAGATATAAATTACTCTGCTATTTAGTATTTCCTGAAGTGGAAGACTTTGGTTGAAATGCATCTATGAATTCCAGTCCCTACAGCCAAGATCAGATAACATTTATCTCTGGGAGATGATTCCTCTCTCACTCTTCCTTTCCATATCGGATATTTGAGATGGCAGCGCTGAGGAAATATCCGTAAACCAGCACCCGCCATCTCATTTATTAGAGGCTTTATTATGGCAGGCAGCAACATCGAAGAGGGCTTTCCAATCTGTATTCAGTGCGCAGATAAAAGTCTTCATTCTAAGTAATGTACCGTTCACTCACTCCCATTCTGGAACACTGGCAATCTGAAAGATTTCAGATTGTTCTATGTTGATATGTTCTCTGAACGAAATGAAACAATCTGGCCACTCATGTTCCTGTGTGTGATGAACTGACTGCTTTGTAGGCTAGGGGGATGCTGCATCTCTTGAAGGAGTCGCACCTCAGTGCTCCTATTTCATAGACTGTATAATAAGATTAGGTGATATCACTAATCTTTTAAGCTAATAAGCAGTTTTCCAAATTTGAAAAGGTGTATGCTTTCTCGTCTTGGCCATGGCAGTTTTTTTTTTTGTCAATAGTTGTTTTTTTTTCCCTTTCTATTGCAATCTTCCATCCTTTAAAGGTTACTTACAGACTGAGTAGCACTGATATTAATGACACATTCACATCCTGTTGGAAGAGCTAGAAAACTCCAAACTTTATTAACTCATAGATGCATCCAATTTCTATTCATGAATAGTAGAGTGAAGCAGACATTAAACACTTTTTAGAAGTTGCGCTGACTGTGCTTCAGTGATTAAAGCAGATCGTTTTGAGGTTTTTTTTTAACCTCAGGCTGCTGTGTCTACTGGCGGCGCTGACACATTTTGACAATTTGTGACACCAAGAGGGAAATATCAAACTAGCTTCTACTGTAATTACCGCTACATCAGTTTATCTTAGATAGCAACTCATAATCACAGTAAGTCTGAGATGAAAGAGCAACTCATTAGTCACATTTTTAGTATGAGCGTACATGAATATATGCATACCTGGCCTGCATTTATCATCATGATTACTTCATTATGATTTAAGAAATCTTAGCAACGCCCAGTAATTTTTTTTTTCATGCCACAGCACTGTTTATGATTCTGTTATAGTTACCTGTTTGCACACACTTTCAGATGACATGCCCCTTTTTGCCTTCTTGACTCACATCCTTGTATTTCTTTGTAGGTATGACAGTTACGGGCGTCTGACTAACATCACTTACCCCACGGGCCGAGTGAGCAGCTACCGTACAGACGCCGACAGCTCAGTCCGCATCCAGACAGAGGGATCCAACAAAGAGGATATCACCGTCACCACCAACCTGTCAGCCTCTGGCACCTTCTACACGCTCATGCAGGGTGAGTGTCGTTTACTGTTGCTCTTAAGTAGAGCTGGTGATTTTTATCTTAACAACGGCAGTGCCAAAAGCTTGAACTTTGCTTCAACAGCAAAACCTTTTTGTTTGTTGGATTTATCTATAAAGTTATGATCACGTAGTGTAAATATCATAAAGAGGATCTTCCCACACTGCATTTTGCACACTTTTTATTTGTTTAGATGTGACGTTTGTAGAAGGGATTCTCAAATATTTTAAACACACAGACACATATTTTGACAGAGACTCTTGTTTGATAAGACAGGCACTGTTTACAGTTTTGCTATCAAAGAACACTTCAGTTGCCTGTGGGTATAACATTTGTGGAAGTTAAACAAGATTAGAATCCCCACCTTATCGTGGCAAAGGGATTTGTGTGCCTTTCTGATCCTGGAAGCTGTGTTGTAGGGACCAGTAGCACTTTGTAGGATGTCCCAGAACTTTGAACTGGAAATATTCAGAGGGTAGTTAGAAAAACTGTTGATTGTGAAGTCTGGATTATCCAGTATTACCAAGACATTGTTGCTAGACAGTTACATAGCTGCTGATTTTTCCAAATTATAAATTTCAGTGCTTTGAGCAACACAAGTAAAAGTCTATTCATCACCATTTTACTGTATTGAAGTGGAGGCAGATGTCTGAGAACCCGGGATGATTAAAAGAAAAAAAAAAAAATACCTGCACAGCTATTTCTGGAGGTTAAATCAGAAATTAGATTTTTGTAAATTACATTTAGTGGTTTGAGTGAGCTGACCTTTAAATGAAGATGTAATGCTTCACCACTTACCAGTTACAGAGCTTTCTCACAGAAGTATTTGTTGCTCCTCTGTGTTTAATAAAAATGTGTAGTGCAACTCCCATTTACCAGCATGGAAATGGAATTGATTTTCTGTCATAAAAACAAGTCATAAAACACATTGCCGGTGGCCCATATGAGATCCTCCAGATTTAGGAAATTTAGTGAGAGAGATGAAGGCAGTGGGCGGACTGATGTTGTGGCCTAGTCCATCTGGTTTGCCTTAAAAAAAATCAGCATTCTGGTGTCTTGTTTTGTGCCTAAAAAACTGCTTCATTGATTACCTGTTGCTAGCTTTGAACTTTCTGGACCCACTTCAATTTTTAAAAGACTGCCCCATCCACACCCTTTTTACCTGCTACTATTTAATTTAGATCTCTTCCACACCCTGGCCCTATTGACTCACTGCAAAACTGTGTCTGAAACAGAAGATGACAATCTCTGGTTTCTCAGTGTTGCTCAAAGGACTGGTCACCTCCGTGCTGTGACCTTGTCTTAGACATCTGCTTGTGAGAAGAGCGGCGCCAGGAACTCTGCTGTTAATTAATTCACTCTTGTCTGCTTTGTAAGCTTGCGACTGGGTGATCACATAACACATGGCCTTCAAGATTCCTCTCTGGTCATCTGGTTGCATGTTTGTCCTCTTCAGCTTGAGCTTCAACACAACTCATGGTTGTCAATTACGTTGTTGTCATAAGGTGTATTATGCTGTATTATTTAATTGTTTTAGCTAACAAGGTTCGCTGAGCCTTATCATGTTGGTCAGGTGTACTGTTTCATTATTTGTTGTGTTTTAAGCCAACCACAGCCCCTTTAAATGTCAGTGTAGGGCAGAGCCCCCCCCCCCCGCTGAACTGTTTGCATGCATTAGCGTGAACCTCCCACTTCAGCAGTATTTCCAGCTTCATCTGGTCCCGGAGGCCTCCTTTTGGTAGGGTCTGCCCCAGAGGCCTTTGGTCAACCCCTGAAGTGTCGGTATGATGGAGAGAGGTAAGGGCCAGTGCAAGGTCAACCCTGCCTCCTCTGCCCATTTCTCTTGTCTCAGCACCACAACATATCCAGTGGAAGCTCTGTGCAAAAGAAAAAAGATAAAATAAAAAACCTCCATCTCATCACACGATGCCGTTTTTTTCTGTGCAAAATAAAGAAATCGTCACAGCCACTTTAACCTGACATGTCAACACAAGGAAATTAAAGTGTATGTTTGGATTTTTTTTTCTGTTAAATGAAGTCAACTAATTAATGTAGTGTTTGACAAGCCATTAATTTTCCTTTGTTCTTAATGAGAATAGTATTCATCCTGGTTCCTGTCAGTCTACTGACAGGAGGCAAGAAGGAGGCATTCTCTGATGAATGTACATGAGATGCTCAGTGGAAACATTAGTCACTGGTCTGGAGCTGGAACACAGGCTGTCATCACCTAGGGACAGTAACAGACAGGCTCAGATTTATCCCTTGTGAGTGTGTGTGTGTGTGTGTGTGTGTGTGTGTGTGCTTTTGTGTTTCACCCTGCCTTCTCTGTGGCCACAGGCAAGCTAGAATCCTTGATAGTTTTCATTCCTCCATATCCTCCAGGCTGCTGCAACAGCTGTAAAACTTTACTTTACTGGCGCTGTGAAACCTCTCACTATTGATCTTTGTTGTCACAGACCCAACATTATCGCAGGGGTTCGGTTAAATACTGCTGTTAAAGGCTTTCTTTTTGCTGAGCAGCCATCTTAGGTCATTATGTTTGTGTCTCTCTGAGATAAATATTAGATTTAGTCCTCTTATATCAGCTACAAGAAGCTCTGATTGTTTCTCTCCTTCTAATCATAATCATTTCCCCCTGTGCTCCCTCTGCATCCTCAGATCAAGTTCGCAACAGCTATTTCATTGGTCTAGATGGGTCGCTGCGGCTAGTGTTGGCCAATGGCATGGAGGTGTCCCTGCACACCGAGCCCCACCTGCTGGCCGGCACAGTCAACCCCACCGTCAGCAAGCGGAACGTGACCCTGGCCATCGACAATGGCCTTAACCTGGTGGAGTGGAGGCAGAGGAAGGAGCAGGCTCGTGGCCAGGTCACTGTTTACGGACGCAGATTAAGGGTAAGCAGGCCGCCTTGCCAAAAGTGAGTTGTGCTTATATGCACTTAAAAAGGATCACAAGGTGACTGTTTAAGAACAGATGGGAGAGAGGAAAATTTTTTATCTCGCTGAAAATGGCATTGAACTCCAGCCACGTCCTGAACATGACCGCACTCACTGTGCAATTTACCCTTGACTGAAAGACTTCTGCGTTCTTCAGCATGAATCTGAGGTTGTAGGCAAACAGACAGCAGACCTGTTCACTGGAAGACTTTGTTAGTGGGCTATGTTCAGACCAACATTAGCACTGTGCCAAAACACCCCTGATTAAAGAGGTTTTTTAAAAAAAAAAAAAACTCTGCATTGATCATTTGGAAAAATAACACTGAACCTTTCTTTGAACCTTTGCCACAGTGCAATGCAACATCATCCAGCAATGCACAGCACAGAGATTCCTTGTAGAGTACCTTGTTACACGAGTGGTATAATGCTGTTGTTTATCTTGCAATCATTGGCACAGACCAGGAAATTATTTGCACTGTAATAGCTTTGCAAAGATGAAAAATCTTGCCTCATATCTATGAATTGCTGTACAGTGTTTTGGGGTTTAATAGCCCCTCAGGCTCCCAGATGTGTTACTCTATCTCGACTTACTGGATCATATAAGAGAACTTTTCACCTGTACCTGAGGCAGCATCCCCACACCAGTGCCGCCACTTGCATTTGTTTTAACACAAGTCTGTTTTTGGTCTAAGTAGACTAAATAAAATTTACTGAGTCTTGTGCATACTGTTTCTATGTATAAGACGGGTCTGTATAATACTTCCAGGTAAAATCACAGGTTGGAGAAATATGTGACTGGGTAAATGGCCTCAACAAGCTAACACAGTTACACACAGTCACATTTTATAATGTGATAAACAACCGATGTTTGACCATAAAACATCTAGAATGACTATGACTTGAAATTACTATTAAAACAAACAAAAAAAAATCCTGATCGATTGGATTGTTTTTCTTGGCTTTGTAAGGCAAATAACAAGTTTGGTTAAGTTGTCTTCCACATTGTCTGGGAGGTGACACAGCTAATGGGGAGGTGCCACTTTGTCTGTCATTGGCTGTTCATTTAATGGCCCTGTCGTCCCTTTGGAAGTGAAAGCTTCTAATGTATGTTACAGACAATGGCCCCAGGGGTGAGATAGGAAATGGGAGCAGCCTAATGGCAAGAACAGAGGGGATGAACAGAGCTGGAATCATTGAGCGACCTTGAGTGGCATGTCAAGTGATATTATGTGGGTGGCTGGATGAGTGTGTGGCAGTACATGAGGGGTGGGAGGGTGGGGTCTCAAATACAGAACAGGGATGCATGAGAAAAGGAGCAAGAGAAACAACTCTGTCGGTCTGACTTTACAGATCCCTGTTCTGCTACGAATGAGCAAAGGTTACTGAAAAGAGCAAAAGTATTTGGGCTGTCGCTGTCTGTGTTCTATTTTGTTTATTTGACTTTAAACTGGGTTACTGATGGTCCTCAGTTTGCCCCCTTCCAGAGTGACATGTGCTACCCTGGATAGACCCTCCCTACTCGCCCATGGTGTTCATGATTTATGTTGCCAAGGTACAATAACTCTGTTTCTTTCCATGGAAACAAGCCCTCCTCTTAGAGTAGTTTGTGAATGTACAGCAGCAAGAATCTTCAACCACTGCAATAGGGAATTAAAAACAAATCTGGTATCTCTGAATTAGCATTTTAGTATCATCATAGTGTCTTATAATGTGGGGCTGTTTGTTCAAAAGACATACGAGTTGGGAACAGATGAAACGGTAGAATTTGTTTTATTTGATTGGAGCATGAGAATAAACATAACTGATATTATTGAAGAAAACTGAGTAATTGTTGAATAAATCATGAGAACTGATAAAAGGCATTTTCACTTGTAAAATTACAAACTGAGATTGTCACTTGACACAAAAGTCAGTGCTGCTGATTGAGAGATCAGATGTTGCCGTAATGTTTTATGTTGAGGACAGTTTAAAATTTAACATTTTTTGTCTAATGTAAAGTCATAGGCACTCTTCTTTTTGTACGTGACTGCTTTCTTTGAGAAGTTCCTTTTAGAGGCTTCATCCAATTTAAAATGATTCCTCTTGAGCGAGTTTCTATTCGCATGGGATCTTGGGAACTCTGCTGTAAGAGTTTTTTTTCCACCCTGTTGAGTCTCTGGCGAACCACATCCTGGCATGAAGGAGCTTTCTCTCTCTCTTACACCTTATTTTCTTTTGGAAGCAATCTCAACACAATCTTTTTGGACAGGCGACGGGCCTGAGCTTCCTGTGAAAGAGTCTGACACACTGTCCAGCGCTTCAGGAAATGCCAGAGCAGGAGGGGTCTTAGTCTTTGATATCCAGTCATTGATCTTTAAGAATTTAAGTAGTTTAAGAAATGACTGTCTAAAAAATGTAGTAATTTCACTTGTGTCAGTGAAGTCTTACACTTGTTATGACAGCAAGTGAAGGTAAAACAGAGCATAACGAAAGAGGGCCCCCTGTTCTTATTCCTAGATCCCCCCTAGTCTTGCAGCTCAGATTGCTTGTGCCTCATGGAATCATTCCCCTCATGAATCTGTTTGCCTTTAGTGTAAAGTAATCCTCTCAATTAGGTATCAGTGACCTTAATTGCCTCTGGTGTAATTGTCCCTTCACAGATGAGAGACCTAAGCATGCTTTTCTCAATGTGAAATTGAAAAAGTGTGGTTTCTCAGCGAGCCCCCTGCGACCTGCTCTGTGGCATGTGTCTGGAAGGGAGCCAGAAGCCGCTTTCTGAGCTCCTTTAAGATGTTTTTAAGCCTTGCCAAGTATTTTAGCAAGCCAAACAGTAGCACACCTGAAGAGAAACTATGCAGATTAATAAAAAAGATGATTACAATACAGAGTCAGAGGGGTAGTTTTAAGAGACCTCTTCAACCTTATTTTCCAGAATCTACCAGATGGTGGTTAAAGAAATGCTTTGTATGGAGATTTCCTGTGACCTGCAACCTAAAGGTCATTTTATCCTCATGGTTTGATTTATTTTCCCTCTCTAGCTTATGCTTACAGAGGCTGCTGACTGAGAAACATAATGGTAGTGCTGTTGGTTGACTTTTTTGGGGGGGCTACAGCACAGGAGCTGCACCCTAAATAAAAACAGGCAGCGGGTTTGTCTCTGTGTGCTGACCTGGACATGGCCATAACAATTACACTGTTCAGAGCAGTGTTATTCTGTTCTGATCACAGTGTAGTCAAGGGTCACTGTGTGCAGCCTCACACATTCAAAAGAGGCAAACAATGTGAAATGTCATTTAAACAATGTTCTGAGTCACACAGGAGAAGAATTGATTTCTTTCTCCTCTTTTCCAATTTACGGAAATGGCTAAATAAAATGAGAGTCATCTGCGCCTGGTAATTCTTTTCAGTAAGCAGTGAAAATGAATTTAATGATCAATGTGGCTCTAATGTTTTGTGCATGAATAGGCATACTCCCTCTAAGACTCTGCTGAATTTTTACACAAACAAAGAAATATGGTAATTCTTATAATTTCATCACTTCAATGGCTCCTGCAGTCCTGAGATACAGCTCCTCTGCTGTAATTAAAAGCTGTGAAAAGAAGAATATTAAATAATCACTTTGTGATTAAAGTTCTCCTCATAAGGTCCCACCTCGGAAGAGCAGTGCACCAATTTCTCTGTCATTTGAAGAATCCAAACATGTTTATTCCCTCTTGGTGGAGCTGCTGTGGTCAAACTTTCTAAACTTTTCTGTCTCTCTGCTTCCTCTCCTATAGGTTCATAACCGGAACTTGCTATCACTGGACTTTGATCGAATCACAAGAACAGAAAAGGTCTACGATGACCACAGGAAGTTTACATTACGGATCCACTACGACCATGCTGGACGGCCCACTCTGTGGGCACCAAGCAGTCGTCTGAATGGTGTCAATGTCACCTACTCCTCTGGAGGGCACGTGGCAGGTATCCAAAGAGGTACCATGTCTGTACGAATGGAGTATGACCAGAATGGCAGAATCACCTCCCAGATATTTGCTGATGGTAAATCCTGGAGCTACACATACCTTGAGAAGGTACGAATTGTTGGCACTGTAACGATGATTAAATGGTTTAAAGATAAAAATTTAATTTAAGACAGTGGGGGCACATTGAACAGATAAACTGTGGAGGTGTGTTTATGTAAGAACCTTGACGAGAGACTTTAGACTGGAGTTAAAAGTTAACTTGTAATATTGCAGCAGTATCTGTGCTACATTATTAGGCTCTGGCACAGATATCAGCAGAAATGTAATTAAAACCTGTCTGGTGCACCACAGACGTTATATTTTGTTACCATAGTCTGACAGCAAAGTTCAACCTGAAATAGTTCTGATGAGAAAAACAGAGTTAAATGTCACTTTCTACTAACTAATTGAAGGCAAGATTGTTGGGAAAAGTTGAAGCGCTTTGATTCTCCACCTTAGACGTATAATATGTAAATGGAAGCTAGTCAACTTGTTAATAGTCTATAGACAGTTTTTCATCAACCTCTGAGGGCTGAGACACTGGTAGTCTGTCACGAAAGCCTTAGAACTGATTGAGAGATATCGTTTATTGGTCCAAGGGCATGAATGGAAATTTCAGTTTGCAGAGTTTTGAAAAATTCATCTCTCTCATACTGTTTGGATCAAAAGATGCCACAAATAAGAAACTTGAAACAGCATGTTTGTGAAATCATCACTTAAGGAAATCTTAATGTCAGAGGAATATCAGCAACTCTACTTTCAAGATTTAAATTAGATTTGGTCTGACTCAGACTTGCATGCATAATATGTTACTCCTTTTGACATTTTGCTCATCGATTTGTGGTATATCAGCCTAGTGTCTTGTACATTCACGACCTACACTTATCTTAATTAGTAACATACAGTTTTTTTTTTATTTTAAATGCTTATGTAATTATAATTACTGACACCAGACATAAAGTAATGGTTATTTTCAAATCTTATCCTATTTTAGTTTTAATGTTATTTCATTTTGCGATACTGTGTTTATGCAGAGAGCTAATTTATCAAATAATTTATCACAAATCTTAGACCATATTGAAATGACTGAAAGAGTATTTGTTTCCTCTTCTCTTTACAGTCCATGGTACTGCTGCTCTACAGCCAGAGGCAGTACATCTTTGAATTTGATAAAAATGACCGACTCTCCTCTGTGACCATGCCCAATGTGGCACGGCAGACCCTAGAGACCACCCGCTCCATTGGCTACTACAGAAACACCTACCAGCCCCCTGAAGGTAACGCTTCAGTGCTCCAGGACTACAGCGAGGACGGTCAGTTGCTGCAGACCACCTACCTGGGCACAGGCCGCAGGGTCATCTACAAATATGGCAAGCTTGCCAAGCTGCTGGAAATTCTCTACGACACCACACGCATTGGTTTCTCCTATGACGAGGTGGCAGGCATGCTGAAGACAGTCAACCTGCAGAGTGAGGGCTTTACCTGCACCATCCGCTACCGTCAGATTGGCCCACTGATTGACAGGCAGATTTTCAGATTCAGTGAAGAGGGCATGGTCAACGCCAGGTTTGACTACGTCTACGACAACAGTTTCCGTGTCACTAGCATGCAGGCTGTCATCAATGAAACACCGCTGCCGATCGACTTGTATCGCTATGATGACGTGTCTGGTAAAACAGAGCAGTTTGGCAAATTTGGAGTTATCTATTACGATATCAATCAGATTATCACTACAGCGGTGATGACCCACACCAAACACTTTGACGCTTATGGCCGGGTGAAGGAGGTACAATATGAGATCTTTCGCTCGCTCATGTACTGGATGATGGTGCAATATGACAACATGGGACGAGTGGTGGCCAAGGAACTAAAGGTTGGGCCTTATGCCAACACCACGCGCTACACGTATGAGTATGATGCCGATGGTCAACTCCAGGTAGTCTCCATCAACGACAAGCCTCTGTGGAGGTACAGTTATGACCTAAATGGCAACTTGCACCTGCTCAGCCCTGGGAACAGTGCACGCCTCACTCCACTGCGCTATGACATCAGAGACCGCATTACTCGCTTGGGAGATGTTCAGTATAGGATGGACGAGGATGGTTTCCTCAAGCAGCGAGGGAACGAATACTTTGAGTACAACTCAGCCGGCCTGCTGGTCAAAGTGTACAACAAAGTGAGCGGCTGGAGCATCAAATACCGTTACGATGGCTTGGGCAGGAGGGTGTCGAGCAGAAGCAGCATGGGCCACCACCTGCAGTTCTTCTATGCTGACTTATCCAGCCCCACTCGGGTCACCCACATGTACAATCACTCCAGTTCTGAGATCACATCACTGTACTATGACCTACAGGGACACCTATTCGCCATGGAGCTAAGCAGTGGAGATGAGTTTTATGTGGCCTGTGATAATATAGGTACCCCTCTGGCCGTGTTCAGTGGCTCAGGCCTCATGATCAAGCAGGTCCTCCACACCGCATTTGGAGAGGTTTACCTCGACACTAACCCCAGCCTCCAGCTCATAATTGGCTACCAGGGAGGCTTGTATGAGCCTCTCAGTAGACTGGTCCACATGGGCAGACGGGACTACGATGTCCTCGCTGGCCGCTGGACAACACCTGACCATGAGATCTGGAAACGTCTCAACAGCAACCACATTGTGCCATTCAACTTGTACATGTTCAAGAATAACAATCCTCTCAGCAACAATGAGGAGATAAAGTGCTACATGACTGGTAGGTTCACACCATGTGTTACGGAGATTTCTTTACATTTTAACTCCACAGAAATCCACCTAACCCTCCTTGGAAGAGGATGAAAGGTTTGCTTTAGAGGAGTTACACTGGGTTCCAGTGGCAACCCAGAATGATGGGGGAAAAAATAAACGTGTTAAATTTCTCAGACCACAGATGCCATCCTCTGCAAAGCAGCAAGTTGCAAACTTGTCAAGGCCACATTTAAAGTCTTTAGGCAGTGTCTGTTTGTCTGTTTGATACTCAAAGGCAGGAGTTTCTGTGAAGTATTCCTCTAACAATGAAAGTAAGTAGGAAGCAGCACTAAAATCTAATTATCTGAATTGTTTACAGGTGTGTAACTGTATTTATATAAATAGTAGTTGACAGATGTTAAGTGAGTCTCACTAGAGCAATCAATAATGCATATCATTTTTTCATGTTGCTAAAATTACGTGCATGGAGGGGGAGGAGAGTGCCCCATATCTTAAGTCTTATTCCTGTGTGAAACAGCTTTTCCTTCCAGTTCCGCAAACTATACACATTTTTTAGGTTTTTATGTCAGTTTTGGTGTGTTTTTATTCTAAACAACAAGCCACAAATGGAGGAACAGACCCTGCCAAAATTAAATCGAAATGCAGTGTACTAGAGAGGTTTTTAAGAGCTTCCTCACTGGGACACTGAGGTTGTTTTTCTGCTCTAGTGCATGTGTGTGTGGGTGTGTGTGCACGTGTATGTGTGTGGGTGTTGCTGCGCATTCATACATATGTGCCTGTGCGTGTGCCCAGTGGCTATCGTTTGAAAGTGCTCAAAGGGAACAATGCTGTACGGCAAAGCTCCCTCTGTTGTTGAACACTCAGGTCCCTTCCCAGAAATATCACATCGTTCTGTGTTGCTTTGTGGTAGGGAGGAGGTAAATGGCAGTGAAAGCACCCCAGTGGAGAAGGAAAGCACAATAGATCCATAGAAACCTTAGCCAGGGCCAGTTGAATCAACCTCTTTGGCTGGAAGTTAAACAGCATTGTTAAGGATACTCACCGAATACTGGTTAAACCGGACACGTCAGCCAGATCTCATTCACAACTGGAAGATATAATGCTCTATTTTCATTCTGCATTGTATGTACTCAATAATTCTTATGTTGGCCGTGAAATAATAGATTTTTTACTTGTTGTCCCTCATTCATTTACCTGTGGACAATACTGAGAGGAAAAATAGTAATTTTTTTGTTCAGGTGCAGCCTAGCCTTCTACTGCTCTGATCAACAAAGCCATTTAGCCGTCTGCCAAACAGAAAGGCGTTCAGCTTCACAGTCCACCATTAGGGGCTGACTGGCATTAGAATGCTAAGCAGAATGTTAGATATACTGTAGTGGGTCTCCTTCAATTGTGATTGATGGCGCTGACATTTCCATTCCTTTCACTAAATTACCAGGGTCCTTTCATTGTCCTCAAACAAATGCTTATTTAAAAAAGCTCTGTCAGTTGCGACAATGTGGCAGTGCCAGTCTGTGACAGACTTGCCCCCCAAGTGTCACAGCAATGATTCTGCTGTCCATAACAAGCACATTGAAAGGGGCAAGAAACAAACGGCTCAGATTTGAGAGGCTTTGCTTCCAGTCATGTGTGTAGCCATGATTTTTGGAATTAATGACAATATATCACAAGGAATGGCAGCAGCACCTATAACCACAGCACTGGTGGCTTCTATAACATGACCCACATTATCATGATCGCATGGCTTTTAATCTCAGACACACCACTTTCCTCTACTTAGCATCTTGTTAGAAATAAAAATATTGCAGAAGAACCCGCTGAGTCTTCAAAATATCTTGTGTTGAAGTCTCGGCTGCTTTGAAATGACATGAAATTACAGTATATAATTATCAGCACAGCAGACGCTCTCAGATGTCACTTGGCATTTCTGGGACCCAGCTGTGTGTCATTAGCGTGGCACCTGCAGGAGTGGACATGAATCATTGCCACCATCTCGAGTGTTTATTATAGCTTGTCCACTTTCACAAACAAATCAAGTGCTCGGACCGAGTGAGTGAGTACTCCAAGGAGATAGCCACTCAACAGCAGAATCTCAACTGTTCAAACTGAACAGATTAATTCTAATCAGCAATTATTTTGTCTATTAATATAACAGTAATTGTATATACAGTATATCACTGCTTCACTGTTTTGATCCCTCCACTGCAGATGTGAACAGCTGGTTGGTGACCTTCGGCTTCCAGTTGTACAACGTCATCCCTGGTTATCGAAAACCGAGCACAGAGACCATGGAGCCATCCTACGAGTTAGTCAGCACCCAGATCAAGACACAGGAGTGGGATAGCACAAAGGTAAACCAGTCACTCTCACCTATCTCACGCTTCACCTTACCACAGATCGCCTTCTTATATCTTTGCCCCACCCCCCTCCTCTCCAACATCATTAGCAAATAGACATGCTCTGTGTAGCCAGACTCCCAGAGGAGCTGCCAGCTATCAGGCCAAAACACAGCCCAGTGAGCCAGGTCCCTGCCCCTAGTCCTCATCCTGGGGAATGGGGTCAGGCTAAACAGCTCTTGTAATTGTTCTGCCATTAGGGAAATTCACTCTCCATTCCTTCCACCACTGGCCATTGATTTCATCTCAGTCTTACACCGTTAGCCAAGGTCTGAGAAGTAGTAGACATGCTCTGATTCCCGCGTTTATCAGCCCTTTTAAGTTACCTCCAACGCACCTGAATTATTAAAGAGTCCAATGTTGTTGTCTTGGGTTTGGTTACGGTGTGAATGCCACCCATCAGGAGGTCAGATTCATGTTGGGTGACACTCTGGCTGCTACCTTAACACAGTGGGTATTTGTTGCTAGAAAAAATGTGTTCTCATCTATTAGTAAGCTTACTAAGCTTCTGGGATGATACGATACAAGGTTATCTCAATCTGTGACCTCTGATCTGATCAACCAACCATAATAAGCAGGCAAAAAAACTGGGAATGTTAAACAGAGAAAATGGTGATGTAAAAATAAATAAATAAACATAACAGTAGAAATCCTACTTATGTCCTCATCTAGCATAGACCGCTTTGGGAGGGTTACTGTCAAAGCCCCCTGGGGCTGACTCATGCATGCTGCTTGTGCCTGACACACAGCCTCCACAAAGAATCTCTGAACTCACCCAAGGTACCAATCTACAAAGGAGCTGCAAGAGAAAAAAATATCTAATTTAATCCAAAGACGTCCCAGCAATTTCCATTTCAGATGTTTGAGAGTAGATATGATGGAATAGCATTGTAGATTAGAAAGAATAAATGCAACACTCTCATTTTTCAGATATGCAGTTGCAATTCTGAAGAAATCAGCGGTTACCTCAGACCAGGGTGCCAACCACAGGGGAGCCAGGGGAGCTTGGCTCCTCTTAATCATACATGAGCTCCCCTGAAAGCATGATTTGTGAAATTCTGGGAGGTCTCTACAATATTGACAATGTGCTATTTTTGCCATGCATTTCTATTTTTCTGTATCTTCACCATCATGGATCATGGGGAAAATTAGCCTATTATTGATGCATGATTCATTCATGAGGGTGATTCATCACTAATTCACTTTAATAGCGATACTTGCATGCGTGCTATTCTTGCCATCACCATCAAAGCATGGCAGCGCAGTATCATAATGAAGATGAGTGATGTTTGGGTTTGATACCCATGCAGAGGTTTGATGTGGTCATTAACTGACTATATCAAATGTACTGATGCATTCTTGCAGCTATGAAAGTTTCTTTGCAATAAGTCTGTCCTCTTTTTGAGGCACACCCAAGCAACTTGGTTTTCCTTCTCACCTTTGTAAAACAGAAAATAAATAGTTAATTAGTATGTATGGTAACACAAAGGAATTCAGTGGCGTACCGCTCAGCAGATTGGATTAGTAAAATGGTCTCGCTCTCTCTCTTTCTGTCAGCAATAAAGTGTATTATTGTTATTACTGAAATAAACAGCATCTCTCTCCCACCACCCTCCACGCCCCCATGGTGCTGAAAGATTCACAGCAGGCAACAGCAGTAGCAACGTTTCATCTGTTTTTTTTAATGCTTATTATTCACATTCTTCTTAATGGGAATAATAAATGTTATGTCTGTTTTTTTTCCTGACCACAAAAAAGTGAACAAAGTGAGCTCTCCTGAAAGCCATTGTATAGTTCATGCACCTCAGTATTTAATCAGCATTTTCAAATGCCAAAAAATGTATCAACAGGCCATTTTAGCCTTTCTAAACTACTAAATAAGTTTAATTGCTAAGGAAATCACTTTTTGTGTGATGTGTCAGATTCTGTTTTTTAAAGATCCCATATTGTGAAAATGAGTTTCGATGATATATTTGATAAATTCTGAGATGTAAAATAAAAGCTGTGAAAATGCTGCCATTCCTCTAGCTCCCCCACAACAAGATGGCCACCCAGCTTTACAAGCCAGTAAGAATTCGATCCGGTTTCTGTGTTGAAACCAGATAACCCATAGGCGGCTGGCAGCTGAGCTGTCTGTGGGAGGGTAAGACAGTGTAAACAAACTTGTGTTGGGAACAGTAAGTTAAGGACACAAAGTTTTTTGTAGCAGTTGTGTTAAAGAGCAAGAACTTTGCTATTTGGGCAGTCTTGACTTTATGTACCACTACAGTTTTAGCTGCAGCTTGAGGACTAACATCTAACAGTAAACTAGCAGAATGAGTGAGTGAGTGGGTGGGTGGGTGATCGAGTGTGTTTACTTTAGTCTTCTGCCAAACCTGATCACACCTTGTGATTTATCTGTGCTTAGCCAATTAGAGTGTCTGCTGATGAATAATGGACGGTTACTTCTGCCCCGCAGCAAAATCTGATCGTGTGTGTCTGGGACAGGAAAGGCCCTCACAAAAGCTAACTATAAATGTTAAATTATGGGACCTTTAAAGTAAAAGTCCTTTACTATAATTGTAGAGAGGGTAGCACAGCAAGCCAAGATATCAGGTTGTGTACAGTTGTTTTTTTTTACCATTTGGTTTCTTAGATCCACACTTGATAAAAGGACTTGTGTTATGCTAAAATTTAATTAGTCATACTTCACTCAGAAACACTAAATGGAAGGATCCATTTGAGTAATAATATTTTTGAAAGCTATTTTCACAGCTACAAACCCAGCCTTTCAAGTATATGTTTAAGAATCCATAATAGACTGTGATACCTTTAAAAATCCTGTAATGGAGGCTTTAAATAGTAATGTTAGCCTAGATTTGAAGGTTTTACCCATGTTTATGATGGAGCTCCACCTTCAGCATGCCTCTGGAGTATGTAGTGTAAATAATATGTAAGGAAAGATTGAGATAATTAGTCTTTACCCCATGTATGAGCCAAGGCATGATATTCTTATCTGGAATTCCTGCTTCAAAAATGGTGCCCTGAGCTGGTTAACGCCATGTTGATCCTCACTGCAGATGGCCAGGCCAGCCTAATTAAATGTAGGGTTCTTTGAAGCATAAATATAGCTTTAAAACTACACATGGTATATCCTGTACACTTGGCACTTTATTTTATACAGGAGAAAAGTATGCCAGCCTTTCTATCTCTTTAAGCCCCTATTTTGCCATGCTGCTGAATCCGCACCTAGATTGAAAAATGCCGTGAGGGGCCAGACAGATGAGGTTTGTGTTGCACAAGGCTTGATCTCTCATTCTGGGTTGTGCTGGAGGCTGATTGCACCCCATGCTATGTGAATGATGCCTCTCAGGGAGTGTCCCAGGAGGCTGTTTAAGTAAAGTGGAGGACATTGCCCCCTTTCCTCCTAACGCCCCTGGGATAGCTGACCGGGTCACACTGTTGGCACGGTAAACAAACGTGGAGTGGCATGGTGTGAAGTGTCCCCCCAGGCCATCACTCCTGAGGGGCCCACCAGCGCAGCTGCCTCCTTCCCGTCATATGTTTCCTCTTCATGCGGGATCTGATGCAGTGTCATGTCAAAGAGTGGGCAGATTTGCTCATCACTGGAGCCTGCTTTACACTTCTCAACCCCACCCAATCCCGCAGCACGTAGCCTCCGTCTGATGGAGGCACAGAGAGACAGAAAAAGAAACTGTCAGGAGGACTCTGAATGTGACTGGTTGACAAAAACTGCACACTCACACTGAACACTCACAGCCTCTTTTCTTGGGCAATGGCAAGACGGTGCAGTGTTTAAGGGGCCTTTTTGTTGCTGCTCAGATGTGTTCAGGCAACTGTCTCACTGTGTGCTGGCCGGCTTCCATTTCCTATCCCTTTCCTCATTTTAACATCTCGCTTTCTTCCTGAGGAGTGTCTCTTGTCAAGTAGTATTAGGACAAAGTATTAATTTTGGCTGAAGGGAATGTGGTATCTATACAAAGCTTTGATCCCTTAAGGAATGAGATAGATACACATGCACTAGTTACCAACAGTTTCCTGTTTTCATATTTGGCACAGCATGGCTGTCAGAAGAGAGTAATTTCACCTTTTTTTCAAAATATCATGCCTGTCACAAATGATCAGAGAGATTTGCATTTGCTGACAAGCACCTCTGCCCCTACCTTGGCTATGTGTGATACATGCACAGCTTCAAAGCATCAGGGATTTGTTGTTCTCCATCGATAATGAATGTGAAGCAATTACATCATTTTTTATGTACATAATGTACTAAAGATGTTTAATCAAATAAAATAAGTTATTTTATGTACCACCCATAAGCTTTTATTCTTACACCTTTCTATCTATCTAGATATACTGTATGTGTGTGTGTAGAATAAAGGCGTGAGGCAATGAGAAGTGAATATTTGGTAAATATCTAAAAGAACATCTTCAAACAGCCAACAGAGTGATGTGTATATTCATTTCTTGCTCGGCGAACAAACAGGAAAGATATTTTGCTGTGTATGTCGATGCTGTGGGGGCTGTGTGACTAAACAGCCCTGTCTTTGTTTTGCAGTCTCTGCTGGGTGTTCAGTGTGAAGTTCAGAGGCAGCTGAAGGCCTTTGTGAAGCTAGAGCGTTTTGGCCAGATCTACAGAGCCAAAAGTGCCGGATGTCCTCAGAGCGAGAACAAGAAGATCTTTGCCTCTGGTGGCTCCATTTTCGGAAAGGGGGTGAAATTTGCTATCCGAGATGGTCGCATTAGCACTGACATCATTAGTTTAGCCAATGAGGATGGGCGTCGCATGGCTGCGGTTCTGAACGACGCGTTCTACCTTGAAAACCTCCACTTTACCATCGCGGGAATAGACACCCACTACTTTGTCAAACTGGGCTCAGTGGAAGGAGACCTGGCCCTCATCGGCATGACTGTGGGCCGCCGCACTCTAGAGACTGGTGTCAATGTGACCGTGTCTCAGGTCAACACAGTTCTCAATGGCAGGACTAGGCGCATCACTGACATCCAGCTACAATATGGTGCACTGTGTCTGAATACACGTTACGGCAGCAGCGTGGACGAGGAGAAAGCTCGTGTGTTGGAGCTGGCCCGGCAGAGAGCTGTCGCCCAGGCCTGGGCCAGAGAGCGCCAGAGACTGAGGGATGGAGAAGAGGGCTCGCGAACCTGGACTGAAGGAGAGAAACAACAACTCCTGGGTTCAGGGAAGGTGCAGGGCTACGATGGATACTACGTGGTGTCAGTTGACCAATACCCTGAGCTGGCAGACAGTGTCAACAACATTCATTTCATGAGACAGAGCGAAATGGGCCGAAGGTGACATGAACACGAGGCTCTGGAGTGACAGACTCAGATGTAGGACACGGGACTTCTTGCCAAAGACAGTTGTGTACATGACCACTTTTTTTTTTCTTTGACTGTGCTCAACTTGGTTTTTAATATACTGTAAAAAAAGAAAAACATGGTTGCAATCAGTTGCACTGTATTAATAGAAGAGTGCCCTTCTCCTTTTGAAGATTCTTTAACAGTCTTTGCCCTTCAAGTGCGGCTGCTAGAGGATGAAAATTTGCGATGTCTGTGACTTATTTTTGTGACTCCATTTCCTCGTCCCTGTTGGTGATTCTGTTCAAAGGAATCCAAGAGGAGTATCGGTAATGCATTATGTTCACTGGCTCACTCTGCTGTCAGACTTGCAGATTGTTATTCACAAGCTTGCTCCATTCTGCCTTTTCTGCGCCTCAGCCAAGGAGATTCCTTCTCTTTTAATCACTTCTTTTTTATACTTGAAACCCTCATAGCCCCAGTCATCCATAAATAATGAGAGAGATTTCTGTTGGCGGTAGAGCCCTTCATCAAAACCCTAGCTGTACTTGTCAAGGCACCTTCATTTGTGTGATGTCTTGTAATGTTTTAAGAGGAAGCTTGATACTCATCTGTGGTCTTAGCTTGGAAGGCTTCAGTGCACCCTGACAGTGCATATTATATTGATGGCCTTCTTTATGAACTACAAAATTAGCAAAACTGCTTAATCATGCTTAAATTGTATGGTAAAGCCAACAAAGGGATATGAGGTCACTTTTTTATTTTGTGCGTGTATTTTCTTTTTAACTGGAATTGTTTTTATCCACGGAAGCAAATGCAAACATATAATAAATTGTCCTTTTTATTTGACTGTGGTCAAACAACTCTATTATGAAAACAGTGAGGAGCCAACAAAAATACTGTGGAGTTAATGTGTGTATTAAACAACAAAAGGTATTTTACGGGAATGGTTTTGAATTACATTTTAGTTTTGTTTTATAAATAGCTATATGAATTAACAGTATAACAAATGTGAATTTTTAAAAAAAAATGTGAACTGTTGTCCCTTTTATTGTTAATTGTTGTACTTGAACAATACTTAAGGGTGTTTCAACACATGGAATAAACTATGAAAGGTGGTTTAGTTTAATCAATTACTGTGTTTTTCATTAGACCAGCTACATTTTACTGATCTCAATTGCATATGAAAGGCAGTGTTTGTTTATCTTTGAGCTTAAGTCAGTATTCCTCACCATGATGTCCAGTCAGATAGAGTTTGGGGTGAAAATATTTTTTAAAAATGATACTACGAAGACGGCTAAAGAAAGCAATCTCATCAGTGATATATACTACATTAACATACTGGCTGCTGATATAGATAGGCTTCGCATTGTGTTGTGGTTGAGATGAAAGATACAAATTGCCTTTGCCCTAAGGGCTGCCTGCAGGTCCACATCGAAAGTGCTTTCATTCTCCAGAATAGGGCTCCACTTGGTCCCACGGCTGGCTGAAATGCATTAGACCTGCAGGTGTACTAGTTCCTGTTTACAGACTAAAGGTCATCTATACACGCCAACCTTGGAAATAACCCACGTGGACACATTCTAGCTCCCATATATCCGTGTCCCCCTCAGTGGAGACTGCAAAGGACAATTTACATCTGCTCATTCAAAAATGTCATTATGTGAAAACTCAAGAGGAGTCAAGACTATTTTGGAGATTGTGATATTGATTTGACTTCTGGTACTTTTTGAACTATGCCAAGCCACTGCGCATTCTTGACTTTCTTATCATTTTTCCATCAAGCATATGAAGTTTGTGTGTGTAGGGGTGATGGGAGCATGATTGAGTGTCTCAATCTGTACAAACGTTAAAGCGAACAGTACACGGTTATTTTTTATTTCTGCTGTTGGTTGATTCAGTGACGTTTTGTTTCCAAAAAATATGTATGTTCAGCATAATATGAATGAAGGATATTTGCATTGTGGAATATTGCACTGAGAACTGTTGCGTCATAAGACTGTATCTTTTTCTAAAGTTTTGGACTCATTTTGAGTTTGGGTTTGTTCTCAACACTGTGTTTTTAGCGCTTCTCTTTGACGATGTAAATATGAAGACATCAAAGTAAGCTGTAAATAAAATGCAAATGTAGATACCTCTTAGAGCTACATCAGTGACCCTGTGTAGTCTTAAGGTAGAAAAAAAATAAAGGGAATATTTTGTGTTTATTTTTTGTGTACTGTATATTCTATGTAACAGAAAAATATTTTCATCTCCTGTATTTGCCTTACTACCACAGAGTAGATTTTAACATCTATATTACACTGCTTATTAATTACAGACATGCTTCCTGTTCATCTACATTTACAGTGTATTATACATGCATTAATTCTCACCTCAACAACACATTTTATAAGATTTTAATGAGGCTAATTTGCTGCAATATGATAATGTAATATTGCACCATGTGCCATTATTTAGTTTAACATACATTACCACCTGTTCAGACCTTGAATCTATTAAATGCTCACATGGAGTGAACATGTGGACGCTCAACCAGCACACAGAATACAGACCATTAATAAAAAAACATCCCTATGGTAAATGTCTTTAATTGTCATAATTTAAGCAAGCTTCAAGGGATGCTGTGCAAAACTTGACTATTAATTAACCTGTCAAAACTGAGGACCAATCCTTTGATGTTACAAAAGCCAGCAGGAGCCTGTGTTTTTAAACTTGATAACTTTGTTGAAACAAGTGGAGCTCAGGGGCTAATCCTGTTAGCAGGCGGGGCGGCTCGGGAGTTAGCTGCCAGTATGTGGTGGCGGCAAGGGAGCCTGGAACATTTACACTCACTGCAGGCAGAGCTGAGCTCAGTGCCTAGAAGAAAGCATGATGGCCTGCTTTACCTAAGCAGACGGCACGCTTTCATTTGTTCTTCTCCACTTTGCATTAATGTGAGCAGAGGAAACCGCTGATCTCTCTGCATGAAGGAAACAATCACACCCTAATGTTTGCCTTAGCTAGTTTGACTACACAAGTTTTTTGCAAAATAAATTTCAAATCGGTGGCTCTCATCTTCCTTGAGACAGCCTGAGCCTCAAGCCTCACATGCCTCCAGTAAAGAGGATTTCTTTACAGGGGAACAAAAAGTCCTGCTAGCAGAGAGCCTGTGCAGGATGAATTCTGCTGCAGAGACACAAAATGTCCTTTAGCCTTGAGGACTTTAGTCTTTTTGTAGAATCATAATAACAATAACTCCACCTCAACCCCGGCTGCAGAGAGGAAGTTTTCACAGTGCACTCTGATGACAAATAAGGGAATTTTATTTTTATATGTAACTGATAATTAGAAAGAGGTTTAATTAGCTACAGGCATTTGGTGTAACTTTTGACATATTTTGGCAACAACGGAGCCTCGACAGCCATTAACATAACTGATAAAACCAACTGTTTGGAAGACACAAATAAGTTGCCTAATTCATAATGAATAATAATGCAATATTTTTCTTCTTTTTTTGCCTTTAGAACAAAATGTCCTGTGATGCTGATAGGCTGCACGTAGCGCCACACTTCATCACTGCGTGTCTGAAAATGTGAGGAGAGGGTGAGGAAAGCAGCATGTGCCAGAAAGTGTTGAAAGTAATGGCTGAATCACTGGTATTGATGAACGACCTTATTAAACCCTCACAAATTTGCTCTTGACATTTCTGCTGTGGGGTAGTGAAAATCTTTCTAATTGCACTTTTAATCGATTGAAGCAACAAATCACGGTGGCTACAAGTAACAAATGATCTTTTGATCCTAATTCAATTTATATAAGACACAAAACTGTTTTCAAATGAGTACATGCCAGATATCCAGGCCAAATTAATCAGATAAAATTAAAGGAAATTGTTTTCAACTCTTGCTGTTTTCATGCTGCTCTTGTGTTTGTTTGTTTTTCCTTCCTTTTTTAGACAGTTGGTTCTGCAGGAAGTGGTTTCAGAGTTCAATCAGAGACAGAACTCTTTGACAGTTGTGGTGCATGCAGCTGAACTCTGAATTTGATCTCATATTCACTTAACACATACTATTACATTCGAAATTTGACTAACCCCTTCCAGATATTTCTATGAGAGGAAAGAAGAAAATCCTGCCTTTAGTCAGATTTCACAACTATGGCAGGCAAGGCAAAACCTTTCTCCAAAAATCATGCTTGAACTATTTCCCATTACCTGTGCTGAGTCTGATGAGAAGAGATATCTTCACATTGCTTTCACACTCCATCTGTTTCCCCTCACTGATAATTTGAACATTCTGAGCTCAAGTGTTGGATAAACACTGGCAAAAGTATTTGCTGTTAAAATCAGCAAAGGGTTGGTTCCTGCTGAGGCCCAGCCATCCATTCCCTCAATGAATCCTGTACATAGTCCTAAAATAACCACTAAAATGAAACACCTGCTGTCTCTCATTTTCCTCTGTCTGTCAATGTCAGGTACTGTAATTACATGACAGTCGGCTGCATGTATTTTCCTGAAGATCAGCAATGTTGTTGACAAGAAGCATCACCTTGCCACCACGCTACTTTGCAGTTTCCAAAAAATTCAAAGCATCCCAGACTGGCTACACTTGTTTAAGCTTTCCCAACAGCCATTAAAATAACTGACTGGTATGATGGTCCACATCTGCTGTGTAGCCTGATAACACCATAATGCCTGAATGGATAGGACAGCCTCAGATTATTCTGTCTTTAATCATTCAGGTCCACATTCCGCTCTCTAGTTATGCAAATGGCGGACCAATCATAAAAGCTAATAGGGCAAGGAATGGTAAACCAACTGGCCATAGAGAGGTGAGGCTGAATTTTCCTCAAGGTTTAGGCCTCATTTGGATGCCCACTATGATGACAAAACACACCAACAGAAGCACTCGGTAAATCGCAAGCTTCGGAAATAAAACCGAGGAGATAGTTTTCAAAGTGTCATATTTCTGTGGGTCACACAAAGGCCAGCGTTGCCTTTCATACAACTGACTTCCAACGGGAAAATGGAAAATGTGCAGTACTAGCACCTTAAGCAGTACAATGCTGCATGCTCGTAATACGAGAGGCATTATTTTCCAAAAATGAGACTTAAGAGCCCTGTGAGGGAGCCTGTACTCCCCCATTGTAGAGCAACACAACCTGACAGCTTTGACCTCTGTGCTAGTGTGAGAGTGACTCATTACATGGCTTTCAGTGTTGAAGTCATTTTCACTGAGATACACATCACCAAGATAATCAATAATCTGTGAAGTGGAGCCACATCAAAGCTGGCCTCACAAATTCACAGTCTGTAGTTTCTTATTAGAAGCAAGTCCTACTGCAGCTGCAGACTCTAACTACTGGGTCATGATTTGTTTTGTTTTTCACCTCTTTAGAGAAGTATTACAAAAATAGATGTGAAGAAATTGATTTGCATGTCTTTGAAAAGCCTTTTCACGTGAAAAAACTATTTTTGTGAAATATAATTTCATGTAGCTCAGTTATGTGTTTTCATTATTTTCTCCTTGGTTACCTCAGCTTGTGCAACGGAGAAATGACAATTCACTTTTGATTCTCACTCTGATCTCTGTGGATTATGTTGGAATTGATGCAGTAAGAAATTAATCCTGCCAGCACAAGGTGAAATTCTTCTCTTTTTTTTTTTTCTCTCAGAAATACATACTGCATGTGTGTGTGTGTGTGTGTGTGTGTGTGTGTGTGTACTTGTGTGTTTGATGAGTACCGGACTCCAGCAGGGTCTTGGTGGTCTTGGTGGACTCACTGGAGGCAGAAGCCACAGCTGCAGCTGCCGTCTCCCATCACATTTCCCCTGACAGGTGTGAACAAAGGACCCAGAGAAATGTCACTGCAGCGTTTTTAAGTCACTTGGACACTGTTTGCATTCAGGAATGAAACTGCCTTTGCACATTATGCAAATCATATTGACAGCATATCTAATGCTTTTATTAGGCTAATTATGCCTAAGGTCAAATCTGTTCATAGCAGAGGATCAGTACCTATTTAAACCAAGTGTCTGGGAGCATTTGAGTTGACTGAAAGGTTAGCTAACGCTTAATGTCTTAAGACAGCTTATCATGTAGCACTTTGTTTCTGTGAAAAAAATAGGTGTTATTGATTTCTGTCTATGACATGAGCACCAGTCATGATCAGTCAGGGACCGTCTTTAATGTTTGGCACAACAGCAGTAATGAATAGAAAAGAGAGGGAAAGGTGTGTTTTAGAAGATTTGTTCTAAAAAAAAAATGGTTTCAATTTAGGATATAAATTTCCCTGATGTTTTAAAACATCCACAGAACTCTCTCTGTCTATCTCTCTCCATCATGTGAAAGTGTGATGAAAGAGAGAAGATGTTAATCATAAATGGAGGAAAAGTAGAACCATAAAGATAAGATTCATCCTCGGTGGATATACTCTGTTGTCAGGGTTGAAACCAGGCACATGTATATTTAATAGGCTTGAGCTGCAGCAAAGTATTTAGCAGCAGGCCATATTAAAGATATATAAAGCAGCAGAAAAGGTTGTGTATTCTAAATGAGGTAGCTTTCTTTAGGTCAAAAGGTTAAATTGTTGTAAAGATGTTCAAAACCTCCTTTGCTTCAAGTCTTTGATACCTCCTCCTATAGACTGTGGAAGCCATGTCATTAGTTAGAATGAGCTTCCTGATCTGACTACAGCTGATCTGACAATTAGTCACAAACCTTTGCACTAGCTTGACTCAGCTGCCGCAGTGGTTGAAATTTCGGATGTGTGACAGTCAGTGAAGTGCACAGACAAAACAAGAAATCCAACCCTAACTGAGGATGAGATCTCAGACTTCATAAATCTGTCGCCTGACCTGTCTTTATGGCCAAAACTATTAAACTGTACAATTTATGACATTCATTCTTTAGCCAGCTGATGCAGGTAATATAGAAAAACTTCCAATGTGCAGTAGAATGAGTAAAGGACATTTTTACGCCCGAGACAAAAAGGGAAAAGCGTGGTCCCCTCCCAGTATAGAGCAAAATCCCCAAAGTCCTCATTACCACAGGCACATCCTTATTGCCATGGGCACTCATAGACACAGTCTATCTGCCATCAGACAGATGTTTAACAACGGCTTTGTCAACCTGGTTGTTGCACTACAGCACATGGCCTGTAGTGCAACAACCTAAGGACATGTTGTACTAAGTCAAAATCAAATGCAATTGAAAGGATAAAATAAATATTAGTGTTCTCTTGGAAGAGTACTCCAAGCTCAAGAGAAGAGTAAATATTAGCGATAAGGAAAATGCTATGCATTTGATGATCTTCTACACTTTCACCTAGACAATAGAAATCAATCAACAATGCAATTCAGTGGGAATGATGCCTTCCTTATAAATAACACCGAAGACTAGAAGAGACTTTTGTTTTCTTTGTCCTCTTTTCTTCTGCTGAGTGTTTTCAGTTTGAAATACAAAGCTTGAAGTCATTCTGACAGAATTATTTTGGTTACAGAACCTTTGGGCCCATTACAAAAACTATTATGTAGATCAGCCTTGGGGAATTTATTTCCACATTGTGCGTTTGGATTGTGACACGCCTGGCCTCCCATTTCATTTACCCATACAAATAAGCCTGCCAGTCCAAACACTTTAAAGTTGCGGAGAAATTTTTTAGCACATTTCACTGAGAGACTTGTTTTCTTTTATATTTTTTTCCAACCAAATTTTCTCTAAATGTTATACTGATAAAATTGCTGACCCCCCACCAACATCCCTCTTCCACAGACAGGCACACACTCACTCACACACACCACTACACTGCAGACAAAGCATGAAAATACAATGATTATTGCTGTCAGGAAAAAAAAATGTTTTAACCTCAGATTTTCAGTCATTTCCTGTTTGAAAGATCTTTTTTAAAAAAAAAAAAAAGCTTCAGTGCTGCTGTTGTGTGATATGGTGAACATCATTTAGATTTGACACGGCAAGACAAAGACACACACATACAAAAACCCTTTTATTGGATGACTCACATCCCTCCTGGCTCATGTGGACTTTTTATACACTGTTGTTCTACATGTGCAAATTCACTGTTTATTGGCAGGAAACCTCAGACCAGTACATGTGTGTGCAGTAGAGCAGAATTAGATTACAAGTCTGCTGCACACTCCTTTGCTTTCACTGATACCCTCGCTATGGCTCCTATACTGCACTTGCAAACATGAAATACTCTATTTATCTTTTTAAGTAGCTGCTGTACAATACTGCTGATTTTTTGTCTCCTTTTAAGCCGTAAAACAGAAAATCTGTAATAGCTCTCACTGCTGATAAGTGATGTCCCAGTGCAGCCATAACAGATTTTACTGGGACAGGGGGATGCTGTCAAAAATAATCAAATTTGCATAAAAATCCTGAGAAAGATGACAACTTTAAAGAGTAGGCTGCTGCCACAGCTGGTTCAGCTTTTTACTTCCCCATAATGATGAACAATAACAGCCTGACAGAAAAAAAGGAAAATATACCGTGAAATAAATGAATAGATGAAGGAAAGTTGGCATTTGAAAAATATTTGGTCTAGAAAGAGATCGCCCAGGAAACAATGTCTGCTCAACACACAAGGCACAGGCTGTTTTACTCATGACATAATGCTTCAGGAAGAGTGCAGCTACAGTGCCAACTCCCAGGTTACACTGCATGTGTTTTGTTGTATCAAATAAAATAAAAAAAGATGATATTTCAGTCTGTCTGTTGTTATACAGCAAAGGTGCTTGAATGGGAACTGAGTGCATGAATAAATCAGATGCAGCTGGGGGACAGACTTTTGCTGTAAAAACTGAGTTTTAAAAGTTTTAAAATGATGTTTAAAATAATATGTCTTAAACATGCGTGTACTTCACTGTTTCTGTTACCTCTGCGTTGTTATTTTTATGAAATTCACACCTCCTCTGTTCAGTGGCTGTGAAGAAGACAGCCCTTTAAATGTGAGGGATAGTTCAGGCGGGTCTTAATTGTTGTATAATTAACATAACAGCATATGGGTGCAAGCTTGGTTTTCATAAATACACTAAAAAATAGAAAGTACTTTGGTTGAATACTCCCATCTTCAGTTTGATGCAGTGAGTGAGTGTAACTTAAAAGCCCACATGGAAAACCAAGACATTACCATTCATTGTTTTGCTAATTAGAGGGTAGTTGGTGTGTCTTGATGAACTAAAGTAATTAGTCATAGATTTATGTTCGGACGTCTGTTGAGACAGCAGTTTCTAACATCTACTGAAGGGGATTATTGCCTTTGTAAGGAAGCAAAAGAAGAGGAGACTTGTTTCTAATGTCATCTAATAGAATATACAGTTTCAGATACCTTCAGAGCAGGACAGTGGGACACAACAAGGACATGTTCCACTGTGAACACCAGTGTTATAACAGAGTAGAACATTATCTAACTTTTCAAACTGCCCTTGACAAGGACACCGAACTGCCCCAGGGGTATCACACCAGTTACTTTAGCACTCTGACCTTTGTGATTAAATGTACACGTTTCAGATATTCTTGCCTACAGAAGAGTCTATGTCAAACTGGACCTGTTGAGGTTTCCCAATTAAAATTACACTGCATGTCAAGGGTAGTAAGTTATTTTTGTTCTACCGCAATAATGCTTTGCTATCAGGGATGAAACCAGTTATCATTCACTTACTGTATCATCAGATTGTTCCTGCTTCAACAGGGGAGGTAAATGAAATAAATCAGCGGGGGAAGGACACATTAATGATAGGGCTGTGGAGGAGTGCTCCCACACAAATAGAACACAACAGCTCTCACTGCTCATTTGTAGTTTGCTGTTAGTGAATTGTTGATCCTTTCACTGGCATTCTTGAAATAGGACATTACATCTGCCCTCTAAACAAACGCCTGTTGAACAAGAGGGTACTCAGCAGAGAGCAGAATTTGGCCATAAGGCTTAAAAATCTTTCCAGTTAGCTGGATAGAATAGATTATCCTAAGTAATGTTTGTTGTGGAGGTAAAGGTCATGAGTGTATCAACATAAGTAAACCACACAATGAATGTCTTTCCAATTTTCCCACTGCTTTTACAAATACAGTTTACTATCACAGACAAAGAAACACACAGACAAGCAAACATACTTGGATGGCTGGATGGATATATGCAAATACATAACCTTTCAGGAGGCAGTACTAAGTATGTAGAGTATATGGTGCTGAGTATAAGGTTATCTCTGTAACTTTGCAGCAGGTTGCAGCAAAGTGTTGTGCAAACATTAGGTGGATCTACAGATCATAAAAATCTCACAACAGGCATTTCCTTTTTCAAAACCTTATTTAAAGTAACTTTTGACCTGACAAAGATGAGATTTAAAACAAGAAATACAATTTCTTTGGCTTTATGTTGTTTTCTATATAAAGAGTTTGAATATTTCATTATGACAACATTTAGTCAGGCAACTATGCAATAAATGCTGAATGTACAGTGTTAGTATCCCAACATAGGTATTCTCATACTGCAACCCTCACAAGGTAGCAAAATAAATTCCAGTTTTATCTGGGGTGACCTAGATAAAACTGGAATTCCTGCATCACATTTCAGAGGTAACATTAAGGACCATTTGTGAAAATTGTCCTCTAGGTGAAGATAAGGGAGATATATCCTTATTGGAAGTTAAATGAAAGCACCCACACTGTATCCTCGTATAGCTGGCACTGAGAGGTGATGCTGCTGTAAAGTGTGGATGAGAATGAATTGTTTCATTTGACTCTGGCCAATATGTTTGCAGATGAGAATAACACTATGGGATAAGGTGCATTATTTTGATATTAGCTCTTTGCTTTTCTGCTCTTCACCATCTATTCTTGGCCATCTCAGGAGAGTCTTGTCTTTGACTACCTTCCCAGAAAAGATGAGGTTCAAGTGTTAAACTGTTGTGACAGCTCAACAAGCTGTTGAAACTGTAATATTGTTAATGATCCTAATGGCATAATCCTACCCCCCCCCCCCCCCCAAAAAAAAATACACACTAAATCTGTCAGTGTTCTATGTTTGGATCTTAAGTTTAATCAAAATGTATTTTAACCTGATACACAGTAATCACCACCCTCACTGCAGCAGAATTGTTGTTACCCAAAATATACATACTGTACCTGGATGTTGGCTACTGATTTCATGGTTCCACTGTCAGTCAGTACAACAACATCTCATAAAAAGCATAACTCAGTTACACAAAAAGAGACAGTTTTGTGGCACATTGCAATATGTGAACAATAGCATAATCAGACATTTAACTATATTGTTCTTCTTCACCAACGTTCAGTCAGTGAGTGAATTATATGGAGGTTTGAGTGCAGAAGGAAGATCCTATTCAGCTCCACAGGAACTTGTCGAGTTTGACTCAGAATCACCAACAGCAATTTCAGAAGAGCAGGTGTTTTTACACTAATGTTACAGAAACCTTTAAAGAAAACAGCATGCTTACTTTGAGGAAAATCAAGATTTAAAATAATTTTGTCTTTAGTGTGGCTTGAGAGGAAATACATGCACAGTATGCACCTCATTCGGTACACGTAGACTAAAAACATGCTGAATAAAAGAAGAGGATAAAAATGATAATTATATTATAGCTGTACCCCAAGGGGACAACCTCAAGGGGACAACGCTATTAACATTTCTTAAATATCTTTAATTCATTCTTGTCTGTCGAGGAGAGGAGAGTCAAACCTGATGTCAAGCAGTCCTCATTTACTATTTTGATTTCAGGGCTCTCTTCACTTGGCTTTAAGCAGAGGCTCTGTAAGTTTCACTGCACAAATTAGGAGTGCAACTAATCATTATTTTCATTCAACTTTTCCAGAGCCCAATGTGAAGATTGTTGTGTTTTATCTCACCAGCATTTTCAGTTTAGTATGGTTTAACACAGCAGAAGCAGAAAATCCTCCTCTTTATAGAAAAGCAGTTGAAATTGTTGACTTTTAATTTTCTTTTGATTGCTGAATTAATCAAATAATCGTTTCAGGACTAACACAAATAAACAAATTTGATTTTACAAATTTGTGGAACTGATTACCCTGTGATGGATGAACATCATCATTTCCAAACAGTGACTGTCTTGAACATTGTTAATAGATATTTTCTCTAAACTGCAGACATCTGAAGCTGGTCCATTATGAGCACAGTATTCTGGTAGTAACTGGAGAGTTGTAGGTGAAACAGTGCAGCAGCCCAAATCTCTTTCAGTAAGGGCTGTTAGTTCCTTTTGATTTGTGTTTGGCCGCCTGTCACCCAAACCCATTCCCTGAAATCACATCACTATAATGGTCTAATCAGCACTTAACGAGCCATGTTACATAAAATCAATGCACCCTTCCATTTGAGAATGCAGAATATTTGGAGGCGCTGATGAAGGCTCGTGGAAGGGGCAGGGGATGCTGTCGATAAGGTGCTGCAGTCATTGGACAGACAGGCCTGCTGAGAGCGGAGGATGCACTTGCCCTCTAAGTTCAGTGATCCTCCTGAGATCCAAGCTTTTACAGCAAAATCCTTTGTTTTGCTGACTAATCGTGTATTGATTTTAACATGTTGTTAAGCCCAAATAAGGTTGTCAGGCCACTGCCAAACAACTCCTCTACCTGTAGAGGCTCCCAGAACAGAGAGCTATGTATCTCCCGTTAGAAACACCATTTGACTTCTCTTCTTGATTTATTACATGTTGACTGTAAACAGGATAACGTTTTACTTTAGGGTGTTTTTTCTTAGTTGCGCAAGAATTTTATACAGACAGCAGAGCAAGCTGTTTTCACCTTGCTTCGTGCATACATTGCCTTGTGATTTGTGTGGGATGGTGTGTATCTGTAAAAAGATAAATACACGCGACACGGCATCAAGCATCTCTCCCACACGCAGGTCGTCATGGGATGTGTCGAGCCTGCAAAAGAGGGGAAATTACAAATCAAGTTACAAATGAACACCGTGGGTACCTCAGCCTCGCTGTTCCTATCGATGCGTAGAAAACAGTTCCTGGATGCAACGTGAATTCACTGTTGCGCTGGACTGTCTGCTGCCAGTGAAAGCCAGCAGGTCCTTTGCATTACTCTTGATAGAACTGCAGAGAGAACATAACAATGCCAGCTTGTTTCCATTTCAGCAGACCTTGGAGCCGCAAATTAATAATATCCTGGAGGCAACTCAGGGGTAAAGGCATAAATCTACAGTCGGTGGGGATTTGGAAGGTGAGTGCAAAGTGTCATGGAGCTACAGCGCTACCTTGTGGCAGAGTAAGATATTGCATAATGATCCTAAGGAGAGAGTGAGAAAGCAGTTCTCATATTTCATTTGCTCTAATAATGCATACAATTAATTTTGATACATTTCCTTAAGGGGTAGTTTATTATTCTGTTGTTTATTGTTTGTTTTTAGTTATAAAACTAAAAATAAACAACGTGTAGTTTTATTATTTCTCATGATGGGTGAATTGAGTAGGTCTGAAGGTCACCATGTTTCAACTTTGCTCTGAAGACACAGAAACATATGGTACACACATACATGACCTTAGCAAATTTCCCATTATATTTTGCCCTCTTTGTCAATGAATCAGAAAATAGAATTGTTCTGCTCCCGATTAAGATGAGACCATGTGCATAATTGCTCCATCCACGCTGGAGATAATTAATATCAATGACCCTGCTGACTTTTCAAATGCATCATGTTGGGTTTAATGATGATGTGTCATAAGCAGCCGGAGGTGGAGACACCCAGCTCTGCGCTTGCTGCCAGACCCAGACCAGGGGCTCCAGAGCTGACAGGCGAGACCAGGTGAATAATTGTCTATGGCATCTTATTACATTGCTGGCATGATCTGATTTACTCCAGCAGCAAATGGTGGGAATAGACCAAGTGTCATTGTGGGTATTGAATTAACAAGGTTTATGCACAAATGGACCCCACACTGACGGCAGATACCTCATACAAGATTTCCATGTGGTCGTGATAGCTGTTCTGCTTGCTTCATTACACTGTTCAATCACTCCACATGTGTTGTGTCCTATTGAAATTATATTTTACATTTCTCCCTGTATCCAGAAAGGAGCTGGGTCTGTGGCCTTTTGTATTAAATATTCTGCCCAGTGGACCTGATGAGCGGTTTTAGCATGCATTCAAAAATTTGTCACATTTTTACACAAAGACACAATGTCCGCCTTTCCACAGATTCTCTGCATGGTCACTGCTGATGTAGGCAGTGACTAGAACATCAGAATAGTAAATGCTTTTTACAGAGCAGAGAACAGATACAGTTAAAAGGTAAAATCATGTATGTTTTTCTCCTCTCAAGCAGACTTGAATGATTTAGTTTTTAAAAGTGATGACGTTTGCATACCAATCTCCTTTTGACAACACTCACAGTTTGTTTTTAATGAATATTTATCTAGTCAATATTTCCTATTATAAAATAGGAAATATATAAAATATTCATAAAATATGTGCAATACAAAATTGTCAAATTGTGGTATTATAACCCTAAACATCTGATTTTTTCTGTCATCTGTTTTTTTCAGCTCTGTCAATAAAACTTCCTTTCCCTTCTAGAGCATGAAAGGGCTGCTGTTAGAAACCGAAATCTGATTGGTTCAGCATCATCCATGTGACTGAATTGGACGAATGGTGAAAGACCCAAACAGGAAGTGTTACTGTAAGAGAAGTGGCGCGACGTGAAAGTCAAGGCGAGGCAAAACGTAATTCACCTTTAAAAAAATACCATTAAATATGTTTTTTGTATCTTCACGTTGCCGCAGCGTGTTGTGCTTGTAGTGGTGTTTGTGTCGGAGGGAGCAGCGTTTTCCCCACAATGCTTCAGGCTGCAGCTAAAACGCTTTCTGCTGCATCAACCACTTCAGTGTTCTCACGGCGAGTATCGTTATGTATTCGACATTATTGTAAGAAGACACCAACGAAACTAAGAGTATCCGAAGCACTTTCAGGTGCCGAATTGGGAGCAAATGTCAAAGTACAGGTAACGTTAACCCGTTTTTTTAGAATATAGTATGACAAGAGGATTCCTGCAAACCATTTACTACTGAATTCTTCCTTAATCTGCTTCTGAACCAGGGATATGTAACCGTACATGGACTATATCCTGCACAAATACACTGTACATGAAAATTTGTGTCCAATTAAAATCATTCCAAAATTTGGACACCATGTTGATTTTTGAAATGAATAGAAGTAAATACAACCGCTTCAGCAAAGATATTTAAAACAAGCTATTCTTCAAATGGGACTGCTCGGTTACTTTATATTTCAAGAACTTCACGAACAGGAAATTTATAGCACCAGTAGAGGGAAGAATGGATTTCATTAAATATCAAGAATGTCAGGGAGGGTTACACAGTGCTAATTATTAAGTACTCCCCAAACTTGCTCTCAACATTTGAGGAAAGGTAACTTTTTAATTTCTGTTTTGTTTCACTTCAAAAATTAACAAAATATCTAATTTTCCCAGCGGTGACCAAATGTCTGGAGACAACCGTGTACATTTAGCTGGCATTTTATGGAGCAAGAATGAGGAATGAAATTCTTAAATTACCAACATCTCAGTTTATGAACATTGCTTGCAAGCAAAAAGAAAATATTTCTGTGTCGCTAGATGGAACAGCTCAGTGTAGTTTGATTTGTCTCTCTGTTGCAGGGATGGGTTCGCTCTGTCAGACCTCAGAAGTCAAATCTCTTTTTCCATGTGAACGATGGGAGCTCTTTGCAGTCATTGCAGATTGTTGCTGGTTCAGAGCTGAGTGATCCGTAAGTGCTTTTGTTTCTCTAAGTATAAAGGGTGTGCATACATAAAATTCTCTTGACTGTCTTCAACTCTTTTCTTTTTTTCTTGTTAAGATTGCTCACGTTTGGTAGTGCTGTTGAAGTCACAGGTGTTCTCAAGAAAAGTCCACACCAAAAACAGCCAGTCGAACTGGAAGCAGACCAAATCCATGTAGTTGGAGAATGTAATCCTGTAGTAAGGAAGATTGTTCTCTCAAATCTTCCACATACAGACTCGCATTTACACCTCATCTGTGTTATAACCTTTTTATGTCTTCATTGTATAGGAAATGTAACTCAATATTGTTGCTTTGCCTTTCAGGATTTTCCCTTTAAAATCAAAGAGAGACACGGCCTTGAGTATATTCGCCAGTTTCCTCATCTCAGGTGTAGAACAAATGCCTTTAGCTCCCTGCTGAGAATTCGAAGTGAGGCCACAACAGCAATTCACTCATATTTCAAGGTGAGGACATCAATGGATTAAAGACAGTGAATTATTAATAGAAAGTGCAGAGTAAAACTTTTCTATATTTATTTGTTTGTTTGTTTTCAGGAAAATGGCTTTGTGCAGGTTCACACTCCAATCATCACCTCAAATGACTGTGAAGGGGCAGGGGAGCTCTTTCAGGTTGAGGTGAGTATCTAAAGATGTGCTTACAAATGTTCTTAAAGTTAAGATACTGTGCTGTAAACGTATCATTATGTCTGTGGTTTATATTTGGTGTCACCTCCAGTGTGTGATGTGAACAGAGGGATTAATGATACTGTTTGAAACCTCAAAGCCTCTGCTTTTACCACAGCCGTCAGGCCCAGAGTTTGATGAAGATGAGAACTTTTTCTCTGTCCCTGCCTTCCTGACTGTGTCTGGTCAGCTTCATTTGGAAGTGATGTCAGGGTGAGATAAAGTACATGAATTATATTTTTTAGTGATTAGCCACATAAGTTGTGCCTCAGTGGCACGTGCACTGAAGTACATTTCTCACTGTGCCTTGTCACTCATGCTCTTGCAGGGCTTTTTCTAAGGTCTATACATTTGGACCAACTTTTCGTGCAGAGAACTCCCAAAGCAGACGCCACCTGGCTGAGTTTTACATGGTGGAGGCCGAGGTCTCCTTCACACAGTCCTTAGAGGATCTCACCAAGGTAAACCATGTCATTGTCCTCAAATACAGTATTGCTCTAATATCAAAATAGCACATTGGCTAATGTGTTAAAGCTTGTTAACTGATTTTCACTGAACATATTTCTGTGCATACAGTAAACTGATTTCTCACCTTTCTGAAAGCCATTGTGTTATATTCATTTTAGCATGCTATGAAAAAAATGACACTTACGTTATGTGACTTTTAAAGTTCTTGTGCAGAGTTGCTTGGGAGAACTTTAATTATTAAACTGGGCCCACTCCTTAGGTCATGGAGGACATGTTCAGATCTGCCACGGAGCATGTCTTGGCTCACTGTACAGAGGAGGTGGATTTGTTTCACAAGCATGTGACTCCTGGACACAGGGTAAGTCCTGAAGGACACTTATTTAACTTGAGTACATCACCTGGGTCCTTATACCAACCAGCCACAAATTCATCTGACTTCAATGTGATCTCAGCTTACATTTTTTTCTATTGCACCCACACAATCTAAGGACACTATAGATGCTATGGTGAAGAAGAAGTTCCCCGTGTAAGTCTCTGTTTTTCCAAACATGGCATATAAAATTAAAGCAGATAATAAATAAAGGCAAATGTTGAAGGCCCCGAATGAATGGTACCATCTCAATCTGCTTTTAGGATTACCTACAGTGAGGCTATAAACATCCTAAACCGCAGCCCTCAGAAATTTGTCTTCCCAACAGACGTAAGTGGCGATGATTTTACGTTCTCTTGATATCTACCTCTACTGTATGGTTGGTACTAACACTGTCATTTCACGGTGCTCCTTGTTAACCTTAGCTCTTCTTTTCTACAGTGGGGTTGTGACCTTCAGACAGAACATGAGAAGTACCTGGTGAAACATTGTGGCAACATTCCAGTCTTTGTCACTGATTATCCTTACGATCTTAAGCCTTTTTATGCAAGAGACAACCAGGACCGTCCTCAGCATACAGTAAGACGTGGTTACACTGTTAAAAATGCCAAGTGAATCAATATTTAACCACTCAGTTCCCTCGTTGTAATGTCAGTTGGGTTATCGCAGCGATTTGCATATCTGATCTGACTGTGACTGTGTGTTTGCAGGCAGCTGCAGTGGACCTTCTGGTGCCAGGAGTTGGAGAACTCTGTGGGGGCTCATTGAGAGAGGAGAGGCTGGATCTGCTGAGGGCTCGGCTGGAAGAGTAAGAACACATATGAGGGGTATTAGAAGGCCTGTGCTAAGATATTTAGAATATGGTTTCTGTATCTGTTCAGTTGCTTTAAATTCATTCACATCAATCATAATCCCGATGGTGTCACTCTGGGCTAACTGCGGCGTTGCACAGGTGTTGCAGTGGCTGGTTAAAATAAAAAGCAGTTTTCTGAGTAACATCCCACAACACATCAAACATCTTTCCAACATCCAACATTTGACATTTATATTGCATATATATTTATTTACATTTATGTATTTATATTATTCATTTATATAGAAGTACATAAGTGGACAAAAGGCAACATCAGCTCAATGCGCTGGTGAATTTACCTGTTTATCTAAGTCCAACCCTTACACGTCCAGCACCTGTTATCAGGGTACACTCAGTGAGCATCAGAAGAGAAAAACTACAACGACAGTTGGTTTTGTTATTTACACATGGATTGATAATACAGGAAAATTGTACAGGAGAGATTTTATTGTAGGTTTTGAGTTTATGTTTTGACCAAAGGCATACTTACATTAATTATCATACTTTTCCAGGGTTGGATTAGAAGACACCTACAGCTGGTAAAAAAAAAATTATTTAAGTTAACAACATTTTAAAAGAAACATCCTTACATATAAACAGAGTTCTAATGATATTTGTATTTATTTGCAGGTACCTGGATTTGAGACGTTTTGGCTCTGTCCCTCATGGTGGCTTTGGACTGGGATTTGAGCGATATTTGCAATGTATTCTCGGTGTTGACAACATAAAAGATGTGATACCGTTCCCTAGATTTTCCCATTCTTGCATTCTATAAAGCACAGTTTGAGCCCGGTAGATGTTTTTCAAGTCAGTGAAGTCTGCGTTTGCTGTCTGGCAAACATCAAATAAATATGATATTCAGCATTGTTGTAAATTTTTATTACTTTATTGGTGTGTAAATATCATTAAAAATAATTACTAAAATGTATCTGCAGGTGTAATAGGGTATTTGAAACTATAAATCCTCTTTCTCTAAATGGAATTTATTTTTAAGCTCTCCTCGGTTGTGCATGACGTTCCTACAAACACACAGACTATGATAGTGGAACAGTGGATGAATGAAATTTGTCTTTCTCTGTGACTTCCCGAGGAAGTGGTTAGTTAATTATCATATTATATCTGGTTTACCTTTTCAACTTCCACATTTAAAAACTTGATTTTCAGTAACTGTCAAGTATTTCAGCTCTCCACGAGATGGTGCTTTTTCCCATTCCATCCAACTGAGAAAATGCGACTCGTGTACTCAGTCCACAGCAGCAGCTGCTGATTCTGTTAATTAAATCATCTGTTGTTTTTTTGTTTGTTTGTTTTTCAAAGAACAGATATTTTAAAGAAATCCCCTTCGTTAGTTATGATTGAATCTTCATTATATTTGGTGAGGCATATAACACAAGATTGGTTTTATAATTTGAAATCACATACGTTTCGCTCTTTCAAGTGAAACAGAATTACTTTGACAACGGTTCTACGTTAACGTAGACAGACAGTATAAGTCGATCCTCCATTATTTGAACTCTTCGGGATCTTTAAGCCACTTTGTGGCGAGCAGCTCTCCCATCCTGTTCATCCCAGCGCAGCCCATCCCTCTTTTTGCTCGGTGGGCGTGGTATGAGTTGGGAAAACAAACTGCAGACACCCTTTGATACTTCCTCACCCTGCATCAGTTGAGTTTGCCCGCGGCTCCTCGTCAGCTGGCCGTGCGTAATTCCCCAAGAGTCGAGTTGCGCCTTTTTCCCCCCCCACCAACTGGGGTTTTGCGCCCAGTACCACCAGGAGCGACTGGCAACATCTCCGACTAGCACTACTCTAATTTTTAATCAAATGGGGGGAGCAGACTGCACCAGTGGGAGCCAAACGCCGACAGCACTTTGAACAGGCAAGCCTTCAGGAGCCGACATGTACTAGTGACAGACGGCAGTTGTAGAGCAAGAGGAAACAGCAGATACTGACAAACATGAGCGGCGGAGAAATCATCTTCCAAGGCTGGCTGAGAAAGTCACCACCGGAGAAGAAACTGAGGAGATATGTAAGTGAACGACATTTTCGCTTTGTTTCTCTTTGAGTTTCACTGCTGTAGGAGAAACGTATTTCTCTGGTTTCTTTCTCTTTCAAGTTGCTGTCCTTTGTATTTTATTCATCTGCAGTTCAAATGAGTGGTGTCAAAGTCAGATATTTACAGTCCAATTGCAGCAGGTGCATCCCACCACCATCTGAACCTCTCCTCTCTTGATAGTGGACTGGAAGAGGCACCACATCTTGCTCTTGATTTTGCAAATACTGTCTTAATCCTTTTGGATCTAGAAATGTATGTTTTAAATGCCACGTTTTACATGGAGGGCCACCCACTGTGGGGTCCTATGACAACATGGAGGTAAGCCTGTATAATACCCTGCAGCTGTCTATAATTTTGGCTAAATAGCTCTCAGGCACACAAACACAAACTGCCATTTTGCTTTATCCAATCATGATGAGGTAATGTCTAATCAACTGATGTGACCGGTTTTCATCTTGGCCAAGCAAACTGATGTCTCAACAACAGTGATAACTGGACAGCACTTGAGTGCCTTGATAAGGCTTTATAAGCCAAAGCTGCTAGTCTATTGCTGGGTGCTGGGCAGGGGAATGGTTACAAATCAGATAATAGGATTTATGGAGGCAGATAGAACCATGAGACAATCTCCTGTAAATACAGCTGTCCACTGTTTATGTATGGTGTTGCATTACCAGGCCTCTCCATGTTCCTACTAGCTGACTTTGCCATGATGTCATCTCTCTGTTTCATCTGGAAATCCATCCTTGAATGTCTTCAGATACCCCCCACTCCCCCCTTTGTGCTGTCATTTCCTCATTGTCTTCCACTTAAAGCTGGCTAATGTTTACATAGAGACCACCATGGTCAGTATGGAACAGCAGCTGCAGTGGTACAGAGGAAAAAACTTGCTTTGTTCATAGCAGTACTGTATAAACAACAAGAGCAAAAGCCCTCACAGGGCATAATGTAGCTAACATAATGGCCTTCCTCAAGCAAGAGAGCAGGGAGCAGCCTCTCAGCCCTTCTCACCCTGCTTCTCACCCTGAGCAATAACCTATAAACAACTACGCACACACTCAGTCTCAGCCAGTCTCAGAAAACAGTGTCATGAGATGCAGTGTCCAGAACAGGCAGACTTGTGAGTGCGATAATCTGTCCATCTGAAATTCCTTCCACTTAAAGTCAGGCTACGGACAATCGGGGCCATTTACTCACCAGATTTGCTGTCATCTGACATAGTTGATGTCCTAATGTAGAGGGATATTTTCAGATACTACTTTCACATATTCGCAGACATTCCAGCCTGAAGGTGTACTGCATTTCTCAAGGAACATGGTAGCAAGTTTGATTGGTCATTATATTGGAATGAGCTGAGGAGGTGTAAGGAATTTATTGTTTTGGAGCTCTAACTGACATGCTAACTGAAATGCTACAACAGTTCATACTGCTGTGCCTCTTTTAGAAGATTATTTGCAACAATGAAAAGCTGTTTTAATCCTTAACAACACACTTCCTGTCAATATTCCACCCCTGTCTAACATGTAGTCAGTTCCTAAGCCAGTTAATCAGTAGCTAGTAAAATGATAGGTCATTATATTTTTTTAAAAGGTCTCTTGCGACCTTCCACGGACAGTTTCTAAAATTGTGACGCACAGCTAATCATGTTAAATGTGGTGTAGAATCCAGCACAAGATTAGGAGAGAGTAAAAACTGGTACTACCACTGCAGGTCTGGCATGCAAATCATATGCAAAGTCAGGGAGCAAAACACTTGTGGCAGTTAAAGCCTGGATGCAACCCGTGGTGAAGGCAGGAGACAACATGTTTATGCTCACTAACAAGCATGACTAGTCCCGGTTAAATGTTTTCTAACTGTTTACAAATGTGATTAACTCTAAGCAGTGACTCACTTATTCTACAGCATCTCCTTGCTGCTCAAACACATGATGAACATAAACTTTCTGTGCCCCCCCCAAAACATGTGATAGCAGTGCTATGCGTATTCACTTTTCCCTCGTGCTGCATCTCTGCGAGGGAAACAGTCGCACACTATTGTCTCAGAGCTGCTAAATGAATCGCTTAGTTGGAGTTTATCTCTTCTTGGGGGCCGGTCGAGGCTCCAGAGGTGGGCAGTGTTTTAAGGGTAGATGGGAGTGGCTTGGTTGCTTTTTTTGAACAATGTCCAGAATAAGCAGAAGGAACATGAAAACAACTGACTAATCCAGCACTTACCCAGTGCCTCTTGCATAGTTCTGTTAAGGTTATTTTACTCATCAGTCAGTGGTCGGACAATGTACTCCATCATGTCTGGCTACATTAACTCCCAAACAATCTTTTATTTGTAGCTGCTGCTTAGCTGACAAGCTATCACCTGTCAGATCTATATATTGATAAAATAGATTTGTTGGCCATAGTTTCTTTCTTGACTTGTAATGCAGAAATGAAATAGCAATAAAAGCTTAGCTATTTATAGGAAAAACTGGGTCAAGAAGAGACGATAGGTACATCTCTTTGTGACCCCCAATGTTGACATATGCTTAACAATAAGTCATCTAAATGAATCATGAGTCAATCTTACTTTGCATGCACAATATGAATCACACATGCAACGTGTGACTGTAAACAATTTAATTCCTGTTCTCAGGTCGGGATGAAGCTGCTGTTGGCTAAACCCTCCCATCTGTCCGTTGTTGTATCTGACATCACAAACGTGTCTATTCACATACGGCTAAGCATTGCCACATTCCAGACAGATCATATCGGCAAGGTGATCGCGGCTGCTTCTGCTTTCTCCCACAGCCAGTTTCAAAGGGCTTTACCGTCTTGCCCTTGTGGATGGTACATAAGAGGAGAAAGGAAGAGAGGTGGGGGTAGTCAGTGAGTTTTCAAGGCAGCAGAGCAGAGCAGCAGCAGCCTGTGTCCCAATGTCAGCTGCTGGGTCTGCTGTTGTTTTGCAGAGGGGCTTTGGGAAGTCCTTGCCCTCAGAGGTCAACTGAGAACGCCTCCCAGTTCCTGCTTTGACAGACACCCAGCTCTCAAACAGACATTTTCCTTGTTCCACTTTATCTGTGGGCCCTCATATGGGCCTTTCCCCAGAAGCTACAAAACTGGGGTGTTTATGTGACTGCAGTATCAAAGTCAGATTAGTTTATTATTGTTAGATATGTTCACTTAAAGGGATCCTTGTGATTGACATAAGCCTGCAACCTGTGATAATCTTCATTGGTTAATCTGCTGATTTTAACTTAATTAAATCAGCAAAGTGCCTCATGGAGGTTAAAAATCGCTTTTAGTCTGATTACGTGATTATTTTGTAGCATGAAACTCATATATCATATTATAGTTTCTGTGAACCCAAGGTGACCTTGTTTTGTGCAGTTGGCAGTCTAAAACCTAAACCAGTGTATTCTTACAATGCACAGCAGAGCAGTTTACACAGCAGAGCGTAGACCAACAGTCTTAACCGACATTCATAAAAAATTAACGCATTAAAGTTACAGTTTTTTTGTCACAACATTAAGCTTTCTTCTCCAAACCCAAGTTCATCCATTCATTCACATTCATTGTAAATATCCCGTGGTGGCCTTGTTTGAACCTTTGTCATAATATCCTGTCCTTTGCCATGAACTCTGGTTTAGCCGGTGTGTTTTCTGTCCAAAACTTAATTACTGCACCAATAGCAGATGCCAGACTTCCTTTGGATGGTACCTACAGGAAGTGTTGTGACAGAGGTCTCATGACAGGGAAATAAATTAAATTGGTCTGTGAGTATATAAATGTATTTCCATCTATCAAGACTCTATCAGCTGACCTTAAAATAGTGCCGTTCAGAAGGAAATTAGATCCCATTGATTTTTTTTTTTCTTTTATGCCTCTGCTCTGGTGACAGCCGTGGCCGGAGGCTTTATGTTTTCAGGTTTTCCGTCTGTCCATCCCATTCTCATCAACCCAAAATCTCAAGAACACCTTGAGGGAATTTCTTCAAATTTGGCACAAATGTTCACTTGAACTCAAGGATGAATTGAGTTCATCTTTGAGTTCAGAACTATGGTCAAAGGTCAAAAGTCAAGGTCACTGTGACTTCACTTCCGTCCTACTCTTGTAAATGTGATATATCAGGAATGCCAGGAGGGAATTTCATTATATCTGGCACAAATGTCCACTTTGACTCCACTGATTATAATTTGGTGTTCAAAGGTCAAGGTCACGGTGTGCACACAAAACACATTTTTAGCCACAACTTAAGAATTCACATGGTGGTTGTATAGTATTGTGTATCTTCTGTGCTGCCGGGTTGAAGATGTGTGTAAGGGATCCACATTTTAGAATTTGCTGCAACATCCATATTTGAAGCATTCTAGGGTGTTATGGCTACAACTTGTTCTAACAGAATCAGCTTTATTGGCCAAGCATGTGAACAATATCAGGAATTTGACTCTGTTTTTTTAATTAAATTCCTTCACTACATTGATTGTTTGAGTTTGGGCATACATACTTGTAAACTGGTTGATGGAGACATACAACCACAAGGCCATAATTCTAGTCTCTTGTAATTTGAACTAGCTGTGAGAATGAGAATATCTTTACTTATTTGCTAAGCTCACCAGTACACTATCACCGGGGTGATGGTGCTTAAAATAAAAAAAAGCATGAGTCAGACCACAACAATATGGGTCATAAACCTGATCATAACAACTTCTGGGATTATTCCATTTTTACTTTAGACCCTTCTGTTCATCCAGACATCATAAATGATTACATTTCAGGAAAACATTGTACTTGTGAGACCATAAAGAAATAGTTTATTTATCTATCTACAAATTGTTGTTTGATGATAGTCTAGTCTGACTATAACAGCAGAGTAAAATGGCCACTGATCCCAGATACAGCATATGGTTTGTTTCATGTCCACCCAGGTATGTGCTTCTACTTCTACTTTATCAAGGGCCTAACACACCTCCTAAATAGAGTATTGATGTGTAGTTTAGTGTGTGGAGGATTGAGTCGGTATGCTTTTTGGCTTCCTACTTGGCAGCATATGAAGACATAAAACTGAGAATGATGTAAAAAGTCATTAAAAATTTCAATATTTTTAGTAAAAACAGAAAACAGTTTCAGTTTATGTTCTCAATGCCCGTGTTGACATCTGGGGTTTCAGTTTGAGGTTCCTGCTTCGGTCTTGTTCTGTGTGGCAGCTGAAAAGGTCGTTGACAACTATCAAATTTTCTTTTTTGGCATTTATTTACCCAGGGATGGTTGACTGAGCACAGTTGCTCTTTTTGACCGACGCCCTTCTTTACATTCAGAACTGTTACTCATACCTGAGAACTTCCTTGGCCTTTTTCACGCCCCCCTGAGCATGTCTGTTTGACCAGGTTCAGCTTAGATTCACCATGATAGTAGGTGGCGATGGATGGGATATATCTAAATATGTTAGAGGAAATGTCTTGAAAGCAGAATGTGGTATTTCCCTCTTTAAAGCGTATTTGTACGTAGTAATATTCATATGTCTTAGCAGGCAGAACCTTAAGGGGTGGGCGTTTTCTTTGTGGCAACATGACTTAAGTAAAACGTGAAATGTGCCTTGTGTCATAAATAGTGTTCTACACAATAGGGTTGTGATTTGATTAGCCCTTAAAGTTGTCACTCACGAGGATCAAAAAATAAAAACAAAATACCAGTGCTACAGACATTGCTAGATATATACATACATAAACAGGAAAAAGGAAACTGTAATTATTCTGGTAAAATGTGTGTGCGCAGTATATTTGTCAGTTCGTTGGTATGAGGCCTAAAAATATGTTATTGGTAACAGGACTAGATTTATTATTAACTCTCATGGAAGGTATGAAACACACGGTAGAACTATAATGAAATGGCACTGACCAAAATGACCATGCAATCTTGGGTTTCAAATTTTGATAGTGTGCTTCCCTTGAAAATGTCCTATGCACTTTAAAAACAGTCCATCAGTTGTAACTTGCTCACAGCCCTGAGAAGTTGAGAGCTGACAGTCACTTTGGTCTTTGTTTGATCCAGCTATGGACACTGTGTGACTTTTGTAAGCAGGTGCATCATAAAATATAAATTTGACTTTACAGTTATCATGAGTAGTATACTTGAAATGGAATTACAGAATTATTGTTAGAATTATATATATACACAGCCAAAATTGAGGTGATAAGATTAGCTGTCTTTCATTTCATGTGAAACACTTAGACCTGATGTGATAATGTGTAGGAGTTAGAGATATGTAAACAAAGTTCTGGCCCTTTGGCTGGGATTGTGGTACAGGTGGTCATAGTAGTCAAATGGAAAACAGACATGAACATGCACGGGTTTCCTTGAATAGCACTAATAAATAGTCTGATTAAGGAAGCAGTGACACAGTGGAAAAAGCAAGTGTTTACATGCTATATTTAAATCAGTTTTCTCACGAAATCTTCTAACCATACAAGTAGCTAAGCTGATGAAAGTGAATTGCATCTTAATAATAAGATTTTTTTTTTTATTAAACTATGTCTACGTAGTATCAACATTGCTTAAATTAGGGAATTGTTTCTTCCAAAGATCCAGACAGTGAATCACTGTACTATAGTTGTGGGAACTGAAATTTCCTACAGCTGAAACTCAGATAAGAATAAACTCTGAGTCATGCAGCCAGAGTACAAATGCAGACTTCACCAGAACACAGTAAGACAAAATAGGACAATATCATCTACAATCAGCATAGACAACGACAGCGATCACTGAACTGTGTGAGTCCAAGGTTTTCAGGTGACATAATTGATATGAACACTACTGAAGGTTTGGCTGATGTGTGTGTCATCTGAGATAAATATCATGAATAGTATATTTAAAATGTAAATATAATTTCATAAAATATTTTTAGAATGCATCAATCAGTGATTGATTACAATTGACCTTTGAATAGACGCATTTTCATAAAGTGAAAATATCCAGGTTGCAAAATCTCTATTCCATGCCCTATTTATTACTCATTTTGACATTACTAATGAAAACTACTCTATGTACTGTGTGGACTGTGGACTTTATGTGCTGGTGTGCTCCAGCTACATGATGTGTTTTCAGTGTATTTGCTAACGTCATGGTGCACACAGCTGGGCGAGGAGAGTAGCCTCATAGGAACTGTGACGTTAGAGCTGGAGCGATGGTGCAACAAATTAAGGTGCTCAGGTCAGATTTTCCCCTTGAATGTAAATGTTTCTACTTTGTGGTTCCCCCTGTTTTAATTGACGTGTTCTATCTGCTGGTGTGCATCTGAAATCACCCCCCAATACCCACACATGTATGAGCTGCAGCAGATGGCAGAGGCAGGGGAAGTGACACAAAGAGTTCTGATTAAAGATAATGCTCCCCGTTAGTCAAACTGTCAGGGGGCGGGCCCAGGCTTTTGCTGATAGGGAGGCATGGCAAGAGATTATTCATTTTCTTAATGGTGGAAGTGTTCAGCTGCGAATTGAGGCTGATTATATTTACTGAGGGCTTTTGAGAGGTTGTTTTTCATAGGATGTGCTGCAGATTTCGCAGATCATTGCCCCCATGAAGTGAGTGAATGAGGACTGTAGGTACCAAACGCAGCATCCCTTTTCATCATCATCACACCTGTAGAATGGAGCTTTCCATCACAGTCATATGATGGCTTTGTATGTGGAATCATATTTGCTATAATGCCATGAAAGCTGAATCACATCAGGCTCTGCTCTGCGTGCACTAAATGGGTTTCAAAGCTGACATCTTGTTTAAAAGGAGAATGTGAACTTGGCAATTCCACACATGAGGGAAACATCAAGAGTTAAGTGTTTCTACCCCCGTGAGGACCCTGTCTGTCTTGGCGCTCCATGGCTAACCTCCCACCTTTTTTATTAACACACAAGAATTTATGGGCGCGTTTGGGTCTTATCTTCATGTGTTATGTCTTGCAGCTGCCAGCCTTTAAAGGTCAGTGTTTTGACTATTGGGAAACCTGAGCAGTTTGATTTAAATTGCAGCAGCGTTCTAATGCTAATCTGTTGGACTTGCCCGGAGTTTTAAACTATCAGAAACTCTGTTTAACATCTTTTCATGTTTACTTCTCTGGGTACACGGATGGGACAGAGCCATGTCCAACCCAGGGGCATCTGGATCTCTTCACTACTTGAGACAGATAATGGGTTGGAGTTGCTGAAAATGCTAAATGGCCACATACTGTTGCCACACTGTTGGACTCCTGCTTTGTTTGCAACCTGAATTTACTGGAAATGCTCCAGAAACGTGCATTATAAACTTTGTCTGGGACAGATGTCTGGTTAGCATCTCACTCAGAGCCAAGATGTGGAGCTCTGTGTAAACTGTAAGATGTACAAGGAACTTCCCCTTGCTCTCTCATGTCCATTTGTGGTTTATTTAAACTTTCTGTTACATAAACCGATGTCACATAGGTAAATACAGATACGTGACACCTGTCAAGCACACAAAAGAAGACAAACAGATTTTCGGTGGACTATTTGGCTCCTACATGAGGGGTTAAGCATCCTATTGTTCTGTTTTTCGTGATTTTTCATGGAGAATTTTCTCACTTCAGATGTAAAATATTCTTTAAATGTAACTGGAGTGCGTTCGCTCACTGGCTGAAACTCCCATCTGTTCCTGGAATGTGAGCTGACGTGTGACCCACTATTGATTAGGACTAGATAATCAGGGCTCTGTCGTCATTGTTCGTCCAGCTTTGTCTCTTCTCAGCACATTAGCCAGAATCAGTGTTTAGGCATTCACTCATACAATCATGGCCATTATAGCAGTCCCACCTTTCAGTTCATGCATCGCAAAGTCTTCACTGCTGTTCCTATGTTGAGAGGACATTTCTGGAAAGATGAAATTCTGGCCTTATTCAGTCACCAGAAGGCACAAGAATTGAAGTCACTGATGTGCTAAATATTCCTTTTTTGTTCTTTGCTAATTTTGAGAAGTGAGGAAACAAAACTCACATAGAATAGATGTGGGACAAGTGCTTTATTTTAGTCCTTATTTGGTCTTTATTTCTGTCCTTATTTTAAGCCAGTGACCATTCAGGGTGATGGAAATGAAAAGCTGCATCATGCTAACATATGAGCAGTTGTTCAGTCTTTTGGAATAATTTATAATGCAGTTTAATCTCAAAGAGCTTGACATGGTAAAGGCAAGGTAAAAATATTACTATTATTATTAAGTTAAAAGGCGTATCATTTGAAATTTTGTGTTAAAAGTGCCAATTTGATAGCTTTGTTTTGGTATCGATACCAAAACTCTCTTTGTTTAAATGTTAAATACTGTCTTAACAGTAGCAGCTTTGCCTTGATAAAATACAAAATAAAATAATGATTTAAATAATAAGCTGTCAAAACAGAAAGACTATTTTAATTTTACATAGAGCTTCAGGATATGTAAAAGCTCACACTGAACTTGAGCTGCCGGCTGACCGCATTTCCTCCCACTCTTAATTCTCTGCATGCTAGGTTCCACCCCTTACAACGCTGATGAGATTCTTCTCAACACACCTTTTACTGTAATTAAGCAGTAATGGCCAGGTGCCAGTGTATTTTCATGCAGTGTCGACACAGTGTTGTTAGTGTTGTGAGCATGAGCTCTGATGTGCCGTCAGTCAGATTAGACATGAGACATGTTGCCTGAGGTGCCCAGTTCAACTGTAGCTAAGCATTTAGAGTCACAAGAGGTAAATCGCCCTGCCACAACACATGACCCTTACAAAAGCTGGTAATAGACGAGAAACTGATGTTTGTGCAGCTGTGTAGTGTGTGTGTGTACTGCAGCAGCAGGTAAAGCAGAAAAGACAGAGTCAAAGACAACAACCTGCTGTCCCCTCCTCTCCTGCTTTAATAGGAGTACAGGTAAACAAGACTATTCTAACCTTTTAACTTGGATAACGTACGTGTTTAGCTTGGATGTTTGCTCACGCACATTTAAAAACATGTTGACTGATGCTTATCAGCTAGCCTGTTGACACAGCCTACTACTACTACACACACGCACACACACACAGTGTATTGCTCTGTTGCTGTAAAAGGTACACCTAGGATAATTGTTTAGGCCACAGCCATCTCTAACTTCATTAGTCAGTGTTGCTGGGACAGCAGAGTGATGAGTTGGGATCAAAGATGTGAGACTGGGCTTGTTTTTACAGTGTTGTGTTAGATAAGTGCAAATACAGTAAATGATTGCTGCGACTTATCAGCTGTCATGCGTGTCCACTAAAATGTGGTATAAAGCCTTGGTGGACTATCAACACATACCAGACAATTGTATCCCTTTTATTTCTGTGAACTGAGAGCTTTTGTATGAATTTGTTTGTTTTCCCACAGTCTCCTTGTTTTGGTGACTGCCAGAAATAGAGCAAAGCATGTCTACTTATCAACATGCAAAGAAACAAAAGGAATTGGCAAGACAAACTAGTTTTGATCCTATTTTTAGAAGCAAACTCGCTCAAAAGATTGTTTTGTGCAGTTTTGTTTTATTATTGGATGTTTTCCTTCCCAGTCATCTAAAATAGATGCAGTCGTGTTATCCTTTGTACCCCACTCTAGTCCCTCTCTATCTGTAACTGGCTGCCATCAGCACAAGATAAATGAGACTGTTGGAACAAGGTAAGATCAAGCTTTTAGGGAATGATTGAATAAGACTGAAGGGACTAGACGCTGTGCGTTCATAGATATGGATGACTGCCCTTCTTTTTCTTGGAGAGCTTCAAGTGCTTGCAGGCGATCCTTTTGTTACAGCATAGAGCTGAGACCCTTTACAATCCAAATAACAGGGGTTTTTAAACTTAAATCTTGGGAAGTTTTCTTCACTGTTTTCTCATTGACAGTAGATTTTTTGTGCAATGTTTTGTGCTTTATGGTGGTGCCTTGTTCTTTTTTCTGCTTAGAGTTGACCTTTATTTTGCTTTGATCTCGTCTGCGGAAAGAATTCACATTGACTGCAGAACATGATGAACAAATGGCAGTACATCAGAGTAACAACATGCTGTGTGTTGTTTGCGACATTTTTCCCACACAACAGCGCAACTCTTTGGTATAGCGTTAGTTGGGAGTGTGATTAGCAGCCTAGCTCACAGCTCTCTATGGTCCAGGGGACTGTCCAGTCCATTTGTTAACAAGGGCAGCGTGTCTAGGCTGAGCCCCCCTTTTTTTTTGATGTAGCTCAAACCAAAGCCATGGGGGGGAGGGGAAAGTTGGAGAGCTGGGAGAGTACAGCCTAGTTTTACAGCTTCAGCCCTCACTTCCCAGCGCTTAGACAGTGATCGATGGACTTAGACATGCTCTGCAGGACAGGCGGTGGGTGGGTTAGCTCATTTTGTTGTGTCCTCCTCCCCCATGATTTACTTCACGGAGGAAGTTTGCTCAAATTTGAAAGAGTGCATGAGAGAGAGGGAGGAAGAGCTGCACTGCCAGTTGTGCTGTTGAAAAGGCTGATTCGAAACTGAATGCACTTAAAATGTTTTCCTTCATTTTCCATGCAAGATTTCTGTGAGGAGGTGTGTGACGGAGTGAAACCAAGCTGTAAATTATTTTGTTCTTGAATGAGGCAGCAACTGCTTTTCCTGTGGAAATACTCATTCTAATTTTAGAATGATAAGGCCTCCTAAATGAGTTGTCTTTCCTCTGTGGTTGAGAGCTGTTGCTGTTCTGGGTTAATATGCTGGCTGCAGCTGAAGGATGCCAGGAATAACCCAGCTGGGTCACACTGACCTCTTGAAACTGGGCAGTTCTCCAGGTCTCAATTAACTGATGCTCTCTCTTTCCAGAAAAGGCAATAATATTTAAATGGGGTTTGTAAGAGTTATAGCGATTCCCTCTGAATGGTGCAATGGCTCTAAACCATTGCACTTGGAGAAAGAAAAAAAAATTATGCTTTGTTCTGTCTTCGTTTCTGTGGAGCAGAGTGATGACTGTACGGTATTTTTATGTAATTCACGCACATTTTACCAATATTAGATGCATTAATAGACATTCATAGCAGCCTCCCATAGTGAGAAATGACGTAGTATTTAGTTTAATACTCTTCAGATCATGCTGATTAAACCTATTATTTTGCTCATACTTTTTTCTGTGTCCTGAGACTGGAGATAGTGGTGAGACGCACACGGCAACGAGGCTCTACCATCAACACTATTAAGGCCGTACTGCCTCTGTCTTTTATCAGTGTATCAGTCTGACAGAAAATAAAATGAAAAAGTCTTGTACGTCAGGAGCACTACTACTACACCCCGAAGATAAGATCAAAATCGGCACTTCCTGGAAAAAAAAAAGAAAACTCGTCACTGCTGTCTTTGCTGTGTTGACTTCTCGGAGGAAAAACAAACAATACTGCCTACATGATGAAATAAAACTTCAGTGGTATTTTGCCTAAGGAAGGATGGATATAATCTCTAAATGTGGTGTATGAGTCATTATGTTACATTCACATAATTAAACACTACTTATTAACATAATATGGTGGGTAAGATACTTAAAGCAAAAGTGTACTGCAAACAATAATGTAAAGTGCTGAAACTGTTGTTCAATTCAATTTTATCTATGTGGCACCTTCCACAATCAGAATTGTCTCAAGACGCTTTACAGAGACACATAATCTGACCCCAGGTGACAGTGGCAAGGAATAATTCCCTTTTAACAGGAAGAAACCTTGAGTCTTGTGATTGTAAATTGAATTTTTTTGTTTTTTGCACAGTTAGTTGGATCAAAAAAGATATTTGAAGATGCCAAGTTGACATTTTAATCACTTGTTGCAGCACCATCTTAATGATGTGTGCAGTTAATTGTTGATAAGTTTAAGCTAATGGTTCTGAAACTTAAAATGAAGCTTCGGGGGAAAAGTGCAGATGCAATTTCAGACAAAGGCTACAGATTTCACAGCTGAAGCTGCTGATAAGAACAATATGTTGTAGCTGATTTGATTGAGAAACGAAAAGCATCAGGATTTGTCAGACACAACACCACAAATGACAACGATTGATTGATCACATTGTATGTTCACTATTGCTGTTTTTTTTTTTCTTGGGAAAGGGGGCCGGGTTAGGCTGCAGTTAGCCTTGTTGCAGTGTCTGTGTTGATGGAGAAAGAGGGGCCTGCAGGATCTTGTGTGTCAGCAGCCTGCATGTGAGAGACATTGCCTGGCGGAAGTGCATCACTGGCAGATGTCCAAAAGCCCCCCCCAACTCCCCTTTACTCCCCCTTTCTCTTCCTGGTCTATCTTCCTCTTTTGTATCTGAGCACAGAGAACACAGAGTCCCTTTAAGACGGCCAGTGGGAAAGCATATGGAGCAGTTGCAATCAAGGCCGCTGTTCTTCGTTTGTGCTTTTCCAGTTGACAAATACAACAATGGTGTTATTGGTGTGAAATCAGCGTGTTAGATTGTATGTTTCCCGTTATTGAATTGCATTATTATTTCTGCTGCCTTTCATGCAGAAACTCCAGCTCCAGTGACACAATCATATGCAGATGTAGCATGATTTTGGTTGGACCAAAGAAATGTCATTCACCAGCTCTGGAAGTGGGAGGAGCATGGAGTCTTGTTATGAAGTTGCTATAGAGGAACTGTGCTTCTCTCTCAGCTCGAGTAGGGATATCAGCACAGGAAATACGTTGGGAGGGAGTAGACACCTGCTGCCTCACCCCCGCAGCCTCCAACACAAGCACAAACCGCATACAACCGCATGTGAGATAAAGCACAGTAACCTCCTCAAGTTAGCAGACTGTAGTATCTCTGAAGCCTGTTTGATCAACAGCTAACACCAGTTCAACAGTAAGAAGTCAAACTTAATCTGTTTAATTGTTGATGATTTAAAATTACAAAGAGATTTATTTTAAATTTGATATACAAGGTTAGCACTCTCTCTCCACACACACATGAAATCCAATGTGGCTGCACTGGGTCTCAGGCTGAGCACTTTCTTTTAGTGTACTGTGATCATGTTCTTACCTTTTCAATCTCATTTCCCAGGCATGGAAGAAACGGTGGTTTATACTTCGCAGTGGGCGCATGAGCGGGGACCCTGATGTTCTGGAGTACTACAAGAACGACCACTCCAAGAAACCCATCCGGGTCATCGACCTGCACTGCTGTGAGCAGGTGGACGCTGGCCTAACCTTTAAGAGGAAGGAGTTCCAGGACAGCTTCGTGTTTGACATCAAGACCTCAGACCGCACCTTTTATCTTGTGGCTGAGACTGAGGAAGAGATGAACAAGTGGGTCCGCTCCATCTGCCAGCTGTGTGGGTTCAACCAGTCGGATGACAACCACGGTAGGTCCTGTTCTTGCTGCTCTATCACTCTGCCACTGTTTCTGTTTACCTCTCCTCCATCTCTGTTTTTACTTTAGTTGGTCCAAAGTGTCAAATGAACTGACAAAAACATCTTAAATGGGCTGAATGGACCTAATCACTAACTAATCACTTGAATGCAATTTTTTAAGTTTTAATTTCTATCATCTTTCTTTCAATTTGGCTAAAAAAATCTGCTTTTGGTCTGTGATTACTATAATCTTAAATAGTTGGTACATTAGAAAGTCATACTTCCAGTTTTATGTAATTCTGAAATAATTACTCAATTTATGGATTAATCAGTTAACAGAAAATAATCAAATCTGATAATCAATTAATTATTCAAACCATTTATCAAGCAAAAATTGCCAAACATTTGCTGGCCTTACTTTTTAGTTATGAAGCTGTTCTGCTTTTTTCTCTGTCTTACATCATTGTAAGTTAAATACCTTTAGGTTTTGGACTGTTTGTCAGAGAAAACAAGCAATTTGAAGACATTGCCTTCTACTTTGAGAAATAATGATGGGCATTTTTCACTATTTGTCTGACATTTAATGGGCTAAGTAAACAGTACAATATGTGCAGTTTGTACAGTATAATATGTACAGGCTCCATCTTTACTGTGTGTTTGGATGTTTATGGCAGATAAGCAGCACACAACAAAATACAATAACACTTCCTTTTTATTTGTCTCCCACTATGCTTTCCCATGTTATTTGGAACAGCTTCCATCTTAGTTTTCACAAAAATTCAACAGCAGAGGTCTGGCTGTGTGATATCATTGGAGATTATGTTTTTTTTCCATCTTTGTTATTTGAGAGAGTGGAATAGGAACATGCCTGCCAAATAAATGGACACAGTCTGAGAGTGTTATTGATTTTTCTCTTCATTTGTTTTGTTAAAGAAGGGTCTCATCTCTGCCTCTTGTATTCAGGGTGATGGAAATTCTGACTCTGAATATGGGCCATTTTGTAAGTTAGCATCAGACACAGAGTCTTAGTGTTAGTTATATGGTTTTTGCCACAGCTTCTGTTTCACATCTTTTATGTATGAGAAAGGCTTGTTTACCTCTGGGGGGTACCAATGATAAAAAAGAGTGCCAGAGCAGACAAGGCATGCTCATCATAATGTTTTTTTTTTTCTGCAGTAATGTTCATATGTGAAACTGTTACAAAGTGATGACTCAAAATCAAAGATAGTAACACAAAGCCCTCTTAACTCTTCTTCTTCTCCTTCAAAGCAGCAGTGAGTGAGGTCTTGGAGGTCAATGTGGCTCCTTGCCATACATGAGAAATTGATCACATATATTCGGTTTAGTGTATGTTTTATCAGAGTCTGCGAAAAAGCTGCTTTCATATTCTTGTTCCTGCCCATCCAGATTGCATTCACGCTATTGTTTTCGCACCATCTGGCAGTAGTGGACGTTAATCTTTGTGCACATGGTTGATCATCTGTAACATGCAATATGTCCAGGTGCTGAGTAAAAAAAACAGCTGTGGAGAGTATAATGATGCTCACATCATGAGGGGATCCCCCGGTCCAAGTTCAATAATTAGCAAGGTCCTGTTTGGAATCTCACATTGTATCAACTGTAGCCAGAAGGGTGTGGTTGGGAGAATGCACTGGAGGAGTGAGAGGGTTTATGTCATGACAGCTGCATTAGTGATTGTAGTCCCTTTAGTGTAAACATCACATCAGGCTTCATTGGTTATGTAATTCTGTTTTCACTGAAATGTGAAGTTGCTGTTTGTGAGAAACTTCCATGCAAAATCATGATTCTCAGCATTATTTGTGCCAGAGGGCTGTGATTTTCGGAGAAACCCCAACTGATTTTGTGTCACATTACAAACCAAAACTAACACCTTGTTCAAGTGTTTCAATGCTGTAGACATGCGTGAAACTATTTTTTGGGAAAATTTTTATTGAACTCTTACGTATTAGAAAAATTTAAGAGAGAAACCTCCCCTGACGTCATAGCGCTCAGTATTCTCAAGTGCCTAAGTAATAGACGTAGTGGTTTTAAATTTTCCATGGGTGCATATTTAAATTGTGAACTAAACATCCTGGAGAAAGAATTGTAGATGTTATTCTTTCATACATCTGTTCCCCAAGGGCGTAGCTGCTCAATTTACCGCTGGCTCCCTATGACATCATTATTGCCGTCTTAAGTATGTGGAAAAGCAAAGACGTTTATTGAGAGAAGTAGCCATGGATCTTCAGGTGGTTAATAAGAGCATTCAGAGCTGACCCACTGCTGCTCTGAAATAAAAGAGCCACCAGCAGAGTGTTTGTTCACTCATGTGTACTTTTGTGCTGCATAGATGTGCTTCTTCCTCCTGGTGTCCTTTTCCTTTCAGCTCTCTCTGTCTATCTTTATCAGACGCACACCGAGACACACAAACAAACACACATCTTAAGATCAGTCCACACAACACGCACCTTCCTTATAAAACCGACTTTGCATGAAAGACCTTTCCAAGGAATAAGCTGTTGACTTACATGCAGAGCCATCCTTCTATTCCTCCGAATAACTCCTTCCTGCTCCCTTGTGTGGTATCAAGTTGTTGTCAGTGTGACGGTGGAAATAAATGCTCACCTTCTCTAAACTGTTTTCATCAACGGTGGCAAAGTTTATAACTAGTTAATATTTTATAGGTCTTTTTACGCAGTTGGAAAACTACCCACACTGCTGTCTGAAGCTGCCTGTTTTATAAGTCAGCAAAAATACATTTTGATCATAGTTCTCATCAAGTCTGTTTCATTTGTACAATTCAGAGCTTTTCAGCCTTTCACATCATATGATACCCTCCATCTAGTCACTCAATTTGGTGGGATTAACCATAGCCATGTGTTATAGATACTATAATCCAGGTATATTATAGATTAGATATAGAAAAGCAAATAAAGCTCCCTGGTTACTGCAGTTGTGTTGCAAAATGGTCAATTTTCAACAACACAGTCTTGTAGTGTGGAAATTCTCAGCACAAAGTGCTTTTGCCCCATCCGGCCTGTAGAAACTCCTTGTCAACGAGATGAGTGCAATCTTGACAGAACCCGATGACTTCCTGCCTGCATCAGTGTTCCTCACGCAGCATCTCCAGTCTTGCCCGTGAACACATACTGCTCATGGAGCTGAGCCACGGTTTCACACCATTGACACATTAGCTGTTGTTTGACACGCTGAGTTTTTATTAGCTGTATCTCGTATCTGTCGGTTTTATAATTATACTTTGATGAAGTAACTTGGATATATGGGTAGCGATTGGAACTAACAGAGGAGAACTATTCAGAAACCTCTTTTAGCAGTAAAGACACGTTGTGTGTTTTCCTCCAGGCAGCCAGCTGCAGATCTGAGCCAGTGCGTCACCTAACAGACTGGGAATTACACCTCTGAAAGAAAACAAACCAGGCTGAGAAAAAAATTTGAACTTAGTTCCTCTTATGGAAATTACACAGATCAACAAACAGAAGAAGGACAAATACAGAGTTATGCAGATAGCGTGTTTGAACCAGAAGGTGTCAACCATGCTCAAGACACATCACCCTGGGTGTCTGAGATTCACATTGATAGCATATTGATGGTGAGGAAAGTTGGCCAGGGGCAGCAAATGCCATTTCAGTGTTACACAACTCTTGAAAACAACTCTCTGCCTGTGATTCTATCTTTCACTACATATCATTGTGTTTCTCTTTCTGTTTCTCACACGCATACAGCCCTACACATGTATTTTACAGATAGTTCTGAGATTGACATATTTATGTTGTGGTTCACCATTCTAGGTCCTAAATCACCACACTTAACCACCTTTTTTGTGATTATACAGACAGTTTGTTTTATGTGCTTAGATTTTAAGATATTAACATATGAAGTATCTCCAAAAAATGGTTATATACCAATCCTTTCACTGAATTTAGGAATTAAAAACAGACCAATAGTGTAATCATTTGGACACATACATGCATATAAAGTATATATCATATATCCCCTCTCCTTTAGCTTCTCTCTGCACAAGCATGTATGCCTTTTCCCTTCCCAAAGCGCCCTTTGTCTGCATTGATTTTTGGTGAAATAATGAGGCTCCATGGCATTGGAAGGTCAGGTTTCTGCTGCCACAGAGCTGTCTGAGGATGGCTTGCTGTTGCTGCCACTGCTGTGCATCCCATTATACCACTGGCAGCATCTGAAGGATTGCTGGAAACCAGAGACTTGAGAATGCAGTGTGCACACCCATCATTAAAATCATCAAAGAAGAGGGATGATATTTCTGTCTGTCAAAATAAATAAATATAACAGGACGTAGGTGTTCAAGGAAGTGCAAAGTGTGAATTGTGTTTATGTTTAAATGCACTTTGTTTTTGTTTTTTTTAATCCTTTAACTCAGCAAATGAAAAGGCTTATATAAGTGCAGCTGTGCTTGTCACTCACTTAATTTCGAACAATTGCTGACAGCAAAAGGAGGACTTTTCAAGAGGAACTGGAGAGAAGTTGGGATTAGTATGGCACCTCTGATTGCCTTACACATGCATGCATCAAGTTATGTGTTTTTCTAGTTCTCACAATCTGTTGGTGGGTGTTAGCGCAGTTGTTATCAGATACTGATGGATGTGTGGCGTGTGTCTGCACCCAGGGAGATCCACCCCCGAGCACAATCTAATGAATGGAACATCAGCTCGTCAATTATGGGCTTTGTTCTGCTCTCTCCCGGCTGTTTGAACTCACAGACAAGGATAATCTTAACCAAGGGATGAGATTCTTACTTGTCAGCAGTCCTCTCTTTTTTGCCTTTTTGTTCCATCTTTTGCAGGACAGCACCCACTCTGTTTTGTTTTCCTCCTCTTCATTTTGTCTGTTTCCCCGCCTGTCCCTTGGAAAAAAAGTCAGTATATTTTTTTTAACAGTTTCCCTTAAGATGGTGAGGAATGGAAAAAATAGTAATTACTAAATCAGCATTTCCAGCAGCAGACTCAGTAGTTTTTGTCAAATAGGCATTGAGAAGAGATTACGTTTATTCAAACAAAATCTTTCACTGGGGATTCACATCAAACCCCTGTTATGAAGACAGATGGATGACTTGTTGACTGTACCTGCAGATCTCAGTATAAAAATGCTTAAAGAAGCATCTTGGTGAAAGTAATCACCTTCATGATGATCGTGGCCTTGCCATCTCACTGGAGTTGCCAGTTTCCAAAATAATAAATATGTTTCTGTAGAGGAAAAATTGTAATCTACCCAAAACCTCCCCTTTAACTTATGCTTACAAAAGAAAGGGAGAGATTTGTACTCAGTGAAAGTCTAAACTTACCAACAATGATTAAAGAAGAACCTACGTAAATGATAGTAAAGCTGTGGCTAGTGTTTGTTTTTCTCTTCAATAGTGACTGTGCCTATGAAATGTTAGTTAAAATGTGACTGGCACTGGGAACACATAAACCTTCCTTGACAAGGCAGGAATTTCACTAAATGCATCAAACCAAAAACATTCAAGCAGTTTCAGCATGTTATGAAATCAAGCTGTTTTTTTTTTTCTTCATGTTGTTTCAAATCTTCTTATAAAACTCTGCTTGACATTGCAGTTCAGTCTCAGATTTCAGTTATTTTATGTTACATACATAATTCCTCATCCATGGATCACTGTTTTTCTACTTTTCCCTCAGTCCTTGTTCATCCTAGAATGTCTGGAGTCCACTATCTATCTGGGGAATAATCCTTGTGGGTTTAGGTTTACAAAGTCTGGCTTTATGTGTAGTAATTTTTCATTTTTAAGTTGGCATCAGCCTGACTCTTCAAATGGCTGGTTCAGTAACGGCCTGTGGAAAAGCCAATCACTCTAAATGGAGGCTATCATCCAGCCTGCAGTCACATGGAAACTGCAAATGGACTATTTCGGAATGGGATTTTCCCTTTGGCCAACTGTTTATATGCCATTCAGCTGATGTCTGTAGATGTTTACACCTGTCTTCATTTTGTAATCAGCAATTTGGACTATAATCTGCTTTCTGTCATGCAAATAAGCTTCCCTCTTCCGTCACAGTGTAACTGGTGGGATGGTGGGGTTAGCACAGGTAAAAGTGTAATTGCAGAGCTGCTGCCTTTGTACAAGAGCACACAGATAATCCACATAACTGCTTAGATGCAAAGACATTTTTGTGGACAGCTGGTAACAGTATTTGTAAAGTGCAGGACATTCTGCATCCTTAAAAAGATGGACAAACTATCACAGAAAATTAAAGTCTTAGAGCTGATTTGATTGAAGTTTTTTTTTTTACTCCAACCTGCTAAAACATTTCAGATGTCCACATTTTGAGGACAGTTTACAACACAAAGTGATAATCACTTCACTGGGTTTCCATTTTTGTTCAGTTTGTCAATTTTTGGTTCAGTCTAGAATTTATACAGACCTACACAACTAAAATGCAAAATTACCACATTGTAGATTTTTTCTTTTTTGTTCTTTACATGAAAGAAACTTGGGTCTGATCACAGTACTTATGGAGCCCAACTGAACTGCAGCATTGTCACAACTGTTGACAGATGTGACCAGGCTGCATATAACAGCAATCATAGGAATAGATTCAGGCAGTTGTATTCACCCTTAAGAAACACACTTAAGTTTATTGGAATGATTGTGTAGAGTATCCTGACTGAATTACTACACTGTATACTGCAATTGAGAGCAAACACAAGAATCACATTCTCCATTCATCATGACTTCTGTGTTTCCAGACCAAGCTTGTTCCCATTCTGTAATTTACTGTATTGTCAGAGCATATTATCCTTTTATTTTTGGCTTGGTTGGCTGCAGGAAGCAGCTCAGCCCTTTCCAGGTAAGTCTCACATTTTTCTGATGACAGGATGAAAACTAACACTCAGCCTCCACCACAAATTGTCTTAACTTTTCATCTCCATCTCATGTCCTCCCTACTGTTTCACAGCTACGGTATTTATCCGCCCATCACCTTGCAGAAATGAGGTCAGAGCGTTGAAAATGAGCTGCTGTTTTAGATTTAGCCAAACTCTGTAAATTCATTGGCCTTGACAAGCCTGAGCCTTTTAGGTGATTGATCAGTTCAGTGTGTTGAGGCAAATTTGTGTAGCAGTGTGGTCGAGGGGTGGTGCTCTCATGATGCTGTGGAGTGAGCAGGCACAGGAGAGTAATGTGATCAGGGAATGCTCCTGTGTGTCTGCTCTGCTTAATACTCTTCTGAGCTGTTTTCAAGGGAGGATGAAACAGCCATGTCACTTTGTTCACTTCAGACTAACCAGCAGAGCGAGGATGCCATTTTCCCTCTTCCTGTGAAGCGTCATGCTCCCTCAGTGCCTACCTAACCCATCTCTGCCTCAGCTTGCATCTCCTCTATCCGGTTATGTCTGTCTCATTGAAAGCTCCCAACCCCCTCTAACCACACATGCAAATGGACTCCACTATGTGGCCTCCTGGGACACGGTGTTGCTTTAAAGAGCCTCTGGTCTGGCAAATCCATGTAGGGAAACAAATAATGTATGTATATACTTGGAATCAGCTCTGAAAAGGAAACAGTTTAATGCTCGGATCATTTAGCTGGTGCTCTTTTCCAGGTTGACTTGCACACGTAGATGGCTTTTTCAAGGGCACTTTGAAACGGTATCCGTGGGGAGATCAAACCTATTGCCTGACCTTTGTGTCACAAGATGGCCTCATCCACTACCAGGCCACCCTTCAGAGCCTCGACAAATCTGAGGATAACATGCAGAACTCACTGTAGCCGTCTCAGCCCAGAGGCTATATATTTTTAAGTACAATCTCTTATGAAACCACTAAGGAAATTGCATTTCTCTAGTGCCCAAATTGAAGGCAGGTGGACAGCGTGTACCTTAGATGATTATCTCTGATGGAATATTTAAGGGATGATTGCAGTCCTGACAAAAAGCATGATACTGCTGTATTGGGAAAACTCAAATCCTTCCCCTTCCTTCATGTTTCTATCAGACACCCTTTCAATTCGATAGGTCAGTGGTATTTTCTATTTTTAAATCTCATTTCAGATTAGATTATCATATGTCCTCGTCTAATTCTGGCCAGACTGAGAGGAAATGAGTACCCTACAAAGACGTTCTTGTCCTTAGTGATCCAGCAGGGTTCTAATTTTGGCCCCCTGAGACCAGCAGCCAGCTTCTATTAGATTATGGTCACAGAGCAGATGAGACAGTAGGTGATGTATTATAGAGCATAATTGGAAGATTGCTCATGAACTTAGGAGCTCTTTGACCCAGAATAACCATATGTCGTTCACCAACGAAAAGGGTCTTTTAATGCATTGCTAGTCTGATGTTTGTTTCAAGCAGAGGAATGTTGTGGGAAGAACTGTTTTGTCTCTTTTAAGTTTTTTGTTTGATGTCGAGGTTTCAGCTTAGTTGTAGAAAAAAAAACTTTCTGGTAATCACATCAAGCCTGTAACTCAAGAATATAAAAGAACTTATTTCACTTGTTCCAGTCCCTCCAGTTTTATTACTTTTCTTTGTAGGATGTAGTATAATAAATTACTTCTCACTTTGGTTAATAAACATTTTACCACCTTACATGGAGTGTCACAGTACATTAGCCAGTGGAGGGAATATTACTGGAAGCACCTAAGGGAAAGTTTCAGTGGTTTTATTTTCTGCTCTTTTCTCCGTTTCTGTGTTGTGGTTCTACTGACTTGGTGGAATTGCTTCCCAGTGGTAACATACATCATCAGACCCATTAGTGTCTGTGATGAGCCATGTAGGCTATTCGATCAGCAGACTGGACCAGTCGTCTTTCATCTCATTCTGATCCTGACTTGTCATGTGCGGCAGTTAATCGAAAAATATTTAGGGCACACAGAAAAACATTCTCTTGTGCTCACTTACTCGATGAAAATGAACAAGATTACTTTTTACTTTTTGTTGTCTCCTTGGCATTAAAGTCATCAAGTCTGCTTGTATTTTTTTCCCCATGTAGCTCTTCACTCTGGCAGGGCAGAGGAACTTTCTACAATAAATCAATATATTTACCCATGTTAGTGGGGCCTAGTACTCACTGCATTGGATGAAAGCTTTTACAAAGCTTTTTGTGGAGAAAGGAGATGATGCCTAAACAGCCTAGGGAGAGTGGAATCACTCTGAACAATGGTGTAATTGAGGATCACTGGGGGGAGTCCCTGCCTGTGTGGCTGTGGGGCCTGGGCATCTCACTGATGTCCACTGGCCTGGAGACCCTACAGCAGAGGCCTTTTTCCCCCAGGCATGGATGTGACCTCATTTAGCTGACTGGGCTCCAGAATACCCCCGCCCTCCAACCACTCCACATGCATACACAAATGCTCACACACCACATTTGTGTGTGTTTTCTGTTTTTCCCAGTGGCTGTGGTCCCTCTGTATGGTCAGCTCACATCATGACTCATAGAACATTGGCCTCTTCTTAAAAGGCTGTTTGACCCATAACATGCTCTGTAAAGGTCTGATAAAGGCGGAGGTGAATGATGTAGGGGAAATTAATGTGCGTCAGTTAGAAAAAGTGAAAAGTGGGAAGTTATTTTTAAGACATGACTTAAATTACAGTTGAAGTGATTGATTGACAGTTAAGTACTTGTGTACTTTATCTAAAATGAGGAGATTTCCTGCTTTTCTCTGTTTTATATCCTATATCTTTGGGCTCCAGTTTGTTGGACAAAACATTGGATTTTCATGTCAATTTTCTATGAATCACTTAGAAAATTGATCTCTTCACTATTGTTTTATATATTATATTAAACAATTAATCAAAGAAACAATCTGTAGGATAACTGATTATAAAAAATAATAATTTGGGTCTGCATTGGATTTTGTGATGTATATGTGCACAAGCAAACTCTTGCATTTACGGTACAGTGAAAGAGAGAGATTAGAATCAACAAAAGATGAGTTTTTTCCTCTCTCCCATCAGCTAGTGTTGCACACAGCACCATGGGTCGATGGATCAGTGGTCCGCCCACTCTCTACTCCAACAGCTCAGTGTGCGCCTCCTCATTTTGGCCTCCTGCCCAGTCTATTTGCAGTATCCCCATCTTAGATTTGCCTTTTCTTTGTAGCGTTTCAATGCGGATATTAGGGATGTCACACAGAAACACTAAGACCAACTGTAAGACCATGTTGTTCTCACTGTCCCGCTGTGCAAAACAGCGGTCAGCTCAATAAAATCAAACAAAGCACACTGACCCTGGTCAAAAAGGATAACTTGGATCATGTGCTTTTTGAACCACTCACACCCTGCAGCCCAAAAAAGCAGAAGGATACTGTTTTCTCTCCTCCCTTGAGACAGATCCCTCTTCTCTATTGATTAGAGAGCAGACTGAAAGCTATTGAATACAAGGCTCCATGCAAAGCAAGGTCATGTAAAGGCTTTAAACCCTCAAATGAATTACACACTGCCCTTTGACTTCAGGGATTGTGATAACCAAAGGAAAATGTTTAAGGGATGATTATTTGACTGATTGTTATTTTCTGATTGTACATCATGTCCAGTCTGCAGAAAACTGCTTTTAAATTCTCAAAACAAGTTGGGTTTTGGGGAAAAAAAAACCAAACAAAAAAACTTTTATGGGTTAAACAATCAATAACTCCAATTTCTCCTATCTGCAGATGGCAGGTTACACCATATGCCCCGTTCTGTCGGACCAGATGTCACGAGCTCCATGGCCCCTCTTACCGGAGAACGCAAGTCCTCTGCCCCCATCCACTCCAGCCAGCCAGTCCTCTTCACCTTTGATGTGCCTGTGCGTCACACACACCATAGCTCCTTGTCCAACAGTGCACCCCAGGACTACCTCCTCCTCCACCAGTGCATGAGCAGGAAGACAGAGAGTGCACGGTAAAGGTCACGACCCTCGGGCGTCCTGTGTCAGTTTCCTGTTATCTGTTAATGCAGGTCAACATACAGGTTTATGGTGCTTCCTCAGCTTAGAAGCCCCTAAGGGTTAGAACTACTGTTAGAGGGGGAAAATGATCTAACTGCTGTGTGTGTGTGTGTATGTATGTGTGTCTGTCTGTCTGTTTGTCTGTGTGTGTGTGTGTGTGTGTGTGTGTGTGTGTGTGTGTGTGTGTGTGTGTGTGTGTGTGTGTGTGTGTGTGTGTGTGTGTGTGTGTGTGTGTGTGTGTGTGTGTGTGTGAGCGTGAGCACTGTAGATTATAATTCATTTAACAAGTGCTCTGAGTGAAGAATATAAAATTCAAGTAAATATTCTAAACTTAAGACAGTCTAAAATGAGAACTAGATAACCTTAAAGAAATATCCCCATGGTTGTGGCAGATAAGTCTACATTCAGAAGCCTGACATATTATACCATAAACCATGTACCATAAAACACTATGTACATGGACATGAACGCCTATATGGCTATATGCTATAGTGGGAGAACAAAGGGAGCAAGTGTTTATATTAAATGCACTCCTGAGCTTTCCATTAACATTCACCTCACCCCCTGTTGCCATCATTCCCACTTCCAAGAATCAAAAGGCAGCTTTAATAATGATGCCATTCAGTAGATAGCCGGCACGGTAGATGATCAATGAGGCTGAGGCTGCAATTCATCACTCCTATAGGTTTAGACTCGCCCAGGATAGAATTGCCCTCTCAGCCACACGATTTGCACATAAATCTGCTGTGTTGGACCTCTTCGAAACCCAGGAAATCAAACCTCACACTCCATCTCATCAGCTTTATGCAGATATTTCTGTCACTCCCTCACGAGCTTCTACTCCATGGGTCTGCTAATCAAAACAGGCATCTGCTGACGGAGTATGATTCACGTCGGAATAAAACTGGTCTGATGACCAATGGTATGAATTAATCTATGCAAAAAGCCCCCACTCAGTCACAGTGATGGACGGCAGAATTATGAACAAAATCATTGATTGATGAATGAAATCCCGAGGAGACAGAAAAAGAAGAATTGATTAAACGCAGCATGCCATCTGACAGGAAAAAGAAATGGAGTCTGAGGGAGCAAAATGTTATGCCAATATTAATTGTATTACTTTGATCCATTATTCATTTAAAATTGTAACATTTATAATCAAGATTGAGCATAATCATTAGAAGCCTGCAGTGTAGTTAACACATATGTGCATATGCATTATTAGAACTGACATAAAGCAATGACTCGTTGAGGATCTCATATCTTTGCATTGGCCAACCAAGTTGGGCCATTGCTCAGCTAACTGGCTAGAAATGTCTAAGCTGTTGGGTTGCTATAGTTTGCACTCAAGGTCAAGCCCTACAAAGGAGCAAGAATAAATGAGGCATGTCCCTAGGGTGCCAAACCATGGCTGACAAACTGTGGGAAAGTCATAGCATTCTCCCTCTTAACATGGTCGCCCTCTCTCTGTCAACATACTGAAAACATGTAAACAATTCAGATTTTCAAGGAAATTATTTTTAAAAAAATCTGATATTGAATGTTTATGCTATCGTGGCACAAAGGTGCTCGAGCACGGATGCAGAGGTGTGCTGTTTTTCAAATGTGTGCTGAGACCTATAGAGGTGAAGTTTCCTCTGAAGTGCTACAGTGCCACCTAATGGCTATCTGGGTTGGTACACAGAAACTGCATTAAATGCAACTGTAAGGAAGATGTTTGTCAACCATTTTTTGCCATTGTTTGAGATAGGCTTGCATAAGGTATGAGAAAAACTACTGTGAAAAGCTACTGTGTAAAGTGGCCACAGTGCAGATTTAATATGTGTATGTCTTTGCCCATGTTGCAGGAGTGCCAGTTTCTCCCAGGCCACACGAAGCAATCTGTTTGTGGGGAGTGACTCTGCAGTGCAGAAACTCTCCCATGGCTTTTCCCACTGTCTAAATGGCATGGGTGCTCAGTTGCATGGCTTCTACAGTCTGCCCAAGCCAGGAAAACACCAGTTACCAATGCATGATGACTCATCCCAGGAGGCCTGTTACGTTCTTCCGCGGGGTTACAGCTCTGAGGCACCATCTCACAGTGGTTTAGGTGAGCCTGAGCTGGAGAACGAGGAGGTTTACACCTTCAAAACGCCCTGCAACGCTCTCGCCACCATGCAGAGTAATGAGCGTCCAACTGACAATTATGATCTTCCTACGCCGCCTGGCTCCTTCTATCAGATCCCCCGGACATTTGATAAGAATCACAATGCCTTGACACCCTCCAGCTCTGAGTCCTCCTGTGCTCCTCCTCCCAGGCCCCCTAAACCCAGCCAGGGGTCAGAGGGGCAGTGGGGGAGCCCCCAGTCAGTTGGAAGCCAGAATGGAGAAGTGTCCTCTGCAGTGTCGGTTATTCCACGCAGGAATACTCTCCCCGCTGTTGAGAACATCAGGCTGCACAGAGGTACAGTGACTACAGTTAGTACTTTAACTGCTTTCCTAATACGTTCCTCCTGAATGCTGCTTGTTTCTTTGAATACAGACTCAGTTGACTGACACAGATCTTTTGAAAACATGCGTCTCACCTGTTTCCTGTTTCAAATGCAAGTTTGACTTGATCAGTCCATCCTTTTGTGGTATTGCTGTGAGTTTGTGCATCCTTTTCCTCCCCCACTTTCTCTCATTCTTTCCCTCTTCCTCTATCTCTCATTTTACTGATTTAACGCTAGCAGCTGAGCAGAAACAAAGAGGCCAGTCTAGCAGACACTGTTCTGTTGAGACGCTAATGAAATTCAAGCCATACAGCCTTCTCCAGAATGTTTCGTTCCAGGCTGATGAGCAATAAAAAAAAAAAAAAAAAAGCACTCGCAGACACAATGCATGGCCTCTTAGTATGCTATGTTCTGTGCTTCACAAAGTCCGTGCCCAGTCCTTGTATATCCAGAGGCAAGAATTGACCTGTGACCCTTGTTAGTGAGGCTACAGGCTGTTCACACACCTGTGCTGAAAAGACTAATTATAACCCAGTGAAGCATTTAATTAAATGTCACTCATGTACTGTTTGTTTCATTAGAAACACAAGTTTACTCCTCGAAATGTCAGGTATTTTTGTCTAAATTGGCCTGTATTTGCAGTGGTTAGGGCACAATATCTGACTCACGCAGGCTTGGAATTGTGCTATTTCACTTTAGGAGAAGTTTTTTCCTTTTAAAGTTTATTGCAGTGGTAAATATTGATTTCCTTCCTCGCGTCTCTCCACAGGCTCCTCCTTTGAAACTAACAGCCATCACCGTCCCATCCATTTCAACCATTCAGGCCAGTCCGTGGAGTCTGTCAACGATGGGTTCAGCTCCTACCTGGTGAGTCACTGTCTCCTTTTTACTGCACTCCTTCCTCAGATAGATACTTTCAGTGCAGAATCATAAACTGCAGAGTTTGAAGATTCATTTCTGACATATTTACTCTAATTAATTGAGTGATGCCATTTTCCTTTATTATTGAGCCCTGAGAGTTTAACAGAGTCATGTGCCCTCTATGTCTTTTGACACCAGAGAACCAAAGCCCCTCTGACTCGCTCAGACAGTGGCAACTCAGATGACAACTACGTGCCCATGAATCCTGGCTCCTCGCCATTCAGCGGTGCCCAGGCTGACAGTCCTAAGAATATCTACATCCCTATGAGCCCTGGGCCACATCACTTTGATTTCCCAGGATTCTCTGCAACATTACCTGCCCGTAAGGGAAGCAGCGCCTCCCTGTGTCACAGGCCCAGTCGTCTCAGTGACGTTACACCACCACCCATCAACCGCAACCTCAAACCTAACAGGAAATGTGAGTTTTTGGCAGCAGTGTTCTCACTGAGGGTTTTAATTTTTTTTAATTGCCATTTTTGGCACCAAATCAGCTCTAAAGTCTGCATTGTTAATTGTATTACAAAGACAATGATTTTTGTTGACAGTGTCTGGTCTTGTTTTCCACAGCGAAGCCAACACCTCTTGATTTGAAGAACAATGGGATCATTGATGAGCTGCCATTTAAGAGCCCAGTCACCATGTCCTGGATACGGCCCATGTGAGTCTCATATCAGTCATTCAGGCTAGGTTACCCAAGGCCACTCACACACAGTTTGGTACAGACTGCTGCTGTATTTTGTTTCTGCCTGAGGTCAGAAGGTAGAAGCACTCACAGTCCTGTGTGCTTTGCTTCAGGCCTGCTATGAACTCCATGTCCTCCCAGCATTGTCGACCCATCTCTACACAAAGCATCACCAGCACTGACTCTGCAGACAGTGAGGAGAATTATGTGGCTATGGTGAGTCCCAATAGCTGGAGGGGAGATCAGGAGAGTACATTGTGTTCTGTGTTTTAATGATCCACTTGTTTGCATGCTACACTAACTCACTGCACCCGATGTGAGTAAAACCTCCCTCCTGTCCCCATTAGCAGAACCCAGCGTCTACCTCTCCAGCCGTGAGTGGCACCAGCAGCCCAGCCCCTAGGAAGTGTGGCAATGTGGACTACCTAGCGCTGGACTTCCAGCCTGGGTCACCCAGCCCACACAGAAAAGTAAACAGATGATTTTGTCGACTTAATTTGTTACTGCATTTGTTCTTATTTCTCCCACAGTGCAGCCTGCCCTCAGGCCAGAATCTCATCCCTGCCTTATTTATCATTCCACAGCCCTCTACATCCTCTGTGACCTCTGATGAGAAGGTGGACTATGTGCAAGTCGACAAGGAGAAGACCCAGGCGCTGCAAAGCACCATGCAGGAGTGGACTGATGTGCGGCAGTCTACTGAACCTGCCAAGGGGGTCAAGTCTTGACACTGGCTGACTGACAAAAAATGACAAAAAAACAAAACAAAATTCCAATCTTAAGTCAAGCATCTCCAGTTTCATGTTCCTATCATTACTTTGAATACTGGTTGGGCTTGATTAAGACTGAAATGTTTGGACAAAAAGCCATAACCTATCCTATGCCTGTTATCTGTGATGATTACTACTGCAGTGCACTTCTAACACGCAGGATATCAGGCCATATAGGTGAAGCGCCCTGCCAAAGCTCTTCATGCAGACTGTTACGACAGTGTATGGACAAATGATAATGTGTATGAAAAATATCATCCTTGCTTATTAATCCCTCCTTTATGAATTGCAGGTTTTTCATCAAAGCTGTCCCACCCACCTCTGCAATAGTCTATCAATTTCTTTTGCATCTGGCAGATAATTTACCCAGTTGCTGCCATTTAACACAGTAGCAGAGGCAAACTGGTCGATAACCATTTTAATAAGCTGTAAGAGTATGCTTACTGGTCTCAGGAATGCCAAGATGCACTCCAATTTTGGCATGCAGGCAGACTCTCTTTTCACTTCAATCTATCATTTGTGCTGAGACTTGCAGAAGCAGCAAGGAGATTATTTTCACTGCGGGCAATCATTTCAGCTTAGCAGTGCATGTCTGGTAAGAGGAGGGGGAAAAAATACAGCGATACAAACGCCTGTGTCAGAAGCCCTAACGATAACTGTGCATGACCGTTGCCTCGGTTTCAATTAAGTATGAGCCCAAACCATATTTAAAAGCTGCCAGGCTGGATGGCAGGTCAATTATATCAATACAGGTACAAAGTCTGTAATGTCCAAATGTACTGAATGAAGAAAACAGGACTAACAAGAAGAAGTATCTTGTGTCTTTATAGGTTTGACTTGAGTGGCTGATTCACTTCAGGTAATATTCTAATATATTTCCTTAAAGAAAAGTGCACTGACCAAGAAAATTATAGAGCTGGAGGAAGTAGAAATACAGCAGGAGTTTGGATATCCTCTCTCTCTCTCTCTCTCTCTCTCTCTCTCTCTCTCTCTCTCTCCATCTCCATTTTTCTCTCCCTTTCAAGACCATAAATACAAGCTAAGTAAAAGGAGAATAGAATATTTATGTTTTCCAGAATTCAGTCACTCACTGATTTATGTCTTCGGTCTTTGATATGCCACACACTACATCTATGTCTCTGAAGAGTAATTGTTTCCTCGATGTAAATTATTATTAGAATGACATATTTGCAGCACATCCTGTTGACTGTTTGATGCACATGTCTGAGACAAAAAGTGCACTACAGTAAAGGCAACCTGCCACAATGACGATTTGCCAGTGATCATTGTCACTTAAAAATAGTTGAGGAAAGAATGTTTTTTTAATTTCCTAAACTCTTCTATTTGTTTAATTTGCCTTATATTTTAATTTCAGTTTAGACTGTAAATTTTGCCTTGAAGAAATTTAATTATTTGCCATATTATTCAAGGAAGAGCCATATTGTATTTAGGACAACTGTGATGATCAGTTTCTCATTCAACTTAAGTCCAGTATTTCACTGTGGGCTGGGACCACTGAAGGGTGAACCCCTATTTGATCTTAATATGAATAGTGTGGCCAAGCAGTGCTAGATGGTATTATTGATTATTTCATTAAGATTTACTTCTTAATGTTTTTCTACCATTTTTACTGCTTTTTGTATTCTTTTTATCATTATTTTTTACTGATACGTGTAAGCAAGTGATATTCATAAGAACGGGGTCAGGCTAAATTAAGCTACGTTTGTTACAACATGTATTTTATTCCTTTTTAAATTCCCATTTTTATGATCTATACATGAAATGGGGAGGCTGGCAGTTTGAGTTGCACTGGCAAAGCCCTTCCTGGGTGAACTGTTATTCACAAAGAGCGAGAGCGAAGGAGGAAAGAAAAGACTGAAGAAAAGCCTGTCTCCCTGTCAGTCTCTGAAGTGAAATGGATGTGTAATTTATTATCTAGAGAGACCCGTTGTAAGCAGAAGAGCCGTGTATGTGTTGTGGTAGATTGTGAATTGTAGTATGTTAAATGACAGCCTGACTGGGCGACACTGAAAACACTGCTCAGATCTACTGTCAGACTGTCACTGGGTTGACGTACTGTACTAGTAGAGATCTTTTTTTTTTTAACCACTTTTATTGCTACTACTGTAAAGCATTTGCAGATTGCTCGTGTTTTAATTTATTAATTTATTGTGTGTTTTGGAGTTGATTGTAAAAAGGAAAAAAAAACAACAACCAAACAAGGAAACCTTCTCTCTACTAACACTGATGTATGCAAATTGTCTTGATTTTGTGAAGCAATATGACAAATAATGCCAGTGTGATGGTAACGTGGTACAGTTAACTTGGGATTCACAAGAATACAAGATTTTGTTATTCCTGTATTATGGTAGACTAAAACTGTGGACGTAGAATAAATCAAGAAGTGAAAGTTTGATGTTCCTCTTTAAACATAAACCAAAACAGTGTTTTCTGACAGAAACCACCACAGATTTTTAATTGGTCCTGTAACACAAAGAAGTTTAATGTCTGCTGCCCCCTGTTGAATAGGACAAGCTACTGTTGTTTTAGTTGTGTTCAACCCATGTGGTTGAACAGCAATATACAATAGCCACTTGCCATGTATAGTGACAGTATTATGACAGTTATTTTCATATCAAAACCTTACAAATTATTGCTCCCCCCTTTCACAGGAAGGGTGGTCCAAACAGCATTTACACTGGAAATTGCTCTGTTACTGTTACATTTTTAGACCTTTAACAAAATACAAGAAAAACAGGCATTTGTCTCACAAAGTCTACTAGCCTACAATGAATACCACTGTGCTTTAAGATATGACTGTTGTTCTCCAGTAATGACCAATGCCTAGTATGTCATTTCCCATAAAGACAATAAAAATGACTAATCGGCTAAATATTTCTTAGTCAACCAAGACCTTAATGACAAGTTAACTGACTAACTGATTAAGAGAGGCAGATAAAAAATAATTGTGCAATGAAACCTTGCAGAATGAATCTTCTTTGTCATGGTTAACAGTGATACTGATACTAGCTGGTGTCTGACCAGATACTGGCTAGTATTGACCTTACTTGTATTGGTCTGTTGCTGGTATGAGCAAGAGGAAAAAAAGATTGTTACTTAACAACTGTAACTCATTAACCGGATCCATGCATCCTTCCAAAAGTCATTTGTATGGATGTAAGTGTTTGCAGGTGTTACACCACAGTAGGGTTTCTTTTTGCCTTTTGTATGACAATATAAGATCCACAGGGTGTGATGAGGGTGTGATTCTGCAGAGTTCTACATGTATGAACATGAGGTCAATCAAATTGAACTTGTATTTCAAAGGGCTAAACATTTTTACTCAGTTATTTACCAGCAAAGTGTTCTTCAGGACTCCTGCCAACAATCATGAATTTTAATTTCTTTAGAGCCTCATCTATGGTCATCCCCATGTGTTCATGGTAATGATAATGTCCTGTCTCAAAGACTGATACTAACCAGGAGGGTAAGTCTAATGATTATGATGTCTGACAGGTCATTTCCAGGTCAGGAAGGTGATCTGAGTGTGCTAAGAGATTGTACCATAACTGCAGAGTCAACGGTTTGGTAACCACAACAGCCAATCTGTCTTCCCCTGACAAAGCAGCCCAGCCCGGGGCAGGGTGATGAACCCTTGTATACCATTATTACTATTATTACCGTTGTTGTTGTTGTTGTTATCGTTATTATTGTTGTTTAAAAGAGCAGCCAGGCAAGTCAGTGCTTCAAGGGACAGATCTCTTCTTGGGCTCTTTCAGCGTGGACATGTTCCCCTCATGTTTTTGTGGTTTTCCTGAGTGCTTCAGTTTCCTTCTGCTTTACAAAAACATGCATCCTGTCTCTGTCAGTTTCAGTGTGAAAGTTCAGAGTTCATCTACTACATGGTGGGCACGTCTGCAGCCACCTATGACCCTCGGCTCAAATTACCAGGTGATGAATGAGTGGAAGTATGCCTGCTACACTGAATTAAGGTGAGAGGTGATAGATGCAAAACCAACTGAATTCTCTGAATTCTGAATAATTTGAAATGTTCTTAGCCTAGATTTTCCTCAGCTTTAAAGGTGTTGTGTACACATTAAGTGGGCAGTCAACTTCTGTATGAGACATACAAATTTATGTTGCTGAAATTGTTTGCAGTTCATATAGATTTCATGCACAGCAGCCGCTTTCAGTTCCCAGAAAATGGGAAACCTCATTTGAACAACATGTGTACCGGCAAGTCAGCCAATCAGCTACTTGAAGTGGTTAATTGGTTTATTGGCACATGTGCTGTTCACTCCACACCGGTCGATGGATAAAAGTAGTCCTTCTACCTGTACGGGAGGTCATCTGCAACAATTAATATGTAAGTATGCTTCATATTTGATCCTTCATTAGAAATATAATGTGAGTTCTTAATGTTTTGATTTGCGTAGTTTTATTTTCCAGCCTAGAGGGCAACGTGTGGCTGAGCAGACAGTGTCAGTGGAGCTCAACTGACCCGCAAATTGAAATGCATTAGTTCTTCTTGTAACTCATCATAAACACGTTTGTTTAGTGTTTATTTTCTTCGTGTGGAGATTAGATATAGTTGATACGTTAATACTGCACTACAACCAAACAGATTTTTTTTCTGTTGAGATTAATTATATCTGAATACCTATATCTGATGTTGTAAGCTATTGATTCCCCGTGTACAAGGTTTAATATGACTTAAGGTGTGACTAATTGAGCTTGTACTGTGTCATATTCTATTTAACTGTTGTGACATTTCTGTTATTGTAGAAACAACAGAACACGCCAAATGTAAACCAGTATGGCCTTGTAGTCGAGTACAAGAAGCCTACACTACAGTTTTTATTATTTTTGTTAAGAGACCACGAAACGCCATTACAAGAGGACGTCAAACCATAAATCTGCAGATGCAACGTTAGTGCCATAGTTAAAACATTTAAAAAAACGTAAGTGAGATCCTTCCCCTTTCCTGTCACAGTCCATGCCTTGCAGGACAGTTCACCCTTCGCTCCACTAGAGTGTGCATTTGGACCCATCCACATTCATATGAGTGTATCATGTCAAAAGAGGAATGTTCATACAATGAGGGTCTGTGTATAGTAGCTCCGCTATTGCCTCGGTGCACCACACGGACAAACGATTGCCAATGGACTATTTGAGACGGATCTCAATCGGTTTATGCAACGGCTCCTTGCGTTTCGACTGCGTGGTTTTTGACTTGTAATTTTCAACCAGATCCTTCTTATCCGGATGGAAAGAGGAAGACAGAGAGAAAGGACTAATTTTCTAACAAAAATGCCGTGAGTCTTGAAGTTTAGTGGGTTTTGTGTGTTTGTAGATTCTCCTATTTTGGCGACCGATCGCTTACTTTTTATTGTCGGCAGCCTTACTGGTTTTTTGACTGTTGAATTAGTGTGGCACGTTTGAGATAAAGTGAGCTGAAATGTGCCAGGGATGTACCCCTCGGTGAAACTGAAGTGAGGGATTTCATACTGAATATAATTTATCTGTGAGCAGAGGTCGAGTCGTTAAGCAAGAGCGGATTCATTCCAGCTGTGAATCCATGAGCCTTTCATGTTTGTAAATCATTTCAGTTTTAATTATAAGCTGACATAGTAGCACCCTTGAGGAAGAAATCACTAATAATATTTTGTAACACTGGGACTTTTAAATGCCTCTGTGGAGCGTAGAATAGTTTATACTGACCTTATCTTACTTTATAGGCAAGTGTGTTTAATCATTTATTTAATTTCCCACCAGTTTAACGAGATAATTGCGCAAATCTGTTAACAAATACCACAGGCTACATTGTCTCTTTCTCTCTTGTGAGTTTGTGCGTGCAGTCTAGTATTTTTCTTTTCCACATGGTATCAAAGCCTAGTTCATACGTATTGTTTTCTTTCATGCCCGTACTGTGGTCCATTATAAGCTCAGTGGACCTCAGTCTCTATAAACTTGTCGGGGACCTGCGGGCATGGGAGAAGCGACCCCCGCTCAGTCTGCTCCAGGGGCATTCGTACCCATGTTGGGTGTCGGTTTAGGAACTATGCCCAGTGGGGTCGGCAACGGGCCGGTGGTGGCCACCTCCAGAGGCTCAGCGGTGCCACAGCTGCACAACGCCATCGTGGAGCGTTTGCGCGCCCGCATCGAGCTGTGCAGGAGGCACCATTCCACCTGCGAGAATCGCTACCAGCGGGGTCAGGCCGAGAGCTCTGACCGGGAGCACGAGAGTACGCTTCACCTGCTCAACATAGTCCACCAAGGGCCTGGGAACCGAAAGGCAAAGGGCAGTCGTGGATCGAACCAGCAGCCTCCAGAGTACAGCAGGTCCAACGGAGAGCAAAAGGTCTCAGAGGGCGATCAGAAGATTTCCACGCGCATAGCGGTGAGTTTTGGGGGCACCCCATTTGGTGACAATGGTGATGATGATAAATAATAATCATTATCACCAACAATGATTGTAATGCTTGTGGTGATCATGATTATTATGGTGATGATGATGAGGATGATGGTGTTATGACTGCTGACACTTTATGACTAAACAAAGTTCTGCCTGGACTTTCATGAAAATAAAACAGACCATGGGCGATTACAAGCGTTTTTTTCCTGCATGGTATTTGAGCAACGTGTCAGTCTGCTGGTCAGCTGAGAGCTGTAATTAGTTCACTGATAATTCATTAAGTAATGTTTAATCACGCAAACATTATTCTGCTTTGAGTCAAACAAACAGTTAAGGCCTTGTCCAAACTTCCAGAACAACCAAATCCAGACCAAATGCACAAAAGGCAGGAAATGTTTTAAAACATGAGTAATAAACTCTAGGTTTCTGATTCTGCTGATTAAAGGAGCCCTTGAAGTAGATGGGATGATACAGAACCACAAAGCTTTTTTGCAAAGCAATCCATTCAGAGGAAATAGTTTTGGGGTCATTGGGCCATGAGGATGTTTTACATGTACTGCAAACCATATCAGCATCTCTGCTGTGCTACCGATCCAAACAGAAGGATGCAGATGCCTTCTGTGGCTTGTTTAACCCATTTTATGTGCACAGTTACCCCATTTTGCTGTGCAGAAAATTCAGTTTCCTTTATGTGCAACATTAATTAGCAGATTTTCGAGAGGATGCTGCCTGTCATTGAAAAGTGTTTCTTAACAAGTTGGTTCATTGTTTCTTTGTTTCTGGGAGATCCTGTTTTAAGTGTGAGACTTTAATTTGAGTAGTTTCAAGGCTCATTTAGTAAATTCTGAGAATCCCCTGAGCAAAGTACATTGAGAATAAAGGGCTGTGTAGTTTGCATGTTCTCCCACAACAGCAGAGCCCTGCAAAGAACATAGAGTAGGGAGACTTGACTCTGAAACACAGCAGGGCTTTCTGTGTGCCTGCTAGTGCTGATAGGACTGACTTCCTGTATGGCATCTGTTAAGGGCACAGTCAGAAAGATGTGAGATTTATTTTGTTGTTTTCTTTCATTGGGCATGAGGGAGTTCAGCATCAAGACTATGAATTATTTCCCAAGCAGTGTTTCAGTATAATGTCAAAAGGGTGAAAGCTTGCAGATGTTCTTGCGCTAGATTTGCTTGAGATGCTGGATGGAAAAATAAACAGTGTCATTTTTTTGTAGTATAGCCATAAAAGGGCAGCAATGATTGTTTTGTCAGTTCATTTATTGTCATTACTGGAATTGGGCATCGGATGCACTCTATTACATGTCAAGCATTAGCTGATGTCTTGATCAAGACTTTAATATACAAGAAAAGTACATTTTCCGCAACTTCTGGTGCAATTTAGCTTTCTAGCATTCGATGTGTTTTGTTTTCATGGTGTTAGGTACAAGTACAGCCGTGCAACATGATGGGAGGCAAGACACAACAACATGGATTATACAGACTGTCTAAAAGAGGTCAGGGAATATCATTATCATGCACTGTTTCATTTTCAACTGATGTTGACTCTGGAGAAGCGTGTTGTACACAAAAATGATGAGTGCAGCAACATGGTGAGGAGTAAATGAAGTCCTGGCGTACGTGTTTACATCAACCCTGAGGTTAATGTTTTTCACAACTCACGCAGAACAACAGCAAATGCAGACATCCTCTTTAGTACATTTATAAGGCATCTATCCAGCATTTATACTGCAGAGAGTTCTTTCTTGAATTTATTCAAAATGTGTAAAGTGTAAACCTTTGCAACCAAATACTGAAAAGCTGTATTTTTCTATCATCTCTGGCAACAAAGACAGCAAAACTTTTGTTTCAAATATTTCCTGGTGTGCAGCTGTAATTCACCATACTACATTCTTCTGAATTAAAAAGTAAGGCTTCTACAATGGCCACATCTGTGCATGTTATTGACTGTTCACATTGGAATTTGCGATGGAAATGTACACCAAGTAAGGGGCAAACAACACAATGGATTATGACTGGCTGGGAGCGCAGAGTGAGCAGCACTTAACAACGGTGCTCATTGAGACCAGATTAACAAAGGATATTCTCTTAGATGAAATTGGAGAAACGGGAAAGAAGAGATGAGCGCTTACTTATACTCATAAACTGATTTTCCTTAATGCTTGCATGAACTCATAGAAAGCTTTTGGATATTCACATTTTAGATTGTTTTTTTTTCACAACCAGTTTTTCAGTCTTTCCCCTCATACCTGTATCAGAAAATGTATTCATCACAGAAATAGGTCACAGAGTAGAGCTTACAAAACATTAGCCCTGTATTACAATGTACAGACATTCAGTTTCATCAGATCAGGATCGAGCAACCATATTATACTGTCTATCAACGATACAGATAGTGAGTAGTACAGAAACTAAAGGCTTAACAAACATAGACCCGATACGGCCTCGCTGCATGTAGCATGCCATGCATTGTCATGCCCTATTATCATGCGTTTAACAAATGGCTCACTAAGCACCTTCTTGAAAGATGTGCTGGCCATGAAACTGTTTAAAGCACAAGGCCCCCATATAAATGTTTAGAGCCACTGAATACATTTCCTGCACGTGTTTACTTAAAGTCAAACAGGCCTTGAAAAAGCAGTAGGCGAGAGATGCCTGGTGATTAACAGTCCTGTGTGCACTGGGAGGATTTTGTTATTTCCCAGTCTCGTTCAAGTGACAGATCTGGGAACTATAGGCCTAGAGCAGCATGTGCTCTGTTTGCTGTTGTGTTTGCGTGTTACGTTTTTGCTCTCGCGATGTGTTATCCACATGGCAGCAGCTCTTTTTGAAAGCTGGAGCATGATGCATCTTGGTCAAGTGGTCTAAAACTCAAACCACGTAACTGGAACGTCCCCAGTTCAACTCTGGCCAAAGAACTGTTCTCATGTCATGCTCCTCTCGCTCCCTATGTTTCCTGTCATACCCTACTGTGGGCCACCCAGTGAAGGCACAATGCCAAAATGCTATTAAGCTTTATGTGTTAATTTGGCACGATTGCAACACCTTGGATGAATAATTGAAAACTGGCAACTCCAATTGGTTGCACTTTTGATGACAGATCCTTGAGGAAAAAACTTCCTGCTACACAAAATTAGGTTTACTTTTTCAGACTTTGCTTCTAGTTTAGCCTTTTTTTCCTTGGGAGTTATTGGGGTCAAGAGTCTAAAAGCTGGGAAGCACTGTATTAAATACTGAATTAAAAGTTAATATTTGAAGACTGTTAGTAAAGTAATCATTGGGCTTTAAAAGCTTGAAGATAGTTCCTTCTTATTGCAAATTATTTGTGTGACACCTTTTTGTATTTCAAGTACATTTTGCTCAACCAGCTTGAGTGATGACCTCTTAATTTATTATCGCGGAGGTAACTACAGCGTCCAGCTGACCAGTGGATTGACAGTCTACTGAAATGCCATGGAGAAAAAGAAATTCCTTGTACTCTCTCGTGGTCATGTATGATGGATGAAGAGTGTGTGCATGTGTGCGAGTGTGGGGTGGGGTGTGCACCGTAAGTGTTTCCTGGCATACCCTGTTTGGCTGTTGGACTGCCTGAATCAGAGCTGCCGGTGGTCTGATCTCAGCCTGGCTCTGCTGTGATGTGAAACAATTAGCCCAGGTCCATGGGGGCCACCCACAGTGAAGCCCACAGCTTTATCCAACCTTGTGGATGCAGAAAGGATCCATGTTCAGCCCACAGATCACTTCCATGTTGTCATGGGAAAGCCAAAGTTTTTCTTTTAGTGATAGCTGGCTGTCAGTTGATCTGAATGCTGAATTACTTTAAGTCCCCTTTAGTGAGGAATGAAATTGCTGCGGGTGCTGTTTATTGACAGCATGGTTACAGTGTAAGCCTGATGTGATTAAGCTTGTCTCATTGTGTAGACTGTAGCTGTGAGATGAGTCGAGCATCTCATAGTGCTCTGATTAAAAGACATTAAGATGGGCCTCCATATACTGTAGTAAAGCCATCTGTTTATCTCCTCCTTCTATTTGGGATTAGTCTTCATTCCAAGATATGGTTTCAACACAGCCACAATCCAATTCTGCTTATGTATGGTGCATCCTTCAGTGTGGAATATGTGTTCAAAACGTTCTGTCATTCAAATGTGACTTTTTGTGGCAAAATACAACTACATTTAGAGTGTAATAAATTTCACAGTGCTCTGTTTTCATGATGTTTTCAGATATGGTTTAGCTATTATGACAGAAAAAAATATGATTAAGACAAAATGGTGTTTATTGATAGTGCACGCTGCTGGACCCTAGATGGCTGAGAATATAATAATACGTTGTGCAAATGCTGCAAACTTGTTAGACTGAAAGATTTAATCATTTATATATCTATTTATGATTTGCAGTACATTTAATTTAACAAAATGATACCCACAGGGATGAGAGTGAAGTACGTGGTGGAATAGGATTGAAGCTTGATGATCATTTGATGATGTTTGCTTATTTTTTTTCAAAATAGTTCTTTTTATACTCATTTACTCAAGTATTTCCTTATAAGTTTCAGGCAGTAACATGGTTCCAAAGTGGCTGTTATGGCTCCTCCGGCCATAAACTTCGGTGTTGTGTCCTCTGATTGACACCACATAAACAGAAAGGATCATCTTTGCATTTCACTCAGAGAAACATGACAGCGGCTTCTTACTGATACACATCAGCCAGATTTACTGACTTATGTAATAGAAGTTGGGGCCATGTAACATTATGGTCTGGACATTCCACCTTCATATCTGCAGGCAGTTCATAAATTTTTAGCACCAACTAGATCTACGTAAGAGCAGCTTGTCTATAAGGAAAAGGGAAATGGCAGGTTAATATCACACACACAAGACTAATGCTGTGGCTTGTCAGTTTCCAGGAAATTACTGCCTCTGTAGGACATTTGTTTGGATAGTATGTTGATTCTGACTTCGTTAATAGCTACTGTATCATCTTCTGGCTAAATCATGCATGAAATTAATGTCTCTATCCCCAGTAAACATAGTTTTATGATAACATCAGCGTACATGCGTTCTAAACAACTTAGCTACACATAAATTTTGTGATCATGATTGCTATGTCCTCGGGGGAGAGCACAGTACAAGCTTCAACAAGCTTTTCTGTTGGTAGCCAACCCAGTGACCAGATTTCTAAGTGGCACAAAACAAAGTTCACTGATAGCTGACATTTCTCAGAGGAGCTTTATTTTTCAATCCCTTTCGGTTAATGACTACAGATACTGAAAATATTATAGCAAATGTATTTTCAGACTTGTAAACTACAGCTTTTAATATTATCCAGTGTCGTGGTGACAGAAGTCAGGATTTACAATAAATCACTAGTTCTAGTAGGATCACGTCCAAGTATGTCAAAGGAAATTCTAAGCGGTTGTCCAAGAGATTCTTGTTTTTGATTTTGAGGACATCTTTAGTCCTAAGCAGATGTTGTAGTGCTGCGTCTCACTACCTCCATGAGATCAATCTGTGTATCTGTGGATTTTTTTTTTTGCTTTTGGCTGGGTAGCTGTTGTTGACTACCCAGCTCCAAACAGCGTTGTTAATGCCAGAAAATATGTATCACTTCCTGTGCACCAGTGGATTTTTCCCAGAAAAGACCTATGAGACACTGGCTGTCCAGGACAACAGATTTACAGTAAAAGCTTCCATGAGCTGAGTGTAAGTTGTATCAGATAATGAAGGAGAACAGTAAAAATGTCAAATTAAAGGCTTTGCTCAGGGCAAATAAAAATGCATACATGTGACACAGGTGTATTGGTGGCAAAGCAGAGTAAAGGTGGGATTAGAGATGAGCATTTATTAGTACTTCATAAAAACATCCCTGTCTGACTCAAGTATAGGGTCCTTATTGTACTCCCTGTCATGTGAACTGTATTATTATCTATCAATGCAATATTTTCTATAGAAAATCTAAGCACTAAGAAGTGGAAAGAGTCTGATCATGTTAATTTCCTTTGTTACAATGATCTGTTGGGCTGGAACTGTATTAAATCTACACTATAATCAGCCACCTTGGAAGTAAGCGAATAAAACTAATAAGACTTAAATTGCATTTTTTTTTTTACTTGGTGACCTTTTCGATAAAATAAATCTGTTTAAGTTGGTGTTGTCGATGTAAAAATGTCCAGTTTTGATTGGATGATACATTCAATGTTATGTTGGTGGAGGAAGAAAAAAAAAATCCAGCATAATTTCTCTTAAAAAGACAAGGCTCAGCAAATGTGGTGTCATGCAGCAGCGTGTTGGAAATAGTGCTCTGTGAATCTGGGACATCTCTGTACCTGGCAAGATTTGTATTGCCTTCTGCTGAAATGAGCACACTTTCATTCTTTTCTGGACTAATTTAGGTGTTGTTAACAAGTTCCATGCTACCAAAAAACACACACTTAAAAACACACACTTAAAAAAAAAACATAAGAAAACAAAGAAGAACATATGACTCAAGAATGATGGAAGTTTCCAAACACCCAGCAGGGCAGTGAGGATGTGTGTCAAATCAAAGGCATTCATGGATCATCTGTTATACAGCATCTCTAGTAGTGGCGTTTTAAGAAGTCCCTCATCCTCCCTCCCTCCCTCCCTCTTTCCTCTTCCCACTTCCCTACTCCAACACATACCCACTCAACCACCCATCACACACACACACACACACACACAACCCACCCCGCTGCACATGCCTCATGTTTTATTCAGCAGCCTATGGAAAGGCTGTATCTGTCTTTGAAGAGTGCTGCCGAAATCATGTAGTAGACCCATCACATCCTCAGTCTTCAAGGGATGATACACTGTAAGTGCTTACATGCTCAGAGGAACATAGGCCTCTGACAGTCCAGGTGGGCCAGGTTTGCTCTGTTTCTGTACGATATATATATAACAGCTTGGTCTTTAGGGTGAATTTAACCTGTAGTTGTACTGGAACCACAACCCATACTGGGTTAAGAGCCTTTCCTCCATAGATATCTGGTTGTTGTCCTTGGCTGTGGCCCAGGGTCTCTAGCAGAGCTTGCAAGGTAACTGCTTTACCTTCAGATACAGTGTTAGCATGGTATCTGAAGGTAACTGCTTTACCTTCAGATACCATGCTAACACTGTAGAAAATACATGATCAACATAAGTCTTGCAACATGTCCTCCCTGGTGGTGCAGGCTTTGTTGTTTTTGTGTGTCGAAACTGCTCATTTATATTCATTGTAGTAATGAATAACAGGTCATGTATATCTGTCTGGCATTGTTTATTCTCACATGATTACAAAAAAAAAAACAAGTATGATATTATTTGTCTAGTAGTGCTGAAACATTTGATTATTTAGTTGATCAACAGGAAATTAATGTCAGTTTTGCTAATTGTTTAAGTCATCTATCAAACAGAGATGCCTGACGTGTTGGTTTAATCTTCTCTAGTGTGAGTATTTGCTGGTTTTCTCAGTGTAATGTTATTGTTAATTGAATAACTGTGAAAAGAATGTTTAAGCATTTTTAAGTATTTTCTAACATTTTACAGCGAGTTAGTTGTAGCCTCAGACGTGTCTGTTATTATATTTATCTAAAACTCCTTGTAATCTAATAAGTTCACCTAAAATTAAATTTGAAACTGAGCTCCAAAAATGGTTCACAATTGTTTAAGTTTCCTTGGTGATCCTCCAACTGCAAATTAGATTCTGCAATAGACTCTTGTGAATATGCGTAGATACTTGTTTCATGTTTTGAATATGAATTACCTCAGGATTCAGTGTTTCATCCCAGTGAACATTTCACTGGGTTGAAATACCTCCATTCCCAAGGGGTTTGGATTAGAGAGTCCCCACTGTATCCCTTTGTTGTTGATTTGTGCTTTCAGCATGCTTCCCGTTGTTGCCAGCACTTTGTTTGAATTATCAAGCATTATGTGGACCTAAAGACACAAAAAAAATATATAATCTGTGCATCTGCAGTCAGTGGGGAATTTTAGGAGGACTAATATATTAGTGCTCATTGTAGCTATTATAACCATTTGACTGGGGAAACATGTTTTTCATGACTTTTCATCATCAGGAATTTAAACATGCAGAAGAAGAATAAGGAAAGGACCATGTTTATGTACATCTATATCTTCAGAGGGGCCTTGTAGAGGTATCCGTTCATGCCTGATGCGATTTCTTCTGCTGAGAGAGCTCTTTGAGGTTTGTCAGGTTTTTCCTGCTTGACTTAATTGAAGAGAGGGCAGGATTGTGTGTGAGGAAAAAGACGGCAGGGGAGGGGGGGACTTGGAGTGTCTTTCCACAAGTGCTTTGCTACCCAGTGCTGAAACTGGAACCCTGTGGGAACCAGCATGTTCAGGTGTATTTTATGCGCAGTGCATGGAACGTAAATTGAGGGAACAAATTGCGTGCAAGCAAACACATTGCTGCAAAAAGACAAGGCCTAGAAAATAGACATTGGTTTAACCCAGTATTAATGATGTGTGTTTGGTTTTGGTGTTCATATTGTGCACTAAATTCGAGCACTATAAAAGATTTATTTTTTGGGGAGATGAATTAGAGCAGTTGTGTGCTTGGATAAACAGGAGCTTATCTATAACTGTTCTCACACTTATCTGACAATCAGCTACCTGATATGTCACAGTTTCCTGGACTTGTGTAGCTGATGTTGTAAACAGATCTGATTATCACAGTTGCCACTGGAGAACTGGGTGTGGGTGTCCATTTATGTGTGACCATGCTCACACAATGTCTCTGTCCTCACCTTTCTGAAAATCTTAACTTCAGGCTTGTTGGGCCTCATAGTTTCACAACAAGATCTATTTATCAGACGGAACCATTCAAACCACAAATTAAATCAGCCATCTCGCTCTTCTGCAGAGGAACAATTGGGTTCAGAGCAAAGAAGCTTTATTTGCAGGACTTCAAACAGCCCATTCTCCCCAGGGTCATTACCCCGCTCAGGAAATGAGAAAGTGGGCTCCTGATGTCACTGGCAAACCCCTCGCACAGAATGCAGGGTTAAACTGGGAAGGGGGGAGGGGAGGGCCACGCTAGATCAGAGTTCAGACATGTTTACATTACAGCTCAGGATATTTCTCAGAGCCCGGCCAAGCTGCTGAAGTTCCCAGGCTCCAAAGTTGCGGAGTGCTGAAAAGAGGCACAAGCATTCACTTTTTCTTCTCTCCCTCCCGCTCCTGTGCTCTGGGGTCTAAGTCATAGTTCAACTCCATTTGCATCGTGGTAATGTTCTGTTCTTTGCTACAGTTGTCCTTGTGGGAATATTGTAGATGTGAAATATATGAAAGGTGAAAGTCATAAACCTACTTCATATAGACAATGTTTGCATGCATGAAATGTTGCTGACACTGGTTTAGAAATGAATGTCAGGAACTAATAGCAAATTCAGCACAAGTATATATTATTACAGTTTTTTTTGTCTCCAGTCCTTGACATCTCTTTTTCTTAATCTTTTTTTTTTTTTTTTTTGAAGAAAAAGTCTTTGTGTGCATATCCTTCTTTCTGTCTCAGCAGTGACAATATGTGGCAAAACATACAAGGTGAATGCTGCTCCATCCTTAGCATGAGCATCTGAATTGAAGTTGAACCAACACACTGAGCCAATGTTGCTATTTTATGAAATATCGGATACCTTCAGTGTTGTCAACTTTAAGCAATATTGAGTTAGTCTTAATTTAAGAGTCTTAATTAGTTTTGATTTTGCTGGAGACATTAACTCTGGTTTAGTAGAACCTTTTTGGATCTTTTTTTCATAGTTCTGGATGTTGTTTCTTTTGGTTTTGAAGCTGGATTTATCAGGAAATACTACAGCACTGCCAAAAACAAGAGTCAGACTGGACAAAAAAAACAAGTGATCTGAACAGTAGACAGGTTTAAAACTAAACCCCAGGTGAGCCAAACTTAGAAGAAAACAGCAAAATGATAACTCAAACCTTTTGTAAACATCCATCACAGTTTAAGTTTGACCTACCCTACTTGCCTTAGTTATGCACACACACAGTTTCCCTGTTCAGTAAGAGATTTTTAATGACATTAGGAATGTGTTTGCTTTCAGTTGTACCTCCAGATAAAGTAGTGGATAATCTGGCTAAACTGCTGGATTGTTAGTTATGGTCTGATTTAAAGTAACTAAATATCAATCACAATATTCCGACTGTCAACTGTTTCATTACAAAATACAGGTATTAGTACTGTATCAGACTAAAAAATTCCACAGCTGTCAAATCCTAATTCACATGTTTCGAAGTCGTCGACCAGCATGTCCAGAGCATCAGATACGGGTCTAGAGGAGGAACATAGATGGTCTTGTTTCTTGCCTTAGCTCTGCCAATAAGGTTGAGAAGTGGCAGCTGGAATGTTTGTGTTAGTGCACTGCTGTGGTGAGGTGTCACGGTCCTGAGCTATGCTCTGGCGCCTGCTCTCTCTCCACCTTGCCTAGAGGCACACAGACACTGCTGTTGCATCGACAGCACACGCAGGAGGTGAAACCAGGGGAGGATCTCTGGTCTCTATCCGCCCTTTCGAATAATCTACAATCTGCCTTTAACAGGAAGCAGGCCTGCAGTGACAGAGGTGCAGCATGGCTTGGTGGCTATTTCATGTTAATTTTAGCATGTGCTGTTCATGGCACATACTGGAAACTGATTTGATGATTCAGCTTTGATAAATGATTTTGCTTTCAAATATACTGTTGCTCCAGTTTAAAGTAATCGTCTTGTTTTTTCGTCACTGACAAAATTGTTGAAGTTGTGTAAACAAAGGTAACTGTTGTGTGATTTGCATAACATTTATGGCAGTTGCAAGAGACCCTGATCCTGAAGTTTAAATATTAGGCAAACACACTGAGTAGCCAGAAAAATTTAAACCCATGCTATATGATTGGATTAAATACTATCTTTTTGAAAATTGTGCCTTTTTACAGTTGTTGTCACTTTGTCAGAGATTTTTTTTCCATGGTTTTTACGTGTACTTTCAGCTTAAACTAAGTGAAAATAAAAACCATAATAAAAAAGGGAAGTTAAGGGAGGGAATTCCTTTCTGAGTAAGGGCCTTTATTTTCACCTTCTTCCTGTCCTTGAGAGGCCTTTGCACACTCTTGTGGTATTATAGAAAGGATTCCTAATTCTCTTCAATTGTTGTTTTAGCCTCTTTAAGTTTTTAACTCATGTTCTCCACTCTCAAAAAAGTACAAAGTATGTTAAAGCCATCTGGTAAAGCCACCTGGTGAATGTTGCTTCCAGAAGCAGAGAACGAGTCTTAAAGCAATTAAGGAAGTGAAACCTACAACTACATGGAAATAACTTTTATGTTTGCTTGTGGAGTAAATCTAAATAATGTGTGATATCTTTATAAAACATTTCTAAGCATTTAAAAGAATACATCAAAATGTGGTAAAGCTGGGGCAAGACCGGATCTTGTGTGTATTCCACTTGTTGGCCTTTACACCCAACATGAGTGGCCGACAACAGAACAAATTCTGATTAAGCCTATGCTGGTGAAGCTGACCTAGAACTTACGTCATATCAGACTATATCTGGCACAAGGAGGGAAAGCATGTGTTCAGTCAAGTGCTGCCTCCCAATGATCATTAATCAATTAATTATTCAACTGTTCTCCATCAATTTTCCACTGTGTCAGTCGCTCCAAAGAGTGACACATAAGACCATACCAAGCTGAATTCAGTAAGGTGAGTTAAATGAAAGAAACATTTTCCTTGATGAAATATTAGATACCATAAAAAATGTATAATAATTATTTAGGCTGACTTGTTCATATTTAATCGAGATGGCAAACAGTCTTTAAGCAAGTAAAGGCTCATTCTCCTGCCGCCCTGCTTACAGAGAAAAACCGTGATGCTGCATTCTTTTCATAGCTGTTAGTGAGAAAGTGGGGTTATTATGTGTGCGTGTGCATGATAACAAGAAGGAGAAAGAGAGAGTGAAGAGAACATTCCTTTCTCACTCCCACTCTCCACCACCACACCCCCATTGCTACTCACTGCCACCCCACCCCCAGTTTCCTTCCTGTGCTTTTTTTAGAGTCTATTGGATGTTTTTCCCACATCCGGCAACAAAGCCAGCCTTTTTATGCCATAACCTAACAGCGTGGTGTTCTGTGGTTCAGCTACACACAAGCATGGTCAGTTGTGATAAATTAATTGAGGCGCACATTTTCCTAACTTCATGTCCTCCTTCACTCTAGTTGGGTGGAGTATCTCCTTGAAGAGCAGAAACATTTTCTATCATGTACTGTAGAATATTTTCTGTAAACACTGTCCTGTAACAATGAATATGACATGCTAATACTGTGATGCATTGTCAATATCTTGCACTTCAGTTTTATCACTATGATGGTTTAAGACACTAGGCGCCTTAGTTTGATGTGAATTTATTCAAGTCTTTGAATTTTAGTCTTGGTTTCAAACCTAAAATATGTTCATGCAAGTACTGATACTGCTTGATATCTGGTTATGATATATGATGGAAAGAAAAGGAAAATAATAGCAGCACCATCAGCTATTTAAATCTGAAGATGTAAACATGTTGATGTTGCCTGCTATAGACAAAGAACATTGATGCAATTTTAACACTCTCACTACCTACAGGCAATGAATGTTAGAGCTGCAGTATTGTCTGTCGTACTGGTATGGGCCACTGGTTTGACTCAAAGTGCAGGACCTCACCTGCAGGTGTGGAACATGCCATTAGCTGACATGCTTAGTTTTGTGTGCTTTCCATCAACTATTCTGTTCATCCCTGTTACAGGAACAGTTCAATACGGTATTTGTTTTATTTTACATAATTGAACCAGTGGTCCTTCAATGGTCACTGACCTACAGAATAGATAGTGTTTAAATGTTTTTAATATTTAATAGTACATTGTACCAGAGCAACTTAAACACTGATTAAAATACTGACACTTATTTTAAACACTGATTAAAATACTGACACTTATGTTTATCAGAGTTTGTCCTCATTGTCATTCCCAGTGAATTAATTCCTTTTGTAAGAGGGAATTTTCCCCGCCATTATGCTGCCTTGGCTGAGTTTGAATCACCAGGCTCATCTGTTTTGCCTGAAGTAGTCAAAGCGAAGGGGGAAAAAAAAACAGCTGTCTAGCTAGTGAAGGGACGCCTTGCCAGTTGAGCTGTGAAATCCACACAAGCAAGCAGGATAATCTCTTCCACCCAGACCAAATATCATATCCTGGGATGGAAATGCAGATAGTTCCATGTACACAGCCTTGGCCCAACAGGGTGTAATTTAATGTGACAGTAGCATAATGTATAATGTGATATCCTGAATCTCATCACATTGGCAGCAAAGGTAGATGTTGCTTTTGTTTAAATGACATTTCTACCAACAGCATACAGAGGTAAGCTCATACAGAGCTGCATTTTAAACTAAAATCCCTCACTGCCACAGGATTTTGTTATTGAATCACACACAAGATGAGGAATAGCTTGTAAATAGACGTAATGCCATTCACACTTCTCCAACATATTTACTTTTTAATCTAACGTGCAAATGTTCAGTTTTGCTCAGTGTCCAGTAAGAGCCTTATGTTGGCTGGGGAAGTTGTGCAGAGTAGACAGGAAGTGAAAGATTGATTAACTTTTTCCAACTTCTACTATTACTGCAATCTGCTGGTTTATCTGACATGTGACAGCCTCTGTCTGGTTAGGTTATTGTTGTTCCACAGCCCATTCCTACAGAATGGGCAGAGGGAACCTGGCCAGATTCTAAGCTTTCTTCTTTCAGCAGATGCTGTGATGATAGCCACATGGCTGTGAGTCCCTCGTCTGAGCAGTTTTCTTTGCTGCATTTTGAGGGTTCACTGTCTGTTTGGTTGGGTAATATGAGGCGAGCATTAATACAAGGTACTTGAGAGTTTACTGATTTGTTCTAAGTAGTAGCAGAATTGTATTTTTCATTGTAGTTGTCGTTATAAAATTTCATCTCACATGTTTAATTAGGTATGGAGAATTTAGAAAAGTGAGAGGATGGAGTATGTGTTTGGAGGTAGTAGAACTGGGACATGGACTTTAAACCCCTGACAAAATGTTCACTGTCAAGAACAGTTTGTCTATTTCCAAGCAACGGACTAGATGTTTGCTTGACCAGATGCCGCTGTAGGTACAGAGGAGCCGCTTTTATCTGCTATGCTAACCTACTATTTTGACTTTGAGATTGGATGCTTAGGAGATCTTTTTTTTTTCCACAACTGCTTTGATGAGCAAAAATCCTCTTAATCAGCTTGAAATCACAATGGTTTCTTTGTGTTTCCCTTAACTTTGAATGAATGTCAATTATCATGTTATGGGAAAGTTGTTTTTTTCCACCTCGGCAGATTACCTGAGAGCACACCGTGTCTCTCTCTCTCACCAGCTGCGACATGTTAAAAGACCTAAAGCGTTGGTTCACAAGGCCCACTTAGACACACACACAAGAGCTGCCAACATGCAGAAACTTGCTCAGAGACATAAGCTCTGCTACAACCTTGAACTCTCCCTGCCACTGTGGGAGCCACCAGTCGCCCAGACACTTCTGAGCTCAGTACCTGCAGGGCTCAGTGGGAAAGCAATTTAGGCAACCCTTGGAATGAAATGTCTTAGTTTTTATTCTACATGTGCAGGAGAATACACATTTTAGTGTACAAAAGCTACCCTTGTTAGCAGAAATTTAGGGCAGCAGTAGAGAAGAGTGTCTCGTTTACCTTGAAATGCTCAAATACGATTCAGAAGACATCTCTTTGTACACTGGAAGGAATTGTATTAATCCATTTTCAACCACTGGGGGGCAGAACTGACACAGTCTTGACATAGTTTCGTCTTATAAATTTGTTCACAAACAGTTGCCTACTTGCATATTCAATTAAAACATCAGAATTCATTTGAAGTTATGTTTCTGGCTCAGTGACAGATTCAAGTCCAGTATTCAGTCTCCTTTTATCTCTGTTTTGGTCTCCACCATCTAAAAATATGTGACTCTTGAGCTCTTAGATGTTACACTTTCTTCACTTGCTAGTCTTAATTTGTCTGTCTAATGTTTGGTGCTGGGAAAGTAATGTAAAAAAGGGTTTATCAGAGCTTATGTGTTGAAAATTGATTGCTGATTGCTACTGGAAACAAGGTTGATGAGAGCGGTGAGACCAAACTAAACAGTAAATGTGCTCTAACCAAAACAATAAGATACTATTCTATGTGGGTACACTACCAAGGGCAAGTTCTTTCACATTATAATAATCTGGTTCAGTGTTAATATAAAAATATTGATTAATGGGACTTAAAGAGAGAAATAAAACTGTCAAACTCTCAAACAGCAACACGCATGCACTCAGTTTTGTTCAGTGTTTTGCTTTATTTGCTACATTTTTTTTAATTTCATGATCATAGACTGGCCTTGGTTTGTAAAAAAGAATATAACATGCAGTTAACTGACAGCATGTTTCATGATTTCTCAGTATTTGGGTTCAAAGCAGACAGCTACTTCCTACCAACATTTGGAGCCAGCAGTGTTCAAAATTGCCTAGTGTAGCTATTAATTTAGAGCTCTACCAGATGATTCCCATGGGTTTTATGTTCTTCGTGGCAAAGTCAATCCACAGACTTCTCACCAGTCTCCACAGTGTGAAAACCAATTGTTTTTAAAATACAGCTATCTGGAATCAGGGCGAACAGTCTTGAATTGACCTGAATTATTTGTTTTTCATGGGTGATGATATCTAACTAATATCTAAGATATATCAGTATCATGTGATGTTTTGTTTTTGTCCTTCTGGGAAATGTCAGGCTGCTGATAAATTTTTAGAGGTCACATATTTTCTGCTGCATGATCCCCCGATGCTCCTCCACATACACTTTTTCCTTGGTTGGAGTTGGTGAGAGCTCTGCAGTGTTTTCTGGGTCCGTCTCTGCTAGCGCTGGTCTACACAGGCCTTATTTGGAATGTCAGAACTGATAGGAGTGGGAGTCAAACAAAGCTTCCCACTCATTTATTTTTTCTTCTTACTTTCTAGCTGCAGCAGTCCCTTTTCAAACCGAACTATCCGAGGATTGTTTCAGAGCATGAGTGCAGATTAGTGTGACTGCTCGCCTGTCCTAATGTGTGTGTGTGTAATTTAAGTGAAAGCTGAGAGAGATGACAAAACTCAACAAGTACACCATTTTCAACCAGTGGATTTTTCCAAGCTTTCTCCATTGAAGCGGTTTAAAACACTAAATGTGTTTCCCCTCTCTAAAAGCATGAGGCTTATCAAGACCTGGCTGAGTGAAGCAGCATTAGCACAGCATTAACCACTCAGCCCAGGTTTCCCATGGGATATAAAATGGATCCTTGTTTCAGTGGGAAATCGCCGCAGCAATGCTGCTAAAGAGCACTTTGCTGCAATCATATCAGATATTGACGAACATTGTTCCCTGATTTGGACATATAGTCACTGCACTTGAAAGGGAGCATCAAGAAATTCATAATTCAAATAGTTAAATGATAGGACATAAACAGGTCTCAAGTAATAAATATAGTACAATGGAAGATAATCTCATCTATAGTTAGTGCAGATCCTTAATAATGGACATTGTTAGCATGCCTCGCATAAGCTAATGAAGCTAGATGATGATGGTGTTCTTTGTAGTGGCCAGAGATATGACTGGAATGGCCCAGGCCTGTGTTGCTCAACTCAGCAGTGGCACTGTTGGCTCTCACCGTGCTGCAGCTGCATGCTGAAGAGCAGCCAGATGTTTGAGATGGTGAAATGAGCCTAGTGAGCAGGAAACGACTCTGCATGCCATAGGAATCGTCTTTGAAAACAGGAAGGGAACTTGTTCCCTGCTTATGGGCCTTTTCCTGTGGCATGACCGGAGGCAGGCCTTGTGTTTGACAGTTGCTGGGAAAAAGGTACTTGCAGTTGTATGGCAATGGCCTTTTAAGGCTACAAACATGCTTGGAGAGCTTTAGATGTGTTTAACAAGGAATTCGATTTCAGAGGAGCAAAAATCATCGAACGGTCTATCTCGTGGCCTCATTTCTATGTCTTAGTTTCACCTCTTCCCTCATTACATTATTGTGTCATGTCATAGTTAAACAAAAAAATCTGTGGAACCTAGAGTTACTGATATGTTCACCAACGTCATATAGCTCGAGGCTTCGTAAAGACTCAGGTTTCAGTGCTGTTATTGTCCTGGTTTACCTTCTCTAACGCAGTAAATAACCTTAAGTTAACAATCCAGGATTGTTAACTTGAGGATTTTTCTTTGATCCTTTCATGCTCACAGTGACCTCTGGTGTCTGCAAGGATTGTTAATTTCTCATTCTTAAGACTTTGCTGGAAAGAATCCTTTAATGTTTTGATTTATGTTAACCCTCTCAGACCCTCAAGCAGTTTCCCAGCCTGAAAATTGTTTCTTACCTCCTACCTCTCCCACTTAAACAGACGGGGCACATACAGTGATTGAAGGAAACATGTCATTATGGTAGATACATCATGTCCTGTCATTTTTGGTGCTCAGCAAGTAGCACTTTAGAAGTGGATTGGAATTGCAAGAGCTGATAGAGGGTGTTTCCACAACTTAGCGTGTTGGACCACTGAGAATTTGAGCTTGTGTTACAACTAAATTAAACCCTTTGAGCTACAATAGCAGCTTAGCCTATATGTAGTTGACAAGGAAGCCCTGTATGGTTATTTGCGACCAGCTCTGGCCCTGTTAAATGGTTATATATCTTCCTGTCCATCCTGCCTTTCTGTCCGTTACAATGACTAAGTGAAGACTAAGGTGGCAGCTGTCTTTAATTAAAAAAATGATGTTGTGGCCAGTGGTTGTAACAGTTAAAACCCTCAAATGATTTTTCAGTGTGTTATGTCCAGTCAATTTGAACACATCCTGTAGTTTTCAGATTTAAATCATTTATTGAAGGGATCCCTTTTACTCTGGAAGCCACAGTGGTACGTGCTGCACGGGATTGCTCCTGAGTCCAGGGAACCCTCAGTCCTCTTCAGCAAATGTCTCTGTGGTTAAGAATGACATGTAGATGAGAGGCGACAGCAGTGTCAGGAGCTCTGTGAGCCACATGGCCATGGGTGATGTGATGTGACAGCTTGTCACTGCGATGTTGGTGACCTGTGGTATGTCTGCAGTGGCGTGGCCTAGCTGGTGCTGCGGTGGTGCCTTGACAGTGTCTGCCCACCCCCTCAAACACATGCTCACACGCCCCATGTTAGTTCCCAGGATCACTTCACTGCAGTCCTGCATTCTTGGGAACCTGAGGGGCCAGGGCACCACAGCTCTTGAATTCAACGTACCTCACATCAGTATATAATCAATGAATATTATCTACAACAGCCCAATAAAACTACTTGGGAAGGGCAAGAATTTTTAGATAACTGAAATGGATGCAGCTATCCAAGAGCAGTTTTACATACTTTGTCTGCTCACCCTCAGTTAAGGTCTCTCATCATTGTAATGGGTGCACTGTGACCAGTGACAGAAGCAATAACAGCATTGCTTGTTTCTATTTTATTTTTGTTTTTGTTTTTGTTTTTATTTTTATTTTTTTTTAGGGGCCCCTCTTATTTTCTTCTGGGATCCATGCATATTTTCGGAGCTGCTTCCTCCTCCCTCTTTTAGCCTTGGGGATATCATATTAAACTCATCTGTTTGATTCTGAAGAAAGGGCATGCCAAAGCAAGGGCTTATTGGAATACTGGCTTTAATCTTTGCATTTGGATAATGGAGAGCTGATATTTAAATGTGAAGTGTCTCCAACAGGATTTTTTGTGTGCAAGCTGCCTTTTGTTAAAATATAGCAAGTTTCTCCATGGAATGTTGGAGCTGAGCTACAGTAACTGTTAAAAAAATCTGCCTTCAGTAAACATAATGGATGATTTCTCTTCAAAGGAGCTCTTATCATCTCTTCCCATTTCCCAGAGGCTGCCACAAAGCTGCCTCTCTTTTTTTTCCTGCTGCTGCTGCTGCTCATCCTTCTCTCCTGCCTGCTCTCTGGAGGGCAGCCTCAATCTAATACAACTGTGTCAGGAAGTGTGGGGATGCAAAGTGCTGATGAGCCAAAAGTAGCCCACCTCTGCAGTGTGCTGCTTCGTCCCAGCACGCGCCAGCCTGATTAGGAAAGTACACTATGAACCTATGCTCACATCCCTCTGCAACCTTATGGCACATGCCCTATAGAAACAGATTAAATATGTTTCTTCTTTTGCTCCATTTTTAGAAAAAAAATGGAAAAATCTAATTTTCGGTATGTAAAAACAGATCAGGCCTACTGATGTTATCATTTTGTCAGCCTCTAACTTATCCAACAAAATGTCTTAAAATTTGTTTTAATTCTAATCCTGCAAAAGTTTCCAAGAGGCAGCTAATTATTCTTCTAAACATTACTTCAATAGATATGCTGATGTGGCATATTTTTAAAAAATATATTACAATTGCTTGTTGCTGCCTCAGTGCATCCCTCAGAGTGATATCATTTCCTTTATTCTTAGCTCTATGTACATCTTTTTATTTATTTATTTATTTTTTTAAATTAAGTGTATGTGAGGATTATAGCTTAAAAAATACAAAAATGCTTAAAGCCGAACCAAAAGTGCAAAATTGCCTTCCTCTTGTTGATGGCATCTAATAATGATTATCCTGTAACATTTTTGTTGTTTTTGTAGTATCAAACACATTGTGCACACCTTACATGTTTGTTACAAAAACAAGCCATGATTTTGTAACAAACTTAAAAAAAAAAAAAATTAAAATGTTTTACAGCAAAGATAGATCAGAGTCTGACAGCCCTCCTGACCTGATCATGTACATACTGTGTTGCTGCAGTTGCAACTCCTCAGCTTCCCTACCTTGCAGTTATCCTTCAAGTTATCCAGGACGTTTGATTCAGTTTCTCTGGATATGGTATCACGGCTTACAGCTTCAGACAGCTAGTGGAAACCCTATAATTAAACTGAGCCCTCCACACTTTGTCAGCATTCTGCAAGCAGATAGCTGAATTTTGTATGACAGCTGATCATTGGCACTGGTCTGAGGGCTCTTGTTTCTTATCTGGCAATAAACTAGCTGAAATCCCCTCTTGCAACAGTATGCAACCTGCAGAACCGCATAAATATTATGTCTCCCTAGGAACACAATAGTCGTATTTATTCCTTTATTTTGGGGCTGTTTTTTCCATGTCAAATGCCGAGAGGAAGGTTTCTAACTCTTGCAGGAGCGGATTGCAACATGTTTCAGGACTCTGGTGAATAGATTAAAGGCTGGTGAGCTCAAGCTTTTGTTGAGCTGCGCTTTCATACTCAAACACATGCACAGACACAAAACCTTCGAACGCTTTCAAACCTATACCCTTGAAGCATACATGGCTCTGAGGGCTGTGCCACGGGTCTGACAGATGGTACCAGGAGGCCTGGTGTTGCGTCCCTGTTATGGCTCACCCCGAGCCCCATCCACAGTGCTCAGCGTCACCACACTGCTCAGCATGACACACACAAGCTACCAGCCTCCCAGCTCCCAGGAATAGATAGCCTCTGCTGACATGGCCAAGGTCAGGTTCCTTGCTGCCACAGTCAAAGGGCATCTGTAAGCAGCATTGAAAAGGTTATTTTCAAAAATGAAATCCACTCTGGCTTCGCTTATTAAAATAATTTTCCAGCTAATTGTGTGTCTGCTAGTAGGTTAATTAAAGTACAGTTACACCTTGTTATGATCCTCAACACATGTATACATGTGTATATTTAGTTCTTTTTTGTTTATTGTACCAATGTGAAGTATAGAGGAGAGATTTTATAACGAACTTTGTGCTCTCTGCTACCATAGACATTGACAGTGGGTGAATTACATTTTGCCAACCAGAAAAGGCAGTTATGCTTTCATGTCTAAGAAGGGCTGTATATAATACATATGTTTGAGTTTCTCATGCAGCAGGAGTCACTTTCAAAGTGATTCAGAGCTTCTAAGCTCATTAAATGTTAATCAAAAAATCTATTTTCAGATCACTTGGAGATCTGTCATGAGGATTTCAGGCCAGCTAGGAGGCCACTACTTCTGAGTGCTGAGCACTGAGTGAGCAGGATGATCCTTTATTTGTTGGAAATGTAAAGGAAAATATGTGTTTACGCTTGGATATTAGCCCTTTTTTTTTACCCAAATGGTAATATCAGGATGCATGTGTGATCTAACCTAGACAAAATCTCAACTTCAAACATTTTGAGAAGTTTCTGCTTTGAATTCTGAACCACTCTTGACCACGGTCTGTTTTTTAAATGGCACAGAGGCAGTAGTGAGGCAACACTGTCTCACAATGGCTTTTTGCAACACATCCACTGTCCTTTCCATTATTCATGATGTGTTTTCTCAGACAGTGCCTTGAACCATGAGGAGTACTCCTGTCTGTCTTCTCCAGAAAGAGCCCTCTGGAACGAGAGAAAAAGTGTGCATGAGCTCCACACACTAGAAGGCCTGTTTTCATCTGTTTTTGGAGAAAAACAGATGTCCAGTCGTATGTGGAGAGGCACAACGTTTAATAGTCTGGATCTCAGTGACGAGTGACGATGGCAAAAGGGAGCTGGTGAATGAGACATACTGTTGATTAACTTGAGGAAGATTTCCAAGTTAAAACTGTATGTGTGTCTGTAACTTTCTGTATTAACTTGGCCTCATCCAACCAGGCTGTCATTACATCATCGGACAGGATTTTTCTCTCTAGTCTCTAGTTAAGAATTTTTCAGCTGAGCTTTGCTTTTATGTCAAAGTATATTTAACTTAAAAATAGTTATTTTGCAAACGATGCAGTTTCTGCTTGTTTTAATACACAAAAAGTTAACTGAGCTAATATTTTATTTAAAAATACATAGAAATCTACTGTTCAGGCATAGGCTGAATTACGCTACACTTACTACTCATTTTACATTTCTTTTAGCTGCCCATTAAGAACAAATAAGCACTTTACATTAATAGTTAATTAATTAACTATTCATGGAAAAATGATTAATAATTTCTTACCCTCATTTTCTATACATTCATTTCATCAAATTATCGCGATGTGATAATACAGTTTCAGGTAAGGACCATGTTGAAAAATCACTGTTGGTGCATTCAAAAACAATTCCGACATAAGAGATCTGACAGTCACATGTTGAACAAGAACATTTTAACTTACTTTCTTACTTTTCACAGTGCTAGTGTTTTTTTGTTTATGTACTTTTTCAGATGGCAGGGTGACCTTGAATGCACCATCAGCTGTAGTTTTGTATATTCTGTCTCCAGCTGCAGTACTACAGCTGGCCCCTTTTGCTTTACGTTGACACAAGTCTCCTGAACCTTAGCTCTCCTTTTGTTTTTGTCCTGAACTTGATGGGTTTGTCCTCTGCCTTTGAACTGGTCATTGTCACAGAGTTCATGCAAGTTTCAAGTGTTTGCTAGTAGATTCTACTAATGTACTAAAATAAACCAAATGGTTACCTGGAAAGTGATTTATTTGCAATTACGCTTTTGAAAATGGTCTTCACTAATGTTAAGTATAACAGTTTGTGCTTACTAAGCTAAATGCAAAGCCACTAGTACGATCCTCTGAATGCAATAGATAATTTCAGTGTCCCTCTTCTTCTCACTACGACACCATCAACATAATCATCATTATCATCCATCCACATCCAGCCAATATGGTGAAATGCACAGGCACTTATTAGCTTTAACATGGGCGGCTTAGTGTGTCACAGAGAGGTTTGTGCCCTGATTAAAATGTGAGGATGTATCTCTGAACAGTTGTGAAGAGCATTAGCAGAAGTAACACTGACACGAAAGGAGTAGAAATGTAGGGAACTACAGGATTCACTCCAAACCCTCAGGCTATCAGTCTTAATGCAGCGTATGCCAGCAGGTGGAAATGACTCAAATTTGTTCCCACAGTGAAATATGCAACACACTGATACTCCTCTCCTCTGATCAGGTTGGTGTGCAATCAGCCATTTGTTTCCATGCAGGCACCACATTAAAAGATGGTCAGATAATCAGTCATTTTTATGTGTATTAAACAGTTTGCCTGAGATTTCCACTGCATATACAGTTTCTGTCTCAGTGAGTTGTTGGTAATGACTCAAAGGCTCACATGAAGAAACTCCATTATTTTATTGAAATGACAATGACATCTATACCTGAAAATATAAATAATCTAGGCCTTGCTTTGGTAAGATGAGCAATTTTTAATGCTTCAGTTTCACGGGGTGTTACTGAGTGGTTAGAGTTGTGAGTCATGGCTATGTGCTTAGTACCTTAAATGAAGACATGGGGATAGGACAAAAGGAAGTCAGATATCTGCACCAGCATGTTAAGCAGAATCTCAGCCACAAAGGAGAAACTCTGCTATTTAACGAAGCACAATGGACAAAAATATAATGTATGCAAATGAGGGAAACAGACAAAGACCCTATTCTTCTCTCTGAGGTCTGTCGACTGTATCAGATTCCTAACTATCTTCTCAGCCCATCCACTGCGCTCAAACGACATTATATAAAAACAATTTTCTAAGTGCTGCAGCAGCGTTTCCCTCATTGCTGCATTGCACTGCAAGTGGTTGAATAAAATTATATATTTTAAGCTTTGTATGTGTTATAGGAATGCATCTGCATGGTCTCACCAAGTGATGTGACTGGGTGATTTAAATCTGGGAGCATTTGAGACATCATCACTGTTGGAAAATCAAAGTTTTTCTACTGAATGAAAACATATTCACCGTCTAATAAATGTAATCTTTTTAAATTTCACAAGTTGGTCAAGTGTACAGCATCTATAGGCCTTGGAGCAAATTGTGAAATTGGATTAATTTACATGGTAATACTTTGAGCTGGATGTAGAATTGAATGCACCCGTACTTAGAACTATGATTTAAATTGGCTCACAAGACAGCTCTGAATCAAGTGCAATAATTAAAGTCCTGTTATGACTGTGTTTTCTTTAGGGTTTGCCATGTATTGAGATTCAAAACATAACTACTGGTTTTTGTTTTTAAGGAGAAAAACGCCCAGTAAAGGATAAACTAATTAACTGAAGATGAGATGAAGGCTTTTCTTTCTATTTCCTAGTTGTTTTTAAAATTCAGTTCTGTTGTGTTTTGCAGCTTCAAGGATCTTTGCGAAGGAAGATTGAGGGACATGCACCAGGACACATACCAAAGCAGAATGGCCTCTCCTGCGGTTTCTCTGGATCTGACTTTAAGAGGGTCCGTGTGGACACTGGTGGTCTGGGGCATGGGCCTTGCAACCATAACCTAACCCAGTCTCACTCTCTTCAAGGATCCTCAGCCATGGGAATGCAGAGGAAGAATTACATGATGCCCCACGGAGTGGGGTCAGATATATTCAACATGACCCTGAAAGAAATGAAAAAAGAGCCCATTGAGGTCCAGTCCTGTGGCCAGTCAAACACAGAGATGATTTTTGACTTCAAAGATGAAGGTGGTGGTCAGATTGACCCAGATCTCCAAGATCTGTTTGATGAGCTGACAAAGACGGTGCCCCCGCTCAATGATCTGGAGTTTGAGAAGATGCTGAAGCAGGATGATGCATTTGGTTTAGATCTAGGTCGACCAAGCTCAGCAGGTGCAGCTGCTAGTCTTTGTTCCCCAATAGAGAAGCCAATTAAGACAGAGCACTCCCCAGATTTTGGCCAGGTTCACTGTGGCTCGCCTCAGCTTCGACCAGCCTCAGCAGGGCCCTCTTTCACATTGACCAGCACCTCTTCTACCACCACGTCGCAGAAAGCTAACACTCAGGCAGGACACCCCAGAGCAATGCCCTGCTGGCCAGAAATATCTCATGCAGAGCAACTGAAGCAGATGGCAGCAAACCAGCAGCAGCCGAGCTCCCTCCTCCATCACCACCACCAACCACCACCTGTGGGATTGACCAGCTGGGCTCCTGCCATGAACACCCACTCCTCCACCAGCACCTTCCCCCAGGACAAGGTCTCTAGCTCGGCCACACTTAGCCAACAGAGGATCGGCACCCAGAGTAAAGGGATCAACAACTGCCTCTTCAAGCCAAACGGCCACAGTGGCTCCCATCAATTGGACATGAAGGTTCTCAGCACCAAGCCCACATTGCAATTCAGCCCCAAAGCGACACATTCTGCCAGTCAGCCGATGCCTATCATGGCGAGCTCAGTGAATAAGACTTCAGCCCAGCAGCAGCAGTCTCTTTCAGCAAGCCAGAATCAGCCACATTCAGCGCTCCACTTCCAGAACCAACAGATATCCACGTCAGGGGCTCTTTGCCTGCAACCCAAGTCTGCTCCTGCTGGGCTGCCGTTCAAACTGTCACAACAGCGCCAGGTAAGGGCTCAGTTCAAATTTCCTTCATTTTCTTTTTTTTAATATACAAAGTGAGAGAAGCAAGTTTACTGTAAACACCAACTAGGTCTTCATGAGACCTTCATGTATGTGATTTTTAATTGCAAAATAATCAGCCCAACTCGGAGAGATATGTGTTTAGTCAGTGGCAATAACCATAATCCAGAGTGTCCCAATAAAGTGGTGTGACTTAAATACACGCATCTGAGCATTTCTGCTATGATTTTATTTCTTTGGTTGCAGATGTTGAATAATCAGTTTGTGTATTTTATTACACGGTTTATACAAAATAAATAATAGCATACATTGTGATTTCATCTGCTGAAGGTAAAGTAACATGATACACAGCACCGTCAAACTAACTCACTGTACTCTTCCTCATCAATCAGTTTCCTCAGTTTGCTCGTAGCAGCCAACCTGCTGTCTGAAACAGCAACAATGCAGTGCTGTTTGTTTTGGGACTTTCTTGTCATTGTTCTAGCTGCTGTGTCTTTGCTGTTGAATATGTATTTCCCCTGAAAGTGTTTTGACGATGACACAGATTGCCAGAGCATGGTAGATTAACATGCAGGACTTCTAATTTCTCTGCTTGTCATGGTGGCTCCCCGTCAGGGCACAGATATGCGCAGCGGGATTTGCTAATTGGAGGTTGTTAGCTACAAGGGACAAGTGGTGGAAAATGACAGTAATCTGCTTAGCCTGGTGCCGGAGGTTGAATCACTGATTTGTTATGATTGGGGAGATTTAGACCGTCCCCTCTTTCATTTTTGCACTAACAGTATCTGTAGCTGTCTTTGTGTGAAATGATAATGCAAGCCACACAAGAGAGCTCTCATAACCTCTACAGATCAAGGGGAGTGCTTGAGTGACTGGGAGAGGGTGGGAGGAGGGAGGGAGTTATACAGACATGGAAGTAAACAAGATAGGATGACAGATACATCATCAGGCATGGATGTAACAGAACCAGTTTTGCCACTATACCAGAGAGCCATTTACACTGTAAACAGAACATGCAGTTGTGCCTCTCCTAATACCTGCTTAAGGTCCTTAAAATATTTTAATAATCACAGGCTCTCTATGAATGCATGTGGCACAAATATATTAAAAAAAAGAAATTAATGAATAATTTGTAATAGCCAACAAACATTTTTCAAGACTCCAAACAACCCCAATTCTCAATATCTCAGATATTTTCTATTTTAAAAAAATATATTAGTAAAATTTTCTAAATAAAAATTACCAGTTATGTCAGAAGTAGCATTAGTGTTAGTGTTACTATGCGTTCGTGATAATTTGTAACGATAATATTTCTGTGGTCTAAACTTAATGTAACACATTAAAAACTTAAATTATAAGCAATTAAAAATGGTACATAATTAAAAATAACAGTTGTGAGAGGTAAATGGGAGACACTCTGGATATCAAATAACAAAAAAGCCTTAAATGGATTTTGATAAATTATTTGAAAAACACTTTTCCAAAGCCCAAAGTTCCTGAAAGTAAAAGCTCAGTCACCTCTGGTCTTTAAAATGCTGAGGACATTAAGCTATGCTTGAGTTCATAAGGGGTAAAGGTTTGATGAGACAACTTTCCCAAAGACATTGTGCTTTAATGTGCAGTTTGTTTGAACAAATAACATATACAAACATAAAGCTAGGGATATGATAGTGTAAGAACTGTGGAGAAGAAATAAGAGCCACCTTATAGTTTTTAGAACGTGTGTTTAAAAAGGCTGATAATGGTGTTTGTCTTTTGCAGTCAGCATGAACAGGGTTAAAAGTCCAGCTAATGAGGAAGGGACAACTCACAGAGAGGAGAAAAAGAGTGGAGTCTCTTCCCACAGTGAATTGAATTAGTAATGCCACAAAAATAAAGGTCCTGAAAGAGTACCCTGATCCCCAGTGTAACACTAGTGACTAGCAGCAGGCTTCCTCCCACCGAGTGAAGCTGAAGCTGCTTTTAAAACAGCCAGAGATGTGAGCTTTGGTGCTAGTTTGAAGCTTCATACAGTTTAATAATCTGCTGCTAAGTCAAAAAATGTCAAAATTCAAATCCACCTCTCTGCAAGTCTCTAACTATGAAGTCACACACAAAAAATACCTCACTCACTTAAAATATGAATACACTTTCTGGCAGCATACTGTACACTAGAGATGCACACTAATGCATTATGAAACCTGAGTTAGTGTTGTTGGTGGGCATGGCTAGTTCAAAGAGTCAGTATTGTATACCTGTGTTGTGTATTTAAGCTGTATTTAAACAAAAGAAAAACTCTCCTGATGTATTCAAAGTGATTGTAGGTCATCTTTCTTTATAATTATTTAAATTCTTGCCCCTTAGAAAAGCGTAAAATATCTGTTTGGAATTTTCTGGTAAGTAAATGCCATCCATGCAGTTGCAGAAAGGGCAGTTTTATGGAAATGTAAAATGGTTTTTAGGCACAAACTGAGGTGTTTTTGAGCTGTTCACCCATCTTTTAATTTAATATAGCAAAAAAATAATTTTCACAATGGGGATTGGACCTGTTAAACTGAAAGTGTTAATGCGTCTTGACAGATTTATAAATTTCACTTTTCCGATTCAGTTCTATAATTTTAAGCATCTAATGATTCTGATCAAATAGCAAAAAAAAAAAGGTTTATCTTTTTGTATATTTCAATTTTAGTCTCTATATAGTGACAGTTTGTATTTTTAACTATATCTAAACTTTTACATACAGATTTACATTTAAATTTGGCACAGTCTAATCCAGAGTGACTAATATCTGCTCAGCATAACACAACCCTGTTAGATCAAGTAAAGCCAGACACTTTGCGGTTATTTTATCACCTCATTAGCTTCAGCTAACATAGTTTTCAATTTACACGAGCTTGTATTTTACTTTGTGAAGAAAGATGTACCCTCTTTTCTAAAAATGCAGAGACCCAAATTATAAAGTAAATAATGACTCCTCAACTTTTATTTGATGATCCTGTGGCACCACATCCCTCAGTTAGGATGAGAGCTGGGCCACGGGGGTTGAGCCTACCAGGTCACTCCGGCAGTGCTGTGAAGGGAGTACTTGTTTCCTGGGAAAGGGAGCTGTGGCCAAGTCCAGATGCCGAGGCACTCCCTAGGGACAGCGTCCTGAGTCCAGACTGGAGGAAGTGCAGTGTGAGAGCCGGCAAGGCTGGGCCCGGATCACTGTCAGCTGCCTGCACTGCCGCAGGATGGGAGACTAAATCACTCTGCTCCTTCTCTGAGGCCCGAGCCACATGTGGTATTCATTTACAACAAGCTTGTGAAGAATGAGAGGGGGGAAAACATGGAAAACAGCTTTATGACACATCAGGATGACAGAGAGGATTACTCAGTTGTACATGCTAAAACAACCCTCATTGGGTTTGTCTTACAACAAAGATGGAAGAAGCCCTCTCCACTGTACCTCTGTGGGGAAAATGTCTATGATGGCCACAGTTTCTCACAGTCTCACTAACTGGATACAGTGAATCAAAGCCAGTGACTCTGCTTTCTAGAGTAACAGGAGAAACCGCTGTTTTGATGTTTTAGTCCCTGTGTAACCTCATTGCCATGCTTGGTTTGCTGTGTGGGTTGAACTCAGGCAGAGAAGGCGAATATTAGCTCATGTGAAATGGCTTGTGACTCCTGATGAGTTTCAACTTCCCTCATTCTCTAATCCTGTCTCGTTAGTTCTCCATATTTCAGCCCCATTCATTATCATTCACACACACACAAACTTCCCTCTCTTTTCCTTCTGTTTTTCTTTTGGGACCACAAAGTCACCACCCTGTAGAGATTCGTCCTCTGCAAAGAATCTGTCCTCTAAGTAATAGCTTCTGCTAAATGCACTGTTGGATTTAATCCATTTCACCCTGGGAAATATTTTAAGTCAACACAATGACTGACACTGTATACACAGCGTGTGTTGACTTGGATTTGGTGCACATTAACCTCTTTCATGACAAATGCTTGCACTTTGTAGAAGCTCGAGCATAGTAAGAGTGTCCTTGTGTCCACAAGAAAGACAGGTTTTACTTGGAGTGCTTGGAAGGCCATGTACAGCTGCCTAAAAAAGCTAAGAAAATATGCATTAAAAGGACATATAACATCTCAAACACCCATGATGGTGAAAGCAAGTCTGCAAAAGCATACATTCAAGACCAGATTTTAAATATAAAGCTAGTTTAGATGTCTCAATTTCAGTTGAGTGCTGCCGACTACAACGTTTTAATCAGTATGATAGTGTCAGGAGCCAAATTGGTTTCTAGAGGATGGAATGCCTCCTTGCCAAACACAACACAGTGATCAGTAAAGGAGAGCTTATTAAATGGAGGTAGTCATGGTGCTGGCGCTTAACTCCCCATCGGCACACATTTCCTGCTGTCTCAGGGATTCTTTCCACTCTCTTTAGACACAATTATCAAGGGAGAAGCAGGCCTTGAGGAGGGCTCGCTCTCCCCCTTCCACACACACAAAAAAAAAAATCCTCTCTCCAAGTCTCCCTTTTTCGTCTGCAGAGGGAGTAGCCTTGACCACATTCTGGAGGTTGAATAGTATCTTTGACACAGATCTATGATGTCTTGTAGAGTTTTGCCCTCTAGTGGTCAACTTATATTACTGCACTGTTTTGGTTTTGCATAGCTTTCACAGCACTTAGCTCCAGTCTCCAGGCACTTAGCAGAGAGGAGGCAAAAAGACATTTAAAAATTAAAAAGTAGCACCACTGACACTAATGTAAAACCATCACGTATGTCTTTTTCTAAGGGTGTTCCTCCTGGTCCACGGCTGCCCACAAATGGAAGCTTAGGAGTCATGTCAGCCCAGTCGCAGCCACGTCCCCCAGCACCCAACAACCAGCAGAAAGGCCCAGCCAAAACTCAGGCCATGCAGAGACAGCTTAGCCAACAACAGCACGCCATCAATAATTCAGTAAGCTACATTTACATTGTGAAGCTTTCACTTTTTAACAAGCTGTTCAGACTTTGGGAGAGTTTGTTAGAAACGATTAATCACATGATTAGTGTTAACTTTTTCTTTCCTTTTTAGGACAAAGACAATACACGTGATCAGTTCAATCGTCATCTCACGAGACCGCCACCTGATTATAAGCAGTCAAGAAGTATGGTGGGACTTCAGCAAGGAAACATCTTCACAGGTTCTGTGAAATTTTTGATAAGACAAAAATAAATGCTGATAAGTGGCCATAATTGTAATCAGTTTTTCATGGTGTCTCTTTAGGTCAAAACTCCTCCCAGTCTTCCAGCAACGGCCCAGAGAATGACCTACAGTCCATGGCTTGTCACCTCACAAGTGGGTCGGGTTCAAAGATGAGTCCCTCACCATCGGACCGCAGATTTGGTATGGGGACTGACTGTCATCCAAGTTCTTGTATCAGCCAGTTCCAGCAGCATAACAATCAGAATCGAATTGGACTAAGTCAGAATAAACCTAGGTTCCTGGGACCAAATACGCAAGGAAGTTCCTTTGGGATGAACAATGTAGCAGGTGTACAACATCCGAGAACGACAGCTGACCTGCATTCCTCAGGGGTGCAGGGACAGGGCCTCGGAGGTTTGCTGACAAATGTCAACATGGGCTGGGGTTCACCCAACAAGCAAGCGACAACTGGACTTGGTGTTAGGCGGTTACCCAATCCACTGCCGTCACAGGGTACACAGCTGGACATGCCAAACCATCCGTACCAACATAGGCATATTGGCCCTCCAAACCAGGTGGCACCAGACATCGGGATGCTCCCTCTTAACCCTTCATTAAGGGACACAGGCCCAAGACCCAGCCAGCCAATGATGGGCTCTCCATCAGCAGTGGGAAACCTGAACCAAGCCTCTCCTGAACAGAGGGTACCAGCAGGCAACTTTGCCGAGCCTAGTCCCAGTTCTAGCAGCTACCAGAATAACAGAGCCAACCACCTGACCTTTGACTTCCTGCCCGAGGGAGACAACACAGTTCCTGGGATCAACACAGACTCAGACTTCATAGACTCTCTGCTCAAGTCTGGCTCTGGGAATGATGACTGGATGAAAGACATAAATTTGGATGAGATTCTTGGCAGCCACTCATGAATTTGGGTCACAGATTGCTAAAAATTGACCCAAAGCTCAAATTATAGAAGTTATCTCTGAAAGGTGGAAGGGGTAACATTTGTAAATAAGGATAAAATGGGATTTTATAAACTCAAAATATTTGTTATCCAAGTATACTGTATTGTTTTATATTGTATTTACTGTGAAAGGAGTTTGTGTTCTGTCCTTAGTAGTCAGCATATTTTTGTTCCTGGTATATTGTCCAAGAAACTGCTTTTCTTAACAGTCACTGTTTTTGTGGTCTGTCATATTCAAGCTGTAGTGCTGTCCCATAGGATAAAATACCAAAATTCACACTGTGAAAAGAAAACATTGCTGTGCTGCTTTCAAGCGCATCTTGGCAATCTAAGTTTCTAAATCTCCATCCACTATTTAGCATGATATGGTATTTACCTTCAGAAGTTTTGCTACCATACCTACAGAGAATCTTGCCACAACAACTGTTATTTGTTGTTCAAGCTTTTTGATGTGTGGTAGTTTTTGATGCAATTTAAATAATGTAACCATTATTTTTTTTTCATGTGATATTTAATAATTATTGGGATAGTAATGAAACATTATAATACATTCAATTAATAAAATTGATTTGAATAAAGTGTTGCTTTTGTTTGTTTTCTTCTCTAATGGATTCTTTGGTTTGAAATTTAAAGCAACGAGAAATAATTTAGAAAAGATTCTTTGTGGTTTGTATTTTTACTAAAATAGTTATTGTTATTGTGTAATATAATCTTTTAAATCCATACATATAGACAATGCTTCCTAGCAGTAAGTCCCTCTTCTCATGATAATGAACTCAGTTTCAAAAAAAGAAGGATAGTTCTAAGAGATTTTATTTGAATGCTCAGAACCACATTTGGCTGAGAGTTTATGTTATGTATATGGGGTTTGGACTATTCCTTTTGTGTGCTTGTGCTTTGGTGTTTTTTTTTCCCTCTGCCTCCTGTGGGAGGTTCCTTCTTTTTAGAGTGGAGAGGCGTGGTTTCCGGCTGGCTGGAGGTCGACACACCTGCACCTCATTTCCCATCATCACTCTTTTTAAGCCGGAGCAGGGCTTCGCTTTGGCGCTGGATTGTCTACCTTCAGTGGTAACTCTCTCGCCGCTGTGCAAACAGTCTTCTTGTGAAGCTCTTATGTGTTAAACTCGTGTTTGGCCCTAGTGACTCTCATTCTCTGTTCTCTGCTTCAGATACTCACCTGGGTACAGGATCGCTCCTCCAGCCAGAAACCTGCCCACCACGCCGCTCTGCCTCCACCCTTCAAAACTAACCTTGCTTTTGGACCTAACTGGTGTTGATTGTTCTAATTTACTCTGGACTGCCATCAGCCTGTGGTCTGCCTCTGGGTCCTCTTTACACTCAAACAAAACCTAACAGTTTAAGTCGAACAGCAACTCACTGCTTGACATTTATGAATGATAAAGAAAGGCAGAAGAGTGGCATTTCACAGCTGTGTAATTACTGCAGTTTTCCCTGGTAGATTATAGCAAATCCTTACGCTATACTTTATATATCAAACATAATTTACAGTCCATCTGATGATCATCTTGATCCTAGTATTGTGATTTTGGTACGAATCCTGAGAGATTCATTCTGTCACTGTCCACATTAAGGCCTGGAAAAATGATGCAACAGCTTTTTCCAAACAGCTGTTTTTTTTTTTTTTTCTTTAAATATCAAAACAAAATCATCAATAATGATTCCAGTATGGATGTGATCAAATCAGAAACAATTTGGTTAAACTCTCAGTGTGCATAAACACCATCAGCTTCGGAAAAAAAATGTTTATCTCATGCAAACTCTCTGACATTGGCCTGGAGAGCAACAATTATGTGCACAGAAAGAGAGAGAATTATAAATTGTATTTGCAGATGTCTTTTGTGGAGGAACTCTATCATGGAAAGGAGATTTCCATACAGCGCAATTGGTTTCCACTTTCAGCAGCTGAAATGATACTACTGATATCTGTAACCCCATGACTCCCTCACAGGATGACAAACACAATACATCTGGAAATTTGCTGAAGAAGTCTGATTGAGTAACAGCACAATATAAACACTATTAATCAAAATTATTCCAATCTGTGGCCTGTCTGAATGATTTATTGAGAAGTGCACTGAATGTCTCCAAATTCTATGAATTTATTTTCCTCTTATCTTGTAAAACATCATCAGATGCATTACACTCCAGCACCCTGCCAAGGATTTTCTTTTCAGATATCACCTTGTAACCTTTCACCTTAACCCAAATGAGCAATGAACACCCGGTTATCTTTCACATCCAAGAACAGGTGAAAGATTTTGAATCAGGTGCATCATTGGATGCAGTAAGATGTTATTTATTTGTTTGTTTTTACTTAGTTGTTACCTTGTGACAAAGTATTCGAGGCAAAGACCTACTCTTCCTTGACAGAAATGTTAACTACACAAACGAGATCTGGAGAATAAATTTGGTTGGATATAAATATTTTGGAGGCTCTTCCATCTTTGAGATCAGTTGAAGGTTAATTCGATACATATTTGACAGTTGTTTGTATTTTCCTAAATGTGTTTCCTCTTTCTCAAACATCGTGTTCTTGTCCTCCATTTGTAGTCCATATATGCCAAAAGACTACAATACCCTTGAGAATGATCGCAAGGTATGCAGGTGTTTTGAGTTGATGCTAATTACAGGAGTGTTCATATACCCACATGCGCCTTTGTTCTGTTTGCCAAGTCTGAAGAAAGTCTGTGACCAAAAGCTTGTGTAGTATTAAAAGACAAACAGATCCAATTCCAGTTGGAAAGATGTGTTTCTGTCCACATGTGATTGTCCTTCCAGCTCCCTGCAAAGACTTTCAGGCAGGTGAGTAGTGGACACTAACATAAAGATGCATGTTTTGCTTCATCACGCCAAAATCACATTTCTCACCACTGCGCGTCTTCTTCAAACAATCAGTGTTGTTCTTAAAGCAAATCTTATTTTTATTATTATTATTTTTTTAAACATATTCATCAGAAGTTTTAGTCTATAATTGTGTCTGCCTTGGTGCTCGTAGAATTGTCGAGTCCCGAAGTGTTACTTCATCTGTCTTTTTGAGTTTGACTTTTCAGCTTGAAACCAACATAAGTAGTGATGGCTGATCGAGGCTTTGTTGAAGATTCGACACCTTATTAAAAAAAACAGTTCATTACCCGAGGCTTCAATGACACAGTGCTCGAGTACGACATCTGGTGGTCAATAAAATGAAGTGCAATAAAAATGTCATTGGTTCATGGATTGTTTGGGATTTGATTCGCCATGCACATTCTTGTTCGACTACACTACATGTTTGTATGGTTTCAAGCTGACACAATAAAATACATTTATTAAATGTATAAATTGAATAGACTATATTATTTGATACGTCTGATTGTTGTAGGAAACACCGATATACTTGGCCAGATATTTTGTGGTATGAATCGTAAGTTATCCTAAAACAAGTCTATATAGTCCATAGCTTAAAAGATGTTGAATACTGAGTGTTCAGTCCCCAGATTACTTTTTTTGTCTGATTTTGACGCCTTACTATACTATGGCAATTTTTAAGACATTTTGAGGCTAAAAATTTTTTTTGACTTTATTTGTCCGATTTTGACGCCTTACTATACTATGCCATTTTTTATGACTTTTGGAGGTCAAAAAAATTTTTGACTTTATTTGTCCGATTTTGACGCCTTACTATACTATGACGTTTTTTATGACTTTTGGAGGTCAAAAAAAATTTTGACTTTTTTTGACCTCCAAAAAGTCAAAATTTTTTTGACTTTTTTTGTCCGATTTTGATGCCTTACTATACTGTGACGTTTTTTATGACTTTTGGAGGTCAAAAAATTTTTTGACTTTTTTTGTTGGATTTTGACGCCTTACTATACTATGACGTTTTTTATGACATTTTGAGGTAAAATTTTTTTTTGACTTTTTTTGTCCGATTTTGACGCCTTACTATACTATGACGTTTTTTATGACTTTTGGAGGTCAAAAAAAATTTGACTTTTTTTGTCCGATTTTGACGCCTTACTATACTATGACGTTTTTTATGACTTTTGGAGGTCAAAAAAAATTTTAACTTTTTTTGTCCGATTTTGACGCCTTACTATACTATGACGTTTTTTATGACTTTTGGAGGTCAAAAAAAAATTTGACTTTTTTTGTCGGATTTTGACGCCTTACTATACTATGACATTTTTTATGACATTTTGAGGTAAAAAAAAATTGACTTTTTTTGTCCGATTTCGACGCCTTACTATACTATGACGTTTTTTATGACATTTTGAGGTCAAAAAAAATTTTGACTTTTTTTGTCCGATTTTGACGCTTTACTATACTATGACGTTTTTTATGACTTTTGGAGGTCAAAAAAAATTTTGACTTTTTTTGTCCGATTTTGACGCCTTACTATGCTATGACCTTTTTTATGACTTTTGGAGGTCAAAAAAAATTTTGACTTTTATTGTCGGATTTTGACGCCTTACTATACTATGACGTTTTTTATGACTTTTGGAGGTCAAAAATTTTTTTGACTTTTTTTGTCCGATTTTGATGCCTTACTATACTATGACGTTTTTTATGACTTTTGGAGGTCAAAAAAGTTTTTGACTTTTTTTGTCCGATATTGACGCCTTACTATACTGACGTTTTTTATGACATTTTGAGGTCAAAAATTTTTTTGACTTTTTTTGTCCGATTTTGACGCCTTACTATACAATGACGTTTTTTATGACTTTTGGAGGTCAAAAAAATTTTTGACTTTTTTTGTCCGATTTTGACGCCTTACTATACTATGACGTTTTTTATGACATTTTGAGGTCAAAAATTTTTTTTGACTTTTTTTGTCCGATTTTGACGCCTTACTATACTATGACGTTTTTTATGACATTTTGAGGTCAAAAAAATTTTTGACTTTTTTTGTCCGATTTTGACGCCTTACTATACTATGACGTTTTTTATGACTTTTGGAGGTCAAAAAATTTTTTGACTTTTTTTGTCGGATTTTGACGCCTTACTATACTATGACGTTTTTTATGACATTTTGAGGTAAAATTTTTTTTTGACTTTTTTTGTCCGATTTTGACGCCTTACTATACTATGACGTTTTTTATGACTTTTGGAGGTCAAAAAAAAATTTGACTTTTTTTGTCCGATTTTGACGCCTTACTATACTATGACGTTTTTTATGACATTTTGACGTAAAAATTTTTTTTCACTTTTTTTGTCGGATTTTGACGCCTTACTATACTATGACGTTTTTTATGACTTTTGGAGGTCAAAAAAAAATGTGACTTTTTTTGTCCGATTTTGACGCCTTACTATACTATGACATTTTCTCTGACATTTTGAGGTCAAAAAAATTTTTGACTTTTTTTGTCCGATTATGACGCCTTACTATACTATGACGTTTTTTATGACATTTTGACGTCAAAATTTTTTTTGACTTTTTTTGTCCGATTTTGACGCCTTACTATACTATGACGTTTTTTATGACATTTTGACGTAAAAAAAAATTTTGACTTTTTTTGTTGGATTTTGACGCCTTACTATACTATGACGTTTTTTTATGACTTTTGGAGGTCAAAAAAAAATTTGACTTTTTTTGTCGGATTCTGACGCCTTACTATAGTGTGACGTTTTTTATGACATTTTGAGGTAAAAAAAAATTTTGACTTTTTTTGTCGGATTTTGACGCCTTACTATACTATGACGTTTTTTATGACTTTTGGAGGTCAAAAAAAAATGTGACTTTTTTTGTCCGATTTTGACGCCTTACTATACTATGACATTTTCTCTGACATTTTGAGGTCAAAAAAATTTTTGACTTTTTTTGTCCGATTATGACGCCTTACTATACTATGACGTTTTTTATGACATTTTGACGTCAAAATTTTTTTTGACTTTTTTTGTCCGATTTTGACGCCTTACTATACTATGACGTTTTTTATGACATTTTGACGTAAAAAAAAATTTTGACTTTTTTTGTTGGATTTTGACGCCTTACTATACTATGACGTTTTTTTATGACTTTTGGAGGTCAAAAAAAAATTTGACTTTTTTTGTCGGATTCTGACGCCTTACTATAGTGTGACGTTTTTTATGACATTTTGAGGTAAAAAAAATTTTTGACTTTTTTTGTCGGATTTTGACGCCTTACTATACTATGACGTTTTTTCTGAAATTTTGAGGTAAAAATTTTTTTTGACTTTTTTTGTCCGATTTTGACGCCTTACTATACTATGACGTTTTCTATGACATTTTCAGGTCAAAAAAATTTTTGACTTTTTTTGTCCGATTATGACGCCTTACTATACTATGACGTTTTTTATGACATTTTGAGGTAAAAATTTTTTTTGACTTTTTTTGGCCGATTTTGACGCCTTACTATACTATGACGTTTTTTATGACTTTTGGAGGTCAAAAAAAAATTTGACTTTTTTTGTCCGATTTTGACGCCTTACTATACTATGACGTTTTTTATGACTTTTGGAGGTCAAAAAAAAATTTGACTTTTTTTGTCCGATTTTGACGCCTTACTATACTATGACGTTTTTTATGACTTTTTGACGTCAAAAAATTTTTTGACTTTTTTTGTTCGATTTTGACGCCTTACTATGCTATGACGTTTTTTATGACATTTTGACGTAAAAAAAATTTTTTGACTTTTTTTGTTGGATTTTGACGCCTTACTATACTATGACGTTTTTTCTGACATTTTGAGGTAAAATTTTTTTTTTACTTTTTTTGGCCGATTTTGACGCCTTACTATACTATGACGTTTTTTATGACTTTTGGAGGTCAAAAAAAAATTTGACTTTTTTTGTCCGATTTTGACGCCTTACTATACTATGACGTTTTTTATGACTTTTGGAGGTCAAAAAAAAATTTGACTTTTTTTGTCGGATTTTGACGCCTTACTATACTATGACGTTTTTTATGACTTTTGGAGGTCAAAAAAAATTTTGACTTTTTTTGTCGGATTTTGACGCCTTACTATACTATGACGTTTTTTATGACATTTTGAGGTCAAAAAAAATTTTGACTTTTTTTGTCCGATTTCGACGCCTTACTATACTATGACGTTTTTTATGACATTTTGAGGTCAAAAAAATTTTTGACTTTTTTTGTCCGATTTTGACGCCTTACTATACTATGACGTTTTTTATGACTTTTGGAGGTCAAAAAATTTTTTGACTTTTTTTGTCCGATTTTGACGCCTTACTATACTATGACGTTTTTTCTGACATTTTGAGGTAAAAATTTTTTTTGACTTTTTTTGTCCGATTTTGACGCCTTACTATACTATGACATTTTCTCTGACATTTTGAGGTCCAAAAAATTTTTGACTTTTTTTGTCCGATTATGACGCCTTACTATACTATGACGTTTTTTATGACATTTTGACGTCAAAAATTTTTTTGACTTTTTTTGTCCGATTTTGACGCCTTACTATACTATGACGTTTTTTATGACATTTTGACGTAAAAAAAAATTTTGACTTTTTTTGTCCGATTTTGACGCCTTACTATACTATGACGTTTTTTATGACATTTTGAGGTCAAAAAATTTTTTGACTTTTTTTGTCGGATTTTGACGCCTTACTATACTATGACGTTTTTTATGACATTTTGAGGTAAAAATTTTTTTTGACTTTTTTTGTCCGATTTTGACGCCTTACTATACTATGACGTTTTTTATGACTTTTGGAGGTCAAAAAAAAATTTGACTTTTTTTGTCCGATTTTGACGCCTTACTATACTATGACGTTTTTTATGACTTTTGGAGGTCAAAAAAAAATTTGACTTTTTTTGTCCGATTTTGACGCCTTACTATACTATGACGTTTTTTATGACTTTTTGACGTCAAAAAATTTTTTGACTTTTTTTGTCCGATTTTGACGCCTTACTATACTATGACATTTTCTCTGACATTTTGAGGTCCAAAAAATTTTTGACTTTTTTTGTCCGATTATGACGCCTTACTATACTATGACGTTTTTTATGACATTTTGACGTCAAAAATTTTTTTGACTTTTTTTGTCCGATTTTGACGCCTTACTATACTATGACGTTTTTTATGACATTTTGACGTAAAAAAAAATTTTGACTTTTTTTGTCCGATTTTGACGCCTTACTATACTATGACGTTTTTTATGACATTTTGAGGTCAAAAAATTTTTTGACTTTTTTTGTCGGATTTTGACGCCTTACTATACTATGACGTTTTTTATGACATTTTGAGGTAAAAATTTTTTTTGACTTTTTTTGTCCGATTTTGACGCCTTACTATACTATGACGTTTTTTATGACTTTTGGAGGTCAAAAAAAAATTTGACTTTTTTTGTCCGATTTTGACGCCTTACTATACTATGACGTTTTTTATGACTTTTGGAGGTCAAAAAAAAATTTGACTTTTTTTGTCCGATTTTGACGCCTTACTATACTATGACGTTTTTTATGACTTTTTGACGTCAAAAAATTTTTTGACTTTTTTTGTCCGATTTTGACGCCTTACTATGCTATGACGTTTTTTATGACATTTTGACGTAAAAAAAATTTTTTGACTTTTTTTGTCGGATTTTGACGCCTTACTATACTATGACGTTTTTTCTGACATTTTGAGGTAAAATTTTTTTTTGACTTTTTTTGTCGGATTTTGACGCCTTACTATACTATGACGTTTTTTATGACTTTTGGAGGTCAAAAAAAATTTTGACTTTTTTTGTCGGATTTTGACGCCTTACTATACTATGACGTTTTTTATGACTTTTGGAGGTCAAAAAAAATTTTGACTTTTTTTGTCGGATTTTGACGCCTTACTATACTATGACGTTTTTTATGACTTTTGGAGGTCAAAAAAAAATGTGACTTTTTTTGTCGGATTTTGACGCCTTACCATACTATGACGTTTTTTATGACATTTTGAGGTCAAAAAAAATTTTGACTTTTTTTGTCCGATTTTGACGCCTTACTATACTATGACGTTTTTTATGACTTTTGGAGGTCAAAAAAAAATGTGACTTTTTTTGTCGGATTTTGACGCCTTACTATACTATGACATTTTCTCTGACATTTTGAGGTCAAAAATTTTTTTGACTTTTTTTGTCCGATTTCGACGCCTTACTATACTATGACGTTTTTTATGACATTTTGAGGTCAAAAAAAATTTTGACTTTTTTTGTCCGATTTCGACGCCTTACTATACTATGACGTTTTTTATGACATTTTGAGGTCAAAAAAATTTTTGACTTTTTTTGTCCGATTTTGACGCCTTACTATACTATGACGTTTTTTATGACTTTTGGAGGTCAAAAAATTTTTTGACTTTTTTTGTCCGATTTTGACGCCTTACTATACTATGACGTTTTTTCTGACATTTTGAGGTAAAAATTTTTTTTGACTTTTTTTGTCCGATTTTGACGCCTTACTATACTATGACGTTTTTTATGACATTTTGAGGTCAAAAAAATTTTTGACTTTTTTTGTCCGATTATGACGCCTTACTATACTATGACGTTTTTTATGACATTTTGACGTCAAAAATTTTTTTGACTTTTTTTGTCCGATTTTGACGCCTTACTATACTATGACGTTTTTTATGACATTTTGACGTAAAAAAAATTTTTGACTTTTTTTGTTGGATTTTGACGCCTTACTATACTATGACGTTTTTTATGACTTTTGGAGGTCAAAAAAAAATTTGACTTTTTTGTCCGATTTTGACGCCTTACTATACTATGACGTTTTTTATGACTTTTTGACGTCAAAAAATTTTTTGACTTTTTTTGTCCGATTTTGACGCCTTACTATACTATGACGTTTTTTATGACTTTTGGAGGTCAAAAAAATTTTTGACTTTTTTTGTCCGATTTTGACGCCTTACTATACTATGACGTTTTTTATGACATTTTAACGTCAAAATTTTTTTTGACTTTTTTTGTCCGATTTTGACGCCTTACTATACTATGACGTTTTTTATGACTTTTGGAGGTCAAAAAAAAATTTGACTTTTTTTGTCCGATTTTGACGCCTTACTATACTATGACGTTTTTTATGACTTTTGGAGGTCAAAAAAAAATTTGACTTTTTTTGTCCGATTTTGACGCCTTACTATACTATGACGTTTTTTATGACATTTTGAGGTAAAAAATTTTTTTGACTTTTTTTGTCCGATTTCGACGCCTTACTATACTATGACGATTTTTATGACATTTTGAGGTCAAAAGAAATTTTGACTTTTTTTGTCCGATTTTGACGCCTTACTATACTATGGCGTTTTTTATGACTTTTGGAGGTCAAAAAAATTTTTGACTTTTTTTGTCCGATTTTGACGCCTTACTATACTATGACATTTTCTCTGACATTTTGAGGTCAAAAAAATTTTTGACTTTTTTGTCCGATTATGACGCCTTACTATACTATGACGTTTTTTATGACATTTTGACGTCAAAAATTTTTTTGACTTTTTTTGTCCGATTTTGACGCCTTACTATACTATGACGTTTTTTATGACTTTTGGAGGTCAAAAAAAATTGACTTTTTTTGTCCGATTTTGACGCCTTACTATACTATGACGTTTTTTATGACTTTTTGACGTTAAAAAATTTTTTGACTTTTTTTGTTCGATTTTGACGCCTTACTATGCTATGACGTTTTTTATGACATTTTGACGTAAAAAAAAATTTTTGACTTTTTTTGTTGGATTTTGACGCCTTACTATACTATGACGTTTTTTCTGACATTTTGAGGTAAAATTTTTTTTTGACTTTTTTTGTCGGATTTTGACGCCTTACTATACTATGACGTTTTTTATGACTTTTGGAGGTCAAAAAAAAATTTGACTTTTTTTGTCGGATTTTGACGCCTTACTATACTATGACGTTTTTTATGACTTTTGGAGGTAAAAAAAAAATGTGACTTTTTTTTGTCGGATTTTGACGCCTTACTATACTATGACGTTTTTTATGACATTTTGAGGTAAAAAAAAATTTTGACTTTTTTTGTCGGATTTTGACGCCTTACTATACTATGACGTTTTTTATGACTTTTGGAGGTCAAAAAAAATTTTGACTTTTTTTGTCCGATTTTGACGCCTTACTATACTATGACGTTTTTTATGACTTTTGGAGGTCAAAAAAAATTTTGACTTTTTTTGTCGGATTTTGACGCCTTACTATACTATGACGTTTTTTATGACTTTTGGAGGTCAAAAAATTTTTTGACTTTTTTTGTCCGATTTTGACGCCTTACTATACTATGACGTTTTTTATGACATTTTGAGGTAAAAAAAAATGTTGACTTTTTTTGTCAGATTTTGACGCCTTACTATACTATGACGTTTTTTATGACATTTTGAGGTAAAAAAAAATGTTGACTTTTTTTTGTCCGATTTTGACGCCTTACTATACTGACGTTTTTTATGACATTTTGAGGTCAAAAAATTTTTTGACTTTTTTTGTCCGATTTTGACGCCTTACTATACTATGACGTTTTTTATGACTTTTTGACGTCAAAAAATTTTTTGACTTTTTTTGTCGGATTTTGACGCCTTACTATACTATGACGTTTTTTATGACTTTTGGAGGTCAAAAAAATTTTTGACTTTTTTTGTCCGATTTTGACGCCTTACTATACTATGACGTTTTTTATGACATTTTTACGTCAAAAAATTTTTTGACTTTTTTTGTCCGATTTTGACGCCTTACTATACTATGACGTTTTTTATGACTTTTGGAGGTCAAAAAAAAATTTGACTTTTTTTGTCCGATTTTGACGCCTTACTATACTATGACGTTTTTTATGACTTTTGGAGGTCAAAAAAAAATTTGACTTTTTTTGTCCGATTTTGACGCCTTACTATACTATGACGTTTTTTATGACATTTTGAGGTAAAAAATTTTTTTGACTTTTTTTGTCCGATTTCGACGCCTTACTATACTATGACGATTTTTATGACATTTTGAGGTCAAAAAAAATTTTGACTTTTTTTGTCCGATTTTGACGCCTTACTATACTATGACGTTTTTTATGACTTTTGGAGGTCAAAAAAATTTTTGACTTTTTTTGTCCGATTTTGACGCCTTACTATACTATGACATTTTCTCTGACATTTTGAGGTCAAAAAAATTTTTGACTTTTTTGTCCGATTATGATGCCTTACTATACTATGACGTTTTTTATGACATTTTGACGTCAAAAATTTTTTTGACTTTTTTTGTCCGATTTTGACGCCTTACTATACTATGACGTTTTTTATGACTTTTTGACGTCAAAAAATTTTTTGACTTTTTTTGTCGGATTTTGACGCCTTACTATACTATGACGTTTTTTATGACCTTTTGACGTAAAAAAATTTTTTGACTTTTTTTGTCGGATTTTGACGCCTTACTATACTATGACGTTTTTTATGACTTTTGGAGGTCAAAAAATTTTTTGACTTTTTTTTGTCGGATTTTGACGCCTTACTATACTATGACGTTTTTTATGACATTTTGAGGTCAAAAAAAATTTTGACTTTTTTTGTCGGATTTTGACGCCTTACTATACTATGACGTTTTTTATGACATTTTGACGTAAAATTTTTTTTTGACTTTTTTTGGCCGATTTTGACGCCTTACTATACTATGACGTTTTTTATGACTTTTGGAGGTCAAAAAATTTTTTGACTTTTTTTGTCCGATTTTGACGCCTTACTATACTATGACGTTTTTTATGACTTTTGGAGGTCAAAAAATTTTTTGACTGTTTTTGTCCGATTTTGACGCCTTACTATACTATGACGTTTTATATGACTTTTGGAGGTCAAAAAAAAATTTGACTTTTTTTGTCCGATTTTGACGCCTTACTATACTATGACGTTTTTTATGACATTTTGAGGTAAAAAAATTTTTTGACTTTTTTTGTCCGATTTCGACGCCTTACTATACTATGACGATTTTTATGACATTTTGAGGTCAAAAAAAATTTTGACTTTTTTTGTCCGATTTTGACGCCTTACTATACTATGACGTTTTTTATGACTTTTGGAGGTCAAAAAAATTTTTGACTTTTTTTGTCCGATTTTGACGCCTTACTATACTATGACATTTTCTCTGACATTTTGAGGTCAAAAAAATTTTTGACTTTTTTGTCCGATTATGACGCCTTACTATACTATGACGTTTTTTATGACATTTTGACGTCAAAAATTTTTTTGACTTTTTTTGTCCGATTTTGACGCCTTACTATACTATGACGTTTTTTATGACTTTTTGACGTCAAAAAATTTTTTGACTTTTTTTGTCGGATTTTGACGCCTTACTATACTATGACGTTTTTTATGACATTTTGACGTAAAAAATTTTTTTGACTTTTTTTGTCGGATTTTGACGCCTTACTATACTATGACGTTTTTTATGACTTTTGGAGGTCAAAAAATTTTTTGAATTTTTTTTGTCGGATTTTGACGCCTTACTATACTATGACGTTTTTTATGACATTTTGAGGTCAAAAAAAATTTTGACTTTTTTTGTTGGATTTTGACGCCTTACTATACTATGACGTTTTTTATGACATTTTGACGTAAAATTTTTTTTTGACTTTTTTTGGCCGATTTTGACGCCTTACTATACTATGACGTTTTTTATGACTTTTGGAGGTCAAAAAATTTTTTGACTTTTTTTGTCCGATTTTGACGCCTTACTATACTATGACGTTTTTTATGACTTTTGGAGGTCAAAAAAAATTTTGACTTTTTTTGGCCGATTTTGACGCCTTACTATACTATGACGTTTTTTATGAATTTTGGAGGTCAAAAAAAATTTTGACTTTTTTTGTCGGATTTTGACGCCTTACTATACTATGACGTTTTTTATGACATTTTGAGGTAAAAAAATTTTTTGACTTTTTTTGTCCGATTTCGACGCCTTACTATAGTGTGACATCTTTTATGACATTTTGAGGTCAAAAAAATTTTTGACTTTTTTTGTCGGATTTTGACGCCTTACTATACTATGACGTTTTTTCTGACATTTTGAGGTAAAAATTTTTTTTGACTTTTTTTGTCCGATTTTGACGCCTTACTATACTATGACATTTTCTATGACATTTTGAGGTCAAAAAAATTTTTGACTTTTTTTGTCCGATTATGACGCCTTACTATACTATGACGTTTTTTCTGACATTTTGAGGTCAAAAATTTTTTTGACTTTTTTTGTCCGATTTTGACGCCTTACTATACTATGACGTTCTTTATGACTTTTTGACGTCAAAAAATTTTTTGACTTTTTTTGTCGGATTTTGACGCCTTACTATACTATGACGTTTTTTATGACATTTTGACGTAAAAAAAAAATTTGACTTTTTTTTTTGGATTTTGACGCCTTACTATACTATGACGTTTTTTATGACTTTTGGAGGTCAAAAAAAAATTTGACTTTTTTTGTCGGATTTTGACGCCTTACTATACTATGACGTTTTTTATGACATTTTGAGGTCAAAAAAAATTTTGACTTTTTTTGTCGGATTTTGACGCCTTACTATACTATGACGTTTTTTATGACATTTTGACGTCAAAATTTTTTTTGACTTTTTTTGTCGGATTTTGACGCCTTACTATACTATGACGTTTTTTATGACTTTTGGAGGTCAAAAAAATTTTTGACTTTTTTTGTCGGATTTTGACGCCTTACTATACTATGACGTTTTTTATGACTTTTGGAGGTCAAAAATTTTTTTGACTTTTTTTGTCGGATTTTGACGCCTTACTATACTATGACGTTTTTTATGACATTTTGAGGTAAAATTTTTTTTTGACTTTTTTTGTCCGATTTTGACGCCTTACTATACTATGACGTTTTTTATGACTTTTGGAGGTCAAAAAAAAATTTGACTTTTTTGTCGGATTTTGACGCCTTACTATACTATGACGTTTTTTATGACTTTTTGACGTCAAAAAATTTTTTGACTTTTTTTGTCGGATTTTGACGCCTTACTATAGTGTGACGTTTTTTATGACATTTTGAGGTCAAAAAAAATTTTGACTTTTTTTGTCGGATTTTGACGCCTTACTATACTATGACGTTTTTTCTGACATTTTGAGGTAAAAATTTTTTTTGACTTTTTTTGTCGGATTTTGACGCCTTACTATACTATGACGTTTTTTATGACATTTTGACGTCAAAATTTTTTTTGACTTTTTTTGTCCGATTTTGACGCCTTACTATACAATGACGTTTTTTATGACATTTTGAGGTCAAAAAAAAATTTGACTTTTTTTGTCCGATTTTGACGCCTTACTATACTATGACGTTTTTTCTGACATTTTGAGGTAAAATTTTTTTTTTACTTTTTTTGTCGGATTTTGACGCCTTACTATACTATGACGTTTTTTATGACTTTTGGAGGTCAAAAAAAAATTTGACTTTTTTTGTCCGATTTCGACGCCTTACTATACTATGACGTTTTTTATGACATTTTGAGGTAAAAAAATTTTTTGACTTTTTTTGTCCGATTTCGACGCCTTACTATACTATGACGATTTTTATGACATTTTGAGGTAAAAAAAAATTTTGACTTTTTTTGTCCGATTTTGACGCCTTACTATACTATGACGTTTTTTATGACTTTTGGAGGTCAAAAAAATTTTTGACTTTTTTTGTCCGATTTTGACGCCTTACTATACTATGACATTTTCTCTGACATTTTGAGGTCAAAAAATTTTTTGACTTTTTTGTCCGATTATGACGCCTTACTATACTATGACGTTTTTTATGACATTTTGACGTCAAAAATTTTTTTGACTTTTTTTGTCGGATTTTGACGCCTTACTATACTATGACGTTTTTTATGACTTTTTGACGTCAAAAAATTTTTTGACTTTTTTTGTCCGATTTTGACGCCTTACTATACTGTGACGTTTTTTATGACATTTTGACGTAAAAAAAATGTTTGACTTTTTTTGTCGGATTTTGACGCCTTACTATACTATGACGTTTTTTATGACTTTTGGAGGTCAAAAAATTTTTTGAATTTTTTTTGTCGGATTTTGACGCCTTACTATACTATGACGTTTTTTATGACATTTTGAGGTCAAAAAAAATTTTGACTTTTTTTGTCGGATTTTGACGCCTTACTATACTATGACGTTTTTTATGACATTTTGACGTAAAATTTTTTTTTGACTTTTTTTGGCCGATTTTGACGCCTTACTATACTATGACGTTTTTTATGACTTTTGGAGGTCAAAAAATTTTTTGACTTTTTTTGTCCGATTTTGACGCCTTACTATACTATGACGTTTTTTATGACTTTTGGAGGTCAAAAAAAATTTTGACTTTTTTTGGCCGATTTTGACGCCTTACTATACTATGACGTTTTTTATGAATTTTGGAGGTCAAAAAAAATTTTGACTTTTTTTGTCGGATTTTGACGCCTTACTATACTATGACGTTTTTTATGACATTTTGAGGTAAAAAAATTTTTTGACTTTTTTTGTCCGATTTTGACGCCTTACTATACTATGACGTTTTCTATGACATTTTGAGGTCAAAAAAATTTTTGACTTTTTTTGTCCGATTATGACGCCTTACTATATATACACTATGACGTTTTTTCTGACATTTTGAGGTCAAAAATTTTTTTGACTTTTTTTGTCCGATTTTGACGCCTTACTATACTATGACGTTCTTTATGACTTTTTGACGTCAAAAAATTTTTTGACATTTTTTGTCGGATTTTGACGCCTTACTATACTATGACGTTTTTTATGACATTTTGAGGTAAAAAAATTTTTTGACTTTTTTTGTCCGATTTCGACGCCTTACTATACTATGACGATTTTTATGACATTTTGAGGTCAAAAAAAATTTTGACTTTTTTTGTCCGATTTTGACGCCTTACTATACTATGACGTTTTTTATGACTTTTGGAGGTCAAAAAAATTTTTGACTTTTTTTGTCCGATTTTGACGCCTTACTATACTATGACATTTTCTCTGACATTTTGAGGTCAAAAAATTTTTTGACTTTTTTGTCCGATTATGACGCCTTACTATACTATGACGTTTTTTATGACATTTTGACGTCAAAAATTTTTTTGACTTTTTTTGTCGGATTTTGACGCCTTACTATACTATGACGTTTTTTATGACTTTTTGACGTCAAAAAATTTTTTGACTTTTTTTGTCCGATTTTGACGCCTTACTATACTGTGACGTTTTTTATGACATTTTGACGTAAAAAAAATGTTTGACTTTTTTTGTCGGATTTTGACGCCTTACTATACTATGACGTTTTTTATGACTTTTGGAGGTCAAAAAATTTTTTGACTTTTTTTGTCCGATTTTGACGCCTTACTATACTATGACGTTTTTTATGACTTTTGGAGGTCAAAAAAAAATTTGACTTTTTTTGTCGGATTTTGACGCCTTACTATACTATGACGTTTTTTATGACTTTTTGACGTCAAAAAATTTTTTGACTTTTTTTGTCCGATTTTGACGCCTTACTATGCTATGACGTTTTTTATGACATTTTGACGTAAAAAAATTTTTTTGACTTTTTTTGTTGGATTTTGACGCCTTACTATACTATGACGTTTTTTCTGACATTTTGAGGTAAAATTTTTTTTTGACTTTTTTTGTCGGATTTTGACGCCTTACTATACTATGACGTTTTTTATGACTTTTGGAGGTCAAAAAAAAATTTGACTTTTTTTGTCGGATTTTGACGCCTTACTATACTATGACGTTTTTTATGACTTTTGGAGGTAAAAAAAAAATGTGACTTTTTTTTGTCGGATTTTGACGCCTTACTATACTATGACGTTTTTTATGACATTTTGAGGTAAAAAAAAATTTTGACTTTTTTTGTCGGATTTTGACGCCTTACTATACTATGACGTTTTTTATGACTTTTGGAGGTCAATAAAAATTTTGACTTTTTTTGTCCGATTTTGACGCCTTACTATACTATGACGTTTTTTATGACTTTTGGAGGTCAAAAAAAAATTTGACTTTTTTTGTCGGATTTTGACGCCTTACTATACTATGACGTTTTTTATGACTTTTGGAGGTAAAAAAAAAATGTGACTTTTTTTTGTCGGATTTTGACGCCTTACTATACTATGACGTTTTTTATGACATTTTGAGGTAAAAAAAAATTTTGACTTTTTTTGTCGGATTTTGACGCCTTACTATACTATGACGTTTTTTATGACTTTTGGAGGTCAATAAAAATTTTGACTTTTTTTGTCCGATTTTGACGCCTTACTATACTATGACGTTTTTTATGACTTTTGGAGGTCAAAAAAAATTTTGACTTTTTTTGTCGGATTTTGACGCCTTACTATACTATGACGTTTTTTATGACTTTTGGAGGTCAAAAAATTTTTTGACTTTTTTTGTCCGATTTTGACGCCTTACTATACTATGACGTTTTTTATGACATTTTGAGGTAAAAAAAAATGTTGACTTTTTTTGTCAGATTTTGACGCCTTACTATACTATGACGTTTTTTATGACATTTTGAGGTAAAAAAAAATGTTGACTTTTTTTTGTCCGATTTTGACGCCTTACTATACTGACGTTTTTTATGACATTTTGAGGTCAAAAAATTTTTTGACTTTTTTTGTCCGATTTTGACGCCTTACTATACTATGACGTTTTTTATGACTTTTTGACGTCAAAAAATTTTTTGACTTTTTTTGTCGGATTTTGACGCCTTACTATACTATGACGTTTTTTATGACTTTTGGAGGTCAAAAAAATTTTTGACTTTTTTTGTCCGATTTTGACGCCTTACTATACTATGACGTTTTTTATGACATTTTTACGTCAAAAAATTTTTTGACTTTTTTTGTCCGATTTTGACGCCTTACTATACTATGACGTTTTTTATGACTTTTGGAGGTCAAAAAAAAATTTGACTTTTTTTGTCCGATTTTGACGCCTTACTATACTATGACGTTTTTTATGACTTTTGGAGGTCAAAAAAAAATTTGACTTTTTTTGTCGGATTTTGACGCCTTACTATACTATGACGTTTTTTATGACATTTTGAGGTCAAAAAAAATTTTGACTTTTTTTGTCGGATTTTGACGCCTTACTATACTATGACGTTTTTTATGACATTTTGACGTCAAAATTTTTTTTGACTTTTTTTGTCCGATTTTGACGCCTTACTATACTATGACGTTTTTTATGACTTTTGGAGGTCAAAAAAATTTTTGACTTTTTTTGTCGGATTTTGACGCCTTACTATACTATGACGTTTTTTATGACTTTTGGAGGTCAAAAATTTTTTTGACTTTTTTTGTCGGATTTTGACGCCTTACTATACTATGACGTTTTTTATGACTTTTGGAGGTCAAAAAATTTTTTGACTTTTTTTGTCCGATTTTGACGCCTTACTATACTATGACGTTTTTTATGACATTTTGAGGTAAAAAAAAACGTTGACTTTTTTTGTCAGATTTTGACGCCTTACTATACTATGACGTTTTTTATGACATTTTGAGGTAAAAAAAAATGTTGACTTTTTTTTGTCCGATTTTGACGCCTTACTATACTGACGTTTTTTATGACATTTTGAGGTCAAAAAATTTTTTGACTTTTTTTGTCCGATTTTGACGCCTTACTATACTATGACGTTTTTTATGACTTTTTGACGTCAAAAAATTTTTTGACTTTTTTTGTCGGATTTTGACGCCTTACTATACTATGACGTTTTTTATGACTTTTGGAGGTCAAAAAAATTTTTGACTTTTTTTGTCCGATTTTGACGCCTTACTATACTATGACGTTTTTTATGACATTTTTACGTCAAAAAATTTTTTGACTTTTTTTGTCCGATTTTGACGCCTTACTATACTATGACGTTTTTTATGACTTTTGGAGGTCAAAAAAAATTTTGACTTTTTTTGTCCGATTTTGACGCCTTACTATACTATGACGTTTTTTATGACTTTTGGAGGTCAAAAAAAAATTTGACTTTTTTTGTCGGATTTTGACGCCTTACTATACTATGACGTTTTTTATGACATTTTGAGGTCAAAAAAAATTTTGACTTTTTTTGTCGGATTTTGACGCCTTACTATACTATGACGTTTTTTATGACATTTTGACGTCAAAATTTTTTTTGACTTTTTTTGTCCGATTTTGACGCCTTACTATACTATGACGTTTTTTATGACTTTTGGAGGTCAAAAAATTTTTTGACTTTTTTTGTCGGATTTTGACGCCTTACTATACTATGACGTTTTTTATGACTTTTGGAGGTCAAAAATTTTTTTGACTTTTTTTGTCGGATTTTGACGCCTTACTATACTATGACGTTTTTTATGACATTTTGAGGTAAAATTTTTTTTTGACTTTTTTTGTCCGATTTTGACGCCTTACTATACTATGACGTTTTTTATGACTTTTGGAGGTCAAAAAAAAATTTGACTTTTTTTGTCCGATTTTGACGCCTTACTATACTATGACGTTTTTTATGACTTTTTGACGTCAAAATTTTTTTTGACTTTTTTTGTCGGATTTTGACGCCTTACTATACTATGACGTTTTTTCTGACATTTTGAGGTAAAATTTTTTTTTTACTTTTTTTGGCCGATTTTGACGCCTTACTATACTATGACGTTTTTTATGACATTTTGACTTAAAAAAAATTTTTGACTTTTTTTGTCTGATTTTGACGCCTTACTATACTATGACGTTGTTTATGACATTTTGAGTTAAAATTTTTTTTTGACTTTTTTTGGCCGATTTTGACGCCTTACTATACTATGACGTTTTTTATGACTTTTGGAGGTCAAAAAAAAATTTGACTTTTTTTGTCGGATTTTGACGCCTTACTATACTATGACGTTTTTTATGACTTTTGGAGGTCAAAAAAAAATTTGACTTTTTTTGTCCGATTTCGACGCCTTACTATACTATGACGTTTTTTATGACATTTTGAGGTAAAAAAATTTTTTGACTTTTTTTGTCCGATTTCGACGCCTTACTATACTATGACGATTTTTATGACATTTTGAGGTCAAAAAAAATTTTGACTTTTTTTGTCCGATTTTGACGCCTTACTATACTATGACGTTTTTTATGACTTTTGGAGGTCAAAAAAATTTTTGACTTTTTTTGTCCGATTTTGACGCCTTACTATACTATGACATTTTCTCTGACATTTTGAGGTCAAAAAATTTTTTGACTTTTTTGTCCGATTATGACGCCTTACTATACTATGACGTTTTTTATGACATTTTGACGTCAAAAATTTTTTTGACTTTTTTTGTCGGATTTTGACGCCTTACTATACTATGACGTTTTTTATGACTTTTTGACGTCAAAAAATTTTTTGACTTTTTTTGTCCGATTTTGACGCCTTACTATACTATGACGTTTTTTATGACATTTTGACGTAAAAAAATTTTTTGACTTTTTTTGTCGGATTTTGACGCCTTACTATACTATGACGTTTTTTATGACTTTTGGAGGTCAAAAAATTTTTTGACTTTTTTTTGTCGGATTTTGACGCCTTACTATACTATGACGTTTTTTATGACATTTTGAGGTCAAAAAAAATTTTGACTTTTTTTGTCGGATTTTGACGCCTTACTATACTATGACGTTTTTTATGACATTTTGACGTAAAATTTTTTTTGACTTTTTTTGGCCGATTTTGACGCCTTACTATACTATGACGTTTTTTATGACTTTTGGAGGTCAAAAAATTTTTTGACTTTTTTTGTCGGATTTAGACGCCTTAATATACTATGACGTTTTTTATGACTTTTGGAGGTCAAAAAAAATTTTGACTTTTTTTGTCGGATTTTGACGCCTTACTATACTATGACGTTTTTTATGACATTTTGAGGTAAAAATTTTTTTTGACTTTTTTTGTCCGATTTTGACGCCTTACTATACTATGACGTTTTTTATGACATTTTGAGGTCAAAAAAAATTTTTTGACTTTTTTTGTCCGATTTTGACGCCTTACTATACTATGATGTTCTTTATGACTTTTTGACGTCAAAATTTTTTTTGACTTTTTTTGTCCGATTTTGACGCCTTACTATACTATGACGTTTTTTATGACATTTTGACGTAAAAAAAAAATTTGACTTTTTTTGTTGGATTTTGACGCCTTACTATACTATGACGTTTTTTATGACTTTTGGAGGTCCAAAAAAAATTTGACTTTTTTTGTCGGATTTTGACGCCTTACTATACTATGACGTTTTCTATGACATTTTGACGTCAAAAAAATTTTTGACTTTTTTTGTCCGATTATGACGCCTTACTATACTATGACGTTTTTTATGACATTTTGAGGTCAAAAAAATTTTTTTGACTTTTTTTGTCCGATTTTGACGCCTTACTATACTATGATGTTCTTTATGACTTTTTGACGTCAAAATTTTTTTTGACTTTTTTTGTCCGATTTTGACGCCTTACTATACTATGACGTTTTTTATGACATTTTGACGTAAAAAAAAAATTTGACTTTTTTTGTTGGATTTTGACGCCTTACTATACTATGACGTTTTTTATGACTTTTGGAGGTCCAAAAAAAATTTGACTTTTTTTGTCGGATTTTGACGCCTTACTATACTATGACGTTTTTTATGACATTTTGAGGTCAAAAAAAATTTTGACTTTTTTTGTCCGATTATGACGCCTTACTATACTATGACGTTTTTTATGACTTTTTGACGTCAAAAAATTTTTGACTTTTTTTGTCCGATTTCGTCGCCTTACTATACTATGAGGTTTTTTTGACATTTTGAGGTCAAAAAAAATTTTGACTTTTTTTGTCCGATTTTGACGCCTTACTATACTATGACGTTTTTTATGACTTTTGGAGGTCAAAAAAAATTTTGACTTTTTTTGTCGGATTTTGACGCCTTACTATGCTATGACGTTTTTTATGACTTTTGGAGGTCAAAAAAAATTTTGACTTTTTTTGTCGGATTTTGACGCCTTACTATACTATGACGTTTTTTCTGACATTTTGACGTAAAAAAATTTTTTGACTTTTTTTATTGGATTTTGACGCCTTACTATACTATGACGTTTTTTATGACATTTTGAGGTCAAAAAAATTTTTGACTTTTTTTGTCCGATTTTGACGCCTTACTATACTATGACGTTTTTTATGAATTTTGGAGGTCAAAAAAAAATTTGACTTTTTTTGTCGGATTTTGACGCCTTACTATACTATGACGTTTTTAGGACATTTTGACGTAAAAAAAATTTTTGACTTTTTTTGTTGGATTTTGACGCCTTACTATACTATGACGTTTTTTATGACATTTTGACGTAAAAATTTTTTTTCACTTTTTTTGTCGGATTTTGACGCCTTACTATACTATGACGTTTTTTTATGACTTTTGGAGGTCAAAAAAAATTTTGACTTTTTTTGTCCGATTTTGACGCCTTACTATACTATGACATTTTCTCTGACATTTTGAGGTCAAAAAATTTTTTGACTTTTTTTGTCCGATTATGACGCCTTACTATACTATGACGTTTTTTATGACATTTTGACGTCAAAAATTTTTTTGACTTTTTTTGTCCGATTTTGACGCCTTACTATACTATGACGTTTTTTATGACATTTTGACGTAAAAAAAATTTTTGACTTTTTTTGTTGGATTTTGACGCCTTACTATACTATGACGTTTTTTATGACTTTTGGAGGTCAAAAAAAAATTTGACTTTTTTTGTCGGATTTTGACGCCTTACTATAGTGTGACGTTTTTTATGACATTTTGAGGTAAAAATTTTTTTTGACTTTTTTTGGCTGATTTTGACGCCTTACTATACTATGACGTTTTTTATGACTTTTGGAGGTCAAAAAAAATTTTGACTTTTTTTGTCCGATTTTGACGCCTTACTATACTATGACGTTTTTTATGACTTTTGGAGGTCAAAAAAAAATTTGACTTTTTTTGTCCGATTTTGACGCCTTACTATACTATGACGTTTTTTATGACTTTTTGACGTCAAAAAATTTTTTGACTTTTTTTGTTCGATTTTGACGCCTTACTATGCTATGACGTTTTTTATGACATTTTGACGTAAAAAAAATTTTTTGACTTTTTTTGTTGGATTTTGACGCCTTACTATACTATGACGTTTTTTCTGACATTTTGAGGTCAAAAAAAATTTTGACTTTTTTTGTCGGATTTTGACGCCTTACTATACTATGACGTTTTTTATGACATTTTGACGTAAAATTTTTTTTTGACTTTTTTTGGCCGATTTTGACGCCTTACTATACTATGACGTTTTTTATGACTTTTGGAGGTCAAAAAATTTTTTGACTTTTTTTGTCGGATTTTGACGCCTTACTATACTATGACGTTTTTTATGACATTTTGACGTAAAATTTTTTTTTTGACTTTTTTTGGCCGATTTTGACGCCTTACTATACTATGACGTTTTTTATGACTTTTGGAGGTCAAAAATTTTTTTGACTTTTTTTGTCCGATTTTGACGCCTTACTGTACTATGACGTTTTTTATGACTTTTGGAGGTCAAAAAAAATTTTGACTTTTTTTGGCCGATTTTGACGCCTTACTATACTATGACGTTTTTTATGAATTTTGGAGGTCAAAAAGAAATTTGACTTTTTTTGTCGGATTTTGACGCCTTACTATACTATGACGTTTTTTATGACATTTTGAGGTAAAAAAATTTTTTGACTTTTTTTGTCCGATTTTGACGCCTTACTATAGTGTGACATTTTTTATGACATTTTGACGTCAAAAAAATTTTGACTTTTTTTGTTGGATTTTGACGCCTTACTATACTATGACGTTTTTTTTGACATTTTGAGGTCAAAAAAAATTTTGACTTTTTTTGTCGGATTTTGACGCCTTACTATACTATGACGTTTTTTATGACATTTTGAGGTCAAAAAAAATTTTGACTTTTTTTGTCGGATTTTGACGCCTTACTATACTATGACGTTTTTTCTGACATTTTGAGGTAAAAATTTTTTTTGACTTTTTTTGTCCGATTTTGACGCCTTACTATACTATGACGTTTTCTATGACATTTTGAGGTCAAAAAAAATTTTGACTTTTTTTGTCGGATTTTGACGCCTTACTATACTATGACGTTTTTTATGACATTTTGACGTCAAAATTTTTTTTGACTTTTTTTGTCCGATTTTGACGCCTTACTATACTATGACGTTTTTTATGACTTTTGGAGGTCAAAAAAATTTTTGACTTTTTTTGTCGGATTTTGACGCCTTACTATACTATGACGTTTTTTATGACTTTTGGAGGTCAAAAATTTTTTTGACTTTTTTTGTCGGATTTTGACGCCTTACTATACTATGACGTTTTTTATGACATTTTGAGGTAAAATTTTTTTTTGACTTTTTTTGTCCGATTTTGACGCCTTACTATACTATGATGTTTTTTATGACTTTTGGAGGTCAAAAAAAAATTTGACTTTTTTTGTCCGATTTTGACGCCTTACTATACTATGACGTTTTTTATGACTTTTTGACGTCAAAAAAAATTTTGACTTTTTTTGTCCGATTTTGACGCCTTACTATACTATGACATTTTCTCTGACATTTTGAGGTCAAAAAAATTTTTGACTTTTTTTGTCCGATTATGACGCCTTACTATACTATGACGTTTTTTATGACATTTTGACGTCAAAAAAATTTTGACTTTTTTTGTCCGATTTTGACGCCTTACTATACTATGACGTTTTTTATGACTTTTGGAGGTCAAAAAATTTTTTGACTTTTTTTGTCCGATTTCGACGCCTTACTATAGTGTGACGTTTTTTATGACATTTTGAGGTAAAATTTTTTTTTGACTTTTTTTGTCCGATTTTGACGCCTTACTATACTATGATGTTTTTTATGACTTTTGGAGGTCAAAAAAAAATTTGACTTTTTTTGTCCGATTTTGACGCCTTACTATACTATGACGTTTTTTATGACTTTTTGACGTCAAAAAAATTTTTGACTTTTTTTGTCCGATTTTGACGCCTTACTATACTATGACATTTTCTCTGACATTTTGAGGTCAAAAAAATTTTTGACTTTTTTTGTCCGATTATGACGCCTTACTATACTATGACGTTTTTTATGACATTTTGACGTCAAAAAAATTTTGACTTTTTTTGTCCGATTTTGACGCCTTACTATACTATGACGTTTTTTATGACTTTTGGAGGTCAAAAAATTTTTTGACTTTTTTTGTCCGATTTCGACGCCTTACTATAGTGTGACGTTTTTTATGACATTTTGAGGTCAAAAAAATTTTGACTTTTTTTGTCGGATTTTGACGCCTTACTATACTATGACGTTTTTTCTGACATTTTGAGGTAAAAATTTTTTTTGACTTTTTTTGTCGGATTTTGACGCCTTACTATACTATGACATTTTCTATGACATTTTGAGGTCAAAAAAATTTTTGACTTTTTTTGTCCGATTATGACGCCTTACTATACTATGACGTTTTTTATGACATTTTGACGTCAAAAATTTTTTTGACTTTTTTTGTCGGATTTTGACGCCTTACTATACTATGACGTTTTTTATGACATTTTGAGGTCAAAAAAAATTTTGACTATTTTTGTCGGATTTTGACGCCTTACTATACTATGACGTTTTTTATGACATTTTGAGGTAAAAATTTTTTTTTGACTTTTTTTGGCCGATTTTGACGCCTTACTATACTATGACGTTTTTTATGACTTTTGGAGGTCAAAAAAATTTTTGACTTTTTTTGTCCGATTTTGACGCCTTACTATACTATGACGTTTTTTTATGACTTTTTGACGTCAAAAAAATTTTTGACTTTTTTTGTCCGATTTTGACGCCTTACTATACTATGACGTTTTTTATGACATTTTGACGTAAAAATTTTTTTGACTTTTTTTGTCTGATTTTGATGCCTTACTATACTATGACGTTGTTTATGACATTTTGAGTTAAAATTTTTTTTTGACTTTTTTTGGCCGATTTTGACGCCTTACTATACTATGACGTTTTTTATGACTTTTGGAGGTCAAAAAAAAATTTGACTTTTTTTGTCGGATTTTGACGCCTTACTATACTATGACGTTTTTTATGACATTTTGACGTCAAAATTTTTTTTGACTTTTTTTGTCGGATTTTGACGCCTTACTATACTATGACATTTTCTATGACATTTTGAGGTAAAATTTTTTTTTGACTTTTTTTGTCGGATTTTGACGCCTTACTATACTATGACGTTTTTTATGACATTTTGAGGTCAAAAAATTTTTTGACTTTTTTTGTCCGATTTTGACGCCTTACTATACTATGACGTTTTTTATGACTTTTGGAGGTCAAAAAAAAATGTGACTTTTTTTGTCCGATTTTGACGCCTTACTATACTATGACGTTTTTTATGACTTTTGGAGGTCAAAAAAAATTTTGACTTTTTTTGTCGGATTTTGACGCCTTACTATACTATGACGATTTTTATGACTTTTTGAAGTCAAAAAAAAAATTTACTTTTTTTGTCCGATTTTGACGCCTTACTATACTATGACGTTTTTTATGACTTTTGGAGGTCAAAAATTTTTTTGACTTTTTTTTGGCCATGACGTTTTTTATGACTTTTGGAGGTCAAAAAATTTTTTGACTTTTTTTGTCGGATTTTGACGCCTTACTATACTATGACGTTTTTTATGACTTCTGGAGGTCAAAAATTTTTTGGCCGATTTTGACGCCTTACTATACTATGATGTTTTTTATGACTTTTGAGGTAACATTTTTTTTTGACTTTCTTTGTCCGATTTTGACGCCTTACTATACTATGACGTTTTTTATGAGTTTTTGATGTCAAAAAATTTTTTGACTTTTTTTGTCCGATTTTGACGCCTTACTATACTATGATGTTTTTTATGACATTTTGAGGTCAAAAAAAATTTTGACTTTTTTTGTCGGATTTTGACGCCTTACTATACTATGACGTTTTTTATGACTTTTGGAGGTCAAAAAAAAATTTGACTTTTTTTTTCGGATTTTGACGCCTTACTATACTATGACGTTTTTTTGACATTTTGACGTCAAATTTTTTTTTGACTTTTTTTGTCCGATTTTGACGCCTTACTATACTATGACATTTTCTATGACATTTTGAGGTCAAAAAAATTTTTGACTTTTTTTGTCCGATTATGACGCCTTACTATACTATGACGTTTTTTATGACATTTTGACGTCAAAAATTTTTTTGACTTTTTTTGTCCGATTTTGACGCCTTACTATACTATGATGTTTTTTATGACATTTTGAGGTCAAAAAAAATTTTGACTTTTTTTGTCCGATTTTGACGCCTTACTATACTATGACGTTTTTTATGACATTTTGACGTCAAAAAAATTTTAGACTTTTTTTGTCCGATTTTGACGCCTTACTATACTATGACGTCTTTTATGACTTTTGGAGGTCAAAAAATTTTTTGACTTTTTTTGTCCGATTTTGACGCCTTACTATACTATGACGTCTTTTATGACTTTTGGAGGTCAAAAAATTTTTTGACTTTTTTTGGCCGATTTTGACGCCTTACTATACTATGACATTTTGAGCCATAGTATAGTAAGGCGTCAAAATCGGACAAAAAATGTAAATTTTTTTTTTTTAGCTTCAAAATGTCATAAAAATGGTCATAGTATAGTAAGGCGTCAAAATCGGACAAAAAAGTCCAATTTTTCTTAGCCTCAAAATGTCATAAAAATGGTCATAGTATAGCAAGGTGTCAAAATCGGACAAAAAACGTCATTTTTTAGAACGGCCTCAAAATGTCATAAAAATCGTCATAGTATAGTAAGGCGTCAAAATCGGACAAAAAATGTCATTTTTTATTTTGACCTCAAAATGTCATAAAAATGGTCATGGTATAGTATAGTAAGGCATCAAAATCGGCCAAAAAAAGTCATTTTTTATTTTGACCTCAAAATGTCATAAAAATGGTCATAGTATAGTAAGACGTCAAAATCGGACAAAAAAAGTAATTTTTTATTTTCAGCTCAAAATGTCATAAAAATGGTCATAGTATAGTAAGGCCATTTTGAGGCCGTTCTAAAGTATGACTTTTTTTGGCCGATTTTCGCGCCTTACTATACTATGACGTTTTTTGACATTTTGAGGTCTTACTATATTATGACTTTTTTTTCCTCCAAAATACAAACAATGAATTACCACACAAGGAAGATATTACCACAAAGTATATATTTTAGGCCAATTTCAAAGTATCATATGAAGAAAGATATAATGTAACAGAATTTATTGTTCTAAAACACATGCACATATCTATCAAAAAAGTAATAGATCATTACCGAATATAAATCATTTCATGTGCATTTAGAAAACTCTAAATACAAAATCCTTTAACTTGTGTGATTAGTTCTACTGCTACAATGACAGTCAACAGCTAATATGCTCTGACAATTACACACTAAGTAAGCATAAAATCAGGTTTGTGTGACAAAATGCATCATTGCATCAAAATGTAGCCGTGCAATACAAGCACTGCAGTGTACCACTCATTTAAGTTGCATTGTTCTCACCAACACTGTTTATCCATCTTAATCTGTCATCAACACATGATTTAATGATCAATAAAATCAAAACTACGAAAGATGTTTCTCACACAAAATAAAAATTTTTTCAAAATTCATTTTCTCAGATCTAAAAAAATTTGTTCCATCAAGTTAACGCTACCAATTAAGTATTGGTTGGCAACAGAATCATTGTGACATCCTGCAAAGCCTCAACCAAAGGCAAGAACAGCAGGCTGATTATTCAAAGGTTACTGCAGTAATTAAAAACTGTAATGGTGTAAACATCAAAATAATGTGATTATGAGAGAATTGTCAGTGAGTTGTCTCAACTGCGGCTGAAGCAGTTTCTTACTCAGAGTGCATGTAAACATGTGAGCGCTTATAGAAGAAACACTTGCTTCTGTTCCGAAACCTCATCCTTGAATCTCAGGGTAAGTCACTCAAAACAACCATCTTGTCTAAAAAATAGAAAGAATCTCTTAGCTAAACCTATTCAGACATGTCCATTAACACTTAAAACCTACATCATTTTCTCATTAGCTTATACAGTTTGTTCATACAGAGGTCGATCTACAGATCATACCGTTTCTGGACTCTGTGAAAATGGAAGCAAAAATAAGTGTTGGTGTTACAAATACATCTTTGGAATCTGCCACAACAATTCCTGACTGAGATAAGAAGTGATTGTTTCTTAATTATTCCACAAAAAAAAAAAAAAAGATTAACAATCCACATAACTCACCGCTGTCAGTCAAACCCTGGCCTTCTACATTACCCCTCGACATGACTCTTAAACCTGCTTAAACTTGTCCAAACTGTAGTCCATAAACCCCTCATTCCAACACACAGCACAGCATCACGCAGAGGGGTTCAGCTCCCTCTTTAGGAAGACGGTTTCAAATATTGTCACACTCATATACTGTAAGTTGTCACAAGGTGTAATTGATCAAAGAGCTATAGTTTGTTTAGCCAAGAGATCTGCCTTTTTGGTTAATGTTTAGGAAAGATAGCAAAAGCTGCATGTGATCAACAAACAGTCACAATTAAATGTATATAGTAAATCTGAGACGAGATGAATCAGCAAGGTGGTTAAAAAAAAAGTCAAAACAGAATCAATCTGTGTCTTGGCAGACTTCATCTAGGTGAAGCGAGTTGCTGTAATAACAGTTGACCCTGTTAAATGTATAAATTCATCTATGAAAGAAATTAAAAACAAAAGCAAAATGCCATTTGATCTAAGCTATCATACATATGTAGTAACCTAAAAATAAAAGAATACTAAAAAGATAAAACAAAGAATGAATCATGGATTAGGCTTGGATAAGACTGATAAAAAGAAGTTAGGGTTAAAAAAAAAATCCCTAAACCCCCTTATAATGTGTTTATAAAACAAAAATACAAATCTGATTATTGAACATTAGCTAGAGGAAAGTGTGGCTGATGTTTATGATTAATACAGCCTATTGTGTATTGCTGCATTACAGAAAATTGTTCATGGTGCTCACGTCTCAAAAAATACAACTGAAGGCACTTGATCTATCAAAGGTTTAACTTAGACTTGCTGGCACAGCCAAGCAGCAACGTAGTCGGTCCCCAGGCACAAACCCTCGCCCCACCCCACCCCCAGCAAAGCCAACATGTCCAAACTGGGCCTCACATTACCTTTACTCCAAATCAGTATTGTTCTTTATGCTTCAAATACATCATTTTTGGTTTCTCAGGCTTGTTGAATATAAACAAAAAAAGGAAAAACTTCCAAGGCCAAATATAAAGCTACTTAAGCTAGATGCAATAGTCCCAAACACAGTTATGTAGTGCTGCTTCACGCTATACTGCAAGAAAAAGAGGCACCAGAGACTCCAGGGGATAACTTGTGTGGGCAGTCCTTGCTGATGAGTACATGGACCTGCCCAGCTCAGCTATGAGGGGAGACCAGGGGAAGGAGCAACTCTTGCTCTAGGTAAAGATACCCTAGATTCACTGACAGACCTGTGAAAGATTTGGGGACCCTTGCGTAATTGTCTGTTCATGGGCCAGCCTTGAAGACACAGACAAAACAGAGATAACACACCAGTAAAAAGAAAAGAACAGAACAAAATAATACTGCCTCAAAAGAGGTTGGCCTTACACGCCAAGACAGAGACAGAAGTCCAGAGAGGCTCGCTGAAATGTCTTGTAAAAGCATCTATGAATCCTCCACAGATTAGAGCAGGCAGCAGTTTAGAGTGTAGGGAGAGGAGTAATGAGCACCCCGCTCTGGTCTTCTATAACCATGTGAGGAAGCTCTCCTTGTCAATCTTGGTAGCTGCCAGCACAGACTCCATGTCGTTGAGAATGTCAGAGCTCAGGGCCTCCTGCAGACTGGGCATCAGCTCTTCACCTTCCACCGCCATGCTCTCACCCTCCAGGGTGCCCAGGTCCACATCTGTTCCTGGGATGGTGTCCAGGTAGTCGGGGAAACGACTGGGCTGTGTCCCCATGGAGGGTGGAAGTGGGTCCCCTAAAGAACAAAAAAAATATTTAAATTATGTGACTGTGTCAACTAGAAGCACCATTAACACTCCTATAGTTGACTCAGCTAGGGAGACTCACCAAAGAAGAGTTTGGTTACATCTTGTTGGTTAGAGTTAGCAGGTAACCATCTTGCAATAATGATCCACAGTTGTTAACAACAGGACATTTCCCAGATCTTCCAACATCAAGTGAATGCAGATTTATACACACTCAGCTGGCAGTTTATTTGGTACACCTAGCTAAAACTATGTACTGCTGAATTGTACTGCGTTATACAGACAGGTCTTTCTATTATTTTATTAATCCATTTTCATCAGTGAGCATAAGCTAAATAACAGCAACGTGTCTCTGTATAATGCAATACAGGCCAACAACACCACAAACTACAGCTGCCAAACATATCACACAGCTGAATCAACACCTCTCTAAAACTGTTTCAATAAAAATTGAACATTGAAGTCTTCATAAAGGCAGGATGTACTGCAGGACTGCATGTATTAGACTGCATCAGTTTTAGCTAGGTGTTCCTAACAAACTGCCAACTGAACGTACAGTAAAAATGGGTAGTGATCTGCAGCAGTGTGCAGCCACCGTGGCTCAAAAATAAAATAAATAAATAAAACAGCAAACAAAGCACCATCTACAGAAAATGTAAGTGATGATATTCACTGTGCTTCCTGCCTCACCTGTGTCCATCTCATCTACACTGTTGAGGAAGTCATCTGGAGTGCGAGGGACGCTGTAGCTGCTCATACTCAAGCCGCTGTCTGTGCTCTCATCCCTGGAGTGGTAGGTCCCGCTGAAAATACATAAATAAAAGACATCTGAGCTAAAAGCTCCACAAAATTGCAAAGAAATATGATTTTCAGCAAACAGAAGGAAAATGAAAAGCTGTTGTGTCTCAGCAGAGTTTTGGGATGACCTTAATGACCTTCACTATGCTACTATGAAACTGAACTACGTGAATCTAATTAAACAATCCCACAAAACAAACACATGCGGTTATTAAAAGCACACAGGCTGAGAAGTAACAGTGTGACCTCAATTCCCTCAGGGACCTTCTGCATACATGCACGTTTCAACAGTTATATCTGTTTGAACGACTATGGTGACTAATTCACAGTGACACCATTGAAATTGAGCTACACTTTTTCACCCTCTATTGCAGAATATAGGAAAAAGAGCAACGATGAAAGGGACAGAAGAGACAAAGAGAGAGTGAGAGAGGACATTTGACAAGCCTATACTAATTAGCAGAGGAAAAATATGTAGGCAGAGTATGGCAGAAGCAGGATGAATGAGGCCATTGTGAAGCAGGGGAGTGGAGGCAACAGGGAGGAGGGGAGATTAGGTTGGCCTGTCTACTGACTGGACCACATGTTCTCATGGCCTGCTTGCTATTCAGCTCTTTCCTCACTTCGTCCCCTTACAGAAGAACTAGAGCTTGAACTGCTAGGAATTATTTCCCAGACTGCCATGAAGCAGCTTTCACGGATAGTGAGAAAAACCTCCTGTTCCTTCCTGATCACAGCTGTTCTCACATTTAGCTTCAGTCCATCAGGTTTTGCGTCTTCACTAATCAAGTTGTGGAAATTCTGTCTCCACTTTGAATTAAGAACGGTCTTATGTAATTTTCCAGGGTTACACCACCATTTAGGTTCTGGTTGCCTTTATTGCAGCACTTGTACACCAGAGGTCATCATCGTGCAGTGAACCCCAGCACAGAGCTGCTGGTCTGAATGAGTCATTACCATGTGAAGAGGGTTAAGCCTAGAGACTGGCCTTCTGTTTTTACTACTTGTATAACTCAGGGAGCTCTCACCAGAGCTCCGACTCAAACAGCGAGCACACACACTCCCTCAAACAGGACACGTTCAGTCTGATGAGCTGAACCAGAGAATGGGAGCCCTCTGCAAATACTCTGACATCACCCAGTGCAACTCAGCTGCAATTGTCCTGTACTAGGGGGAAATTTCCTCCATTTGCTCAACAGGAGGACATCTGGGGCTGCTCCATGCATGAAACCAACCTGTTGAGGAATGGGTCAGAGCTGTTGGCAGTCATGGTTCGGGCATCTTGGGCCATAGGGGAGGACACAGGGTTTGTGCTGCCATCTTGATCCATACTGGTAGGCAGCTGATTCCTTAAAGCGAGCTCCTGTGGACGATAAAGCACAAATCCCATGAGCGACACAATCAACCCCACCCCTAACCTCAGAAGCTAATTATACACAGCTACAGCTTTGTGAAAATATTTTAGAACAGGCTTATACACCCACTGCTCTGCTGTCACTGCATAACATGTTAAATTAAGGAATTGCACACAGACAGCCAATATGGTGCTCTCTATTTCACTCCATACGGAGTGTCAAATTACACGAGGGGCCGACCACAGTTGGAGACAATTGTTTTCTACACATGCTGTATCAGATAAGGTTGAGGATATGAAGTCATGTTGTTCTTTTTCACCTCCTTCCCTCCAAGTCCTTGAACAGGAAGCTGAAATGCCTTGACTGGTGTCACTGTTTTTGAAATCTCATTAAAATTTTACAGGGTCATAGATGACAACAAAGAGGCAGCCAATGGGATGTGACGTTTTTTAAAACTGCTGCTGGACACTAAGTGGTTAGTAGCTTTTGTTGGCTGAGGAGAAAAGGACACAATGTTCTGAGGCAAAAGGATGGATAAAAAGCCCTTAATTAGCCCTTCATACAGTAATAAGGTGTTTTTTCCCTTATTTCTGTTTTCACTCCAGATGCACTGGCAACAGTGCTTGAAGGTGTTTCCTTCTCGAGATCTATCCCAGAATCCCATGCTCACATATAAACAATCTGGTTTTGATTAACAGGGATTATGAGGGTTGTGTACTATAAACAACCTTTATGGTTTTATTGGCTCTCTTTTTGTGCTTGAGTGAGCAGCATCAGTGCTCGACTGCTACCATCACGTCCCAGACACTGCAGCCCGTACTTCATCACAGTTTTGCCATGTGGAATACATTTGGGCGTGTCAAGTTTTGCCCCAAAGTTGAACTCCCTACATAAGCATAAAGCCTGCACTATTACACAATTTCCTCCTATATTCATGCTCTACAATATTTGAAAATACACTGTGGCACCCAAAAAAGGTTTTAGGAATTTGGGTTTTACTGGAATCTAGCATGATAGAGATGCTCTTTGAATGTTTATAGCCTGGTCTGCAGTCTTTTTCCCACATTTTATTTTCCATTACACTCCTAGTTTAATTGGCAAGTGTGGATATCTGAGGTTTGGATAACTGAGCTGCTCACTGCATTATCTTTAGAACTGTAATGCTTTCCTTGCATAATTCATTTTTTTATATGCCACTATTTACATGTACACAAGACTCTGGGAGAAATCAGACAGAAATACAGGAAATAGAGAAAACGTGCACTAAAATAACCTGGTTACTCTAAAACCTTTGTGCAGGTGCATGAAGTCTTTGTCATGCACATATGCGCTTGTAAAAAACACAAGTTAGAAACCAATTTTAGGCTTTGTCTCACAGCAGGATCAGGATTCCCTGGCAGAAATCAATCTGCGCTAACCATGTTTTTCTTAATCCCGTGCACCATTATGGAAACCAGATTTCTCCTTCATATGATGATTCACAAAGTTGACAATAACCAGGTTACTTGAGCGTACAGGACTTTCAGTACAGACAGTATAAATTATCTTTTTTTTTTCAACTCACTCAGTTTACTTCCTGCAGTGTGACCTTTAAACAACCCATTGCCAATGTCATGGTAAACAAAGTCACCAGCACTGTCATTCATAATCATAAAGCTGTGTTCCTGGTGTTGTGACACAGCCTTGAGTAAACTGCTGGACTCGGCTGCACCACCCTGTGTGGGCGGCACTGTGACACATCACCGTTAGGAAGTGATAAAATTACCACAGATGACTCACAGGACTTCATTGCAGGGTGGTGTAACAATAAAGACAGATCAAAGGGGCTTAAGATCCACCACTATACCTATGAATGATGACTCATATTTAAAGGGTTATTTAAGATGTGTATTATGTTTTACTACATAAACAGTTTTCTGTTGCCCTCATTCAGCAATTGAGCAATTAAGGGTCCAGTGTCTTGCTACTACACTGATGGACTGATCAACACAAACTGAAAATATTGACCTTGTGACCTTTTTTGATACAGGTCAGCTGTTCCTCCATGAGGCCAGAGTACTTCTCAAAAGGCCTCTGAAGATTTTTGAAATGCTTTAAATCTGATTCCTGACCTGTGGTCTCTGGCGAAGCAGCTCCTGTTGCTTCAGTCTCAGCCTTTCCTTCTCCATCTGCAGTCTCATCTGATTGTTGCCTCCCATGACTCCGCTGTGGGTGCTCGAAGGCAGCTGCCCCCCCTGCTTCACTGGAGCACTCTGGGAGATTCTCTGCTGGTTCAGGGCTGCAAAAGAGACAGGAATTCAAATCTGTCACTACTGTCATTATAGTATGTAGTTCACAGACACCAGTGCTCATTTAAAATTTAAAAAACGGTCTAAATGGCAAATTTAAACTTTGTAGAAATGGGTTGTTACAACTTTATATCAAAGAACCTATAGAGGACATTGGTCTTAAACTGGTGATTCCAGCTTTGTCTAGAACAAACTATACAAGATAACGGTGCATTTTTTTTTTTTTGCCTTTTGTAGGGAAATGTCAAAACTTGACAACAGAATTTCATTTGGGCAAACAGGGAGAATCTGCTGGGTCTCAGTTAAGTGGGATAGGACACTTTTTTCTTCTCCTTCCCCATTCTATGTTTGGTATAATAAGATATATGCAGTTTTAACAATGACAATTTCCATAATTGGATGTAAAAAAAAAAAAAAACATCTAGCAGTCTAGAAATACATTACCGTCTCTGCAACTACATCTTTTAATGCTTGGCTGCACTTAAACGCTGCTTAACAAGCCTAACAACTTGAGGGTTTTGTCTACATGCTGAACTTGTTAAAGTGGAGCCAGTGCAGCAGGTTGTGTAGGACAAGGGAAGTCCCAGCACAAGTTTTCCACCTAGTGTCTGAAACAATCACTATTCCTGTAAGACCTGATCCCCTCCCACTCACTGAGTAAGACAGGCTTTGTTAGTTTTGTACATTGCATCAGTCGTGACTTATCCTTTCATTGTGTGTTTTTTTTCCTTCTAAACAAATCGCAGATTATCCCTCAAGACCGACTGCCTCCTTACCCTGGCCTGATGGGTCCACTTCAGCTGATTTAATGAATGCAATCTGAGCACAGTATGCAGATCAGACAAATTCATTTAAAATAGACCTACATCAAGTTTTGTAAACACTGTACCAATCTAAGTTTAGCTTCAAAGTTCTTTCACCTAACAAATGTAATTACACTGTGCACTAACAAGCTAACTGCATGTTTACAGTATCAGAACAAATGCGTGTGTGCTGAAAACACAGCTGTTCCCCAGAGAAATCTTTGTTATTCTTTACTCTGGTGGGGGGGGGGGGGGTTATAAACATGAGTATAAGGCAGCACAGCAAATGCTGCGATGTATGCATGCAAAGTAGGTCACACGTTTTATCACAGTAGTAGAAAAAGAGAAGCAAATGTGCTTGACCACAAGGGGTGTAACAGTAATGGAACCAATGAGGAGCGCTGTTTGCTTATGCACTTGAGGCACCATCCAAAACAAAGCCTTGACGAGGGCACAATTTTCATGCGGGGCTGTCTCTCCCTGTGCTGTCCTGCCCGCCTCGGCACCTTTCTCATCACCATTCAATCACTGTTTACACTATCTCACGAGCTGAATGGACCGTGGCTCAGGGCTCTCCCTGGGAAGCTCTGGAGGCCCCACCCTGCCCTGCCTTTCGTCTCCCCCCGCCCTCCCTCCCACTCTCTGTCCACGCTGTCTCCCCCAACAACCCCACCCCAGCACACACTCATGCACACGAAAACACACACAGTGACAGAGCAGCCTCCTCTTTCCCACACACATCAACTGAATCCATGGGAGGGTGTGTCACTTCTTATCTTTGGCAGATACTGAGGCCTTTTGTGGCTGGATCACTCCACCATCAGGGCACCATTAGCTGTTCTCAAAACAGAAGTACTGCACATGGGCCATGTCAGCAGCTGTAGATCTGCTAAGGCCTGAGCTTTGAAGAAGCCTGAGCATTAAAAGTGAGCGGAGGCATATGGAGACAGATCCACTGATAAACAAGGCCACACATTAAAGTAAAAAAAATCTGGTTTCAAGAAGAAGTGAAGAGTTGCTGTAAAATTACTGCCTAAACTGTCCACTGCAAACACCCATCAAAATTTACAGACTGTGTGGTTCAACTTTGACCTACTAGACTTTCCATAATCATCTGCAGTTGTATGTGCACAGTTATCCTGTGCAATTATTATTTTAAATGACATTTTGGGTTCAGTTTTACCTCCAAATGAAGTGGTTTAGATAATCTGGATAAAATACCTGTCGGACAGTCTGTCTGCTCATGTTTCATACCCTAACTGATTTATTTTATTGATACCGCCATGTTCTCAGAGTTAAGCATCGCTGTGGTGAATACAATGTTATCATAGCCCATAGAAACAATGACCAAAACTATGTAAATAAAACTCAAGTTGAAATTAAGTGGAATTTAGATTTTTTTTTGAGTTTTGAAGAACAGTATGAATAAAAAGTGAGGGGGCATATGGACCGAGATCCACTGGTAAACAATGTATGTTGATGCATGCAGTCTTACAGCTGCGTGTCTGCTGAACCACCAAGTCAAGGACTACCTCACAGACCAGACAGCTAACAGTAACCAATGTTACTGGAGGAACTATGCACAAACAATGAGCATATCGAAACAGGGAATTACATCTGCGGGTGAGATATGAGCAAAGGACAGGTTCAGCTCAGGGCCAGAGTGATAGCTTAAAAGGAGGCCAGTCCAGGCTGAGAAGACTGTGTATATGTGTGTGTGTGTGTAGTGTGTGCGTGTGTGTGGGGAGGGACTACATATACGGGCAGCAATAGCTGGTGGGCCAAGCAGATAAGAGACAAGTTAATGCCGTCTGCCTTTTGTCTTCTTCACGCACTCCTGAAACACAACGAGCCAGCAACACAGGCCCTTATCAGGCGATCACACTGGCAGGCATGTTACACCACAAGATCACCTGGGGCAGTTAAAGTTGAGGGTGTGCCAGCTGTGGGAAGTTCTCTATGTGACCAGGGCAAAGCACCTTTGAAGGCTTGGTAAATATTTGTCTGCTGTCAATTTAACACGTTTTTAAAAAAAGGCCCCTTGGCAAGGTGTTGTGTTTCTAGCGTCAAGATAAGTAGAGAAACAGTCTGGATATGACACAAACATCTTATACTCCAGTAAGGTCTGAGTAAAGTCAGTCTGTGTTGACCTTGCTCTGAATGGCAAGGAGATGGAAAAAAAACTAAGTCAGTTAGGCAATATCAGCAGTGTAGAGCAACCTATCAGGGAGTTATTTTAATACACAACAGGTTACAATTGTGGTGAATTTATCTGTTTGATTAAAGTACGATCATTCTGTTTACAAAATAAAAGGTTATAGATTAAGCTGAAACACAAATTTAGTACTGTGACGAGTTTTTTCGTTTCTCTAACTCTTGTTAAAATCGTCTGGAAGGTGTCCCTGTTAAAGGGTCAGTTCATCCAAATTACGAAAAAAGTTCTTAATAGGAACTATGTCTTTGGTTCGAAGCAGTTCCAACAAAAACTGTTAAAAGCGAGGACTGTGGATTATCCAAAGTAAATGTGACATTGCTTTTCAAACAAGTTGCTGTAGGCTTTTTCCTTTGCATCAAAAACAAAAGTGAGCTCACCTCCATTGTTTTGGACTGGCTGCAGAAATCTCAGATGTTAAAATCTCAAAAAAAAACAAAAAAAAAAAAAAACAAAAACTTGACCACATGGACGGATACCTCTAGAGGTAAGTGAAAATTAGCTGGCTCATCACACTGAGTATTTCAACATGGTGACACTGATAAAGGTGCCTACTTTTCTGTTGAAGTACTCTGACAGCAGAGGCAGAAAAACATCACATGACAGATAACATGACAATATGTTTGATAAATGGCATACATTAAGGTTTCAAAAAAAATATTAAATGTGTCGCTTTGTACACACAGGTATCCCTCTAGTATGTTTATCCTACTGTCCCTTCCAGAGTAGTATGCACAGAAAACAACATATCCACATAGGCCAACCCCTTCTTGAACTCAGCCACAGTGCACTCATGGCTTGTTCGCCGCTCACCACCTCCTTGGATCTTAAAGAGGATGCATGCTTATCCCGTCGGCATTTTCCCTCTGTTCCTCCGTTTTTCTTTCTTTTCCTTTCGCCTTGCCTCTCCCTGCCCCCCACCTCCCCTCTCACATTGGAGTTCTTTGACTGAAAAGGTCTGGAACAGATTAAGAGTTGGACCACAGAATAAAGAGGCCTGGCAGAGATTCAAGTCTGTCTGGAGCTACAGCAGGATGGGGCTGTGCCTCCACTGGGCCTCACGCAGGGGAAAGCCAGCCGGCAACAACCCTCAGTTAAAGGCACTCTGCTGCTTTTCTTCTCAAAGCTCAAATTAGCCTTCATTATCAAAGCAGCTGGCTTATGATTGGAGACCTACATAGCAGCAGTATAGAGGTTTCTGATGCAGAGGAGCCCATTTCTATGCACAAAGAATAAAATTAGGGTTTTTCTCAAGCACAGAACCATATATCAAATACCAAGTTGTTTGAAGCGCATGACACTTTGAAATAATTCTAAAAATCTAAATGATCAAAAAGAACAAACAGCAGATGAGCAACAACAGGTATAAATGTGTCTTTAGAACTATGCAGTAAAGGAAAGAGTTTAACTAATGTGGAACAAAATTATGTTTGATGGCATATAATGAGTTAACATGGTCTCTTCCCCCCTCTCACTCGCTTTCAGGGGCCTAGCAGCTTTGTGTGTTCAAGACTTATAAATCTTCAAAGGGTTTTGCCGATCAGAGCCGCCATCTCTTCCCAACTGCCCCACTCCCCTTACAACTCTGTTTTGAACTTTCCTGCCTGCCTACAGAGCAGGATACACAACTGCTTACAGAAACACTGCCCTTTAAGTGCCCGGGTTCGATAAGAAGTAATGCTAAAATTAAACAGGATAACAGGCTGCATGCTGATTCACACATGTTGCCTTTGTGAACCAGGGTGAGCTACCCTGGGGAACGCTGCTTTAATGAAGGGATGGCACCTGAAGCGTAAATGAGTCAGAGTGACATAAGCAGGAACCTTCATCTCTTGAAGTCTTCCTGGCACACAGGAGGATTAGCTCATTCCCATGGCCACAGAGAAGTCTCAACACATGTACACGGTCCTGTCACTAATTCACAAACCCTGGCCACCACACACTGAAAGCTAACTGTCAAACTTTAGCTTGGCCTGGGGGATTAATGGCCAACTCAGCTGTTGCTCCAACACTAAAATGGCTGACAAAAGGTTAGGTGCAGATTTTGAGGGTGGGGTTTATGTGAAATCTGGTTTCAACAACCAATACTACTGCTAGTCACTGCAAAACAATGTAGTGCAGTGAACTGAACTATGAATCATACACAACTGAACTCTAAACAAAAACTATTACAATTGCGGTGATATGTCCTTTTTGGATTAGGTTAAGCTTTCTACTGGGGAAAGTAAACTGCTGTCACAAAAACCAAATGTTTAAGAAACTCTTTACTGCAGATATAATTCCAGGCTTGACTCCTTTGTTTAAATTTTTTATATAAAATATGAATATTATTATAATTTTATAGTAACAATGACTTTGAGGTACCTAATAATAAACTGTATTAATGAAGGAATTGGGGACAATTTTTAAGTGATCAAGAGCTAAACAAAAAAAAAAAATCCCCACCTATGCCAAACTTACCATAGCGTTGGTCCAGTCGTGGGTCCAGCCAAGATGTAGTCTTGTTCTTGTGGTTGATGTAGTAAATTTCTCCCTCTGATGTAATGGCTTGTTCCCAGCCCTCAGGGAGAGAACCTGAAGGATGACAGGTAAAAATAATGTTGGAGAGATGCAGGTGGTTTAATCACTGCTCACTTTCTCTATTGACATAACTGCACAACATATAGCAACATTACATAACTACCATATGTAACTGGGCATTATTTCCACATGATGTAGTTATAGATAACTAAGTAGAAGCAGTAATCTCAGATATATATGCCAAGGTGCACATGCTAGGACAAAAAAGAAGAGGCTACATGTGCAAAAGATATCCAAGACATACAGCAGTGTATTATATTTCATCTCTAGGTCTGTAATAAATCCTTGTCATCCACCACTGAAAACAAATAAGCCTTTTCATCAGTATTTAAGGTTATTATTATTTCTCTTATATACTCACAGGTTGGCTTTAAACTCTGATTTGAGAATACAGAGATACTACTGTAAACTCTGTAATCTGTGAGTCACGGAGCTCCCAAACATGTCAGACAGGACCTGTCACGTTCTACCTCAGTCTTACCTCACCTAGGGCAAATTCCAACTGCACAGACAGAACTGAGGTACACTGAGTCTTAGTGACATGTAAGAACTAGACTAGACAGCCCCTGACTTCTACTATATGTTGTATGAAAGTAAGGAAATGCATGGAAATAACTTCAAAAGAAATTTAATGCAATTGTGGTGAAGAAATAACAAAGTTAATGCCAAAAAACCCACAATATGATGAATGTAATTTGTAATACATGTCACATGTTGCTTCTATAGTAAAACTAAATGTAATCTAAGTCAACATGTACATACCACTAGCTGGGTTCATAAGGTTCTGTTGCGGGACTGGCACTGAACTGGCCGGGGCAGCCTGGTTCATCTGGAGCAGGGCTTTGCGAGGATCCTGCCAAGTGGTGGTTTGATCAATGTGGCTGTAAGGAGACAAGATAACCAAAGGAAAAAGAAAACAACAGGTAAGAAAAATGACCATCAATGTGTTTCTACCAATAATCAGTGGTAAGTTCAAAATAAGGGCCATTTCAATGGGGGAAAAAAGCAGGTCACATGCAGGAACTGATGACTCAGAGCAGTTTCAACAAGCTCTTTGATGAAAACACTGGATCTAACCCTTACTTTCTGTAAATGATGACTCTTACAGGAAGCCAAACTCAGCTGTGTCTGTTTGGACCCAGTGTGAACCCACAATTCAATATAGGTTCACACAAGGCTTTCATTCTTAGTTTGGATGTGACTAAGATATTTTTTTCTCATAATTCACATAACATTGTATGCCACTAATCAGAAGGGAGAAACTGCACCTTGTTTTGAACTGAAATACAGTAATAAATAACTAACACAAAACCAAAGAGTGAATGGCAACTAAAAATAAATCAAGTCAGACATCTGTGACTGTAGGTAAGCAGAAAACGTCTTCTTGAAAATGTCTAGGAGGCAACGATTGGTTTCAAAACAACTATTGTAACATCAAACAATGTTGCTCCATCTATTTTATGGCTTGTCTTTGCTGGGACAGGAGTGGGGAGCGGGGGAGGTGGCATTGTGTTGCATTCTGTGAAGGCATTGATAATTAGTGCTTTGTTGGTACTTGTTGCTTGATTAAGATGGAAAGCTAATACAGGAAGCCCTCCTCTCCCGAGCAGGACCCTCTCTATTGAGGGAGGGTCAGTCCCAGGGCTCAACGCAGGGGGTCCTTTTTCCTGGAAGCGGCTCGGACACTGTGGAGTGTCAGGGGCTTTAACAATCTGGCGCCACATTTACAAAGCTTTCACCTGCTTGACAAAGGCACAGACTGAGCTACGACCTAAAACCCCACTATTCACTTGTTCTTTTTTTTTTTGTTTTGTTTTTTTTTTAACCATCCCATTTAAGAGACCCCCCTCATCTCAAACAAATAGGCACCAAACTCCAGCAGCTTGTTTGTGCAACACCATAACTCTTACATTTATGTTGTAGCAGTGGCTGAATGATTTCAGTACACATGACAAAAATAAATTGTTTGTTCTTAATGCAATTAAATATTACCCTCAGCAATCTATTGACAGCCTCCTTTAACAACTGTGTTCTGGATGTTTTCTTCCGCCCACTGTGATTCTTTACAACTCGCTGTTAATTTGATCCAAAAGCGCCATTAGCCCAGATTTTGGAACAGCTGGGTTAAGTGAGAGATTCAGAGAGTTTCTCTTGGCCTCTGTAGTAATCCCAGCCTGCCTGTCTGCTCTCTATCCCAGGCCAGAGAGCGAGAGGGCCTGACTCAGCACTCCCCCCCACCCCATACAATGCAACCCATTTTGAAGCCCCCTCTTGTTTATGCTTTACTGATCAAAGGAGCTGCCAAATCCCCTACCAAACCCTCCCCCAGCCCTCACACACTCACACACACACGCACACACACACACACACAAACACCACAAACCAAGCAAAATAGCTGGAACTGCTCAGGCTGGAGGGGCCCCTTGAGAAAGAGGGGTCACAATGAGCGGGGCGAGACAACTACAGAAAAGAAAAAAAAAAAGAGTGAAAGAGGAAAAAAACATCTACGGAAGAAATCCCTCTGAATTCCATTGGCTGCATGAGTTGCTGCGGTCCTGTTACACTCCAAGCGCCCGCCCTGCCCCCTTCACTGCCTCCTTCCCACTCTGGAAACTATGACATTTATTATAGAGGGGAGGGGAGAACAGGGGAGGAGACTGGGAGACAAGCACTGGGATGAGGGAAGGGAGGCTTTATCGTAAATGAGAGGCCTGCACATCCTGATACACCAACTCCAAACAGAAATGTTACAACTGGAAAACATGGATGGAAATATACAACCTCAAAGCTACCAAGATGTCTGATTATAAATTCTTCTCTGTCCTCCCCCCAACTCAGCTGTGCTTCTCTTAGCACAGATGAAAACACAAATATTGAATTTTCTATCAAACAATAGCTTGAGATGCTAACTTTTGTAGCACAAATCAATCAAAACAGTTGTAAACAAAGCTTCAGTTCAAAACAGAGGAGATGATAATGAAAAAGCCTGTGATATAATCCACACGCTAAGAGAGCTTCCGAGTCAGCGCTGCACTGTATTCAAAGAACCGGTAAGTGGGAACTGAGAGCGCTGGTAAATGAGTTACCAAGAGCCAGTAATTCATCACCAGGTTTTTAAACTAAAAGATAATCCATTCACTCGACCTGTCCCGGACCCTATATGGCCAGGCCTATGCACCGCTTCCTGTAGGCGAAACATAAAACAAAACAATGTCATGGCAACTGTTAGGACGGCTGGAGGCCACCAGTTGCTGTTAGGAATTGCTGATGATCTGCAACCTCCACGGTCACAACTGCTCAGTGTTGTCTTTACATGTCTCTGACACCACAGCGAGCTCAGCATGACAGCCACCGCACCCTCCCCCAAACTGCGTCCCTGGGGCAGGGCAGTGGACACAGAGAAAAATGGTTGTGGGTCAGGCCTCTTCCACACAAATGCTGATACATTTGAAAACACGTGTTTAAATGGTTCACACGGTTTTGCAACCACACAATCATTTGGGTTGTTGTCCAACCTGACATGTCAAAACATTACAAAAGTACTTAAAAGTACCATTCTTTTGAGTCTCCATAAAGAACTGTGGCTGTGATTAGCTTCAATTCAAGTTGATCACATACTGAGCGCAAGGATCAAGAGAGGAGAGCTGGATTAGGATGCAGGGGAGGTCACTTTCCTGCTGCCATTAGAAATGATCACCATTAGAATCAGTTGTAACTGACAGAAATCAAACTATGCTGCTATTTTTCATGAGGGAGCAAGCTACAAACCAACAGCCACCGTCCAAGTCTTCACAGATGAAACAGCTGCTAAATATCACTTCTATCAAGTGGTTTCCATCATTTTAAAGCACTGTTTGTTCACAAAACAGCCATAAATCTGTGACATTAGACAGCATCTCCAAATTAAGAATATGTTTTTGGTATGCTAACATGCAGTCCTATTGGGGATGACAGGACAAAATATAAAAAAACAAACAAACAGACAATGTATCTGTATTATTACGGACATGGGCTCAGTGTGATTGTTTGGTATTCTGTTGTGAACCACCAAAGACAAAATGTAACCCATCATTATGTTCCTCAGGGGAAACTGTCTGTAAATGGCCAGGTACTGTGGCAAAGGAGAGCACTGTGGTTCAAACATGACCCATTATCAAGTCGGTTGACTGTAGTCATCTGTAGGTGCTTTACTTGCTAATTTTTGCTCAAGCTGTCATCATGGTCGATTGTGGCTTAGCAGAGGACAGAGTAGGACTCTTGATCCACCCAGGCACTTGACATCTCCTTGACTGATGGCCCAATTATCAAGCTGGTGTTTATTGTGCCAGCGTTATTTATAATGTGTCTCGCTGTGGAAAGGGAAGGGGGGCCTTTCGCATAAAGGCTAAACTTGACTTTGTTTAAATGCAGCTTTTCTGTTCAGTTCTGATCACATGGAAGCTAGTCTCCATCGACTTGTGTTTCTTTTTCTAATACCAAGATCATTGAAGACAGAACTTATCTCCTATAGAGACATCTATACTGAAAAGACTGCAACTGAATTGTGACTTAATTACAAGTGTTTGCTGGATTCAGCTTCAAAGACTTAGCAGAGGTTCAACACATTTAAAGAGATCCCAGTGAATAAGTATGAATACTGCACTTCTTGTTTCACTGACTTCATTTGATTACAGTAGTATGACAAACTTCCTTACGCACAGATGGCCTGTTTACACCCATGAAAACTGTGGCGTTTTCTCCTGGCTTAAAGGAGAATGTTCTAGCCAAAAATAAGTGAGCTCTGTGGTTTAAATGTCTCTGAATAAGCTCCACTACCTGCCAAAACAGCAGATCAAAGCTAGATCTGAGGCCAGACTGACTGTTTATTCCACTGAAATTGTCTCCCTTCGAAGCCAGATGTCAAAAACTGTGTTTCACTGGTGTAAAACAGGGGAGTGAAGCTATGGGGAGTGCAGCAATGATGAAACACACCCCACAGCTGAGTTGTCAAATGTTAAAAATGGGATCCTCAAGCCACAGGGGCTCCGCCCAGGGAGTATATGCTTGGAAGGTGGTTGAAGCCAATGACTAAAGAGCGCACTGAGGGAGGCCAGATGTAATCAGGCCTCTAAGATGAGGATGACCATCTCCACTCTGGTTGACTTGGGATGCCTGGCTGCCTCTCTATCAGTAGGGCATCATCAAGAGAGATTATTGGGGTGACCTCTGTGACCCTATTGTGGCTTTAAGTTTTCCTTTGAAGGACTGTTTATATCATCACACTTCCTAACGAAGCAACTAATTCACCAGGTACCAGGACTGAGTGTGGCTCAGACGTTTCAGCTGCTTATTTTACAAAGACTAATTAGATAACTAGTTAATCTAAGGTGTCGTTTTTTAATGGAATGCCACATGGTTTTTAGCAGAAATTGCGGCTAACTACGTTGACTGTTCTACATGGGCACCTCATTTAATAGATTAGTAGACTCACTATCACACATAGATTTAAATAGTAAAAACAGTTATAACGCATGCATGATGCAACTGACAACATGAATACAAATGTTCCCCTAATCTGTTATTCAACCACTATTCCGCTGCCATGAGTTGCTATGAGTTTGAGTACTTTTGGGAACTCTAAACCCCACCTGAGAGGGTCCACTTCTCAGATACTACATCTCTGTGGTGATGCCCTCTGCGACAGTGGAGGCATTGATGTCTGGGACAGAGGTGTTACATCAAGACTTTGGTAAACACTAGCCTGACTTTCTCACAGTCCCATTTGTGTACTGAGCTGACAGGCCCCAGTTGAACAGGAAGGGTCTTGTCTGTGTGTGGTCAATAAACCAAAAGTTTGTCAAACACAAAGTTGCTCCAAATGAGTGCTTCACGCAGGCTTACAGCCTGGGCTTCCCAGCACCATTTGGGAGTGACCGAGTGGCACTGGTTCATGACAGCTTAGTTTGAAATCCAATTTGAGCATTTATCACTTTGGGTAAATTAGATGGCAATTGATAAAGAAAATATTTATTATTGATGTTAACACTAGATGCTAAGTATGAGGCCAGTGTTCACCAAATTATAAAACCATTTTAGATCAATTTTATAAATGGAGCAGACAGTGTAACACTGCTGTGATACAAGACATGGATAATGTGGAGTAAACACAAAAAGCAGGCCAGGTAACTGATAACTTCATTTTACACAGCATAAAAACCATCATCATCTGGACAATATTAAATTACTATCAGGTAAAACTGTCTCCTGGAAAGCTCATAATCTTATAGTCAAAATCAGCACTGCACAGATATATATACTGCAAACAATAAGAGCATAAGGTCCAAGTAAACACTCTGATCTTTCCTGCTCTAATAGGGGGGCTCTATTTAGTGCAACAGATGTTCAGGAAACCCTAGATAGTGTGCACTGAGGCTAGAATAGCTATCAGTGTTTAGTGTTCCTGGTTGATTAGTGTTCCCGGTTATCCAGGAGCATGAAGCTATACGGTGTAAAAACACCAGAAAGGATTGATCAAATCTGGTCACAGTGAATAACTTAATAATTTATAATCACTGTTAAATTAGGCATGGAAAGATACAAGTCAGCCATTCTTGTTGTGGGAAACCAGACTCATCAAAACAGTTTAAAATCCAATTGAGAAAAGACAAAAGTGTCCATCAACACACAGCTCTACCTGACCCTGAGGGCAGACAATAGATACTCCCCCAAAGCTTTCCTCTGCTTAGGGCTGACTTCCCACGGACTAAAAGCTCATTCAAAGCTGCATTTAATAAGCGCCCGGAAACAGTGATTACCCCTCCTAGTTCACCGGTGTGTCTAAATTAGAAACCTTCATTAGTTTATGACCCAGCCCTGGAGACCGGCCCTTCCCCCATCCCAGCACCAAGCAAGGTGACCCAACCTCCCTGCCCCTGCTGTCATAAATCAAAGGCCACAGCAAACTGCTGGAAGAAAGAAGAGGAAAGGTCAACAGACTTTGTTGACATTCTCCCAGTCTTCTCCAAGCTTAAGGGTTTTGTTTTTTTATGTAACAACCAAAACAAAAGGGATATATATTTTTGCAGGACTGTTCATATATGACTCCAATTTCTATTAGTGCTCCAATGACAAAATTATTTCCAATGACTATTTAATCTTTAGTTGATTAACATTTTCTCACAACATCCCTAAGCCTAAGACTGCAGTGACCTCCATCTGGCTAACAGTTTCAAATCTAAATTTATGACAGAAAATGGCAGAAAAACTAAATATCTATATCAGATTTGTTGGCAATTAATTTTCCAGGGATTAAATAATCAAATCTGCTAATTATTCCAGCACTAATCACTATTCAAAGAAGAAAAAAAAACACCAGGCCAGCACAGTTATACTTGCACTAGGTCAATCACTTCTTATCAGTGATTATAATTTACACTCCTAGCCTGACATGAGCTTAACATTTCAGGTGTGAAGAACATGGTAAAGCTCTTAAGAAAGCCACTGCCCTCTCTCCCCGCCATCTTCAAACTTCATGTCAGCCATTTGTCTATTTTGGGAAGGCTCACATGAGTCTCAACAGGCCTGTGGTCTGAATAAAGATCACTGTTTCACTGCTAGGACAAAGGGAGGGCCGGAGTTTCTCTTGGCCTCTCTTCTAGTCATCTCCACATGGTTGCCATTTAACTCCATTGACACAAAAGAGGCACCATCACAGCGCCACAGCTCCATTCATTCCAAAACGAAGCCTGGCTTTTAAAGGGAGTGGGACATCGGCATCCGCAGAGCTACTGTGACTCACAGAGGCCAATCATTCCCAACTGTATAATCCTATAGATAGTGTACCAGTAAACAACAGAGCAGGGAGGAGAAACAGATTCTTAAAGTAAAAAAAACCTTCCACCCTGAGTTGATATATCTAAGGACAACAGCGATCAACTGAGTGAAATGTGAGCCCCTGCTCTCTGCTCGGCTCTGTTAGCTGGTGACCAACTCCCCACCCCCACCCGTCCATCCACCCACACACACACTCTCTCGCTCTGCTTCACTCCTTCTGCAGCACGTCTTGGTCAGACAACCCCTGTTTATAAATAGGGGAGTGTCTTTTCCAGCAGCCCTGCCGAGGCTGCCTTTATTCCAGATCAAATATCTGAACCTTGATGTGTGGTGTATGGAAGATGTCTCCTTAAGTTTTCCTTACTTGAACACAAACACTGTCTACTACTGGCTCTTGTTGTACAACATGTGCAACAGTGGAAACACAGGCCTTCACAGAGCTACTCAGCTGTTTTTCCAGTTTCATAAGACTACATCAGTTTTGCTTGTTAGCAGAAAGCTACAGCAAACCCACTATAATCTGAAACCACCACAGCAGTTGTAGGTTTTGCGTCTTATACCGTTAACCAATCAATCACAGCAATTCTCTCTGCTTTCCTTCTTTGGTTTCAGTATAAAAGCAGCAGAACAAACTCAACTCAAACTTCAACAATCACTCAATTGTTATATAACAATGAAAAAAAAAAATCACACATTGTTTCAATTTTCAAAAAAAATAACTGACGTATTCCTATGAACAGCAACAACACTGAGTAGCGCAACAATTGTTTGAACTATAAGTTATACAAGACTGGGCTTTCCAAACTAAACTTTAATTTAGTTTACAAAATTGCTTCGTTGTCTGGAAGGGCATTAGATCAGTCAGTTTCCAAACAACTGCAGTGATCCTGGGAGAGTCGAAAGGATAGTGTTTTCTCTCTCCTACCCCCCAGTCCTTTTGTACAATTTTAGAAGAGCCTCCTCAAAACGGGCCAGATGTTCTCCAGATGTGAAACTTTAAAACATCTGGTACTGAAAGCTCTTTTTTGATCCAAGTAAATTTGAGGCTATCATGTTTGTTCAGACTCTGTGTGAGAGAATAATATTTCCTAGAACTGACAACGTTTCGTCTTTAAGAGGGGTAAGAATGACGACTTTCAGTGTCAAATCATCTCTAAACATGAGCAGCTGAGCATTTCATAAACTTTGGGACATTTCACAATGATTATATTAACATAAATTGCTGACAAGGACATCACATTTATGAATAATTCAGTCCATCTTTTCACAGAACTATAGAGAATGAATGCATTACAAGACCAATACATATACAGGAAAGGAATAGAGAAGAATAACAAAACCCTCACAACCCAAAAAATTACCGACAGACACTGTGACAGGTCTAAAGGGTTCTGGTATACCTGCTACCTTCTATTTTAGACGTTTACTTTGGAGATCTGCTGGGTAGCAGATGAGTTTTGCAGAACTGTCTGTCCTTTGCTGTCTGGGGCAGCCACAGTGGTCCATTGTTTCTACTGAAACCTGAGACCAAGTAAAGGAACACTACATACAGCAGCAGTTCCTCAAAAGACCTCTCTTGTTTGCAGAGGCCACCAAATTTAATAACCTACAATTTAACTATTGCAATTGTCTTTTTTTGAGTACGCTGGGCACCATTGCGCACTGTAGCAGATTTGCAAATTATTGTCAGCATAATGTACAATGAGAGGAGTTGTAGTGTGAGAGTATGATCTCAGGACCACTTCTCAAATAACTTGGATTTGTCTGGGCAGTTGCTGGAAACTAAAGTTTTCCCTTCTTAGCTAAAAATTGTAAAATAAGTTTTCATCATGTGCCTCTGATTCTTTGTAAGTTGCACACTGAAAGGTTCAGTTACATGTAATGAACCTTTAGAAGATCCTCAAATATTATTTTTATTGTACAGACTGTATGTTATTGGTCTTTTTTTTGTCTTAGGTAGGTCTTGACCACTTTGAATACCATTTCAGTGATTTTACAGTGACTTTACAGTGACTCTTCTCAACTCCAGGTTTTTAAGCAGGTTTCCCACTCGCACAAGAAAATCAGGACCTTTCTAATGAATAACATGGTCTTAATTAGTAAAATGAAGAGACAACTTTTCCTAACAGACATAAAATAGTTGATTGGTTAACATTACATATCACACACGCCACACGCACACACATTTATTCCTGATGTTTTCTGGTAAAATTAAAGGTTTTCAAGGACTGTTTAAAGCAAGAAAAGGTCTCGACATTTGTTGCCAGCATACTTACTTGAGGAAGTATCTCTGGCCGGAGGCAGTCTTGGCCATCTCCCACCCTGGGGGCAGGGGCACGTCATCAGGAATCTCATAAGAGGACTGACGGAGATGTTGAGGGGAAGCACCTGCTGAGGCCATGCCAGACAGGGAGCCACCAGAAACAGCCCCCAGCTGCAGGGAGGCCGGGGACGAGTGTGCACGGACATGGTGGGGGGTGAGCGCTCCACCGCTTCCAGCATCAGTGCTGGCCTGTGTTGGGGTTGGAAGAAAGACATCATGACTGCAGTCCCACAGTGTTTCGTAATAATGCAATTTCCCTTAGGGGCCACTTAATTTGACCAAGTTTCATCTTGTATTGTTATGAGGGGAAATATGTCTGTTGAAAACCCAAGTTACACAACTGGCACAACTAAACTATTATAAGTTTTTACAAAAGAATATATAATTGTAAAGTTTCAAAGAGCAACAGGATACACACCATAGAAGACTAGTGATTTTTGTGGATTTGTGTACATACATTATGCAGATGTAACATTTCAGTCAGCTCTCACACGTTATAACTTCACATGTATGTTAGGAAGTTCCACTTATGCTTATGTGTAGGGGGGCAACCCTGTGTGGGACAGAGGAGAGCGCAGACTAGCTGCACAGCGACACATGCGCACTGGTGATAAAACTCCAGAGAGACCACAGGCAACAGTTGTGGGGGGGGGGGGGGGGGGGGGGGTAAATAGGACGAATTCAACAATCATATGATTCTTTTTTTCAATGCAAATCATCATGATGACAAAAACTTAATTTTAGTGACTTCACTTGATCATTCCCACATGCTCGCCACCCTTCTACAAATACACAGTCATCAATCTAACCAAAACATTTACACTTAAGTTTAAATTGACTTATCCAGTGTAGGCTCAGCCAGTCTGATAACTAGTTTTAAGTCTAATAATATTCGCATATCTTCTAGGGCACTAGCTAAGGCCAAACAAATGACTTTGGGAATATTTTGGTTATTCTATAACTTTTACGCACAGGCCTCACGGGAAATGGTTCTTCGCCAGTGATTTTGAATCAGAATAACTTTATTGCTTATCTAATTGTAACTTGTTGGGAATTTTCACTCAAACATACTGTAATAAAATGCATTCGACAGGAGGGTAAATGAACACGTTTTAACCCTTAATGAAAAAATAAACAGTGCATCCTACATTTAGGATGCAACTTCAAATTCCCTATCAAGTCACAGCGGTGCCACAAGATAAAAAAGACAACAAAGTAGGATAAAGTAACTTTTAACACGCTGTACCAGTCACGTACTGTAGGCCTGAGCTCACACAGGATGGGCCTTAGCTTTAATCGTGATTTCTGGGAAGGGGCAAGGGAGAGACAGGGCGGGCTTACTTGTCTGGAATGGGACTTTGGTTCAGGGGGCTTGAAGAAGGAGTCTGGCAGCTTCCTCATCCTCATAGGTACGGAAGGGGGCACGATAGTGTTTTTCGGGTTCATCACGGCGTTAAAAAGCGCCTCCAGGTCGGTCTCAGAGTCTCCCCGTACATGGACGATTTGGTGTCCGGCAGGAGGGTTATGCTGGCTCGGATCCATTGTCCCAAAACAGTCTGCGAACTTTACGTGTCCGAAAATGTCGCCTTCAGAAGTTCACAAAAAAGAAGTTTGAGCCAGCCCCAAACTTTTTTTCTTCACGCAGCAGGAAATCTGGAAATCTCGACGACACTCAGTAAAAGTTATCCCGAGTCATTCTAAAGTTTTTACAGTCGAGTACTTTGTTTTCTTCCAAAGTGTGTTAGCTGTCGAAATCTGTAGTGAAAGACAGCGCTTTCCTGTTGTTCCTTGCTGGCATACTTGTGAATGTAACAAAGCGCATATACTCCACACTGGAATCTATGTTGTCGTCCGACCCCAACTTTTCCCAAAAAAAAAAAAAAACCGCAGACGCAGACTCAGCCACAAAAGACGAAAAACACAACAAACGCTTGGCTGAAAGAGTCCCACTTTTACTGTGTTTCGGCCAAGCTGAAGGCGTTAGTGAATGTTCTTACAAGAAAAAATCATGGTTCGTAGGACAAATCTCAGCAGCTCACTTTCTAGAGAAAAAAAAGTTTTGCTCCAGTCGCGTCTAAACTTTGGGCAGGACATCAAACTTTATGACTCATGGGATGTCTGCTCCAGAGGCGGGGCTTGGCTTTAACTGGGACAAGAGTCTTTAAAGGTACAGTCAGCGAAGACCAAGGCCCCGAGAAGATCCATGGGCCTGCAAACATATTTATGTTAGTATAGTTTTCACTATTTACATCAACCAAACATTACCCTTTATTAAACACAATTTGAACCAAAAAAGACCCACATTTTATAAAATATATGTCACAACTTTTTAATATGACAATCTCCCTCACCTCCATTTGACAGGAGTTTGACAGTCTCCGCATGGCATAATGACTTTTATTATTTTTATTTAATAATGGATGGACAGCTGAACAGTCATTCTCACACATTACTCCGATTACTTCGATTGTTTGATTACTTAATGTAGTATCTATTAATTAAAGTACCCTATTCCTTATTTTTTGGGAACCACTTGAATAAGACAAAGACCTCAGCTGATCCACTTGGGAAAACACTGACTTATGGCTCATTTGTAACACAAGATGTAGAAGTGCCAGAGTGTTAAATTCATAGGGGAAAAAAAACAAAACAAAAAACACCATAAACATGCAAGTTTCATCAGCTATACTGTCCTCACTTTTAGATCCTAAAAATGCATGTGCAGAAGGAAAATTTGTGAGTTGAAGCAACAGCAAAACTTCAGCTGAACAGTTCTGTCAAAACAGACTAATTACTTCACATTGTTGTTCTTTTAATGTGTACAAGTTTATTTATTTTTTTAAAAAGTATTTTCATGAGTTACTAGCATGTTTAGGCTACTACTTTTGGAATATGTTTATTTAGGACACAGTGTGTGTCTTTAGACTTTCACAACTCAAAGATTTAAAAAAGAATTAAAAAACCACACTTTCACTAATAAATGTGTGGTACTGTTTGTTTCTCTCTCTCTCTCTCTCTCTCTCTCTCTCTCTCTCTCTCTCTCTCTCTCTCTCTCAGTTGTTTATTTTTTTATTTTTTTACAGTGTTAATGAAAAAGTAGATCCATGTAGTTCCCACAATTGTTATGCTAATGAGGCCCCTCTTCCATTGAGAAATCATTTTGTCAAGATCCACTCTCTTTGGATACAGAGGCTCTGTTTCAAGCCTTTTTCCCATACATCTACTGAATGAATGATTATGAAGCCCTATTAAATACCCACAGACACTGTAAAGCCCCGATGAACAGATTAAAGAGCTTCTCTCTGCCAGTCACATACAAGTTCGTGTTTCTAAGCCATTTAAGTTATGTTTATTTTTAATTTATTTTCAACTTTTGCAACTTTGAAGCATCACAGATGAGCAAAATAAAACTTTACACAGTTTTATTTTGCTCATCCGTGATGCTTCAATGCATACACAGCATGCAACAGGTTTTATAATAAGGTGTCCTGGTATTTTGGCACTGAAACCCACCATACTTCATTCTGCTTATTCTATTCCTGTATCACTATAATATTCTTATAACTGTCCCACATGAATTCTGATTTGTCCTGTTATTTTTTTATGTGTCATTAGAATTACTGATTCTTACATTATGTGAGAACTTTTTAATGTATACGTGCAATGCTTCATGACTGTACTATAAGCCCACATATTTTGATGTATGAATGAAACCTTATGTGCACACATGCTGCCAGCCAAGAGTTGTCCATTATTTGGGTGAAAGTGGTTATTTTCACATCATTGTAACGCACTCAGACACATTAAAGAGATGGACTGCAGTGTCCCGGAGGCCCTGAGAGGACCACCCACTTAGCAGAGTTTGGTCACTTTTGGTCAACATCTCTTCATCCTTCAGGAGCGACGCAGTCTCGCTGGGGTTTGATTGGATCAGCAGAAACGATTTCCTGGGTCCTTTTTTCACTCAATCAACCTGAACCTGCTGAAATGCAGCGCGGCTAAAGCAAGCGTCCCCTGTTAAAAACGCTTTACTCTGGTGTTATTATCGGATATAGTGACGCACGGTGTTGCTACAGGCAGATGGGCAGATGAGACCTTGAGCGCCCCCTACAGTGTTTATGGGTACATACAGTCCACGGGTTATAGATCATTATAATTAACCCAAGCAAACTTTCTCTCCCTCTCTCTCTCTTTTTTTTACATGCATCCAAAAAAATTATTCAGCTTAATGGAAACTGAGCCAGACCAGACACCCATTCATTTCATGTTAAATGAACTGCAACAAAACATGACAAAAGACTTTAAACTTCACAACAGACCAAAATACAAGCTTGAACTTGCACCTGTGGAAATGTTTTCCCTTATTTTCAGCACTCTTGTCCTTTCATGTTGAGTTTCTGGGTGTTGTGCTGGCAAAGGCTTAAGTGTCATTAAGCTCACCATTCTATGGTATAATGACTCTGAACATTAACGGCAGTAGGCCAAAGGGAACAGATTTCAGAGCAAACCTGCAGTAGAATTTTGAGTAAAAGTTTGGTCAATACAGTATGGATAGTTTGCACAGATGAACATGTACTGCACACGATTTCACTGTTTTGTTTATCTGTGCATGTGCATTCAGATTTATCCATCCACCGATGATGAAATGAGGGTGGAATTAATGAACAGGATGCTTTTTTGTTGTTCCGTAACAGAAGGTAAAATATCAGCATTGAACTAATCAGATAAAATGTCAGCTTTTTGTTCTCTCTCATCACCTTATGCCCATTGGCTTAAAAGTGACATTAATGTTCTCTCTCAAATAACCGCAGTGGAGGATCTCTTTACACACAACCCGTCAAAGGGCTTCTGCTGCTGCAGGCATCATCATATTTTCTCTCTTTGTTTGTTCTGTTTTGGTGTAAGATAACATGGAGGTGATGCATGATTCTACATGGCAGAGAGACACCAAAGCCACATCACTGTTTACAGCCCCCTGTTGAAACATTCAAGAATGTGTGCATGCACAGAACCATAAACCTGCAGTTAAACCAAAAAAGGTTTCATCACGGTTGGGAACCTGACTCTTCAAATGAGCTTGGGCTTCCTCCACCTCTTAAAGCAAGTCCTAGCAGGCTGACTGAAGGGCAAAACCAGACACGTTGGAGAAGGAGGGGCAACTGAACCCACATCAATAATCCCTGTAGCTATTTTCTCCCTGATGCACCCATTTTTTGGCAAGGGAGACAGAGAAACATTTAATCAAACACTCTTATTTCACTCATAAACAATGCAGTAGCTGACAACGAAAATTAAATAAATATAGTCTTTAGTCTACTGGTGTTTCTATAATTTAAGGCCATTATTAAATGAAACAGGACTTACAACACGAGTAAAGTTGATGGCAGATGCAACTGCAACAGAGGGCTGGAAGCCCTGTGGCAGAGGCTTACCCTGTTGAGCCAGTAGGTTGAGTCTAGTGTACAAGACATAATCACCCTTTCTACAGCCATCAAAGAAAGACAAACACACCTTCAACGTTGCCACACTTCTCTTTATAAACCATTTCCGGTCCTCAGTCCATTGACTGTGCCATGCATGGCTGAGGAAATAATGACAAACACACCGCACCCAGTCAGTTTATCAGTCCACTGACAATGAGCTTTATTCAGTTTGCTGCCATTATGGTCTCAAAATAGCTTCCATCAAATTATATTTATAATTATATATAATAAATACAGAATGAGGCAGCTTTAAAAAATAAATATTAATTTACAGTGTATATTTTGCAGTGAATTCTGGTCATGTGTCAATTGTAAGAAGAAGGGCCTATTTGCATTTGTAAAATAAAACAAGTTGAAGCCACTATCATTTTCACAGGCGCAATCAGAATTTGTTTGCTTAAAAGCAAATGGCTTATCAAAAGCTAGAGTAAGTTTTTGGTGGCTATGTGTTCTTGCCTAAGCAGATGGCGAAAATACAAAACTAATTTCAACACACCAAATAAAAAATGCAGTTTGGTCAAATTTTGTGTTTATTATGTCTATGGGCCAATATGGCTGGTCTCTTCAATCCTGAAGACACTCCAGTAGGCACGTTTAGTTTTAAAGGAGGCTAAATCCTTTTTACTGGGTAATAAAGTGCTTGGTTACACAGTATGACGCACAGTAGGACCTCACACGCTTTCTGTCAGAATTTCTTCAGGTATCGAGAGCGGTTGTTAGCCGAGGAAGCACGGTGCTTGTGATGGTTTGTGACTTTCATTTCCTTTGTCTGAAAACAGTGAAAGAAAATAAGGAATAAAACATGTTCAACTAAATCACCTTATGTGCTGAGGCAAACAATGAACCCCTTAGAAATTCATACTTACAGAGGGTGCATCAATGAGTGCGAGGCCTCGCGTGCCTGTATTACTCCCAACATGCTCCCGCACACCTACAAATAGTAACAGTCAGGAGTGATTATCCTGCACTGAAATGACAACATATAAAAACTTTTTTGTCATACAAACATCACTCTAGTCCGTCAGCTCTGGCCCGATGCAAAAAACATTTACAAAGTGCTCACAGTGCAGCTGGTGGTTAAGTCTGTCCAGAGAGAGAAGGATTTTCTGCTCTTCCAAGGATATGGCGGTGAGTCCCTGCTGTTGGCTGCGCTGGTGCACTGTTCCTGGAGCCTGTGTTTGGGCTGTTTCCATGACACCTACAAAATCTCTTTCTTCCAGTAGGCCTTCAGGATGTACATCAGCCAGGTGTAACTGGGCCGCGCTCTCCAACCCTCAGAGCACAGGCAAAGTCACATCAAAGGCATGCATTCTCACCCGTGTCCAGTTTACTTTTGTTGTTTATGCATTTATGTGTAAAACACAGCTGTACTGTCATCTTTCTAAATTTTTGAAGTCCTCTTTGTACTTCTAAAATTATTGTGTGTTGTACTGGCTCAGTATATTAGTTTTGCTTGGATATTATCTCTATGTATTTTGATTTCCAGTATTTTGATTTTTGGTTGCTCATTTAATCACATACAGGGGGGAAGTCTCTGACATTTTTGTAACATTGCTTCTTATAGAAATTAAAGGTTTGTTTTAACTATAATAGAAATCTAAATGTAGATATACAGTTAACACAATACCTTCATTTGTAAAGGCCATGTTGCAAGTACTGGAAAACATTCTGCCTGGTCCTGTGGACTGTTTTGGTGGCTGCACAAAACAAAATGAACACATTGCATAATTTATGGCTTAGATTAACCTTAGATAATAATTATGTAGCCTACAGTGTACTGCAAGATTTCTAGGTGATGGGTGTAAAGCACAATAACAGGGGAAGCAAGCTGAAAACAAAAACACTATGCATCAACGCTTGTTTTTTTATAAAACACTGCCAAGTCAAGTCCATCCGGAAAGGCTCGTCTTGTGAATCATAAATCGTGGCGTCTACTCAGTTCTTCTAACAGCATGAAAGGGACTGCAAAACCAATTTAACGAATTCAAACACACCCATTTACTGATCTTCAGCAATTATTCACAATCTTCCTCCCCACAGGGCAACTGCATGCATGTACCTGAGAAAGCTGAGGAAGCGTTCTGATCCCTGAGCCAGGAGGCTGTCTGCTCTGTTCCACACAGGGTTTCCTCACAGCTCGCCCACTCTCCAGGGCCTGTCTTCTAAGCATGTTTTTTTCTGAAAGAAGACAAATTTGCTGGAATCATTAAAATAACATAAAAAAACAAAACTACATCGGCATAAATGATAATGTTAACTAGTATGTGGCGACTCCAGGCCCTTGTAGTCCCCTAAAGAGAATACATAACCAAATAGTTTCCACTTGACTAAACATCATGACAGGCAATGTTAACCTTGCGAATAAGACCTGCATATATGTAGTATTTTCCCAAAGTGTTACAGAACAAATGGAGTAAAACAAATACATGCTGACTCCAAGGTCAGCGAAATTGAGAAAACAGACCCGAAAGCCAACAAAGTAGATTTGTTTTTGGCCTAAAATGCAATGTACAGGAAAAGATACCACTTAATAACACTGCACTGTAGGTGTTGTTGTTGCTGCTCTCTCTTTTGTTAGGGCCCTGTTTGTCCTGCTAAAAGTGATACCGCAAGCAAAAAATGAATAGCTTTATGTGTTGTGGCCCAACCTGCATCTGTGCAGCTGTGCTATTTTAAATAGCAGTGTGTGAATGTAGGTAAGAGCTCAAATTATGACAAAAGGAAATTCTTAACAGTGTTGTCTGATGCAATGGAAGACTATGGTTTAGAGTCACTCAGGTAGAAGGGGCTGATAACACTATTACCAATGATGGCGGCATGGGACAGACTGGCATGGGTTTGGCAGACAATAGCTCTTTGTGAGGCAGGAAGTTTTTTTTTTTCCAGGTATTACTGGCTTCCTTTTTTCTAGATAAGTAATACTGACTTCACTGACTTCTCAATGTCAAAACTTGAGATGACACCAAAGAACAGTGTGTCAGCTTTCATATGAGTCAATTTCAATAAATAATAAATAAATAGTAATCAACACTATGCAGCAAAGAAAACTTTGCAAACTTTGCAAACTGGCAGACACACAAACACCACACAATGTGATTATGTGAAGACAGTTACAGATAAAAGTACAGATTAAACGGGTCATGGAGACTGTAATTGTATGTTAAGGATAAAGTATAAAATGGAACATTGTACAGTACTGTAGCTGGGACTCACAATGTTAACTTGAACTTTCAAGTTTTATAGCTAATGGGTAGAAACAAATGGGCTTGAGAGAAACTGAATGCAAATTTAAATGACACATCTCTGCAGACACACAATCCAAGCCTAACTTGTGTGAGGGGCTGTCAGCCAAAATATACATTACCATCCTTGGAGGCTAAGGCGCTGCGGACACTGTGCCAGAGCTGTGAGATCTCCTCATCTGTGGGAGTGCAATCTAAACAGAGGCCTTTTTCATTGAACACCATCCCTCTTCTTCTACTGCATCCCTGAGATTCCTGCTGTCCTGAGCTGGGTGTGCCCTTCGTGTTGCCCTCTGCGACGGGGCATGTATAGGAGGGTGGCAGTGGTGTGTACATAACAGTATTATCTGTTCTGATTACATGATGCGTGTATGGTGAGAAAAATCCTTCTGAGTTGTCCTTTTGCAGGGCCTGCTCTACAGTCAGGGCTTGTTTACAGCTGACACTAGCATGATCCATGCCATATGGAGCCATAGTGATATATGGTGTCTTTTCTTCCACCGATTCTATCCGAGGAGGTGGGCGGGGCACCATAAGCCCTTGGATTTTCGCAATCTGACTCACCTCGGTGGCAGATTGAGGTCGTATGACAGTGCCCTTTCTAGTCCGTGAGGAAACAGGACCTGCTCCCACTCTGGCAGAGCGCTCTCTCCGAGGGACCTTGGGGCCACTGGTCCTGGTGCTGCCCCACAGTACCTTGACCTCGTCTGTTCGTTCCTGGGGTAAGCTGACTTGAACCCCAACATCTGCCCACGCTTGCTTTGTAAATTGATAACCAGTGGAGGCTGGAGGGGTCATGCTGGGTCCATGCTTGGAGGCCCCTGAGATTGCAGTGAGACTCAGCTGGTGGTCTTCTGGGTTTTTCTTTAACTGAGAAAGATTGGAAGACTTGCCTTTCATCTGTTTCACTATGTTCTGTTCTTTATCCTCTTTTTGCACATGCACCTCATCAAACCAACGCAGCTTCTTTTTAATGGTGTTGTTGCTCTCCACATCCTTAGTCTTTGCCCTTGTCAACTCAACACTATCTCTCACTGCTAAAACCACTTGTTCTGCAAAAATCAAATGCCCTGAGCCATAGACACATGTGGTATCTCCTGATTTATACTTGGACTGCTTTTTAAGAATTCCTTTAATGAATCTGACCTCACATACTGAATGAGATGTCCCCACTGAAACAGGCAACTTCTGTGCTTCCTCGTCAGGACACTTAAGGCACTTAGGAGTATCTGATTGAATGTTAGACAAGCATGCGTGTTGCAGCAGTGGTGTACTAATAGGCTTCTCAGTTTTGGGTTCTGAGTTTGAAACTTTATTGAGGTTGTTTATGGAAACACTAGGATCTTTCTGGGATGACAGATAGTGGCTTTCTTTTCCTGTTTGTTGAAGAGTTCCTTCTTGTGAGGCATTTTCTGTTGCGCTATCATTCAAGAAAATATTTGGCTTTGGGGGAGCCCCAAACAAAATCTCTTTGCTGTTGCCATTTTTGGCAGGCAAAAGAATTTCTGTAGCTGACGGATGTTTTAACTGTCTGTCATCATGGACCCTCTGCTGTCTGAGATCCAACAGAGCCTCTTGTTTCAGACATGAAGACTCAAGTGCTGCGTTGTCGGGAGAGACTCTGACAATGATGTTGTCACTGGGGCTCTTTTGTGGGACGTTCACCTCAAAGTGCTCTGGGTCTGCACTAAGAATGTCACAAAACGTTAACAAGTTGCAGTTGTGCAGACCAGGTTTGGTCTCAGTCGCCTGCTCAGGTGTGGACCCCCAAGAAACTTTAGAGATGTGAATCGTATTGTTAGGCCTTTTAGAGTCCTCTTGCTTTTTCTGTTTAGGCTCATGCAGTTTTTGTGATTGGGTTAAGTTATCACCAGGAAGCAGCATTTCTGATAAAGATAGGTCTGATGCTGGAAAGAAATCATTTTGCTTTCTCAGATTTGGAGGGGGCTTCTCTGAGTCAAGCAAGAATGATGAATAGGAACACTGCAGATTACTTGTGCTTTGCTTGGGGTCCTCCGTCTCCAAACTGTCTTTACTTGAAAAGCTTTCAGAATTACAGCAATCAGACAGGTGGATGTCCTGAAATATGGAAGCAAAAGAGGATGTAAATAGAAAATAATAACACATTTAATATTTTGATAAGAACCTATGAAATCAAATTTTTGTCTTTTATGTTTCTCCCCTCAAAAAAAGAAGATGAGAAAAGTGATTAAACGTGATTATAAGAGATAAATCTTGATTGTCATTGCACAATCATACTTTGTACAAAAGTACAACGGAAGTGAGGTATTGTCCCACATCAGTGCAAAAACAAAGCCGTACAAATCACAGTATAACAAAATAAAATAAAATATATTAAGGATAAAATATACTGTATACTTTATCCTGAATATATTTTAAATATATTTTATACAGAGTATATACAGAAAGAGTGGACATTGTTCATTGCACATGGCCTGCAGTCAAAAAAGGTAGCTAATCAGATAAGGTCAGGTTAAGTGTTTGCATTGATTAGGGCTATTGTCCGTGCCCTCAGCGCCCTGAATCTCCTGCCAGAGGGCAGCAGCTGAAACACCCAGTGTCCTGGGTGTGTGCAATCCCTCAGGATGCTGCGTGCTGTGTTAATGACCCTTTGTAGTGCCTTGTTATGTGCCATATGTGATATATGGTATTTGCAATTGCTAGGCTGTAGCTGATGTGCACAGAAATTGTTGCTGTAAAAAGGTCAACCTGGGTAAACTGACCTAGAAACCACCCTGGTAAATAGCAGGTTTCAGGCTGGTCTTCTTGGTGACCACTTTTTTTTTGGACATTTTTAATCATATCTGACAAAGACTGTCAGTGGTGGGGGCAGGGATTTTTTTCAAAAGCAAGTCAAGGAACTGTAACAATTAACACAATCTGAAACAATACACACACATTTCACCAGAGGGTGCTGAAGCTTGTGTCAGCCAATAGCGGTGTTACGGGTGCAGGAAAGGGCTTGTGTCCCACTGCTGCACCCTAGGGGTCTACTAGTGTAGGATAATATACAAAAAGAGGCAACTGAACTGCCCAACATCCTAAACACTATGAAAAACAAACAACAAACAATTCTAATGCCTTAAAAAAACTAACCGGGGAGAGATAACACCTCTTTGTGAGAATGCCAGAAAAATGTTTAGTTTCCTGCACATTAAAACGAAATAAAAAACATACTTGCGGACTGTGATCTTGTTGTTTTTCTTGTGTCTCTTCAGTTTCTTGAGTTTTCTTGACGCTGGTCATGCTCTGCTCCTGAAGCAGTTTAGTGTAGGCCTCCAAGGCAGAGAGTGCTTGACGGTGGGAGGATTTAGAAACTGTGGGAGGCTTAGGACAGGGAGTGCAGCTTCTTTAAGAGAAAACAGAAAAACGTAAACAAAATGTATGACATCTCCAGCCGTTAGAAAAGTCTACATAAAAAAAAATATTACAAATCTAAATTTGTGAACAAAGATTTCAACAAAATTTGAGTAACGGTATAAGGTTTTAATCCAACAGCAGAGTTATTTTTAGAGTGCAGGGCACATGAGAATGATATATTTATTAAAGAGAATTTTTTACCTGCTAATGTTAGAGTTGCTAGACAAGAAAGAGGACTGCTGGGTGTAAGAACTCAAGCTGCCTTGCAGTTGACTGAGCACATCTTCAATATTTGGGACATGTCTCCTAAAGGCTAAAAGGAAGAAAAAAACAACTAAAATGTTTCAAGATTGTTGTGTGTTATTTCTCACTTCTAAGAGGCATTTGTCAGATATATCACTAACACTGTCTGCGTCTCTGAGAAGGAGGTAGATGGGCTCTTTGGAAGCGCTCAGTTGCATCCTGCACTCGCTGCCTGCGTTGCTGTAGGATGCTCTCTCTTAGCCGCTGCTCCTGCACATCCCACTGCTTCCGTCTTTCCTCCAGAGCCCTGAGCCATGAAAAAGAGCTGAGCATGTATCTGATGCACATTTTAATTGATTAAATCTAGACTGGCCATGTTTTAGATACAGAAACCTGAGTCTGTTCCTCTAGATGTGTTTTCAACACAGTCATTAATAAATTAAAGCTACCCCTCACTACTGGGTTCACAGAGTAAGCCACTGTAACATGAACAGGGTCAATCAAGTTCAGCATCAATGTTTGTTTGTTTGTTTTTTTAACTGGCAAAAATGTTATTCAATGACAACAAGAGCAGTGACCATTTTTAATCAATGTTGTGAATCAGAACAAAAAGTAACTCAAACTTTTAGATAACACACTACTGTTCTATTAAAATAAAATAAAAAATCTTTATTTTATATCTAGTATCCAATATCTTATACGTGCGTCTTATTGGAGATGAAAAGTTTGAAATTCCATTGTTTAGATTATGGTATTAAATTTGAAATTAATTAGGCAAACACAACCATGTACCATGAAGAGGTGGCACATTAGTTCTTATATTTTGCAAACTTGTACCTAATTACTCGTTTTCACTGGCATGACAAGGAACAAACAAATATGAGCATTACTTTACAGTCAAAACATTTTCAAGTTCAAATCTTGCATTTTTGCTTATCCGATACTATTAACATTATCGGCTGCCTTTGTAAAACCAAAACCTGTCTCTGATATTACATAATACTTGCATTAACCTACTCCTTCAAGCTCTTAGTTTAAAATCAGGAACACCCACTTTTAGCCACTGCTGATAACTACAGAAGCACAAATTTAGAGAGTTATTAATATCTGTAAGGGATTTGTGCTTCATACAGGGCTGACCTTTGAAGCTTTAGTCTTCAGAGAGGTGACACTTCAGTCACTGCTCTGGCCCACAGTTACCCTCTAGGCCAACAGATCTATTTCCAGGTCTAGACCGGTCTAGACTGCAAAATCCTGTCAATACCATCTATCCCTCAAAGGTGCTAAGCCCAGGGCAGAACCCTAAGCTGTCTATTCAGGAGGCGCATACTATCCACTAGCTAAGCAGCATCTGCTTTCAGGAAGAAATGGAAAATTTTGCTCATTTACAAGGAACCGGCCACCTGGGCATGTTAGGACTGCAAAAACTGATCTGAGATGACACACATACCCGTTAATGTTAAAACAGAAAACCACAATAGTTATATTGCTAACCTCCTGCGTCGCTGGGTTTCCTGGGAAAACTTGCGAGCTCGGGCTTTGCATAACTTCTGTTCCTCAACCAAAAGTTGTCTCTCTTTTTCGAGGCCTCCATCAGCTCCAAACCTCGAATTTCTGGACGTGAGCAGATAAGGAAAGGAGTTTGTACCATCAAATTGTACCATCTAGATATGTGTCACCTAAACGTAAGCTTTGACTCGACTGAGTGAACAGAAATTTATTATGAAATTCTTGTGAATTATACAGGCTGGTCATACATACTACAGGTTTTGTCATGATAGCGATTCCCAGGTTAACTGCTTCTCTACATTTGCTTCACATAAATGTAAACATATAATACACATACTGGATAAATAACTAAATGTATTATAGCGACCCTGCAGTAATGTTCATGTTAAATTGTTATGTTGTTCAGGAGATACTGTACGTGGTTACTCGCTGTTTGGGGATGCACTGTATGTGTATGAGAGGTGTGTGATTGGATGTGAAAGGCAGGGAGCTTGATGAGTGTGCGTGAGGTGGGAGCCCGCGGGTGTATGTGCTTGTGTGTGTGGAGTGGGAGCGAGAGAGAGAGACAGCCTGAGTGACTGACTGAAACCTGTGGCAGCTGTATTGGAGTGGTTACGGCTGGCTGGACGCTACAGTATGTAGAATACGAGTGGTAGAAGAAGTTAGCAAGCAGTTAGGTCAGTGCACTTCTGCTGCCCTTAAATCTTCTATTAGTTTGACAGAGTGTTTTAATATCTTGCTTTGTGGGCTCACCGGGCACAGTTATAGAAAATCAAGAGAATTAAAATGAGATATAAACAGTTATATCATCTCCAAAACTGGACCCAAACGTGTTCAACAAATCATAATATCCTGCCTTACAAAACATACCTTAACGCCTGCTAGAAAACCACCCACTGGGCAGCGCCAGATGAGAGTACAGTCTGACAGGTGGGAATGAGCCTGACATGATTCGCTTATACATGAGGTGCAGTTGGTCGCTTTTGGACACAGTTTTGGGTTCTAACGACTTATTGAAATGAAAGTGAAGTCTTTTGGTGAAGCAGTCATTGGTTGAGGTGAGTGAACCATCCTATCACTTCAATATTGCTGTAAAACATAAAACATACACACTGAAGATAGTGAATGTCCTTATTGCCTTATTGCTGATCCTGCAGCATCCCATGTTTTGGCACTCCTGTTTTGCCTCTCCTTGACATATACACACTGATGTCTTCTTCTGGGTTGCCTGTCCTGGCCTTTATGTACTGGATAGCACCGTCAATAAGGTTACTTTCGAAAAATACATTGTTCTAACACACACACAAGCTTTTGACTTTTGTTTTAGAAATCATTTTGGACACTTTTAACCTAGCTAAAGGGAGGGTGAGCATTGGATTTACATTTAACATGATTCCAGTATTGCTCTGTGTTTGTTGGATATTTAAAAATAATGTTAATTTTTGTTTGTGTCTGCCATGCCCTTACTTCTCTCAGTTAGGGAAACTCATGTGTGGACCTTTCCTGAAGTTTGTGGCCCATGCTGTTTCCTTTATCATATTTCTTTGCCTACTGGTCCTGAATGCAGCAGATCGTTTTGAGGGAACATCGCTGCTACCTAAAATGACCACCCGCGACCACCCTTCGCAGCTGTTTTGTATGAAGACCACCCCTTTCACCTGATTCGATTCTCATCATATCCTGGGTCACCCCACTCTCTCCCTTTCCCATTCATGTATACAATCACAACTAGCCATCAAATATTTTCCTAAGTTAGTATATTTTTTTATATTATGTTAAATTATTCCTCTCTCATCTTTCTGACACTGTCTTTTCTTCTTGTCAAGATTTAAGTCAGGCTCTTACACAATTACATCACATCAGTCAGTAAGGAGTTATAAACTGCAAACAGCTGTCTTGCTAGAAAATTACCCACATAGATAATTATGTATTCTTACCACATGTGCCATAATAAATCAGACATGTAATGACTTCCCAAAGATGAAAAAGGCAAGGAGACACTTTCCCTAAGTTCTACAGGTGAGCCTTTGGAGCCATATCACACACACTATGCCAATAGACAGCAGCAGTAAATCTTATGTGAACTGACCATCAATTCAAGCCTTATTTATCATGTTTATACATGGGAAGATCTGGGAAGAATATAAAGATATTTGGTCACAGGACATTCGGGAATACATCTCAGAACCTTGGAACCTTCTTGGCTTTAGTATTTTGTCCATATTTATGACCTCTTTCATTGCCAGATTAATGGCTTCCTGGCATGCATATTCTGCCCAGTGTTATGTTGACAAGCACTATACGGACCTGTCCAACAAGACCTTACCCTTTGAGATACAGTATTTTCAGCTGGGTAAGTGGGGAGCAAAGAATTCAAGTACTACAAGTAGTAATTCAATAATTGAGTTTTTCATATATTATAAAATTAACTTTAAAGCCTGAGTGACTGACTGAAACCTGTGGCAGCTGTATTGGCGTGGTTACGGCCAACAGTAACCATTAAGTTCTCGCAATAAACGGTCTGTTGACGACCCTCTCGTCCCTCCCTTCATTACGTCCGACTGGACGTTACAGTATGCAGGATACGAGTGGTAGAAGAAGTTGTCCTGAAGAACTTGCATCCTCCCAGGCTGCTGATCCTCACTGACACCGGGCAAACATACAGGTTCAACTCCCAGCAAACGGCTCTTAACAGCTAACTTGGCTTGTTTTTAGCTAACGTCGGCGGGACTTAGCGGTGCTAACACGTTCAACATATTCCCGGCGAAGATAAACCTAAACAGGTAATGTCCGCGACAACTTCTCCTGAAGAATGACAGCCTCTTTGGTCGTTTAAAATAATGTAATAAATACTCTGTCTACGTTGACGCTTCTCATGTTGTTTCACCTGAGCGTGTCTGTGTACAGTCCCTCCATGATAGCAACTGGGGACGCAGTTCCTTGACAACGGCAACCGTGGTGATTATACCCGCCACGTCCGGCAGAGGGCTCGGGGCTCCATTCGTGCTGCTTTCCAGTACACCGGAAAGTGTCGTAATTTAAACACATCTACAACGGAGCACTAAGAGCGAAACATAATTAAAAAAAAAAAAAAAGGGTTAAGGGAAACAACAAAAAAGATAAACACAAAGAGTAATTCTATTAGGTTCAGACGGTGTTAGTTTATAGTTTAAATTTTATGGTAAAAATAAAGATTAGGAAAAATTATGCGTATGTGAAAGCACCGTTTGACTTGTAATAGTAAAGTATAAGGGTGGCGATGGTATTTTTTTTTTAATGACAATCGTAATTTAGAAAAGCTGTTGATATCAAAACAGTTATGCCCTCTCATAAATAATATAAATTTAATTAAAATATAAATAGGTTAATATAAAAGAAATAAGTAAAATTTTAGAAAATCTGGCAGACTTCTAGTTTAAACATATTTCCAGCCATGCATGCCCAGCATATTCATTTTTAAATAGTTTGAACACTCTCAATTATTTTTGCATAGCTTTTATCTGCTCGATAATGATGCTTCTCATAAAATATTGTAACGTCCAGCCGGAAGTAATGAAGGGAGGAACGAGAGGGTCGTCAACATTTCGTTTATTGCAGGAACTTAATGGTTAGTCGGCCGTAAGCACGCCAATACAGCTGCCTCTAGTTTCAGTCCGTCCCCCGGGCTGTCTCAGTCTCTTGGTTCCGCGCCACATACACACACGCACACGCACCAGCGGGCTCCCGTCTCACGCACACTCATCCAGCCCCCTGCCTTTCACATCCAATCACACGCCTCTCATACAAATACACTGCATCCCCAAACAGTGAGTAACCACGGAACTCCTGAACAACACAATTTAACATGGACATTACTGCAGGGTCGCTACAATATAAAGGTTATTACCTGTTACATTTAATGGCACTGTGAGTTAAGAGGATTTACGAAAATCTGCTTTTTCCAGATTGTTTATGCGGTCCTATGGACAGGGGCCACTGCATCAAATAATCCATTTTCAGTGTGTCCAACACCATATAGAGTATTAGAGGTGCTACTGGTTGAAGCCTGCGTACAGACAATCACAAATAGTTCGTAAGAGAATAATCCCTTAGCCTGACTGAATTTATGGCGCAAGCAGTTAGGTCAGTGCACTTCTGCTGCCCTTAAATCTTCTATTAGTTTGACAGAGTGTTTTAATATCTTGCTTTGTGGGCTCACCGGGCACAGTTATAGAAAATCAAGAAAATTAAAATGAGATATAAACAGTTATATCATCTCCAAAGCTGGACCCAAACGTGTTCAACTAATCCTAATATCCTGTGTTACAAAACACACCTTAAAGCCTGCTAGAAAACCGCCCACTGGGCGTGCCTGGCAGCGCTGTTCGCATCAACGCCCAAGGTGGGACGCCGGATGAGAGTACAGTCTGACAGGTGGGAACAAGTCTGACATGATTCGGTTGTGCATGAGGTGCAGTTGGTCGCTTTTGGACATAGTTTTGGGCTCTAACGACTTACTGAAATGAAAGTGAAGTCCTTTGGCGGAGCAGTCGTCGTTGAGGTGAGTGAAACATCCTGTTGGACGCTTTAATATTGCTGTGAAACATACACAAAACATACACATTGAAGATAATGAAAGTCCTTACTTCCTTATTGCTGATCCTGCAGCATCCCATGTTCTGAATCTCCTGTTGTGCCTCTCCTTCACATATATAACCTGTCTTCTTCTATATTCTTCTACATGTCGAAGGAGTAGAACCATTCCTCTTAGTACAAAAGTGTGTTAATATCACACGCACATGCTCACAGCCCACTTAAAGAAGTTACTTGCAGAACAATCATACAGTGCATCTTTAAAGTAGTGATGACAGTAGTGTAATTTATCCTGCCACAACAATGTTTTTCTTTTTCATCTTTTAGCTATCAGTGATCCAGCATTTTGTTTGGGTCACATCCCAGTTGGCTGTCTCAAGAAGAGCAGAAGAAAAAAAATGAACAAGGCATTCTCACAAATGTAGGCAGGAAAGTGCACATGCTACCTGAGCCATTTTAAAGGCAAAAAACTACAGCAAATTTGTATTTTTGTATTTGTATTTTTTTTATGATCATGATCATGTCACTTCTATTTAGCTGGGATTTTCTCACTAACGTCATGGCACTATGTTCATTTTATCTTGTCTCGGCTGATACAGACTAAATGCCAAAGATGAATAACTTGGTTTGCATTGAAAGAAATTCAGTATACAATACTGCGTGCACTCATCGGTTTGCTCAGTTATGTAAAATTGTGTTAACTCTAATTATGATTGAATGAAGGGACATTTTGATCATTTGTTATCATCTACCCTGAAGCAATTAGCTCTAGAGATAACCATGTTATTCAAATGTAATTACTGAACAGAAAGTAGATTTACCCGTTTGACACTGACACAAAATATAATTAGTATTAAAAATGGTCACTGTTGTTTGATAGCTTGATCACAGTCTAATGAATGGAATTAACATCATACTTGAATCAGAAGATTAAAGTTTACCATGATTAAACACAGGATGGCATTATTGTAAAATATTCCAGAAATGCAAAATAAGTTTGGCCAACTATCAGGCTGAGCGCATGGACAGTGCCAGGCCATGAAATGAAGGAGAGCAGATGATGAGTCTGAGGGTGGTGTCACACATGTAGTGTGAGTTATAATTCAGGTGAGACCAGCTGTCCATTGCACATTGTTGTCCATTCACTGCTTGAGTTCTCAAGGCGTTTTTCAGAAATATAGATGGAGGTTATCTTCATATGTCCAAACCAGTAGAGTACATAAAGTAATGTATCTGCTTAGTAAAAAAATGAATAGTAAACCTTACTCATCCCAAAGCTGGTGTAATTTGGATGTGGGAGTGAAAGTTGTGTTTTGGCTTGCATTAATAATTTTACATATCTAAATTACTAATCTGTGTTTAGATGGAGCAGTGAAGGGAAATCCAGGATGCTGCGGAACGTCATGGCTAAACCCCGGAGACAAGCTTTGCGGGGAGCTGGTTACCTGTTTCATGCCCAGTCCTCCTCCTGCCTTTCCATGACAGAGGAACTTTTCTTAGATGCTGCAGAATATGGCAACATTCCTGAAGTGAGGCGGATGCTTGAGGAACAGCCAGATCTCAATGTCAACTGTGTAAACTACATGGGCCAAAATGCATTGCAACTGGCAGTTGCCAATGAACATTTAGAGGTAGCTAAGCTCCTACTTAGGAAGAAAGACCTCGCTAGAATTGGCGATGCTTTGCTGTTAGCCATCAGTAAAGGCTACGTACGTATAGTGGAGGCCATACTGAGCCATCAGGCCTTTGCAGACAGTCAGAGGCTCACAGACAGTCCAAGCCAGGCGGACACTCATGATGACTTCTTTGCCTATGATGAGGATGGCACACGTTTTTCTCACGACATTACTCCCATCATCCTGGCTTCCCAGTGCCATGAGTATGAAATAGTGCATATACTTCTTATGAAGGGGGCCCGCATAGAGCGGCCCCATGACTACTTCTGTCAGTGCAAGACCTGCAGCGAGCAGCAGAGGCATGATGCTTTCAGCCATTCCCAATCCCGGATCAATGCTTATAAAGGTCTGGCTAGTCCGGCATATCTGTCCCTCTCCAACGAAGATCCTGTGATGGCAGCTCTGGAGCTGAGCAATGAGCTTGCAGTTCTAGCCAACATTGAGAAGGAGTTCAAGGTACAGTTATGTTAAAAAAAGCAGATGATAGCTTTACATCATGTTGATTAAAATATTGCAGGCTATGACTGGATTTTAGGTTCTGACAGTTTTCGTGCTATTAGTGATTTTGAAAAATATAAGAACAAGGTGCTATAGATCTTGCCTTTCTCTGTTACAGAATGATTACAAGAAATTGTCCATGCAGTGTAAAGACTTTGTGGTGGGACTCCTGGATTTGTGTCGAAACACAGAGGAAGTGGAGGCTATCTTAAATGGGGACACTGAATTGTGTCAAAACTCTGAAACCTGTGGCAGACAAAGCCTCATCAGGTTAAAACTTGCCATAAAATATGAAGTAAAGAAGGTAAGCATGTGAGCCTTGCACTTTAATTTTTTAGGTTTAGAATTGATGCCCTTGTATTCAAGCTGAACCTTGTGTTTGAATACGTAATATGTAATCCTTCCCTCTCTCTCTCACACACACCCACACCCACACACATGCAAACGCACTTACTGCCAACTGAGCAGTTTGTTGCACATCCAAACTGCCAACAGCAACTCCTTTCCATTTGGTACGAGAACTTTTCTGGACTACGCCAGCAAACCACAGCAGTTAAACTCCTGCTTGTCCTTGGGGTAGCTGTTGGGTTGCCTGTCCTGGCCTTTATGTACTGGATAGCACCTTCAAGTAAGGTTAGTTCCAAAAATACATTGTTTTAACCTACTAGTTCATTGTCTAACTTTTTGTTTTGGAAATCATTTTGAACACTTTTAACCTAGCTAAAGGGAGAGTGAGCATTGGATTTACATTTAACATGATTCCAGTGTTGCTCTGTGTTTGTTGGATATTTAAATAGGCGAATGCTTCTGACATATTATATACATATCATAACTTTATGAGGCAATAAAATGAGAGGACTATGGGTTTGCCAGCTTGTTGTGGAGTTTTTCTGCTCCCAAGCAGCCAAACAAGATTAATACAGAAATGTCAGAAAGCCCTCTCAGACCTGTGTTTATTCTCCTGGTTTGGATGACCGGTTCAATCATGGTCATGTGTCAACACTCCCTCTATAGAAGAGAGTTTAGTGTTTTGACCTTAAGTATTGATTAATCACTTTGTGTGCAAAGATAAAATGATCTACCCACTACATGTTAAATTAAAATTGAAGAGCCTGGAGCAGCTTAAAATAATGTTAATTTTTGTTTGTGTCTGCCATGCCCTTACTTCTCTCAGTTAGGGAAACTCATGTGTGGACCTTTCCTGAAGTTTGTGGCCCATGCTGCTTCCTTTATGATATTTCTTTGCCTACTGGTCCTGAACGCAGCAGATCGTTTTGAGGGAACATCGCTGCTACCTAACATGACCACCCACGACCACCCTTTGCAGCTGTTTCGTATGAAGACCACCCCTTTCACCTGGATGGAGATTCTCATCATATCCTGGGTCATAGGTCATCAGTGTGAACATGCTTTCCCTCCCACTCTCTCCCTTTCCCATTCATGTACACAATCACAACTAGCCATCAAATATTTTCCTATTAAGTTAGTATATTTTTTTATATTATGTTAAATTATTCCTCTCTCATCTTTCTGACACTCAGTATTTTCTACTTGTCAAGATTTAAGTCAGGCTCTTACACAATTACATCACATCAGTCAGTAAGGAGTTATAAACTGCAAACAGCTGTCTTGCTAGAAAATTACCCACACAGATAATTATGTATTCTTACCACATGTGCCATAAATCAGACATGTAATGACTTCCCAAAGATGAAAAAGGCAAGGAGACACTTTCCCTGAGTTCTACAGGCGAGCCTTTGGAGCCATATCACACACACTATGCCATTAGGCAGCATCGGTAAATCTTATGTGATCTGATCATCAATTCAAGCCTTATTTATCATGTTTTTACATGTTCAAATCACATCAATCACAATTTCATCTGAGAGAGAAACAATCTGACTGTCAACTAAACATGATTTTTTGTCCTTACAGGGAAGATCTGGGAAGAATGTAAAGATATTTGGTCACAGGACATTCGGGAATACATCTCAGAACCTTGGAACCTGCTTGACTTTAGTATTTTGTCCATATTTATGACCTCTTTCATTGCCAGATTAATGGCTTTCTGGCATGCATATTCTGCCCAGTGTTATGTTGACAAGCACTATACAGACCTGTCCAACAAGACCTTACCCTTTGAGATACAGTATTTTCAGCTGGGTAAGTGGGGAGCAAAGAATTCAAGTACTACAAGTAGTAATTCAGTAATTGAGTTTCTCATATTATTTAAAACTAACTTTAAATATTGTTGTTAAAGAGGATTTCCTGATTCAGATTTTAGGATTCATCACTCAATACTGATTTTTTAAAACTATTTAGTTGATAGGCAGCTATGTAAAGAGTTTTTTCTCATTGATGATTTTGAGACCCAGAACCAGAAATCCACAAACATAAAAGAATCATTTTCACCAAGTGTTGTCAAAGCTTTTTGACTACTTGATTTTATGGCTAATTGATTATGAAAACACACACAAGCTAAATTTAGTTCCTTGAATCAGGAATCCTTACTCAGGTACACAGGTGCTGATCTTCATAGAGTGAAAGTTTATTGAATGAAAACTGTTCTCATTCAGCATTTGTTTATTTTCAGCTCGGATCAGCTGGATGCCCTCTGACCCGCAGCTTATTTCTGAAGGCCTCTATGCAATTGCAGTTGTGCTGAGTTTCTCTCGCATTGCATACATCCTGCCTGCCAATGAGAGCTTTGGGCCTTTGCAGATCTCTCTGGGAAGAACAGTAAAAGACATCTTTAAGTTTATGGTGATTTTCATAACAGTTTTCGTGGCTTTCATGGTGGGAATGTTCAATCTGTACTCATACTACCTCGGAGCCAAGTACAACAATGCATTTACAACGTGAGTGTCGACTATAGACTGTTGCATTAATGCAGTTTGCCTGAAAAAGCTTGGAAAATTGAGCCTTTGGATACAATTTGTGTTGAATTAATATGATGTAAGACCAACACATTAGTTGCACTACACTGATTTAATTGCCATTCCTGCATCCCCCCCCCAGGCTTGAAGAGAGCTTTAAAACATTATTTTGGGCCATCTTTGGCTTGTCTGAAGTGAAATCAGTGGTCATCAATATCGACCATAAGTTCATTGAGAATACTGGCTATGTGCTGTACGGGGTGTACAACATCATCATGGTGATTGTGTTGCTGAATATGCTCATTGCCATGTTCAACAGCTCCTTCCAAGAAATTGAGGTATGTCTGAACCATCCACAATTCTAAATTAGATTTTTTGTGTTTTGTATATTGTAAGCAGTGATAATGACTATTTTGTTGTTCAGACTATAATTATATTGGAATTATTTCATTTGACACAAAATGTTAGTAGATGTTATGATTTACTACTGATTCATGCCAAAATTGGCACCTTTCAGTTCAGTTTTGTATTCCTGCTGTATATTTGGTTTACACAATAATACTGCAAATAAAATGTAGATAAGAAGGTGGAAGGTGCACATCAGAAATCTAAAATGATTAATTTTCTGAATAATTACCTGTTTCTCATCAGATGTTTCCCCTGGCTTCTACCCCTTCTTATGCTTTCCTCTCTGTTGATGCAGGATGATGCTGATGTTGAGTGGAAGTTTGCCAGAGCTAAGCTCTGGTTCTCCTACTTCGAGTATGGTGGCACACTGCCTGTGCCCTTCAACCTTATACCGAGCCCTAAGTCTGTCATTTCCCTCCTGCTGGGCATAAGGGAGTTTCTCTGGGCTGTACCTCAAGGCAAAAACAAAGAAAATTCAAATGATGAGATGGAGCTTAACAAGGTGTGGCGTCATCTGCTGACACAAATGATATTTCAAGCAAGGAAATTACCAGATTCATTTTGTTAAATTTCAATGAATGGCTGTACCCATTTTCAATACTCTTGGTAAAGTTGACCTATATTCTTTGATAAAGGTCTACAGGGCCCTCTTGTGTCACGTTTATAAGTTGCAGTTTGAAGTGTATCCCAAAAAAATTAACAGTGCTTCTTCACTTTTTTTCATTGTTTTCTAATCTTAGTTGAGGCAACAGGAAGATCTGAGTGTGGAAGCATCACTTTGTCCAACCCGCCACCAAGTAAAGTAGTTTTTGTTTCCTAATTCTCATTAACCAGCTCATAACTGAGCTGCTGGCCTGACAGCAACCTATCTTTCCTGGGTGAAATTTTATATACATAGACAAGCATGTCATAGCTAGAGGAAATATTAAGAAAAAGGAGAATAGCTGTATATACAATTGCCGAAACAATCAGTCAGTCAGAACCATATACTGTTTAATAAAACATAGTCACCGATCAAATTGGCAGCTGCACTTCTTTTTCCTTAACCAAGAATGTTAAAGAACAATTAGCTCATCAGTTTAAGACTCAAATCTTCTGTTTTTTATTACAGAAGATAATGAATCGCCTCATCAAAAGATATATCGTAAAAGCACAGAGAGATAAAGACAGTGATGAAGTGAATGAAGGTGAGTTCAGCAGGTTTTCTGGTTTCAGTATATATCACCAAATCAGAAATCATTATTTGACAGCAAATCAGAAAACACAGTTAGCTGTTTCACTTACTGTCCTGCAGGTGAACTGAAAGAGATCAAACAAGACATCTCCAGTCTCCGCTACGAGCTTCTGGAAAGGGAGAACCACGACATGGAGACGCTGGCAGAGCTCATCAGGCAACTGGGAGAAGTCATGCATGTTCGGCAGAAAGAAGAACAGAGGCACAAGCTGGCTACACATTTGGAAAAAATGTAAATATTACAGATGTATTTACTGGACACACTATTCTCTTCCCATTACTGGAATAGGGCCCTTAGGTGCAGACTTAACATACATTTTTGGACAAAAACTTACCTGATAAAACTGGATATTCTGTATTTTAAACATAAAAATGTCCTGTTTTTTTCTCCCCCTTTGTGTAAACGTATCCCTTTGGTTAACTCATCCAAATCTTTTTGTTCCTGTCTCTTTCCCTGTACAGTTAACCACATGGTGGCACTAATGGAACTTTTTTCTTGACGCAAAGGCCCTGTTACACTGATATGCACTACAGGCTGCTAATGTATGATGTTTATACAGCTTGATTTAGGGGTGATTTTCAATCATAAGCAGCAAAGAAGTTCAGATAAAAAAAGAAGTATATATTTGGATGTGTCAGTGACAGGTACATAAATCAGACCTAACATAAACATAAATGATAGCCTGTTGGTAATAACAGCCCCGTAGCTTTTTCTGATTCTGAAGTTAAGAGATAATTTTTCCCCTGTAATGTACCTTAAAATCAATCAAGGGGACTTTGAGGTTTTTTTTTTATACTTGACATTAACTTTGTTAGCTTTTTTAGAATTGTGTTTTATTAAATTGTCTTTCACTTAAGCATAATGAATATAATTAAAATTGATGTTGCATTTTCACCTCATGGAGTACAGAGGGTTTATGGGTTTTTAAAATCACTGCAGCAGGTGCTGTTGTGCTCTTTCACGCTTGCTGTGAAGCAAGACAAATGTCTGAGAACAGTCTGACCTGTCAGGTAGACAAACAACTCGCCTCCATCTACACTCAGGCCAGGAGAGTGAAAGCTACCAAGTCAAGTCCCTGAATAGAAGTACTTTGAAGCATTTATAAAAAGGAAAAGAAAAGGGCAGACATGGCAGCTATTAAAGCAGCAGCATTAATCAAATAACCACAAAACTTTTATAAGCAGATTCTTCTGCTTTGAAAAATGTGCTGCCCCATGTGTCTTCAGTATTAGAAATTTGATTTTAAGAAGTACCACAGGATGGTGTTGCACAAAAATTGAAAGCTGTTGGTCGTCACCCTGAGCGATGAGCATCACTTTTACAGATTAAAGTCTTGTCGGAAAGCTAGGCCATTACAGCATTTGAAGAACACATCATGTTGATATGAATGTGAAACTGTTATCCAAGAATTATGTAGGCCACAGCATGAGAATCCCCTCTGATATTGCCAAACACATGACGCAGGAGATAGGGCCAAGGACTGTGTGTGCATCATCACTACATGCATCAGCAACATCCATACTCGACTGATTAACTTGAATAGTAAAAGCCTCTCTGTTATCTAACCAGGATAACAGAAACGTAAATTAGATGAGTACAAAGGAGGTGAGGGTGCTGTTATGACACAGAAATGAAATTCAGAAAGGAAATCTAGAGGACCACCAAACAGAAGACTCATAGATAGATATTCTTCACTTCATCAAGGACTGTTCACGTTTGCTCACAGCTGTTAAGGATAAAAATGAGTTTTGGAATAATTGGTATTGTAGTTTGTCTAATCTTTCAAAGGATCCAACGTTTTTTTTCTCACTTGGCCATGTTGTACCTCATCCATGAACAGTAGGGTGGAGACTAATGGCCCTCGACACTGAAGTGATCCATTCTTTATTCTCCTCATTGGCTGACTATTTCACTGCAGGTCTGCTGTAAAAGTAGTATAATACATTTCTCTAGCGTGGCTCTACATTGATTCTTCCCCTGGCATCTGTTGGAGAGTTGGCTAGTCTGAAGAGACTATTGGAAATCTGTGAAAAGGGGAATGAACCTCCATTCAACTTTGAAACAGGACACCCACAGGAACAAGGAAATACACTTGTAATTTTCTAATAATAATAATAATATGACACGATTTTCTGAAAGGGTCATATTTGCGCACTCTCAATCCTTCTTGATCAACATAGAAACTAAAAGTTGATTTTCCTTTCTTTTCTGATCAGCTGTCAGATTTCATGGAATAGACTCTTATGCGAAAGAAGGCGAAGTCACAGCCTTTCTCGACAGGGAGGAGGTTTACAGGAAGGTCTCTGAGCCACAACTTATCATACACCTTCCAGCCTCCGGACGCGCTCCACTCTCTGCTGTGCGCTTCGCGGTTCAGAAAATGGAAAATAAGATAAACGGAAGAATGAGCACCATCAGTACTCCGATGGCTGATTCTACCGATACAAGAGTAAGTGATTTGATTGAAGCTGGGTACAGCAATACTAAATTATCTAACGAGTCACAGTCTCAAACTTGCATGTCCTCCTCCGTGCGTAATTTTGGAAACGCCGGCACACTGATCCACGGGGTACATTCAAGTGGCGACGGCGCAGTTTTCAAAGAGTGTAACATACTCGATGGTTCACTTGCTACAAAACACTTTTATGACCGTGGCAGTGAGTATCTCAAGTGTGACAGCGTGCCTTGGGAAGATCTTGTAAAAATTCAGAGGACTAATGTGGCTACATCCGAAAGTTTGCCAGGAGCAAGTGTAAGCCTCTCCACGACAACCGGAGCGTGTAAGTTCATCAAAAACGAAAATGAGCCTTCTGTAATTATGGACACCCCCTGTCCCAACTTTGATCCGTCATCGGAGATACCTGCGCTTGATACCTGCTGTGACACCGACAGGAAGCAGCAGATGGGTCTTAGTGACGGGGAGTCAACGAGCTTCAGGTCAGCCACGGCGGCTCCCCGACCGGGGCTGGAGGGTTCTCCAAACTTTCTGATTGACCTGAACCAGTCTGAGCAGCTACCGGCTCTGACCCAGATGAGGACTGACTCCAGGTGTGGTTTGTCCGGGAAGTCTGTCCTCAACTTTGATGCTAACGCGCAAGCAACCTCGCAACAGGCGATGTTCAAAAACGAGGTTCCCCGTTGGCAGATGCAAACGTCTCCGGCTGATCCTCAGTACTGGTGCCAGTCCACAGGCGTGACTGAGGACCCGTTCACACACAGTGGCTATGATGTGATCCAGAACCAGACCCTGTCCCAGAGGAACCCGTCACCTTTCTCTGCATTCCCCGGGTAATAAGTTTACTAGTACTACAAGCTTTCACACTGAAATCACTAGCGAGATGGAATCAGACCTTTTTAATCAAAGTCAAATAAATACATTTTGAAAGTATGTTTGCAAAATGCTTGTGTGACAGATGGAGTTAAAAGAAAGTAAAGACGGTTCTGTCAGATCGGACTACATAAAGTGATAGCCATTAAGTAATTAACCGAGTGTGAGAACAGATTATTTGTCAGTGCGCAACAATGAGCTATTTATGAGTCAGTCAGGTTATTTCTGCGTCTTAGAAAGTGGAAAAATAAACTTGTCTGATAAGGTGTCACTGCTGTCATCTGTCTCATGGAAACGTTCGGAAACTTGTTTATTTGTATTAAAAACAAGTAAGAGTGAATGATAACATCTTATCCCGTTTGGTCTTCCTCAGGAAAAAAACAAAAAACTGTTCTGTCACTTTGGGACAGCAGAAAGCCCCTAAAATGTTAAAAACCCTTTTTAACCACTTCTTACTTTACACTTATATGCCTTTATACAAAGGATCCTTAAGTTTCCTTCAGTCTTTTCTTACTCTGTAAACATGGGAAAAGGGCCCCTTAAATAAGCTTTTAAATCACTCAAGGGTTAAACAAGCCAATCCTTAACTTACTTAAGAGCAGACTGCAAAATTAAAGCAACATTTAGTTTTTGCCTTTGATCTGGTAAGGATCAAACTTGTATGAATTTAGATTATCAGATGAGATCATTATTGCATGTTTACATGTTTTCCCCAGTATGCCACCTCAGAGACTGTGTGTGATCTGTGGTGATGAGGCATCTGGTTGCCACTATGGAGTCTTAACCTGTGGGAGCTGTAAAGTCTTTTTTAAAAGAGCAGTTGAAGGTGAGCACATTTTACCTGCTTCTGGACATTGACATTGATTCATTATTTCCAGTTCATTTCAAGTATAAGATCTTTGTTTTCTTTCTTTCTTTTTTCTTATCTTTTTTTGTACACATTCACAGATCGGTATTTTCCGGGCCACAAATATTCTCTATTGGGACTGTTATAAAAGGGAAAGACCTAAGTCCTCAGCTACCACTAACAGTTTGACTGTTATTTTTTCAGATTTTATTCTATTTCAGGATGCCCTTAACATCTGGTCAGTGACAGCAGATCAAACGTGCATGGCTGTTTTATCAGGCCGCCATGTTTGTTTTTCATCTCTTTTTCATGTGTAGTTTCATGTCCACTGTTTTTGCTATATTCCATTATACATACTGTATAATGTGTAATTGTTGATTTTTAGGGCGACGGCAAATTAAAGTTTCCCTCCTATGCTAACTTATTTAGTTTTTCTGTTGATCATTGGTCATGGTTCCAGACGAATAAACTAAAAGATAAAAAAAAACAACAGCACTGAGGGAGGGATTTCAGGCTGTAGCAAAATATCAGTCTCTAATATCAGCTATCATATGTCCCCAGTGAATACTGTGGTACACTGAAAGTGTTACCACATCAAAATTGACTGACCTTCTGTTGTAGTTGTTAAAGGTCATTAGCAACGGTATCACACTGACTAGTGTTCACCGTGTTCTTCGTCTTGAACTTGTTTTTCTTGTTATCTTGCAATGTGAGATATAAGAACCACTGTGTCTCACCATGGCCGTGTCACTCTGTCCTCACAGCCTTGCCTCTATCTAATTTTCTTCTTTAGATCTCTCCTCAAAATGCTGCCTCAGTGTGGAGTGGAGTAGCCATGCTAATAGTCAAGAGCCCTTCCACACTTTTTCCCATTATATGCCTCTCCGCCTCCTTACATATTTGAAAATAAAGCACTGTTAAAATTGTGTGCATTTTCTGTACCCTTTCACTCAACAGGCCATCATAGCTATCTCTGCGCTGGGCGAAATGACTGCATTGTGGACAAAATCCGGAGGAAAAATTGCCCTGCATGTCGCCTCCGCAAGTGCTATCAAGCGGGAATGATGCTCGGAGGTAGAATTTGGTTGGATTTTTTTTTTGCACAGAGCAAATGGTAGAAACTAAAGTGATTGGTTATTTAGCACCAAGTCACACTTTGAAATCACGATTAGCATCAAAGAGAATGTTCAAAGTGTTTAGATCAGAAAGACAATAGTTAATATTAAAATTAAAATTAAACAGGAGCCTTTTGCAGGAAGAGGTATTGAAGTCCTTTTTTAAATGCAGTTTTGAGTAACTTTACCATTGAAATTTTGAGCTTTCTTGACATAGAAAGAAAAACACTGAAGCTCTGTGATGTGTTATGGGCACAAATTGTCCTCTTCATTATCAAACCTAACTGGGCCTTGTATTTGTGTCACAGGCAGGAAGTTGAAGCGTTTTGGAGCCTTGAAAGCCTTGGGTTTGGCCCCATCCCTGATGTTCCAGTCCCACTTGACCATGTCCAGTGACAGTCAGGCCTTGACCTCCATGTCTTGCATACCAGGCATCCGTGAGGTGCAGCTCACCCAACAGATCATCAGTATCCTGGAAAACATTGAACCAGAGATCATGTACTCTGGTTATGACAACTCCCAGCCCGATGTTCCCCATCTTTTACTCACCAGTCTCAACAGGCTGTGTGAGAAACAGCTGCTGTGGATCGTCAAGTGGTCCAAGTCTTTGCCAGGTAACGGCTCTCTCAGCTCAGGGTCACCAGTTGTCACCATGGGGACCTACTGACAGGACTCGCTGCAAGTCTCAAGCTTAAACACTGACTGAGATACAAAGCTTTGTGACGCCATGAATACTGGATATGAGAGAAGTGATTCCAAGTAATAAATAAAAATGAAATAATTTGATTGTCGCAGGAAATGTTACAATTAAACAAGATTTTGTAAAATCTGGAAAACCAATGTGCTTCATCACCGATGGTGCATTAGTGCAGAGGTGTTGCGATAAAGGTTCTATCTACTAATTACTCTAACTAATCTACTAATTAAATGTATTCTAATACAGAATTTTATTTTCTGTCAAAGGGTTTCGCAATCTTCATATCACTGATCAGATGACCCTCATCCAGTACTCCTGGATGAACCTTATGGTGTTCTCGCTTGGGTGGCGCTCCTTTCAGAACGTCACCAGTGAATATTTATACTTTGCACCTGATCTGGTTCTTAGCCAGTAAGTGACCATCATCACACAAGCCTCTTTTGATTCACAATGATTTCTAATTAAGAGCTGTAGACATGATACATTAACCGTTTTTGTTTTTGTTTGTCAGGGAGCAAATGAGGAGATCTCCAATTTATGACCTCTGCCTGGCGATACAGTTTATTCCTCAGGAGTTTGCAAATCTTCAAGTTACCCGTGAGGAGTTTCTCTGCATGAAAGCCATAATCCTACTCAACACAGGTAAAAGACAGGGGACTTTCTGAAATCTATTCAAGATGACTCACTTTTGTCCTCATGGTGACCTCTTTTGATTTAAAAGCACTGAGTACACAGTGTTGCAAACAATGAAACTATGATGTCCATCTACTGTAGAGCCGCACAGTAAAGGGAGTATTGTACAGGGTGACTGGACCTTGACATAATTTATGTAGCAGCTACTATCAAGTCCAAGTTTTACACAGACTGATAAACACTGGTTTTAATAGCAGCATGCTACTTCTAAAACTATTATTGTTGAACGGCACATATGTTACATTTTCTTAATGTTTGTTTAACCTTTAAAACAGAATCATTTTTCTACATTTTAAAAAATATTATCTTTGGAGAAATTATTTTTTGAAACTACTCGTGTCCTGTTTGCTCTGCTCAGTGCCTCTTGAGGGACTCAAAAGTCAGGCAGCATTTGAAGAAATGAGACAAAACTACATCCGGGAGCTGACAAAGGCTATCCACATGAGGGAGAAGGGCATGGTGGCCAGCTCACAGCGATTCTACCACCTCACCAAACTGATGGACGCCATGCATGATGTAGGCCCCCTTGTAGAGCTGAGTACAACAGCATTAATTCATGTCTTAATATAACTGCTGCTTTGCTGAGCACCAAGACAAACATGGATGTCTGTTTTCTGACAGATAGTGAAGAAGGTCAACCTGTTCTGTCTGAGTACCTTCATCCAGGCAGATGCCATGAAAGTGGAGTTTCCGGAGATGATGTCAGAGGTCATTGCCTCTCAGCTTCCCAAGGTCCTGGCTGGCATGGTGAGGCCCCTCTTATTCCACACCAAGTGACAGTGCCGGCACAGACATCACGACTCTGCGGAGACATCTTGTGACTGGATTATTCGCCCCACAATTACAAATGTAGTCAGTTATCTTTGCCAAACTGCCTCTAACACTCTTCACGAGGTGAACTAGAGTGAACATGCTCCTTAAAAATATGCATCTTGAATATTATAAATTCAGAGGCATCAATCAATAAAGCTCCTGTTTAATTCTGGTGTAGCCACCCTTTCCCATCCTACAACTTGTGTACAGATGGTACTTACTAACTGATATGCAGTAGGTTTTGAGAACCCCTAGAGATACTGATATTTTTGTACTAAAGCTGTAAAAAAAAAAAAAAGAAATCAAAGATAAAATTCAAATATTGAGTGTGTCTAACCAGAATTGTGTTCTCAGTGAAGGAGAATTGCAGGAGACACTGAAACCTGCGCTTAAAAAACAACGCACCTACTTCAGGGAGAAACTGGGAAGACAAGTATCTTTAAAACATATAAAAAAGAAAAGAAGAAAAGAATTGACAGTGGGCTCAAGTGATTTTTAAAGAACTCGGTTGGTGCACACCTGTGCCAGCACTACACAGTGCCCTAAATGAGTTATCTTGAGTTATTATATAACAGATTTTAATCTGGATCTGCATCAAAATACACCCAATGGCAGATGTTAATAGGACGCATGTAACAGATTTCATTCGAGTGCAGCAGTTCATGAAAAAATGAAAAAAAAAAAAAAATAGCAAAAGCATTCAGTGTATTTCACAATGTTAAGAACTCCTTTAAAAATAATTTTGGAACAGCATTCAGATGTGTACCAACAACTAATCGCAACTACTTTGTGCCATGGTCTCACTTTACATCTAAGTCTATTTAAGTCTATTAATAAGTTAATGAGTTCTCTAGCTAACATGACAAATGGGAAACAAAACATAACTGCCTGGACATAGGTAATAAAAATGTGCAATAAAAACAAATGGAACCTATTTCACACTAAAAGATAAATATATTATCTGTCAGTCTATTCCTAGATTTATTCAGTAAAAAAAACAAACCATGTCTGCAAATTAGGGACACAGAGAGACAAATGCCTTTTACTTTCCAACAGTTAATATACTTAAGGGACATTCTCACTCTCAGCCTCTTTTACGTATTGAATTTATGGTTCCTCACTGCAGTGAGCACAAGTTATACACACTAACTGTGACAAAGGATTTGGATCACAGGTCTAATAAATCACTCTGTTTATTCATAGACATGTCTATGCACCATCAAGATACAGTAGATGATTGCAAGGAAACAAGCTTGCCATACAAAAAACAGATGCCTAATGTTACATATTCAGGATATGAATGTCATTTCCATGATATGGCCCTCTGAAGGGAGTATTATTCCAGCATCACTGTTCAAGGCCACTACGCATTCTTAAAAGATGTTAATGGAAAAGAACATCCTGATCTTGGCAAGCGCGAGATATCAAATGCCTCCCCAAATACATTTTTAGCCACCCGAGAAAGTCTTACTCTAGAGTGATTCTTCAGTTTGTAATAACTGAGGAACAACAGTTTTTTTTTTTCTTTCAACCTTTTCTGAAGTAGTATCAGTTTTTGGTAATCATGGACTTTGGAAATGTTGTGACAGTGATAAAATATTAAATGGCATTTTTATCATAATATAATCTGATACATGTCTAGTTGTCATTACTAGCACACCAGTGTACCAGTGAGTACAGTACCACAAACAGGTATTAAAGGTGAAGGTTCCACCCTCATGGACAAAGCATTCATGACATTATAAAAACCACATTTTTACATATGGCATATATTTGATGTGATAATTTATAGTAATAAACAGTTACAAGAAGTAAATATTTTTGATTAGCAACTACAGAAGAACTTATGAGTATTAATGTACAGTACTGTACTGTGTAGCTAACCAGAAAGTGCACTGCAGCAGTAAGCAGGATCAGTGGTTGAACATTGATCAAAGGTCATAAACATGAAAGTTAAGGTGCAAACCCATTATTTTTTTTCTAATAGATTAGTATCCTTACTTTAAATCACAGTTTGTTCATTTTCAGTTAATACAAGATGTTAATGAAACTGCAGATTTCCATAAAAACCGAATTAAAGTGTTATGTTGCTATAATGGAGAGTTAAAAGATAACATATTTCTGAGAATAAAACTTGTGAATTGAGATCTGATTGTTTTGTGATTCTGTAAGCAAATACTGGGAATAAAAACATCAGTGCAGTCGATGGGTAATATATTTACATCTTACGTCTTAACTTCTGAATCTCTGCAGATTCCCCAGCATTTCACAATGAAGTCATTAAGGAAAAGGAGGTACATTTTTGGACTTTGTAGTCCAGCACTGTTAAAGCAATTACTGCCCAACTTAAAATCTGCTAACAATGCATAAAATGCAGAAATTTTGGTTACCAGCACTAAGGGGAACATTACAAAAATCAATCACATCTTGTATTTTTTTTTCCATGGATACCATGAAAAAGATGCAATGTTTACCACCTGTTAGAGGAAGACAACATAATTCTCTGGGATTAAACCTGTTTTTCCCTCGTGTGTTGCTTGGAGCCAGCCTGGTTCAACAGAGGGGTAGACTACAGGACAAAAAGAGAGGAATAAACACTTAAGTCAAAGAGAAAAAAGAAGCAGACTCTTAATTAATTGTAACCTGTTTAGAATCACTGAATATGTATTTGGTTGCATTATTTCCCAGACTTGGTTAATAGTGGCAAAATAAATAACTAAATACAAGATGCTAGTGGGCAGACAAATACACATTTATAGCAGAAGAAGTGTCAGGGTCAGGCTGCTCTTTAAATTCAGTTCCCTCTGAGTATTTCATCAGGCTTGAAAGCAGGATTGGCTAGCTTAATCACACTCATATAGTAGAAAACATAAAAACAAGGTAAATCATTGATGAGATGTACCAAAATTAAGAAGAACAGCTTAAAGAATTATCACCAAAAACAATCTAGCAGATATATGCTGAACAAGGAAATAGAGAAAAATGGCCTGTTAATGTAGAGAGCAATAAAAGTGCTCTGCCCGCTGGTAAATGGAAAGGGAGCATTTGTTGACGTTTTTACGTTTGGCTGCTGGCTCTGCTGGCTGCGTTAACAGGGAACAGGCACTGGTGCCTTCCATCACTAGGTTACAGTGACCTGCCTGCACTGGTTGTGGGCCAAGTTATCTCTTCATGGAAAAAGCAAGAGGCAATAAAAAATCCTGGGGCTGTTTGGTTTTTAGCAATGCATACGGGGGTGTCACGCTCAGAGCAAAATTATTTTATGCCTCCACATAACACTGGGAATAAGCCAAGTGCTTGCAGTGTACTGCCAGTACACAACAGACAGTCTGTGTACACTGCTCAAATGTCCAATCAGCCCACGCAAGGAGGCATATGTGCTGTTGTGAGCACTGCAGCAGCAAAGTAACTGTCAGCTCAAGCATGTAATGTTTGCCTTCTTCTGGTTCTGCTCACCATTTGAGAAGTGCGCCCCCTGGGGGAAACTGAGCTCGTGGCTGTGCTCTGCCTCACAGGAATACATTGCCTTGGCATCTCTGCAAAGACAACAAGAACAGGCAATGTCATGGCAGATCTGAAGAGATGAGAGTGGGATTAATTAGGTCAAACTGTTGTAGATGGTGTCATGTTTTTTCAGCACCTTCCAACTGGAACAGACTGCGAGGAAGAGGCATTTTCAAAAAGCAGTGCTCTGGCAGCAACCCTGCACCAGTAAGAAAAACAACAGAGTTCACTCAACTTGATCGTATCAAGGATATAACATAAACAGCTGAAAAACAAAATGTTTGGTAAATTATGTCATCCAAAGAAGGATGTGTCCTGTGATCAGATTAGATTAGAGTAAGTAAAATACTAGTGTTATCTACTTTGATATATGATGGTCTATAACATCAACAGTGCTGCCTCAGTGAGAAAGTCAAGTCTATCTGACCTTTTCTGACCAAAACAAGTCTGTCCACTTTTTCTTGGCCTTGCCAGCATTCTCCATTGTTTAGAATGAGGTGAAAGGCGTAACGACACAAAGTGGGAGGTTTCCTTCCTCCGGGTAGATTAAGCTTCAGAATGGAGATAAACTGAGTTTAACTATATAACATGGCTGCTCTTGACCCTGCGCACAACAACCTCAGAGTCAAGGGGACAACAGAGCCTTGGGCAAGGTGGGTGGATGCTATACAAGGACACTACTTAAGGCACCATGTGACTGGCTTCTCAGACATGGCAAGTCAAACAATCTATTTGTCCCAAGAGAACAAGTGCAGACTGCTGCTGGGTCACATCAACCCCAGAGCAGGCAGAGCATAATTAAAGCCAGCTCTCCCACCACAGAGGAAAAGACATAAATCTCTTAACACATACTCATGTGATCCTAGAGACCTCTCAATGCTCAATGCTCATAAACAGACGAAGGAGGAGGCTGAAGACTCAGAAGGGAGATACAGAGAGAGGGAGGAAGACACATGCTATATATATATATATACACACACACACACAGCAACTGATATCATAATTAGCAGAAGCAATAATCTGTAATGAGAAAAATTCTTAGCCTTTCTGAAATCATTACACTGAGCCTGGTCTTTGGTAGCCATTGCTGACTGAGGTGTCCATCTTGCGGCGGATCACTTGTTTTGGTGGCAGGTCTGGGTGCTCAGTAGGCTTTAAACTCTCTCTGGGCTCCAGTGTTGACAGACTTTGGACAGATCCAGAGCAGCTCCTGTGGCCTGGAGGGAGAGATGCAAATAATAACATCTGTCTACAAGTAAATGACACACAGACACTAAAGCTTGACACCATCAAACACACACACTGCACCATGTAACTCAGGAAATGAGCCACGTAAATAATATTTTAATACTGCTGTTTAAATCATGCTTAAACCAAGGGGATACCGTCAGTTTCTGAAAGTGCTAAGTCCTGGAGGAATAAGTTATGATGATAAAACTATCCAGTTTATGAATTTGGTCCTGGAAATGACACTTTCATGATGTTACTTTCCACTTCATTACTGCAAAGGAAACAGAATAAATGGACTAATGACAGGCAAGCTCCACTGATTACTTGATGATTATTCTACCTTCAGATATATGCAGTGATTTCAGAGAGGGAGCAGAAGAGCGATTCAGCAGTGCTGGCCGGAGGTCAGTGCGGAAGTGTGGGGCTTTTTTGGGTGCAGGAGACAGCCTGGGTGCTGTGCTGACTGAGGACACGCTGAGAGCATCCTCTGACTCTCCATCTGTACGACCTGTGTCCTCCCTGGAGCTAGACTCAGGGCTGCTGACACACACAGTGCTCCTGGGGCCGTTTGAGAGCTGTGAAGGCGTTCGGCGGAGGTCCAGGGGGGACTTCTCCTTGACCTGAGCAGAGGAGGCTGTTTTGGAGGAGGTATTTTGCTCAGAGGAGTGGGAGGACAGAGACTCCATGCTTCCCATGGGGGTGCTGCTAGGACTGCTGCTGAAAGTGTCACCTATGCAGGGACCAGAGAAGAGGCACACAAAGCCCTCATTAAAATCTGCTGGCTTAAAGAAAATTCCTTTTTCTGAGGAGATAACATTCATTCAGCTTTCCATTGAAAAATACTTGAAAAATCAGCTCATATGAGGTGAATCTTTCAAGAACTGTGCAGATGTCTGAGTAATATTAAAGGCCACTGACAGATTTTGGCAAATTTTGGTGTGATGACCTGCAGAGGTAATCACTGCTTTGGTACTCACTTTCTGCATCTGCCAGGCACAGCTTTGGGGTGTAGAGGCTGCGGGGCTTCCTGGGCCCTGTGGACAGACAGATGGCCCTGCTCCTGCGAGAGCCTGGGCGGCTCTGGGGTTGGGGCAGGGGCACATTGGGGTCCGGAGGCTGGTGGAAGATCTGGAAGTCCAGGCAAAATATTTTAAGATGTTCGATACCCAGTATACCCAGCGCTGGATCAAATGACAACCTATATCATGACACTCAAAAACTTAGTCAACGATCAGGAATTTAACAAACAGAGATATCGACACTGAAATCTCTTACTTGATCCATAAACTTTATCTCTCTCACTCCACCTTTCCACTTCTCTTTAAAGGGGAAGCGGTCTCAGACTTTTGGATCCCACTGTATATACAAGTGATAAAATTACAAGCATTCTATGTCACACTGACTGACCTTATTGAAATTCTCAATAAGTATTTCCACCACAATGTTCTGGAACTTGATGTTCATCATAGCGGCCACAGTCTCCTCTTGTGACCGCATCAGGGTGGGTCCAAAGATGACACCCAGGTTGGACACTGTCATCAGGTTGTGCTGGCTTTGTGTGGAAACTCTGCAGGTAGAAGACACGGGAATTACATACTACTCAGTGAAACACACACAGTTTTCTGCTGATGCATCCGTAACGCACTCTTCACCATGTGCTGACAACTTCATTCTTTACCAGATACTGACAGTTTTAGTGACACCTACAAATGCATTAAGATGTCCCAGAAATATGACGACAGTATAACCAGTCACGCAATTTTTCTCATCTCTCATAGGGCTGCAATTTTTTAAGGCTGTAACTGATTGACTGCAGAGACACGTACGTGACAAGGTGTTGTATTAGTAGCTCCAGCATTTGCCTGTTCCTCTCGGGCAGCTTATGAACCAAGGCATGGACAGCACACACCCTGTAGTTCTGGTCATCTGACTCTGACGAAAGGCAAAAGGATGTTAAATAATCGGGAGGACGGTTTATGAACACAAGACATGCCAAGCTTCCAATTACTGACTTTAAAGTGGAAATAATTTAGATCTGTCTGCTAAGTATTACAGTGACTGTGATCACAGAAGAAAATATCCTATAACTAACGACATTGACATGGTAATGTCTCCCAAGTATAACTGCAGTTGTATATCAAATTTTAAAATTAGATTGTATCAAATTTAACTTGAATTTTCACATTCAAGATGAGGCACAATATCCAGAGGTGCCAGCGAAGCAAATGAGAACAGATTGAACCAATTGAATTTCTCAGTTTGACATGACATGAAGGCGAAGTGATGCACATGGCATGTTGCCATTTTCTGAGATGGAAATGGTTTAATTGGTTCAATCTTTGCTCATTTGATTTTCCTAATGTTAGCTCCTGGATGTAGTTCCCACAAAGCTATTTCATTTTAAATGACTTATTTTGATATAGAGTTCAGTTCAAAGTCTAACCCTCTTTCAAAGGTTGGATACAAATTCACAATATTATTTTTCAAATTCAAATGAGATCTTCTGGCACAAATACTGTTTACCCATAGACATCCTTGATTAGACATATTTTCTACAGCAAACAGATGTGCCTGTTTCATTAGTGATAGGTGTTTTGCCAACTTAAAAATCTCTCTTTCATGCATAATTATGGAAGTAAAGAGGGTAAACTATCTATTACATTATAAATGTTAGTAACTTTTCATAACTTACTGACAGCCATGATAAAATCTTTGTGGAGCTTGAAGGTCATTAGAGGCTCAGAGAGACACCTTGTGAAGAAAAAGAACAATTGGCATTTATTTCCTGAGTGACGTGGGTCTTTTGAATGCAGCCACCTTCCTTTGTGAGTCAGTGGCAGCACTGAATGCATGACTAACACCAGGGAGGTTTCGAAGAGACATTATGGAGGTAATGATAATTCCTGACAGCTAAGGACACGCAGCTGGTGGGGCAAGCTGACCTGAGGTAATTCTTCAGACCGCTGGTGATAGTTTTGTTGTCCCACGTCTCCGGATCCAGGTCCATGTCCACAGATGCCTTGGATGCTATTGGAAACACACTTTTATTTTTATATCACCACAAGGATTAAGCAGTAAACTGTCTGAAGAAAGCACTACAACCTGACAAGACCTGATGGGCTGTTTAAATGAGCATTAAAAAACACTGACTGTCTCCTTTTGAAAAGAGACTCAAGAGGAGAATCTGAAATAAATATATAAACGTGCACGTGAGTACATGTGTGGTGTCTCATAGAGACCACGTTTTAGAGACGTTAATAAATCACTCAGACATTTCCTGTTAAGATTTATGAAATGTATGCAAACAGGATTACCTTGGGTCATCTAATAAGGAAATGACAAAGTAATATGAGGCCAGGTGGCTGTTACTCTGTCACACCACAAGGAGGACCTCTTTCCTCACTCTATGAGTTTTACATTATGTTTGATAAACCTGAGACAACGGTAAAAGATGGTCATTCAGACATTTAGAAAAGGCAAAATTATCTTCTTTGCTATGTGAGAATGTCATTACATATGTACAATACAAAGAAGCAGTCCAGAAAAACTGGACCAAAAAAAGCTGGATAATTTTAAGTTCGATAAACACACTCTAGCCCCAGTCCCAGTTTGAACACATGACCCATTAAGCTATGAGTGGGAATATATGTGGGGTTTTTTTTTTTATATCAGAACTACTTACAAAAGACTGTGGTCATTAGCCTCTGTACTTTGGAGTTGACCCCTCCAATTCTGTACAGCCCCATTGTATTTATGCCTGCATGACAGTGAAAAAGGAAATGAAGTGGAACAAAGACTTGTGTTCAGTTATGTCAGCGCAATATGTTGTCAGGTCCACTAATGAATGAAATGCATTGTTATTCATAATCACTGCCACATTGACAGATTAAAGCTAAGAGATTTAAATGCCTCACCTCTCATCTCCACCAGGTCAATGCATTTCCTTACAAAGTTAAATCCTGCCTCATTAAGAAACGCTGCAATACAACAGGAGAATAGGGTTGACATGTCAGTTACCGTCTGGGTTAACTACACATCATGCAGGAATAATAAGCTCTCCCCATGCTTGTGCTCTGACTAATAGGATACAACCCCTGTGCTGGAAGGCTGTGTCAGCTGAGTGGGCGTATGTCAAGTAATTGTGTTAATGAACAGACGTAGCTATAGGTAACAAAGTATGCATTTGATATGTGTTCGTTGGGGGTTTTATCTCAAGTCTTAAAAAGCGTAATTTACACTGACGAAAGATGTTTGGAAAGATTAATAAAAAGACTTACTCTCTTCCTTTTTGCTTAATATGGCTGGCAGGTTGTAAATCTAGAAAAAGGTTACAGAAATCATTATTAACTCTTTCCTTCAAAATTGAACACAATTCCAGAAAGGGGAGAAATGTGTCACACAGTTTTCTTCTCAGTGCTCCTGGACAGTTGTATTATTAGCACAAGTGGATGGTGAGGTCATGGTTTCTTAAAAGGACCTCAACTGGAGCCACCAGAAGAGGGTGCCAGTGACAAATAATTCAATTTTGGTATTGTTTTCTTGTTAAGCAAACAACTAATAAACATCCTGGCCAAACAGGAGCCAGCACAAAATGAATATTTCAAAGACAAACAAGCAGAGTTCCTCACCGGCTCCTTGCCATCCATGGCCTCCAGCCACAGTCTTCTGTTGGACTCTGACAGTGCCTGCAGTGTCATAACGCCATGCCTGGAAAGATTTCAGAGAAAAGCTGGTCTCAGTCTGATCTCATTGCCTTGGGGGCCCTGGACAGACCATGTTTACGCTGGCTGAGACCACTATAAAAGGACTAGTGTGACTAAAATAGCTTGTGTGCAAATGCTTGACATCAAACAGTGCCCTCGGTCGGCTTGGTGCTTCACATTCCACACACCGTTAAAGGCTACACGTGCTTAATCTTAGAGTGATTAATTGTTTTTGCACCCAAGATGAATATACCTGCATCCTCTCTACAGCAGGTAAGTTCTTGAGTCTCCAGACTATTTGCTTCATAGGCTGAAACTGGTCTACACATTGTCTGCATTTAAGTGGTTGCACTGCTTCCTTTGGCAATAACATGATGATACAACATTGTGTGATGGCTGGCTACAAACAAAATACCTTCACCCCACCCAGTAGTGATAGTTAATACTAGCATGGAGCCATGTCAGGTTGCTTGTGTTACAATGAATGTGTCGTATGAACCATATTACACACACACACACACACACGCACGCACACACACGCACACACACACACACACACACACACACACACACACACACACACACACACACACACACACACACACACACACACACACACACACACACACACACACACACAAAACAAAAAAACCCTCCACATTTTTAATGTAACCTCTAGTGGTTTTTGCCATGCAGATAGTTTTGGATTTATCTGAACAGGTTTTCAGATATCTGTCTCTGATATTAAGGCCTCCAACCCAGTACAGTGGATGTGTGAAGAATTCTATTTATGATGTTAACAATACTTAAAAGATTCAAAAGCAACGTCTCTCTCCAGAAACAGTGACCGCATTAGCTTAAGCCATGTAACAGCCTGTTATCACTTTTCATCTGGGACACGCTTTCTAGAAAGACATGTTGCTGTTGATTTTTTTCAGATAACATTTTTCATTGCTTCGAGGACCTCAAATGAAATACTGTTCATTGAAATGGAGGCAGAAATTTCAGAGATGAATATCTCAAAATCAAAAGCAAATAAATTAACTTCTTAAACTATTTGCATAGCTAAATAAGCTTTTAGTAATTTGGGTAGAAGAAACACTTTAAAAATGAGGCTCTAAGATGGTTGGCCTGATTCTGACTGGGCTATAGGTGTAACAGCATGTTTATTATAATGAGGATGAATGGATGAGCTTGAAGCTGACTGGAGCTTGGCCCACATTGTCCTTGTGGTTGGAACAAGCACCTTGGGGCATCACTGTTTATGATAAATGAGTTGTCCTGCAAATAAACTGCAGTTATTGTCCATGCTCAGCAACACTCACCAAGGGTGAGCAGCGCTGGCCCTGCTGGTGCAGAGCAACAATAATGCACGGTGATAAGCTAAGTCTATATCCTGAAGTACACATCGCAATAATGAGCTCCTATCAAGTTTTTATAAATTACGGCTTGATCAGTTCAGCCTCTGTTAATCAGCAAACAGCCGCTTAAAGGTGTTTGATCTTTGGCCAATCCTTTAACCTACTGCTCAGTAAAACATTAAATTAAATACAAATCAGTTATGAATCTTCCCATGCAGCGTAAAGATTTCAACCTTCTTAAAGAGAGGCAACAGGATCTATTGATTCTCTGAATTACATAAATCAACATATTATTTTGAGTAATTGCAGACAAGTTGAAATAATTTAACAATATGTCTATATCCTTTGGCCCATATTTCCTAAGTGGTGTCTGATTTTGTGAAGTGGCAAGAAGGCAAGAGTATTTCATTAGAGGGTTTGGATTTGCGACTGAGTGAATGATATGATTAGCAGAACACATGCAGCACATGCAACTGCACTGAAAGGGCAGCACTGGTCAGTTCACATACCGGACTTTACAGAAAAACTGAAGTGGTCTGAAAAGAGTTCCACGACAGATGTCACTTCTACATTGACATGAACACAGAGAAAAGACGGAATTGGTTCAAATATAGAGTAAATATTGATGTAGTGGACATAACAACAAACAAGAGCTTGGTAGAGAGAGGACTTGAGGAACATGCAGGACACAAACAGAGCTGAAAACGTAACACTGCTAAACGGGGAGTCTTTGAAGATGTTAATCAAACCTGAACAGCTCTTGCATGTTCAAATGCTGTGTACTCCCATGACAATCTGGGTTAATTGCAAGTATCAGTTGGGTTTAATAGAACACAAAATGCATGAAAACACAACATCCCACATGCGCTTCTTCAATCTGCTTCTTCTTCTTCAAAAAAAAAATCCCTGTTTAACTACATGTTGGTGACTTTTGTTTTGGCAGACTAAAGTTTACGTAAGCATTGCCGTGGTAACTATTATAATTTATACAATTTATCCAGTGGCCTGTATGTTATACTGTATATTGTAGAGAATGTCATGATCAAACTGTTGCATATTGATTTGTGGATACTCAATAATTTGTGATTTTTAAAACTTGTTTTCTTTAAATACACCGTCCAAATCAGTGATGGAAAACAAATGTATTTAATAGCATTTAATATCACGTTTTGTGTTTGTGCGTTTTCAGTCCATGTAAGTCTTAAGACATTTTGGGAACATGTAGATAATTCAGGCAGTCACAGACCTCTCCACCACTTCGATATCAAAGCAGAAACGCTTGTCGATGGAGTCTGTTTTCCTCCGAATGCAGGATTTGAGTTTGAACATCTCTGGCTGGTTCAGGACAACACCATTCTAAAATAAAAACAGTGCATTAATAAATATAAACTGAGATGAAAAACAGAAATATGAATGAACCTGTTAAGGTTTTATCTCTAACTGTGCCCTCAAAATACTAATGTTGATACAAGTCTAAAAACAGTAATTTGATCATTCAGTTAGTGCAGGCAAAAACTTATAGCATGGTGGCAGTTGGTTGATCTAATTCACATAATAAAATAGTTATAAGTTAATTATTTGATCTGCATGAGGTCTCATGAAGTTTTCACTCATTTGTACACGTAAATGCTTGCAAATGAAGGGAATCTGTTCAGTTGATGGCCCCTAGCATACTGTGCTAAAAGGTTATTTTCATTCCTTGAGTTTCCTTTTCTTGTTATTTGTGGATTTTGTTATCTTTCAACCATTTTTGTCTGCCTTGAGTTAGCAAGTCTTTTGTTTTCTGTCCCTCTTTTTTCCCTCTGGGGTTGAAACATTCTTATAAGCCTCAAGGGGGTTCTTTGTGTCACCCACACAGTTTATACTTGCTCAGTCTTTTCTCAGCTTGTATCATTTGTATATGCAACTACTCTAAACTAAATTAAAATAAACTCAGCTATGATGAAGTTGATGAAGATGAAGTTAACTAAGCTAAGTTAAACTAGGCTAAGCTAAACTACCTGTTTCCCAGCCGACTTATTTTCAGTGTTGCTCATGGAGAAGGTCTTGCTGCCTTTCTTGTACGTGCAGTAGTGACGTGTCCAAGTACATCCCAGAGGACCTAGGACAGAAAAACAAAAAAAGAAAATGGTAGCTGAGCCAGAATGTTTTTCTCAGAATCGCAGGCTTCTGGAAAGTCTTCTGAAAATCAATTTGCAATTAAAGTGTGATAAATCAAAAATTGTTTGTTGCTGCTGATAAAAATCTACCATTTGTGGTATTCTCCCCCTTTGTTTGAGAGCACATCAAAGCGAATCCGTAAACAGGATGAATGATGAGCTCTGTGTCTGAGGATCTCTTCTACAGAGGCCTGGGAGAACTCAAGACATGTTTATGGTGATGGATGTAAAACCATGCACTTACAAGTGAGGCGCGGGGGAGAGAGTGAGAGGGCCTGGCTGGCTGGAAGCCCAGCCTGAAAGACTCACGTTTCTCCTGGACGTACAGGAAGCCTTCCATCGTCCACTGGCCTGGGGGTTTATAGTCCTGATCTGCAGACCTTATCCTCTTCATCAGCTTCTCCACTTCCTGCTTGGTGCTCACAAAGTTGTTTCGTGTCTGTGTGGAAAATGTTGGATTGTGTTATCATTGCATTAACAGATGACATGTTGTGAACTGGCATTTTTTTTCTTGTGACTTCCCATCTCAAAAATACCCTTATTTTGCTTCCTACAATGAATAAAGGAAAAATGTCAGCTGGCAAACGCTTCATATTTTTGCAGCTGCATGAGAACACCTGAGAAAAAGAATAACACATTGGGAAACCATTTGGAAAAACTGACATGGCATCTTATTAAAACACGTTAAATTTATATTGGAAAAATGTACTTGAGATGATCCCACATTAAAACAGAGTCTCAGTTGTTAATGCTGCAAGAAATCCTCTTTTTTGGAGTCAAAAAGGTCAGCATGAGGCTGTTCCATATCGCCAAGCAGAGAGAAGCTGAGACAGCCTCACCTTCTCCAGCTCTTATTAGAGCTCTCTGCATCTGAAGACATGGAAAGAGGGTTATGGAGTGGAAATTGTAAGGGCAATGGCATTGACACTTTGGGTCAGGGTGAAATCTGGGCCCTCAGGCTGCAAGTGGTGAGGCCATAGTGATGGAAGCAGGGAACGCGGCAGCAGCTGTAGTTTTACTCCAATCTCTAACTATTTTTTGACACACTAGCATTTAATGGCCTGCAGTAACTGCCTGCAACACAACACTCTGAAAATATCGATCCTCTGTGCTGCAAAGAATCTCTTTTAATCACACAGCTATCCATTTGTGAAAACTCTGCTTGTTTTATTGGGGTATGATAAGCTGCAGAATCTGATTACGTGGCTGGTTGCCTTTGTGCACAGCCCTGAGGTGTCCAGACTTACGTTCTGTAGGTTGAACTGGAGCTGCTGTTTGTATGGCTCAAATTCGTGAGCCAGCTCATATCCTTCATGGTAGAATGTAAACAGACCCTGAAGAAAGGCCAGGAGCTGGAGAGGAACAATATTTAAGTGTGTTAATAAACAATATAAAGCTGGATTACCAGTTCACACAAGGATAGCACATTTTAAAAGTATATTACAACATAAAGAGTCCATTTTGATGACAAGAAACAATGATCACTATTATAATCACACAATTATCATTTTGTATCTGAAAAACATGGGAAGTCCAGTCTGTGGTGATTTTTATTTTTTAACCATGGATTTAATTTCAATGCTGTAATCTGAAAAGTACACAATTTGTGTAAATTGAGTGCTATCAATCACCACATTAATATTCACACTATACATATGGCATTGTCAGTAAAATTAACTTTGTATTACACAACATTGTACATTGTAGAAAAATGAATTAACAAATCTGATGAAATTAAATATTTTCATATCATTGCACACAGGATGAAGGCCAGAAAAAGAAAGTTTCAGGAAGTTGAGGTTCTTTATGGCTGACAGATATTGATCTTACTTCTGTGTAACACAGAAACATCCTTGACAATTGTGGAAATAGAACTGGCAGTAGTGTTGGAGGAAAAAAATGATTCTATCTCTAGCATAGAGGATCCCGTAAACATAGAGCGGCTCTCAGTCAAATCCACAACCACTGATTTGATTTCTAGGATGAGGCCTGGTATATCAAATGTTCAAGGATGAACCATCTTATCTGTTCCCAGATTCATCACAGGCAAGGCTGAGCCCTGTCATTTTTCCCAGCACTACCTGGGCCTGGAGATTTACATTTCTGGCCTGGGTTCTGGGTGAGCTGCCATTGGATGTAAACAAATGGGAGTGGGGGCTTTTAAAACAGCCACTTTGCTCCCATCTCACGTTCCCAGACATTTAACACCTAGAGAACTTAATGTTTCCTGGTAACTTCTCTGCTAAACATGTTAGAATTACCTCCACACATCTCTAAGGTGGGGGCTTTTATAGAGCCTTTGATTTGCACTGCCACTTTGTCTTGTTTTGTTTGACAACAACCACTTTATTTAATTTTACTCACTAGCTTCCCCAAATGGATCGACTATATTACAGAGAATTTGTGATGAAGATGACAAATGCGTGGAATATACAAGCACAGATATATACCTGCGAGAGATGTATAATTGTGTCTGTCTAAACTCAGGAGAAAACAGGAGACATTTAAAAAGCCACTTCCATCAGCAGTAAGTACAAATATTCTGTGCTATTTTGACTATATGCCACTTAAGCTAATCTTTTGACTAAATACCATATATAGCAAAATAGGCATAGCAATTACTGCATCATCAATATGCATTCAACACTGACACTAAGCAAAGAAATATAAGAATACTTTTCTTACCGGCTCAACAAACTCAAATTTCTTCTTTTCTTGCACTTCTTGTATTTTGAAAACGTACTCAAGGGAGGCATCATAAAAAAGCTGTCTCTCCTTATCAATCTGTGTGTCAGCCTGAGAATGAACAAACAAACCAGGGTTAGTGCCATAACAAAGACAGGGGTCAAGCTGGGAGAGTCTGTGTGTGGACAGAGAGTTAATGCTTACATCACCACCTGGAGACCGTGTGTGCTTAGACAGGTAATGAACAAAGAATGGTGCACAAACAATAGCTTTATTTTTAGGAGACACTCAGCCAAGCATAAAACAGCATTATTCAAAGACATGTTAGGGATGAGAAAATTTGTTTTGGCTTTACCTCCTGCAGATATGCCTCCTTCTTTTTAGATGACAAGTTGAGGTGTCTCTCAAGCGTGGAGTAGTACTTCTCTGTTTCCTTATCGAATTTCTTCTTCCCCTCCTAAAAAGGTCCACGAGAAACATGAAAGGCTTAAACATTACCAAAACTGTGTTATGTATTCTTGGTGTGGGTGTGTGTGAGATTGAGCCGCCACTAGGTGGAGGTCTAACTACATATCCATGTGCCATTTGCCACATGTCATTTAAAATTCCTGTCAATAGATTATTACAGGCCATAAAAGTGGCATATGACCGTGTAATGACGAGTAGACGGTGTCGGCATGGTCAATAAGGACTCGGCATTATCAATAGGGCTTCTGAGAAATATACGCTATTATTCTCACAGTGGCCCAGCTGGGGACGTAAGTTCACAGCAAAATACATAACACTGTAAATCATCAATAGCATTATGCATTTGGCACCGTCACAGACAGGACCGGCTGGATGCTGTTTGCATTTTCCTTCCTTGTTATGCTCCACCTGCAAAGACAAGTCAAGCTCTATAGTCACGAGTCCCAGGATTCAGACAGTGTCCCAGAAGGCTCTGTGGAAGGAACAGGAAATGCGCTTTTCATGCCAGATGCCCATCTATAAAGCATATGGACTAAGAGATTGAAAATTTCACCCAAAAAGATCCACTTCACAGGCATTAATCAGACTCTGGCCAAGCATAGAGAACCTGTCTGTGTGAGAGCATTCAAGTGTCTCATCTGTAAGTCTGACCTCTAAATGAAGCTTTGCCCACTTAATGCCCATCTCACTATGCAAGCATTCATAAAGTGGCTAGTGGAGAGATGGAATTTGGGGGTAGGCTGGGTTGTGACGAAAAAAAGCCACTGTAACCAGATCCTGCTTGTTTGTTTTCATTTTCATGGCCCTGAAATTTAGCAAATCTAATCTACTAGCTACTGATATGACCTAGAACAGTGTTCTGCCTCAGCAACCCCCACAGCAGTTAAACACACTGGAAGAATTCACCATAAGACACTGCAACCCTCCTACAAAACTATTACAAGTATAGCACAAAAATCAATAGATAATTTCATGTAGTAGCATCTTATTTCCATCTTTCTTGTCGTGTCTGGTCCAGGAATGATCTTTTTAGGAGTGGAGAAAAAAAAATCAATTGCGGATATACTTGTTATTCAGAAACAAAGAGAAAATAAACAGGTGGATAGCAACATAAACATATGATTAAATATGATATCACTCTGACAGGAAATAAATTTCCCTAAAGGTCTGAGCGTTTTTTTTTTTTTTTTTTTTTTTCAAAAAGGAGCTGACTGACTGCCATTGTGAGAGCTGTTGACGTGACATTATTTTGTGAGGATGCATACAACTGAAGCCGTGGGGAAAATACCAACAAACACGCTCGCAAGCATGGCACAGACACATGCGCGCACACGCACCGGGGATCACATTAAATTAAGAGATTTAGGTTTAGCTGAGGCCCGCAGTCACAGCAGGAATCTCCCAGCACTGCTGACCAGTTTGAGTGTGCCAGAAAACTCCTCAGAAAAAACACTCCTCCGTACATCTGGACTAACTCTTTCACACTTACAAAGAGCATGTAGTGACTCAGAGCTGCAGTGAATCTGTGAGGCAGTGCCAGCCTGATTAAGTCACCCCAAGTGTCCTGCTTTTTTTTTTTTTTTTGATCCAGGCAGGACGTGTATAAACTGGTGCTACCGTAATGATACCCAAGCAGAACACCAGGTGTTTGTTGGTTTGTCCATGTGTTGAGCACCACCCTCCCACCCCCACCACCTCCGGATATGTTTGTGCAATCAGAGTGGAATATGAGCGATTTAAATTGCAAAGACTCTCCCAGAGAAGGGGGGTTGCATTGCAGGCAAAAAGGCTTTGAAGACCAACATGTGGTGGCATAGGACATAGATGTGGATAGATATATACCCTGAAGCACACATGAGGTGGGAGTTTCTGATAGAGACTAATGCCAGCACCCCAGAGTAATCAGCTGGCTGGGAATGGATAAAGCCAAAGCACTTCCCAACACTCTGTGGTGCCCGAAACACACATGAACTTACCACTTGGGAGATTTCCTCATCTGATTGCTTTGTTCGCCCTCATAAATAAATCAGATGCAGGAAGAGAATATTCTGATGTAGATTCCTCTGTAGTGGAATTTCTAACTGGCAAGCCTCATGTTTCTGTTAAGAGCTCTTTGATGCCAGCTGTAGTATGGGTGAATTTGCTAATTGCTAGTATACTAGCACAGAGAGAAAAAAAACTGTAGGCAGCCTTACTTCTGATCATCAGGTGTTCTTGGTTTGCTAAAGAAAGATGCCGAGAACAGGCATCAAGATGGCAGGAGGAATAGTTGGGCGCAAGCAGTACAACGCAAATTTTGACACTGGCCCTAACGAGCCTCAGGGCCATCATTTCTGAGCCTCATCGCCATGGTAACAGATGTAAGTGGCAAGAGAGGTCGAATGTGTCTGTGTGTGTATATAGAGGAGAGAACCCCAGATATCACACACTACCACACAACATTTCCTCACTTCCGACCGACACCCTGGAATAATACAAACATCAATGGGTTGCGAGGCATCGTATGCAGCATATTTCACCACATGTTCATTTTAAATGGATTCTCTGAACAGTGACATGAAAGGGAGAACTCTGCAACCTATCTCTATGAGCTCATTAGAGACATCTAATTGGAGCAGGGGTCCAGAATGGTGATTAAATAAAAATGGCCGGGTTATTTTGATGCTCCACCACACATGAGCTGGTCTCACTTCCACAGGGGAGGCAAGGAGAACAGAAGGATTCGGTTTGAGTTCAGTTACTTTGCTGCAAAGCCAAAAATGTCTCTTTCCTTACCTGAAATCCCACTTCCTGAGGAGACATCACAGCGTGCTAAAAGTTGGCCAATTAACACAAAATAATTACAAACATCTGCTTCTGAGGAGTTGAAAAACAAATACACCGACTTCTATATAGACCACATTTAGAGTGTGGATATGTGTGAGGCAAACTGTAAACCTTTATTCTAAAACTGAACATTTATCAGTGCTTCTGCTCTCTCTGGCACATGATGTAATAAATTTAAAATAATAAAAATAAAAGTACAAAGGCTCCACATACTATGCACACTTTGCAGGTAAACAGTGACATTTCCTTTGTAACTGATCTCAGAGAAACTCTTAACGTCTGAGCAAAGCTGCAAGGAGAAAAAAAAGCTGGGATCTTCATAAGATCAATCTTCAAAAGCTTCTCTTTTGTTACAGTGTCTTTTGACAAGCTCTGCATAAATATAGGTCTATACTGTATCCTATAGGGATCCCTTAGGCTTCTCCCTGTCAAGATCAATCCAAACTTTGCTCTCACCACCTAACCAGAAAGATAATGAGTGGGAAAAGACAAGGAAGTTTGGAAGTCCTTGTTAAGATTACGCATCTGATGATTATTTGTTTTGGACTATGTCACTGGTTAGTGTTGGCCATGACTAAGCCCATGACTGAAGAGCTCCCTCAGACCAGCCTAATTATAGTCGAGGTAACAGGAAGTTAATGTCAGCATCAGGGTTTTTTTTCCCTCATATATCCAGATTTTATAATAGTATCACTTAAGAGTTTGTTTTGATATGAATTTGATTCCAGTGTCCAATCCAATAGTTGCTGAACCCGGATTTGAAGGATAAAGATTTTATTAGTGAAATTTAACTGCTGGCCAGTCCTCTGTTTATTCCTGAGGATTATTTTCAGGATAATTCTGCTTTATTAAACCCAGAGACAATGGCAGGAAAGGTTGATCACAGAGAGGGACTGACATGAAACATAAGCACTCAGCCCTGTGTTCTGTGTCACTGTCAGCTCTAGTGTGTGTACACTAGAAGGGAATACAGTAAGACTACGAGCCATTATGTTAGTTCATCCTTCAAAATGATTCCATGAAGTCACTGTTCCATTGTAGTACACAGCAGATACTGTCAGATAGATAAGAGGTTATTTAGAAAGAAACTGTCCTCCATAAAACGCATGTCAATGTAAACACACACAAAAAGAAAAAAAAAAACACACAACTTCTCAGGTTAACAAGTGCCATGAATACCTGAATTAAAAAACAATAAGATTAGTTATCCAGGATAACCAGTCATCAGTTTTGAAGATTATGTGAAAATACAATAACAGCTATAACAGTAGATAGTGAGTTAGAGGATTTTTTGTTTGTTTGTTTGTTTTTCATTATGTTGTGCATATGATTTCAAAATTACACGATAGCAATAATGTAGAATATTGTTGAATTACCATACTTCCAGGCCCTTTACTTTTAATTCAATTCTGGATAATGTTACTGTTTGTATGTAATCTAATTTAATACATATTGCTTTTGCAAAAGGCAAGAAGCTGACATATTTACAGTGGATGGCTGCTCTGTTCAAACAGGTAAAGACCGACCTCTCAAGGTCTACTTTGACTGCCTTGTAAAATCCTGGTGATTAGGACAAAAAGTAATTACTTTGGTTGTTTTAATGGTGTTTCTGTTTTATTGGGTAGGGCACAGTGAAAAATTAGGCGACAGACATGAGAGTAATGGAAAGAATTCTATTTAATTTGCATCACATTATTCATGCATTTTGGGTTTTTTACAGCATGAAGTTTGAGTGAGTGTCATCTGCAGAGCTGTCATGTTAATTTTTTCTGTCACGGTTATTAGGTTAAGTGTTTTCAAAGCCTGTTGCAGTTTTCTTGTCTTAATGCAGTGTGCATTTCTTTGATGAATCAATAACATATTAACCGACAATCTGCAAAGTTTGTTATGCAACATAATTTGCATATCTCCCGGACATCAGTTCGCTTTTGCCCAAACCTAATTTCCAGTGTTTAGTTGCAACACAAATCAAAGTGAGATGGGTAGAGGAAAAGCCATATGCATAAGGTAGGTTCTTACCTAGGCCTACTGACTTACCACAACATCCTAAGGTTAATGAAAGTATTAAAACATACTGTACATATTTGTATGATTTCAAAGTTTTGGTGAAGCTCACAGCTGGCGAACATATCCCCAAACCACTTTAATTGATCCCTTTACTCCACAGCGTCTTGGTTAGCATATTTTGGGATTATGCATGAATGCAAATGTCACTTCTGCCTCTGGAGACCATAACTAGCCAAAAAAATCATCTGATGTCTGTGCACCCTTTGTAGGATGAGGACAGCTCAAATTATCGGTGGCCATCTGACTCCCATCTGGGTCTGTTTGCACTAATTCTTCACACTCAGCTAGAGGGGGACCCCTATGGTGCCCCTAATGTTGAAGACCCTTGAAGGGAATATAATAGTGTCAAAATTTCAGAAAGCAGGAATGCCACCCGGCAGTTTGACACCCCCTGGTATTTTCTTGAGAAAGTGTCCCTGGGGTTTCTTTAAATTTCAAGGCCTTAAATAATCTGACAACCAACAAACACACAAATACACAACAATAGTGTAGACACAGCTTTAGGCAGTTTACCTCCAATGGTTCTCAGTTTGTGGAAAGAAAATCAACCCGTGTAACCCTTAGAACAGCAGGTCTATGTGAAAGTTACACCCTCAGGTTGAGGTCTGTGTTGTAGGAGATGGGTTAGCGGATGAACAGAAGCTGACCATGTTGACGCAGTGACAGCAAACTGTGTGTCTACTCTAAACTGAAACCAGGACACATTTTCATTCCTTATTTCACTTCTGAAAATATTGTTTTTTGCCTGGGAAGTTATCACCTTTCAGCTCACAAAAAATATATCTGAAACACAAAAAAAGAAGTGTAACAATAATTTCAGTTCTACATCCCACTTTGGCAGCCAGCACATATGGTAAGTCGATGTTCCAGTGAAAATACACTATTGTTTGAGTTCTCATGGCTCTTTCTCGATGTGTATTTGTTGTAGACTGTGCAAAGTTTGAGGGTTTTTCTTCCAAAACATTTAGTACAGCCTTGTGTGAAGCAGACTGTGCCTAATATGTTATGTAGTGCTACAGTCAATCTGTTAGTGTGTTATGGCCATGAAAGTGTTGTGCTTGTGCCTAGGAAGCTGATACACTGGTACGTAACCTCAGTGGGATTACTCGCAGTATACCCATATAAGGCAAGAGCTCCGTGTTTGTCCAACTGACGTTCTCAGACATGAAGCGCAGTAACTAGAAGGGGCAGACAGGCTGCAGATCTCTTCAGATTCTCGGAACTGTGGAAAGTTGCTCAGCCACTCGTGAAGTCTGCCTTTTATCTCACTCTAGTTGGGCTAATGTTTAGCGGGGGATGGGCCGTAGAAGGAGAGAGCCATTAGGAGGAAGTGGTCGGAGGAAATAAGAGGTAGTGGGAGTGACGGGGGCTGTGGCTTTTAAGAAACCATTTCATAAACATACAGAGGAGTTGGGGCAATAACACTGAGCACTGTGATGGGAGAGTGAGGGAAAGAGATGGCAGCAGAATATGCTATTTCATTATGGTAGACACATGTGATGGTTGAGACATGAAGTCACAATGGTTATTTAGTCTGGCCAGTAAAGAGAAGCGTGATTGATGTTCACTCCTCAACACTAAGAAGAGAAATAGCTCCTAGTTACACTGCAGGTTGGCTTGTGAAGACACCAATGAAGAATAGTAAAATACTATTTTTGCAGAACAGTGACTGTCAAGCCATGTAAAATAAATCGAGATGGGCTGGAGTCTGACTTTTAGGCTGGAATGCCTCTCACATGGGTAAGGGTCATGCAAAGATGTGCAAATGATTCACAGTGTCAGGTGTAGAGTTAGCAGTGGACTCAGAAACTCAGTGGGAGATCTGTATAAAGACTCGAGTTCTACCAGCTTGTTCATGTGTGATCTCACCAAGGGAATGACCACAAACAAGCTGCTGTACTTTCATTTTATGCCTTTGAGTTGGCCAGGAATGAAAGCATAGCTTGTAGCAGCAAACCCACACTGTTGTTTGCAACTACTCCAGCTTCAACAACCAATCCACTGTGGAACCAGGATGCCTTCAAGCAACACTCTGCAGAATCCCTACTGATATCAATCCTCTATATCCAATAGGTTAGGGAGGAATGTATGGCATGTAACAGGGTTACAGTAATCTGATTACAAAAATGGTGAATGCAACATATCAGATGCTGTAAGTTTACAGTAATCAGATTATAAATGCATTAAAAAAGTCTTTGCTGCTTGATCAAGCAGAAGCATCTTTGAAGGATGAACAGTACTTGGGCTGTGATACTGAAGATGGTGAAACAGAGCCTTTGCACATCTTCAAATATTTACTATTTGCATCGAAATACATGAAATGAAGTGTGAAATACAGTAATATATTCATTAATATAGTTTTCAAAAAGATAATGGTTTGGTTCAGTACGCCACCCTTAACTAAGCATAAACTAGCCCCCTTAGAAAACAGATGATCTTTTCAATTCTTAATATCTTTTAATATCACGCTCACAAATTGACATCTTTCTTTATGGCCCCTATCAGTCTGATTAATTAGGAGCAGGCCACTTCTCTAAACAGTGTCACGATTTACTTTTAATTAATGATTTACATACTGTAGGGGAGATGAAGGGGGTGAGGTAGAGGTGTCAGAACACATGAAATATTCTCTGCTGTTCAACTGCTAATTGCATGTGTAGGTGGTCTCCTACCTTCGCAGCACCGATTTGCTCCTTCCGAAATTTTTCCAAGGGCGTAATCAAAACATCATCGGCATTCTGAATCTGAAATGAAAAATAAAGAAAGATACAGAGACAGACAGATGTCAGACTGAATGAAAGATGTCATCTGACTCCCTGTAACCTTCTGAATAATTTAAAATGACTATCAGAAGGAAAAATATCACAAAAACCTTTAATCTAGAAGATATTCAGTTGTATTACAAAGCTCTTGCTTTACAAATATGCCACAAAGTGTATGACACACAGGAAATTACAGCACTGAGAATTATCCGGCCTAAGTCAAATACGGACGGATGCACTGAGTCCAAACACAAGTGGAGGATAGAGCAATCACATCCATTAATATCTCTTGAACCAGCAACAATGAACAATGCGTTGCAGTGAGGTACTAAAATGAGCACTGCAGAGATAAGAGATAGAGCACTCAACAATGGTCCTGCTAGATAGAAGAAAATGAAGCCTTTTTATGTGAGCTGTGAAGCACCAGCATTGTCAAACCTCGCTGAAATATGACATAGCACAGCAGATGAGGAAGCTTTACAACTGCAGCCTGCAATGCATTTAAATGTTTGAGGTATGTCTCCCCGTATTGGTGACCTCCGCTGCGTCATGACCGGAGAAAAAGGTCTCTCCTGGAGGCTGTACCTTCTCATTCCAGACAGAAACAGATAAGGTGAGATATATTGTGCCAATTACAGTCTACGCTCAATCTTTGCAGGTGAGCATTTCAGAAAGGTGCCATTAAGGCGCTCCTGAATTTCCCGTGGATGGGCTTTCATCCACCGAGATCAGATGACATCAGACTGCCGGGGCTGCTCTACGGGAGGCACTGTCACAAATGACATGGCTCTTAGGTTGATTTAAGGTGTTATTCTGTGTGGTGAGTGTATGTGATAAACTAAGGGGTGAGCTCTATAATACAGCTATGATACCTGCACTAATTTAGAGGTGTCGGCTCAGATGGACTATCAGCTCCCCAGCTACAGTCCTCTGAACACACACTGTCTCGGGATAGAGTTTTTGTTTTGAACCATTAATCACAGCGCATTTTCATTGTCCCAAAATAACCCTGTCAGCTCCATCAACCAACCAGAACGGGTGACTTCAAAAGGAAGCTACAATCTCTCTGAGCCCACAATTTTTCCTCCTCCTTTTATATGCAGCAATGTTGGATGTTGTAAGCTTGTAGTGTAAATTTGCAGCTTTGTTGTAATAATGTACTTTAATTACACAGTGATATTTGTGGTCCTTCAAATATGGAGAGACATTTAGGAAAAAAGTATGTGCACAAACTGAAATGGCGCTGAAATGGTTTTGATATCTTTATTTTTTGGACTAAATAATCATTTGGTTAATGGAAAAAATATCAATAATGAACAATTAATTACAGCTGAAAGTGTTAACTGAAACAACAATCTGGAGACTCTGGGACACATGGGTTATTTGCAAAGTAGAATTACTTCACACATGTATACTGAAAGATGACATTGATTCTTACAACATTCTTATTTGCATTTACAGTATACTGTAAATGCAAATAAGATGTTTTTTTTAAAAAAGGTGATGATAAAAAATATTTGAAATAATCAGAGGTTATGTTTAAAGCTACCAAGTCTATGAGCTTAGAAATATTATGTTTAACCTTTATTTACAATCACTTGCTTGTTATAAATCTGAATGTGTGCAGAAATCACTTCACATGCAAAACAACCACTCAAAACCCGTATCACAGGCTGCCACTGGATGGGCTATAAAAGCACTGAAAAATGAGAGCACTTCTGTGAGATAAACCAAGACAATTTAGTTACAAGTTACATTCCATTAAGAGTGTGGAGGACATCTGACGGTCATCAAATCTAGCTGTTATAATCCTCCAGTCATATCGAAGCCATCATGTTATCTACTGTGTCAACAGCGAGCATTATACTACTCTGCCAGTGTGATAATGTCATTTCCTCTGTCTTATCTCTCAGTCTAATTGAGCCTGCAGTACTTCCGTGCTTTAAATGTAGATTTCTAATATCATTAGTTTTTTTTTTTTTTTTTTTCCATTTTCAGTTAAATGGACAGGGCAATTAAACATACAGCAATGTAAGCTTTGGAGATTATGGTCTAATATTTAGAAATCAATGGTACCCAAGACCTGACTGTGTACAACATTTGGATGTTTTAGGACCACAATCAGGGTGAAAGTTACATGGAATGAGAACAAATAGGTTATCAATTTTTCATTTCAAAGGAATTAACAGTGGAGCAGTGGTAGTGCCACTTAGTGCACATTACATCCAAACCACTCTGAATATAGAGATTGTTATCAACATGTCCAGATTTAAAATGCTCATGATTTCAGATCAGTTTTGAATATTAAGTTCCAATAAGCTGATTCAGATTTTTATGTTTGAAAGAGGCCAACTTATTTAAGACTCAATGGATTACTTTCAAACTGGCATTGTGCCGAATGCCCTCAGCAACAGCCTCTCTCAACAGGATTAAATCCATATGAGTGAGCACAGTGTGATGCTTGAAAGGATGCAATATCGCTAAGCAATTTCATTACTGGATAAGGGGAAGGAATGTCAATGTGCTGTATTTCCCTTGCTCCTGATTTACTAGTCCAAATATCAAGTGGATCAAAAGTGTTGCTCTGAGGTTCATTTGCACAGAAAGATCAGAATGCCACCAAGACCAGACCAGACTGAACGGTGCAAAGTGTACCAATCAGAGTTTACCTTTGACACGTGTCAAAAAAATATCTTTAGAATTTATTTAAATGCCACTGTCTATTTGGAAACACAACTAGTCCTCTCTCCCACATTCATCTATTTACCCATAAAAAATGTCTGTTTTTTTTTTTTTTTTTTTACAGCTTTTACAATACACACAGTATATTCTGTCTGACAATTTCTCCCCCAGGTCAGTTCTTGATAGTATAGCACTCATCAGGTAGAACCATATGTTTTTTTTATTCTGCAAATATTCATACAGTATATTGTGTTATAGATGTATTGGCATGGCTTTAAGTGCATATACTGTAGGTTGTATGTGTCACATTGTGTTTATTTCTGTTCTTACAGCACAGTATATGCTTGTAGGTTATAGTCATCGTACCATTTAACCATGAATTGCTCTGACTCACTGGAAACAGCATGTCTATAACTTGGTGATAAATAACAGTTACAGGCTTTCTGCCTGTTCCCTTATGACAATGTCCATGCAATGAAAAGCCAAATTAATACACCTCAGGTCCTGCTTCTTCGCTGCAAATCAATCGAATCTCTTTGTATATGGATACACAGAAATACACAGAAATACACACACACACACACACACACACACAGATACAAATCAGTTCTGCCATATTTTGCAGTTTGAAGGGGTGTCATAAAAGCTTGCTCAATCACCGTGCTGGACTATCATTCAAATGAAGAAGCATGTTTTTTGACTCTCACACGGATACCCAAGCAAACTTGGCTCCAGGCAGAGAAGATAGTTCTGTAAAAATGCAACTGGGCTTTGATAAATAAGTGTTTTATCGGTCTGTATTTGCCAGTTAAAATCTGCCAACTGTGACAATTCCGAAAAAAGCCTCTGACAGAAACAGGTGAAAAATTCCCTGACATTTTTAGATCTGATCTAATGCAGGCTTTTGTCCAGTATTGATTTCTTGGTGAGTCTGTTGGTTTGTACAAGCAGATTGAGTAAATGAAGAGATGAGGAGTCCAGAGATGACAAAACACCGACATTTAGCCTCAGCAGAGACAAATCTAGAATTTCTCAAGGTTTGTCTGTAATGATACTCCAAGCACCTGTCATGAAATTCGTTCCATCCTTTTTTATCAAGTTTATCAAGAATATTCTCACAAAGTTTCTCTTCTCACCTTGAAACCACGAAGAGGTCTGTAGGTGATAAATATTAATTTATTGATTTAACTATGCATACTGAAAATGGCCTTCGTTCTTCGAGGCGATTACATTTTCCTCATCTAGGTTTAGTGTCATGTGCGACTGATCGACAAAAGCCTTCAAGACTGAAATGCACCTGATTTGAATGTACAATTGCGTCAATTTATGAACTGCAAAATGCAGCAGTGAGAGGTTCACATGTGTAGCTGAGGAAGTGCCACTGTTAGAGCTTCTGAGTGGGATAACATGCAAGTGTTTTCTTTACGTGAAAGAGACTGCCTGAGTGCCAGACATCTGCACTTCTTTAGCCTGAGTCGTAATCCAGCTAATGATAGCCGGCAGCATCAAATAAAAATATCAGCAACACCCGCACCAATAACCACAGTGACAGCAGCAGCAACCAAAAGGAATTAGCCTAACTCATTAAAGTAGGTGTAAGCAAAGCCCCCACAACCTAATTAATGTGTTAAATGCATAATAAACATTATTGTTCTCATCATTATGACAGAATAAAATGTCCCATTTCACGGTGATGGTGTGATATGACCTTTATTAAAAGAGGGAGTGCTATGGCTGCGTCTTTCAGTCACTTCTGTCAGCAGATTGTTTTGGAGGGTGCTTTTGTGAAAGTGTGTTTGTGTGCGCGCGTGTGTGTGAGCACACGTGTGTGGCAGGGGGTAACAATCTCATTGCAGAGCTAAATCTTTATCTGGTGCAGTGGAACCTGCAGCAAGCTGAAAAGTCATCCTCCCCTTATTTTTATGAGCTATGAAATAAAAACAAACCTTCAGCAGACAGAGTCACACAACAGTGTGAGAGTGGATGTGACACATTTGCCCTACACATTTCATTTGAGAGAGAGCTATTAAGCAAGGATATGAAGCAGCCACTGAAATGGAGACAGTCGCTGGTTTGTGGGTCCCATGAGGATTTTCTGTTGTTTGTTTTAAGTACAGTTTGGTTGCCTGTGATATATTGTAATGCTTGTTGATACCAGAGTTTGAGGGCTGCTATATAGTAGTTGTTCATGTATGTTTTTCCTTTGGCGGTGGTATTCAAATAGCCAAACTGTGTTTCTTGCCACACAAAATGGAAGTAAGTTTGACTAATGCAAAATTATCACATCACATTTTCTATCAAAGGCATCAGGAAATTTGGTGATCATGTGACACCTTTGTTTACATTTAGATAAGTGACTGGGCCTTTAATGCAAGGATTTAAAAAATACCACATTAATAAAACCCTTGTAAAATCATTTGTTGACATCTCGACTACGCTGCTTTGTAATTCTCTGCTTATGCATGTCAACAACATTACAAAGTCATTCATACAATTACATTGTCTAGTAACGAAACCTTTATTATTCTGAACACATAAGCATAGAGCATTGACTTTGAACTCAGCAGGGGGGAAATGACAGCTGGGTAGTTAAGAAATAGTATTATTATTTACTCAAGATACCTATGTGTCAAAACATCAGTCAGATGTGTGAGTGGGCCAAAGAGAGCCAGTGTAAAAGCAAAGCCATCCCCACACTGCAGTCCCAATGTGCTGAAACTAAACATTTACAACACCAACCCAACTGTCGCCATAAAAAATTCAATTGGATCCTAAAAAATGAATCTAGCTGTCAGTAAGTTAGTAAAGCTGGCAGGCGGAGTTTACTGAGAACCCTGAGTGAGGGAGATAATTTGTCTGCGGCAGTAACATAGATATTTAAGTACCATATTTCATGTATTAATTAATGTATGCCTGGTGAACCTTCAGGTTGATATATCGGATCATAAAAACTCTCGCCATGGAGAGGTATTTCAGCAGAGCCTGACTCTGTTGGGTCTGGTCCCTCCTTAGCACAGACGACAGACAGGAGATACTTCAGCAAACAGCTTTTCTGGCGACTGTCTAAATGCCTTCTGTTCTCTCCACACTATCCACAAAACAACTGTCTTAAGACCGACTGTTTGCATCAGGAGAGAAAAGGCTTTCCATCAGAGGAATCCGCGACCTTGCTTTACTGAAGTGACACATAACAAGCAGAAAGCATAAAGACAACGAGAGCAGCAAGAGGGGAGAGGTTCGCTGCAGTGCAGCACGAACAGGCTTGAAAACAGTGACATTCATCAACCTCATTGCGATTCGTTCTTCTGGTTTGTCTCAGCCTACACGTGATCTGGAGATACAAACGGAACATACCAACTCAATATGGCCTGCTTTGTTACTTACTTGGTTTTGCCAGGAACTCTGTAAAATACAAGGTGTTTTCCTCTTTGCCTCAGGTGCTAATCATTTTAACTAGCCTTTGTTGAAGTGAAAATAACGTGAGTTATACATGAATTAGACTGACACACACTGAGACAGGATAAATAGATAAAATCATTTTCATTACTTCACAGTAAGCTGCTACTGGAATAAACCCAGAGCCTAAAAAACCCTAACAGCTGTTCTTTTCATTTAACTAATGGTCACATTTATTTAGGTTCTATAAGACTGAATTTCAGTTCAAATCTTCCATGTGAGCCAGGACTTCTTGAGAAAAATAATACTGTAATCATAGTTTATATACAGTATATCTGTATGTGTTGAAGAAATAGCAGTCTCTGGTGAAGTTTAATATTGTGACTTTCAATATACGTATGATTGAGGTGAATAATAATATACACAATGATTTCCTGGCTTATGCTAACTGAAGTTCATTTTAGCAGTGGGGCCGGGGGTGGCGTGGGCGGGCAAGCACAAAGCTTTGATACTGTTCGTTCCAAATACTTTTCAGACTTTCATTAAACAAGCCACCATCAATGTTGCCTAGAACAATGGCTGCCTTTATTTCACACTGTTGTTTCAGGGTCAACGGGACATTCCTCAGTTCACAGGCCGCCACACAAGGTACCCACAGAGTGAGGAGTTGCTGTACTGTTAAATCCTGAAAAAAAAAAAAAAAAAAGCAGCGGCATATTCCTCACTCGAGACAGAGACACACTTTATTCCATTTGGTTTCAGTTCTGCGGCATAGACAAATTATGTGTAATTGTATGTGTTTAAAGGCTGTTGAAGAAAATGTAAACCACAGGAAAACTCTCAACATGGGAAATAAATGCAACGCAGTGCTACAAATCAGCACTTAAGGGACCACGAGGGCTTTTGTTGTTCGTCTCACAGAAGAGCAGGAAAAGGAGAACAGAATTACAAGACGCAACTTGCACTTATTACTGAGAGAAAAATAACAATGCTACAGTTTGATGAATATTGCAAAGCTGTCTAAGATTTGAGCGATAGCTCTAAAGAGCAAGAGTCTGTCATTCTTCACAATGTTTTCACAATGCCAAGTTTAAGAGGCTTCTTCATATTTACAAACGATTTTTTAACTTTGAAACAATAAGGACTAGATGGCCTTAGCTTTCTTTACAAATCTGTTTCTAATAAAAAAAGATAAAATACCCTCAGACAGCACATCCCGGCTAAAACAAACATGGTAACACTCATTGACTAAGATCACTTTACAAGAGTAGCAGTGGGCATAATAAAGTTACAGGTATTTAAAAATACCTACGACCATAAACTATACATGAGATTTCTGACCATTTTCTTGAAGAATTTGAAAATACAAGACTTCTCTAAAATGTTTTCATACTTTCTTTTGTTAAATTATGTTTTATTTTATATTTTTTCTATATAAAAACAAACGAGAAAAAAAACTACATCTGATTTTTTTATTTGCTCCCTTTCAGTGAAAAAAAAACAACAACAAACAACAATAGGAAAATACAATCTCTTTACACCACAGCCTTAAAAGGCTCTCCCCCAGGGGGATATGATCATCACTGCAAAAGCCACAACATTGGGGCACTGCCCTTCCACTCCTAAATGCCATCCATGCTCAGCAGTGCTGAACCTTCTCAAACCATGCAGAACTTGAACCACTTTCACTCTTTTTATGCTGTTGAAAGGGTTATCAGCAGGGGAATTATAGCAGAAATCTTTTTGAAAAGATAGATTTTGGGAAGTTTTCACATGGAATAACACACTTGGGTAGTTGGTAAGCCCATCACAAAATGCACAAGCAAAAAGATTTCAGGCCTGGCCACCCGCCAAGCCGACAGACAATAAAACACTTCATGCTTGTCAAGGCCTGCAGAAATTGGGCTACTGGTGAGAGCCTCTCCCATGCATCAGAGGTACCTTAGATATACAGTATGCTAGTTAACATTCCACAACGGACAGGGGGCTCGATTTGAGACATACAGGTTTCCTCTCCATCTGCTTTGAAATGTCTGAGTTTCACTAAAGCTTATCAGTCTGTGTCCTTCTATTTTTAGTTCACAGATTCAGTCCAGATGTGAAATGGGAGTAAGGAGTAAGGGGGATGGGAGAGTCTGGGTTTTATTTCAGGAACTGCTGCTGAACGTTTACACCCACTCAATGTATAGTAGTACACTTCCATCGCTGAGAAGGATTTCATACATTTGGTGAACATGTGTTTGTTTGAGATGCGCTAATTGGGATCTGCTAAACAACTGCTTTCAAATTACACAAAGGACAGAATGAAACCTTCTGGTCACCTGCACTTTCATGCTTTTTTTTTCAGACAACCAGATCCACACACTACGTCAGTCCGGATCTGTAAAAAGCTGTTCTATCTCATGTGAGAGTGAGTGAACAGTTTATTATAAACTAAAAGGTGTTCAGTGAAAGTGTCCTGGCAAATAAACCTTTCATCTTTTGTAACAATATTTAAACCAATGAAAGACAGCTGAAAATGCCTGTTTGGCACCTCTTTCCCTGGCAATCACACAGAGCACATCTCTGTATTGCAGTTTGCATGCTGTCAGTCCTGAACTTCACTTAAGAACTAACTCTACTGTTCACTTTCAAACTAAATGTCAGAGAGTTAAGAAACAACCACAAAATTTCTTTGTTGTTTCTCTATTCTCTGCTGCAACTTTGTTGAGCTTGACTGCTTCTTTATCAATGAATACATTATGGACATGGTTCACTGTTACATGAATGTAAGTCATGAAAGGGAAAGTTATCTTCAAATCTCTGCTTTATTCCTCATAGAGTCTAAACAGTTAGCGTGTTGCCTCCAACGTGTCTTTTATAGTAAAACAATGAATTATTTAACAGCTGTACAAAACATCAAATAGTCTGTGTGCTTTGAAAGAGGCTGGAGATCTGATTGGTGAAACAGTGATTTAATGGCTGGCGGCAGAATATAATATGCTCACAATGGGTTTATATAAGAACTACTGTGCTGAATGCTCTTTGTGTTTATTCTACAAAAAGAGCACAATTCAAATTCCTGAACTGTTACTGGTTGCACCACTAGAGCCATTTCAACTCCAGACTTTATGATGGATTCATTGCATTTATTATACAACACCTGACAACACTGGATCTTACTTGGCAGACATGATTTGTACAAGCTGTTTATCCCAGTTCTTCGATATCTGAAAATTATAGGGTATGTAGAGTGTAGTTAGAAAGGTTAGTGCTGAGTGTTTGCTACTCACTGGATGTATTTGTAATTTGGCAGCACATAATACAACCCGGCAAGAATACGTACAAGACTTTTAGAATTTAAATTAAGTATAAATGCTCTGGGTGGATTCAGTCTAGAGGCATGTGAAGCCTTAATTTCCAATATGTTACATCTGAATTACTGCATAACTTGATGTTCATTCAATTTCCAAAAACAGGAAGCTATTACAGTATTTCAAAACTGTTCACTGAGCTTATTCCCATTAGAATTAATATCACGAGTGGTGATAAATAAGGAAAAAAGGCCTGGGAATTGAACTATATAAACTATATAAAGAACACAAAAGCTGTTGAGCTAGTTAGCTACCTTAGTTAGATTCTAATAATCAGCTGTAAGGCTGTGGATCACATTCAGTGGTGAATCTGTGAAATGATAATGGTTTATCCAATTTACAAACTCTGTTTAATGTTCATCTTGAATTACAACATCAGGACAAAGCTTAGCTGTAGTTCTGGGTAGAGTTTCTGACCTCAGGTTTGATGGAAGCTTAAATTGCTATGGTGTGAATAAGGTCAATTAATTTTAATTAATCCGTTTCCAATGCTGAGTCTATGTTTATCTGGCCTAGATTACATAAAAGAGCATTTTTAATTATTTATGATGGAGCTCAATTTATGCCAAGGTGGCAGTGTTGTGAAAACTGTGAATGAGAGAGAGATTTTTGGAAACTGAGACATCGAAACATGCTTAGTGAAAGTCATGGTGATGGAAACCTGCTAAATAATCACTGAACTTGGTGTACACAGCCTGTTTCTATAAAAATGAACTTGAAAATGAGCATAGTACCTACAGTAGCTTATTAAGCAATGTCAATCACCATGTTGCTCTCAAGTGAGGTGAATCATTAGCAGCCTACAGTTCATTTATGGGAGCAGCAAAAAAAAAAATGTTGCTTTCATTTCAAAGTAAGGTCTAGTTTAATCTTCTTGGAAAACTTTAGCAAAAAGTTGTTTTTCATATGATGGGGCTTTTAAGAATGTTATGTTAGGTTTACATATAACACTACTTACATTGCTGAGACTTGTATCCCACAGAGATTTAAAATACGTGCAAGTGGAGAACAGGCTTTACTCAACCAACACATCAACCAACAGCTCAAAGGGCATAGATGAGAACCGTCTTCCTGCATATTCCTGTGATCTGATGAGACAGAAGACTGCTAGGTGAAAAAAAGCGAGATGATGCAAAGAGGATGCTTTACACGTAAGTAGAGAGAGATCCAGTATATGAGTGAGGATGTGTGTGTGTGTGTGCTATGAAAAGGTTTTTTCTTATTAAATCTATCACAGCTGAATGAAGGTACTGCTTCCTATAACATCTGTGACTAGTCATAGCTGCTTTGATTTATTAAGTGTATTTCCATTACTATGCAATCATGCATTTTGTTGTTGTCTTACAGTTTTCCTCCTACTCAGCTGTGGTGTCATTTAATTTCTGTTATCCTGTTCAGCCGTGTCTCTGCTTGTCATCTTGATTTGTTTTTGTTACTTTGCACTCTTTGAAATTAACTGCTTTAAAAAAAATAAAGAAAGAAAGAAAATAAATAAATAAATAAAAACCTAAAAACACATTCATTAATATGTATTTGCCATCAGTCTGTGTTTCGATTATTTGTGCATAGAAATGCAGTAAACACATCAAACTGTAAAACCTCTTTCCAGATTTCTGACCCACAAATTGTACTGTATGCATTCCCCTTTGTGACAGACATGCACACACCCAAAAAAGGCTGTTTTAAGTGTCATGAAACGGTGACCAAATCTGCCCTGATCGTCCTCGACAGCCATCAAATGACCACCACTTCACCAGAGAGACAGAGTCACAACCATATGCCAGAGCCTAGTTTGAGGCACAAGGGACAGAAAGAGCCAACCAGCCCTGTGTTACGCTGAGTTCACTGGCGACTATGTGACATCCTGTTTATGCATCCAAGATGATTCTGATAAACGTGTCGTAATCCAAAACATTCGCATAGAAATGTATTTTCCTTTGCTTATTTCTTCTATATGGCACAATAGTGACTTCTTAAGGTTTGACAAGTGCAGTGCATCCAAACACATTTGTTTTCTATAACATAATATTACTAAATCCTGTGAATTACTTTCACAAAATCTTTTCACGTTCCCCTCTGGCTCCATCACAGGTAAGGAGTCCTACTCTTCAGGCTATTCTGATGCTTCATATCTACAAGGTAACCTGCACTATTTGCTGTTTTTCATGCTAGAGGCTACGCACACAAAGACCAGGATTGACAAGTTTGTTGCCAGTGGAGCTGTATGTACACAATCAGGCAATTCTGAATGAGTGTGGTTACATGCATTTTGAATGCTTAAGATACAGCAGGCCAAAAAAACTCTCTATCACTCAACAGGCAATATGAATCTATGAAAAGTGTCAAACTGACAATATTCCACGAAGCTAAATGGCCTACACAGAGATGACCCACATCTTCAAGGGGCAACTTCTTCTGTCATAAAATTAACTGCACTATGAATGTCGGGAGGAAAATACTCACACTGAGATGTTACATACACTTGAGCCTTTATATTAACATCTATAGGATGAGCCTGTGTTTAAGCAACTACTACTGAAAGACTTTACAATGCATAGCAAAACAGTGGTACAGTACTACTGTGGTTCCTCATGGAAATGATGCACTATGTAATCATATTCTCATATTCTTAGAATTAACTTAAAATTGCGTTTGTCCATAAAGTCCCATCTGTGCTCCCCACTTAAGGAATTATTCCAAACTAAATCAGTATCAACCACTCAGCCCCTGTAGTGTGAAAAAAGTGGCTGTAAAAAGTTTGTAGCCTGCTCCTTCACAGAGAACAGAACCCTAATGAAAATGTTTCAGGTAGTTGCAGAAGCTATGACTGCAAATTTGCAGCTGATCTCATTTGCATATCAGACTTGGTAAATCAGATGCACAGCTGAAGTATGTGGACTAAGCTAATTCCTGCCTTAAGGCACTTTTCTAAATTGTCTGCTTTTACAAATCAAATGCCAAGTGCAAGCCCGTTTTTTTTTCTGCACACACAGAGCAACACAGTGATAAAGCTAAGAAAGTTGTACAGTGAACTATGAAGAAGGTAAGTCAAAAAGAAGTAAGAAGAAAAAAAAATCACATAATATTTAAGAATTACTGTGAAATGAGTACATACAAGGAAATAAATGCAAAACTTGACATATATTGACTTGATATATCAAAGTCCAAGGCACTCAGTGTATATTCTGTACCTTTTTTCTCCATCTGTTCCTACTACTGTGACTTTGGGATAGTTCCAACTTTACTTTATTTCAATAGAACACCATTGTCTTACCACAGATGAATAAAGTATCTGATTGGTATACAGACAAAGAAGCAGAATCCACAGGTTGTATTGATTGCTCTGTTTGGGAAATTGGAGCCGATAAACCTGAAATCCATTCTTTTCACCAGATATCTCTACACCAGAACAAAATAGTACAAATATCACAGCACAAACCAATTTCTGTCAAAAAAAACATTTCTCACACAGTATTAAAGCCAGGCAAGTAGGTAAATCAGTCTTTTTTCCCCCTTGCGTATTATTGTTTGGGAGCAAGGGGCCAATTCTGCAACACTCTCATACTGGCTAGGACATACTCACCCCATCTTCATCGCCCTTGCCCTTTACATCATATCTGGTTTATCTGATATTCAGAATAGTTTGAGGCTTGTTTTCCAGCCTTAGACAGAGCCATAGCTGCCATTTTTTGCACAAAATGAACAACAATGCCCATGAAAATGATCTGATCTGACTGTTTTACTGTGCTTACATTAAGCATTTTCACATTACTGAATACTGTTTTATGTTATGTAAATCATCAGACACACATAGGAACAAATGCCTCTGCCAAGAAAAGCCTTTAAAGTATCTCAGATCTTGTCTTCACAAACTACAATAATACCTGCGAGTTACTGATCATCATCGTCATCAAATATAATTCATTTCATTATGGGACAACAAATGATCATAACTTTGTGAATTGAAACCGAATACTCATTAGTGTTCAGGCAAAACATCAACCCTCACTACCCCTAAACAGGATTGGAGAAACCAAAATTGGAGTGGAGAAACATTTTCAATTTATTCTATTTTTTTTTTTCTGTTTCAGAAATACAAAAAGAAAACTGCATTCTTACCAGGCGTCTTCTTTCTTCCTCAACGGTGTTCAACAGCTGAGAGAACTCTTTGAAAGACTGGGCTGAAATACAAAGAAAGATCATTTCTACAATCCATCCACATTAAAGGCAAGATACTGAATATTTGGTCAATAACAACGTGTGTGATACATCATGCACAATATGTTTACCACTGAGCAAGCACGTGGTGAACTACTGTGTTGTTGCATTCAGATGATTAAAAAAGATATTTTAAAAAACATGGTGGCTCAGTCATTAAACATCAGATGTTCCTGGCACCCCACAAGCACTGTAGTAGGGTGCTAAAATGTTTATTTGCACTGCGGCTTCAGAGATTTCAGCGCAGCACATTTTAGAACCTAATAAAATCATGCAGCTGTCCAATTTAAAACCAAGACTAGCAGTAAAAAACAATGCTTTAATTGAATGGAACCCACTGATTGCTTCCTTTTATTCTCTTCCCCCGCTAGACTTTATATACTGTCACAATGTAGGGAAGACTGATGTGGTAGAGATATGTTCATACCATCTGGGCTATACTTCAGTAGCTTATATTACACTCTGCAGGGCCAGATGAATTCAGCATACAGTACATCGAACCTTATCTGCCAGAAAACTGTGCCTTGATAGCTTCACAGCTTCATTAAATGGAGGGCCAGATACAGTGTGGCCTCTGTTGGTCAGCCCCTGTGTCACCCTGTGTCCAGCCATTTAGCAGCGGTCGAGCAGCTCTGCTTGCCAACACAGTAACATCATTATCGGCCACGACGGCCTGGCATGGGGACCCATGCATCATCTCAGACACTTTGTTCCATTTACACACCAAAGCTTTTAAAGACCAGGGAGCAATGATTTTGTGCCAGTGATCGTGCAGGCAGGCTGGCCGCCTATTAACGCCACCAGCTCCTTTATCAACAGCGCAAACCTCTCAGGGGGTAAAGGGCACAGCTGGAGCCGTTGATGGGACAAGATTAGACTCCAAAGAAAGGAAATGGGAGTCAAAGTGAGGTTACAGCTTGCATATCATTCACTGGTAAATGGAAGAAAGGCAATAGACGTGATGAATCACTGAATGAAATAAAATTTAGTACCTCAAGAATGGATGAATATCAATGATGAGCTTATACGAAAACTTTCATCGTAAATTTTTTCTGCATACTATAAGAAGATTTATTTATTTACATCATTTTTACGGGCTTAAATGTTGCCTTCCCACTCGATACTTAACTTTTGTCAAGATCTGAGCTCATCTCAGAACACTCTGAACAGTTCTCGGAGACTACAGGGTTGACCTTCTGAGAAAAGCGATTGTAGGTTTTCTAAAAATTTAAATTTCTATAGCCACATCAATCTTTTGGCCCCATTGATTCCTAGATAACTGCCGTGGAATGTGAATGTCACTGCAGGAAGTCATAGAGTGAAATCAATAAAAGGTCAGGTGAACCTGTCTGGCAGCACATACAGGATCCCGATCTTATGTCGGGAAGTTGGGAGCATCAAAGTGAACTATACCAATACTGCATCAAGATCATGGCTGGCATTCACACAAGGGTCTAGCTATGTCAGTCAGAAAACTCAGTTTCATTGATGACTAGATTGATTTCAAGAGGCTGTTTCATTTTTTTTCCTAAAATAGTAATCATGGCCTTTTCTCTCAGAGATGGTGAAAGAACACAGAGGTGTAGCTTAGAGTGTGAGGAAATATCATTTCAGTTCTTTAAGAAGATTCTGAAACTCAATTCCTACACGCAAAATAAAACATTTAGTCAAGTATTACACAGTGTTAACTTATTTCACATTTTCAATTTTATTATGTTATTTGTGCCCATGCTGCATCCACAGCAGTCTTGATTAGGAGCCTCCCTAGTGAATTTACCATTGTCTGCACACAGTCAACAAAATGTTTCCAAACAGATGCCATGGGCACAGCCAAACCACTGGCTTCTATTGTGCCAGTGACTTGCGCTGTAAATACTGTGCAGGTCCAGCTACATAACAGGTGGGGAGCTAAAATATCCATTGTTCAATCTGAGATCAACACAATTCTTGATTGAAAGCTGGGGAAGGGGCGCATTGCCTCAAATTAAAGCACACTTGATTCTAACAAGGCTTGGATTCGGGTGTGGATTTTTCCAATAATCATAACTGGTCTCCTCCACTCCTGTCCATCATACAGCCGCTGCAGCTTTGTTAGAAAAAAAGGGAAAAAGGACTATTCATTACGCATTCAGATGAACATTACAGCCTCATGTAGAGGAGGTCGATATCCAGTCTAGCCCTCACAGATGGACAGTAATTCAGCAGTCTCCAGCTCCACACAGCGAAGGACTCAAGCTGGGTATAATGAGCAGTGCAAAAAAAAAAAAAGAAGAAGAAGAAGAGGAAGAAGAGGCCAGACTGGGAGTCCTGCCCATTAGAGCCAGAGAGACCCTCTGCACAGCTGCTTTCATAATCCTGTTGGAGGCTAGGAGGTTTGCACCTCCATTAATCTCTGACACTGATCACAATTAGTCCCTTTGATCCCTTATAGGCTTGAAAAGATACAGAGGAAGCATCATAAGCAAATCAATAGCATTAATTATACATGCATCACAGACAACTTTAAGATCTATACTCAAAGCCAAATCCCATTCCGAGAATTTGCAGACTATGCTTAATTTTGTCTGAAAACAGCTCCCAAAGACTCTGATAAAGCGTTTCCCCTTTCTATTACCTACTTTCTCTGATGTAAAATTGCTCAAATGTGATAATATCATATTTGGAGCAATTGGTCCTTAACCACAGGGCATTAGCTCCTCTGTTACATGTAAGAACTACTGTGTTCAAGTAGCCCCCCACCCCCCAAAAAAAAGATCTTATGGAAATGTCAGAAAAGGTCCTGATTAAGGTGAGGAATTTGACTAATTGTGGAGACTAGAGAGGAAAGTTCATGACAGACTGAAAAGAGAGAGAGAGATCTGCCCTCATGGGCCTCACCAAACTGAACTTACCAATGTTCACCTCGTCATCGGTCTCTGCATCACCAATGCACTCAAACTGGAACTCCTGCAGGGACTGGGAGAACTTCTGTACGGCAGCAGAAAGATCTAGAAAACAGGAGGGTCTGAGAATCAGAATAAAGCACTGCACAAATGAATCAGACATTAAAGACACATGGGTAATGTGCTACATATGTGCAGTAGACAGCTAACTCAATGAAACCTCCTTTGCTATCCATGAACAACTTATTGTAAATTTCATGGAGATGGATGTCAGCTATGTAATTATTCAGAGGTTATAGGGTTTTACCAGTATACTGAAGTAGAGCTGGCATCACAAAACATCCTTTCAATTATTGACAAGTTGGCAGCAGTGTAATTAGAAAGAGAAAGTAGAAAATCCAAGCTCATTATTACATCCTATTAGCACAGTTAATCATTTTCACCAGGGTATGTGTAGATTTCGATCATTCCTCCTGATGTGGAAAAAGCAGTACTTTTGGTATATTTACACACACAAGCACAGCAGTTCTAGTGTTAAGTTTGCTATTTGTTATATTAACAACTATAGCAACAAAACAGTGGAGCTTAAAAAGACTATTGTCTGACAGCTTGTGGGAGCAGAAGAGCAAAGAGAATGCGTTTTTATGATTTGCTGAATGTCCAATTCCATGCCCACTGACATTCATACAATAGCAGGTCCATGAGTGACTGCAATATCTGCTATAGTTACTTTATCACTTGTCCATTGATCATAATGCTCAGTTCTGTCCAGAAAAATTAAGCCCAGCTGAGTCGCCTAACCTTTGTGTCAAAAATGATATAGTATAGATAGTGAGTAAACTTTCTTAGAAAAATTCCACATTTGGACACTCTCACACTGCTAGATATAAATTTATGCTGTTTACTGCATTCCACGAGTTTAGTTGTGATAAAGTGCCGTCCTAGTATTTTTCAGTGACATTTGACAACCTCCAGAGAAAAGGCTTTAGCCTTTTCTAGTCCATAAGCTTCCAGCTGAGAAAAAAGTGAGTCCTGTCTTTCATTCCAATATTCACCAGTGATGTGATGTTTTTCCAGTTTCCAGTAAATTTATATTTTACTGTTCATTTCTTATGACTTTAAAGAATGAGTTTAAAAATAGAACATACTATGACTATGACCTAGCTATGCGTTACATATATTTCAGTTCTGATAAGGAGAATTTTTTTCCGACATGCTGAATGGCTCTAAATACTACAGTACACATGGGCTTCAGAAATCATTGCTTTGGAGAAGAAGCCAGCTGAAGGTGTGAATTAGTCCAAGAATATTCACCGAGTTTCAATGCAGTAATCAGGAACAAATCACGGCACCATGGCTGCTACTGATCTAAATATGATTCAAAATGAGAAAGAATCGATTCAAGCTGCTGAATGTATATAACTAGTGTTCTACGAAACTCCACATCTGCTTTCATCCTGCTATTAGAGCCACACGCAGCAGCGCTGTAAGCTTGTGTCTGTGTGGCAGAAAGATCTTTGGGAGTGGTAGCTGACTTCTCTCGTAAAGTTTTTCTGTACACAGTCTTACACAGGCTTATCAACGAATTAGCCGAGAGCGATTTCTCATTCTTTGGATGAGTCAACTAGAGCGTTGCATGTCCATTCAAGAATTAGATGTGCTTTAACAGCCTCTCAGCTGATACTGTCTATGGAAAAAACCAGACAAGGTTTTCATTTTCCAAATTTTGCCTGCCTCATCTAAAACCTCCCACTTTATTTCTCAACAACAATCATGACCTGTATTTACCTTAAGTTAAAAATTACAGTTAGTTAATGTGATAAAAATGTTTCATATTTAATAATGTGCTGGTACTCAGTTTTTTGTTGATTAATGTGCTTTTAATTGCAATTTGTAATGTAATTTGTAATTTTTTTGTAGTGCTAACTGTCTTAATGTGAACATTCAACAGACGTTTATGTGGAGCATCAAAAGCTTAAACTCCCCAATTAGGCAACATCAAGGCAAAACTGCTGAACTGAACTGCTCAACAACTGATTTTTAAGGGTTCAGACATTTTTTCCTCTCTGAAATAAGAGCATGCATAAACTCAACCAAATCACTCTGTATTTTGAGGCAACAAAAGGCTGATTCCCTTTTTAATTTATTGAATAAATTTGTATAATAGCATGGATTCTGGGTTATGCTGGGGAAAATAATTTCTAACAACTACTGTACAAGCCCAGACAAAAATAAACACTAGTTAACGCAACTAAAATCTGGACTGTATCTTTAATATGACCAATAAATGCATGAGATGTGCTGTGTAAAAGATGTATGCACGCAGAATCTAATGATCTGCATGCTAGAAATCAGGCACAAGTGGAGAGAGGAACTGATTGCAGTCAGATTCACGAGAAATTCAAACACGCTGGGTAGAAAATCAATTCAGCCGCATTTTAAGGCAAGGGGCAAATTAACTGCAGTGCTGACCAAGTGCATGAACCACTGGTAATTTTATTTAATTTTTTATTATGCAACTGATTTCAATGTGTTTCATACCTCAGTTACATTAAGGTTAGTGTGTGGGTCTGCTGTGTACATTCTTGCTGAGGTGAAAGTAACCTGTGTTTACAAGTACTTTAAAGAGTGGGATGAAGCTTCAGCATGTAATGGAGGTTTCTAACACTCCATAATTGCACAGAATTTATAATTAAAGGCAAAACAAGATGGAGATTCTAAAATACTCTGACATTTTAGTTGTCAGCCCACACAGTTTGAAATGTACACATTTTTCTCATATCCACTGTTGACAAGGACACACTAATTGCTTCTCTCATTTCTTCTCGCATCAACAGTCATGTCTTTACTTCAAACAATTGTGAACGTAAAAGACTCTTGCCTTGACAGTAAGAAAATGCACACAGTAATACAGTATATATACTGTAGACACTCAAACCCATTACTTCTAAAGGTTGTGGGGTTTGGCTTGCAGTTTGTAACTTTGCATGCAAGTTAGAAAATTACTAACCTTTGGATTTCTACTGTGTGCTATAACTTGATAATCCTATGTAATGTCCATTATGAACTGTAATCTTTGACAGTTCATAATGGACACTGGGTTGAGAAATGTACAGCTCCTACTCTAACTACAACAGTTTATCTAACAGACAACAAACAGCCTTAAAAGCTCACAAAAATCAATTCTCTCATCTCCACAGGAACATAAATTGCTCGGAAAGCCTGATAAAAAAAAAAAAGAATCATATGATATTTGCTGGTCATTATCTTTTTCTATACCTTATAACCAGCATTGTTATATTGTACTTCATTGTATTTTAGTTATTGGACGAACAGAATAAAAAGACTTAAAACTCAGTGAGACCACAGACTGAAAGGCTCTTACAGACATCTACACTGTCGTGAATGAGTGTATCTGACCACTTGCAAATGTTGCTGAGGCTGAGCGTTGTGCCAGTGATGTGTTCATATCATTCCTGCTTTGACTCTAAAGCTGCTGATTTAAGATCAATACCTAGCTGAAGCTGTCTGGATATGCTCGCAGGACCATCAATAATGGATGATCTTTTAGCCCTGACACTGAGACATTGCCCCAACGTAACAACTGTTTTCAACTGTTGTCAACTGTTTTCTTACAGCCACCAAAAACCAAGCAAATGAATACACCTATCAGAAAGAACACAAAATTAAAATGTTGACCACAGAAGGACATGCTAAAAACATTATTGGAATAAACCATATTTTTAATTTTAACATCTCTACAAAATGTCAATTTCAGTCATTTTACCTGATACACATTCTAGGATGCCACAGCCACAGGGTAGGCAAATGTGTAAAACACTTTCCTAGTATGTGTGTAAGTTATTTGTTTTCTAACTTAGATAAATAATGATTATTTTAGCATGTACCATTAGCATTTCACAGCTACAGCTCCCATTAGGTTTAAACAGCACTTCTGTGTCAAGGACTCAGGGGAGATGTGGTTGACACAGCAGCTGGAGCAGAAGGTAGCTCGAAAGTGCAGCTGCATCCTGCACATGCACCTATGCATTTTGCTGACTATAAATTATTATTATTATTATTATCATTATTACTGCTGCTTTTTGTGGATTATTTTGTTTCAAAATACATTTATTTATATTTTCATAAATACAAATGGGAGGAGTGACTGGGAAAAAGGACCTCTTGAACCTGTACACACACCTGTATATAGTAATAAGCTAAGAGTTGTGTTTGCTACAGAGGATTAAAATGCTAACTTACTTTTGCATCGTCACTCTAGATGAACGCACATTAGTGCATTAATTAAGCACAGTGTATGATTTCAGTCACAGCAGAGATTAAGGAAATAGATTGCCCAAATGATGAGGCTCGCTACTACTAACATCCTCCTGCAGCTATACCTCATATGTGACCATATGCATGAATAAATATTTATCATATTTTAATTAGGGCAATGTTGAAGAAAGACCTGCAACAGCAATTTTGTTTATTTTCTATTTGTATGCATTATTTCCTAGGTTTGTGAATAGCAACACATGATTTTAGCCCATTAGGGGGAACTGCAGAAAATATTGCTTAACCAGTTACAAAGAAACCGCCTCACTTAAAGTGATCACCAGGCTGAGAAACAAGATAAATGGAAAGAGAATAAGTGTAAAGGAAGATAAATGAGCAGCTTAATTTTTTTAACCTTAGGTAAGCAGCATAATCAGTGTAACACATTCCAGGTTGTACGTCTGCAGGTCTTGGTGGAAACACAGCAGAGAAAGACCCTCTGCTTTCAAGGTGTTTATCAGTTTAAATGTCAGTGCTTACTGTTGGCCTTCTGCAACTAAATATTTAGGTCTACTAATGAATTACGTTTTTGTTTATCAGCTTTTTAATTTAGCAAAGGTGACGTGTAGCTTCCAAAGCTGAAAATTTAATTTGTAGGGCCAATTATTTAGGAGTTTGGCAATGACACAGTGTTGCTTGACCATGTTGTAACCAAATCGAATTATAGCACACTGAATGGCTGAGCAAGGCAGCAGATTAAACCACAAATTTAAAAAAACACAAATCTGGTATTTTGTGCCAACAAACATACTGTCCTATTTATAGTGACATTTACTAGGATTAGGGGTACTTCAGTTTTCATGTTTATGGTGCTCTGTGCAGACTTATGTCATTGCTAACCATATTACCATGATTAGAGAAAATCACACATCACAGGTGTTACTGATGTAACACAGAGACGTAGAGCAGCAGGCCAGATTAGCTTCTATTCAAGAAGAGAGGAGTGAAATAAGCAATATATGACAGAAAGGAAGAGGCACCTTTGTTGTGTGTATAGGAAGTACAGACAGTTGATAAATTAACCTGAATAAATGAGTGGAGAAACATTACAAATGTAGATGCCTTCACACAGGTTCACTGCATGGTATAATTAAGTAATTAAAATTCAATCATGCTCTGTGGTATGTATAAAAATGCTGAGTAGGCCCAAGTTATTGTGATTTTGTTTCAAGATGGCAAAAGGAAGAGATCGAAGTGACTTTGAAAGAAGGTTCGTTGTTGGGTCACGGATGAAGTGACATCTGCATCTGGATGCATGTGAAAGACATCAGTAGAAATGGTTGGAAATTGTGGTCAACAGTTCACATTTGATGACCATGATGTTCGTGCATTAGTGCAATATGTAAGGAAAAACAGAAGACCAACGACAATTACACAGTGAGGGACATTATGGTAGAGCTGCAGTGCATAAACCCCTCATCACAAAGATGAATGAATGAATGAGTGCACATTTGAGAGTTCAGTGGTGCAAAAACCAGAGACACTGGTCTACAGAGATGTGGGAAAAACTGATATGGTCAGATGAGTCATCCTTCGCCACATTCTCGTCAAATGGGAGAGTGGGTGTTCGAGAACAGTACAGTCCTGAATGCTGAAACATTTAGCTCAACATTAAACATAAGCTAAACAATCCAACAAAGTAGGCCTATACACACAAATCCTTACCAAAAGAATAATTCTGAATCATCATCAGCCTAATAAGTGATTAATAGCACCTGTACACACAGCTTTGTCCTAGATCTCCCTCAGACCAATTTAACTGAAACAGGAGCAGTCTGTTGCATTTCCACATGCACATCATGTGAACACTGGACTTGTTACAGCTATACAGTATATGTTATCACAACAAAAAGAAGTAACAATAACAAACTAACATTTACAATCAATAACATCTTCCTTATGTTTCTTTATTCTGTGTCATTCTGTTCATTCATAAACCAATAGCCACCTTGGGCTTGTATACCTCTGACCAGGGATGGGATGTCAGGTGTGATGCCAGTGACAGCCAGCCTGAAGTCCTGGCTGACAACCCTTGCAACTGTGTGTTTGGCCAGTCTGGGTGCAACAGTGTATTCTTTCACAATACAAAACTTTGCATCCGTTCACCTGGAAATATTTATTTGACACTGCATTGGCTTGAGGGTGAGCAAGGTCATCTTCACAGCAGAGGTATTCCAAGTTCTTGGGGCTGGAAATGTAGTGGTCCATCACCCACAATTCCTTTGATAAGCACTCCTCAACATCGGCAAAACAGGACTTAATTTCTGGCCAAAACATGTTCATGTGGCGGATAAACGCAGTGCATAACAACAGTTTCATCAGCAGTGGAACTTGTTGTTGCTACCCTTTAGACATTTTTCCCACTCTGTACTCCAGTTTGAGCACAAAGGCTTTGAGAGCATCTTTGTACCGCATGACATTTGATTCAGGACCCTGTGAAACATGTCAGCTGTTTATGTCATGCACCAAAACATGCATCTTGCAAGAATTTCTTTATTTACTCCTGCTGTTCCACAAGCACTTGTTCACATGACAACCAGCATATGTAGCAGCAGTGTTTGATGCACTTCACCCTCACACAGTTGTGCAAACAGTCTCTTGTTAGAAGGGCGAGCCATAATTAAGTTTACAACTTTAACAACAGTTGCTTTGGTGTTACTAAGGTCTTTGGAAAGTTTTTCACTGGTCAGTCCTGGGCGATGTAGCATGCAGTGGAAAACTGTGCAGCCCAGGACTTTTTCCTTCAATTATGTTAAATCCCTTTGCCCATCAGCGCTGCAGCCCCATCAGTGCGGCATGCAATGAGATTCTCATAGACTCACAGACTGTTGATGAGTGATGAAACCACAGCCATAAAAATATCTTGGCTTGCTGTCATTGTGTCTAGATTGGTAGACATAAGAATGTCTTGTTTTAAGTCATCACTGTCAGTGTACTGCACATAAATGATGAGCTCAGATTCATCTGACACTGCTGTTGTTTCATCCAACTGAATGGTACATTCAAGCTGAAGGGAACATTCCTAAACCTCTTGTGCATCTGGTTTTGACAATCTCCAGCCACTTTATCAATTCTCTCTTTGACAGCGTTGTCAGAGAGTGAGGCGTTTTTCACTTTATCCACCACCTGTGGGCCACAAAGCTTCTCTTTTCAGTCTTGGCGATTAATAGCAAACACTCAAATGACACCTCTGTGGCTCTGTGTAAATCACTGCCGCTCTTTCAAATGTTTTTCTGACGTTTGTGGATCTTTTTGATAGCACCAACGGTTTTTTACTCTCAAAAAAATTGTTGACCTCCAACAATAGTCTCCTTTTTTGTCCTCCTTGGTTTTGTTTCCTAGTGCTGTTTCATTTTGCTTGGCTTCACGCTGTCATTATTTAGCTCCTCGCCACATATGACACATTCTGGCCGAGTCTAGTTCTTCCGCAAAACCAAAGTTAAGGTAACTCTTGAGATACAGCCCTACTTTCTTTTTTTTTTGATACAGTTTCTCAGACATTTTGTTTCCTTCATACAATAGTGATTTTTTGACTGCAGGAAAAACAAGAACGAGTCTCGCTGTGTGGGGGGTGGAGGACCCCAGGTTGGGAACCATGGTGTTAGACAGAGCTCTCCACCACCATCATCACAACACCAGCTGAGGGTGTCTTTTGGAAGAAAGGTGTTCCATCCCTCCAGTAGAGCCCCAGGGACTTGTAGAATCAATGCCAAGGTGTGTTGAAGCTGTTCTGGTGGCTTAACACCTCACTACAACACTTTAGTTTTGTTTTTTCCTTTAATTTGTCACCTGTCTGTAGATACTTCATGGTTCTCCAGATAATTCATCTTACTCCTTTCCATCTCCTCTGACAGAAGCATGAATTTGGTGCATTCCACTTTGAGAATGTGCGATGAAAAAGAGCTGTGCCGTTCAGGGGAGTAATAAAAGGAACGAAGCGTAACTTTGATAAGGTCTGCATCTGGAGAATATCTTATTTACTACATGGAGTGTGACACTGAAATAAGAAAAGAAAGAGCTACTGCGTTCCAGCACAAGGAAAAGGAGAAGCAAACAGTTTTATCTCACCCTGCATGCAACTTTCCTAACACAGTATTTGACCTGCAGTAATGACTCTTCACACAGCAGGTATGCACAAAGGGGCAGGAGAGAGAACAAAAGCTATGGTGTACCATCCTCCTGTGCAGGTTTTAATCAAAGAGCAGAGCTCTGACCACCCAGCCAAGACATGACTGGGTGGAGCGGTTTCTCCAGTTAGTGACCAGTGTGTGAGATGTGAAAGAGGACAGCAGAGCCCCCTGGGTACTCCCTTTATCTTGTCTCCAGGGCAACCACATACTACAAAATTCCATCTGCTGACACCCCTGACAAAAGACAAACAACACTGCAGGAAAGTCTGCAGTTTTCCTGCAAAATACTGAAGTGCATGCTGACTTCAGTAGCTATTAGGATGTGAATTATTTATTTTAGGACATGCATAACTTAGATTTTCACAGTTTTGGAGCTTTGACTTCCACGATTAACATGTAGCTCTGAGGTTCTATGTAACATTTGTGCAGCATATCTATATGTATCTGTGTCATACAGAAAAATATTGCAAAATATTGTATTTATATATGTATGTACATACAATAGGCTCCAAAAGCCTGAAACTGCTTTCCCATTCACTTGAATGGGAATTAAATGGTATTGAAAAATACCATTATACCTAATATGGCAGAACATTACCCAGCCATAACCATATAATCATAATGGAGTATGTTACTTTATGCCTGTGTTTTTACTCTTTTTCTTTTTTTTGCTCAAGTACAACATTGAATATTAGAACCTCAGTATCTCAGAAATGCACTACAAATACAAATGTGGGTTATACTAAGATAAATTCCAATTCCAATATTCCAATTAGCAGCATTTTTCTCTTAATTGCTTGATGTTTCAATGTAATGTGAGAAAAAAAAGCCTCCAAGTACACTGAAGCATTTGTATCTAAATTGCAAGGGCATTGGTCACAAGCGGAGCAGAAATAAAGCCAGAAATAAACCAATCTTAATCTAACAAACAAAACAAAAAACTAAAACAAAAAACAGACAAAAAAAAACTATTCACTAAGATTTTACTTCACTTTGTGTCACCCCCCTTACAGAGAGAAATGTGTAGCTGCAAGCTCATAAAACATATAAAGAAAGCATGTAAAAAATGTCCTGACACGTGACTCACACATGCTGAGGCATGTCAGGACATCAGTCTACTGCACTTCCAGCACTCTGTGTTTTGTGACGGACATCCTCATCACAATGCTAATTACTAAGCAGCATCCTCTCTCTCCTCTGAGTAGTCTCAGGGGTTCTAATGAAGTGCTTTAACACAAATTAGTGCAGAAAGGCTTTTAAAACCTGAAGTCACAGGCATAAATGTGTTCCATTAAAAAGCAACAATCCTCACAGTAAAGAATTCATCTTCGGCTTTTGTTAAATAGCTACATGTTTACACTTCCCTCCAAATGACTCAGAAAGCACTCAAGGTATTTTCTGTTTAGCATTTACAAGGCACATTACCAGCCTTTACTATAAATCTTTGTCTTTTATCGAGGCAAACAAACAAAAACAAAAGCATCCTGCAACAACGCACTTCTTTTGTCGAGACAGCACACTGCCTGCCTGTACATCAATATTGTGGGGTGAAGCACCATAGCTACTTTATCTTGTGAGCGAGACGCTGCTGATTTCAGATGAGAAGGTCTTCAAAGGGGAATGCTTCTATGCACCCAGCTTAACGAGAGATGAGGAGATCTCTTTGATGCAACAGTAGGGTGCATTGTGCCACTTTGATTCCATTTGGAGGGATTGTAACGGGGGAGCAGCCCCTTCAGGTAAGGCCTCGTCCACCTGCTTACTATTACGTTCGCCTGTCAATCGCCCGGCAGGGGAGGGAATGTGGCTGTGTGAGGAGAGCCAACCAGACAGGCCCTCGCACTCCCGGAGCATACTGAACATTTCCCACCACCAGCAGTTGCCTGAAACAAAGCCTTATCTAATAACTCCACACTCACTTTTGTAGTATCAGGCAGTAACTCTAAGTGGCAGTTGGTCAACCTGAGAACTAATTCTCAGGCGAAAGAGAGGTCTTAAGGCTGAATAAAACATGAACGGAACAGACTACAACACGTACAGTAGTCTCTGGGGTGCAGTGATACAGCCTATACAATGCACTTTACAATTAAAACTCTGTTGGTGATGCCTTGTGATGTGATTAAACAGTTTTCCCACCACTTCTCCCTATTCCCAAAGCAAGAAAGCAAGTTTGGCGTGGTGTAACTACATGTTAGGGACAATCCAACTATGTCTCTGGTATTTTGATGGATTAAACATCTATAATAACTTTCTAACTAATCTGCTATATGCATGTGGACTACAGGTTAATTGCTTAAATCACCTGATGAAAATAAATTGTATGAATGCACGGGTCACTGATGAAAAGAAAATGACAGGGAGAATATACTGTTAATACCCACCTACTCCTACTGAATACACGTCTGCATTGTTTTCAGCTATCTAACTTGTTAAAAACAATTGACGAAAGGGAAGATGCTGACACTCTTTCATATGAGGCTGATGAAATGCTACAGCCTATTCTTTAGCTCTAAAGAAAAAAGATCAGAGTTATTAGCCCCGCAATTGAGCTGGAATGAAAAAAGCCAGCCAGGCCAGCCTCCTCCATTTATCACCAAGTCTGCAGCCTTTAGACCGAGTTGAGAGATTTTCGCTCAGAAGGCACAAAGACAACACATCTGAGACAAGTTCTGACAGAGACAAACCTCCCCTTGAAAGAAAAAGCACTCAAAAAAAAATAAGCAGGACTTCACATATGTTGCCACCGGACCTTTCACAAATACAATTTTCCAAAAGATCTGTTTTGTGAGAAGCCGACTTGCTCTTATCAAGCCAAGTACAATTAGCCAAGAAAACGCTTCCAAGTTAGACAAAAAACAAGAGGTGTTCAGAACTAATTTAAAACCCCCATTGTCCAAACACTGCCTGATGAAACTTGGCAACCCACAGGGCTAGGTGCTGGAGACTTTCTAATGTGTCATCCAAAGTCTGAGTTTAGCATCAGCGTAGGTAGGCTGGGTTGACATGCAAATTCGCCATCTTTTGCTTCATCACAGGAATGTATAACATAACTGTTATGTTTACCAGCCAAGTCTGCATGTGTTGTTTTTAATAGGTAACCCCCACAAATGATGTGTTTACCAAACAAAATTACTGCAAGACAATGGGACTCAGGCACAGTGATTTCATCTTAATATATAGTAGCATTACATTTTGGGAGACATAGCACTTAGCTTAACAGTCTTTGCTCTCATCACACCGTTAATTATGGTGACTTTCAATAACCTGGACAACACTGTATTTCATCTACAAAAAAAAAGACATTAACATATACTAAATAATGCAACGATAAACATGTCCAGCTGAAGAGAATGAGTTTGTTTTTAATGTTGTGGAGGAGAAACACAAAACATCACCTCATCCTTTTCAGTCTGAGGAAGCAACAAAAGCACCATGCGTGCAATGTCATGCGACTGTAAGCATGAGAATGGTGTGCTCGGTGTGACAATCACTTTGACTGACAGAGTAACAACAGAGTACTTCAGAACAGACCTCAATCTGGAGTCTAACACATTTCCCTGCACAGTCTGAGGGGAAGCAGCTTTTAGGAATACAACGTGTAATCCTTTTATCAAAATCTGTCCACAAAACAGCCGAGCCCCTCGCAGTGCTGCATGAGCTGTGCTTACCGCTTCGCTCAGCTTTATTGCTAAACAAGTCACATAATTTACTCCCATATTTCATTTCCATTACATGAGTTCAAATTTATCAAAGTAGTCAAAGCAGCAGCAATACATTATAAATGGTATAATCCTGCAACACACAGACTGCTTTACAGCCACAGTCCGACAGACACAGACAGAAAACACACACACACACACCCACACACTGAAGCAGAATGATGTCAGGCCAAATGCTATCTGAGAGAGGATGGGGGATGGTTATACAAGCATGTTTACAGGACATTTCCTGTGGCTGAGCCTTGGGAGCATCATCTGTCCTCAGACAAACAAATACTTAGAGTTCCCAAAGCTGAAAGCTATTGTGAAATCACTTTTAACAAAAAGTCTACACGTCATGTCCCCCTTTAATAAAATAACTGTCACTGATTACAGCTATATTAAGTTACATAAGTACCTCAGAATTAAGCAGGCATAGTCAGAACAAGTAAAGATGCTGTTTACAGACTTGCTAAATACTGTAGTTTTTATAATAACAACCCCCAATGCGTGTCAACCATTCATTACAGCATGTATCCCGGGAAGGAAGCATCGCTCTGTAGCTTGTCAACAGGCGTGGGCATGGGGTGGTGGCAGAGAGACACAGTCAGCTAACATAATAATGGGCTGTCTTCTGCTTTAGACCAGAGTTAATCTGACTGCACTTATTAAAGCTTGTGAAAATTAAATACTCAGATTTATTTTTAAAAAATGGTTTTAATAATAACTTTGCATAGAAGTAACTTTAACATGGACAATAGACCCTAACTCTGCAGAAAATTAAACAGCAGATGTTTTCAGGAAGGTCAGTGACGCATTATGTCCTAAAGTACATGCCCCTAACTTCTACCACGAACTGAGAGGAACAAGCAGTTGGCTTGCTGTTTTACAAATTTGTACAAATTATGTGTGAAGGACACCAGCCATCACCCAGAGGCTGCCCGAGCCTGAGCGGGTCTCTGAGGATTCCTTCGCTGCGCCGGGACCAGCTATCGGCCTTTGGTGCAGTGATTTACCATGTTTTTCATGCACATTTATCAATGTCATTAAATTGTGATCCACATTGTGTAAGGTCTACAGCAAATACGTATTATACCACACAATAAGAGTTTGTGGTTCAGTGGTGTCACTTAGAACAGTTTTTAACAATGCTTGATTTTTTTTTTGCCAGTAACTCAGTTTTAAGTGAAATACAGATGGAGCCTTCTGAATGTTGTAAAGCTTGTCGTTTGAATTAAATGACCCAGTGTACAGTAGCCACTCTGAGCACACAAGCTCACATACAAGCCAACTGTTGGCTACAGTCTCAGTGTAAAATGACAAAAGCCAAGGAAACAAGTGGTTGGTGAGCATTTAATGAGCCAAACAGCTCAAATATTTTTCTTGGGAGCTAAACAGTCAATCCGCGGCTAAAAGGCTAATTAATACTGGACTTAGAGTACTTGACAGGTGGTGAGAAAGAGGACTGTAAATGCCCACATAAACAATAATACATGATGAGGTAATCTGATAAATAAAAATAACCTGCCAGCCAATCAGAAGGAAGCATTTTCTGTGGCAATGGTAGTAATGTAAGTAATCAAAGCCCTAAAGCCCTAAGCTCTAAAACAACTTGTTAACTTGATAAAACACAGACTGAAAGAAGTGAGTTTTAAGTACCAAGTATCTAGCAAGCTACAGTATGTCTTAACACAGTATTGTGTATTTTTAAGAAATATGTTTAATTGCTTTTTCTGAAGTTGAAAACTAATATCACTCTATCATATGGTAAAAGTAAAGCTGCACCCAGCAGCCAGCAGCGAGATCTACCTACTACAACCTCCAGAGCTCACTAATGAACATCCTACTACCTGGTCTGTCAGCTGGACTGGAATACATCCACGAGCATGAATACATCCATTATAATGGAGAATCTCATAACCATGTTTACACATATAAGAGGCAAGAATATAAAAGACAATAAAAGGACAAAGCTTGTGTTTTATCCAAGCCAAGTCAAGGCTACCTTTATTTATGCTTCATTATTTCAGCATTAAACTATAGAGTCAAAGCTGTCAAATGTAATTACATTTGCCAACATTACATGGTTAATCCTATAAAGAAGTAACAAATAAACAAAGCACTGTTTCAAAACCACACATACCGTCTTTAAACATATGACTGACTTCCCATTCACATCCCATATATACATGAACACAAACTGTACTAAGTGCGGTTTCAGTAATGTGTCCAGTCATTTTACAGGTAATGTATTAACATGAAAGTCAACCTTGGCTCAACAGGCCTCATTCACAGACACACAGCACATTAAGACATAAATTATGGTATATCATTCAGTGTGGAAACATGAGACTATTACCATTAAAAAAAGGGTCCACTGAAGGTCTTTTAGTAATGTCACCACTGATGGCAGGTCATAAAGGGTCATAAACCTCTGTGGCGTCCTCAGTTAAAGACCATCAATAATTTACTTCCGTCTCTTCGCTTCCTGCACTCTCACTCCGCCCCTGACTGAAACTGGGCTTTCCAGTCATAGGACTGACCCACCACAAAGAAAAGACAAATAGAAACCAAAATTCCTTCCAAACAGCTCTTTAGTTAGTTGAGTTGAGTCTTTATGCCCCACACCTGGTGGGGCATAAAGTTTTCCTGTATCAATAACATAATCAAAGGTGATCAAGTGTCTCAATTCACTCGCCAATGTCTTATATGGATAGTACAACCTGGAGCATTAAGGTCTTATTTGGTATTAAACTGTCTGCATCGACCTTTGACATCCTGCTATGAAGTATCCTCACTGCCATGAATAAAACATTTGCCCCCCACCTGTGGTTCCCTGCCCACTGCAGTTTTCCTACAAAAAATGTATGTATAAAATAAATGTAATGTATGTAATAATGTAATGTATTTCAATGTATGAAACAGGTTTAGAAATAGTAATTTTTTTTTTTAACATACAGAGATAAGACATGATGATGATCCAAATACAAAGTGCTGCTCACTGTTGACATCAAATATAGCTGCAACATGGAAACAAGGAACTGAAACAACAGTGTGAAAATATGCTAGTATCTGACTGTAACAAGCCTCAGGATACTATTATGAAAGCACTAACTGGGGGAAATGCACCATAAGAGCAAGTGAGGAAATCCAGCAAAGTCCAAACGTTTCTGACTGGTTCACTCTGTTGTATCCACCCATTATGATTAAAAATCTAACATGTCAGACTGGATCCTGAAGAAATTTTGTGAAATATGAAGCATATCACTGTCTCATTTTTAAAATGACTGATTGGTCAGAGTTACTAAGAAGTGTCATAACTCAAAACAGGCACTTCATGGTTTAAACCCATATAGTTTGATATACACCGAACAGGGCCTGAACATTTCAGGCACAAAAGCACACATACATGAACACACAGTCATATACACATACAGACTAATAATGTGGCACATTCTAATCCTCATAACATGTTCATATTTGATTTTAAAGTCAAAAAGGTTTGATATCGTGCCCTTAACCCCCGTCAAGACGCCCAATCCTAGGTGGTATTTCAACTTCAGTGACTTCACAAGAGCAGCACAGAGCAAAAACACATACTGTACATGTACTGTGTAGGAGTAGTAATAAAAAGAGTGGAAGCATGAAAAGAATTATGCTTTCGCTCACTAAAGGTGATGATGGAATCATGCACGGCTGAATGTGAAAAAAAAAAAATTTTGTTATTATACAATTCACTGCGGTGGCCTTCATATTCCAAGCCAGTTATTTTCCTTAGGCCTATGTTTCTAATCGTTCTCCATTTCACAGACACATTTCTTATGTTAACAGACCAAACTGTCATCCCTACAGGGATACAGCAGAACAGGAAATCCACTTTAATCAGTGTGTTGGAATTTTAGCTTGAAGTTTGAGAGGACAATGACCCCACGACAAAGTGTTGGCATCCTCATCGAGACAGTCACACAACTCTCATTTATGCAGTTATTGAATACAGAGTATAATTTCTCTACTTCTGATAGATGACTTGAAAGCCCTTGAGAGTAAAAGAGTCTTTCATGAATAGAGGTAAGTTAAAGAAAATTCAGAGCCTGCACGAATAGTTTCCCTGTGCCTTGCTGGTGGCCTGTGATTAGATATTAGAGCAGAGGAAAACCATTCAAATCAGTGAAACCGTTTTGACGGTGGTCTTTACTTTAGGCTCTGTTAGACACCCCTGTGCATACAGTGTAGCCAGGGAGGCAGACAAAAAAAGAAAACAAATGTCCGGGAACTAGAACAACCTTGGAATAATGAATTACGTGTTTGTTTGTTTGTTTTTTGTATAGATTCAAGGCTTTTCACCAGCGATATAAATGTTTCCCAGTGGGAGACCACATGCTTATTCAGCTACCGGTGGCTTGAGTTCATGGAGGGACGGGACCACTGAGACGCAAACACAGCAGACTTAAATAAGCCGTAATGAATGCATCCTCTAATTACAAGACGCCTGTGGGTTTCAGGTAACTACACTTACGAACGATGATTTCTGGACCCGTAGGAATGAGAAAGGCCTCGTTGAACTACTTACTCTTGAGCGCAGTGATGAGCATATTCCCGTCCTTGATGAGCTCTTTGATGAATTTATTTGTCCGCTCCAGCTCTATTTCATGGCATTTGAGACGCTCTCTGAAGTCCGGACTGTCCAAGAAGGAATCACTGAACTCCAAAGTGGGGAGTCCCATTGCGGCTCAACGACAAAGTTGCCTTTCAAACTTTCTAAGTCTGCATATAAAAGTTTTTACTTCTCATCACGTAGTTCCGATGTATTACAGCCGTCTCCAACTCTGCCCCCCCTCGCCTCCCCAAAAAAAAGAAAAAAAGGAAAAGTTTTCCTGCTCCGCTTAAGTTCCTCACTTCCGCTTTGATTTTCTCCGCTTTTTTTCGGCTTCTCATCAGACAGAATAGTGGTCGTGTGACTCCTGCTGGTTATTTGAGGATAGTTTATGGCAGTTTATGTAGGCCAACGCTCAGTCCACCTCTGACTAAAAAAGTTAATTCAGGGACTACACTTTATAGATGCATAAAACCTCGGAAATCACAGGGGCCACATGCTCATCACATTAATTATTAATGCATTTAAATAACCGCAGACAATAAAACGTGTACATGTAGGCTGCTATAGGCTTATTTCCACAGTTAACAATTTCACAAAATATTTACTCTGTTAAAGAGACCAGTCTATAGGCTGTTAAACATTGCTCAATGCTCTAATTAAACACTTAAGTTATTGTTTCTATATTAAACTTTTTAATTTGATTTACTCTTATTATTACACCTTCTGAGCAGTGATTCTGCCCCCCATCTTAGATTTTTGGTTAAATTGTGCCAGTGGGCCTACATTTTGAAGTTGTGAACTCACTGTATACTGTGTAGAAATTATGGGTGACAATGCATCATACTGGAATTAGTGAGGATTTGAAGAGAGGGCTCTGAATTAATACCTTGGTAAATGGAAGTAATTAAACTAGAACCTAATTGGAGTCAGAGGAATTTGTCACATTCTCTTCATGCAACAGGGAAGGATAGTGATAATGATGTCAAACTCCAAATGAGTATTTTGGTAGGCACGAAGCAGAGGCGCTGTCACCAAAGGCACTAAGTCTTTTGGATGACTCTTTCTACTTATGGTGCTTTGCAGCATCAGGGGGCTGGGAAGAGGCTTTATCTTTGAGCAAAGTGTAAAAAAACAATCTCCATGGAGAGGCGGATGTTGCAGCCTTGGCTAGAACCAACACACACAAATGAAAATGCATTAATAATTTAATGCTCCACTATCATGAGCAGACCATAAGCTCTGCGAGTGGGGATCAGCTTTTGCTCAGTGCCATTTGGAAGGCAGTCTCGTACCCTTCTTCCCTGATAACTAACTAGCAACCTTTTCCTAATAAGACAGCTGATTTGACTGTAGGTAGCGGTGAGATAAATCATCTGAGACAGATAACCTTCCTGAGCAGCGTCATGTGGCTGCAGCTGAGTTGTTAGTGTGTATTAACATCATATTCCAGCAATGGCCACTAGGCCTATGATCAAACTGCATTTTCACTAAATTAAATTTTTTAAGCGCTTACTGTACTCATGAGTGATATTAAAGTCAGGGTGCTTCATCTGATCAGACAGAAATAATTTAAGCAGTGTGCCAGGTATATTTTCTCAGAACTTTGACAAGCATGTCCTGTTTCACCCTGGAGGACCCCAGTTATGTTATGAATCTGCCAAGGCAAGGGGGCTGAAAATGTTGTATCCTTTGTGTCCTGTAACTGAAGCAGACAGGTCTGTTACTTCAAAATTTTCATTTCCAACTTAGAAATATTATATAATAGGATGGGGACCCTGTCTCAAATCCCAGAAAACAATCCAGAGTTATGACAACAGTGCGTAAGAAGATTTGGATCTGAAGAGCACAACAGATATAGACTACAATGCAGAGGTTCCAGATTTAAGGTCATGCTGGTCCTTAGGTCTGCCTGAAATATCTGCATCCCCTGATGAAATAACCCATCACCATCTTTTAAAACCTCCTGCTGGTTAATGTTTCACCTCTGATTTGACACAGTTTTATCCCATTTCTGACTCTGCGACACACATACCAAAAATTTCTCAGTTGTGGCAGGAGTGAGCTACAGTCAGACAGCTGTGAGGACGTGGAACTGGAACGAAGACTGGCCTCTGGCTGCACCTGAGGAATTAGCAACAGTGGCTGCATCTGTTTTCTTACACATATGCATTTACAGTGATGAAATTTCAAGTCTGGTAATGAAACTGAATAGAAACCCAGAGTGATTCACTGGGAGGTGTAATGCTCATCATGGTCACCACTAAAATCACGTTAAACCTACATGTGACAAAGCTGGCCAGAGAGCCCAGTTTGCCTGGGGATATGTAATTATTGCAGTCATAATAATGCCCTTGGTTCAGCAATGGTTGAGTGAACAGGTAATTCTCTGAAAATAAAGCTAAATATGCAGTGCATTCCAGCTGTATGCTGCTTTTGCAATAATTATGCAGAAAAGTAGTCTAAAATATTGCTTCAACAACACACCAGTAGAGACTTGTGGAACAGTGGTTAGCTGTATGAAGCATGGCTAATTGCAATCTAAAATAACTGCCTGTAGAGTCTTTGAGGGAAATTTGGTTTAATTAAGATGATACTCAACAGAGAACTGGGTCCCTTTACTCCTTTCTCATAAAGGCGTTTGCACATTCATACTAGTCATGAAAACATCAGTCTACTGAGAAGCAATGTATGTCTTTCTCTGTGACTGCACCTATGGAGACCAACAAAAAAACACACAAAGAGACTGCATAGGAGCATGCACACACACACACACGATACACTCGTGCTTCAACCACGGGCTTTTTGCACACGCTAAGTGGGTGAGACATCTTTCACATATCTTACAGGAGGGGGGAAGAAATTAGATATGAGACACACGTCTTCCCACGTCCTCAGTGTTGCTCTCACTGCATTAAACAGGGCCTCTCTGGTCTTTACTGATGGAGAATCAACAGCTCAAATGGAAAAAAGGCTTGGATTTCACAACAGATATCAATAATCCATGCAGAATAAGCATCGATTAGCTCTGCAATGAGTTATGCACAAGTCAGACGGCTGCTGATTAGATTTCCTCTGATATCACTGCATCACACAGTGGGGCAGTCAGTGTCTGTTAGGAGATGTCTGGTCTGCTTGTGGTGAGAGAGGTTGGGGGTTGTTGGTTCCTAACATGCCCCTGTCAATTCCAGCTCTTGTGCCATCATTCTGCAGCAGCATCCCTCAGGGGTGCAGTTTGTTACATCGACACAGTGAGCAGAGAAATGTGATACATTAGTGGGAACCCTGTTGCTCCGAGTTAATTGCTGTGTGCACTCTGCAGTACTGAACTGGGTTATTGGGTGAAAGATGATGACAGTGAGATGGACTGCGAAAAAAAAAAAAGTTTCTGCTCAATGCACAGCTCTCAATTTTCCATCTGAAAGTGCAGAAATGATAGCGTTTAAGATGTCACACTTGACATGTGTATTACTGGCTGGGATTTGGCTAACAATTCTGACCATGCCAAGGGAAGACATTTCACATCACATTCAGTATCAGCCGTAGCTGTACAGTGTAAGGCAGCATCGGATTAAAGTGAATGGCAATGCTGCTGTGATAACTATGCATTCGAGACAAATGGATGCATCGTAAAAAAAAAAAAAAAGAGAAAAAAAGACAGGATTAGATAACTAGACTTCTTGTGATGGCAATTACCTCTAAATAATATGAGCTGATTTCCCCAATTAACAATTGACACTGCCATGCATACTCTTCATTTAAATCAGGTATTAAGGTAATTGCACAATTTCCGGGTGGCACTCAGCTTAGTTCCAGAGGAGAGCTTTTGAGAACAAGACCTGTCACTGTTTTTTCCCAGCTCATGATTAATGACCCTAATTTAGGAGGTTTTTTTAATCCAATCATGCTCTGACATTTCCTATCAGATGAGTCCTTCCTCATTCTTTCCGTTGTTTACCTCCTGACAGTGCAATCTGCCAAAGTGGCGAGCGCTGGGCTCTCGTTTATGACTCCCATGTCCAGATGACGTTTGAGCGGTTATGCGTGATTACCTCCTCTTTACACAAAGAGGCATCTCTAAAGCATGCAAGTGTCCACAGGGATTGCATTTATTGCTATTCACTGCACAGTGAAAATTGGGATTGTAAGCTTTTCTAGCTTGAAATGCCAAGGCCGCATATGAGTTGAGTCTGGTGTCAGGTAAAGGACACATCCTCTAGAAAATGCTGGAGCTAGAGAGTAAATGCAATCCAGCAAACATGAAAGCCGAATCCGTGCCTCTGAATTTGTAGCTTTTGACTTACAAATCTTCTCAGCGCACACAAGAAAGGCTGTCCTCAGGACAAAAGCGGTTTTATTTTTTGCCTCATTGACCTTCATGAGGTGATACCTGTCCAGGTGGACCCCAGGCGCAAATTTAAGTCTGGGTGATAAATTACAAGTGCTGCTCCATCAGCTTTGTAAGCAAACAGTTTGTGTGCTTTGCTGGGACTTTGGCTTTAATTTGGAGCAGCAGAAATTCAAAAGGAGACCTTTCAACTGCAACGCGCCCCTGTCGAGCCAAATAAACTACTCTTTGGCGTGTTCATCTGTTGGCCCCACACTGTGAGGATGTTTTTATACATCACCAATCATTGCACTGAATGTGAAAATCTGAAACTGTGGAGCAGAAAATAGTGCTTAAGAGATTTTAGCGTTACTACACTAGAGAGAAGCCTTTGTTCTTATTTTTAAAACCAGATGTAGGATGCAGGTTAGCACTTCAAGTGTTGGCAGCTGCTTTTGATTTCCGCTGAATCTCAGAAAAGACTTTGATTCCATTTTAGCTCAAAGTAGAATATTTCACATCTAATACATCATTGAAAAATGAATGATTCACTTGTCTTTTTGGCACAGAAAACAGATTCTTTCCACTTTGCCCTTTGACCATAAAAAAGACAATTCTGTTTGGAAGAAAGCAAAAAGCCAAACTGTGAAACTTTTAGAATTTGTGTATTAAATATGATAGGAAAACAGGACTATTTCTTACAGTTTTCCTTTATAGTCAGAGGAAGTTTTTTTTTCCTGTACTCTCTTGATGGGTTTATTCTTATCTCCTTACACTTAGAAAAACATGAACACAATGGAGTAATTTGTGTTGCTGTCCAACCCAACAAATATGCTAGTTCATTACTTGTGAAAGTGATAGTTTCAAAGAACCGTGGTTAAAAACCAGCCACATGCAGTAAGTGGTATAATTTATTGGACAATTCATTTTAACCATCTGGGAGTTAATAGCATAGGATCCAGTCGACATCCTAGTCCCAACAGAAAACAACAGATTGCATGTAAAACTGGATCATTCTCGCTTGCAGCTTAGTCCATCTGGACACCCTGCTTTTGACCAGACACCCTTTTTGAGTGCCATTTCGGTTGGAAACGATGCCATGGCTTTTCCTTTTTCCTCATCAAATACTCGGCTTTAGCAGCTTTAGTGGAAATACTTGAGACACAGATCATTTTTGGGCAAGTTTCTGCATAAACTTTTTCCCCTAAAAATGAACCCCATCCGGTGTGTTATTTAACATAAACCTGAAAAATATGAACTGAATATGAACTGTTTTCCTCTCTGTTTCAGTGGTGGTGTGCACTTTTACAATTTGCTGTTTTTTGTGTGTGTGTGTTTTTGGGCTGGTTTTAACAATTTCAGTTCCCAGCTTAATTTCTGAAACTGTTTCACATCAGGTTTTTACTTCATCTTTTAAGTGTCTATATTAAAAGAAATACTGTTGGCTGAAAGTTTTTTTTTTTTTTTTTAGCAGAGGCACAATAAACAACAGAGCTGAGTAATAAATTGTGGGTGATCAAATAGTGCACCTTCAAATGATGTTGTTTGTAAGGCCTAAGTCCTGTGCTATTCACTGCCGAACAAGCCATTTGGTTGACTGGTTTATTAATATTCCTCAAGCAGACTTGAGAAAGCTGTTGAGACGCTCTTGATCAGATAAATCAGTATTAAGGGTTTTCATCAGAGAGAGAATTACACAGGTCCTCCAGTGCTTCAGACTCTTCCACAGGGAGGCTGAATTATAATTTTACATTCTTCAAAAAGTTTTCCAATCATCCTCCCTTCTCATGGTTGAATTTAAAGCCCATTAGTTTTATGTCACCTGAAGTTTCCCTATCCAATATATTCTTTCTGCTGACAGAGAGAAAGGGCCAATGAGATTAACTTCCACAGAGCATGCTAAAGGAGAAATCAAGCAAACAATTCTCCCAAAATTCAAATTAGCAGCACTGTGATAGTACCAGTTCCCAGAGGCAAAGAAGGGCTATTAGGTTTTGTAAGTGAAGCAGTGTAAGCACATACGGTAGGTGAGCAGTTACATGTGGTGACAGTGGATGGTAGTGAGTTACAGAAAAGATAAACTTCCTCTGTCATCTCATAGAAAGACACTATTCAAGATTTTCAGGACCAAAGACATTTTCTGTATAAATGTTTGTGACCTATTGTAGGTATATGTCTCATTCAGTAGCTGAAACAAAAGCAATCTTTGGCCATTGGTGATGAAACAAAAATTACTTTGGAGCTCGGGCTGAATAACTGTTACTGGGGCTATTTCATGTTTGAAAAATATCAGTGAGTTGGGGAAAGCTCCCTCAGAACAGAACAGTATTTCTTGCAGAAGAATGTGCTTTGAAGGAAAGCCTTAATAACTACGTGGCTTTCATTTTTAAAGGCACATAAGTACATACCTTCACTGCTGGTGACTGAGTGATAGAAGCTTTGTGTGCTGTCTCTGGCATCCCTGTAGCTTTGAGCCAGGTAATTGAAAAGGAACAAAAAATGTCTTTGTGTTGGTCAGACCTGAAAAAGAACCCACACAACTAAAAGCAGTATGTGGCTGAAAGTCATTGCTGTTTTTCTGTTCACCACAAATATTAATATAGCCTGGGGGTTCCATGCTTACAATGCATTCAAATTAACTTAATATTTTCACAGTCCATCAGCATGGTGCATAGAATATTATCTGACAGACTAAAAGCTGCCACAGAGCAGAAAGGAAGGCTAAATCCTGAGTGTTGGCACAGATGAGAGACAACAAATCCATAACACTACCAGCCTCATCAGCAGTTACGTAATTGTGAATGGGCTCAGTGGTGTGCAGTATGTGCCACACTGCGTCATGGCTGTGCCTTTCAATCAAGCTACTTGAGACATTTTGTAATGACACCAAGAAACGGGAAGTTTAACGGCAGGTAGTTACACTTTCCAAGTGGCCACGAACACAAAAAACAACAACTACAACTACTATTACAGAAAAGAAAATGATTTGATTAAGTAATCAAATTGATCAATTTGATAACCACATTTATTTTTTTAGAAGTATACTAATCAAAACTGGATTTAGATCTATGGCTACACTAATGCTAAACTAATGCTGCATTAAAAATGTAGAGATGACTTTGTTATGCTTGGCTCCTTGAAGCTAGTGGTTACTCTATGCAACCTTTACTAAATGGAGGCCACTGTGGCCAAAAGTGTCAAGATGGGATGACAGGAATTTCCCTACATTTCCCAAGATTCCCTTCAGTCCATTTCTTTAAAGACATCATCATAGGTGATCTGAAAGAGCCATGTATTAGAGATAAAGTGACTCAGTAATGTCAATTACACCAGTCTGCAAATATTAGCCACCATAAGCTACCGGTCATACCCTGAGTGAGTAAGGGTGAGTGTATTGTATGAAGCAAAGATGTGATTCATTGCTTACTGAACGCTTCCTTAGTGAGAGAAAGACTATAAAGTGTCTGTTATCAGAACTTACATTGCTGAGCCTGACAAGGATAAAGTGGCAATAAAGTGGAAATTTAGACCTCATAGTAGCATCAAAATAAAGTGAGGATGAATCCCATAACCGTCAGTCACTATGATTTATGTCTGTACCAAATTACTGTGTATGGGAATCAAATAAGAGAAGGCAAAAGAAAAGTTCATACAATTCCAAATATGACAGTGCTGTAAAAGCAGACTCAAGATATAATGAAATGTCAATGTCCATTATCAGTATTTAATAAAATGCTGTAACTTCATATGACACTATTTGTAATATAAAATGAATCCACTGTTTAGTCTTTGGAGATGGAGGACTTTTCCAAAGCACTGTAAACCAACAGGCAGCTGCAACAAGCCCTGAATTTATAACCGCATGGTCGTGTTTTGGTACATTAGTCAAATCAGTTTGTATCCAAGCAGGCATAACTTCAGTGAAGTAGGCACAGTGACATCTGGACCCAGCCATTTCTCAATGCTGTCCAAAACATTTTCACAAAATGGACAAATAAGACCACATTCTCACATTTCTCATCACGGTGCTCGCTGTGCAGCAGATGCTGCTCCCAAATGTCAAGTTATTATTTTCACTCTCACAGACATCATGTTAAACATTGCAAAGTAAGCCTCCCAGCTTACGTCCGGGTGCCAGGTGAGGTCAGGACTAATGACTGTTGTGAGTGTCTGTAAAGACAGCTTCAAAACTGTCACCCATTTTCTCAGCAGAATGTCCTTACTCAAGCACAAAGCTGGTAAATAAGCAACGGGGAATGGAGACTGCAGTTGACAGAAACTCAATAATCCAAGGTCAGGGCATTTAACAGGCAAAGACAAAAGGCTTATCTAACCACTTTTCGTTTGCCTCATTTCACCAGCAATGCCAGTCAAACCAAATGAGTGACAGCTTCCACTTTAAAGATTTATGCTAATCTGAAAAGTTGCATTGAACTGGCCAAGTCAGCTATTGTTACAGTGTCAGGTTTTATGAACATGTGAGGACAATAGATGCCCAAAACAATTACAACGGCCTTTCTTATATTTATCTGGATGTAGCTTGATTCTGTTGAGAAAGGCTTGATTTTAATTTCTGTCTCCAACATTTTTCTGTTTATGTGGGAAATATTGTGTGCAGACAAAACATCAGAGCAACCGCACTATCAATACCTCACTTTCAAACCCTGTGTGTCTGGATTTATCCTTTTCTTGAAAGCAGATTATACCCTTAGCTTTCATGTGTCATGTGATTTGATGAGCTGCTTTGCCAAACATCTCTCGCTGTTAAATGTGAGGTATTGTAGGAAGGAGTGCAGAATATTCTGATGCTCAGGTGTGACAAATCCCTCTGTGAATCTGTCATAAAACAGCTGCGGATTATAAACAGGCTGCTTAGAGAGGGATGTGACACAGCTGAGTGATACAAAACAATCAAGTTATATGATTCTGCATTATTATTCATTCCTCCTGGACATCATATGGGTTACTTTCAACAGATGTTGTAGAACAATGTTTTTTCAATTGAATAAGTATTATCTTTTTTGGATGCAGAGGATGGTAAAATAACTATATTTTGAGATTGACACATTCGGTGAGTGTCCAAATCAACCAGTGTTGTCTTAATTATAAAAATCCAGCAGCACTGTCCAAGAGTTTGAGCTGAATAGCATAAATATAAATGTCGAAGCTCATCTTATACTGCTATAGTGTATATATTATACAGTTCACTTTAGTAGCACATAATGCAAACAGATTATTAAATCCTTTGCAAATATGCAATGCCTATATCATGCTAAACAGATATAGCAGTCTTTTCACAGAAGAAAAGACTATTCTGTGTAGACAGAGTGATCTGACTGTGCATTCATTAGACAGCCAACAGAGGAGCAACATGAAGACACAGACAGAGAAAATGACGTAGAAAAGGTCCCAGGCCAGATTACGCCTCAGCACACTGAAGGTTGATGGCATCGTTTTTTTTTTTCTTTTTTGTGGATTTTAGAACTTCACGTTTTTGCTTTGGTTTCCTACAAACCTTTCAACTTTTATTTTGTGATCCCAGTACAAGTTAAAAATAGCTGGCGAGCACAGGATTTGTCAGTTAGCACAGGGTTCATCAGTATGCACGACATGAATGATAAACAAAGTATGGATTTCAACAGGGCCCAGTGGAAATGCTAAGCATGTTATAACATTATGCTGGTGCTGAAGAGTTGCTGCACAGTTTTTCTTATCACTGCCAGGAGCCATCAAGTATGTGTTCAGACTTTCTGACTGTTTCAGTGACTGGAGTGAAAACATAAATGATCAAGCCACTGCAGTTCGGACACTGGAATCACCTGCCTGAGGAGCTTAGTCTGACTGAAGATACATCAGCATTAAAACAAATAAACAACTCAACCCTATGCATATATGCAATGTTTGTTTATTAATTTGCTTAATTTGATTAATTCTGGTACTTCTCTTTAAAGACATCCTCATTTGAAGCGTGTATATTCTGCAATATTGTGCATAAATATATATCTGTCACTGCTGTCTCCACAAAATGACTCAAAAACACGGCAGCACCCATGCCAAAGGATTAAGGCCTCAGGGACAGTCCAGTGGGAGACCACTTGAGCTGCAGCTTACATGTGCAAACTGCCATTTCAGAAAGATTGAAACTGAGGGCTATATGTCATTGTTTTCACAAACGGCCTGATCTGAGGCTTCTCGTGGTCTGCCATTGTTTGAGTAAACACAAAGACAGCTTTTGTGTGGAAATGCTAAACTGAGATTAGCTCCAGCAGTCAAACAGGCTACACGGAGCCTCAGAAGAGTGCGCAGTAATCACACAGTTGCTCTGATGGTGTGGAAAGCCCTGTAACTGAACCACTTAAAACAAACGGTACAGCTGCTCCAAAAGGAGCCCAAAGGAAATCTCAGAAGATTATCCACCAATTGCACAAGTTAAGAAATCCAGCAGGATATTCTGAAGCCTATATTACATTGATTTTGTGCCAGTGTGCAATCCAGTAAACATACCAGTGGCCCTATTGATTTCAGTGGTTCTGTTTTTGTAGGATAAATGGTCGATTTGATATCAAGTGCGTTCATGCAAAACCTCCATTTTATTCATAACCTCTGGAATCCTCAATATAGGTTGAAAAATGCCCATTACAGCTGCACTTTATTACAGTCATCTATCAGTACATGAGTTTGACGTTGGTGCTTCCATGCAATGCCTTTACAATAATTTAAATTTCACTACAGTATCAGATCATTTAGATTTTACTAACATAAAGAGGATATCCATAAATCATTCTTCTTTGTGCATTCAAATTGTTTTCCCCAACCCTGATAAGAATTCTCGGTTGTTAAAATGGATAAATGGTCTCTCAGCAATACACTTATCTTCTCATGTGCAGCATCAAACGTGTGCGTGGCCATTTTAAAATGAGAGGCATCTCCTTTAATGTGAGGAGTTTGCATGCTGTGATGTGTGAAGACGATAGCTCTGACAGCTCCCACCATTATTTGATGATTTATTGTAATTCTCTCAATATGGGCATGTGCTTTGTTTTCAAATCTTTACTTTCCAGCTCCCCATGGCTCTTTCCTGTCGTGTATTTTTGCCCACGCTTTGTCACAACCATAAAGGAGCTGTCCAACGCACTGATTAGTCTCCGAGACAACGTTAATCAAGAGGCCCTCTCAACAGTAAAGACCTTGATGTCCAGTCCACCTGAAGAGACAGCACTGCCATCTGTGGCCAATTCCAGTTGTTTGTAGTGTGATTTCACATTTAATTCTGTTTCTGTTTTCCTCTGTACAGGAAAATTGGTCTGACTAATCTACCGTCCAGGGAAACACAATCTGCACATTTATGTGACATACTGGCCTGAATGAAGGGTAAAGTGCACCGCTCTTGAGAGCAATTTCCTCATTTGAGCTTTAAGTCAATAAGGTCAAACATAGGACATTAATCACCAGAGTCAAAAAAAAAAAAAGAAAATCTCTATGTCTCAGTACAAAGAGAAGTGGCTCTCTGCTCAACCTATGAGTGAAAACCTAGATTTCCAGCCTACAGCTCATTAAATCTGAATTGAATTTCTTCTCAGTTGCCCGTGTTGCAGATCTGTATTCACCTCGGGTGATAAACCTCTTCTGGCTACCAATTAAGGGAAAACATTTACATGTAGAGCCCAATTTAAATGCACCACCATCAGAGCAGACATGCTCAATCACCTCCAGGTCTGTCTCATTCATCACGGTCTGACTTAGAGCTGCAGTCTCCTTGTATATTGATTCTCCAGCACATGTGTGTACCTCTTTTCACTCACCAGTGTGGGAGGACAGTACAGCTTGAGTAGGACCACACCTCGCTTTGCTGTGAGGCTTTGATGGTGTGCAACTGTCATACAGAGAAGACATACAGACAGCACCTTGTGTAAGACACCAGAGGTGAATGATTTAAGCCTTGAGCGTACTGGCAGTCTGTTTCGGTATTGACGCTGGCATTGATCCTACAAGTATCATTGTTGTATCCGCCCTTTAGATGCTGGTTTCCTGCAGGGCATTTGAGGTGTACACTGACATGACCTGCTGTAGCCAGCTAGTTTATACAATAAAGTATTCCTCTGGTCAAAGAGACAGGAGTTTGGAAAGAGTTGAAAGCTTTTAAAGGATTGGTTCAAACAAATTACAAAAAAACTCAACAGTTTTTCTTTCCCCTGTTGGTTTCAGGCCGTGCAGATAGTTTCAGTTCTATACACATAAGTTTTGAAATGTAAGTCTACGAATGCTCTGCTGTCATCCCCAATGCAATAGTGATAATTTTATTTGTACTCCTGAGAGCACTGAAAAATTACATTTGAAAAACTCTCCATCAGTGTGTCTTTCCAGAGACTGTATCTTGGATCCTGTGGATAAACTACTGAACCTCCATGTGAACAGATTTCATTGGGCCTATTTCTTTGTTAAAAAGAAGTTCCAGTGCAAACTGTTCAAATCGAGTTCTAGGGATTGTACAGAGCAACTGTCATAGTTTTTGGAAAGACAAACTGATGCTGAGATTTTGAATACGGTGAGCACTGCAAACAAAATCTTACTAACCTAAACCTGTCTGCATGGCCAGACAACAGTCTGGACAAATTCCTGTTTTTAAACTAATTCATTCTAATTCAACCAATTCATCATTTTTCTTAGTTTATCTCTTTAACTGCATTTGAGATTTTTCACCTTTGTTTTTCTTTTTAACTGTTAATGGCCGGATCAGACCACACGCTATGTGGATAAACAATACAATCAGTTCACAACTGGGATTTTTCATATAGCGAAAGATGAAAATACATCTCACAACAGACCTTCCAATAAGTATTTGAATATAATGAATTAATAATAATGTGCCTCTGTGTTGAATGGTTCAGTGGGTTTTTTTCAGCTATGTACTGCATGCTTTAAACAATAACATGAAATGGAAAGAGACTTCACTGGTGCTTTCAGCTAAACTGAAAAAGGAGTTCTCTTATCTCTTTATTTGCCTTTTAAAGTCCACACTGTAAAACTTTATGTACATGCACATTCTCCTTTGTTTTATTCTCCTCATGGCAATGCTTTATACTTGTTAGTGTAGACCTTCTGAATAACATAATACAATAAGCTCATTCCTCTTTTTACAATACGTCATAGCTCCAAGGAATCTCAAGAGCTAATTGAAATAACTGAGAATAGAGTGAATAGACACTGTTTTTGTCCCTTCTGTTTTCTTTCATTTTTTCTTTTTTTTTTTTAACCGAGTGCAGATTTAATGAGTGGTTAACGCTCTACACATTCTACACTTTGTCAGATAATACATTAACAAAACAAAAAGTGCTTCATTGAATTATTTGAAATGCTCCTTCAGTAACATCCTTACCACAAACACTTGGTGAGCATTCAGTGTCAGAATAATAGTCAGGCAGCTGCTATTTGAATGAATGAGCACTGAAATGACACAGCTGTTGTTACTTTACACATTGCCAATTACATTAGAAAATTAGACGTATTTCAGTCAAGCTAAAATAAGAGCACAGTGTTGCAAGTGTGAAAAGGCTTCGACTTTATTCTATCAGTCATGGAAATTCTTAGATCTCTTCTACTACAGAATCTGAAATGGGCAAATATGGGGCTTTCTAATAATCCAGCCAATTTAAACTTAGAAATGAACAGCAAAAAGCAGCACGGAGATGAGGAGGCCTCTTTACTGTTTTATTACTTAGTTTCACTTTGGAGGAACTCTCAGATTGCTTCAACTGATCCAGGTTTTACTGTGGCCTGCCACCCAGGGAATCTTTAAATCAGGCAATATGTCAGCCCCATGAAAGGTTCGCTGCACCTGGCTTTACTGTAAAGTAGGCAATGAAGCTGTAAAAGGCCAAGCGATGAACTGGATGCTCCCTTGCACAGCCATGCTCCAGACCAAGGATAAACCCAGCATTTACCTCTCTCTCCTTCCTCCATGGAAAATGGAGGGTGGGGGTTGCAGCAACGTCTTAGCGACAGGTCAGAACAGTTCAATCCATAAAGAAGCCAGTGCATTAAAGGAACTGATGAGACTTTGATTCATCTGAATCTAAAAGCAATGAATAAAACATTGGGTATTACCTTCAGACCCACTTGTTATTTAGATCTTTAAAAAAAAAAAAACCCTCAAAATACCCAGGACACAGGAATAGGGAAGCTGGACTGATTCAGTACAATTTAAAGACAACAGGAGACCTTTGAGAAGTGCTTGTAGTCCTGTCAGCGCACACCACATATCCAGCTGTATAAGATCACTGGTGCACTATTAAGGAATGACCCAGAGAATCTTATTTTCAGCAGGAAAATTGTTACCTTAAAAAAGGGAGAGTGGCTATAACAGCATCTTTTTCTTTTCTGCAATGGGGTAAATTCACTGGGAAACCTTGACACAATTAGATGTGACCATCTGCAGGCACCATGCAGTCGCTGGCAGCCAGATTGGTGACAAATGTCAAAAACTCATGCATGTGACATTCTGGTGATATACTTCTGTTCTTTTTTTTTCACAATGCTGAACTTTCTCATGTTCACATTCTTAAAGCTGGAGAGATTATCTTTCTTTCCCATTAAAAAGTAACTTGGATGACATCTGAGCTTCGAACTAAAAACTGCAATAAAATTATTGTTGCCTCTTCTTGCAGGAAAAAGTAAATATCACTTGAGTCACGCAGTTAAAAATACTTAAAAACAATTTTAGCCTCAGGACAGCACAGTCAGTCTCAATCAAACATTTTGGTCCAGACCTGCTGGATGGACCACCATAAAATGTCATCATCCACCAGCAGGCAGAAATTTCCACTTGTGTCTTGCACATTTAATTTCAAAATATCTCTAAAAATGAATGATTGAATTCTAGCGATATTTAGTGTCACAGTACAGACAGCTCATACAGAGACAGGTCTGACCATTTTCTGAGTCAAACCCTACGATAGATATGCACAAACCCATGAACCAATGATGGAAAAAAAAAAAAAATCAAACCACAAGCAGAGCAAAGTGACTTCAGCAGCATCAGATACACACAGCACTCTTCTCTCTATCCAAGAATATGTAAGAGGTGGAGGTTTAGTGGGTGGATGAACTTTGGGAATTTTAAGATTAAGTCCTTTGCCCTGTGCCAATTGTCAGAAGTTTGCAGTGATTAACAGAACCTCACACTCAGTTAGCTAAAGCAACATTTTCATGCAGTAAAATAAGTCACAGCTGAAACCCCCCCTGGCAAAAATGTAGCCTTGATAAAGTTGGTGTGTTATTGGAGTAGTTACCTGAAGTAGTGTAGAGGAAGTGTAGTGAACTCTATGCGATGGATGGAATGGATATATCCCTTTCCGATAACAGTTCCTTAATGATTTGTCTGTGCATGATATTCAGCTCAACAGTCCAAACAGGACTTTGGCACCTCCAAGGTTAAGATAGCTCAGTGGGTATTAGTCTCACAGATTAAATGGACCTGGTCGCCCTCCTCCCAGGTGAGTAGTCTTCACAAGGTACACAGAAAATTAGTAGGCGTGTCTGAACCAAAGCAAGAGTTTCCTTAAAGTAATAGATCCCCACAATGCTTGGTAGGTGAAATTGTTATAGTTATTATATTTATGAACTGGCAAGCTAACAAGCTAAACATTACATTTTAAAGATTAGTATGTTATCATGTTAACACACCACCTTCAGGCCATGTTTTTCACTGACTGAGTGAGCCTCAAGGTTTTCTTTACAGTTTTAATCTCAGTTTCTTTCTCCTGGGTGAGTACATTATAAATAATAGATCTTTGGTCTTGTATTAACTATTTAGTCTCACCTCTAATGGCACCCAAACCATGTTGTCATCACCTTGGAAATAATCTTTGGCTACTGTCATCATAATCCTCCCCTTAAGCGACTCTTTGCTTGGAATCTGTTATTTCTTGTTTTATTTTGAAATTACTACCTTGTGTGTCTGTTGGTTATTCTAGTTCCTGTCTTGTCTTCTTCCTTGCTTCTGTGACTGCCTGCCCTGCCCTGATGTGTTTCACCTGTTCCCAATTACCCCCAAATCTCTTATATATTTATTTAATTCTCATGCATTCCTGATACATGATTTAGTGCTGTAATTTGCTTTATGTCAGGTTGAAGCTCTGTGGTTCCTTGGGGTGACAATTAATTTGTTTTTTTTGTCAATTAGTCTGGTGAATTGGCAAGATGAGGCTCATTGTTGATGGGGAATTTGGCGGAGATGCCGAATTTGACCATGAATGATTTATTTTCTGATGTTCAGCACCTTTCTGAATGTTCACAGAAATGAGAACAAGGCCACAGTCAAGGATTCATACCCCCTTCCCTCGTTGGACTCTCCAGCTTAGGGGAGAAGCTGCCTTTGTCTGTCACAGAGGCTTATACCAATTTAAGATGATGCCGTTTGACTGATGAATGCAGTTCTGGCTGGTGCCACCTACAAACTGTGTGGTCTACCTGGATGATATAGTCCATGCTTAATCTTCTTTCTCACAACACCTAGAGGACCTCAAGAAAATCTTCACTCACCTGACAGATGCTGGGTTGTCTGAAATTTTCAAAATGTCACTTCTGCAACCCCTCCCTTCGGTACCTGGGCTACATTGTCACTCAGGCCTGAGTTGGGGTTGCATGAACTGCAGAAAAAGCATTTAACCTTCCAAATTCTGTCTTCACGATGACCCAGACCCAGGGCCACCTCCAGAAACAGGTGTACTGGCCTGACATGAGAGATTATGTCAAGAGGTATGTCCTGTCTTATATGACATGTCAGCATCAGTAAGCTAACTGACCGTAAGTCTGGAGGACTCCTACAACCAGTGGTGGCCTCTTTCCCTTGGGAGCTTCGCTGATGTTGAATTTGTGGGTCTTCACGGGGCAATGAATACATTCTGGTCTTCATAGACTATTTCACTGGGAGGGTGGAGATCTGCCCAGGGCAGAAAGTGACTTCTCATGTGGCTGCTAATAAATTCCTGTCTGAGATCTTCACCTGTCACAGAGCAGCAAAACATCAAGTGTCTGACAGAGGTGTCCAGTTTGTCAGCGACATGTTCGTGTCGTTTGTGGCAGCAATGCGAACTGTCCACAAGCTAACCCCAGCCAATCACCCACAATCCAACCAAAGTGAGAGAGTGAACACTGAACTCAGAGCTTATGTTGGATCTAAATTCAGGGCTTCTTATGGTAAGGCCGGGACCTCAGTGCACCACTGGACCTGTGGATGCAGCCCATGCTGGAACCTTCTTTATGTGATCGTGTGCGCCAGTCATTAATGGCCACTCATTAAACATACAAATGTCACACACTTCGTACGGCTGAGAACTCATCTGTGCTCTGATACATCTGCTGGGTTTCTCTCCAAATTGGCCCCCTTGTACAAAGATGGATCAAATGATGGCTAATTTGAATTTCAAGTTGTCTGGAGTCTGAGAATATTCCGATGCTGGTGCTCATCATGTGTCCAACCTTCTACTCCGAAAAACCCTTTTCTGACTGCTGTGGAGACTGACCCCGGCGAGTTGGATGGCTGGAAAGCTGATGACGTGGAGGAATATGGTTTTGACCTCATCTGTGGCAATGAGGAAGACATTGGCCCTCTGGCTACATGGCTACAGGACTGGAGGAATTAGTTTTTTGTTTCTGTAAGGGTTCACAATGTTGTGTTTTGTTGTAATTAAGGACCTGTTTACATGCAAGGTGTTCTTTCTAGCCACAGGTGTTTTTTTTTAGTCTTTTGATTAGTTGACTAAGTAGCTCAAAGTGCAGGCACATTCAATGTTTTTGACATGTTCTCTGTTTTCTTCAAAGATTTTACTGCGGGGCCTTTGTGTTCCACATAACAAAAATGAAATAGCCTTCAACTGTATGTACCTGTAGTGTGTTGGATATGGGGATACTGGTTTTGATCTTTGTGCTGTGGATTTATTTTGTTAATCGTACCACTTTGTAGATTTATTCTATGCACTCGAGTACTCTCGTGTCTCTAGTGAGGCCTGGGAATGGCCCTTGTTTTGGAGTGGGGGACCAGGTAATGATCGCTGCTTGGATGTCTATACAGTGACGTAACACTTCCAGAATCTGAGTTTACTTTCATGTCGGGAATATGCTCATCTGAGCCATTGTCACTAGTTTTGTTTTAGAAGTCTCTTTTTGGGCGCTGAAACCATGACCTGTATCACAACAACATCTGCCCTCAATAAAACTACAGCTGAGGTATGAGGTTTTGTCTGGTGTTCATCTATTCTACTCTAATTACTCCCTGGAGATCTACTGCATCACTTCAACAGGAGACTGAACCCAGAATAAACTCTGTCTGTGTAACCTAGATACAGTATATCGTAATCCATTTATGGATTTGCATAAAACTTGTCATGCAAATTAGTGCGCTTAGAGTATGTCTGTGTCACCATCAGGTCGACTTATGTCCACCCTCATATGACTATTGACTGCAAGGGATCAAAATGGTATAAACAGAACTGTCCAGCACTTTGCTATGTATCATGTTACCTTGACGATGCCAAAAGATGTCTTATACCATTGTGGGCCTGAGACTTTTTATTTTATGTAAAAAAAAAAAAAATAAAAGTGGTATGGTATGTGTTTACGGTACATGAACACAACCAAGCTTCACGGGATTGGGTCCTATTTTCGATCACCTGATCTTCCCTGCCCACTTTCACACCTGTTCTTCATTTCCTTGATCTGTTCCCTGGTATTAATGCCAGTCAGTTGTTCGACTGTCTGCTTATACCTCCATGTCTTTCCTCATGTGCCTGCTACCTGCATGCAGTAACCTGCTGTCTGCCTACCTGTTTGTCCATCTGTCTGTAAGTCCAGTCTTCTTCATTTTACCGATTAAAGTTTCTTCACTGCACCTCCCTGCCTGTGCTGCTACTACCAACCGTAACAGACGGGTAACTGGGCAGATTATAAGGTCTTGGCAGAGGTCGGCACTGAGCTGACTACTTTCTTGCCTGACCTTTAAATCTCCCTATGCAGCCCCAGATTTACAAATCCATTCCTTTATATTTCCTCACACAATTGGTCTGGAGAAAAGTAGCTTGAATCTTCAAATTGAATCACCACCTTCATCTGCAGGGATCTGCAGGGATTTGGCTGAATTCCAATATCTCTATAAACAAATCGCAGTATGTGACTTTTATGTCCCGAAAGGAATTACACCTGCAGGGAAAATTCTTGCAAGTGATTTCTTTTGAGCTGCATGACGCAACACATCACTTTGGGAAAAAATAAAAATTAGTGGTTCAGCAAGGGCCAATTATTTTGGTGTACCATGATAGCTGACATACCACACAAATACCTGGAACACCTTGCAGCATAAAGCATCCAAGATCCTTGCAGTAACTGTTGCCTTTATGAGGCTTTCAGTGTTCAGTTTTGGTATAAACCATGTCAGTGGACTGTTAATTCGCCTCCTAGAAATAAAGCTTTGTGTAAGTATGCATACAACATATTCCATGCCTATTTCAGTGTTAAATTTGGCAAATGTTTGGGAGTAGAAAAACACAAGGCCTAAACTACAAGGGATGAAAAGTTTAATCAACAGGATTTGTTTTTTTTTCTTCTCAGATTCACTCTTAAATGTGCCTCCCTAATGAGGCCTCTCAGCAGGGCACTTTTCCTTTAATTTCTTATGAGGGAGGATTCACAGTATATCAAATTAGCTCATGTTTCTTAAGAAGTTTCCCTCTAATAGTACACCATCTGCCAATATACAAGCAAGAGCATTTGTTTGAAAATAATATAACCAAGTTCTGCAACTAGTGGACCTTTAGCTTTATATGCTGTATGTTTGATGGCAACTGTGTTCTGAATTCCTGGTCCTAATAAAACCATTCCTGCATTCGCATGTATGTATTATGTATTAGTGTCATATCAGGACCAAATGAGGCACAAAGCAAACGCACAAACACTATCATGCTGAGCCCAGAATACAAAAGTGCTGTAACAAACAATCTACTGACAGTTGTCAAGTATGTTGAGCCTCTGTAATGCAGCTAAAAAAAGTCTGTCCTGTGTGCGGTGCTAGATGAAAGGCCACTGGCTCATTACAGTCACAAATGTTTATCTCTGTGGGAGCATGAACGTAGCCAGAAAATGCCTCTAGTTTCCAATCGAAATGTAAACATTTTAGCCTGAATGTGAAGCTAAAGAAAAGGTCTGTCATGGAGTGTCTGGAATTACACTCTGGGGAGCTTAAAATGTTATGTGAATGCAATTGCAAAACCTTTTAGTAGATTTTCATATGAGTAGAACTATAATTTTTTTCCTTGGTGTGGGGCTGCAGGAAATATCATAAGGTTCACCAAAAACATTATAATTTAACCTTTGGGGGCCATGACGATCCATATCAGATTTTCGTGCCACATTGAACAGCAGTTGTATAGCATTTTTTTCTGACCTCTTTACTAACTGTCAGAGGGACTGGCCAACCAACTGAGATCGTTATCTGGCAGCTAGTTGGGGGGAAAAAAAGGGAAGAATAACAATCTGAGGAACAAGTTGTTGATGTTACAAAAATGCTACTGTAAACAAACCAAAAAGTGGGCATGGTTTTTTAATTTACTGCAAAGCTCAGCAGCATAACACATTGTGCACAGTGGCTTCCTGATGGTACTTCTCCAGTACAGCTGGTTTTAGAGGTCAAAAGACAACTTCAATAATTACTGGACTGGTGCAATTCGACGCTGGATGTTGACTCTCTCTGCAAAGCCGCTCCTTTAATCCCTGTGTTCACAGTCTTCAACAGAACATGGCACACTTCCCTAATTCTCATTCCCTGCCATCCCTGCCACTGCCAGGGGGAACCAACAGGCCAAAAATCCAAACATCACAGAACCTCCAACAGTAAACACAAATTCGCTAGTTGTATCAGAAGACTCAAGAGTTATATTTTTTTACATTTATATACCCTCCACCCCCAAAAAATAAATAAAGAAAGAAAGGATGTCTGCAGCAAAGTCAGGAGATAACTCAGCTGATATCTCACTCCGCAGCTTAGAAATGATCTCATCTGGAGAATGTTTCATTACCACAGAAGGTTTCACACCACATATAAGCTTTTAATTATAATATAAGACTATTAACCAGACAAATTCGTAGAACATTATGAATTGAGAACATTTAATTAAAGCTTATTGAGAAAAATTGAAGGCAAAATTGAATTAGGGTGAAACCACAATTATGTTTTTTTTTTTTTTTTTTTTAAATTCAGTGGAATCTGTTAATGGTCTTGAGAAGTCCCCCCAGTCAAACCCACACACCCACACCATCTCCATCTTCCTAATGCCGTACATAGTTGACAAAGAGCTGACTTTTGCCTTGACTTGACTCATCAACTTCACAATCCTTAAACAAATGTAATATTTTTTACCACTATTTTACCACTTTAATGTCATTTACAGTATCAGCTGTGGAAAAACTCAACAGATTTATCAAAAATCTAACAGTTTTGGTAAATGCAACTCAGTTCCTGTGCAAACAGTGACATCAAATGTAAGGCAGAAAATTATACAGTGCACAGAATGTCTTTTACTGTATGATATATTTGAGTTTACCTCCTACTGTAGCAGCACAGGCTGTTGGAGGGCCCTACTCTTCAATTTCAGGATGAGTGTTAAACTGTGACCTGCCTGAAAAGCAAAGTCACAGCTCATCTCTCAATCACAGAGCGAATCCTCCAACAACAATGACACCGAGACAATTTAATACTTGACTTTAAGTTTTAGAAGGCTAAAGGACATTTGGGAATGGATGAAGATAGAAGTAGTATCAACTGATATTTAATTTCAAATAACACATTTTTGGTGTATTTAGCTTTAGGCTTCAGAGACAGCACAGTCAAAATGAAGTGGAAAGAACAGAGAAACGTTACACACCACATACTCTTACACAACCACTTCACGTATGTTGAAATGTAAACTCCAAAAACATTATTTTCAGCAGCAGCATTATGTATGAAGAAGCGAGAATGTAATTTAGCTTGAAGTTCCTGTCGTCCTTACAGTGAGTGTCATCCCACTGAAGTGTCCTTGGAGCAGAGATGTTGAATCCTTCAGCTTCAGGTTTGCTGCTAGATTGTGTGTGTTGCTAAACCTATCAAGTAAAGAGGTTTATTACATTTCGGTGTACTGTGACTTCTTAAGCCTGGAGCTTTACTCATTTGACTCTTACCCCTTTAAAAAAAACCCACAGTGAAGCATGAAAGAAGCGAAGAATAAAAACATTGGATTAATTTAAAACGCACAATGACAGTAAATATATTTTTATAGGACCACATTTATATTCAAGTTAGACAACTACACATACTTGTCTAACTTGAATATAAATTCAAGTTAGTAAAAAACAAAAGAAAACAAAAAAAAAAAAAACATTTAAATGCTAATAGCGACCCACAAAATATATTTTTCTTGTACAAAGTATAATTGCAATTGGGATGATCTAAAACTGTAATTATTTGTTGATTTCAAGGAACATACATTAAGCCCTAAAATAATCTAACATGCTGTAGCTGACTAAAAAGTACAGTATATCCCAGCGTACACTCATGTGCACAGACACACACACACAGACACTGACATTAACCTAAGGGGAGTTCATGTTTTAACTGCTGACACTATAACTTCTGGCTCTCTGAACCAAATGGGTCCCCTTGCAGGATACATAATCCATTATCATGAATCAGATGTGCCAACACAGACAGGTGCTGCATGAATAATTAAAGGTCGGTACATTAGCACTTGTGTGGAGGTATGTGTTTGAGCCGACATCATTGAACAGGCTAAAAGCACCGCAAAAACCCCTCCATCCACACTTAACAGCTTAATGCTTTGCACTACAGATGGAAACGATATACAAGTTAGAAAGAGGAGACCAACCTCACATCCTCCATCTCTGAATGTAACCGAAACACAGATGTCTGAATCCACGGGATAGACACAGCTTGGAGCAGTGTTCGTCCTCTGTTCTCCTGTGTGGTATGTCTTGTGGTTGAGCTGGTACCCTTGACTGAACCTGAGCAGGTGAACCAGGTTACTTTGACTCTGTAATGGAGAGTCCAGGGAGCTGGAGGCAGAGCAAGCAAAAGGTCTGCTCAAGCAAGCAGGCTTTAGGACTACAGATCTCCATTCTAACATTAATTACACTTGAGGCAAATTCATTTGGATTTCTGCCCAGTGAGAGATAAGCTTTTACTGCAGACAAGGCAAGAGAGGAGCCTGAGAGGAGGGAGAGATACTCTTGATGCTGCCTGCCCTATTTGTCTCTGCAGCGGTTCTTTTATCACACAAAGTTTTGTGGCCTGTAATGCCACGTGTGTGGAATTCAATCAACCCCCACTTTCCATAACACGTGGGAAAGCCTCTCAAAGTGCACAACTGTCTGAGAGACCAGCAACAGTCTCACAAGTACAGATAATAATTACGACAGTATAGAATAAACGTTATGGTGTTATTTGTTTTGTTTAGAGTGATATAATTTAAGTGCATTATAGTGCTAAAGTTGATTTGTCTATTAGTTGATTGTTGAAAAACATCAACAATCAACAATTTTTATTATCCATGAATCATTGGCTATTTATCAAGTAATCAAACCCGTTCTTTCTCCACATTCTCAAATGTGGAAATTTGATGCCTTTCTTTGTTTTATTTAATTGTAATTAAATATCTTTGGTTAAGGAACAGCCAATCAGACAAAGCAAGCAATGTGAAGATATCACCTTGGCTTTGGGAAACTGTGGTGTTTTTCGGTTTTCTGACACTGTACACACAAAATTATTAATTGGTTCATTATGAAATAAGCCTGCTTAACAATGAAAGGGCGAAAAAGAAATGGTTATTTTTAGCCCCAGTTCACTGTTAGAACTATTTCTTTTCTAAGAGTTAGAAATTACAAACACCAAGTATTTAAAAAATATACATCACGTTTATTTGTACTGACACCAAGAGTCCGTACAGAGTTGTCTTTGTCTATCGACGTGTTTGGGCACTACAGGTAAGTACCTGTTTCCTACTTCCATACATCCAACAGTCAACAAACTGTATAACCAAGCATTGCTTAATCGCTACCAAAAAACAGAGAGTTTGACATAGCTGACACACACCACTGTGTTTTTTTCTCTAAAGGTAACACAATGTACAAAACGCAAGTCTGGAAATAGTAAGATTCTTGGTTCCATAAAAAAACTTTTTTTCTCCTCAATATGTGAATAAGAAAACAATGCACTTATCTCTACTGAGCTTCTGCTGCATTGCTTGTTAGGCAGCCAAGGGGTAAATTGATGCAGATAAGTAATGAAAAGAAACAGGCCGGCTGATCCCTGTATTACTACCACAGCAGCTTTCGAGGAATTGTTCATGCTCTGTAGAGCCCCAGAGCAGTAAGAGCCGTCTGGAAGTGGTTAGATGCCAGTCAATGAGAGGAACACATGATGTAAAAGTAAATTATTATGACAAATCTTTCCACACAATGCACACTACAGTACAACACTATCGTGATGTTGGAAAGAACAGTGCCAATCGAACGTCCAGAGCCTAAAACGAAACAGGAAACTAAAAAGGATGAACTCTGAAGAGTCGTATGTTAACTGGCAGACTCAACCCCCCTTTGGCAGGCCTCAGGCCCTTCGGGATAGGTAAGGCCAAAGCAAGCAGGCAGTCAGAGGGAATAAGGGAGCGGAAGACTGGTGGCTCCCTCCATGAAAATGAGGATGGCACAGTGGCCTCACCAGGACGCTGAAGGCACCAGAAGAACCAGGAGCAGTGCTGTCCATGTTAGGCTCTGTGACAGGCAGTGCACAGAGCACTGGTTGCTTTTTGCTCGAACACCTAAGAAAAGAGAGGGAAGGGACGGAACAGTCAACACTGATGGAAAAAAAAGATGCTTAACAAAATGCTGGAAATGCATTAATTTTTAATGCTAAGAAACTCCACTGATATGTTTAATGAATTTCTCTCAGGGAGTTTGGAGCTATGAATTAATTGTCTTTTTCTTCCTAAAAGGAAGAGAAAAGGGTGGTGAAAGAAAATGGATAAGAGGAGGAAAAAAGCAATCCCTTGCCCTGAAAAACCGGATGGTCGTTTTGCACACAGGACTGCAAACTTTCTGTTTGTCCTGTTGCTTAGAAGTTAATTGGCTGTGCAGGAGTAGGAAGGTTTGTGTGGGCAAGGTAATTATAACAGTATTAGCCAAGGAAAACTTGGCTCGCACAACAGCTGTGGTGACTCAATTAAAGACAGAACATAAGATCGCTTCAAAGAGAAAACAGCCTGTGCATGGAGATTGGATTTCAGAGGTCATGTAGTGGAGTGTGTGTCTGGGAGAGGAGGCAAATAACCAGCTTCGAGCTTACCGGAGGAGGTGACAACTCGAACTTGAGAGCTGACCGCTCCCTCTCCTCCCTCGCTGAGGGCACGCACCTCAATGATATAGGTGCCTCCCTCTGGCAGTGAGAGCATGGTGGAAGGGTTAATGGTTCTTGTCACCTGGTTGTGGCCTCTGCCCTCCTGTTTGAGTAACACCTACAGAACATGTGCATATAGCCAGTTTAGATTTACACTGTGTACATAGTTCATACTTGTGATATTAAAAAACACATTATGGCTTGCTTCAGCTCCCTTTTTTCTTAAATTTTATTTTTTTTTCATTTCTGGTATCCAGAGGGAAAAGTCTGATACAAATTATTTTCACTAATGGCAAGCCAAAGCCAAGAATTACACTCTGTAGAAACCTAATAATGCATTTGTCATTTTATACTCATTCAATTTCAGATTTTGGATCGATCTTAATTGAATTCATCAATATCTGAATATCTGTGAGATGTTTGGTTTCCAGGCTCCTCTCACTTGCCTACTGGTCATATCAAACCACAGAAAAAAACAAAAAACAAAACTAATTTATTCAGGGAACTCCTGTTGTTCTCTTATTCTATCAAGAACAACAAATTAAACAACAACAGAGACAGTAACAGTGATTAAAAATTCTGTTGGCCCTAGAATTGGATCTTTTGGTTGAATTAATGCTTTCCTGTCTCGTGAAAGTGAATAAAACTGAACATGACTTAAGCAACACATCATTACCATGTATCCGATGACATCGGATTCATTGTCTTTTGCCTTCACTGGGTCCCAGCTTAAAGACACGTTGTTGCCCTCTTGAATCCACATGAGGTTGGCTGGAGGTTGAGCTGGAGCTAAGGGGAGAACGCAAAACTCCCGGTGCAAATTCAAAAAGACTTTTAAAAGGAGTTTCAACCAACTAGGTCAATTACTACACTTTTTACGAGGGGATTTGGAGAGAACTTAACAGGTAGCCTCTGTTCCATATATAGTGTTACATGATTAGTGTCACTGCTGTACTCACGGGCTTTTCTGGTCTTGGCTGTGACAGCAGCACTAGCAGGACCCTGGCCGATGCTGTTGAAGCCTTTTACTGTGATGAGATACAGACTGTTTCCTTCTAGTCCTGTCAAGACCATGGATGTTTCGTTTTTCACAGTTCTTTGTTTTTTTCCCGACTCTTCCTGCTCCATGTCTTTCCAGTAGCTGACCTTTACACAGAAACGAATGACTGCTCTCAGACTTCCTCTCATGCACAAAGGTACGCATGCATATGCAAAATGTCCCACACTGTATGCAAATGTACAAGTGAGCACACAAGCACACACAACCGAAAGCAAACAATCTATAAAAACCTCATATCCTCTTGGTCTTCCAGGGCCAGGGTTGGGCGGTTTCCAAGTGACCCTAATTTCCGATGAAGAAATGCTGTGACCTTTCACATCAGATGGCGCTTCCCTCGGTTCTGTCAAACACGCCAAAATGGTGACAATCACAAAATGCCCACAACTGTTCTCTCTGCTCTTTTTAAATTCACACAGCCACAAATATTAACTCACCCCCCTCAGCAGAGTGGATGATGACAACTTTGCTGAACGGCCCATCTCCCTTGTTGTTGTATACGCCAACCTTAACTTCAAATGGGGTAAGGGGAGGGAACGTCTCGTCTCTGTATTTGTACGTAGTAGAATCAGCCGAAGTCACCATCTTCTCCTTCCAGCCTCGGGTTCCGTTGGCACGAAATGCAACAATATACCCAAAGCCCTCACCATTTTGGAACTCTTCAGATACAGGCTGAAAATATCAGACAGAAAGAAACAACCATCCGAGCGTGTCTTTCACTGAGATTGAGCGCAAACCTGGCTTGCCGGCACTTAAGCTCTGTAACTGAACGTGAATTATTTGCACATTTTCTCATTTGAACAGCTTCTTCAGCGCAAGAAAGGATTTCATTGGAAAAAAACCCCCCCAAAACAAACAAACATAACATTTCCCCCTATGGTAGTCCTGCATAACCAGCTTTCAATTTCCTGCCCATTTACTGTAACTGTCTGCCACTGTTAATAAAGATGCAGTCAGTCTTGTGTAATGGAAACAAATCATATCTGGCTCAGCTGTACCCATTATGTAGCTATTTATCTTTCCATGTCTGACAGGAGGATTTTTGGGACACAGGTTTTGTGTGTCGGCTACAGTCCTTATCTATGGTTTTCCCGAAGTGGTAAAACCGGGAACTGTCTTCCACAGCTGCTCTGCGCTTAATCAAATCAAATGCCAATTTATTAAGTGAGCTAGAATTTAATTAAAACATGAGCTGCAGGGATTAAATCTTTGGTTAAATTTAATAAATGGCAAACACCTGTACACCTGTTTTTGGCAACAAATCTGCTGCTCACGCTGTAATGTGCTGATTTGCATTGCTTCAAAGGAATATTGTCCCCTGAAGGCATCACCCAAATTAGCCACCTAGTCTACAGAGGGAAAGGCGGCGGATGGAGATGTAGTTCACGTTTCATTCAACAACGACCAATCACCATGACTGCCTAATTACAGGGATGATCAGTGAAAATGAATTAGCTTCCATCAGAGTTATTATCAGAGCTGGCAATGCTTTTAAAGACATGCCAAGGAATATAAGTCTTTCATAAACAGCATGAACAAATTAGCTAGTTAAGTCTAGAAACACTTGCTGGTTTGGGAATTGAGATAGTCACAGATAAGTGTGGACGCAGTGTGAGAGGGCTGATATAACTGAGGTAAGTCTTATGGATGAAATTGTGGGGCCTGCTGCTCTCAGCGACGGTGACTGTGGGGGCATCGCTAATGGTCCTCCCAATGGCTCCCCGAGAAAAAGCAGTCTCTCACCGTCGACTCTAATGAGACGGCTGAATGAAGCTGTGGAGACTGTTTAGTCATTCATCCTGCTTAATAACCCTGCCCACCATGGCTGTCCAGGCTCCGACAACTCTCCACAGATGATTGGAGAGGTGGAACTGCCATGCACTCACATGCCTCGACTGCCAAAAAGGGCTAACATTCCTGCTCCGTCTCCTTTAATATCCATCTCCATTGATCACTGATGGAGTCCTGATTTATTTCCAAAAGCATTAAGCAGAAAGGAGAAGAAATAGGGCAGAAACGAAATGACTTAAAATGCCAAGCACCAAAAGGAGGACACGGCATCTAAGTAGAACATCACAGCATTGTTCTGTGATACTGACAGACTTATTGATGGGTGACTACTTCTTATACTCCACAATCAATGGGCAGAGAGGAAGCATCATAAGAATTTTTCAAGTGCACTCTGGTCTTAAGAAGTGAATCAACCTGATTGCAATAATGTCAGAATAAAAACGACTTGTTGAAGAAACAAATAGCTCCACTGTGGAGGTTTGTAAAGGTAAAGCTGAAAATATACAATTTTTTCAGTCAAATCAGGAGAATCTTTGATAATTCTGGGTGAAAGACAGTTTCACTAAGAATCCCACTTTGTAATTCAAATTCATACATGGCTTAAAGGACTCTTTCCTGGGGTTTTATATCTAACCAAGTGCCAATCATTGTTTTGTATAACTGTAAGTATCCCTTGATTGTTCTCCCAACATGGGGTCCACTATTTATTTATAAGGAGGTCGTCATTGTGTTATACTAGCCAAGCTAATGACACTCTGGAGTTATAAATAGGAAATGGTCTACCACCAAACACCATCCCATCTGGAATGGACATTATCCCCCATAATGTGCCACCGAGGTGCACTTCTCCTTATGTGAAGGTTATCTTCCCAGTGGCAGTTGGGCTCCCATACTTAATAACTACAAGAATAACTGTCAGTTGCTTCCACATCTGTTCACTGTTCCCCTGTTAATATATCCTTCAACTGATCTCAATTGCAAATTTTCAGCTTTGCTCATAGCAATTCTGTACATGTTGCGCCCTGAACCTGGCTGAGAGCCAAGCCGTCCACTTGGAAACAGTTCACACTAATATCCTCTTTACTTAGTGTGAGATTTATTACATTTTCTACAACCATAGTCAAGATCGAGAGCACAAACAGATATTCATAAACATCCCTGGATTTATTAGGAATGACTCTGAGATTCAAGGTTAATCATCATTGCGCCTCTCTGGTGGGACCAAATTTAAAATTCACTACATCTTAATCACTTGCCCGGCTGATGCAGCTCGGTGTAATAAATGGTTCAGCTGGCCGTCTTTGAGCTTTGTCAGCAAATTCTGCAATTGTGACCAAGTTGTGCCCTCAAACTCCAAGACCCGCGTTGGTTAAACAAATTTCCAACACAATAAAGTCTGAACCTGTTTAAAATGCAATGGGCTATAATTGTGAGGCTGCTACTGTTCATGATAAAGCAGGAGTTTCTGCCCTGCTGGTAATGAAACTCTCCACAGCTAACAATACTTGAACATTTGCTCTATAAATCTGACAGTGAGGAGGGCCAATGACAGCCGATGAGAGACACTTTTAACACCCAGCACATGTATAAATCTGTCAGTAGTCTTAATATCAAGAACTGTTTCAAGCAAATATTAGTTTTGTCTTGGTAAAAGGATGTCAACGTATTATTTTTGTATAATTTGAACAGGCTCAATTTGTTTGTTTGTAAAATGCTCATATTGTATGCTGTTGTTACGACATAATTCCCCCTGAGACCAATGAATTTTCATTTTTCTTATCTCATACAGGTGCTTCCTGTTTCCAATAAGCACTTCAGCCTCTCGTTTTGTGAAAAACCACTCTGCCCCAGTGAACTGAAGCTCTTTCTCGTTTGGTATGTTCCTTCTTGGAACAGCTGAAACCAGCTCAACCTGTTCAAATCCTCAAATGATGAGTTAAAATTCAGTGAAAGCAAGTCAGAGAAAATCATGTCGAAGACTGCATCAGATGGGCCTACTATGTCTACCCTCTGAAATGGAAAAAGGTCACTTTGCCCTGATGATGGGTGTTCACCTGAGCCCTCTCACTACTCACAAACCCTCTCTCCTAAAGTACAGATAGCTGTGAAAACCATAACCCCACCTCTGTGTTATACCACTGGATATAATGCGCATCTCTCTCACCTTTTTCTATCAGAAGGGTCATGATTTCTTGGAAGTTCAGTGCATCTGCACCTGGGTTATTTTACCTTTGTCTCTACAGCTGTGGTTCTGACCTGTTTGAGAAGTGTGAGCTCTGTTCTTTCAGCTGGATATTGTACCTCCTGATCAAGAAAGTGAGGACATACTTTTCAGACTTAGAACAATCATTCAGCAACAGTAACTACTTGACTGAAGCTTTTGTCCTAAACACCACACTGTGGTTTAGCATTGTAAATGCTAAACAATTTGCAGTGTTGGTAATTTAACACTTCTTTTGGAACCTGACCTCCTTGACTCTGTCCTAATACTTTTAATTTATCAATTTGTTTTTCTTTAAAATCTTAAAAACTACGTTGTGATCAATGCAATCAATAAAGCTCCAGCTTCATTTTAAGCTTCAACTCTTTTTCCACCCAATCAAAATAAAACATCTCCTCTTACCCAGACTGAATCTCTTGAACACCACTGGATTTCCCCTCAGAAATACCTGTGCCTCACTGGGTGTTTAGAAAAGTTCTACATTTTATGAACAGGGTAGAAGTTGTCTGAGTGTAGATGATGTCGACCTCCTATGCTCAACTCTGTTCCTTAAATACTGCAGCAAATCCCTCAACACATCTGTCTCACCCCATTTTAAGAACATCTCCAGTCTCTTCTCATCATTTTCTCACTTGAGCTGCTGAAACTTTCCTCTATGTTTTAATTAGATCCCACTTTGATGGTTCTGGGAATAGGAAGGAAAGCAAATGCAGGTCCCCAGCACACAGTGAGTGAAACTACAGCTACTCGTCATCTCTCACCTTAAGTGAATGCAACTGACTGTAAACTAATGCAATCATCTGTATATCTTAAAACTGTTAGACCGTTTCTTTCAAACTTAGAAACCACAAGGACTAGCGTCATCCATCAACCATGCTTTATCCCCCGTAATAATGTCTGACAAGTATTCCCAGGCAACAAAAAGTGAAGGTTTTTAATGAATGCCACATGCAGCAGCAACCTCTACATGATTATTAAGTCACATTCACATGCAGGATTTATTACTTAGTGACAGTTAAACTCCTAAGGGAAAAATGCCAAAGCTATAGTTTCAGTACAGATGTTTAAAGTGAACCTTGTTTCAGTGGGCGTGTTTTCACTCTTGGATTATAACCCTGATTCTCAAGCTGCAGGCTCAGAAATATTCTTAGCAGCGGGTGGGAGCCGATAAATCTCCCTAACATACAAATTTATTATCACATTTTAAATCTTGGTGAGTAATACTTTCTCAAGTTGAACTATGAATATTTACACCCTATAGGTTTCTTCCCATATTTAATCATGTAAAACATTCTAAAAATAATCATCATTCTGTGGTTTTATGCCTGGTGTTTTTAGTACTGCAGGCACTGCTTTGTTTCAGATAATCACAAGCAGGAAAGGTTGAGAAACACTGCCATATAATGTTAATTTCATTAAAATAAGCCCATAAATCACAAAATGAAAAATCAGCATTTATATTTATTTTGTTATTTATTATGTTGTTTGGGATTATATGTATAATCAATATAATATTGATGTGCACTGGTGATTGCAATGATCTCTACTTGGTTTTTAGTTATCTGAGAGTTAATGTTTCCTGAGCATCTCCTCTTAAAGCTAGTGACATGTTTACTGCTTTGCTTTGGGGTAAAAAAAAATGTCATAGGACTGTTTATGACGTTTATGCCCTTCACTGGAAAACAGAGTAGTCTCTCAAAATTACCAATTATTTCTCTGGAGCTTATGAGGTCCCTTTCATGGTGACATTCAAGATAGGTTTTTATCCTAAAACAAAAAAAGCATTCAGCAGTGCAAAAATGTTGAGCTAATCTATTGATTGAAATTACACTGATTTTTTTGCATTTTAATTACAGAGCAGATGGTAAAGCTCCACATTCAAAATCTTCAAATTATACTGGAAACTTAAGTTAACTCTGAATAATAATTATAATTGGAATTTGAAATCCAGTATAAGTAATGCATGACCTGTGGCAGTTTCTGCCTCAGTTTCTTTAGAAAGCAAGAGAGTGCTCTGTAATGTAAGCATCTTGAATCAAGAACCTCAAAGGCCTCTCTCATACAGCAAGCAGATATATATCGTTATAATATCCTGAAGAGTTTTGAAAACATTCCACACTTTGAATGTCATGTTGTTGACATTCCTAGATATAACAGGAAGCTGCAAAGATTATCTTTAAGTGAGAGTAGACTAAATAAAAGCTTCCATTTACTCCTGTTTATTCAACAAAAATCTGAATTTGCTTAGCTGAAACACCAGACCCACTGTGACATTTGTGTTTTTGCACATGTGTTGTCATGCTTGTGGTACAGAGGGAGTTTGGCAAAGGACCTACCTCCCATGAGATGACCAGTTCATGCCTGCGGCCATTCCCTCCACTAACATTTGCTGGTGCCACTGATGGGACTGTGTGAAACAGAAAAAGGTTAACACTGCATCACTGGCCCAACGCTACAAACTCACACTGACATGTTTTTGAAAACTGAAGATGAAAATCCACATAAATTTGAGCTAGATTTTGATTGATAATCAGAAAGTTTATCATAATGATTAAAAATGCATTTTGTGTATCAAGTCATCATCACCGAAAACAAACAGCTGTTTTAATGTGTTTAAAAAACATTACTCAAGTAAACAAAACTTTAACAGCATCAGAAAACATTAAAAACTTGGTTTTTGTGCAACGTTTGTGCCTGCATTAAAATACTTATCAATCAAACTGAAAGTGAAAGTAGGTTCCAGTGCTGTGTTTTAAATTTTGCCCCCTTTTGTTGGCATTTGGATCATGGATTGTAGCTTTAAGGATGGATTCACACAATTGTGTGTGGATACAGTAATTAGTCTGTTAATTACACTGAAGAGATAGGACAGATTAAATAAGCTACTTCCAAACGACCGCTGACCTTTGTAATTATTACATTTTATGGACGAGAAACGAGGAGTTAGTGAAGCAGCACACTTGATCCAGACTGTCTCAGTGAATTTTTGCCCACCATAAATAGTGTATGTCTGCTGTGTCTTTGCCTCAGGGCATTAAAGGACTGCCTTCTTTAGCAGAAACACTAACCTTGTTGAAATTCATGTAAGCTGCTTATTTTCGACTTCTTGCCCAATTAAAATTAAGTATATTAACAATGGGAATATAACATGGTCATGAAGTGGTGTGTGGAGGCACAAAAAATTATCAGCTGAAACGCACATTCAGTATATTTTATAAGAATTTCCTGGACTGTGGGTGATTACTGATGGCTGCCAAAATGTTTCTTGAATGTAGTGTATACCCAACTTTGACGGCTTGGAGGATTTACCTGCTTCTTTAGTCCGTACTCCTCTCGAAGGTGCACTAGGATCTCCGGTGCCGATCGCATTGCTGGCCACCACCCTAAACTCATATTCCACCCAGGGGTTGAGCTCCACAGCAATGGCTGACTCCATGTCCCCTGTGACTGGGTCTGGGTCTGCACAGAGGAATGCTGCTTGTGTATTTATTTATTCAGGAAAAGAACCACATTATAACTACTGCACTTTTCTTCACCCTTATTTGCGGTACGTGAGACACTCAGTGCCAACTTTCAGCTTGGAGGGTGTTTGATAGACTTTTAAATACAAACTGTCCCCAAAGAAGGAGCAGCAGGAAAATGAAGCTGAACATACAGACAAGGCAGACAGGTTTTTTATGGCTGAACATTCGAAAGTTCTTTGTTAGACAAGGCAGTCGCCTGACCTCAATCAGGCTACTGAGCCTGTGTTTCACTGCTAAAGCAAGAAGAGGCTGTGGCTGCAGCACAGACCTGGAAGAGCATCACTGGGGAAGACACAAAATGCCTTATGACGTCTGAGGATTTTGGCCTACAGGCAGCCATTAACTACAAAGGATTACATATGATTAAATATGCTGACTTTACATGATGACTTCAGGATTGTGTTAACTTTCTGTTCCCTGAAATTGGGGGATAATTCCTACACTGTTTACAGCTACGTGCAAAAGCTGAGAGTTGACACTTCAACCTCACAGCCATTGTTTCATTTTAAATCCAATGTGCCGGAGTACAGAGCCAAAAAAAAATTCTTACGGACTACACAGTATTACACCTTCCCTCCAGAGTCTATGAGTGATTTGGCATATTTTTACACCAGGTGGTGATGATATAGTTTGCTTGAAACCTGGTAAATGAGGTTTTGATGCCTGAACAGCAACTTACTAGCGGCTTTAGAGCACATTTGGAAGTATAACTCATTACATAGAGGGGAGCTGATTTCAATCAATTTTCACAGTATCTACAGAAGGCTTTGAGAGCCATGTAATTATAAATCACACCCTGAGACTGAAAAAAAAATCAGGTTTATGAATGTATTTTGAATGGAATTACAAGCAGGTAAAACATCTAATCTAGTTTCTTCAGGGCTGCCATAATCAAGCTTTGTCAATATTGATCCTGCAACAACAAACAAACACTGACTGAAAGCATATCCATGTCACAAATGAACCAGAGGTCTCTTCATACTAACTAAAGCAACATTCAGCGAAGCAGTTGCGCTTACATTCTTATCATCCAAAGCCGGTCACAATGAGACCACTCTGTCAGGCAAGCCGCTCTTCAAACATGAGCTGATAACTTTGTTTGCAAGGAGCGGGAACTAAAAGCCCAATCCCCTTTATTCTAATCTTAACAAGTTCAACACTGGCAATACATCACAGAGTCCTAATTGTGCTTTATCGAATTAAATGCGGTTGAACAGACATGATGTGAGGGGAACGTATACAAAGCATGATTTATATATCTGTGGGCTGAATCATTATCACACCTTCAACTCTGCTATTATTACCATATGGTATATTAAGATGGATTACACACAATGCTTGGCAAGCCTTCATTCTTTAATGCTAAGTGATAGTAATTGATGGTTTTTCTGTCAAGGTACAGAAAAAGAAGCTAATTCATATTTTAAGCAGTGAAAGTGTTATAATTCAAGCCCAAAAGGTTAATTTCCCGCTAACAGCTGATATGACACCGAATAAAATTCAAACCAATGACATTTGATATAGGCTCAAATTACTTTTTGCTAAGCTCCTCTGAACAACAGCCAAGTTCAAACATAAAACGACAGCTGGAAAGGGAACTGCCTTTCAGCTTCTTAAACAGGCATCTAAGAATAAAGCCTTAGTCAGAGTTTTGTCCAGAGCAAGTCTAAGACGCTTGATCCATTACTTTCTGGATGAGATTTAAAAGTCGGATTGCGTTAATGTACAAAAGTAAGTTGCCACAAGAATTGTTAATTGCGTCTTTGGAAAAGAGTAACCTTGCTCTAGTTGGGCTGATTCACCATCTCATGTCTGTGGGCAGGAGTAAGGCCTTTATATGGTCCCACATTAAACTCCCAGATCTAGGGGCTGCAATTTCCTGCTTATTGATTACCTGTTTTGACAGTTTGCCAGCCTAATGAAAATGGGCTGCGCGCCTGTAAATTATAGGTGCTGATAGGGCTGTGGTTGTCAAGGCCACGAGTCCAGGACAGGGTAGCTGTGGTGTCTGTGATCTCCTCCACTATCACCACTCCAGGGGGCCCAGGAGGACCTGAGAAAAGGTTAGGAGACACACATTAAATTACTGGTTTGAATGGTTGAAGCACCAAAGCATCAGAGATGTAAAGACAGAAGAGAATAACAGAAACTATCTCTGCTATCATTTGTATAAATTCTATATTGGTCCATATTGTGATGTCTTCATCATGCATAGTTTCTATTAGATTTACTGATGGATGCAACCATGCAAGCCTTAAGAAGGATGTGCAGCTGCGTGCATATGGTGACATCAATTCCCTGTTGTACGCTTTGCACAAACAAACAACAGACAACACGCCATACTAAACCGAACCAGGATTCGGGCTGACACAGATCTGCTGCCAAGGATTTCATGCTGATTAAGGGATATTGACGCTTTCTTTTTTGGGCTTCGGAGGCAGTTTGCCAGTTCTGCTGAGCATGACTGTCTAGTAGACCTTCCTGTGTTTTAATACAGCTAAACATATGTTTACCTCAGTCTTCAGAAGTAAATTTAATCTGCAAGTGCAGCAAATGTATAAGGACTCTGGGGGGAACAGCTGTAAATGAAAAGACGGCAGCTGGTATGCTCAATGAAAACCAGTCTACTGTGTCCCCAAAAAGTGCCCATGAGCAGGTTGTGCTGAAAGGTGCATTTGCATTTCAGGACATTAAGATGCATTTTGTGTCACTGTAGGAACAGCGCCCTCTGTTTACTAAGCCCTACACCATTGTGTAAACCCTCCCCATTATTAGTGCTTAATGTTAATCAGTCAATAAATACATCAAATACTATAGCGGAGATCCGTGATATAGCTAAAATATTTTTCTAATACACATGTATAAAGTGATGTGGAAAAACCACAGCAAATTCTTCACTTGGCAAAAAAAATGTGTTCCACTGCCATTTCATCACCAACATCTATTTGTTTGTGAAACATTTCTGTGATTCATTTTGATTACAGTTTGCTTGATAGCAAAATTTCTGTTCAACAATGACATCTACCAACCTTACCCACCCACCCGCTTTCATAATACAACTCCAATGTAAGTGAACTATAATGCAATGATACTGAATCATTGCCCAGCCATACTATTTACTATAAACCGAAACCAAACCAAATTTAATTTGGGCTAGATGACTGGTCTTAAAATATAATTTCTTGCCATCTTGCAGGAAACCCTCCTCAGGCTAAGAGCCACGGATTAAGGCTCACAGACTGAATAATTGCATCACAGCCTTAAAACATGTACAACTGTGTCATCGTAAGACAATCAAAGAGGGACCACAATCTGCTTGGACAATAATCATTACGTTACTTTATCAGCAACATTCAGAAACCGCCGCAGAATCTGATCACGAGACATTTCTGCCAATCTGTTTAACAGCTCATATTAAACTTGCTCATGCAGACAGACCGTCTGTCCAGCCACATTCACAGTGACCATAAAAAATTAGTCAAGGTGATCAAAAGGTGGCAATAATGTGGAAATAGTCATTGTGCGACTGTCTCCACCTGGAGCAAATTTCTAATGTCTAACTGGCTAACGTCTCAGATTTGCTGCACTGGAATCAAGTTTGTGGCTAATTTCCTTGATTCACAGAAAATGTTAACATTATTTCACAGCACTGCTAACTGCTTTAAAGGATAGGATAAAGGAAAGCAACAGTGAGGTAACCACATGTACATTGGGATGCTTTTTTGCATGTCATTTTTCTTCCCGTTCACCCAGAATCTAGTGTCCTGGAATAAACTTTCCAATCATTATTCAGTATGAGAAAAACTTGTGAATTCTGTTTGAGGATAGTGGTTCAGTTCAATGGGGACAGTGAGTCACTACCTCCAGTGAAGAGTGTGCAAGATGTTGCAATGCACTGGTGCAGTGACAGATAACAAGCTCACCTCGCACAAGGAGTTCAGCCTCTGCATATACGCTGTCAGCACTGGTCTGTGCCCGACACCCATACTTCCCAGCGTGCTTCAGCAAAATGCTCCTGATCATCAGATCCACTGTTGAAGACTGCTGCAATTGATAAAGCAAAGCATAAAAAAGTTAGGTATTAAGAAGAGTAAAGAGTAAATGTGCTTGACACGAAAAAGTGTGATTCCTTTACACCTCGCAGAGGCTCATGTGGCTTGAGAGATTCCTGTTTAATTCAGGTGCTTGCTTGCTGCTACATTCTTCAGCTACCCGTATTTTCTCTGTTGAAATGAGAAATGCCTAAGGCAAGACTGGGAATAATTCAAGGTCTACAGGCAGCTGTTTAGCACGAAACCTGATTAAAATTACAAACCATGCATCAGCCAGGAATCTGTTGTGCCTGTAAAGGATTGTCACTGCAAATACTTTCTCTCCAGAGTACGGCTAGTAGCAGAGGACACATCAGGACAGATGTGATTTTAACATCCACTGTCAATAAAGGAACAGTGACATAAACAAGACTCCCTGCCCTCTTTAAAAATTTGTTTTTAACTTTATTTTATGGTCTAGACACTAATGATTTTTTTTGTATTAGAGAGGGGAAATCTAAGATGTTACTTTATAAAAGATAAAACATAAAATAAAATAAAAAAAAGCCACATACTGTTGTTCAGAAATGTTTATTTTAGTGTCCAACATAACAGGGGTGATATCTGAGTCTTTGTTTTAAGTGTTTAACACAATGATTTGTGTATACAAATGTCCTTTGTTGTGTTATTCTACTGTAACTTTTTCTTTTCCAATGGCTTCTGTGCTTAAGTTCCTTAAGTATTTACCACAGATAACTCATATAAACCAACTACTGTGGTCTATCACTAATCAATATGCACAGTGCAGAATGCACAGTGTATCTTTTAGAGAACATGGTGCCCTGGTACTCCACATATAGTTAACAAGGGGAAAAATTACAACTGGTAATAAAGAACAAGTAAAACAAAGAGATCACAAAAGGTCCTGGAAAAAGAAAAAAAGGTTAAAAGGTGAAGGCGAAATGGCGAGGTTAACAATGCAACCTTGATGTTGAGGAGAGGCAAAGGTTAAATGCCTCATGTTCGGGTATATTTTATTTTTCTTTGGAGATTTTATTCAACATCTTCCCCAGAGGATCCTCGACCTTCCATGTGACCTTTTCTAGATGACTCAAGTCAAACCGACAGACAAACAGAAACAATGCATACAATTTGGCTCCTACAGTTCAGGAGGGGTCTAACTACTATGCAGTAAGAAAAATGCTTGTTGACCATGTTACATATCTACAAAGCCCATGATACGCATTAAGATCCAGAGATATTCACCGTGTTAAAGTTTCATATCCAGTGTTTTTCTTCTCCATTATTTTCCTTCCTACTTCTCATTCTAAATCATTGCTGACCCAGTTTCAACCCTTATAACCTTTCAAAGCCAATACAAGTCAGCCTCAATTTGTGTTTTCATTTTCACAAAAAGATAAAATTTCACAGGTCCAATTCAAAATAATAGACTAGGCTTTGATTGTTGCATTTGATTGTGTGATTCAATGCAGGTCTTTGACGATACCCGAGGTTGCCTGACCTTTAGTGGAACTGATTCTTTGTTCCCCTATAACAAGTGTTTGGTGCAGTAGGAAGGATAAAATAATTACATTGAGAGTGCAAATGGAAACGACAAAATAAATGTAACTTCAATAGACTGATCCACAAGAAAAAAAAAATCAGCCATCTGTTTACACTTAACAGATGAACAATTATACAGACAGACAGACAGATAAATAGACAGATAGATAGGAAGAACCATATGATAAATTTACTCTTTGTCTTACTTTTGCTCTTACTCTCGCTCTTACTGTTTGGATGTATTCAAAGTGGCCGCCATCCTGCTGGAAGTTGATTGGTTTTTGGTTGAAGAACCACTGGAAAGCCACATCCAGCGATGTGTCATGCGTGGCCTTGCAGCTCAGCACCACGCTCTCCCCCACAGTCACTTCCACTCTGCTCGGGCTAAGCTCCACACGCATGGCCTCTGGAAGCACAAAGCTGCTGCACTGTCACCTCAGGCTAACCCAAAGCAGCTGCATTTGACTGTGACATCACTGCCAGTGCAGTCATGAGAACCCAACCCTGAATCGGGCAAAAACACTCACCTTCGTCAGATAAATATCCTGCTTAGCTCAGTGTGCAGTGCATCTGTGAGACAGAGGCCTTTACAGTTTTAAAGTGTGTCCTTGTAATATGATTCTTGAATGTGAGAGCCCTTGGTTCACGGTTCAGCAAGCACAATAAATTTCATAAATGGCACCGAAGCAAAGGTGGGAGGAAAAAATGACATTGGGGACTGTTTACTAGTGGCCAACCTGTGCTAATTTGGCAGAAAATAAAGGCCCCCAGGGCATCACTTACCTTTTACCCACAGCATGGCAGTCATCTCTGCCGAACCCAACTGATTCTCCGCCCGGCACACATAGTTCCCCTCATCCGCTCGGCTGGAGTTAACAATTCTCAGAGTGTTGTTCCGTAACAACATAATCCTGCGAGAAAGGACACAAAAATCAATACTGGTATGAGAAACAAATCCACGTACGAACAGTAGCACTACAAGTTCAGACATGAGGTTACATGTTTGTGGATGTGCTGGGTTACAAGAATAGCAATATTCACTAGGGATGAGAATAAAAAAAGTTAAAACGAGCTGCTCAGATATTCTTGAAATAATCATCTACTTGAGATTCCAGTGGAAAATATAAAATAAAATTTTATTTATAGTTAAGTTATTATCACTGAAATGAAGGACAAAAAGCGTCAGGCAGTAAGTTGTTTGTGTTATGAAAAAGCTCAGAGGACTGAGGGATGTGAAGTCAAGAACAGTGCTTGTATTTGTTGTAACCTTCAACAAGGAAGCATGGAAAAAAAAAAAACTTTTTCAGTAAAGATCAATCAACAATTTAAATGTGTTAATGAACCTGATTTGCAGATACCACTAAGCAGCCGTATCTTGAATAGGATTAAAACACATGCTAGTAAAGATACAGATTAAAGTAATGGGGACAAATTTTCAGCAGAAGGAGAAAAAAAAGTGACACCAAAGTGTCAACGTTAAGAACAACAAAAAAAAACAAAACAAAACACAGTATTCCTCTGACTTTCAAAGTGGGTACACTGATGCACTATATTTCGTCTTGTGTCTCTAAAACAACACAACATGCAGCCATTTGTGTAATTACAGTATAATTTAAAATTCATTAAAGGAAAATTTCAGGACAATTTGTGGAGAACGCTACACAACATGAAATAAAATAGATGTTATGATTCTTTGTTCCTTGGCATCAATATTTCCATAAATCTAAATAAATGGTGCATTCATCATGCACGGCGCTCATGAATCCACCTGACAAACCCCAAGTATTGCTGCATTCAATGAATCTAAAGCAAAAATCTGTCAAAGCAAGATGTGCACATCACCGAGCTGTCCTCCCAGAAAACACAAATGTAACAGAGAGAGACATAAAAAAACATACCATGTATGCATTCATAAGCAGCCCCTTATCCAGCTGAAGGACAGTAACAATATGGTATTAACATTTCGCTCTGACTTGTAAATAACAGCTGGAGCATTAAGTACTTGACAGAAGATAGTGAAGGATGCAACTGTATCCAACAACACTGGAACAGGTGCGTGAGCAGACGGCTACAGAGCAGGAATCATGTATAAATACAGTATTTTGAATTATGTTGAAACACTGTTTTCCCCCCGGTGTCCAGTGCAAACCACTTTTATTCAAAATATAAATATTTCTATTGCATTTGACTTCAGCATGGCCTGCAGAGGCAGGGATGCATATTTACTAGCCCTTCTTTATTAGAAAATCAATTTCATCCCAAATAAAACAGGCAAAGTGATGGTATTTCGAGGTGTGATGCATGAGGGGTGTGAGGTATTCTCGTCTTTTAATTCAATTCATTTTGTTTGGCATTTTATAATTATTTATATTTACACTAAGCTCTTTCATCATTGGCAAGGTGATTGAAACTGGCAAAGAGAAACCCATGAAGGCGTGACAAAATTTCACATAGACAATTCAGAAGCAATCTGCAGCCAGGAGACATTTTTCAAATTAGGACGGAAATTCACATCCGACAAGGACACTGAGGCAGAAAGGACAAGACAGGGACTGCTGGGTATACAGAATATGCAGATGAATTCAACATTAGGAAATTTAAGGGAAACATCAGAAGATCACAGCAAACCTATAGCATTTGAAAATATATGCAGGATTTTCTAATCTGAAAAAATCTGAGGTGAAATCAAATTGACTGCTACAGAATGCCCATTATTTGTATATATAAAATATGTATGCAACAATACAGTTTTAAACATTTCACAGTTTTTTTTTAATATAAAATTGCCAAATGATACACCTACTGCTTAAAACAAAGAGGCTGTGGGTTTGAATTGAGTCTGCCACGTACTTTCAAACTAATGGGAAAAGCCCTGAACATTAGCGGAAATCCATGTTAATTACAAACCTTCATTAAGTCAGCACAGCTGTCAATGCCAGATAAACGTGAAGCTGTGTCGATTCCTCCCCTGTTCTTCCAAGAATAAAACGCCTCTCCATCCATAAACTCTTTACGATAGGTAATGGCAGAAAATCCTTGCAGGAGTCACACAGGCTAAGACCTGAAAACCCATGACTTCTTGTTTATTTTGGGTTTTTCAGACAGAAATCACCCTTTCACAAGGTTGATCTCCACTTGAGCAGTGACCCCCCTAAACACAACGTGTTATACAGTTCATTAATTCACTATAGTACTGTTGAGTTGCAACAAACATCCTATTAGAGTGTCAAACTCTAATTGGATTTGTGTTTTAGATTACAAAAGCACTGTGTATAGGAACTTAATAGGAATCTGTGAGAAAAGTTAATATTACTGATTGCAGAAATTCTTTGAGATCATGAAGAAAATGAACCATGTACAAATATAACGCCAGCACTTAATAGAGAATGATGAATTACTCTAAGGGGAGAGATTAACTAACTGCTTTGCCAATATTTTTGTGAACAATTTTCTGCTCTCTCAAGACACGACTTTATCTGAAGTCAGATAAAAACAAGATCAGGGTGTTCGAACAGGTATGAGTCTCACGGACAACACTGTGGGTTTGACAAATACCTCAAAGGCTTTATCAGATCCAGACAAACTAGGGTCATTAATCACCATTTAAGGGCACCACACTCACTAACCTATCCCCATCCATCAGTTCTACTGAAGCCAGCTCTTTTATAGAGAACAGACATCCAAAATTACCACTGAGGACCATTTTCCTTTTAATGGGAAATTAAATATTTTGCAGATTTGCACCAACCTCTGAAATTACCATGTTAAACAGATTCCTGAATACTCCGTTTCTATGCACCTGTTAGAGGCATGAAGATTTGTCGCTGCCTGTTTGAAGGAGCGACACACTGAGGATCTGATTATCAACTGGCTGCCCTTGGTGCGAGGCTGTTGAACAGACTGCTGAATCTTGGCTGATAAACAAAGGTGCCGTTCTCTCACTCAAAACTTGGGACGCTCAGCAGTGACTGATAATTTCAGTGGTGTCGCTCAGTTTGATTGATGGACCCTCGCTCTGCTCAGCCCCCTCTAGGTGCAATGGAGAGATGTTTCTCATAAAAGATGATGCATCAAACTGCATGTGAATTCCAAATGCAATTGTACAGTCTAAATTGTCAGAATCCGTGAGAAGGAGGTGGGGTTGAGGATGCGTCTCCGGAGCTTTGCCAGTACCTAAGGTGTTTTATTTTAGCAGTGACACTTAATTTCAGTTACAGTAATGAAACTGTGGTGTGTTACAACAAGACATGTATACAATTCCTCAAAGGCCTGAGCCAGAATGAACACTTGAATTTATACCATGAAGCTATGATGAAAAACCGCATAGAGATATTGAGTGAGACAAATGTTTCATGACTTCATACATATTTTAGAGGTCAATTAACTTTCTCTCACAATATTCTATACTCTAAAGAAGAAAAAAAATCAAATAGCTTTTATACCTGAGCTAGTAAATCTTCCACTGTCTTCAAAGAAAATGCCAGCCTATCACACTAATAACAGCAAAAATTAATCCTTGCTCTGAAATATAAAAAAAAAAAACTTTAAAATATTTTAAGGGCTTTAGTTCAGACACTGAAACACACCCCCTGCTATTTTGGATGCACAGTAAAGGGCAGATCACTTAATATTTCCTTATACTAAATGATTCTGTCTGAGTTTTACATATTTCCCCTGCTTTTCAATACCACTAATTTTCAATTTAAAAAATGAATAAATCTCTGTATCACAATATACAATGTGCTGCTATGAACTCACATGTACTGTTATGAATGTGGTGAATAGAAGAGTCCACCTTAGATTGGTTTAAGGTTTGAACACCTGTGCTACACTTAAGTGTCCTTGAGAAAAACACTGGATCACTGGATCAGCTTTGGGGCTCCCACAAGTTGCATGAAAATGGAGACTCTTCTTACAGAGATCAAAAACTCAGTGTTCTTTTATTATTTCACATACAAGAACAAATACAATCCAAATGATATCCAGTATGTAAAAAGCTACTATTATTTGAGAGTGAAACATAACATGATGCCTCTGAAGAGCTGCTGTACCTTTTACTTGGCTGTACTCTTCTGTCTCCTTTCTTCCATGTTATCCGTGGCTTGGGTGATGCTCTGGGTTTGCATTCGAGCGATACATCTTTTCCAAGCGTGGCAATGACCCGTATGGGATTGGGGACAAAAACAGGTGCTGATGCTGTGTAAGACACACACACATACAGAATTTTAGGGTGTATTAAAAAATAAATAAATTTAAATAATTGAGTTATTTCATGGTCAGCACTAAATTAATACTGTATGTGATTAATAATTTCCAAACTTTTGCTCTTGTCAAAACAAATGAGTAAAATACATTTTTGAACCATTTAAGAAATGTAAATATGCATTATGTTCATCATTAACCCCAGACTCCTTTTCACAAATTAATTCACAACATTTTCTTGTTACACAAGCAAACAATAAATAAAATAGTATTGCCTTCATTAAAAAATCTGAGCAGCTGTTGCTGGCATTGTGCCTATCGCAAAGTAACGGTACGGTACATCCTCAGTGGAAAATGTGGATTCTCGTGCTGCTGTGTCTGCTGAATATGACGACTGTTAGCTAATTCTTGATTAGCTTACTTGTGTGAGTCATTTTGGATTTTTTTTGCCCCCTTGTGGTAAACAATAAAAAAATCTTGATTGATACAGTTGTAATCACTGTGCAGTTGCTAAAATTGTTGCTAAAATAGAATTATAAACGTAATACTCATTCCACCTCTTCAACTGTGGCATTTCAAAGTAATTATTTAAAAAATGCTAGAGGGTTTAGTATGACACATCATGACTCAAAACACTGCTTGATCAAAATACTAATTTCTTTCAAAGTAATAACTAAATTTTCCACAAGGTATTACACAGCATGCTTTTATACATACACTGACTTTAATGTGCTTTAAATACTGAATAATGTACCACACTTTGTCTTAATTCTGTGCTAATTCAGAATCCGCTACAATTATATAAATATGCATTACGTTTTGGAGCCTAATCAGTAAATAACTGTCATCATGTTAATGATGACATGGATGGATGACTTGTACTGCTTTTAGGAAAATTGTTTTTTCTTTCCCCCCATATTTAACCAGGCTGGCTGAGTGAATAATAAACACATAATATAAACATTTTTAACAATTATGTCTTGCTCAAGAGGACAAATTAAGCAGTAATAGTCTAAATAAGGCTTCAGGCACGGAAGTTGATGTGGCACTGGTGTAGAGTTGTATTACACATCAAGGCCATCTACTGGCTGCAAGGCTTTGTCAGCTGTGATTATTCAAATTCTGAGTGATGCTTTATACGTGACATTATACACAATGACAATTCAATCCCATCTGTAGCTACAGGCTGACCCCTCTCCCTGTAACAATTGTGTCTTTGAGCCTGAGTAGTGGCCTGAGTGGCAGAGGTCCCTCTAGACAGGAAAAAGCAGCAGAAAACAGAGCAGTTGCTGTGAGTATTTGTTTTAATCAAAATAAGAGCAGGCCTGCAGCTGGTAGCAGCAGTACCCTTATTGCTTCACCCGCTACCCTCCCAGAAGAGCTGGATCTGGGACATGATCACAGGCATGAGGGCAGCCGCTGCCCCCATGTAGCCTCCAGTGATCGCTCATCTTCAGGCTGTTATTAGCCATGTAATCTGTCCTGATAGTGTTTGCTTGTGGATATCTCCACAGAGCACAGGTCACTGGGAAGAGATGCCTGGGGGGTATAGTTATGAAAACATTCATCACTGGCTTCCAAATATCATCATTGTGACTGTGACTCTAAGAAAGGCAAAAACACCTCCTCGTCAGCTCAGATAAAGCTTCTTAAAATCTGTAACTTCTGATTCTTGTAGACGATGCCGTGAATTTAAGTCAACAAGAGTGGTTGTTTTACACAGACTTTAAAATGGTGGTTTAGGAAAAGCCATCAGTTACTGTGAGTGGACAAAGTTTTTTTGTTCATTTGCAGGAAGATTTTTCAAAATGCCACAGATTCCCTTCAAAAAAGGGCATGCCACACAGACAGTAAATCAAACTGTCCCTAAGGGAAACACGAAAGGGGAATGGGTGTCACCAGATGTGTCCCAGTATAGAAGATGACAAGGAGAAAATAGTGCATCAACGCAGAACAGTGAACAGCCATTCAGTATGACTGTTATGTTTTTAGCCTGAAGCCTTAAAGGCTGAAGAACACAGTTTCCATGCCTTTTAATGTCCTTAAACTTCCAAATATGTTACTGATGTTTTGTCTGTGTTAAAAAGGACAGACATTCTTCCAAAATTATGGCAAAATTGTGAGTTAGCAATTATTGATAATGATAATTGATTATTAAATGATAATAGCACTGACTAATAAATATCTGATGAAAGTCATGTCCAAAGAAGAGGTTTGTTTTCTATAAGTAATGGGGATTTTGATGTAGTCTGGGCTTTGATGACAAACGATAGAGCGGAGATAAGACCCTAATGGAGTCATTAAACTCCATCAAAGAAACCACTGATGTCTCTCTCCTAGTGTTTGCTCCCATTAGTATAAATCTATACCTACAAGTCATTGCTTTTCTTTCTCCGCAGAATAATGCAGAACTGTTCCAGACTCTCCTCAACTTGACGCATGCAGACAAGTCATTGAATATAACCATAAGGGCCCTTCTTTTATTCATGCCGTCCACCACCAGGGTTAAATCAGGGACCATTGATTGGCAATCAGCACATCTCACAGTTCCACGTTCCCCACTTGCATTTCAATCTGCCTTACCTATCATCTGGTACCTCACTGAGATGCCAATACTAGGTCTGGAATTTTATTCTTTGCAGAGTATCAAGAAATATGCCTGGCAGAGCACAAAAGTTACCTCATAACAATTACATTCATTTATTTTTTTTCTTTTAATGCCTTGTTTGGTATAATTTGAATTATATACCAAAGGTATAAATACCTAAAATCTTCAGTTCAGAATTGGAATAGATGGCCCCATATTTGTTTTCTGCAACACACTGGTACATTCCTGAGTCCGTCTGCTGCACTTTGTGAATGGTCAGATCTCCATTTACTATTTCAACTCGACCCTGTAATGAGAAAAAAGTACAAAGGAAGCTCAAGTCTGAATATAGATATACAATACATACTGTTGCACATGGTGGACTTTCACACGAATAATTCAGATGTTTCAGGGTGCAATCAACAAGAGGAGAGGGTACTGTGTCATGAGGTGTGGGCACCTGGGATGTCAAGGGCAAACCATTACGAAGCCAGCGATAGGTGGGCCGGGGCCTCCCTGTGGCCTTGCACTCCCATTGGAGCTTCTCTCCACTATCCATCTGAGTATCATTAATCATTCTGACCCACTGAGGGAAGGCTTGAAGATAAAAAAAAAAGATTTAAGAATAAGTAATTTATCCTTGAAAAGACATGAGTATGGTTACCTATACTTACACAAGAAAGAACACACATGCACAAAAGAACAGTCAACACACAGTAGGAGGCTGTATTTCAAATAGTGGATGTAGTACTGTACTAAACCACTTTTTTTATATAACCCTCTGGTGCTACAGTCCAAAAAAAAAGCCAAAAAATATGGTTTAGGACACTTCAATAGAAAAAGCTGCTTGTTATTATTATTTATTATTATATAAAGTCAACTTTGGCACTGCGTTTCAACCTTTTTATGCCTTCTTTTTGTGTACTGCATTTTGTTTTCAGTCTTTGGTGTCACTTTACATAAAAATCGTTGAATCCTTGAACATCCTTGACACAATGACATTCACTACTTCTGTGCTTTTGCCTCCTGCAAAACTTATTAATCACACTACATGTCCAATAAAAAGACATCTTCCTTTTTCTGATCCTCTGTCATGCTCGTTAACCCTGAAGACCTGAAAGAAAATGCATAGCTATTCCAGTGAGGTGCTGGCTAACAGGTACAGCAGACATCAACCAAGGCAAGGAACTTTCCCTGATGGGGCCCAGAGTTAGACTGTTGTAAAGAAGAGGAAAGCCTTCTTCTCCTGTCCTCTCCAAGTGTGGATCATGGTCATGTTTTTTCTATCATGTCTGTGAACACGTTCTTTTCTCTCCTTCCATTGCATGGCTGGCCCATGCCAAAGTCAAACTAGGCGACTGCCTTTCCCAGGGGCTCCCTAACCATGAAGCTTTTTTTCTTTTCTGTTTTTTTTTTCCCATAGCCTACTTGCTTGTGTTTCCAAGCTGCATCAAAAGTTACTGTCCAACTCCTCATGCTGCACAGAGTATCTGTCACAACTCAAGATCTGAACATTATATAGGCTGTATGTACTTTCTTAATCTTGCAGTCTCTTTTCGTCTACTGGGTCTTATATGTGATTGTCTTTTTCAATTTTACAAGAATATAAAATTTACATGGACATTTTACTGGGACTGGATCAATTTGTCAGTCTTGTTTAAAAGAAGGAGTGTTAGTCAATAACAAGCTATTTTCCTTTTTTTTAAAAAACCTTCTTCATTTGTACTTTTTGCTTTATGTTTTTTTACGCTCAAATGAGATTTACAAATGTTCATGATGGCATCAATACATATGTAAATATAAACACTAATATAAATTCATAATACAATTTTAAATGCACAGACTGATTACATTTATCCTTTCTGAGTTCTGTGGGACAGGACTCAGAAAGAATACTGGCCCTGACATCCCTACAGATATGATTTCTGTTTGTTTAGAGAAAGCTTCTACATAGATTTCTGACCTGTTTTGTTCTATTCAGACTACAAAACTAGAAAATAATTTAATCCAGATTAGTGTATCGCATGACACACCTTGCCTGACCCAAATGATATACATTGCATAGCAGTGTATTTCTTGTACACTGTGTAAAGAAAATAAGGAAACGACAGAACCGAGCTGCTTTCATTACCGTAACATGCCAAGCACATTCTTTGCTATTCTTTGCATATGGCACCTTCAGAAGAATGCTTTTTTGTGTGTGTGGCTTGATTGAATGATTATGGTCAGGAAGGTCACCCTCACAACAAAAGTTCAAACTACAAGCTGACCTGTGTAAATTACATTTAGCGTGAGGCTGCTACAAATTAGGCTCCCTATTCTCCTTGTGATGTCAACAGAATGGAGGTAGCCAAGAAGTGCAGGGCCTTGGAAATGTATCCTACCAAGGCTGAAGCAGTCCATTATGTTAGTGCTGTGCACACGGCACAGACAGAGAAGAATCGGGGACAAGCACCCTCATAGAGAAGTTTGTGATCACAGGCAAAGGCAGTAATTCAACAAGCTCACTGGTACCTCACATTGGTTAGACAACTGAAAACTGTCCTTAACTGAGGTGCATTTGTGTATACCTGCATCAGGTCTAAGCTGAGAACAAGTGTATAGATACACTTTAGCCCTAATTGTTGGTATTCGCAACAACAGATTGTTCTATAATCTATGAGTTGATTAATCTAAAAAGATTATTTCAATTTATTAACTGACACTCACACTTTTGTAGTGACAAAAATAATAGTAACAGGCAGGTGTGCTCAGCAAATCCATAGAAAACAGTAGGTGTCCAAAGCCTTGGATGTACAAAAAAAAATGATGATATGTCAAATCTTTGAAAAAGACAAAAAGATCGCAAATTATGGTGTTTAAGAGACCCACACTTCTCTCAACTAAAAGAAAGAGCTCATTCATTAAGATGATGAACACTTGTTCTTGGATTGTCTGCGATGGGCATATAATTAGTCCTTGGACTGTTCAGCAAATTCACAGGGAGCAGTACTGGTCCCCAGCCTTGAATTTGAGAATACTGTAACTAGCAAAGATTATATCATGAAAAATCCAGGAAAACTGGGTAGAGCAACCACAATAGCTTATCAAAGGGCTGAATAATAGTCTAGACTACTGGTGCTACTGTGCTAGAATGCCTGGCACACAACACATCAGCACTTTTCTTACACAACATAATGTACGATGGTTGTACAAAAGTAAAAGATAATAAATTACAGGAGTGAGAACATGCTCAGACTCACTGTAGACCTGCAGATGTCCTTTGAAAGCAGTGCCACCTCTTGGATTCTCAGCTTTGCACTCGTAAGTTCCCGAGTCCTCCAGCTGAATGTTGGGAATCTCCAGCACAGCCTGGGACTTCCGAAGCCTTGCTTTCTTGGGGATGTTGCCATTTATCTTCCTCCATGTGATTGTTGGCACTGGACTGTGAGGAGAATGGAGAAGAATTATATACTCAATAATACAGTCTAGGGGAGTAAGCAGCAGTTACAGTATAGGGAGTGAGCTGCAATGATGCATTTCGCAATGCATCACAAATGCTTTTTTTTTGTTTTCTTTGATCTTAATCTGTCAACTGACAATGATATTTTAGCAATAATTACAATTACTACAGATATTTCTGTTAGATTTTTGATAGAATATCAAATAGAAAACCTTGATAGATCCCTAGCTAGTCCCTATCTATCACTGGAGAGTTTGCCTCTGTGGGAGGGGAGGGAAAACAAACAAAAAAACAAACTATATACACTTTCTGAGGTTTTGCAATTCATATTTATACTGCATGAGTTAACTGTTAGATGTTAACAGAGTTTTCATTATGAAGTGTTTTCATTATTTAGTGACCTGAGTTTTGGACAGTTATTAGGACCCTGAGTACCTACTAACTGCCCTGAGTATTAGACAGTTAGTAGGAAAAAATAATCTATTTGTGACTTCACTGTGAGCTTTTTGAAATTGCTGTAGCAATTTTCACATTTGTTTTGACAACATGATTAATTATAAGAATAATCACCAAATCAGCAAAGAAAGTAATTGTTAGCTGCAGCTCTACAAAAAAGAGAGAATTTAAAAATAATAACATTTAACCGTAACAAACATCGGCAATGACCCACAGATCCCAGAAGTCCTTAATCTGCAATTAAGTATTGACACCCCATGATGCCTATTTAATGTTGCTTCTGCTCTACAAGTGACTCATTAACCTTTTGACCACCCATGATATATTTACTGTACCAAATGACCCCCACATTAGATCCCAGGTTCCACAGGGACAGGGACAGTATTCTAATCAGGTTATTACAACAGCCAGAGAGGTTTTTATGATTAGTGTACGAGCACTGTCATCTCTCCTTGTTTATTCATGGATTGCCCTATGGAGCCTTATGATAGATGACTTGCACATGCAGAGAGAGAGAATGCCTTACTATGCGCTCAGTATCAGTAGTGCTCTCTTGTATGACAACTAGAATAGACAGGTCTCTGAAAGATGGAAATGTGGCACCATACAAACCTCCAGTGAACCCATCAATCATTTAGCCAAGATGGAAATGTTACATCCCTGAGCTTTTTTATCTGTTCTAAATTCACAAGGACATAGAAGAGCTCTGGGCTGCACTGGGCTCAAATTAGGATTCAGAGCATGTTTTATATTAAACCAGGTGTTTTTTCTTTTTTTTTTTACATTTTGGACAGGAGTTTTGTGTCACATACTCTGTAGACTAATGATTTAAACATTTTCTTTTTCTTTGTATTTTTGAATAGCTAACTCATTACCTTAGAGCATACATTCAGGTTTCCTCACACTACAGAGGAGTGTGACACATTCATAGACAGTCACAGTATTTACACTTTTACTTTTATATATATATATATATGCATTTATTTATTTATTTTTTACCTATTTTACAGTAATTAGTCATACATTTAACCTGTCAAATAATTTAGAAAAACTATCATAAGTCACTGTTATCACTGGTATCTTACAAACAGCTACATATTGTAATAGTATGTTAAATCAACATTATAAATGTTTCTATACATACTACTATTCTATACATACATACAATAATGATTACCAGGGGAAAAATCTGAGGCCTCAGAGAATAACATCAAAAGATGATAACAAAAAGCATAGAGATTGGATCACTACTCATGAATACGGCATGCAGTTGCTATGAGGCACTTCCTTATATGTTATTGATGGACAATTTTCTAGAGATCTTTGCTCCAACTAAAATCTTGACTAGCCAGAGAATAGAGGAAATCCATAGAGACCTCGAGGGGCCGGAACATGAGGCTGAATCTTCCCAAGTCTTTTTGGAGACTGAATAATGAGCACCAGGCCTGTATGTGTTCACTGGACAAGGGGCAGGCAGGAGGGAAAAGGCTCACTCAGTTTTGCTTGTCAGTGTCTTCTGTATGAAACCCTTGGCATGAACCCCCGAACTATGAAGCTCTGGTCATTCCGGTCTATTTGATCAAAGCGCAAAAACTGAGTATTTTCCACCCTCACATTATGAATGTGTTGCACACTGGAGTTTATGTAAGGTGTTACAGTTTTCAATTTAAGAGCGTGCCATAGGCGAGCTCTGTAGATTACATCTTAATTAGCATTACACACAATTGCGGTGCCCTCATCTGGAATGGCTCCATAATAAAGGTTCAAAATTAAATCTAATACCAAAATATACTGCAGAATTGGTTTGCTTCAGGTCATTAAGATCTAAATATTATCCCACCATTTAGCTCATTTGATAAGCTCTCAATTTCTTGGTCCCTTTAGGAAATCCTACACCGTTTTTAAGGGAGAATTTACATGAAGCACAAAGCCACATTTTACCAGTCTGATCTGAGCAAAACAACAAGGACATTAACCGTAGCAGCATGAAATGTGTTGTCATTAAGAGGCACTTTCTGCTGCTGCTGACAATGTGGTCCTCGTGGTCCTGTGTAGCTCAATGAGGAAAGTAACTGTGTTTCAAGAGTTTGATTCCCTCTGGGGTCACTGAAACTAAAAGTATATCCACTACTCTAAGGCAATTTGGATGAAAACATCCACCACATGCCACATATTACATTTTAAGTGGAAATGAGTGGGAGAATGTGTAACCCATCAAACGTACACAACTTTTTGAACTACAGTGAACTTCATACGCCGTATCCCTTGAAATGAATGCGGCTAACAGCACTGCACTTTCCAGAGCTTCTTATAAATCACACTATGAAGCCTTTAAATTTGTGCTGTTTGAAAATTTGCAAATACTATAATCATCATCCATAGGTGGCTGTAATCATTCAGTTTAACTATCCTGATAATCCTAAAAAACAAAAAATGAACAACACTGGCTGAATAATAACTGCTTTGCGTGAATTGGAAAAGAAAAGAAGCAGAACCAAAATATCTGTATACTATAAACAGTTCAACAGCTAGTAAAGGCTGTAATGGAAGTAAACATTAATCTTGCTACTTGTAACTTTGCTACTGATTTCCAACAAGAAGCTGGAAGCCAGACAAGCCTGCAAACTGGTGGTTCACACAAGCGCTATATTTGGCTTGGAACTCTGACTGCTTGAAGAATGAGCTAATCGCTTTTAAAGTAACTTTGGTCTATGTCTACTGACAGCTCTCGTGTAATGCAGAAAAATGCAGAATAAGCCTTGTTAGGCCACACAATAAGTTGTTTGAATACCAGTCCTGTTCACAAAAAAGATGTGATAAGCCCTTTAGGAAAGTAAAGTTACAAAATCATTAATAATAAATAATTATTAATAATTAGACTTGCAGACATTACTAAAAATAATATTACAAGGTGACCAGGACGCAAAACTCTTTGAAGCTAACGAGGACTGTGTTTTTATTGTTCTCTCTTTCCTTTTCATTGGCTCATTGTTCTCTTTGCCCTTGACTATGGCCTACAAAGTACTGTCACTGGCAAATATCACAACAGACAATCACATCAAGGAGCTCTAGCATTCACACGCGAGGAGCTTTTCTGCACCGTCTTAGCTTGTGGTGCCATCATACATATTGATCAACAGGAGAACAAAACCCATTTTAACTTCATTTTCAGAGCTATATAAAGACTGACATTCCTTAATAGGGTGCACTGATAAATCATTCATCTCTATGTACCAGGGTAAGTCACTGGGATGACTGTCTGACTGAAAACCATCCCGCACAAATTACTTCATTGAGGGAATCAGAGGGCAAGGACTCAAGCTGTTTGGCTGCTCTACAAGCGTCTAAAAACTCCTGCTTAGCTTCACAGGAAAACTAAAGGGGTTTGAGATTAGAATGCAGTGTCTATATATTTAGGAAATGACTAACCATAATGTGGATAATTAATTGAAGTGAAGGTAAACAATTATGAGGTCCTTAGTCATCTGTAGATTAGAGACTGTTTGCACTTAAGATAGGAGTCAGTAATGAATAATTCATGCTGAATAATTATAAACAAAATGGAGTAGGGATGATAAAAGATTATGTTCTGAGATTTTAAACTATTTCTTGTAATGTCAAACACCACTTCAACTTTGTTTTGGAAAAGATGAGACAGAATTCTTGTTTTAAATGTTAAAACTTTACAAATAATGGCAACTTTATTTTTGGTCTAGCCAATTTCAAAATTATTTTAAAGTAAAAATGCTATAGTTTTAGAAACCATGAACCCATCAATGCTAACTTTAGAAACTGTGGTAAGTGCTTTGAATTTTAGTCTCTGTGGACAAAAGTGTTTTCCCTCCTGGCAGACAACTATTACCAATTTCATTTTCTCATAGACATAACCTTGGCTTTCTACATTCATAACAGACCCTGAAAGCACCCAGGAAACACAGATACATTAGGGCTCTCAATTATGAGAACACATGGGTCCCTAGGGCTGAATTCCCTATTCAGTCTTCCCCCCCATGCACTAACATGCCATCTAACAGCAGAGCTACAATGCTGCACTTCTCTACACTCACTTAACATCCTGCCTGAAGACAAGATATGCCTGGTTCCCACTCAGGTAATGGAATAATGTAATTTAAGAAGCGAGAAAAACACAAGGAGTATTATCTAAAGGATCTCTCAGCAACAGAGCAGTGATGGGATGTAGTTTATTGTTTCTGGTGATTAATATTATACTGCTGTAATAAACAGCTACCTATATTTGTGCAATATGTCCCTGTTTACTTACTTCCCCAGAGCAAAGCACTCCAGCCTGACAGTGACTCCTTTGGCAGCCAGAACAGATGTAGGGAAATGCACTTCAATTTTGGGCTCATATTCGCCCATGACACCTGGAAAAGGTTAAGAAAGAGGAATTGCAGACATTAGACCCAAGCAGATTGAAACAGCCACTTACCCCCACCCCCCATTTCCCATCATCCTCATCTTTTCTAGCAGTGTGCTACACAGAGACTGGGTATAGAGATTTAAAAATAATAGGGATGTCCACTTCCTATTTTCCCGGTACCTGTTTTATGAGTATGTAAGCAACAGCTGAAGAAAAACAAATGTAGCAGCAAATCTAAATTTCCAGAGGATTCCTGATGTTTAGGTCTGTCAAAATGCACACGGTACATTAAGTCACGCAGTGTACAGGTGTGGGACTGCACATTATGCACACCATCTGGCAAATCGTTCAACTATCCACCTTAATTTTACACACTGTTTATTAATAGGGCTAGTGTTACTGGTTGGATCAAATACAGAGCATGCAACTGAATAATAATATTTTTGATCTGCACAAAAAACAGTGGATTAAAGCAAATACAGGATTAGCCAAGTTTAACAGATGGTATATTACATTTCAATATATTTTCATTATTTCTGTGTTGTCAAAGTCAGCTGAAAAATGCAGGAATATTTAAATTCTGCATTGGTAGCATACTGCCATCTATGCACAACCATGTGTACTGAGTAAGGAACGGGTGAAAAGCTCAAAAGCCATGGTATCACACAAACATTAAGATGATGTACTAACGCATATTCTCCAGTGACAACAGGGAAACATAGTGTATAGTCCTCAAGAATTAGTAACCCTCTTAACAATTCACAAACACATTACGAAGGATACAAGTTATAACACATTATCAGTCTTGTGTGTGCCACGACAACTAACACCTCCACTCTCTAAGCCAGAGGCTATGTTTTCTTTGTTTATTCATCTGTATGTTAAGGCGGCCATTTATATCCATTTGCCAGAACGATATGTCAGATGGCATTGAGCAAATTTGGAGTAACAAAGGAAAGCACCTTCACCTGGGATCTAATTACTATTATCTGCCTTATTAAATGGGAGTTTGTGATATGAATATTACATGAGCATTTTACTCTTTACAGAAGAATCTTAAATGCACACAAAGTCATTGCATGTGAACACCACTGATGGACACGCTACTAACCCCAGCACCTGCATGAATTCACGTGAAAACATATCAGACCATATGCGGTGCTGCTCCAGATGCACTGAAATGTACATAATCAGTGAGACAAATGACCGGCATGGCATTTGAAAAACCATAATTATACCTCCTACGTGTACCTGACACTTTTTATGTGATAAAATGAAAGCTGCAAAGAAGGAGTGGGGTTATTGAGTTGTTGCCCACTATGTATGGAAAAGGAGTTTTATGATATTTGTTCCAAAGAACTTTTCAATTTCAATCTCATTCTCAACATTTATGGCTCCAAAGCAGCCCTTCACATATAATGAATTTGCAATATTTCATTGGCTCATGCCATAGTATATTCAATATGATATTCAGTCTCGGCGGCTGGACTTGATAGAATTGAAGGAAATAATGTCCAGGCTTCATGTGCTAAAACATTACTGACCCTTATTTGTAGTGTAGTGTTATATTTTATGTTCCTATTTTATTTATTAATGACATGAAAATTACATTTTTCTGTTGTGCTTTGTTCTTCTGTGGACCAATTTCTAAGCATGATGCCTGTCCTAAAATTTACAGGGACTCCCAAGCTTATAGCATTGAAAAAGTGTTTTACTAGTTGTCTGATCTAGTATTAGATGGGTGTTTAAGATGCCTCTCAGAGGTAGACTTTTGATTAGACATAAATATATTTTGTAGGTTCACATATTTTGAACTCATTAAAACTACTTTAAAATATATAAAGACCTTATTTCATATCCATAAATGTAAACATTTAAATTCAAATTAGACATTCACTTTTTATTTGTGAAATAATCAAATCAGATTTCCCCATGTAATAAAAATGTAATGGCTTAATAACAACTTCCTTTTACTTTCTCCATCTCCATACACTTGAAAATGGACTTCTTGGACAGCTGGACTGGTCTCTCTAATGGTAATTGGATTGTCACACCCCTACTGTAGTACTCATTGCAAAAGCTGCCCTAAAGGCACTGAGCCTCCATCTATACTGCATCAGCAGTGCAGCCATGTTTTATATGAAGAACATGATTAACAGTTCAAAATGTTGTAATATACAGATCAGTCCCGGTAATGTTTTAATTATTGATTTTTGATGATTCAGTTTTTTAAAAGCATTTCTTCTTGGAGATGAGGCAGCAGATTAACATGCAGGCAGATGAAACTGCCCATTTACAATTGCTGCATGTTTTCAATGAACACAATACATTCACAATAGTTTTCTAATCCAATTTTTAAAAGCACTAAAAGGAACAATCTTATTAGTCTAGACAGAGACTCAACTACGCTGCTCTTTTTTTTTTTTCTTTTTTACTATAACATGGTGTATTTATAGAATGCATGTTAGTATTTTCTTGATAGCTGAATGTGCACATTCAGGGTAACAGACAATGAGTTGTTTTGACTGCACTGCTAAAAATATGTGGGTTAATAAAAAAATCATGCCAATATGGCTATGGGCCTAAGTTCCTCAATAATAATTTACAGTGTAGTTCAGAAAACATGCCCATGTGGAGATGACATGTGCCTGTAAACATTATGTTTCATTGATATTACTGTCAGTGTGGAGAGACAAAATTTCTTAAGGGAATAATAACACAGCTGCAGGCCAACTGTAAACTTTGCCACCTATTTGTAAGTAAAAACAGTGGTTGAACCCCAATCAGTAATTTTTAGATGACATAAATTTGTGGTATATTCTTCTATGTATAAGGTATATTCTCATATTTATAAATAGGTTTCTTTGTAGCAATAGCAGTAACAGTAGTATTGCTTTTAATTAACAACCACATGCTTCACATGTCTTCTGATCCAGAACCATTTCAGTTACTGCTGTCTACTGCAGTAATATTACACACTTGCTTCTATTATGCCAAAGAGATAACTCATGCGAGTGTTTATGAGATGAACTGTATGTCTGTTTAAAAACAGTGCATTAGTCCAGAGCTCAGTGTTAGCATGCTCTGCTCAAGGTGGATTGTAGACTGACGATTAACGGCTTCCAGCAGGGTATAATGGAGCCCAGATGCCTGTTTTGATTAAGAGAGTCAGGGTTGGAGCTGACAGTGGTGAGCCACACACAGATCCAGCTTGAACTGTCTACTGTGTAATAATCACTCACTTTTACTGAGGCACAGATTGCGGTGTCTGATTGGTCAGACTCCAATGACTGAGGGGTGCACATAGCACCGAAACATTTGGGTGTCTGCTGTGAGGTGTGCCAATGTAATTTTCGGCATTTTAGACCCAATTTCACAATATAGAAGGCTGCTGAACATCATGAGATTTGCCGAGCAAGAGATGCCAAGACATTCTTTGGCATAATGGACTTTACAGCTGTAGAGATTTGATTTGGCCATGCTGTGCTGCAGGTGAGAAAGCTGTTGTTCTGCCCTTGTATCAAAGCCACATATGACAATATGCATGTAGCAAAACTGATTACTCTTCCATCACTCATCATTGATAATTAACAACAAAAATCCCAGTTTCTTTATCCACGGAGTACGTTAAAACGCTGAAAGCAGACTGACCGCATGCCCTTCTGACTGTATTTTGCATCTTGGCTAATGAGAGAGACAAACCAATTAAGCATGGTTATGAGCTAAGTATTATGTATGTCTCTGAGGGCATTTCACATAAAGTTATGCAAATACAGACGAAGAATCTTGCGGGAAGGGATGCAATCCTTACGAGGTAAATTCATGTTGCAACATTTGGAGCAAACCTGGTTCCGAGGCACAGAGGCCCTTTCACAGCTTCAATAAAGATGTAATCTCAGTGGTTCTTTGAAACCTTGACAATGACAGGCACCTGTGTGAAGTGACGGACGTTCCTCTGTGTAGTCAGATGTAAAAAGCCTGTAGGTGAAATTCACACCTGAATCCAACAAACAGCTTCACAGCATGGCTCCTGAGAGGCTAGTATAAAAGAACGAAATCCCATCCACAGCAAGGGCCATTGATTCAGTTAATTTTATGCTGGAAAATGATTTCCCCGATGGCCAGTTTCACCAAAGCACATTGTGAGCGAAGAAGGCTCCCCACACTAATGTTAAAGCATTGCTTGCTATCTATTTACAGTGTATATGAATTTCATAACGCCCTCCACTAACATGAGGCACAGTGGAAAGCAGACCAGCCCGATTTTATTAACCTATCTGATCTGAAATTTTTTCTCCAACATGCATTATGACACACCAAAATGCACCAGCAAATTATAAAACATGCTTTTAGATTTTCATCTGTGCTGAGCAAGTTCAGCGGGGGGAAGGAGATCTAAAAAATTAAATAAATAAAAAAAAACAAGGAAAAAAATATACATTTTTACACTTATAGATGAACTGAGAGAGGACTCTGTGACACCTGCTGTGTGGTTTATCCAATGAAATCCATTAGATTTGTCTGCTTAGGGCATTCATACAAATCAGGGCCTATCATGTGTGAGAGGTGCCATAAATCTGAGAGCCTCACCGTCGGTTTTCAGTGTTAGAGGTGTTGGAGGGCTCAGAACCCGTGCATTTGTCACTGTGTTCTTCACCAGACAGATGTAACTCCCTACGTCAGAGGGCTGGACCTTCGAGATGTACAGGTTTCCTGTGTCTTGGGAGATGAAGCGCCGACTGTCCTCGGCAACAAATGAGGGGAACTCGTTAAACACCCAGCTGTAGATAATCTCTGTAAAAGTCAGGGGAGACCATACCGATTAGAAAAATGCAGAACGTGGTTCTGTGCCTATTTTTACCTAGTCTTTATTCATCTATGCCCTCTGTCAAAATCACGTGCAATAAAGAGTTAAGTATAATTTCTGCAGATCAGACTATGCTCTGAAACATAGTTAGTGACATACTATCAGTAGAATACTGAATATACTGTATGAGTCCACGTAAAACAACAAACAAAAAGTAAATTATTAACCACTGATAACTCTCCACAACATTAATAATGCTACCACTGTTAATCCTACTCATGAAGCAATAATAATTTAAAGAAGTAATGAGTGTGGGCTTTATACAGCAACAAGGGACCAGCTTGCTCATCAGTATGAAATGTCTGCTGCAATGCTATGCAAAGTTTAGAAAAATAGTACTGAGGCCATAACAATTAATCAGGGTCTTGTCAAGTCTGTTAATTGCAGCAAGGTTATTTTAATTAATTAGCGATACCATCAGAAAGGTAAAAAAGGTTTATGACAACTGATTATTCCAAGCTGGACTGTTTCAAGTGATCTTGGTTGTCTGAGTGAATGTGTGTGAAGGGTCGCTAAATGACAGGAGCAGTCGCCTCTTCACAGGTGTATAACCAGACCAAAAATGACAGAGCACAGGACGGAATTTCTCTGACTTTATAAATTTTAATAATCTTTGTAAGATATCAAAGCTATATGCATAAAGGCTGAATCTTTTTCATTCTATTCATGAGACAGTGTGTGATAGTGTAGGATATAAACTCCTGACCCCAGGCAGACTTTGCAGCATAGATGTCTTTATGTGTCTTTCTCTGCAATGCATGCTAATATAAAAAAATGATTCTAATAATCTAATAAAAGAAAGATTACACAGTTCCTTATGACGAAATAGGTGGGTTTGGAAAAAAAAAAAAGATCCAGAAATAGTTGTCAAAATTATCCTGACAATGAATAAGTGGGTAATAAAACTGATGGACAGATGGACGGATGGATGGATGGAATATGACTGTGATGAACATAGAGCAGACTTTGACAGCATGCTGTTTGCTTTGTGTCAATTGTGCATAGTTCTACGCAGCCACATCCATCATTACATTAAAGGGAAAAAACAAAACAGGACTGTCAAAATCAGAGATATATTAATCTATCCAATGCTGCCTAGCAATGTTTCACAACTCTTTGATTCTGCATCTATATTCTGTCTGTCCAGGGGGAAAAAAAAAAAGAGAAGACTATATTTTCTTTGCACTATTAAGTCCTCTTGGTAAATAATGAATAACTGCTGTTTCAAAGATGCTTAGATCTGAAAGATTTGAGCTGAATTCAATACTCAATAACAGGATAGAAAATTGAATCAAATACAGGAAACTTTTCAAATATTGTATATGAAGAGATTAATTTCAAATTCAGTATCATTTACTTAATCTACTGAGAAGACAACTGGATGAGGAGAGGAAACACAATTATATACAACACAGTTATATTCCAGAGTCTGGGCTACAAAGGAAACAAGATCAACTGTACTTTATAAAACAGAGAATGATAATGTTTTATAAAGTACTCAACATGTATTGGTGCTTTAAAACATAATACAGCATAAATGAAAGTTGTTACAGTGAATTAGTATTATCAGACACCAAAGTTCCAGAAGATTTCATTCATGGGTCATCATACTTTAGTTTGATAAAAGTAAAACAATACTTACCAAAGACACATAAAAACTGATCACAAGCAGTCAAAGCCATGAAATGGAAAATAATAAACTTTTCACATCTCAGTGATTTCAAATTACTTTCACTCATGAGACCTATCTAATTTAAGTGGCATTTTAATGTCTTTAAATCCTCCCACAACCAATTTAACCCAAACATTGTTTAACACTCCCTATACAACATGAATTTCAATTGTGCACGCTCTGACTCACCAAGGCATTCATCACACCGGGAAATTTTATGGCATTTTTTTCTTTAATTATTTAGTTGTTGGACATCATTTTTCATTTTATATATATATATTTAATAATCTTTCCTGTATTGTGTATTTGAGCGTTATCTATAAACATAAAAAATGAGCATCAAAGTAAAGTAAAATTAAAGTAAAATAAGCATCAAAATAAAGGTTAAACACCTGTTGAGGCTGACCTGCCATTTATCAGTATCTATGAAGTAAATATTCTAATAGTGTAAATAATCTGTATGTGCCAAAGGTGGTTTAAGCAACATTAACTTTCTGACTGTAGTATTATATGTATTGTATAGATAAATGAACCAAAACTAAACATTAACACTGCAAAAACTGTGTAGTCTAGTTGCTTTATATTTGAAGTCTTAGTGTTAGTGTTATATTTTTACCACACAAATACAGTGACAGGGAACAGACAGCCTTCCAAAATCGTTGACAGCAATTTCTTAAAAGTTTCACAAGGCAGTAACATTCCTACTTCAGTTATTCTGTTTTCAGTGGCATCAATATCACTTTGTAGATCTGATCTTTTATGTCTTTTGTTTGTTTACTGTATCTGTTTCAACCTGTCACAATTAACCAAGCGACCTCACTTATAAATGAATACAATACAATAAAAACAAGAATGCAAAGTATTACCACACCACTGTGTTTCACCACACAACAGCTCTGACACTGAGGTTGTGATGGAAATCTTGTGAGCTGCTGGAAGAAGTGTCAGGAGGCTTCAGATGTCTTAAGCAGAAGTATTTATTGATGCTCGATGCACCGAGGAGCAGAGAGATGAGCAATGCAAGTTGACGCCGTGTAATGCCATGAGAAACAGAGACACTGGCTGTTTGTTAAGGCTATGACTTCCTCCACCGGAGGATCTGGATATCCTCTCTACTACTACATGCCTAGGGTCTGTATGGCAACCTTGAGCCAGCTGAATTCTATCAGCTATCGCAGAGACAGACAGTGAACTACTGTTTTTAGGGCCAATTTATAAGAATATAAGCTTAATACAAACTAAAGGAAAAATTCCCTCACAGAGGTTATTTGGTTATGAGATTATATCTGATGTAAAAAATAAATGTTCTGAATTTATCATCTAATGGTTTATATATATATATGTATATATGTATATATATATATATATATATATATATATATATATATATATATATATATATATATAATATATTCTGTATTGATCCACTCTGTCCATCTAATTCAAGGATTGTAACATGAGGGTCTGTAACCGTATGTCATCATGACTGAAACCTGAGTCAATTTTGTAGCTTATGGCAGCAAGACTGTAACAAACCTTAAATGACAGAAAATCACTATTTCCATTGTGCTGATCTCCACAAAATCATCTCCAGTATTTGAACTCTAATTTGATATCTCTCGCACTAAACCATTCCAGAGAAAACCTTCGTTAAGCTGGAAAAATAAAAGCATGTATGTATGGTAGTGCTGCCTGTAAATGCAGTGTGAAAAATTACGCAGAGCTAGAGCGAACGCAACACCTGTGCTGTGATTTATAGTGAATTCTAAGGATGAGATTCATCTGGGCTACATGTTAATTAATCATTAAGAATCACTGATCATTCATTTTGTTTTGTTTTTTTGTGTTTTTTTTAACCAGCAATTCTGTCACTGACTTTCTGGTTGCTATCATGTCATGCAAAATGGCATCCAGAAACAGACGCGGGTGCTGAGGAGCACTTGGCAAACATTCCCATGGGTGCAGTACTGCAGTACGACAGAGCTGATGCAAACAGAGAGCCTGGATGATTCATGGCTCACATAACATCTTACATTAGAGGACAACTGCAGAGAGGGATATTCAAGATGTGCCATTAAAGAGCGGTGCCTATGCTCTTCCTATGTGAAATAATTGGCGGTGTAACATTTCTTTTCATTTCTAATGATCCAGCAAATTTGATCTCTGAGAATCTGTGTTCTGGCTCTGCCGTTGCCATAACTTATCACACTCCTCATTTGAACAGCATGGATGGATGGACAGGAGAATGGACGGGTACAAAAACTAACCATCAAAATATAATGCAATAAATAAATAAATAAATAATGAGAACATTCATTCACTTTGGCACAGCAATAACGATATTACTTGTCATAGGAATCGTGACGAATGGTGATGAGTTTTTTGACCATCCCAAAAACAGAGAAGAGAAGAAACTATTTTTAAATTCCTTACCTGGTGAATGAGGAGGAGGGGTACACATGAGTACCACACCTTGGCCTTCACGTACAGAAACCCCACCTCTGGTCTTCCCACTGAAAGCACCGAGATCTGAAACAGTACGCAAAGATAATCCATCTCAGCAACACGGTAAAATATATGATGGTTATGTGGAATCATTTTGAAGGGAACAGAAAACATGTTCTTGTACCTGCAGCCAGGCTTCAACTTCATTATATGATTTAGAGATGTAAAAAAAAAGCACTAATGCATCAACATACTTGAATTCTGAGGCGGTGTTTCCAACCAAACACACCCTTATGGAACACTACAGCATTTATACTATATACTTTGGATGTATATCATGTACATCCTATTGTGTAACAGGCGTGAGTGGGAAGAGCAGGAAGAAAAAAAATATAATGTGCCAAAGACTGAATGAATCAATTTCTTAACACTGAATTTCTCAAAGAATTTAAATCATTAGAATTAAACCATCCCCAATATAACATCTCAAAAAAACTCCTTTACCAACATGTAACAGAATTTGTTTTTACCTCGTTGTTTTTGTGTGGAAGTGGAACAAAGCAGCTTTAATCTGAAATGCCAGAACTGCAGCCTTTGGGAACCTAATAGTGCCTGTTTAATTTCTAGTTGAGTCAATGCCAAAATGTAGAAATCAAGCGACAGGCTGCTGACCTAGGGCAGGTCTCTGTGTCCCCACCACATTCATTCCATCACTTTGAAAGACACTGTTTACTGCTACTCTGGAAGTGTTGGATAATTATGCCTCAGAGTTGTGAAACCTGTATTTCTTCTAAATTTCTGGCACATTTAATAATGATCGTGGTTCATGGCTTTCACCTTAAAATGCAGCACGAAATCAGTTTCCCTTCAATGTATATTTCTTTATTTTTCCAGAACATCAGTGTGGTCGCTTGTCCATTTTCTCCTCAAAAAAAAAAAAGAGTTGCAGCCAATGGTTACATTCAATGTGATCCACATTGACTCAGAGAAAGCTAAAAGATAAACAGAAAAAAGATTAATTTAAACCAGTAAAAAAAAATCTTAAGACTGTGGTGAAAAGAAACAGCCAGCCATGTAAAAAAAAAAAAAAGAATATAGGAACAATCAATATTTGTATTATGCTGCACCTTTTCAGTAGAATCAGTCAGGAGAGTAGGCTGTCATACAAGCTGGATTTGAAAGCATTCAATCTACACGATAAATCAGTTTGCAATGCTGACCCCTTCCTGTGCTTAAAACAAGGCTGAGCCAACACTGAGCAGACAGTTTATCAGCTCCAGACAGCATTCGATGTTGGAACAACAATACACAAAGCTAAGATTTCTGACATGCAGATGCCTGCAGATACCCTCTCTTGGTGTCCAATGTTATTTAAAAAGTTGTCCTGTTCTGCTACCCCAAAGCTACTCAATCCCATCCTCTTGGCCCATTTGGTATGTATGACTATTGTTCACTTATCCGTGCTAACAATGCGCCACCAGAGTGCAGAGATGGAGAGCCTCTGATTGTCACCATGTACACTATTGATTCGCCAGCAGCTGTTACCACCCTGTGTTTTTTTCCCACTACGCCTTTGTCATTTTTTTATTCATCCAGCGTGAATCATGACTTATTGCTGATCAATGTTCTCTATTGTGGCTTTAATGAGCAAATAGACAATAGGTAAGCTAAAGAGATTTCTCATCTATTGATAAAATGAAACGCATGAGTGAGTAAATAAGTAAAAACATAACACAAAGACAGTAACACCAGCTGTCTAAGGACTATTGACCAAGGCCTTTTACATCTGAAAGCTGAGGTACAGCAATAGTTACTGCTCACAGGCTATATGTTGTGCAAACACAAGTCTTCCTATCCAGCTTGTATAATTTAATAAATACTGAATATAGTTTTCATCTTTATGTATTTCCTCTTTGCTTTTCTACATAACCAACTTCTGTAGCACAGTAATAATTCACCCAACAGTATTTCCAGTTGAAGAGACCTATTACATAGGCACATGGGAAATTATACATTTCAGGCAGAAGCAACACTGGTTGTTTGGAATAAATAAGTCATTGTTAGCGTAAGCATAAAAAAATAAAAAAAATAAATGTATATATATATATATATATATATATATATATATATGAGAGCCACCTACATAAACCTACAGTACACTGTCAAGTGAGAAGAGCCATTTAGAAGCACCACAGCAATGAAGACCAAGTGGGTGTTTCAGTCACTCAGAAATAAGACATAAGGGCATTCGTATGTTATGGAACCAGGAGATGAGGTTCAAACAAAACTGTTAACGACTGATCATTTCCCTTTGCAAATTAGAGTTATGTAAGTGAATCAATATTAATGACTTTTTAACAATGTAAAAACAGCACGGTCATTAAAGCGTCCTCAAAAATTACAAGTCAACATATGTCTGTATTAATGTTTAAAATCCAGAAATACACTGATGAAATTTGCAGCAAGCTCAAGAGCAGGTGCTCAATGCAAATGAGTTAATTCAAGATCTGTATGAATTAAATCAATGGACATTAACCACTGATCATTTCACATTTGTAGAACATTTCAGAGTGGGGTGTGTGTGTGGGTCTTCAAATGCTCAAGTCAAAGCATCCCGTTAATTTCATTACTACTGTACTGCTCAGAGTGGCTCGATACCTGAGCCTCAGCCAGACTCTCGTCTGCTGAGAGAGAAGAACTCTTTGGGGAGAAAGATCAGAGGCCTCCTTTCTGCCTGCTGCCTTCAAAGTCACGGCTGAAAAACAGCCCAAGTGTGAGTTCAGCAGCTCTGAATTTCAAAACAAAGAGAGGGAAAAAAAGCATCCTACTGAAACATCTTTGGAGCAGAGTACACGACCAGTGGATAGAATATAGACAGCCTCGACTGAACCTTTTCTCATACACTCCGGTTGGTCCACTCTACCTCTCTCCTGATTCTCTGTATGAAACAGAGCAAAATTCATTCAGGCCAGGCACGCCCAAATTTATTTAGCCAAGCCTGGTCTAAGCAATTGATTAAAAAAAAAAAAAAAAAATTGTACCTGATCTTAGTCCAAAGCTAATAAATAAAAATTCAAACAAACAAAAAAAGAAATTAGTAAGACAAAATAGCTTAAGTACAGACAAAATCTCAAAATCTCCCTACAAAGAAACACTCTTAAGCAATCAGAAAAACAAATCAGCCAGCAACTGCTTAAAAACCTTGTTTTCATGTGTCCCTTTACGGTACCAAGCTATTCAGGTCAGTTGGATAGCAGTGCAGGACTTCCAATAGTGCACTGTGGTGAGGGCTCACCATTTTGCCTGAAAAAGAAACCTACCACAAATGCCAATAGAAATGATTACATCTTAATGAAGTGTAATATTAGCCTTAGCTGATTATTCAAGGCCAGAATCTGACCTGAATATGTAGTTATGTAAATGAAAACTGGAAACTGCATTCAAGCTGAATCATAGATCTCTAGGATTTACTGTGCTCTGCTTTAAATTATAGCAGTTAAGAGTTTGTTATTGGGGGAATACTGTTCCCCATCCAAAATCAGAGTTACAAGGAGCTGGCTGTATTTGATGTCTCAATGTACATTCAAGTTTTCACAGCAAATAAAAACACCTAATTACTTCGTTAAAACATTCAGTTTATGAGGAAAAGAATTGCTCATGTGTGTCTGAACTAGGTAAAGCAGTCGGCAACTGTGTCAGTGCTGGAAAATGTGCAGCGCCAACATGAAAAGAGAAGAAAAAGTTGAGCTCCACGCTGAGTGATAAATACCCACCATTTGTTATGCTGAAAGAGAGAGGGAAGGTTCTGCATCCAAATGTGTGCTGCGGGGCACCTCTCTTTGTTTCTGTGGCAAGCCTTCTGAAGGGTCGCATTTTAAAGAAATGCAGACTGAGCGTGATACTATTACACATTTATGCTGTTGAATATATGTACTGTGTAAAGCTGAAGAAATAGTCGCACAAGTGTGTCACCTCACGCTCAACAGCCATGGATATAATTAAAGGAAAAATGTATTTGGTCATGGGATGAAAAGACTAGGTTTGACAGGTTTTCTGAATACAGTTCAGTAAAACACAGGAGGCAGCAACGTCTACTTAACTCTCATGTCAAGTTCAGCATATTTAGGCAACAACCCCAGTAAGGCACCTTGTTTACCATATTGTGAATAGACCTTGTATTGTAATTCTTGTAACAGAACGTGTACAGTATGCAGGAGAGGATAATTATTGCACACAAACATATTCAGCAGTACCAACACAAGACATGACTACGGCTGCATATCTGATTTTAGTGAGTTTTTAGTGACTTTTAGTGTGTGTCTGTTGGATATGTTGCACTGTGGAGAACAATATAGAACTTGAACTTAATGTGTATTATGTTTAAGGGAAATTTGTAATATTTTTCTATTACAACTTATTTCTTATTACATGATGACAAAACATTGTGATTTGCATTTTTGTTGCATTTTGTTGTGATTAGATTTTACTTGATATCTGTTTTTGGAAATTGTTATATTTCCTATACACATTTTTTTTTTATCTCTATTACTAACAGTATTTAAACCATACCCACAAATAAAACGAATATTTGCCTCAGTGTTTCTTTAACTGTATGATGATACTATGTGCCACCATTACACAAAGAAACATTCATTCTCCCACTTTTCACAGTTCTGACTGGTTCTTCAGATCTCACCACAACAACAGTTGGTGAGATGTGGGATTTGTTGCTGACTCAACAGTACAATGAGATGGCCACACATGTTTATTCAGTGAATGACATTTTAGGGCTGTGGCTCCAAACTCTCAGGCCACAGAAAACTTGCTTCCATACAACGCTGCAAGGCAATAATGTGATCCAGTAAAAAGAGTTGAATAAGAATGATATAATTTTATAAACGATTATAGGCCATTTTTGCTGTTATACCTTAAACTTGGTGCAGCCTGTCTATGCTGCATCTTTCCACATTACTCCCTGTCATGGCCCCCAACACAAGGATACTGACTGACCTGTCTGTTAATGGGAACTACAAAATCCAATTTTTTGTAAATATGGCTTGGGTGGAGCTGATGTGTGACAAACAAGTGGCCATGGTCACAACTGACATATCTGCCAATCAAGCATGACCCAAAACATACCCTCTACTTATGCCTTATTATGCTTCAAGACTTTATTTAATTCTTTCATTCATTCATTTAATTAACTGGAAGCATATGTCCATGAATTGCACTGTGAAAAAATGAACAGATTGGGATTTGAAGTGATAGCTTTTGTGGTGTTCCCATTTGCTTCAATATAGGACCTAGCACCCATTACAAGTGGCACATCTTAAAGCACTGCACTATACTTAGGTACTTGTGTTGGTTGCTGCTTGGCAGATAGTTGTTGAAAAGGAAGATAATACTTTCCAATGTGAGGTCATTCTTTGTTATATAGCAGTATTATTTTTTAATTACTCAAATAAAGAGAAACAAAGAAGCTACAAATTCCTGGCAACCATTTTCACTATACTGTGTGACATATCTATGTTTGTTTTAAGAATGAGCAGCTGTAGTCACCTTTAACAAAAAAGAAGTGAAAGGTATCTACAGAAACTCTTCACTGAATGAAATGCACTAGAAAAAAGGTGCAATACAAAACACCACACTATGATTTATTTAAACAAAAATGTTGGCAAAATTCTATAGAAGGAGAATCTTGCATATTCCCACTGCATATCTGATTGATAACACAACGTCAAGCAAATGCACAGCATTTTATGCAAAACCAAAAATAGCTGCCCATGTCTCAGTTTGAAGCTTAGACTAATAAATGAGTGCCTACATGTTACATTGCTCATTTTCAGGCGAGTTCAATTTTTCAGGGAAAAAAAAAAAAAAAAAGGCTCAAGCTCAATTTTTTAACATACTGATTTGGCACTCAAATGGAGAGAGGAGGAGGAAAAGGAAATGATCTGGGCAGTTGAGAGGACAGATGAGGGTACATGTTGAGGTGCAGCTTCTGTCCCTCAGAAACTAGCAGCACTATTTTGAAGCCTGTCTGTGCTTTACCATCTGGACATTTCAGCCTGCCAATGCAATCTGGCTTATATTTAACTTAGGACTGATCTTCCTTTGATTTTTGCTCACTTTTATGATCATGCTGATATATATCAAACTTTGGGAAACAAATGAAACACAAGAGTAAAGACAACCTTTGGTTGTGTTGGCCTGAAGAAAATAGTGCTTTTATAGAGCAGAACTCTAACCCTTTTTACCATCTACAAAGTCTCAGGCTAATCTAGCCATTTGTTTCCTAAATAACTCCTGGAACAAGTGGAAGTCCCCATAACAAGACATGAGACCACGTAGCTTTATAGCAACAGCTCAATGACTGAGAAAGGTAAACTCCCTGTGGACATGCCAATAAGGCTAATATGGCCATTGCTCCCAAGGAAACTAGAGAAAACCAACAATGCATTTTCCTCTGTACACAGTGCCCCTGGTCTCGCTATGTGTGCTGCCTTTGCCTCTGACAATGTTTTGAAGGTGGGCCAGGGGATTACTGGGGAAAGAAATGTGCTTTTTGTTATCATTTACCATTATGACGTGGCATTTGAGGGCACATACAGTGCAACCCTGTTAGCGGTGCAACCGTACAGTATCAGAAGGAGTCGTTAGGAGCTAAACTTGGCAACAAAACCTTACTGTAGACGCTGTAGTGTTTATTTAGCCCTGGAATGAAACAAGTTTATTTTGACTCAGTGAGGTAAAGAGCTTGAAGCTGAGTGTTTGCTATGAGGGCCATGATTTTCACCCCCTGCTGTAAGTTCGGCAAACATTTTCACATTTTACCCACACAGAAACATACCGCTACATGCTGCTGTATACTGCATGTCAGACTATTAGACTTTCTGTAAGCAGAAATGTAAAAGATGGTTGAATGAATAAATAAAAACTCTACTCACATGCAAACTGTAAAAGAGAGTCTCGACTTAGGACAGTCCCAAAGCTGTTCTCTGCTTTACACTGGTACTTTCCATAGTCAGTGATCTCACTTGCATTAGTAATAATTAAGTTTCCATCAATGAAGCCATAGCGGTAATCTGCCTCTGCATCCACTTCTGTGCCATTGATGTACCAACTGAAAAAATTAAGAACAGGAGATTTTAATATATTACACTTATAATTGATGAATGACAAGCTAATGAGCTGAGAAAGTAGAACTGCAATTAGGAGACAGACAAATATATGTCACACCTGTATGTGGGTGGTGGATTCCCCCGTGCCTCACAGTGCATCACCACTTTCTTTTCATCAGAATCCAAAGGAAAAATAACATCATCTGGCTCCTGGACAAAAACAGGCCCAAACTCTTCACTTTCTATGAGAAGGAAAAAAAAAAGATAAAAGACAAGGATGATTGCAATTATCACAACAGTAACAGCACTCAATTTTATCGTCCAGTTACTTATTGTATTAATCCCCAGTCTGGCTAGTGAAAGCACATATTTTGTACCAACATGCTTTATAGGAAACAAGAGAAAATGAAGATGTACAGCTCCACAGTGTGATGGAATTATAAACAACAAAATAGACAGTAACAATAACTAGTATGACATTCTGCAGCAGACAGCAGATTTTTCTGAGAGATGATAGCACTATTGTGACATATTGTATAACTGATGCAGCTGTGCAGCACTAAGAAGGAATTCTAGAAAAGCAAGAATCAAAATTTGTTTATACTGAGAAACCCTGGAGGCTAAAGTAGTAATTTCTTAAGTTAGAAGTGACCTTTGTGATCCTACAGTTAACCTGGCTGCGTATGATTCATACAGAAAAAAAAAAATGTTGAAATGTCACACCCTTGCGTTCAACCTTTAAGCTATCATCCAATTACTCGTACATCTTTTGGACTTGTTGTTTGTTGTTTGCCTTGAGGGCCATGGACTGAGCCAACAATGTTGTTAACATGGGTCTTAGCACACTGGGTCCTAACTTTGCAGTAATATTTCTTGGCCAGGAGGGTTAAGGTTACACATCTGCAGTCTCTGAGGCCTGTTTCCTACTATGATCCGGGATCACACTTCACAATAAAGCACATATGTTTGAACAATGATATCCAGTGGTATACAACCAACATCATATTATTTATCATCTCTTCTCACAGATCTATTTCCTTTCACAAACAAGTAACTAGGCAATTTTTTATTTGTCAGAGAGGAACTGTTACAATAACACAATCTTTTCTTTTTCTGTCAGTCCTCCAACATTGTTTACTATCCTCCTAACAGTCTGAGGCAGGCCTCGTTTTTATATAACAAGCTCTGCAAGCAAAATTACAAGAAACAAAATAAGCCTATGGTAAAAATGATCCAAAAAAATGGCCCCATCTGGGATTCAGACGTTGGTAAATTCTGTGCAACAAATGCTTACTTTAAGTATCTCTCATCTCTAAAAAGGCATTACTCAACTGCAATACACAAATGAATGTAATAAAACAAAGAAAATGTCTACATGACAACAAGAGCTTATTTCAAATGTATATGTCACAACAGAATTGTTTTTTGGTTATTTTCTTCTCACCCTTCATATTGTGGTTGACTGCACCATTCTTCTCTTTAAATCTAAGCCAATATTGCACACGTATCAACATTAAAATTTTACATACGTCATTTATATGGCATTCATGTCACAGCATAGCATTGAAATCCCAAAAGTATAGAAATTTGACATTTGGAGTGCTGATGATCTCTCATCAAGTGCGCTATTCTGTATGTAGTGTGCAAAGGGAGTACTTTTGTTGTTTGGAAACAGGGTGAGATTGGTTATCAGGAGTTAGACACAACCACAGCCATAAAATGTAAAGCAGTACCGGCACATTGGCATCACCACCCCCCTATGCTTTAATGGCAGCGTCTTGAAGAAGATTAATCATACAAATACTCATTTGAACGGAGAGAGAGGGATCTTTGTAAATCACTGACATCATCAATCCATTTTTTACATCAATATGGATTAAAACCTAATCAGAAATGCAAATATATAACATGAAACATGTTTTCCAATATTGTTAAGACAGAAAATAATAAAAATAAAAATAAAAATAAAAATAACACTACTGTAGACCCCGAAGGACCACAGTAGAGATTAGACGAGCAAGTAGGTCCAGGGCATGATTTAATAACTTTAAATAAAAAAAGACAGACAGAGGGTGTGTTACACAATGTTGCAATTAAAGTAACTAAGTACGCCACATTGGGATATTATTTATATTTTTGCCGTAAAGAGTGCACTGAAAGCTTGAATTACAAATGCTTATATAATTTAAAATTTATGAAATGCTATTCAACACCTTCATGACTTCACCTAAGCCACGCTGTTTCTTGATCTAACGTCCTCCTGATGGTGATTTGAAGTGGCTCTCATGTAAAATCTGAACTCTCCATGGCACAAATGCGCCAACATATTGATGTGCTTCCTCGCCTAATGTTTTCTGCTTGACAGTCTCCACTGCAATTCTCTTCTGTTCCCTCAGAGTACTCTACCCTTTGATCCAACCTTCTGTTAACACAGAAGTGATGCACTTATTGTAGAAGGTGTCCTCGGTATATTGCATTTCAGAATTTAAGACTTTCAAGACAGCTGAATCTTGTGTTCTTCAGAAGAACTGTTCCTCTATGAGATGATGAATTTATGAAGAAGGTAAGGCGAATAAACACTTGGTCTTGGTGTTTAAATGTGATAACACAGCAGAGCAGCTGAATTTCTTACAGTATACTGTATATATATTCATGTTGTATGTTTAAAAAGATGTCACTGTATTGTGCGTTTAGGTTTGGCTGGCAGTACATTTGATCCGGTACATAAATAATACAACAACGCAAGTCACCAATCTTGAGTACTTCTCACTATTAAGGAAAGATCTGATGACAAGAATCACAGCTTCTTTCTCAGGGTATATATAATCTCAGCAGCCCTTTGTCATCAATTTACAGCTCTACAGGGAAATAAAAAGCTTTTGAAATAATAATCAGTGGAGGAAAAGGAATCAATATTAAGTTGCAAACCTTGCTGTGCATATAAAGCAAAGCAATTCAGCGCTTGTGTCGCTAGAGTTAAAAAATAAATGAAAGAAAGGCATGTCTCAGACATCCATCCATACATTCATTCAACAATAGCAGTATGCTGCACCAGCCCCTGTTTTGCTTGTGGAGTGGGCCATGATGTATGATGAAATGATTTCTATTTCATACAAAACCATACGGTTTCAGGTGCTGAATTGCAGCTGAAACACGCAAGAAGTGAAACTGGGTAACATCATGGCCTAGCAGTGCATCCCTAGGGAAGATCCCAAGTGTCTGCTGGTGTCTGCTGTTCATAGACTACAGGCAGTCATTAACTGCACAGAATTATATATCACTGAATATGATGACTTTATACGATCACTCCCAGTTTGTGTTAATTCTCCAAATTTATTTTCTGTCCCCTAAAATCGAGGGATGATGTGTAAAAAGGGTTACAATGTCCATCTGATGTGGATGGAAACAGACTCAAATTAAAGCTGGGAGTTGGCACTTAAATTCATAGTTATTTTGTTATGTTTTATTTTAAATACAGTGTGCTTCAGCTAAGAGACAAAACAACAAAAGAATATCATTGTCCTTCCTGACTGCACTGTAATTATGGTTAAGAGTTGATCCTGACCTGAATCAGGACATAATGTATGTTACACTGCAGAGAGCCATTAAAAAGCTATATATTCTGCTTGAGCTCACAGGTGAAACTAACCATGAGTTTGACTGACTTCAAAGTGTTTAATTAATGGACAACTAAAGCACAAATATCTTATTTTATCATGCTGTGTTCCAACATCAAAAACCCGACTCAAAAAAAGTTAATTACTATTTTTCTTATATCTTCTGGGACACCTAGTTGCTTAACTATTGTTCAATTACTGGAACTGTGCCCACCTACGATACCTACAATTTTCGTGACCATATGAAAATGTTAAAGAGTTGGATGAAAAAGAAAAAAAATAAAATATAAATAACAGGTTTCAGAGCTTAAACTTGCAGCAGGACATATGGTTTGTGTGAGTGTAAACTGCAAACAGACACACAAGCTTAGAAGTAGTTTAAATCACTCATCTTCAAGTGCCACAGCCATCTGTCAGTCACAGAGCCAAAAAGCAATATCCCCTTTAAGCCACCAAAGGTGTATTACTTTTTGGCATCCATTTCATTCACTGAACATCAATCCAGTGCAATGGTATAATGCTCTTGTCACCACTGACAATGAAGAGGCATTACTCTCACCTTGGTTATAGAGATGTAAGTCATTTTATGGCTACATAGTGATAATGCTGTCAGAAAGTTAAAAAAAAAAGACAGAAAGATAGGCACAGATGCACCAAGAAAGAAGTAGATGAAATATCAAAACACAAAAAAAAGGTAACAAGAAAGAGAAAAAAGAGAGTTGTTATTTCTGCTTTCTGCCTGCATTTAATGTGTCTAACTTCATTACTTGCAAAGTGTGCTATAGCAAGATCCTATTTGCCAATTCAGCAGCTACTTCAGATTTCCATTAATTAAGCACTCCAGATGCAATAAGCATGATGTGATTAATCATATATTAAAGCATCGATGTGTCATTATATCCACTCGAATTATTCATCCTGTAAGTCAGGACAGCAAGTGACCCATGTAGATTTATGACAGTGTGTTTCCATGCTGTGTTTGGGGCATTAAATCCCCCCTTTTGACAAAGATATCCATCATATCTATGGCTTCTATACTGACAGGAACACAGAGAGAGTTGGATATTGCCATGATCCCACTTCAATTTCATAAAGGGCATGACCCTGGTCACTGAAGACCATACACAGTGATGATAGATAGGGGAGATTCATTTCTAGACCAAATCTAAACAGACAGGAGGCCTGCAGATGTAAAGTGAGACCAGAGACGGCAGACTGTTGGCAGAGTGCACAGGAAGCGGAGCGAATTCACACCAATCATGTTTGGAGGAGTTTATTCAAACTCTGGAGTGTCCACCCTCTGCGTCTGGTTCATTCTGGCAGGTGAGAACAATGTCATCTGAAGTCATGTGCTGCCTCCTGTTCGTACTAAGACAACCTGAGAATTCAGGCCTCAGTCCTGCACGATGTGATGACAAGGCAGCTGATCGGGGCTAATAATGTAATCCAGGACAAATAACAGGAAATGACCCAAAAAAGCAAAGTTCTCTTTGCAGAAGGAGACAGATGCTGACATATGATAGCTAGCAATTACTCCTAACACACTGAGGGCAAACTACTCTTTACACATAAACATATTTATTTATGCAGCGTTCTCTTCCTGTGTTCTTAAGTAATGAACACCACAGTGTGTAAATTATGTCAATGCGTATACAAGCGTTCGTTATCCTTGACTGAAGTTGTGGATAAAATCTATGCAGGAAGACAAGTTTCCAAATTGTGCCATTAATGAGCTATTTGTGAGGTTACCTGACTTTTAAATACAGTCTGCTTGTAAGTGTGAATGTGAACTTCGACAAACCACAAGCTAAACTTTTTTTTTTTCCATTTTGGTTCAGACAAGAACAAACTAACTGTGGGTTTGACTGCACCATTAGTTTTACCTTCACTCCGGTAGTCCTCCTGAGAGCTGAGCAGGCTCATGGCTGACAGGGGGTGACTGGAGAAAGCAGGCCAGTCAGGAGTCACCAGCCCACCACTGTGGTGTTGTCGGGGTCTGCTGCGTGAGTTCAGCACTGACGACGAGCTGTCTGGTTTCATTCGCAATACTGCTGCATATGATATAGGCCGTGCTGCAACAGCTCTTGCAAAGTCTGGGAAAAAAGAAAGGTGAAACACATTGAAGAGTTACATCATATTTAGTCATGACTTTGAGTGAAAGTGATCCTAAATAGTCAAAGGTGACAAAGGTATCCTAAATCAATCAGAAAGAATTATGCTAATTTGATTGTTTAAAAAATCAGAATGCTTTTTGTTTGATTATACACGATGTTATAGCATAACTTCTGTAATCTATAGCTCTTTTCTGTGTACTATCCTCCTCCTCTCTATAAAACTGATGAGCTGCAGTCAGTTTCTCATGTTACAGTTGCAGGAGGAATAATTTTCAACAAATTAGTTTCCTACAGGGCAGAAATCTTGCTGAACATGAAACAAAGACAATAACAGAGTAGAGACATCAGGATAGGGAGGTGTCACAAGTCAGAGACAGCTCTCAGTGAAATAGGTGGAAAAACCTAGAATGTATTTCCTTCAGTATGCAGAAAATCCATACACTGTTGAAAAACATAAGCATAGTATCTGTGGTGTAATAGATTTCTGAAAATCCACATTTTGGCAGCATGGTGTGGATCTGGAGCTCTGAAGCCAAATCTGTTTGTCTTAAAGCCTTAATGGAACAATAATTTACCAAATCACCACCAAGAAACCTGTTAAAAAGCAGCGAAATTACCAATAAAGACCACAGCTTCTTTTGTTAAAACATTTCTATTCTCTGTTTTTTGAACAATGCTAGGAGTCTTTCCCCTTTGACTTCAACACTGTCAGTCTTTTTCTGGAGCATCTAGCAGCCATTAGAGGAACTCTGTAAAGGCACTTATGATGCCTTAGGTGAAAACATGCACTTCTTACAAGGTAACACAGATACTCTGCATACTCTGGAAATCACTGTCATCAAAGACTCAAATTGAATAAAATGGCAAATGTAACAGAGCAGGAGAGAGGCAGCTTCCTTTAAAGTGAAAGAGTCCATCGGGGTTCAGAACAATATCTTCTCTGAAATGTAAACCACAGCTGAGGCTGTCACTAGTCACTACTGTCACCGTATTCTTCTGCTTTTTATTTTTGAGGAATTCAATCCACTTTATGTAGGGTAATTTGTCAATTGTGCTGTCTTTTATGATACTATAAATATAACAACTCAAGATTACACACACAATTAGTTTCCTTATGACAGCTGATCATCGATAAATACAGCTACAACAAATAACTGAAATTACTGATAATACGGGACCATTGCTGTACGGTTATAATGCTTTAAACTGAGATGCAAAAGACTACAAGCTCGAAGCTCAGCAAGAGTCTAATCAGAGTTCTGCAAAGGGGGGTGGGAGTGTTTTGCACTACATGATAAAGTGCTATGAAAGAACTGAACAAAACTGAGAAATAATTATGTGCCTTTGGGGACTTGTCAGCTGCAAAAATACTGCTATCTACAAAAGGAGAGTGGGCAATTACTGTATCACATATTCTGGGGAGAAGCAGGATATGGAACTCCATTTGAAATTAAAGGTATTGTGAGTTTGAAAATTGATAAGGAAAGCAATTAGTAGCTGGTTGGTAGTCAGTTAATTCCTTTATCTTGCTGAGAATCAGCTCAATTGATGGGTAAACCATATTGCCACTGCTGATGTCGACAGTTGGCTGAACAATGCAGAGCCCTCCACTTTTTCCCGAAACGTGCCCTTGACAACTGGAAAAGTTAAAAACCGTGTCAACTCAAGGGAGTAAGACAAAAAGTAACACAGTGTCAAAGACTAACACACCTATTTCTTATTTTTAGCCCCTATGTCTGAATACCACCTTAATCACAATTGTATGTGTATATTCTGTATTTTTGCACATTTCGTGATCTTTAACAGGCGTTTAACATACAATGGCAATCATTCAAATTTTTAGAAGATCATTAGTCTCTGAAAAATGCTCAGTGATTTTATGTCATTTCTCAAAAGCCATGCATTTGAAAGAGTGTTTCTATTCACCAGCAATTACAGGGTTTAATGCCTCTACGTTTAAACACAGGTTTCCTTTTGGTTATGTTTGATTGATTTGTCAGTGTTTTTATTTTTTTTACATTGTTGCAAATCTGTTGTCACAATTTTTATTTATTCATTTTTTATTTTTATATTTATTCCTAGAAGCATCACATTTCTCTCTTGAACAATTCAGCACTGACACACAAAACTCCATCACAGGAATTCAGAAGGGTTTTTTTTTCCAGCTTTATTTTATTTTATTTTCAAAATAAACCTGAGTTCAGAACAGAATCCACAGCTTTTTTTTTTATCTGACTGGGACCAAGCTGTCAGCAGCAGACTGGACTGGAGGTTTGTTGCACACATTTATACATGACTGAGCACAATTCCGCATCTCTCTGACTGGCAACCGTGCTGTGACAGTGGCAGTGTGATTGAGAAAAGCAGCAAGTGATGACAAGGAAACAGCTTGTTATAAAATAAGTGGATCCTGTTAAAAGATGACAGTTGCACTGACTTGCATTTAAATAAAAGTTCACAGTACTGTCAAGACAAATGCCTCATTTCTCTTACTAAATGGGAGCTGTGCAGGTAGACATACCATATCATTTTAATGCCAGCTGGCATACTTTTCTCATGGTAATGTAAGTAAATTCATCACTTTATATGTGATTAATTATAATGACTTTTATTATGAATAGGGTTATACAGTAGCAAATGGAAAATGGAAAGACTGAGATGTATCAAGACACATCAGAAATCGTTTTGTAATTAAATCATAGCATGCTGGAACAAAGTCAAAACATTAGATACATGGAGATGCCCAGTCTTAAGCAATGCAGGACAAAGGGCACTGAATTGCACTAAAACAGCAGTGGATCAAACAAAAAACTGGGATAAAAGTCCATGTGCCTACAGTGGCAGAGCAACCTCTCGCTGCTAATTCAGACCCGACCAAAGCCAGAAAGAAATCTATAGGAGTGTTTATCACTGCGCATTTGTGACATGCTCAGTTATAGAGAGCACTGGACTTTAGAATAGTAATCAAAGTGCTAGAGTCACGCTACAGTGTTCTTTAATACATGACTTTGTTGCCACAGTGTCAGAGAGGTATTGATTTAAGGCTGTATTTTTGCAGTGCAGCTTGATTGTACTGCATAATATTGAAAGAAATTCCTAATACTTTCTCCATCCCTTACTACTTTCAGTGGATGTGGAGGGTGTTATATTGGATTGTACTTGATGTAGCTAGGTGTCCCTACAGTAATAAACTGGCAAGCCGGTAACAAATCTTGACTGCAAGGTTGATTCCAAATAAAGAAACTGGTTACTGGGGGGTGTTTGGATAGATTTTCTGACATTTCCCATTTAGTTGTTTGCTCATAAATTAGCACAGAAAATAAATGACTTCAATAAGTTGCATGGCATATGTTTTTGTCAAGGAACACGCTCAAAATTAAAGGGTTTTCACTGTGCACTCACCAAATGATATCAATTTAATTCATGAAACAACCTTGAAAAACCATATACTTAAAGTGGCAAAGACCTGATATTCCCCTTTGTGTGACATAGGACTTGGCAACAAAATTCTTTGGATCTCTTATTTCATGAGCATTTGCTTACACATCTATGCACGTACCTGTGAAGGATTATTCTGTCCATAACAGCCTAGACATTTTGTGCACTGCTCTGTCAAGTTTAAGTTATAAAAGGTCTCAAACCCTTTTCCCAGGAAAATAACATTCCAGACTGGGGCTAAATCTTGACAAATGCAGCATACTAAAAAAAAAAGTCTCTTTTGTTTGTTTGACTACTGAAGCCGACAGGCAGTTGCTCTTGTCAGCTGTCACCTTCATCTGATAAAAGCAATGACCCTTGCAGATCCCTCTGATCCCTATCTTTCAGAGGGTGCAAAATCAGAAACACTCATTGTTGTTGAAAGGGCTGCACCTGCTGCATGTCAGAGAACTCTAAAGCAGTGCCATCGGTGATCGTTTCAGGTCTTAACATCACCATCATGATAACATCAATAAAAGAGACAACGGCCATTTTATACTTCAACAAAGAACAAAAAGCCAAACGTTCCCAGTACCTTGTCCTTATTATCATATGTACGTGAGATTGTCAGTTTACTTTAATGGAGACTTTAGTGGAGATTACCTTTTGGGATATACTATATTAATTCTGCATTAAATCACGTCTAAATTATTATGCAGTATGACCAACTGAGGAGGCTTACATGGATTTGAGACAAGGGACTTAACATGCAAACAAACCAACAACAGAGGTAAAGGTGAGGCTAAAGCAGGATGACATGCTCTAAATGAACAGAAGGGAAACCAGGGGAGGAGAAGACTGGGGTGACACTGAGAAACTAACCTACTAGTATTAGATTTACTTGTATTAGGTCACTGAGCTGGCACTGCACAGGAGACAGTGTGTGAGTCTTAGGCTTGTCTGCAGCCTCTAGACTGTGGTGTGAAAAATTAATTAGAATAACATACAGTAAGTAGGTGAGACGCTCATGGGGGCTCAAGTAGACGGACATGATTAGCCATAGCCTGCAAGATTAATGAAGACCTTCACAGGAAGATTATATTGACTGAAGCTGATTAGGCTTGAGACCATTTATTCAGTGGAATATCATTACAGATAGAACAATCCATACATCATATGCAACCTCACCTCACCTCCTATCACAGCAGACTACTAGCTAAAACCCAGTCTTTTTTCCTGATCCTTGGTGTACTATGAGGATTGTATGAGTTGCTTCAACCTTGCCAGGGTACTGATGGATCCACTGTGGTGGTGTATGACGAATGGTATTAATGCTGTCATGCCTCTTAATGTGAAGTGTGGAAGTCTCTGTCCACCATTCTCTGTTTTTTTTTACTGATATTCTTTTTTTTTTTTTTTTTTTTTTTTTTTAAACCCTAATTGGAACTACAACATAATCCTGCAGCTAAATTACACAAAATCAGAGGTTGTACATGTTTTCTGTATCTAAAATATTAAGCATATAACAAACTTTTCTAATTGGCTTGAGGCTATGTGGCACACAACAGAAAGACTCCTTTTCACAAAGTTTGGCGTCAGCACACAGGGTCATTGTATGTACTTGTGTACTCCAAAATGCCAAATTCAAAATCCCCGGGTACTGATTATAGAGCTGATCACTGTACACACCAAAGATGCTTGATTGCCAAGACTTGAATGCTGTGCCCAACTTCTCATGCTAACAGAAATCAACAATGACTTTTTTTTTTTTTCTTTTTTTTTTTCATTTCGTGGGCTTAAGTTGTGATTATAAGAGAGCCTGTCGCAACTCTGGTTCTCCTGCCAGTTGGAGAAAGTCCATCATTCCCTGATGGTGGCACCAAAAATATATCCCAAAGTTCTTGCTTTCAGTACAGTTTAGCTGTACGAAGTTAAAAACCTGCAGGATTGTGACTAGTGATTACTGCTTTATGCTTGCATTGACAGGCATATGTCATTTGGGTTAGTGGGGTACAGGGACATTGGGAAATGCAGTGCAGTTGACCTCTGTGGCGCAGATGTGACTTTTAACAAAACTCCACATTTTAATGCTTATTTTTCTAGGTATACAATCACAGCAATATATTCATTGCATGGTCCTCTGTGTAGTGCATGCAAATACTCATCCATTTCCTCATAAGCAACCATATTTCTTGTGCATGACTCTTTTGCCCTTGGTGAAAATGACTTCATGCATCACTTATACAGCACTACACATCTATATTCCCTGCAACCACCTTTAATATTGAGATACCTCAGAGTAAGCTGGAGAAGTACAGCTGAATTACTATTCCACACTTAACACTCCAAGCAACATTGTATTTCAATCAGAGGCGGAGTGAGGGGAGGAAAAAAATGGCCCCAGCCTACTTTTAAGCATGAGAGAAATCTAATTGTGCTGCCCTCTCTGCTTCTGCATGATTTAAACATCTATGGAATGAAAAAGGACTGGGCAGTAGAGACAGGTACAGAGCAAAATAAAACAGAACAGAGGAACTATTGTCTTCAAAGTGAGCATTTTCAGAATATTCAGAGAGAACAGTAGGTCAATAATCCATTACACAAGCCATCATGTCAAAAGTATCATAATAGACAAAGACTGCATCACACCCCTGGGAACTGCTGCTCATGGCTCCTGCTGCTGATAACATTGAAAACCAGTCTGAAGTGCGGCACTCTGACTAAAATGTGACATATTTCTGATCGTTGTGAGTGCTAAAAGCATGCTCAGCTCTCAGAGATGTTTTGACTAAAGTGGAAAACCACTACTTTTATAGATTTTCTTTGTTACCTATGGTTCATCATTAGTCAAGTAATTGTTTTGTAAATTGTAAAATGAACAACCCTCCTGCAAAATCACTTAAATGCACAGTATGCAATTTCTGGGGCCGGGGGTCTCTCAATTAGAACAATAAAAAAAAGACGTAGTTTGACGACGTTGTGAAGTAGCGTGTTGGGAGTTGTCGTCTCCAACACTACTGTTGATGAAAATCTATCTGAAATGACATGTTCACGGGCAAGAAAATATATTAAAGTTTTATTCACATTATGTTTTTTCAAGTATGTTCACGTTGCGTCATTTTATTCAGCCACAAAGTAATGTTAGTTCACATAATGTTAATTGATTGACTTTATCCCTCTTCTTGTCCAAAAATCTTTTTGTGGGACAGCTTTAGGTCTTTACGGACTCTTACCTTGATTTCTCTTGGTTTGAAAATTGACATTTGGAATAAAGCAAGTGTTGTAACACAACTCAAAATATGTAACATAGATCTAGACAGTTTTAGACATTTTAACGCAGAAAGGTTACATAATATACCTTAAACATTCAACACAGAGCTTTTATATGTAAACTGTTTTTTTTTGCATCAGTTTAAAAATCAATATCCCGATAATATCAGAGCTGCAGACGAAATGTGTAAGTCTTATCTGACTAATCTGATTTCAGTTATTGATGAGGCAATGTTGAGTTGTTAATATGTGGATGGATGATGACAGAAAATTCAAGTTCCTTCAGGAGTTCTGATTAAAGTCCACTGAGAGTCATCCCTCTAAAATAGGCAAACAGGAGTGATCTCAGAAATTTCCCCCGAGGCTGAAGAACCAAGAAAGCAAACAAAAGTAAAGACCTGTCATTGCTTGTTATAAGAAAACAAGAAATAAGAAAACAATATGCCTAAGGACAATACTGATGTATAGTGTGTATCTTCTTTTCGGGGTCTTTATGTTAGGCCCATAAAATTTCATTTGTCTTCACTATGTTATATTTCCTTCCCCTCTCATTCAACAAAAATTCAAGACTTTATACAGGAAGAAATGCAGACAGATGGGATACTGTAGTATGTATGGGAAATAATGTGATCATCAATGTTGGTAATATCAGAATACATTCTTGGTATGTCTGTGTACCATATGTGGATATGTTCTATTTTCCACAAAGTAAAAAATAACATATTGCACCAAATTAATTTTATTTTTACTGAAAGTATTAAATGTTCAAGACTTCAAACTGATTAGTTCAATAAAAACTCTGTGCACAGAGTGGTCAGACAATCTCAATTATACAATTTCACCTGAGTGTGGAGAGAGAAAACAATTCCCCTTGGAGGAAGGGCATGTGGTTTTACTCTTAATTCAAACACCATGTCTCATTAAGTATGTATTACATGTACTCAACACTCAACACTATGTGCTTAAAAACGTATGCTGTATATATATTTTGTCTACTGTACTTGGAAGTAGCAAACAAACTAGGCCACCATATAAAACGGAGTAAAGTTGCTCATGCATGTCCAGTATGCTAATGTGAAAACGGTGACTATAATTTGATGTTCATCAAATGGAAATTATTTTGTGATATAACCATTGCTGAAAGGTTAATGACTTGCAGTTGGTGATTTTTTTATATATTATCACATTTGAATGAATGTAAAACCAAGAACAGTGCACCAAATAACGTCTTTGCTTTCCTGTAGTGCCATTAAGAAACAAGTGTACCAAGTGTAGTAAACACAAGGCTGATTACACAAGCTTGTGTTCAGTTTGTCTGAAACTTAGAAGATTTTAATTGGTTGTGTTCAAGGAAATCCACACATTGTTACCTCTGATGACTGAAATGGCAATTTTGGTTAAGACAAAGGTAGACATGGTCACATATTTCTCTCTCTGTAAAGGTAAAAAAAAAATCAATTTCGCAGTAAAGCCTATGAGGAAGAGTCTACCCATTTTTTTTTTCAGAAAGGCAATTATTTTGCAAAGCAGTAAGACAACAGGAGTCTGTTGGGCTGAGATACCTTTAATGAACAAGGAGAGCAAATTCTGCCAACTATATGCACCCCAGGTACCAAGGAACCAAATCCTGAGATCAAAAATCAATGGACAGAATTGGCTCTGCTGAAACAAATTAACTGCACTAACCACTAAGCCCCTGTTTGTAAACTTGATAAACCAGTTGAAATATTGCTACATAGGAAACCTCCAGCTTTTCTGTAACAGCTTCTTTTCTAATGTAATTTTTAGTTCATATAGAAAAATAAAAACTGTACCTCAAGCTATATGTTCTCATGTGTTCATTTTCTGAAGTTACTCGAGATTTATGAGGTTTAAGTTACTGTTAATTATGTGATAATTATATGAATAATAGATGACTATTTCTTGTGTTAAGGTTGGAAATAGTGCCAGGGTAAAGTTGGGGTGAAGTTAACTGTGGTTTTGGTTTCCAGTGCTTATAAATTTCAATGGACCACTACTTTTAGAACAAACACTGAACTCTTCACATCCTGTTCTCAACTTTATACAAGCATCAATAATATATATAGTTATGAAATACTGATAATAACATTAATACTTTATAGTACTGTGGGTCTACTCATTGTGTGGTTGCACAGCAGACCTTAGTATACCAGAGTGTTGCTTCTCCATCCAGTTTTCCTATTTCTCTGCTCCTGATGTTTGCAACAACAACAGTACCTACTGCTGCAACCATGGCCTTTGCTGTTTTCTCACATAAAGCAGATAGACACCTAAGAGAGATTTCTTAAGTGCTTATGTTGGTCTGAAAGGCTTTCAACCGTCATTCCACTTTGCAGTTTCACTGCAGCAAAAAAATTTAGTTTAGTTAGCTAAAATAAAAGTTTTTACTGTCTTTGACTTTATCATTTTGAGTCATTCTTCAATCTATTTAACTTGGACTGACTGGAGTATTTTTGCAAATAATGCGGTCTAAACCATTTTTTTTTTTTTTTTTTTGTCTTTTTTAAAGTCTAAAATGCTGATCCAAAAACAGTTTTCCTTACATTTCTTTATCTTTGAAACCCTGAGAGGGTAGCAACATAGTATGTGACAACCAGAGCCTGAAGACGTGTCGTTGGTTTTCCCTTGAGGAATCTAGCTCTACTCCACCACACTGTCTTGTCCTCTGCTGTATCTTTGAAGCTGCAAGACCTGTAAAATGGTATAAATTTGAGGTTGAATGTTGACCCAATGATTGAGCCAGATAGGTCTTGCGAGTAAGGGTGACATAAGTAAGATATGTCACCACCAGAATAGTAAATAAGGTGGAGATAACACAAACAAGGGAAATACTCTACAGACCCAGAAATGCAGCAAACACAAAAACACTAACTCGGAAAACACATTCAAGAAGAATTGATACAGACATGCTCTGAGACACTAGGGGGAGCAATGGGGAACGATTTGGAAAAGCAGCAACATTAAGAACACTTTTGCCTGCTCATCAGACTTTATGTGCCTAACCTAACCTGGCCCTTAATTTAGTTTTGGTTATTGCTCAGGCCAGTAACCATTTAGATTTCAAATACATGGTCAGTTTATCCAAATAATGTCCATTTGGAAACGTTCTCCAATGTTTTCAAGGATGGGAGGACTATTTTATCACAGGAGATGAGTTGTTGAATACAAACTCTCGAGGACAGGAGTACAAACAGCAACGTTCTTGGTGACATCAACAGCTCAGCTTGGCTCTGGTAAACAGACATTTTCAGGGAAAAAAGTCTGGTGAGTGTAGTAAAAGATATGTCTGTCACCTAATGTGTAATATGTGTCAAAAAATAAAGCAAAATCTAATATACTGAACTGCCTATGTTCAGTTTTTGTTTACATTTATGTTTATTTTTATTGAAATGTGCTAATATACCTGTACATAAGAACCCCAAAGTCCACAGAGGCAGTCCTGATGCTCAACTGTCCAATAAAACATGTATTTATTATGTATTCAGCTTTACCTTCAGACAAACTGGCAGCAATAAAGAGTCAGCAATAAATTACCAAAGGGCTTGCTGAGATAAGACTGCTCTCACTGGGACAATGACATACACTGACTGGCCAGTCATCTTGGGAGCCGGACAGTGAGTTGCTGATTTGACCACCGGTCTCAACCGACGTGTGGACGGTCACATCTCAGAAAAGGTCGGAGCAAATTTCCAAATGCATTATTTGAATAAACTGGCCACATATTTGAAATCTAAACGGTTACTTTCTTGCCTGAATCCATCTATCCAATGTTATTTAAGGGGCAGGTTTGATAAAGTCTGATGGGCAGGCAAAAGTAATGCTGCTTATCCAAATTAAGTCCACCACTCCCCCCAGGCGCCCTGGAGCACTTCCAGAGTTGCAAGTCATGTTGCATGTGCTTTCTCTATTTGTATTTGTATTCAGAATGCGCTTCCATTAACGTTTGTGCTTTCACTCTTGTATGTGTTTTGGTATTTGTTGCATTTCTGGATTTGGAGCATGTTTCCCTTAATACTTGTTTTTCTCTTGTATGTGCTTTATCCTTGGGGACAGCCACAGAGCAAGGCTCATGAAGTAATTTCTTTTGTTATTTAAGCTTCTTGTTTTATCAGTGTGGTCCATTGCTTGTACATATATCTTTACATCTTTTGGTTGGGGTTTTTTATTTTGACTAGGGGTTTTGCCACTGATTAGAATATTTTATTTAGCCGTCTCTGCTACGTTGCTTTTGTGGAGTATGCAATTCTTGATGAAGGAAAACGATAATGGTTGAAATAAGTAGTGAGTTGGTATAGCTATTTACTATTAACTTTTTCGCCTGCACTTCCACATGCTTGTGATTATGCAAATAAAACCGCTGGCTTGTGTATACTTCAGCATGCATTTAGAGAAGAACACATATACAGTACTCAATACAGTCTACTATAATGTTGAATTGGCTTTCACACAAGTGGTTAAAGCCATCTCTCACTGTATAAACCTTACACAGCACATTACCTTGGAACAATAATGTGACTCCCTGAAACAGCTTTGCTGTTATGTTTATACTGCACTGTTGCACTTTGCACAGTGCATTGTTATCATGTCTAGCCATGTCCATGTGATTCCTTTACTACACAATGATGCAAGCTGCAACAAATTAGGTATAAAGTATGTGAATAAAACACCTATTTACTCTTGTGAATTTAAAACACCATATGGACCACAATCACGTCCACATCTCCTTAATGTAAATAATCGAGCTTTAAAAGGCTTATGATATTTGAGTGAATTAGACAGAGAAAAATAATTGCAATATGCACAATATAGCCAACAGAAATAGTTATATTCAATATATATTACATTATATTTAATATTTATACATAAGAGCAACGGCTGTCTCACCAAAGGCCAGAATCCTCAAAGCTTTGGACTCACAGCAGTACAAGTTCAGAGAGCCCATAGAACTAGGGTTACAATAAATAACCTTCACTCTACTTCATACTGGTTTTTAATAGACTTTAAAAGTTATAGTGGAGCAAGCCCGATGCTTCACACATTAGAACAGCATAGCAGGCTACGAAACTGCTGCATACAAATATGTCACCTTTCAAAATTTTTCCACGTTCGGTATAGAAATGTAGGGACCCTGTTAACCTCTTTTTATTTGCAGTTCTTCTTCCAGTTTCTTTATCCAACACATCATACCCAGCACACACACACACACACACACACACACACACACACACACACATATATATATATATATATATATATACACACACATATATATATAAACTGTCTTGCTCCTCTTAAAATGTCCACAATTTATTCTGAGTCTAACAGTCCCTAGAGACAAGGCTCAAAAGTTAAGAAACATTTGTTTCCATTTAATACTATGGTTTAACGAGCAGACAAGTGAGGTTAGCACTGTGTGTTTGACTCAAGCTCAGAGAGAGCCACAGAGTGCATGAACCCTCCTCTGGTGGGTTGAAAGAACCATTAAAAGGGCAGAAATCCATTAGACTGACAAACACATGCACTAGACTTACCAAGGGAGAAACTTGATATGGAACTTAAAATTGTGCACTCACTGCTAATCACACTACCAAAGATATAGTACCAGAAAAGCACTGCCATGTTGAGGTTTTGATTCGTACTAGGTCACTAAAGCCAGAGAGATACTTAAGAGGTGCTTTGGATAAAACATACATGTCCACTAAATTGAGTTGTTTTTTTTTTTTGTTTTGTTTTTTTTAATTAAGTAGGAAAGCATTTCATGCAATACTTGTCAGGCAAATCAACCCTGCTATTCAAATTATGTCATGCAAGTAGTTAGGGCTGTAAAACTACAGTAGAAATGTGACCTTATCACTGTCTGATGCTTTTTCTGAGTCTCCCTGCTGTTTACAGCCACCACAGACCTTTACTGAAAAGGTGTAGGAAAACACTGTCAAATCCCTGAGACTCAAAACCAGAATAGGAATGCTCAATGAGCCACAGTGTCTCCACTTTTTCTCAGATTTAAATGCAAAATTCACCATTTCAAAGATGTGGAAGTGTGAAAAGAGACCCCTCTCACATCCATAAATGATGATTCGCCCAGCTGTGTCACATCTACAACTGCCATGTCACTGCAGTAGATTTCAGTGCGTACTGTACCATTTCCTCTAATATCAGTGCTTAAAAAGATTATTCTGTACAACAGTTTCTTACTATTATCTATGAACACTACCTTTTGAGTTTCTTACCTGAAAGGCCACTGATGACAGACAGGAGGAGAAATGGTTTCCATGGTGACCCCATACTTGTTGAAGAGGGTCCCTTCTGCAAGAATGTTAGCAGGTCTGCTTCTTCATTAAAGCTGTGCCTGCAAACAGAGAGAAAACATCAGTTGGTGGGAGCATGTAGTATCTCTGGTTATCACATTTATAAGCACACAGGAAAACTCTACAACTGTCCACATCACTGTTAATCTCACTGAACAACGATCTTTGCATTTAGTTTCTTGTCTCATGATCATGGCGATGTTGACACCAGATAATGAGACCCAGAGGAGACTTGCACATGACAGGATTACCCACACTCGACTATTTCATGTCAAAATGATACGATGGGTTCCACTTTTTCTTGTGACCTCTCTGTGCACTCCATAGCTTGACATGGAAGAGCAGGTTTTGTTACCTCTGCAGCAATTGGTGTAAAAACAAGAGAAGTCAACAGAGTGTGTATTCCCTGTATTATTTATTATTTATAGAACACATTGCATGTGGTAAAAAAAAAAAAAAAAAGCTATAGCATTCGAAACATTGTGTCTATATATTCAACACTGGCAATGGTGATTTTATTGCAAGTTATATTCCTTTCAGGATCCTCCACTCACTTTAGAGGCAGTCTACGACAGCTCTTAAAAGTTCCCCTAATACTACAAAACTGCTGAAGGTCTTCTGCTAAGAGAAAAGTTTCATGTAATCATTCACATTGTGACTGGCGGTGACAGCACTAACTAGGTTCTGAAATGGGTTGTCACTCAATTGTCACGGACTGTTTTATTTAGTCGTATTTAGTTTTAGTATCAAACTGACATAAGCAAAGTCGAGATGAACAGTGTGTATAGTCTGTGAATAGCAACATGCAGCATTAGGACCATGCCTAACCTGATGCTGCTGTGAGTAAATGACTCTGAACAAATATTTCATGTAGCTTTTGCTTAATACTTGACTTCCTCAGTCACCAAGTAAGCATTTAAACACAACTAGGTGACCCCCGGACAAGGTGGTGCATCAAGATGCAAAGTGGAATCAGCTTTCCTTCACCGAGTTTATTATTTTCTCTACCATTCAGATGGGCTGTTGTGAAGCTACCATCTATTTTGAAAAGGCTGTAGTTAGTTAAAACTGTGGTTGCATTTGTTTCAGCAAAGAGTTAAATCATTGTTATTGTTAAGTTTGCCTGCATCTTAATAAATCGTACATAATAATCCCAGTGCCTTTTCTGTAACAGTCAAACACAGCTGTCATTTGTCTTAGACTTTCCGTGTTCATGTTCTAACAGAACTGAAAATGACAGAATAAATGCAACACTGCAGTTAGTTCCAAGTTAAATGCATGCCTAAAGCCCTAAAGTTGAGGCTTTCATCATATTTCACTTATATAATTTTCAATAGCACCACTAAAAGTTCAGTATCAAAACATGGCCATAATAACACTGATATCCAGGAGACAAAAGGTGTAGAAAACACTGCACCTCTGCTTATGGATGCAATTCTATTTGCAAACAATGCTAATGGGATACATTGCTGATGGTGTGTAGGCTCACAGCATAAAGAGAGTAAGGTGTGCTGACCTTGGTATTTTCCCACAGTGCCATTCATCTCTGCACAAAAGCAGCATTTCTCCATTTAGCTGATATTTTCATACTCTCTGTCACTGTGTATGAATGCCCACTCCCTCTCCCCTCTTGTTTCTCTGGCTCTCTTCCTCTCTTATTTCTAACAGTCTCTCCCATCTTCATTTAAGTTGTCTGTGTCATTTGTATCATTAATGCAGTGGCACGGACAGCTCTGAAGGTTGAGAGAAGCATGTCCAGATCCAGCAGGAGTTGTCTTACATTCATCATTCATGCCTACTTGTCTTTGCCTCACCCCATTTGCTCCCTATCCTCCCAGAATGCATCAGCAGTAGTACCAGTGGGTTAAACAATTAGTGACTTGGCAATTAGGCTATCGGTTATTTAGAGACAAAGAAACACAGAAAGAAATAAAGAGAAGGAAAGTGAGATAAACACAATTATCCATTTCCTTCCTTGTAATGTAAGCTGTTTTTGCTGTCTTTTTGTTGCTTGTTCACCATATGTAATCTGCTACTCTCTGCTGTAGGTTTAAGTCCTTTCTCTACAGCTGGAAATAAATAAAAAAAAACTGAAAACGGGGGACTGACACTTATTGTTGCCATTCATTGGGTTTCACTCTCTTCGCTCACTGATGCTAGGAATTAAATAGCTGAAGGTCGACCGTCTAGACAACTTTCAGCAGAGGTTAGCAAAAACTGCTCTCTTCTTTGACCTTCCTTGAATCTCACTTGCATAAAGCCCAAAACAGAACATACCTTGATAGTTTGGTGCAAAATGAGCAGAAGCTTATTGCATTAAAACACACAAATTACCTCAGGAGAGGCAGCCTTCTCTGTCCCTTCTTTCAGCACTTCACTTCAGTCCTGGCTGCATAGGTCAGCTTGTTGTCATATCAAACCCCTGGGTACATGCTGAACTGGAAAACTTCCACACTGGCCCCCAGTTAATAACTGGTCAGAGCCACATCTCTCCCTACAGGCATCCACCAGCAGCTTCTTTTTTATCATCTCTGGCCTGCAGTATGTTTTCACAGAAGTTCTTCCAAGATGACGTTCACACCAAATATGAAGTATTGTCATAAAACAAATTCTGCACTTTTGGTTTGGTATATTTTCGCAAGTAAGACAATAATCTTGACACCATCTGAAAATCCAAGCTTGGCCCTTTCAAGTGAGACTGTAATCCAAAAATATTGCAGGGAATGATTCCAAAAGGCAACATTTCAAGTGTATGATGAAAATGAATATTTAATATACAATGCAACTTGCATCAGTCATGTACAGTAAATGTGGATATAATGATAACATGTTTAGAGAAAACAGTACCTCATTTACCTCTGTATTACAGTAACTGGGTTTTAGGATATGAACATCTCTTGTCTCCGGTCAACTATTTATCATTCCGAGAGAACATGGGTCCCTTGTGTGTATCAAATAAAGTGGGTCTGCACTCAGACAACCTAAAGTTCACCTCACTTGAGTGCACCACGTCTCACAGAACTCTGCCAGACATGTCATTTTTCGACTAGCTTTCACTTTCCAGTCAACCAGATACTATATATGGGAGAAGAAAAAGGTAGAATTGTTTTCATTTCGCAAGAGACAAACCTACACAAAGCATATACTGTAGGCTTTAGAGAATTGTGGTATGAAGAAGTGGGCTCAATAGGCAGGAATATGACTGAGTCAATTTAATGAAATGTGAAATTTCTGACAGTAAGGAAATGTAAAGCAAAGCATAAACATATAATATAACACACAATCCACCAATTATAAAATATATCAAAATATCTAATTTTCTAATAATTTAAATATCCTCTAAAAGACAGAATGTGTGCCACACATTCTGTCTGATTTATTTGCACAGACTATTATGCAGGTTTAAACTACAGGAAGCAATCCGGTGTGCTTTGTGTACATTACAGGGCTGCGGGGCTAGATTATGAAACACTTCTGTCCAGGCGATTATTAGCGAGGTAATGCGTAGGGTGCAACAAGATGAGTTCTGAATGTGATGCCTCTGCTTGGTCTCATTGCTGTCATGTCACGCAGACATGGTTTCCCAGGCTGGGGTTTGACAAACCAAGTCACAAACATTGCCTGATAACATTCCCACATACTCAAAACGCTTATTGCAGGATATTGTGTAATTTCAAGATAATACAGGACACGGTCATGGTGATATGCCTCTGACAGTCTTGAAAAAACTGTAAATGATCTGTTCACTTACATTGCAGTGTGAGACTCTATTATGTACTATTACAGGCACTGTTGTAGTATATGTACCATGTTTGTCAGCATTGACATTTTGCACACTGTTGGGGAAATTTACCAAATTTGTTATAGATTATTTAAAAACTATGTCGTTTCTCTATTCATGTTTAAATACAAAGATGTCATGGATCTAATGTTTCTATTTGTCAAAAAAAGTATCAGCGCAAAAAAAGCCTGAGTCATAAAGGGAAGCGGAGGCTGTGGTGACAGATGTAATACCCAGATATACCCAGATCCTGATTGTAATTATCCTTTTCACACTCCCTCGTCTCACCTTGTCACCAATTCCAATTAGCATACATCTTGTGCATCAAGGAAGGTAAATCTATTTAAGAATGAGACTAAAAACAGGGATGCACACTCATCAGGGGAGAAAAAGGTGACAAGGATGCGGGGGGGTGTTAGCTACTAAAAGTTAACAACCACTGCAACTAAAGGAAAAGTTGTCACATGGTAACTGAAATTGAGCTTCAGTTTCGATTTGTCGTGTTTACAGAGCATGCATCCGTAGTTCCATTTTAGCTGAATGTCTACACTGTTGTCTCATGAATTAGTCTCATATTCCAAAACAAATCCAAAAGCAAGTTGTTTAATTATCTTGTGGTTATGACGGTATTAGCCATGCTAATATTAGCTTAACATAAAGAAAACGGAACGATAACGGGGTTAACATTAAAGTTTGCACTTTGGCTGAGGAGCTCAACTTACCATTGCAAAATGGTAACATTAGTGATGTTAATTGAGCAGTAGAAAGTGGAATTTTGAATAACAAGTACATTAGCTACTGTTAGACTTAATGGAAATAGAGTTAACATATAATACATTCAAATTGTGACGGTTAGCATTCGCTAAATCAAAGGCATATGGGCAGTCAAAAACTAACCTCCCACACAGCCCTCTTCAGTATTCACCTTCCTCAGGTATGCTGCGTATTATATTTCATATTTCATTTCATTCCCTGTGACTCGCAGACGACACTGTGTTAAATCACAGCAAATACAGTAATCAAGTAGACCAAGAAAGCTCAAAAGGAACTCTTCTTAGTCACTCGCTCAATTCAATTTTACTACTCCGTGAGCTTTTTTCTTTATTTTTTAAGTATGATCTTATTACATTTCGTCTATTTAATACAAATGCCACACTGTGTAATCTGTCTTTTAGCAGAGGAAGTGGTGATTACAGTAGTGGTAATGATTGTCCTAGCATAGTGCTACGGGTAGTAGCATCTGTATGGTACCAATAGCAACAGCAGAAAATAGTGGTTAGCAGCAGCAGTAGCAACATATACCATCTACCTTAAAGCTGTAAATCATTGAAATTGTATATTTAATCAAGCCTACAATAAGACAGATTAGCCCATGTTCTAGGTGGGCACAGACCTGGAACGAATTAGACACAGAAGCACCACATGCCAGTGTAGTGGGTTGCAGTAGCACAGACACACAACCAGGGTTCACTTGAAGAGCCACCCGCGAGCATATCTTCAATTTGACCTACTTAAAAAGCTTCATTTTACAGTGACGCCTGGATCTGGACAATAGTGAGTCTCTCTGTCACCTTTCTCACACACACTTTCTTCTGTAAATGTTAAGGCAATTGTACATTTCATCATGTGCAAACAAGGGTTGGAGTGGATTTTGATAATAAGTTACTCTGCCAGCTCCAGACCTAGTTATACTTGTGTAATTCTTCATCCATGACTGTAGTGTGAACAAAAGCAACAATATTTCAGAGTACAAAGCACACAAGGTTATGGTAGTCTTTGTTATTTAGCAACTGCTTTCAGATAGGCAGCCTGATCTAATGTCACAAATATATACAAAAAGGCAAGTAGCTAGTTTCATACAATATACATACAATATTATGATTTTTATCGTGGGTGGATGTTTATTCCTATTTTTCAAATCGTGTTGAAAAGTTTTCAACAACCTAAACGTCTGGACAATATTTTAAGAAAATTATATGTCTAAATAATTTTCAGTGGCAGTCAAATAAATAATCTGTTTTACATATCCTATTTATTTATGCATTTCTCAAAAACAAATTGCATAGTAAGAAAAATGTTAATTTAGTTAGTTTTGTATTCCTAGATATTTTTGTATTTCAGCCTATACAAGCAAGCACATTAGAATGAGTGTCGTTACACACACAGGAGGTTTTAATCCAAGTGCAAGAGGATAAAGTTAAAACATGATAATACGGGGATTACTCTCAACACAGCTTCACTCCTTTGACCAAAACAAGCCCTCTGTTAATAGCACATCTTTTCCAGATTAGCCTTTAGCCAAGTCATGTTGAAGCCACAGAAAATCCTTAAAAACAACTTCGAAGAGAGACAAGGTGCAGGAGGGGATATCGGTGAATGTTTGAGAAGTGGGCTTTTGATTGGACTTTCACCATTTTCAGTCCCTAGACTGACAGAGAAACTGTGAAGTAAACAATGTAGGTAAGTAACTTCCACTGAGCTCTACTGTCCATCAGCAAACATTACTGAGTGTGCCCTTGAGCAAGGCACTTTACCTACATTTGTTCCAATGGACCTACACAGTGGCCAGCAGTAAAACTTACAGTGGGCAACAAAGAAGTAGCTGCAAGCCTGTGAAGAAGAGAACTGATGGAAAAGAACATCTGTACAAGATGAAAAGAGATAAAAATAGAATTAAAACTATAGCATGAAATTTCTTGCTTTGAGGCAGGTAGTGTATAATTTGTCCCACTATCCACCCCCTCAGATGGTCAAGTTCCCACTCCTTCACTTGTCACTCATCTTGATGAGCTGTCTGCTTAGAAACGGGATGTAGCCTGAGGGAGAGGTAAACAGCATCTATAAAGCCATCAAAGGTGTTATAGAAGCAGGTGGCAAATGCAGCCAACACAGCCAATCTGCACGCAATGACAATATTCCCCTTGATTTAGAATGGGTCTTGTCTGCTCTGTTGTGTCTTTTAGATTTTTACCATTGTTCTCTAATCTGTGGCCAATACACTGTCCTTGACTGTGCTCATTTCAGAAACATGCCCGCAGGAAATGAGATGCAACCCAAATCACAGAAATGCCAATTTCACAAAAACAGTGTGTGAAATGAAATTAATGTTTCATAATTTATTTGCTGATTAAGGTTATATATTGTAACTTGATGGAACTACTTCATAGACTAAAAAGGTTTTCACCAATTTTTTAATTAATTTTTTATTTGTTTATTTATTTATTTTTTTAAACATAATTTCAACATTCTATTTATGTCTGATTGGGGTCTTACCAATTAAATATACCACAATATTCTTGTCAACTACATTAATTATTTTTTCATTAAACTCACATCGTTCCAGTGCTACCACCTGCATTGGGAAACAAAAGACCTGTTGGAGTCGTGCTTTAATCTAAACCTCTACTACAGAGCATACACTAAAAGAAAGGAATATCTGAAGACAATTTCCTGCAGCTGCCTTGTATAGTACACGACGCAGTTTGATGGGAATGACTCATTCAGCACTTAATGTCATGTTTACATGTTACTATTCTTAGAACTAGTGCTTTGTGTGAATAAAGAATAAAAGCAATGTTGCTTCTTTTCTGTGAAAACAGAGAAAGTGAAAAAGAAAGATTATGATAAAGTTGTGAGAAATGTACAGTAAAAATGTGTAGAAAAAAATTGAATGAACACATTTACAATAAAGCATTATTACATATAACTTTAGGTTCTCTACCAAAGATGCTTTGTCCTTTCAATATTCGACTCCTGTCTTCTGGAAGCAGTCTTCAAAGCATGTGGACTAATAACAATTAATGCTGAATTTTTTAACATAAACCAAATTTCTTTGAACTTTGTGATACTGCCAATAAAGAAAAAAATATATAGAAAATAAATTAGACAAATGTTTATTTTCCAATTAGGTAACTAATTGGTTACTAAGCAAAGACAGAACTATATGAGACCAGCATTTGGCAAATGCTGTTTAACAAAGTTAATGAAAAGTAAATGAATGTTAAAACTTCAAAATGGCAAAGCAAACTGTCAGTAAGTGTAACTTCAAGATAGAATATTCATTTTTTTCCTCCTTCCTCTGATTTGGCTCTGATATAAATAATGACATCTTGAGATGATAATGAAATGCATGTACCTTCCACTTACACAACACATACACAAGAAGTTATGTATGTAAGTTAAAAGTTATATTTTGTCTAAGGAAATATCCCAGAGGATGAAACATGCTCATAATACTAGCTAAAAAGACCTAGCAAGCTACAGTGGCACAGCACATTCAGCAGCTATGACAAATGTATCATGGCTCCTGCCCGAGTTCTGTTCATTTTGGCCATTCTGTCTCTGTCTCCAGCTACCAGATGTCCCCTGACTTTCCCTCCTGTCCCAGTCACCTGACTCCCAACATCCACCTGTGCACCTGGTCACCATTCCCAATCACCAGACCTGCTTCTCCTACCCACACACCTGTTCACATTTCCCTGATCAGTTCCCCTGCATATTTACCAGCCCAGTTTCCCCACTGGTCGTTTACCAGTGCACAAAGGTCTTCATGTTGGCTTGGATTTGTGTTTTCCTACCTGCCACGTACCTGACCTGACCTGTTACATGTTTTTGTTCTGCCTGTTCTGTCTGCATTTGGGTCCAGTTTCCCTGTTTCCCTGTTTAATAAACATGGATAACTAAATGTGTGTTTGGATTCAATCATTTACATTTCCTTGACCACTGAAAAGGACATACACCCTCTAAACATGTTATTTTTGTTATACTGCATTCCTCAGTTTAACAAACTGAATATGAATAGTCTCTCCTTAACTGAAAAGCACAGAGTCAGACTGTACTGATGATGTAATCTACAGACAAATCCTGGCGCTGCTACATAGACAGTGAATAATGACATAACTCCTGGGACTCTATCACAGCACCCATGGTCATTTTTACTGGGACATTGGGACATTTACTGAATCACAGCTGAAAGCCCTACATTTAAATAAAACTCATTTGGATGCAATATTTAAAACAAAAATCCTCTGAGCCCACAGCGTCATTCATTAATTCAGTCTCACCGGATCGGCTCTAAAAAGGTCACCTGATGACATCATGATTCACGTCTTGATGCTCAGATTTAGAGGCGCTGCGTCTGTAGATACTGAATTTTCTGTTCAAAATAATCCAAGCAATAGCATAATGTAAGTTCTGTTTAGAGAGGAATTTCCCTTCAAGAATGTTTTAGTTGACATCTACGTACTTTTGCAATCATTCTTTAGAAGAGGTATTAAATGGTCGCTTTTCAACCATCATTTAGACACTATTCAGTCTCAATTACTGTTCAGTCTGACACTGATGGTGAAAGATATAACACCATCCTTCAGGTCTAACAAGAGCAACATGAATGTTCCTGATCAGTGTGCTATTGTCTTTGATGAGGTTTACAATGCAGTTCCAAGTGTGAAGACAGACTGTACTCCTCCTAACTACATCCAGTCCAACTCCAGGGATGATGTCTGTTAAAATAGGGTCACTGATGGTTATCCAAATGGGTAATGAAAACCTAATTGGGATAAACACTTAGTTAATTATTTGGTCTTTAGGAAATATGCAGTGTAATAAGCATCAGTGCCGTGTCCTAAGGTCTCAGGGAGATGCTATCAATTGGTACACTCATGTATCTGCTCACTGCTACTTTTGATGCTTAATCGTCCATTCAGCTGGAAAGGATGTCTAGAAGTTTGTGTCAAATCATGCCCCAAAACCTCTAAAACTGGAAAGTAAGTGCAAGCTGGTTGATTGCTGCTACTGTCTATTACAGAGGCAATTAATGCAATTTTTTTGGTAGCTTTGCAATAGGTCATGACAACAGCAAAATCAAAAAACTACAGCCCTGAAAAATGTTATTCATACACCCTCAGACTCTTTAGTGTGTATTAGTACAGATCAACCACCATCTCCCACATAATGACAGAAGAGACAACTTGGTTCTGCCCACACTTCACGAGAACACATTCACAGAGAATGGCTAATATACATTGTCTCACAACACAGGAGGAATTCCTGGGGATGACTGCATATTTTCAAACTCTGGCCTCATACCTGACATTCAATTGAGTGTTACAGTTGAGGCAAACAGTGTGTGAATGGTGAGGAACAGTTTCCTATTCATTATTTGAATAGTTTATCCTTCACTATCTCCTTCGTCACAAGCGACATCCCAGAAACTACTGACCCGATTTTGACAAAACTCGGCTGAGTGATGTGTCTTACTCTTAAGAACCAGCATTTCACAAAATTACAATGATTTGCCTAAGGCGCCCCACAGCAAATAAGTGCAACCATATATCCAGTTTTGTGTGATGTACCATCATGACTTTTTGTAGAGATGCAATTCATCAAGAAAACTTTCCCCAAACTGACACAACCAATGGGTTTTCCTAGACTTTACAGACAAAGTGGATGTTGGTATTATTGAGCACTTGGTTTTTTGGGGGTTTTTTTTGGGTCATCAAAGCAACTCCATGCAGATGGACAAAACAAATTTAAGTTAATTTAGTCTCAGCCTTTGGCACAATTGTTTTCATATGAAGTATGACACCCTCCTGATACCATCAATAGATTTTTTGGAAAAAAAAAAAAAAAAGGTATATAATTAATACACTGTGATAAAGCTGTGTAGATAAAACGATTCTGTACAGTGTCGTACCCTGACTTCAGTGGGTCTCCCCACGCATAATTATCTCTTCTGAGCGTTTTGTTCATCCTTTCTACCACCTAGCATGGCTGTCTCAAGTCTCTTGCTGCCTCTTTTCACCCCTCAATGGTTTTAATTGTCCTGATGACCTCAATCAAAAGACAATTACCAAAGGGAAGAGCAGCACAGGCAATTATAGTCTCCACCACGAGATAGAGCACACCTGAATGGAGCTAGCACCTTTCACAGTTGTAAAATTACATGTGCAGCCTGTGACGGCTGTCGTGATGAAGAAGTGAGCATCAAGTATGTGCCTGAAATGCTTATGTGCCCTTAGAGAAGGCTGAAATTGAGAAGACACTGACACTGATAGCCCAATGAGCAAGGTGCTGTGGTTTGAGGTGGCATACACACATGAAGTTATGTGGGGGAATTCAGAGCAAACTGAGATGAGTTGGAAAATAGGTTAAGAGGGACTGTAAGCATACAGACATCTTCACTTTAGTATTACTCTCCTATTTGGTAACTGAAAGAAATTTTCTAAGAAACTGGAAATTCAGGAGCTTGCTTGCAGTCTGATGATTACTGACAGTTCAGATTGTGATTGCAGTAAAAATTAAGGCACATTCCATAAACCTATACCATTATGAAGTGCATTGCCTGGTGATGTTAAAATCTTAGTTTTAAGAATCAATGCAGGGATGGATGCTGAGGCTGGTGAAATGACAGTTATTTCCTGGACTGAGGGAGGAGCAAGCAACAAAAGTGTTTATCATCTCTGCAGTGTTTGTCAGGGATCGTGGGAATGGCAAACTGACAAATGCATGTCACAAATAAAAACAAAATCCAAAAGTAAATGCTGAATAATAAATGTGAGACTGTGCAAGGTTAATCTAGTGCCATATGATATTATCATCATAATGCATCTTTATAAAACAAACCAGCCTATGTATATAACAACAATACAATCAAGTTCCATCACAGTTGAGTTAGGCAAATGTTAAAATGTCACTTTTAAATGTCACCTTTCTAGTCATAATACCAGTATATTCTTACAGTCATCTCTGCCATCTAGTCTTTTGAGATCATTAAATTATATGTAACTGGCAAAACAATAATAAATAAATAAATAAACACACAAAATGTATTCTTAATGATGTACCCTGTCAGCATTTAACTAATTTCCAAACAATGTACGATGTTATTTTCTCGAAATAACAAGGATGTTGGGTCATTTTAATGTTGGATTCACTGCAGAGCCCACCTAGGGAATTACACTAACCTGAGGTAGAGATGGCTGCCAGGGGAGCACACACAATCATGAAGCCCGTTAAAGGTTGAAAAGTGGAATAAAAATGATGTATCTAGCTATTTTACCACTGTTCATAAATCCAAGTGTTGTCTTCACAATTTAAGGAAGTAAGCAGGTTACTAGTTACCCTCTTTTTTTTTTTTTTAAATATATATACTGTAAACGCATACATACATGTGCAAGTTTATGAGCATTTGAGCCTAGATTGCCAAACTCATTGTCCCAGAAAATTTGTAATTTCAAAATGTCCTTCTGAGCTATTCACACTAAAACTTACTGGCATCTGTAAACAAGTAAGCATGAGTAAACACTTTGGGTGTATACAGTGCCTGCACAGTGAAAGTCTGCCCTTAATAGTAAATGTGAGGTCCAGACTAGCCATAGTAGTAGTAGCTATAGTAGTAGTACTATGAGCTAAAGCACTTAAGCACCAAAGCAGCCAGCAGTAGGGTAACTTTTCTCAGTTTTGATTTCAACACAGTTTGACATCAGTTTACATCTTTCAAATAATTACTACATTAAATCAGATGTGAAATGTGATATTTATATAGTAGTAAATGGATCTATCCTTTATTTCTCTTAAAATGGCATTTACAAGAAATCCTAAGCCCAATCAATAAGCTGTAAGCTGGGCTCAGACTACTGGAGTTTTTGGCCCAGAGGGATTTATCCCTCCCGACAATCCAATGAGAAATCTGGTCTGAGACCTTGGTCGGTGGGGCCAAGCAATGGTAAACATTCGAGCCTTTGAGGCTAATGCCAGAATACTACTGTTGACAGATATTAAAACTGACCTCCAACAGGCAACCCATGCTGACAGCCTCTCCCCAACCATCTTCTCATCATCAAAGTTTTACTAACGTTACAACAAGCTGTTGCACCACATCCATTTTGTTTACGTCTGCTTCCCCATGAGACCATGTGAGGTGGTGCATTGTTCCCTGATTGTTCCCTCTGGAATGATAATCTTAATGTTAACCTGTAGTGTGTGATGCATATTTGCTTGTAGTGTTTGCATGTTTGAGATTAGAGAGAGGAACATCTGTGAAGTTTCTCTTTATGTACGTGATGCAACCCAGTTTCAAAATTGGCAAGGATTTTTAAACTTCCTGCAGTCTGAGCTCGGCTTTAGATGAAAAGTTTTTTGGAACTAAGTAATGCTATACCCAACCCACTCCATTTTGTCGTGGCAGGGCAATATTGTGTATTTTCCTCCTGCATTATCTCCTCTTTAAAAGCAAGCTCTTGAAAACAACATTTCCACCAAATAGCAAAGCTTGTTTTGTTATTGTAGAGATTCCTCATTGAAAGAAGCTGAAATCTTTGCTGGTTTAAAATTTGACCAACGGGGCAGAATTCACAGAAAACACCTGATGAAAAACTACTTCTTTTGTGCATGACAAAAGAGACAAAATATCTCTACCACGGTATTGTGCTGTAAAACTGACTGACAATTATTTCTTTCTTTTAGAAACCATCTTTAGTCGATGGACACCAGCTTTCAGATCACACATCAGCCATGATTTTCATTTTGTCCTTTGGCAAACTTACACAATATAAGTCAATTAGCTGCACTTGATAAAAAAACTGTCTGGATAAACAACTGAAAACATCTGAACTTTCTAAATAATTTACAACAATAGTACTTAAAACACTGTGAGGTCTACAGCAACACTAGAAGCACAGTCAGAGTGGCAGCAGAGGAAAGGCCATGTTGTTACTGAAATCATTTTCTCCAAGGTGCTCGACAGAAACAGAAGGTGGACACGAGAGGATAACTGCAGCTGTAACCCTGAACACCAACACCTGTCCTGTCATTTAAGATAGTGGTAGTATTGCTCAAAAGGAGGCCATATACAAATAAGTCTGATTATTCATTTATTATAAGAACTAATCGGTCTTTCCACTATAAAGTATACAACCAAGCTGTCACAGAAGGTGAAGAAAAGCTGACACTTCTGAGCCAGGTGAACAAACGCAGCCAGCAGAAAAATGTGTCTCAGTCGTAATAGTGAGCAAGCGATAAGCATGAGTCAATCTGAAGTGGCATTATTTCTTTTGAGATGTCATTTTTGTGGATGACAGTTTATTTTACCAGATTCCCTACTGACACTGCTAAAGCAGATTGTACATGTTGAGTGCCATTCTCGGCACTGGAATACCTTCAGTGCCGAAAATGGCACGTGCTTACCTCCAGCAACAACCTAATTACCCACACCTGAGCCTAATCAAGAAGCCACCTTTAGTATGGTTCAGTGGATCAAATGAGCAGTTGGTGTTTTGTGTTAACAATTTGATCAGAATAAGCAAACTGCTTCTGAAAGAACTTTCATTACATTTTGTAGAGGTGGGTTTTATAGTCTAACTGAAAGCTGCATGTTAATCATTTCCATTTCCTTCTATTTTCCAAAAATCTATACTCTCTCTGTGCATGCTCATACACATGAGTTAAGTCAAAGTTGTTTCCCCTGGGAGGATGCACCACTCGCTCTTCAACTGTTTGTCATTTACGAGCACTGTCTCCCACTTCTCTGAGTGGTGCATATTTCCCAAGGGATCTTTGAACATGTGATACTTACTAGTTTCAGGATAAACAAAGGGCTCATCTTCTGTTTATCATTGTGTTTTAACTCCAATAACAATAACAGTATATTCTGACAAAAGTCTTTCTTCAGTGCAAAAACACTGTTGTCAGCTGGAAATGTCTGAGACAGATTCAAGTAAACTTTTTGGACACTGTGCTGAGCCTTTCTTTCTAACTATAAGGCATGTAAACAAAAAATCATTGTATCTAATACTAATGTAAATATTTTTTAGGTTAATGTCGATGTGACTGATTACATTCAGTTAAAATAAATCAATCAATCAATCAATCAATCAATCAACAAGCTAATACCCACTGCCACTGATGCAACTGGTGTCTAACTAAAGCAAATGAAATAAATATGAGCAAAGGCTCAAAAGATCATTCCAATCCCTAGTGCTTTAAACAGCATTCCCACAAGGACACTTGCCTCAATATCGCATCACAAATTCAACAAATGCAGCAAAACAAATGGTATAGACACCTGTCTGCGGGCCCTCACAGAAATTCCCCAAGAAATACAGTTTGTTTAGAGTAGTTATTTACTAACTACGCTGTGCATGGTAAAACCAGAATACATGTATCTAAAGTTACTGAAGAAAGTAACTTGAATTAGTTTATGCGTTTCACCATTTTTCACCACTTATCTAAATGTAAGTTTGGCAGCCAATGAGTTTTTTTTTTTTTTGGTCCTTTTGAAAAAAATACACATAACAAATTATGTGGGTAAAAGTGCAACTAAATAACAGGAGTAGAAGAAACCACTTGCAAGAAAGCAGCAAGAAACTACCATGTGAATGCTGCTTCTGTACTTAATGGCTGACCCACTGTGATGCTTGTATGCTATTAAAAGAAACTACAATATTAACACTTCCAGCACCTGCTTCACAGTACATGCCATGCTCTTTCCACATGAACACATAAACACATAGCTATGCTATTTGCTGTTCTCAGCATCAGGCGCTACATCTCGTTCCTGTTAGTTTATTTCTTGGAGGAATGTTCTGCTGAAGTAATGCCCTAACATCACCACTGCACTTGCTAATATTTAATATCCACCACTTCACCCAAGAATTTCCACCTATACCATCCACATAGTTCAGAATAAGGCAATGAAACAGCTGATCCCTCTCATAAGATAAGTAAAGAAAAAAAAGAAGAAACCAAGCACCCTGAATATTTAAACTGGCCAGCTCAGCTGTTTAGTGCTGTTACGTATAGAGAGCCAAAGAGCATCACACTTATCTGGAGTGAAACAGCCCGCACAGCAGAAGACTCAAAAACACGTAAACCTGTCTTGAACAAATACATGCCATATTAAATTCCAAGTTCAATTATTAATGTATGCAATCATTTATGCATTTAAGCAAGCTAGTCGGTAACAGTGTCTCGCCTCAAGTGAAAAAAAAAAAAAAAAAGAACTCGGGCAATGGTCGGCCACAGATAATCAACAATAGCCCAGGGACACCTGATGGCTGATATCAGCTCAGTGTACTGAGGTTCTAATCCTTCACAAAGCTCACTGAACCTTCTATAAAGGTCCTGTTTTATTTCAAGTGTCCTGTCAGAGGAGGGGGGCAGACAGGTGACGTGGTGAATTTCCTGGATAATAAAATGGCTTGTGGAGCTTCATCTGCTCATGCTCAATAAAATGTTTCGCCTAATTTGTAGATTATGCGATGTAGCATGATATTAATTATATTTTGCAGTCACTCAGTTGTTGTGATTAAAATCCTTTCTCTTACCACAAATGAAACACGTTTACAATATGACCCCTAAATCTGCCAAAGGGCAAAATCCCAAAAAGCATCAAGCTATTTTAAGGTCCTAGACAATGTCTTTCCTTGGAGAATATATATGAATTAATCAATTCATTATGACCTTAACAATGGCAAAACATGGCTTTGCTACAGGCAGTGGCTGGCACAGACTAAATAACCCATCAACTCAGAAATATCCTTGTGAAATATTCTTCTGTGTTGACTAAACTCTGCTTTTTGGACAAACATACCTTCTTTTAGGCACTGCGTTGAAAAGAAGTTGTGTTTGGATCCCCACAAATATTAATATATGGTATGTGAAGCATTATATAGTTCACATTTATGTACAGAGTATTTCAAGCCACACACACACACACGGACGCACACACACAACTTTTGAGGATCTGAAGCTTAGCACTTCAATTTGTCCCTATTCAGAGAAAACAGCAGAACACAGGTTCTGTGTGTCACACAATTATGCTTTAAACGAGCTCTGCTGAAAATTGAGATTTAATGAGTATGTGATCTGGCACAGGAGGGGACTGTCTCAGGGCTCATTGTTGGATCTCTACAGCTCAGGTCAGCACAGTTAAGACACCCACTTGTGCATGAATGAAACAGTTAACAACAAAAATGACTGGCTACTTAAAATGAATTCATCTGAATCCAGACCACTGAGGTCAGGTACCAGTGATGTTCTATTCTGCAAAGTAGTACGTGCAATAGCAAGAGCGCAGCTCTTAATGGATGTATCAGGACGGATATACATATAACAAAGAAATCCAAATTTCATTGCAAAGTATAATGTAATAGAAAACTGGCTAGCTGAGATGTAAAACTCAATGATAATGTCTCAGACTAAAAATTAAAAAGAAAAAAATCAGAGCTATCAGCGCCTTTGTACCTGAGGTTGCTTTACTGTTAACAGCAAGTTAAAATAACATTATTACATAGCAACACTGTCACTTATTCACTTATGCCTCATACATTTTTCAAACTCTACCTGCTGGAAATTAGAGGTTGCTTCTCAGTTTATTTCCCTCCTGTATGTTACCCAATGTTTACCTGTGTATTATTAGTGTATACTGATGTTTCATACTCCCACTTATCAGTCCTTAACAAAATCCATTACATGATGAAACAGCAGTGGTACAAAATGAGATTCCCTCCATTCACATACTGAAAAGGTAAAGAGGAAAAGGGAAAGCACAGATGGGTTTTTAAAAGTCTCTTTTAAAAGTCTTGCTTTGATGGTACAATCCCTGTGAATTAGCCAAGATGCTTTTAATCCTGATTAAACTTCATGTTTTGTATTATGTTGATATCTGACTAAATGTGGACAATTAAGGTATGAAGCAGAGAGAGAGATACTGAGTGAGTGTCGGAAAGAGGAAGCCAACTATTAGATCTGTGGTGAAGTAAAGGTCGCATATAACATAGCAGTAATGTGACCTGATTTCACCGGCTCAAATCGGGGGGCACAAGTTGCTATGGTAACTATAGTATAGCCCATAGAATAAAAGCCGGTAGTAAAGGTGCTTTTGGAAAAGCCTGCAGTCGCCCTTCGTCCTCTTAAATTGCTTCCACAGAAATGTGATCGCGTTCTGACAGTGATAATGTGTGGTCAGTTTTGAAGAGTCACAGCCGAAAAGTAGAGCACAACAACCACTGGAACGTAGCTATGGGCTTCTGTGTCACATGCTCATTCCCAGTGCAGTTCTGTACAGTCCCATGGCACATTTGTGGCAATGACATATAGATCTAATTAATTCTCATTTTATTTGAATGCGATCTCCACTGTCTGGCTCCCTAGGTGATCAAGTGCCTTCATCTCTTCTATGGATAAAAAACAGAGATGCTACTTACTGCTTAACATTAGCAACCGAATTGAGGATTTCCATTTTGCATAATTTCTTTAATCCACGATCATTAATTGCGATGAACAAATTACAGATAATATTTGTGGTAAATTCGATTATGGTGCACCAATAAAATGTGATTAATGCAAACAGAAATCTTAATCCCAAACTCTGAGATTCAAAAACAGGTTTTCACTCTTTCAAAATGCATTAGAGCAAAACATTAGGCTGATAATATTAAATGAAAAGGCAACATAATTAACATGGCTTAAAGAATTTTACTCTTCATCTGGCTGTTTTAGCAACACAACAGCTCATAAGGATTTGGCTTAGTGTAACTTTAAATCGCCTATTAAAGTACAGTATGTTTCAATGAGTGAATTAACCACAGTTAATAAACTTTAACTCACCCACAGAACTGTGGGTGAGTTGTGCAGTGGAGCACCATCCTGGGGAAAATCTTAAGTTGGTCCTGTAACGTGCCACAATGAATAGCATGAAACTCACACTACCTACGTACATACGGCAATCACCACATTACATTTAATTGTTCCAGCTGCTGAACATTTATGTCATCACATTTTCTTTAAAAATGAGTCTAAAAGCGTGGAACATAAAGCGATGTAAAATAAAACCCACAGGTGTAATCCTTAATTAACATAAACATACATGAGACTATAAATCAAAACATTATCCCGTGGGTTAACTATGGCCTGGATGAATGAGAACTTACACAGACACAAATCCCAGCAACGCCACTAACAAAATAAAATAATGCGCTTGCAAATGGTCCCTTGAATCATTTGAAATCATCCAATGTTCTCCCTTTGAATGACAACTAATTAAACTTACTAGCTAGAGTAGATACATGTGTCTGTTCCACACCATCATACTCTTTGTGCAGCACATGTTTGAAGTAGCTGATTAATTACAAGTCTCCAGTTGCTGACCAGTTGAAAGCTGCTTATCAAAGTCTCACAGGAGAATTCAGCTAAATAATTTTACAGCTATATTGTCATGTCCCAAATGGCTTCTGTAAATTTGACAATTTAAAGCTGCATTTCAATATTTCGATTTGCATTTCTGCAAACAACACTGCTCTGTCATCCCTTGCCTCCCATTAATCTCCCATTATATTAACTATTACATCTAATGATCTACTGGAGTGCTGGAAAATGACACAATTCAGAGGGCTCTCACCCATTGCTCACAGGTTGCTTATCTTATAATTTTATTAAGAATTAATCATTTTTGAGGGACATTATAAGGCAGGTTGAACTCTGACATGTGAATTAAAATCTCAACAAGTACTACATGTATTGTAATTATTATGGCAGAAAAATACAGGACAATAAGAATTTAAACCAGAAAAACAGACAAGACACATATGTTTAGCTCATTTGTAATATTTTAACATTATTCATGTTTTTCAGGACCAGCAAGCTGACAGCTGATATTAAGAAACTGTGTAAAACCAAACATCAGGATTCACCACACAATTGTAGCTTTGAATAAAAGCTTCATAGCACAGATTTCTTTCCATTAATTCCTTTAAAATGCATCAGTGCTTCTGTCTTATGCCAATGCCTAATGAAGCTTCACATCATTCTAAAACCTGGAGGACATTTTACCGGTATTGAGTCCCACCTTTTTAGAAGCACACATTCTGTGTACTGATGTACAGTTTTCTGCTTAATATTTCCACTTCACATTCAAGCTGGTCATTCACTTTGTGTCTAGTAAATAAAGCAGATCAAGACTTTCATCAGAAAGTCACTGGTAGAAAACACTAAATCACCAAACATCAATCATTATCCATTCATATGAGTGCTGCTATGTCACAGCATAACAGAATGATATTGAGGAAATTATATTACATCTACCTCACTTGGCTGGAATAAGTGTAGTGTTTGTCACAAGAGAATGAACAGGGAAGTACTGCACAAGCACAGCTAAGCATAGCAGCCCTGTTAGTTGTATTTTGACAGATACCTCCATACACATTTCATCTCTCGGGAGAAAGGAGGCATGAGAGTGGAACGCAGCAAGTCATCATGAGCCTGCAGGATGCATGACTTAGTACTGTAAGAAAGGTGACCCTAAAACACTCCTCCTCCTCCTCTTTTAATGTGCGGCATTGGGGCCTTCTGTTCGTAAATGCCCACTGGGTTGCAAGCAACATTGCTGCATTGCCATTAGTTAGTGTACACTAAGAGGGTCTTCACTAAAAAACATCTGAGAACTACTGAAAAGCATTTTGACCCCAGGGTTTACTTTCATGGATTCCAAAAAAAATTTTCATTCTACATTACACTCTAAATGGCATGTATGGTGTATAAATGAGGAAGCTTTGAAAAGCATCTTAACTTGTCACATGAGCCAAACTAAATCTTATTCCACATTTATAGTACACGAGAAAGTAACATATGACACAAAAAATATGGATTAAGACAGGTGAAAATGAGGATTCCAATTTTTAAAAAAAGTATGAATGATACAAAAACGCAGGATTTAATATCCGATTAATTATTTTTTAAAAAAATCTGTTCGGACGCTGCATGTTATTTGTTTTAGGACATACTTTTACAAGAAGCTGAGAAGCAATTTCACATTAATGAGCTCGCAAAGAGGACTGTTAACCAACAGGGCCTGAAGACATTTTCATTAGGGTTAAAGATCAGAATGTATAAAGGTAATTCTACATAATTAGGTATTAAAACAAATGTTACATGAAAATTCATTGATCTCTTGAGGTGTCTTTGATTTCTCTGAACACTGGTGATGCTTGCCCAGAGTTACTCTCTGTGTCTTAGGACGTTTGACTTATTAAGATAGCACAGCAATAGAGAAAGCCTTGTAAAGAAGGGTTTGGGCTCCAATGAATTTTAAGCAGGGTAAAAATTGCCCCTAACTAATTCTTTAGGGGATCAATGCCCTGTCTGAGGTAATGAGAAACAGAAATACATGTAGAGTGCAAAAGAGGCTGCGAGTGAAATGCTCTCTTATGCTGTTGCACTGAGAGACAGAAAAAAAAAAAAGGATTGTTGAATAGATCTACTGGTCATAGATTAGGTAACACGAACAAAATGCTGCTACTGGTTCAAGTAAAGTTTATGCACAAACCTCTGATGTTTCCTTTTTATCCCATTTACTGTCTGCCATGCATACTGTCGTTTTGTTTACTAACACAAAAAATAATCAAATCATGCCATAAGACGAATCATATTTTTTTTTGACTTTCCTGAACCCGAAGGTCAAAAGAACGTAAATAATTTAAGATAATCTTTCATTTTGTACTATCAGCATGATGCAGATATAGCCCTAGACCCTGTATTTGGCTGTATTTGACTCCCCTGAAACCGCATAGCCCATTTTTACACCTTCATCTCGCTAATCTGTCTAGAGCATGAGCTTGTTAGACGTTCGGAAGATAAAAAATCAAAGAGTGTTGTGCCTCATCATGGCCCTGGTAGATAAGGCCCTTTACTGTCACATAAAATCAGGGGCTGCCTACTGAAAAACACTCCATCCTCAGGCTATTCCCCACCATCACCACTACTTTCTCCATACCATCTCCACAGATACTTGATGTTCACTTCACTGACTATTTCCAAAGACAAACCTACCACCACCTATTTCAACACAAGACTAATGTGACCAAAGCAGAACTCCTATGTGTAAAGCTAAATGTTTGCTTTATTGCCCCAACCACTGTCAGATCTTAATATGTGGAAAAATTAGGAGCAAAGGTTTTGATGAAGAGGATTTTAAATGCCCTTTAGGTAATTTTGTTGTGATTTGACTGTCTGAAAAAGGGTGTGCGCTAGCGTTTTCGAACAAAATTCTCTTTTTCAGCTGCTATTTAAATGCACGCTGCTTTGTTCCTGTACATGCAATTAATAACCTTTAACATTTTCACAACCGCCCATTTAAGCGGTGGCAGAGAGGAACCCCGCGGCTGAGGGTATCTGCACATGACTTGCTCAAAGTTAACACAATGAGGACAGCACAAAGACAAACAGATAAAGGGGCTGCATAATTAACCAACCTGAGGCTGTGGGACATATCAGCTAACCAAAACAAGTTATTTCAGCCATTTAGATCAACTGCTAACTACCAAAGGAATTGCATGTTCCAAAAAAAAAAAAGAAATTTAAAAAAAAATCAAGAGAAAAAGGCACTGATGTATGTACGCATTTGTCATGTTACAAGGATTTACTGTACAATCAGCTAGCTGCATCAAAAGAGTCAGATCAGAACACGAACAAAAACACAAGATGAAGCTCAGAGGCTGAAACCGATTTCCATAAGACGGCTGCAACACTGTAATCAAATTAACAGTGCTTATTTTGTAGTTCACAAATGCTTTAGAGTATGACAACATCAGTGTGACTTAAGATTGCCTGCTTGACTCATTGGACATCAAGTCCAAGTCATTCATAACAGTGACAAGTGGAGGAGGGTGCCGAAAGTCAGTCTTTCTTACACAGATGCTTCTAAGCAATTACATAAATTAAGTTGTCAGATGGGTCCTGGGGGACGTTTGTCTTCCAGGCTCTGCAAGACCAGTGGGCCTCCGTTACACCAATGTGCTAGACAGGAATGCAGCCAAGTAAGGATGCGCCACTGTCAAGATTACCAACTTTTCTTAAAAAGAATTTCTTTAGTCCAACAAATGCATGTCATCTCAAATCTTACCAGGAAAAGATGTCCAGGCCTTATATTCTTAGTCACTGCTGTGTTTTGAGAACAGAAGTGCACCCTTGCATTCTCTGGACACTAAAAAAACATGTTTACAGATTTCAGGATGCCCTGCAATTCCCTAACACTTCCTAACTTCACCTTTGTCACTGAGTAGGAATAACAGAGTTCTATGTACTGAAGCCTGCATAGTGTGATACCATATGACTGTCTTTGAAAATCTTTGCTAACATCACATAAAACAAAAAAACAGCAACAATGCTCTTTAGGGACATGTTGAGTACAAAGAGCGATCTGCAAGACATTTTTTTTCCATTTGCACTTTATTAGTCTCAGATTTGTCAGTGAAAATAGGACTCCCTTGGGTGTCATTGTCTTGGTTAGACAGTTTCTATCCCCAGCCTCTCTCTTGTCACTGCTGGTATGCACTTTTTTTCAAGTGTCCCAAGGGCAAGCCTTCACCAGAGTTGTCATTTTCAATTAGCTATACCCTAAACGCATATCTGTTGGCCCATGTCAATAATCATTTCATTTAAGAGGATGGGACAGCTGCAACTTCAAGACATTTCCATTTCCATCAAGGTTAGCCGATCTCACTAATTTGCATTTCATATCACACCTGCCCCCAAGTGGATTTACAAACATTTAAAGCATGTATTGCAAGCAAATAACTGATTTACATCTGATAAAGATAAGGGTAACCTCTAATTTGTGCCAAGTGAAACATGCACAGCTGTTCATTCCCTCCACCTATTCCCCTGATATGAAGGTGAAGCTCCTTTTGATTAGGACTGTGTCTGGTGACTTCAACTATCTCTTGGTGAGATGAAATATTTTCAGATGATCTCAGGAAATTAAACTAAATGGTGGAGTGGACTGATATGACAATCGTTTAAGCACATTAGGTCTCATGAAATATATATCTAGATTAACATTATGGCAAGTTATAGCCCATTTGAAATCACAAGCATGCCTTTAAGTTAGGCTTCCATCATTAAGTCTTAATGGATGTATAACTGTAACAGGAAACCACAGTAGCATTAGACCATGATGTAGGACACATGATTTTTGCAATGACTTACAGTTGTACAGGTAGGATTCTAGCATATCCTGTCACTGTAAATTTGAATCTACATTTAGTATTTCTTAAATGGCCAACATATGCAAAGCACCCTTGAATAAAATGGGCTCGAATTTATTATTTAAGTTAAATACTATGCTGCCCTTTAATGCGAAACTATTTACCAACTGAAAAAAGTGCAGAGAGCAGTTTGTGTAAGAAAATGAAAAGCCAAATGAATTTGCTGAATCAGCCAGAATTTCTTTACATCCTAGCAAAATTGAATATCGATTGCATCCGTGTTGCAAACGATATGGTACAACTACAGTACAGTATACGTGGCATAACAGTTGAAGACAGATGTGTTCAACTCACAGTCCGTCAAAGCCTGTGAACGAAATCGCACGCAAAGCCAAAAAAGACTGAGTAGGCTACTTTGCGCTTTGCATAGTCCACTTTCACTCAAAAATACATACAACACACACCATACAGGAGGCCAGGACTCACTGCATGCATCAGAAAAAAGATTCTGAACCTGGCGATTCATGAATTGGTTAAAAAAAAAAACATATTTCTTCTGTACAAGAAATGATTACCACATTTATTTTCCCTTTTCCTTTTTTCTTGTGAGATTTCAGCCTCTAAGATACAAGTTGGAATAACACGCCTGTCATTTTCTCAGATACTGTTGATATCAGTAATGTTTCCACCACCAGTGTTTGCAAAGTCCAACTGTATCTGTACATAATTTATGTAAAATTCTGGAGCGACTGAAGCATGCAGACCACAAACTAGTTTCGGTATTTTTAGAAAAGGAAACTGGTCCAAAGGTTCATGATTTAAATCTTAAGGAGTCTTGAATATTGTAGTGACATACTTAGTGGCTTTAAATTAGAAACCTGCCTTAAAATAGTGTGATGCTGTTTCTTGGTGTCTCTGAATGGACCTGCATTATAAATGAAGAAAAGTCACAGCAGCAGAGGAATTCACTGACAGCAGACAGACGTTTAAAGGCTGTATTTTCCTCGAGCAGACTTTATTCCATCTGCCATCACTTCGCTAATTGCTGTCATCGAAAAGAAAGCCGCAGAAACTTCAAGAAATGCACTACAAATAATATTCCTAATTGATTAATGGCTTAATGATACCCCATGCTCTCTGTGCATCCTCCCAACACAGCCCTGAAAAAGCCAGATCAATAAGATCAAACAAGAGTCTGTGAGCCCCCAAGCCACAATGCATGAACCAACTGTCACCAGAACAGTCAGATGATAGTATTACACTAAACATTCAACCGCAGCGAAACCACAAAATTAGAGTTTGGGAAATTTGCATATCTCTGATTAGATAATTCCTGTGGGTCTACTTGTGTGGTAAGTGGTGCGTTAGATGCCTCCTGCTCTGCTAACCTAAAGATGCACTCCCAAAAAAAGCAGAAAGGACCTGCCTCTGCCCTCACAGGAGAGCTTTTCTTTCATAAAATATTTCCATGGATCCCTTTGAGCTCTTATCAAAAGCAGCTAGACCTCAAACCCCCTTGGGTATAAAAACATTTCAAAGTATCTCTCTTGTCAAGGCTGCTGAGGGCTCCTTGTAGGACACCTTTAATTTGTGTCTCAAACCTGGAAATTTTATTTCAGTTTCCTCAAGGCATAATAAAGAGCACAGATGTTTCATTTTGAGACTTTGTAGTGTGTTTAGCATCTTGACACACTCGCCAGCTCCATCACCCACAAGCTTAATTCTGACTCCATTCACTCTTAAGGAAAAGGCAGAAGTTATTCAAACAACATGGGGAGAAATAGCCCAGACAGATCGTGAGCAGGAGGATGTCAGTCAACACCGACACAGATATCCTTGTAAATGACACCATCTAAAACTGTTCAGCTCCTTTTTTTAGGTGATTTTATCAAGATTACTATCAGCACCGTTGTCAGCACAACTTGTCCGTCTTTGAACAACCTGCGTTCACTCACACATCTGAAGCCACATTTCAAGCCGAACAAAAACAAATGGAAAGACCAAAGTGGCATAGTCTACTCACGGAAATACAAAAAAAAGTGTCTTCTCGGCTCACTTTCAAATCCTCCCCCGGGTGACACCGTTTGTGGCGACCGCCGTAGCGTTTCTGCCTCCCGACCCAGACAAACGGAGGAATGGCAGCGGTGTACTGAATATCCAGTGAAGTCCGGATCCTCGTCTCTGCCGCTCTATCTGGTTAGCAAGCGTATACAGTACATCCTCAAGTAAAGAAAAAATAAATAAAACATAAAATAAAAAAATAAATAGATCTATTTCTTTCGAGGTCCAGCTCTTTCACCCTCGAGCGCTAAACCTTTTCTTCCACTTCACGGAGCTTTGTTGCCGGTGCTGTGCGTCGTGGCGGACGGAGGATTGGTTTGGTCTCCTCTCAATCAGCCTCCACCGCTGCAGCCGGCTGAGGCTCTCTGCAGCGCTGCATCCCAGCTCACTGGCGCTGAGGAAAAAAGGTGGCCCTCAGTTAGTTGTGAGGAGTGGCATCACATCAGTTTTTGACACTGCGTATGGTTGCCCTGGTCTGGCCCTTACAGAAAATGGTTAAGTAGTTTTAAATAAAGGTGTAAAAACAGTGGATGCGTGTGCTGTGCGCGGAGCTGGCATGAATATGCTCCCCAGATTCCCACTAAAAAAGTGCAGACATTAAGGGCGCGACATGGGCTATTTTGACATTGAAACCAATTTTAAAACTTATGCTAGCAAAGCAGGAGACATGAACCTATAGCTAAAATTACACTACAACATCACTATACATGTGGGTAAACAGTCCTCTGCAAACTCTTTTTACTATCATTTATAGAACAAAGTCTAAACTTAACTAACATAGCTAGTTGCTTACATTTCCCTTTTTAGCAATGGCACTAACCTGTTAAGCTAACACTGACCTAGTGTGTTTAGCTCGTAAACTCTGAATCCAAACACCTTGCTCCTGTGAAAAAGGGTTTTGCAGCTGGGTTGAATAACGTTACACAAGGAGTAAAAGTAAGATTTAAAAAATATATATATATCTATATATATAATTTCCAATGCTAGTCTGAAAACCGACAATCCCATCCTGGCCACAGGCCCAGTGTATAATAATGCGTGTTTACGTCGATCAAAACTTGTAAGTAGTGCCAGTGACAAAAGTGTGCAATGTGAACACTGACACTGTTTACATTAACACTAGGACTGTCTTTACAGAAGATTAATAGTCTTAATACCTGTGCTGTTTCCACTGAAGATGGAAGATGTAGACGGCGCCATCTTTTTTTGTAAATGTGAGTGTTTCAGTGTGTTCTCTTTATTTTGAAATTCTATTCTCTCTCTTTTTAAACTGATATCACGTCTTCATTGACGCTGACAAAATAAATAAATAAATGAATAAATAAAACACGGCGACCATCAACTCTTTCATAATAAAACTTATAGCAGAGATGTAGTTATGCAATTTGACCACTGGAGGGCACTGAACATATTTATTTATTTTTTTGTTTGTTTTTCTAGCCAAATGTTTTGTTTTCAAGGCAAATAGTTTGGCTGAGTAACACTTACTCTAACTTTAATTTAGAGTTTAGGATGATTGCATCTTTGAGCTGATCCTTATTGGAGATTTACGTTATTTTTTAAAAGGAGACACATTTATTAGACTAGTCAATTAGTCCTGAACCCAATGTGACATATTTCTCCAATCATGGAGTCTTATTCTCCTGTCAAATTTAGTTGTTTACCACAAACTGATTTTAATTAGTCTGAGGGTGACCAGTAAGAGTTTACTGCCTCGCCTGAGGACTTTTTGACAGGACAAGTGTCTATTGATAGTCACAATTGGTTGTAGATCCATACAGGCTTCACTAATCAATAGGCCACTTTACTTCCTCCTTGAGCTTCAGAATCAGATAGAGAGAGTCCTTTGATGAAAAGGCTTTTATTTGAAGCTTGAGACGATGTGTTCATTTTTTTCCCTTTGTTTTCCATTTGTAGCCTTCATATTAAATTATTTGTTTATTTTAAATTAGTTCTCTCAGGGCCACTAGTGACAGAAGAACAATGAGTAATGTTACAGAAATAAAAAAGTGAATACAAAGATGAAGCACGTACAAAAAAAAAAATTGAATCAATTACTAACTAAATAAAAGAACTTGAGTTTTTTTCTGCTGGGTTCTGCTTGTCTGTCACTGAGTTCAGACAGGCTTAAAAGGTGAGATGTTTTCTGTCATTGAAATTAAACGATTCAACAATTTAAAAAGGTACAAGTTCAGTCTAGTGTTTTTTTTTTCTTTTATGCTCTGCACTAAATCTAAAAAAAACCACCTCACACTGTCTACATAGTTTTTTTATTTATTGTATTTATGAATTATAATTGGTCTTATGTATTCAGAGGAAATTAGAAGGTGTATGTATACCATTCAGCAGCGCCACTGCCCTCTTAACAGAACATTAATGGTACTAGACTGGCGAGTATAGATTAGTTCCTTCTGTGTCATGTATCAGTTGCATAGCTCATATTGCCACCCTCTGCTGTGAGTGTTTGACTGACAATATGGAGCTAACAGCCTATCTCTACCCCTCATCATTAATTAAACAGCACCCATGACTGAGTGCTCTTCCTATTGCACAATTGATCCATTCCGATGCTTGTAGCTCTTATCAGCTCTTAGATGCCATCTTTTGAAAAGCAGTATTTTAAAAATCCTTTTCACTACTTTGTTTGTTGGCACTGATATTCTTCGGAGAGCTTTGCTTATAGTAAACACAGGGAAATATATATTTCAGAGGACGGGCATATTATTTATCATGCCTGTTACTTTAAGCTTAGTAGGTTTAGGCTGTATCCCCGAACACTGAATAGTGTTTTAGATCCAATGGATATGGAGTAGTCAATTTGTCTTGTACCTTAAAACTGCAGTAAACTGTGCAGTGTTTTTGTTTCTTAGCAGTGAATATATACTATTATCTTTAAAGCAGTGGCATCAACTCTGCACAGAGGTCCCTTTTTTACATGTGCAAATGTGAGAAAAAAATCACAGGCAATGATCAACCTCAGTCAAGAACAGAGACTGTCTCAAACACTGCACGTTTTGAAGCTACATTATGTGTACATTAATGTGAATCATTAACAATGTGGAAAAGAACAACTGAGCACATTCAGGGAACAGATTCAGTGGATGGCTCTCTTTCCGAATTTCCTGCAGCTGATTCATCTTGGTGGTCCATTTACCCAAGATGCAAATAAGATACGGAAGGTGTAATTAAACTAAAGATAAACCCAAAACATGGCCTCTAAAGCCACATTTTTTAAGCACAGCTAATCACATGAATTTGTTAACTGGGCAACGTTAACAAGATGGCAGGCCTGCGCACACTGCAGTGTTCAAAGTCCACTGTAGCATCTCTTTTCAGAAGCAAACCCACCATATTGCCTGTGAGAATGTGAGAATACACCAGCCTTGGTTTTCTTTTGGAGGATAATGACACTAATGTCTGAGTACATGAAATGATGAGTACAAGTTTTGCAGGTAGTACAAGGAACTAAATTTGACCTGTAGATGTCACTGTAACTAATTTGCAGTTAGTTGTTGAATCATTGGGTGCAACACACCCCTTTAAACATTTTGGGCTACATGGCAGACACTCAATGGTGGTACAACTTGGAGAAAAGGACAGATTTAGCCAACCTTTGTAAAGCTCTCATGCTGATTTTATAAATGTTGTCATGTTTTGTTATTCTTTTCTCCTCTTTAACATTAATGGACACTTGCACTTGTAACCAACAGCAAACACATAATTTTCATATGAAACATAATTACAGCTAGGAAGGATAGAAAATAAGTCTACCCTTGATGCTGAATAAAACTGTCATACCCGACAGAAAATGACAACTTGTTGTCAGTGGTAAGAAGACAGCAGTCACATGTAATTAGAGAGGTGGTGCTTTGCAACAAGAAGAGGATTAGAAATTAGGACCTGACAACAAGTGGCAAGTGGTGACATGAGTTGTGTGGCAGGATGCAGTACTTTCTGAACTTTTAAGCCGAACTTTACATGATATTGGAGGGTTAAATCTGTGAGCAGCTGGCAGAATGCAGGAAACTATCAGAAACAAATTTACTCCCTGTCACTTACCCAGCACATTATTTAAGTCTGACACGGGCACGCAAGAGACAGACCAAACTTTTGATGCTGGCTGAATGGTGGACTTGGGTATTTCTGAGCAGATTCCTGAATGGTGCTGCATGGGGTTTAAACTGTTCTCCTTCATAATCAAGATGTAAGTAGATCCAAGCTAACTGTGGTGACAGCAGCCAGTCCCCCGAGTAACTGTAGTTGTATCTTACAGGAATCAACAGTATGGCTGGAACACACCTCTGATCAGCCATACCGCTTGGCAGAGCCTGTTATTTACATAATCTTACTTCACTCAAGTCTGTCTCTTTTTCTGTCAGTGTGAGAATGAAAACTTTCACACTTCTAACGACGCAAGTATCTGACATCTGCGGTTTGCAAGGTGGTGTGTGAAGTTGCAGCTGACTGAATCCTAATTTTGCAAGAAAAGGCTAAGGAGAAGGCAAACCTCGGGCTTTTGAGCAAACACAGCACTATCTGCGAACAAGACGTCTTAATTTGTCTTCATTACACACACTGAGAACTGTGCCGTGCAACGCCGCTTTCCACTTCACTACTGCTCAGTCTGCTGCACACACTTCTGATTCAAACATGGAAGATAGCACATATCTTCAATCCAATGAAATGCATGTTTCTATACATTTCTGTTGGATAAGTATGGTGATAATATTATTTTTAAGTTTGAAAAAAGGGCTAGAGTACAGAGGGTTTATTATTTTTATATGTTTATACTGTTTTTGTGTGTGCTCATACATCTGTATGTGAGTGTATGTTTTATTTGCTGAGTGTAAGTCTGTTCTGCCATATAAACGTCAGGAAAACATAAAGGTATACTTGTGCAGATGGTGAGTTACATTAACATGCTTAGCAAATTTAAGCAATTTATATTTATTGCTCAGCAGATGCTGACTAGATAGAGGAGGTAAATTATAATTTAGTTGGTAGACTGATTCTTTTCATTATTGGTAGCACCAACATCTGCTGGATAGAGTGCTTATGCATGCAAGTGGCTGCACACTGAGGGATTAAAGATTTAAAGTCTATTTAAAGCAAGTAAATAGAAAACAGAAAACAAACAAACAAAAACAGAACAACACAAAAAAAATCACAGGGCAATTTGGATTAATTAAAGATCAAACAGGTAACTTATAAACTAAAAGATGCTATGTTCTCATCTCAGCTAGTTTTACCATCATTTACCACAATGTCTTAGCTTTAAAGAAATAGCCTATTATTAAGTAATATTTTTCATATGTTTAACAGATGGTCACATCTCAAGCACAAATGTATTTTAGACACAAGATCAAAGAATGTGACCCACAGTCCTACAGTTTCATGTTAATATGGAATATAAGGTCACACTCCACTCTTTGTGCTCTAGCCTGTCTCTCCTCAGTGAAGTGTTGTCGAAGTCATCCAGCTGTCTCAGCGACCAGCAGATCCACCTGCAGAGAATGTGAGATTGTCTGCTTTCTCCCTGCAGAAATTCAGAATGCATTTGTCAGTGCTTGTGCCAGCAGAACGCTTGTATCTCAAATCGCCCCCATCAGAATCATCTAGTGCAGATAGTCACTCTGGTGCTGTCTGTGCTGCTGAAATAACACACTCTGACTCCATTCAGCTGTGATTGGAAATAACAATCATAATTACCACAGCGTAATCATATCCCTCAGCAATGACTGTCACCAGAGAAATACCATTACTCTAATGTCATAACAAATCAGCTGGTTTCAAGAACAGGAGCCAGAAAAAGAAGAGGGAGGGAGAGGTTGGACTCTATAATTGGAAAGGTTCAGTATCATGTATCATGTAATTTCATGCAATTCTGAAAAAGCTGTGTCACAATCCCTTTGGTTGGATCGGAAATTGAGTTTATAATGCTGAAGTAGGTTGGAAGATATTTGTTTTGTGTCTTTGTCTCCATCTCAGGGGGTTGTTCCCTTGTTCATTCATTGTACTAGCCATTCACATCCCCTACCATTCACTGATTCTTTTTCAACTTAGAAAAAAAATAACATATCTACAGGAATGAAGTTGAGGGGAAAAAAAGTGTTGGTGGATGCCCCCATTCCCCCCGTCTCTACTCTTTGTGGGAGGATTCCTCATCTCCCATGTGGCGCCCCATTTGTCCTGGAGTAATTCATTACCTGTTCACTCAGTAGTGACAACACCTCAATTCCATCTGGCTCTACTGTCTCCTGGGGGCCCTGCCAGCCCAGAATAATAAGAACAGCCACCAGGAAACATATTTGCTCACCTATTACCTCCATAACTACATAATGATTGATTCCTTGTTGGATTATCCGTGTGTCACAGCACAGTCAAGAGCCTCTTTAATGAGAGAAGCACCACTCACTCCACCTGTGACTCCATCTCAAATCACAGATGATAAACCAAGCATACACCAAAGAATCTGCGGAAACCTTTGTGGAAGTCGCACGATAGACAGTGTTTCACAGAGCTGAGTATATCAGTCAAGTGTTGTTTCAGCTCTGTTTTTGAGAGCTGAAGGCAATGCAGAATTGGTTCCATGCCAAGAGCTTGAACAGTGAAAATTGTGCTCCTACAGATATAAAAAAAAATATTCTTCTTGGCCACCAATGGAAAAACTGACCAATTTCTCCCTGGGGTGAAGAAAAACACATAACAAGTACAATAATTGCTCCTTTGAAGCCACTTGTCCTCATCCAAAAGGTGTTTTTGCCTCATCCAAATGTATTCATTCACTTCTGCTGGAGCTTCAAGCACTTTCACACCAAATGACATGGATTCCTTCAAAAAAACAAAATACTGCAGCCATAATGTTTCTATTGTGTAAGATCAATAATAGTAACATAGAAGCACAAACCCAAGGACACATTGATATTTAACAGGGTTGCAACACTGTCAAAGCTCAATTGATGGGGCCACCTCAGGAGTTGTGTTGCAACCACCCACAGCAGGCTACACCCACCCAGGGTATCACTTCAGAGGCCAGCAGCTGCGTCTGACAGCTGGACACATGTTGTCATCCTTTCCCTGCAGGAAGCTCAGGAAAGGCTTTCTGTATCCTAGAGCTACACTTTGAATCCATCCTTGATCAAAGTAATATCTCCGTTCCAGAGCTGGAAAAACATAAATTGCAAGGCATGACACTTCCTATGGTGCCAGTCACTTCACATTTAGCTAACATTTTAGGCAGGTGATTTCTAGAGTGATTTCCAGTGGATGTAGCAGTGGAACAAGCTTGAGATCACCAATATGAAAACAATTATTTCAGATAGGGAGGAGTGCAAGCATCAGGGGATAATTCAGTCAAACATCGAGCCAAATTTCTATCTGGCTGATAGTTCTATGCTATCTACCAATCTATCTGCTGTTATCATGGTTTATTTGTGGTCTACAAGGCATCATTAGTATTTGAATTTGCCGTCCCTCCACCCCCTGTTTCAAACGCTGACACCACGCAGATGAGCCCCCCCCCCACACACACACACATACACAGAGCACATTTGTCAGTCTTTTGCTCTTAGAATCATGTGTCTGGGATCTCTTCCAGCTTGGCTAAAATTGATTAATAGTGGCTTTAATTCCACAGAATGCTGACTGCAGACTCGGCAACTGTGTGTCTTGAAACATGCTCCTTCCAGTCTCATCATCAAGATGTGTGTTTTGCAGAAGTTAATGAATAAGTCATTAGGAGGTGACTATGATTGATGTGTTAGAAACAAACAAGCTACCATCGGCTGCTGCCGGAATCAGTGTGGAGGCCAGACCAACTGCAGGTGAACCAACTGCAGAATCAAGCAGACGGAGCATTCATTCCACCATATGTGCATTGTCTTCCCAATGACAGACTATTCATATGTGGTTTGCTCTTTAAACATGCTTTTCTTTTGGGTGACTTATGGGATCTCTCATTGGATGAGGCAGCGAGGCTCAGTGTATCTTCACTGAGTGGCTGTTTTGCTTTCCAGAAACTCAAATACTTTGACTTGAGCAGAAGTTCTGATTAATGCTGTGATGGGAGACTTCTTTACAAGAGTCCACAGAAAAAACAGTTAGGAATATTTCAGTACTTTCAATAGTCAGGCATAACCGCTAGCAGCAATTAACACATAAAAGGCAGCAGGTTGTCCTGCTAGTTCAGTTGGCTAAATAGCACACAAGCAGAGTTTCCCTCTGTAGCTTTATTTTTGGCAGCATGAAAAAGCCTCCAAAAAAGCCCTTAGATGATGGGAAGCATCAGCCTTCCACCAAAACCTGTATAAATGAAATTCTCTCAGCAGTTCGCAGCTCTTCAGGTCAGGGTGGTAGGGGAGGTATGCATACTTTATCACCTTGGTCTCCTAAGTTTAGGTCTGACTCTGGATCAGGTCACATTTTGCCTTTGGCTCACTGAACTGCACACAATCAAATAAAGTAAAAATACAGAGGAGAGAGGCTGAACAGGAGCTGTGACACTATATATGTGCATGTTTTGTTTAAAGGTTTTTTTTGGCTTTTCCAACAGGAAAAGCAGGGGAGACAGGGGATGACATGCAGCAAAGGGCCAAGGCTGGACTGAAATCCAGGCAACTGTGGTAAGGACTCAGCCTTGAAACATGGCACACATTCTACCAGGTGAGCTACCAGGGCACACATAAATATGTTTTGTATTCAGCATCATGCTGCATGATTTGCTACTGCATTTGTCTATTCAAAAGACACTTTGGTGATTTAAAATACCCACTAGACTATAGGGGATCTGAAAACCTTCTAGAAATGTGTCTTATAGTAATGCAAACTCAACATTCTGCCCTCCCCAGGCTATAATACAGCAGAGAAAGGTAATAAGCTGCTCTAAAGACAAGAATTCATGCAGAGACAAGCTGTTGGAATAGCTCTAAGTTGTATTACCACCCGACCCTTCAGTGAAACAATTTCAAATGAATAACTGCAGTGTAAAACATAAACTCATATAATTCTACCCATGCTTTTAAGAGTGCCACATTAAAATGATGCAGAAATCTTATGAAGGAGTGCACTGCAGTCATTACAGATGATTATGTTAAACCTGGGTGATGCAGGCTAATCAGAATGACTTTAAAGGTTGCTGGTTGATATTCCCAAACAAATTACTTTAACACAAACTACTGATGTGTCCTTTAAAATGGCTCCCTTGTGCCCTGAATGCTAATCTCAGCACAGACTGTGGTTGTACTGGGCAGCTTCTGGAGTTAACTGTGTGTGGAGCTGGCTGAATGTGAACTAAGCATCACAGAAAAAAAAGGCGTGCATGTTCAGAGAACATTTTTTAAATGGGTACAGGTTTATTTAGAAACCCGTATTTACAAAAATGTAGAAAGATTCATGACTGACGGATATTGTGTAAATTTCTGTAATTTTCAGTAACTATAAAAACACTTAGGTATTATATGAACATTAATTTCTAGTAGACGGAAAATACTTTGACTAAACTTTGACTAAAAATGTCTTTCTGACATTTCTGACAATTTCTTTCCAAGAAATGTTCAATGCTTCAAATTTCCTCTATTCCTTTTCTGTCATTACAAATATCCAGAATCTATGAAGGTCAACTAGAGATTCAAGTTTCAACATCGGACTAGTGCAAGTTGCACACTGAGCCACAATTGTATTTGATTCACAAAATCATACATGCATGTCTTAAGCTCAGATTTAAAGGATTATTCAAGTTTCTTTCAACCTTGTGTATTCAAATTGCTTTCTGAATAAACATGATTTTTACAGGACTGTCCTGAAAGACAATGTAACTTGGGAAGCAGGTGATTTTCCTTTGGTCACTGCTGTCCACAGTCAACTGAGGAGGGAAACGTTTGCTGCAGACAAAAATAAGAAAAAATAGATTTGCCAGAGGCTGGCTGGACAAACGCTCAACTCTCCATTTTGTTTGTGTGTCACACCAACAATTAACACTAGCATTTCATCACATTCCTGGACTCACAATGAGCAGGTGTATGTAAAAATGACTTGCAAGGGAAAAACTTCTATACATACATCACTGTGCATGAGAGAATGTCGTCCAAGTAACAACAAGCAAAACAGTACAGATGAAACTAGCTGTACTCTTGAAAGTTAACACAACAGCTAGCTGTCTGAGAAAACCTTGTTTAATGAGAAAAGTGTCGGGTCTGACAGAAAAAAAAATCTCTGTAAGAGTTTAAAATCATAACAGCAAAAGTCAACAGAAGCTATGACAGAAATAATTAAGTGCCTCCTGGCATACTGGTAGCCTAAGGGATCAACTCTAAGACAGATAACATACTATGTGAAGAGTAAAATGAGTTAGAAAATCAAGCAAAGCCCATGGATTTTATTGACTGATAAAAATAATATCAATAGCAAGAGCTTATAATGTATAGTAATACCGTCTCAGTGCTGAGTTGAAGATTTCTAACACAGAGTTTTCAAAGTTTTCTCTGCTGATCAGGAAAGTATCATCATGCAAGCCTCCACATTACTACACATTCAACTCACTGTGGACTGGTTTAATTACTGTACTCGTCTGAGGGGCAAAGTCATGGCTCTGCAGCCCAATGGAGATCCAGGGTGACTTTCAGGCCTCTGTGGAGGGAGAACAGGAGACCCTTGGCTGCTGAGATTTAAGCTTCAACATCAACACTTCACTGCATTGATAAATAAAAAACAATTTACTGCCGGAGATGCTGTCAGTGCTCAAAGGTGTTTATAAGAGTGTGAAAACAGGTTTTCTTAACCACCTGAGCTAAATAGGTGTTTATTTTGATAATTTAACCATATTTACTTTACACATACATTAAGAAGTAGAATTAAGAAATCAGTGACTGGTAGAGTATCTTCAGTAAATATCTACAGATCTCAGGCACATCTTACGGTGGCCCTCGATAAATAATAGTCACACTTTCTGATTTCAGATTCAGCAGATTTGAACTTGTCTGAGCCAGGCTAAATCATATACATCATACATACATTGAACTTCAATGTAAAAAATTGATCACCACATTGTCTGATTTCAAATGGAACATGTTTTTGTTTCCATTTTTATTTGACATGGGCCCTTTTGTGTACATGTAAACATTATAAAGTGTAAATCAGGTCAGAATGTTGCTGGGGTTTTTTTTTTTACTTTTCTTTGTCTATTTTCTTTTTGACCTTCTTGATGCTGGTTAAGGTTGGTTGCAGTGAAAGCAGAATAATTCAGTCAATTTAAACGTTTGCAACTGTCTGACTGCACAAGATAGCTGAGTTGATTCAGTTTTGTGGTTTAATCGAACTCCTCCTGTTCTTACTTTCGTACCTTACATGTTATTGTTCAGGTTCCTTTTTTTTTTGCTCAACAAGCTACCTTTACTCTTCTCCTCCTGCCATGGAAACCTTCTTTATGGGCCTCAAAGGGAATTATTCACAGTCTCCTCAGGGCTCTGACAAGGTCATGGGCTTTCTGTCTCCCCTCTCTCTTGGCTTCTGTTCTGAACCATAATTGATTAGGTTAAGCAGCAAGAGAGGGAAGGTCACGCCTGCAGCGGGTGATCTGGAGAACTCAACAGCACGCGTGGCCACAGACACATGCTCTCCATCACCCAGAGACAACCGCGTCGTGGACAGGATGAACCACAGCTTTGAAATGGATCCGCTCACAACAAGGTCCATTTAGCTGCAAGATGCTGCTCTGATTTTACATTCTCCAAACCATGGATCGTGTATCAGAGGCAAAGTGGGGCCTGGTACTTTATCCAAATGCAAACATATTCATTTTGGCATCAAGTGCCTGTCAAAATAGACCATCTGGTCTCACAATAGTGTGCAAAGAAAATCTCAAAGTAAATTCTAACAAGGACATTGTTCCTGGAAGGAGAGAAAATAAAAAGGATGCTGTACTCAATTTGCACACCCTCTGAATCAGCTTGGCTTCAGTGGTCAGGCTAGCGCTGTCCTTGAAGGACATGAAATTCACTGAATGGGGAGGAGGATGTGGGTACTCCAAAAGTGGCAGCTGCGGGTCCAGGATGATACCATTCAGAGTGAAATATCAAAAAGTGACAATGCCAGCATTGTGAGAGTCATGCTGACACAAAATGGGACAATTTGTTCTTCAAATACAGAGTAACATTTTCCTCTTTTTAAAGATCTGTTTCATTTCTCACCCCGGATGGTGTTAGTGAGATTTTGGAGATAGTATGGAGATTCATGGAGATAGTAAGATTTGGTTCAAAATGAGGAGACAACAAAAACAAGATAACATCTTTTTATGCCAACCATGGAGGTTGATCCTGGGGAGAAACTGAAAAGCATCCCTTTCCCTCACAAAGTAGGTGAAAACAACTGCATCTCATCATAAAATGTAAATAAAGGATGAGAAGAGTCTCAGCCCATTGGTTGTTTGATATTCCTAGGTTGTCTCCCTGAATAGTCAAGAGGAGTAAAGCCATGCTATTTTCTGTGCTACAATTGTTGTTAGACACATACCACGCGACTTTATTCACAAACCGTTTTTCAAACATGTTGTTATTTTCTGTATGGGAAGTCCGCTGCAGCTGCAAATTGCAAATTGAGAGCAGACAGAAGATTGATTGATTCAGACACATTTTGATTTTTCTACAAAACAAACAATTTAAAGGGTCAGTTCACCCAGATTAAAAAAAAGAGAGTAAAAAAAAAAAAAAAACAAAAAACAGAAAAACACACATTTTCTTACTTGCTCCTAGCAGTATGTAGCCATGCTGATACTTCAGGTTTATTTGGCCAAGTTTTGAAAAACCTGGCTCTGAGATATTTGTGCCTCCACCTCAGACGGTGAATGTGGTGCTCACAAAAACCAAAAATATCATTAAAAAAAATTTTCAGTCTATGCAAAAATATTTGCATGGCTAGATAGACAAAAGTGAGAAAAACAATTATTAGGTGACTAGACAGAGAGAATGATACAGAGGGGATGCCATACTCCACTGAACCACTGGCATTTAACACTTTCATATCATTTAAATTATTAATTGCCCATTCATCTGAATGCAGCTGCTGTTTTTAATTTACTCTGACTGACCAGGGATCACTGTGACTCAGAGTCAAGATATATGAAATACAGTATGAACAGCTGCATGTGAATGAGCAGCAGGGCTCTGTTATCCCTATGCAGAGTGCGGCTTAGAGAGAGGCAGGCCAGAGCGATGATGAGTCCATCCCTTGCGAATAAATTGGGGTTGACTTTGTGAGGGCCTTGAAGGAAGGGAAAGGGAATGGAATGAGAATGTGCTGTTGCTATGCTGCAGGATAATATTCATGGGAGATGAGAGGCAATGGTAATGTTAGGTGAGGGAGGCAGCGAAGCTTCATGAAACCTTTGTGAGGGTGAAGGGCAGATGACCCTGGACACTGACATCGCCGTGAAAGAAGAGGAAGATCTTATTCAAACGGCAAAGTCAAACTGAGATGACACTCCCATTTTCATCAGTGACCCAAGACAATAACATTGCGGGACCTTGCTTTGTATCCTCATGTTGTCTTTTCTAGATGCAGAACAGAAGCTTGACAATGAAAAGAAGTCAAAAATAGCATATAGCCCAGTGTCACAACATTCCTGGAGAATTTTTTTTCCTTTTTTCCATGACAGCATATCACTAAAGGCTGTGCCATCTTTTTTTTCTTATTAAAGGGCAAAGCCTGATTTGAATATTCATAAACAGCTCATTCTGTGGACCTCAGTGTTTGAATGCATTAATAAAACACAAAATGTTTTTTTAAATGAATGCAGCAGTAAAAATGCAATAAAAGTGTATGACTTTCTGAAGGAGGTCATTAAAATTTGAGGGAATAATAAATCCTTTTAGAGATATAGCGCGTTGAATGTAGCGATGAAGTTGAGCAATTAAATTATTTAGACTTCCCACAGCGAGAAATAGTGCTAATTAGCATCAGACTACTTCAGCATGATGAGATGAGCCAGTATCACACAGGTGCAATTGTCACTTTGTTTTGTTGAATAATGAAGGAGCTCTTGTTTTAAGGGCTTGTTGCTTCTTGTACCGAGATCTGTGCAGGAAAGTCAGACGTGCACTCTGAAAGGCCAAATGTGCAAATATCAGTCTTAAGCGTGATCTTCCCGGAGCTACATTTTCAGGTGGAATAAAAGGATTTTTTTTAAATCATCATTTAATTATGCCTATCAAAGACAAACATTAACTAAAACAAATTAGCTGACAAATAGAGCATTCTGTTGATGAATTGGGAATTAAAAAGCTGTTTGATGGGCTATGACAGGAAGGTATTCGTCCGCACATATCTGGCTCTGCCATATTTCAGAGCCTTGCGTGTTGTGAGTAATCCTGTCATGGTGCTTCTCTGGGTGTGGGAGTGTGACAGTAAAACGAAGAGGAAAGGGGTTGGAGGGGGTTGTTTGGGGCCTGAGCCGAGCACACAGATTGTTACCCAGACATGAGGATGAGTGGCCGGCTGCGCTGCGAGGAAGTGAGGCTCCCTACCGGGGAGTGATGGCAGTGTGCACAGGGACAGCATGATGAATGAGGGAGGAAAGCTGCAGGAGGCCATAAATCAATATCTCCTCTTCCCTCCTCTCTTTTAAGGTGGATACTCCCATACACGTACACATCTTCTTGTCTTGTCTTATTTTAAAGATGATGGAGGAATACCCTGAACTAACACAGTGATATCCCTGAACCTAACCTCTGGGCAGCTGTTAGCCATTCAGCTCCCCAAATAGCCCTTTCTGTAGAATATCATAGCTTTTTCAGCAAAAGCAAACTAAACAAATGAAGTCACCCTCAGGGGGGTCTTATAGGACTGAGTGCTCTAAATGCATTGGTCTGACTCCATGAATGATTTATCAAATGGTTTGTAGCTCATTTTAGAGCTGTTGTGTCTCCTGAGCCGAGGTTTGAGAGCATTAATCCCATCTCATTCAGGGTTCCTCTTAACAATAGCATATTGCTGAATAAATACACTGTCTGCAACACCTTTTGTGACTGCCATTATTCATACAACATAATATACATATTTATTTGGTCAGACTGACCCCGAATTAAATGTACAGTCTTTCTGTGCAATACTGGGTGGCTATAATCAAGAATTTCTTTTAATTATAATTAAAGTATTTTACTGGACAATTAAAATTATGGTTCACCCAAAAGCAAGTTCTCATTTACTTCAAAATCTTTACAGCACATTGTGGTTCCCTGATTGTGTCAATAAACTGGACCGGCAGCTGAATCTGCTGAGGTGTGATAAAGGCAACTAGGGAATGTTACTAACGGACAGTGCATATGTAAATTTGTGTGACACAGGGCTTTAACAAGTTCAAAATATGAAAATATTTTAAAGCACTGCTTCTCAAAACAACATTTGGCCAGGCCAGCCTCGTCCACTGAACAGTCATTTGCTTTGTTGCTTCCTCCATTATTGACTTGTGTGTATCAGGACTTCCCATGAGTATCGAGCAAACAGAGTGGCCTGCAGAGAGCTGTCTCTCATCATCCCCTGGCTCTTTACTCTCCTTGACAGCATCTACGGGCAAATATTTGACTTGAGATAAGTTTCACATTACCAGGAGGTCTAAATTTGTTGGCTAAAATGGCACGGCCACCTTCTTCATTGGGAGCTGAAATTGAGCTGAAACATCCAAGCATCACTGGCCAAGTGATCACCCCAATAATGATTTGTGACTTTACTGACCAGCCTTCTCTTTTATAGTCTTTCTATATACTCTTCTGCTATGAAGAAGCTCCTGATGCACAAAAGTATAAAACACAGCACACTGATGGTGGATGGGCTACAACAAAAGACTGTGTCAGGTTCCACTTCTTTCAGAATCCAGAATCTGGATTTCTGCTGAGGTACACAGATGGTAGGGCCGTATTTTGGCATCAACAGAATGAATCCATGGACCTAGTCAGCCTTGTGTCAACAGTCCAGGCTGCTGCTGCTGGTGGTGTAATGAGGCAGGGAATGTTTTCTTGGTACTCTGAGACCCTCAATACTAATCAATCTTTGTTTGAATGCCACAGTCCATCAGGGTATTGTTGCTGACCAAGTGCATCCCTTTATGGTCACAATTAACCATTTTCTAATGACTACTTCCAGCATGATAATGCACCTTGTCAAGAAGCAAAAGTCATCTCCACCTGGTTTCATGAACATGACAATGAGTTCAGTGCACTTCAGCGGCCTCTCCGGTCACCAGATCTGAATCCAACAGGACACCATTGGGATGTGATAGAACGGGAGTTTGGCAGCATGAATGAGCAGCTAACAAATCTGCAGAAAGGATGTGATACAATCATGTCAACATGGACCAGAATCTCAGAGGAACATTTCCAACATCTTGTGGAAATCCATGCCACGAAGAACATAGACTGTTTGAGAGCAAAGGGAGGAACTACACGGTGTCAGTATGGTGTTCGTAATAATGTGCTTGGCAAGTGTATTTCTAGCACTATGTGCAGACTGCGTAACTGATGTGTCAATAAAGTGTGACAAGTTCTTGTTTTATTCTTCCAGAGTAGGTTATTACACTGCTTAAATAATCATCCGAGCAGAACTAGTTTTACTGCACCTGTTGGGAAAAAGCACATTGTAAACTTCAGTCCAGATCTCGGTGGATAGTCATCTCACTGAAGCTCAACAGGGACTAAAATAAAAGTTTGAATCTGCGCCGAAGGATAGAGTCAATGAAGCGAGAAGAAAACATACCCAAAGTTCAAAATGTTAATGAAGCCCAAGGTTGTTCAGGGAAGAGAAGTCTAAGTTCTGACAAGGCTTAATAACTTATTAATATGAATTTGACATGAAAAATAACTTGACAAAAAACCCTCCTGAGTGGAATAAGCAGGGCTCTAAAACATTAAACAAGCAACAACAGTAAATTGATTTTATCAAATTATAAACACACAGAAAGCCAAATTCAGTCTCTCATCCATTTATATTTGGGGAACAAAGCGCCTTCAAAATCTTCAACAAAACAAAATTCACTAACAGAAATGGCTTTTCATTCAACAGTTAAAAGCATGTCTTTGCTATTTGTAGCCCTGGCTGTTTTATCTAATATATCAATATAAAGATAAAGCTCTGAAAAGAAAGAAAGGATAAGAAACCCAGAACAGCAGGAGGTACACTTGTGGTTCACAGCAATCAATATACTTATCAGTGGGTTACTTCCAACCGCTGACTGACATCAAAGAGACTGACTGTAGGGGGATTCTAGCCTCACGCAATGCAAATTGTGCAGTGAAGAGTGCTGGAAATGAAGCGAGATGTGTGAGTAACAGAGAGCATTGTTCTAAAAATGCTCCACATTGTGTCCATGTGTTTGTATGTGTCTCTACGAATGTGTATATTTTAGCATGTGACTCCAAGAATTCACCATTTTCTAATATTTTCTGACCTGTTAGTGCTTCTTTTTTTTTTTTTTTTTTGAGCAAGATGATTCACTGGGAGTTGAGCTGAAGTTGGATATTTGATTTGGCTGAACTGGCTCTGTAAATCTAATACCCCTGGGGGCTCACAGATTATTTTTCAGCATAATAACCCACAGCTCTGAGGATAAGTCTTCACCTTCACAGAAGACATACCTCTTCTTTCTCATCTAAATAAAGCAAAAGCTCAGAGAATTGCAGAATGCATGTCACTAATGCTGCTTCTCAATTGTCAATCAGTTTTATGCACAACAGAACCAAACACAGCACTAATTGTGTTTGTATAAGATCTGTTTGGTATTACATTGGCAAACAGTGCTGAACCACCCACTTCCACTTCACTGAACAAGAAAATAGGGCCTCAGTTATGTTGGCAGGGGAGGATAAATCTGCCACTCCTTGGGAACCATCACACCTCTACTGGACTGCAAATGTTACCACACAAGCACTTATCAAAAGAGCATTTTAAGATTAATAACTAAGCTGAAAGAGCTGTCAGCTGAAAGAACAACTGTCATAATATTCACCTTATGTTCATGGACAGACAAAGTCATTTTTCCTGGTGCTACAATAGAGCAAGAGGAGCCTGTTCTGTGATCTGACTCTGCCAAAATTGAATTGTCAAAACAAGAATAATACTTCAGGTCCTGTCCAAAGCATCGACGCTATGTGGCACATGTTATGACCTCAATAAAGCATGGCTCAAACAGGAGGTCAGAAACATATAAAATTCCAAAGTAATCATTTATTTTATAATAAAGTGATAAAAAAAAGAAACTACCTGAGGGTGGAAGGAAGCCAAAAAAAAAAAAAAACAAAAAAAAAACAGACCGCAGCCAATTACACAGTGTGCTATTAGACTTAAAGCTTCCAAATACTAAAGACAAAAAAGTGAAGAGAGAACAGAGAGACTTTACATAAGCAAACAAAGTATGAAAAGAGATTTGTTCCAGAATTCTGTGTAAGTGGACATTTTTTGCCTTCTGTCTTCTGTCAGTCCAATCCATGCAAAAAAATGTTCCCCAATCAAACAAAAACAAGCCATTTTGTTATCATCTTCACAGAAGGCATGGCATTTTGGTATCGACTGTGTGCCCACAATAAAATGTCACTCAGGATTTGGTCAAGAGGGATAATAGATTACACAAAATGGGACACCCAAAATATGACTGAATTACCAAGTGTTGCTATCTGAATAAACGGGAATGTCAGTATATGTTTTGTCATGAAGAACCTCGTCTTAAGAAGACCTTCAACTTTTTTCTGTCCTTATCTGCTGTTTTTCACATCCTGGAATGCTCTGGCTATGATGGAACATATGTTGTGATATAATATTTTGACAGTTGTTATTATCAGGTAAATTTTTGATTGATGTGTTTCTGTGCTATTAGAAGCTTTACAGAAATGTTTGTGATATTCATTCATGTTATTAAGTTTCTCAGTGTTACATTATCAGTTGGTGTAGCAACAAATATTTTTGATCTTACAACTCTTCATTTTTCTTCGTAAACCTTTTAAGATGGATTCACTGTTTCCTGGAGATATATTTCTTGTCAGAATCATTGCTTTGCTTGAACTCTAATACAGCAGTGGCAGATTTGGAAAACAGACAAGAGAGCTGCTACATTCTGAGCAAATGGATGAATCATTCCTTCTGTAAACATAATAAAAACAAAACTCCTCTCATTCAGTTATGAAACATCTTGAGCATTTTCAGAAATATAACAAGCATTAGGCAGTGTTGTTGGGTCAAAGCTGATAAAGTGTTCTGAAATTAAAAATGCAATGTTTTCCACTTATTCTGAATTCACTGATGTGCTGTGAAATTAGGCAGACTGTTAAAACATGCCGTTGTGATTGCTAATATGCACAGTTTAATGGATTTCTTAATATTTTGGACTCTCACAGCTTGTGTTCAGTGGTGCTGCATAAAGTGGCTCTCTGGTTCAAAGTGTATTTAAACTATGCAAACTCCCTGGGGTTGCAGGTCCTTTTTTCTGAATATAATTAATCAGTCTGGACTCCTGCTATCTCAATATTGCAATCAAGGAAACAAATACATAAAACAGAAACATCATCAGATTCTATAACACAAGCCATCACATCCATCACATCTATGTACTTGTTTTCGCTTATATTGCTCTGTTAAAGTGGCAGTAGCTGGATCAGAAGTTGCCAGATCCACCTCCCTTCTCCCATTTGCTAGGCCGAATGATAAAAAATGCAGATACTGTATACAAGAAACCGATGTGAACTTTAGCTAATTATAAAACAACTTAAACATTCCCTTAGAATCTTAAACTCTGCCAGACAAAAGTAAACGTATTTACAACGAACATAAGTTGCACATAGTAAGAAAAAAATGTTGCTCATAAGAAAAGAAGTAGTTTTAGATTTGAATACTTCAGTAACTTGTTGGAATATGCAGATACTAATTATACTGCAAAAACCCTGGTTAGTGATGTAGTACAATTGAAGAAAGCAACAGCGGAAGATTTGAAGGAAAAATCACTAAAGTGTTGTAGACATTTTGACTTACTGCAGCAGGAAAAGACAGGTGTAACTAATAACCTTAATTATGGCTTCCATCTATTTACAGCAGGTGTCCCAGCAAGCCAGCATGCAAGCAGGGTCTTGACAGTGGCACACCTAAGTCAAATGCAGCTGTTCATGATATAAGGTCTGTGAGAGAATAAGGGTACACCCTTATGCCAAAAAGGTGATTTATGACCCTAATTTATGACCCCCCCCCCCCCCCCCCCCCAAACCCCCACCACGTGGCGTAAATCCCGCCCCTTGATGACGTCACTTCTTAACCCCGCCTCTGTGACATCACTTCCTAGACCCTCCCACTGTATCCCCCCACCCCCTTTTCTGACATCACTTCATTCATCCTACCCCCTTTCATTGTTTTTCATTCAACATGAAACGTATATAAACAAATATAAATAAATTAGGGGCGTTTGATGTGAACATTGGCTGTAGCTCCTTTCTCCTTGTGCTGTGGTCACATGGAAAAGAGTGCTAAGTGACAGAATTTCAGATCAAAGGGTCAATATGCAATGTTGTAGACTCTAAGGTGTCTCCTGACAAGGCATTTGTTGATTCGAGCGTGTCACAAAGGTGAGAAATAATGTCTCCTTCCTCCGTTTGCTACAACCCCCTTCCTCGCCCCCCCAATTTGCTTCCCTCGCTCCTATCCCTGGGAAAACCCCTCCCCGCATCATCACACCTCTCCAGCAATTTTCTGCAGGACGATATAAATATATATATAAAAGCGTTTATAAAAGTTCTGAAAATACAAACTTTCAAAGTTGCAAAATAAAATAAAATAAAATTGAGGAGCGACAAAAGTCCTTTTCCCGTTCTTCCATGGTCCTTACTCTCTGCAGAATGTCCGAAGGTCCGAATCTGCAGAAAGTTTCACACAGAGTTTCATATCAAAGGGTCATTTGTTGTTGCATTTGTTGTTTAGGATGCATCAAAGAAAAATAAAAACAGAGAAAGGTATAAATGTGCAAGTGATAAAGTAACGTCGGTACATAGGAATCGGACTACACCGGCAAGAGGACTCGTGGTAGGAATACAAATTTATCAGCTTGATCCTACGGCTTTAAAAAATACAAATAAATAAATAAATAAATAAAAATAAATTTAAAAAAAAAAAAACATTTTGTATTTTTCTTAGAGGCTACCGTTTGCACTGAAATACACTCTCCTCCGCATGAAAACCTGTCTACCGGTAAGTCTCCTCAGAACAGCTATTCATTTAAACGTCTTATTTTTTGAATTATTTAACGAGGGTTTCTCTTGTTAAAAAGTGACTCCAGAGGAGCTGGAAGGCCTCAACTTAACGCAGTCAGACTACGGTAAGAGAATATCTGAATGAGAAAAACAGCTGTTGACAAAGAGTTGTACGCAGGTCACTCACTATAAATACTTACAGATTTAGTAGAGCGTGCGCACCAGACAGCGGTGACTAGGATTTTGTGCCGACCGTCCGTCGGTCTAAAAACCGACTGAGCCTCCGCCCTGTTAAGCGTCAACATCAGTGGCGGTTTTTGGCACGGCCGAACCGGACAGCCGCCTGGGGCGGCATCACATGGGCATCACAAGCGTCCTACTCTCCAGAGTAGAACGCTTTTATATATATATTTATATATTATATCGCCCTGCAGAAAATTGCTGGAGAGGTGTGATGATGCGGGGAGGGGCTTTCCCAGGGATAGGAGCGATGGAAGCAAATTGGAGGAGGGTTTTCCCAAGGGGGGTGGAAGCGGGTTGTAGCATACGGAGGAAGGGGACATTATTTTCTCACCTTTGCAACGCGCTCGAATCAACAAATGCCTCGTCACAAGACGCCTTAGAGCAGAGGTCACTAACAGCAGGCGGGCCGCGGTCCGGGTCCGGACCCAGACGCCGCCCTATGCGGACCCAGACCTACAATCAATAAGTTATCGATTATTCTACATCACGACGGGACGCTAATATTTTAACCAGCACAGCTTTTCTAGTCTTTACAGTATCTATTGAGCTAATTGAGTCTCAGTCTCTTTCGAGAGACTGAGAGGTGGTGAACACTGGCTGGGGGCGTGGAGAACCCTGAGTCAGAGGGATGTTCATTGTAAACGGCATAGATGACAGCGCACAGGCCCCGCTGGCTGGGGGCGTGGAGCCTTTTTTCTCTTATGGAATGAGTGTTTGAAAATCAGCAACCGTGAAAGCAGACACACATATTATTCAGTAATGACTGACAGGCTTCATGAGTTATTGTTGTCATTTCAACAAAATCTGAGAGTAGAGGGCATTTTTTACGATCAATACAGATGTTTGAGCCCGTGAAATACTTTCTTGATGTTTGGCGGTGATGATATTGTCTGTGCTGAGGAGTTTTCTGTAACCTTTGTTTGACAGTATAATATAACATGATATATGTACATATATATATTTATATATGTAAACATTTACGTTCTAATGACATCAATTTTTCACAGTCTACCATTTTTCCATGAACTACATTACTACATCACTACTTAAAGTGAAATGTCAACATCAGAACAATGCTAACATACTGATGTTAAGTAAATATAATGTTTATGTTTGCCATCTTAGCATGTGACCATCTGATAATTACCACCATACACAGTTTAGGCTGATCAGTATAAAATTTATTTTACTATATACTGTCTGCAATACATGTTTTTTGATTCACTTTAACTCAGCCATAGTAATTGTATTGATATTTTGTAGCTTTTTCATGCAAATCTCAGTTGAGTGAATTTAACACCATCATTATGAGTAAAGCAGCATTTGGATTTATTGACTGAAAATGCACGTGATTGCACATGCTTGCAATTGCACATAATTGGTTTGGTCTTCGCACAGAAGTCTATACACGTCCTTCCAAGAGTTCTTTAAACCCCACAGGACTTTCAAGAGCACTGGAAGAGCATATGCTGCCCACAGCATGTATAATGACCCCCATCAAAGCCATCAATAACCATAATGGTTACCCAGACATTTATGTTACAGTTACTGGGATGAGGAATGAGGCATTTAAGTCAGAGGGCAGCCTTTGTACACACTGAGTTTAAAAAGGTCCTGTTCAGTTTTCATGATTTTGTTATCAAATACCAAATGATGGTCAGTGAAAACAGTAATGGTCTTTCGCAAATAACAGCGATTTTGTGAAAATGACATTTAATGAGTAAATTTGATGACAAATTCCTCACAAGCAGACAGTCAGAATATTGGACCCTAATGTAGTTAGCAGCAGCAGCAGCTCCTCTGATTTCAAACCTTCTGACTTGAGGCTTTCCAGCTCAAAAGCTACAAACTAACCTGATTTGAAAGATTTACGTAATTCTTTACAATTTTTAATTGTGCATTAATTCTGAGTTTAAACACAAACAGTCTAACTGTGTATGTGGGCTTGACTTTCAGCTCCTCAGCTGCCTTTAAGGAAAATAAATCAAATTTTAATTTCTACGTTGACCATCTTTGAAATGTATGCACATAAATGGATCAGAGTTTTAACTCTTATGGATTTTCATTTTTTAAGATATGAATATCTGAATAATCACTCGCTTTCATTCCCCCAAACTCTTTTTGATGTTATATTCATGTTCATATTCGCCTTAAATGTTGAAACATCTCATTATAGATTCCATGTTTATCACACTCATTTAAAAATGTATTTGTTTTTAATTTGTTTGGCCTATGCATAAGAGTTATTTGTGACTGTTAGTTCAGAAATTTTACCAGCGTATTGTTCTTTACATCAAAGATTTGTACTTTTTCTGGCTGTGAGATAATTAATGTGAATAACAGATTCTGCAGTGGTGCATGAATATTGATAAACTTAAGACACCAAAATCTACATTTTCATAGATTAGGCTACAGAAACTCTGCTGAATAAAACATGGTGTTAAAAATGTGGATGAAAAAGATTTTGTAAATGACCACTAGTTCAATGTCACCAGGGTTATCAGAGCTGTGTGCCCGGGAGCCTGTACAGCTAACTTGCAGTCTTTCACATGCCAGATTTCAGCTGCAAAAAACCTCCATGTCACAATTTAGCGTCAGTGTTGCAGAAGTAATAAATTTGTCGCTAGATTTAGCAACTTTTCAGACCAATTTAGTGACAAATCTAGCAACTTTTTGCAAGGTTAATATGCTAACACTTTTCTGAACTGATGGTAAACTTCTGGTGTCATTGTGCTGTTTAGCTCAGAGACAGTATGTGTGTCTATGAAGCTAGCAATGCTCCATTGGAAAGTAGCTCAGCCTGTAACATTTCCTGGAGTTTGGACCTCTTCTAAGCTGAGCGAGGTATGTAATATTTGTTTATGTATGAGCTAAATTTAAAATCATTCAGGATTTTTCTCCCATGTTTTCAAGGTTTTTTTTCTTTTGAGGAAAAAAAAACATACTGAAAAGTCACTCTGTCTGAGACTGAGCCCATTAAAAGTTTCTCAGAGATATCATTCAGTTTAAGGGTCGTAATCAACAGCCGTTTCCTTGTAATTCACCATAAAATCATTTTTATGCCTATAAAATTCTTGGTGTGCACTGCAATTTAAAAGAAAGTTCTGTTGGTCTGAACAATGTTTCAGAATTCGGCACCAAGTATTGAGGTTGGGGATACACATGAAGCTGAGCTCAGGTCAGTTTTCTGTCCTGTTTGCCAGTTCAGTGTTTCCACCTGCTGGCCCAGGTGCTTTAAATCAGTCTCTGATTAGATGAGCAGAATTTAGAGCAACTGCTCTACCGAGGTGCAGCAATCAGCAAAGACACAGGTTGTTGTCTTTTGAAAGTCAGATGTCTCTCAGCATTACACAGTCCAAACAAGACAGTGATTTCCAGGGAGGGTGCTCCATTCCTAACAATAGAGCTTCCAACAATGAGGGCTGTTGTTGTTTTTTTTTTCATACGCCACAGAGAATCTAGCAGGTACAGAAAGGCCTGTGAGATTTTGACCACAGTGCTTCAGTGGTGGGAGCTGGAAAGCGGATACTGGGCTGATGCTGTAAGTACATCTACTGCTCCACTTGTCTGCATTTTTCTCATATCTTTTCCATGTGCTCTCTCCAAACTGGTAGTGTAGCTCATATATCTGCTGAAAAAGGTCTTTCAGCTATGAATATGTTTGTCAAATATCACAGTGGATAGTGTATAACATTGTCAGTGGAAAATATCATCACCTCTTTGAGGCAGAATGACAGATAATTCTGGAAAACATAGTCATGAGTTGGATGCCTTCAGGCTGAAGCGTTATATTTGCTCTCATTTCTATGAATTCTTCCTGGACTCATGCTTTTCCTTTGCAGACGTTCCTCTATCAAGGGAAAAATGCTAATTAAATCACATGCATGCTCTAAATTAAGGATCTGCACCATAATTGTCGTGTTATGTCAATCATGAGTTCAGAGCTCTATTAGAAGATGCGAGAAAAATAATTTTTCTCCAGAGTAGAATCCTTTGTGTCTATCAACACCACGCATAGAAATGAAGTAGGCCTATCAAGATTTTAGTATCCATCTTGGGTTTTTTATTTCCTACTTGAATGCGCTTAAAACACAGTTAATATAATAAATATACAGTAGCATTTACAATATGAACGTGTTTGGTATTCTGTTTAAAGCTGAAATGTGTAAGGCTTTTTAAGAGTTTGACGTTGTTTCCGTGTCATAAAGCTTGCTGAAAATGTTTGCGTTGATGCTCTCCATCTTTTACTCTTAAATTTTATTGAGGTTTGCACAGTCACACTTTTGCAACCGACAGCCATCCAACTTCATCACTTTGGTGAAAAAAAAAAATGTGTTCATGTTACCTGGTCAGTCAAGGACACTTAAACTGCACAAACTTGACAGATGCTCCACCATCTTCGCTGTAGTTGGAAAATGCGAGGGAGTCAGCTTTGAAGGTGGATATGCAGGTCTGAGTTAAGAGCATGACATGGCTCCTTAGCTCTAACTAGGAGTAAAAAGAGCCAGTTATGCTGAGTGCACACAGCTCCAAGCAGAGCGCTATGCCAACGTTTGGCCATGGAATACCAGCATGGACAAGCAGAGAGGGGGAGAGGGAGAAGAAATGCTCAAAGGACACCAGGGAAGGTGCACTTCCCTTTAATTGTGTTTTCATGCCTAAAGCTTCGGTTCCAGTTGGTGTTCGGAGCGCTGATGAAGACACCAGTGGTTTTTCCTGTCGGCAGTCTTTCTTAAGCAGAGTGGCGAGCCTGTGGCAGAGAACTGACTGTGACCTGCAGTGGTCCAATAGTAAATGAGCCTCGTTTGTAGGCCACCGGAAGCAATCCGGCTTGCACTGAGGCGGCTAGCAGTTTAGTTTAGGCTTAAAATTCTTACATAAATTAGGACGTGGTTACGTTGACTGACAGTCCCATAGACAGGCACTGGTAGTTAGCTCTTTGCTAAAGCATCGGCTGGGCTAGGCGGCTACATCCAGAGGCCTCCGGTCACCTCCAGCGGTGGACAGGGGCTGCAGTGTCCGTGTTTGTTTGCCAATGTTCGGATTGGTTTTTGTGACAATATAGCTTGTTGTAGTGTAGACTGTAATAACCGACCGTCGAAAGAGTCTGTGTTGCAGTTTTCTCTGTAAGTAAATTTCTCACTATTTTACCTGGATGTTTGCACTAATTAGCATGTATTAGCATATTTTGCCGCTGGCTTATGACTTAATTGCCGATTTATGTTCGCTGCTGATAGAAGACCGGAGCAGCTAATGTTAGGAACGCTGTTGCGGTGTGTTCCGTGCTCTGAGTCCGTTTATTGCGGGAATACTAGACTACAATTTTATTTCGTCTCATTTTTCTGTTTAAAAAGTCCGACATTGCACGGACAGAGCAGCTCCGTCAGTAAACTGCTGCTGTAACTGTGGATAGTGGGTGGAGGCAGCGGTGAAAGCCCGTAAATATTAAGCATATTATTAGTATCATTATTTTATTATTGTCATTAATAATGACAATAATAAAACGTTTTAATATATTTTATTAATATGAAATAATAATAATTGTTTCACAGTTAAATAATAGGGTAGAAATAAATTTTCCCCCACAACTCCACCAAACCCTGCAGCTCCACCTAAAACCTCTCTATCTGAAACAGTCATGTTTAAAACACAGCAGAAACATTATGATCTCTGTTGTATGCTGTGTGTCGCGGTCATACGGGGTGGAGCTACTCGGGTCGGACTCGGGGACTGTCCTGTGGTGGATGTAGCTTTGTGTAGCTGCCGCTTAGCTTGTTAGCCTAGCTGATTAGCTGATTAGCCTTAGGCTAGCTCGGTTGCTCGGTTCCTCCTATGGTGAACTGCATTAGCTGTTTGGTAATAAAAATCTGCCAATGTGATTAGTGGCTTTGGCTGGAATCCTTGATTTTTTTTTTTCTTTTTTTCCCTGCAAGAGGAGAAATGCGAAAGATAGACATCTTGGGAATGTAGAGTAGTATTTTTTTTTTCTATCACGCCAGACTAGATTATACTGGAAAGACTGGAAAAATAATAATAATGGTGTTTGCCAGGTATCATTCAGTCTTTCTTTATGCCCTCTCCTTTTCTGTTTTCACTGAAGTTCACGTAGTTCCATCCATCCAGTATCTCCAAGTTCTCCTTTTTTTCCGTCTGCATTTGCTTGTGCCACTTTTTTCCCCATGCTGCCTGAATGGATTGACAGTGCTAAGTGAGATGATAATGAGCTTGTTTTGTGTGGGACCGAGTTGCCACTGTCAGATGTCACAGTTCCTGTGACATTTAAATGTCTCCGTAACGCTTAAAATAGTTTCTTCAAATAATCCTTTTCTGTTGGGGCCAGAAAATCACTTGGATGACAGACTGTTAATAAGGCTCTTCTTCGCCAGCAGTAAGTAATGTTACAATTGCATTACATAAATCTTGTATGAGCCTTGGGATTTGATTGATTTTTCTCAGGTATGACTCAGATAAACTGAATGCCCCAGCAAAAAGTTATAATTCTGAAAAGCTAATGAGACAAAACAGTCAGCGCAGGGAAGTGCTTAAGTTCAGGTAGCAGGTCATTTAATTGCTCACCACTGAATATTTTCAGTGTGCAGTTCCGGATCACGGCCTCTCTAATGAGCACCAGACAAAGCATTTTATTATGTAAAGATACTGAAGATCACTATTTATATTGTTATTGTTGTTTATAGTGTATCAGATGGCATCTATCTCTAGGTTGTGTGTTGTTCACACACTTTATCCGAGACGTGAGCTACCCTTCGATTGCTTCACCAAACATACCCCCCCACCGCTGGCTTCAGTATGCTGAAGACTGCAAATGTCTTGACTCGCAGTTTCTGTTTTTAGTCTTGAGGCCTTGGATCATGGTCTTAATGTCCAGTGGAACATGACTGATTGCTTTCCAGAAGACAGTTTAACCTCATTTGGCATTTGGCCTCAGTGACATACAGTTAGCATAATGAAACTGAACCTTTGGCTGTGTGAAGATGTCTGTGCCTGTTTTTGAGTGTGTGCTTTTGCATCTTCATGTGTTAGCCTCTGTAAGTGTGTGTCTGTGTGCAAGTATAAATGTCTGCACACAGTCTACCCTTAGGTCAGACTGGGCTGTATGCCAGCAACATCTGCAGAGGTCTTGTGAGAGTGCTGCATGGAGAAGCAGCTGAAGATACTGTACCTGATCAGTGTGATGGATGCCTCTGAGCCTCGTGCTCACACCAACATGCACACCTGCCGCCTGTGCCCCACTTATTGAATCCATGAATCAATTTAATGAGAAGAGGACGGGGTCAGGACTTCAATAAACACCCCACGAAGCTTTCAAATTTAATGTCTGAGCAATGAGTGATACTGTATATTCAACAAACCGCCATTGCGAAACACTTCCACTGTAAGGTGGAAATGGTTTGAAGCGTTAGCCATGTACTGTGTATGTACTGTGTATGTACTGTGAACTGGATACGTTTTACAGCTTGTGCATAAGCATTTCCAACACGCAGTCCGACGGCAAATTAGTTCAAACTAAGAGCAAAGTATAATTTAGTTGTGTGCCTGTGTGTGCGGTGGGGGTGAAGAAGTGAGGCTTGAGAAAGAGAATCAGACATCTTCCATTGGTAATCAATACTGCAGCAGTGACCTGAGCATTTGCTCTGTGATTCATCCCATTTAGAGCTACAGGGTTGGCTGTCTGACAGAAACAAATCCATGATTTCCCTCTGGATTTAGTCATGGCAAATCCACCTGCTTTACGTGGTCACTTCTACATCTACATAGTCACTGATACCTAATGGCATCATCCCACCTCCTGCAGCAAAGCTTCAAAAACCTTGTCTGAAAGTCACTGTGCTGCTTTGTTGCAAAAATCAGCCTGACATGCTGCAGGACTGCTGCCTCTTTTAAAACCACTGATGATTGCATGAAACAACCTGAGCTTCATCTTTCAGTGCAATTTCAGGGTAAAACAATCACTGTCAACCTCCTGATCTTCACGTGCCGAGATTATAAACTTACTTTCCCCTCCACTGATTTAGACACGAGCGTGCTTACACTGATGAGGTCATCCAAAGCGCAGAGGACGCATCAGAAAGGACGAATGGTTGCTATTTAGATGTCTGTGGCAGCAGCATCCCAGTAGTGAATACATTTTTCTTCATCCACTGGGGACGCAGCGACTAATGGAGCATGAGAGTGGCAGTTCCCCCGGAGTAGTGTAGCTGAGTCACGCCCCCGTTTGGAGAGGAGCTGTAGGCAGCAGTTGTGTGAGACCGAGACCAAGAGGGCATGCTGTGAGAGTCTGGGCCAATTCAGGGGTAAACATCAGTGGCAGTAATTGGAGAACAGCACAGCAGGGAATTTCATACATTTCTGATCCATGTGGCTCAGTCGAGAATATCCTGACTGTGGACTTTGAGTTGAAAAAAAGTGATTGTCTGTATGCCAAAGGTCTTTTCAGTATTTGTACAGAATTTGCTGAGCTCCCCATGATACATAGTCCGCATGTATTTTATAGGTCATGACTTCATTGATTAAATAAGCACAGAACTCACCGGCTCAGAAGAATTTCTTCGTATTGAGATGCTGAGTAAGTTTTAATGCAGTGGTTGTACAAGTTAATACAGGTGTAGATAAAGAGCTTGTTTGGCTGCAGACACAGTAAACTGTTGCTGTCCATCATTTTTTTTTCTAATTTAGTGGAGCTCCAGTGGAGCTCTTAGTCCTGTATTTGTAATGAGACTGAATCAATATCATTAGTTATCCATTACAGGTGTTTGTTCTTTAACAATCTATTCAGTTGTCCCAACTTTCTTTTTTTTTTTTTTTTTTGTGTTGCTTCTTTGTCCTTTTTGGCTTGTAAGGGTAAAATATGTAGTTAGGTTGAAATTGGAAAACATGAACACATTTAAAATATAACTCAATTCAAAAACAATAGCCCTGAGTTCTGCATTTGTACAGCTTACAATATTAAGTTTTTGATTAGACTCTTTCACAAATATGTGCTTACTTTATGGGAATTTAGAAGCATAGTTTGTGCTGCTACTATCTTTTTCTGTAATATGTTTGAGTGTGTATATGTGTGTGTGTGTGGGGGGGGCAAAATAACACAAATACCTTACAATATGATGCATATGCATAATCACTGCATATGACAAAGAATTCTGAAAACGCAATATACATATATCATTTACGCTTCCAGTATGATAACATCATAACATGTATGTGTGAACACGCGTGCGCGCACACACACATTTTTGAGGTGCATTACTAAACTTGTTGGGAAAGTAAAAGGTTAGCGGTGGGAGTGACATCCTGTGGTTCCGCCGAGGTCTCTTATCAGTGTCTGCTCCTTATCACTCAGCCCCACAACAGCAGAAACACACAGAGAACATTTTAGCTGCACCACCTGAGAAGAAATTATCTTTATCAATGTCTGTTGCATGACATTCTGCTGTGTATTTTTCGGAGGATCCAAGATAAATTTATGCATCACAGACAAGCGGTGGAAACTGAGAAGAAAAATAAATGAGAATGATTTTTGTACAGATACTGTTTATATACAGCACCAAAGCTCAGGAGATGTTTGACCAAGTGAAATCGTCAGCCTTAGCATATTTTTGTATTTCTCCCCTTCTTTGTTTGGCTTTCATATACAGTATTTAGACATAGTTTTGTGCTGACATTCAGTAATAAAGCCCCTTTGGTCATAATAGGTTGTGTAGCACAAATGATGCCAAACACAATATGCTCACCAAACAGCTTTGAAATGGGACATTTCTGCAAACCTCATACTTAAGTTTTTGAACAATCCCTGCCCTGTTGTTTTTCAGTTTATTTCTCCAAAAGCTGCTGATGCTAACATGATTAAGTCTTGTTCGACATTTAAAGTTGACCAAAGATCCTCTTTATGCTTAGATAATAAAAGTGGGAATACTGAATCCTGACAATGACTGTGATGCAGGGATTTATAGTATATGGTCAGAAGGTATTTATCTTTAAAATTCCATTATAAAACTATTTTATATTATCGACCAATCAAATGATAATATGAAAGCATTGCTTATAGTGACAAACCTAGACAGAATTTTCCCCAGTTTTTCTGCAGCTTTATATTTTTATGCCTTTTAGCCCTTTGGCTTTATAGCACATTTACATTCACACTGAAGTATCAGTCACACCACTCTGATCAACCCTGTGTAGGCACTCGTTTCCAGCAAACAAGCTTTGATAAACCTTGGCAAAGTTAGCGAATTGCTAACAAGCAGCTAAAGACCCAGACACTTTGTCAGGAGTTGTCTGTGAAGATTCTCAGTCATCCAGGTCATGGTATTTCTATGGGCTATGTGAAGGCAACTGGACATGGACGGCCAAGAGCCGTCTCCAGCGGTGGAAAGCAATGCCAATGTTAACTCTTTTACTTCTATTTCTGTCACTTCTTTTCTTTCTTTGCCAGGAACGGGTGGTGGTGGTGGTGGTGATAACAGGCGCTTGCTAAGAGCTTCTGACATTATTGTGTTTACTGTTCCATTCACTGACTATCTGTCCTTAAATTGTCTAACCAGGAGCAATACCTTGAACATGATTGACAAGAGCCTGGGATTCGTCATCTGGGAAGCACTATTTCTTCATCCTCTCATGCTGGACTGAGGGCAGACTGGACACTACAGGGGACTCACTCTTGAGGTAAAAAGTGGTATTACGAAAAGGGATGGGCCGAAGCAAGCTGGTTAGCACGCTGACTTCAGTAGGTATTTCTGCAACACAACACATAGATGTCTTCGACTTAACATCAAAAAAATAAGAATTCACATTCTGTTGATAATTTTAGTTAAATTTTGAATGTTTTGAACTAAGATAGCATCTTTAATAAGTTTATAAGGAAATACTTATCATATGTTAGTTTGTCAGTTTGCTGTGGAGCCATCAAGAAAATGAATGAATGCAATGTTCGATTGCTGAATCCAACAATAAATACTGCCCATTACAACCATAGAGTTGTAATGGGCGAAGTAAAGTAGTAACTAAAGTAACTTAAAATCTGTTTTACTTAACCCATAATGTTGGCTTAAGTAAAACAATCTAGCATATGGCCTCAAATATAAAGATCTGTCATTTACTGCCATTTATAAACAGTTAGTTGGTAGCTAGTTTTCCCATTCATTTCCCATTGATGTGAAATGATATAGGGCATGCAGTTTTGTGCTTATAAACAATGTTGTATGTGGAACTATGAAAACAGAACAGACACAAATTTTCCTCCACGTTTCATCTCCAAGCCAACACAGCTTTATGCTCCCCTGACATTTGCATGGCAGAGCACTGTCAAATCCAGATTATGTGTATCTTACAGATAACAAATGCAACACACATACCGTGTTCACGTACAACCAGGTAATTCTGACTGGACATCCCTCTAGAGGTGAAAAAGTGTGGAGGTTTGGCAAAGATGCACAGTTAAAATCTTATGTGGTGTGGAAAACTTGTCCTAAACTGTATCCTCCTTCTCTTAGCACTTATTAGCCCCCGACATTATGAAAAGAAGTCTCATTTACAACTTTTGTGATTTTGTCATTCTTCAGCATATTCTCCATTAATGATGCAAAATGACACAAAGTACCCTGCCCTGGGGGTAACCTACACAGACTTCATTACAAGGTACTTTTAATTAGTCTTAGTAATTAAAAGCTGAATATTGGGTGCAGAAAGGCTGGAAGCTAAATTGATATGCCCATAAACATTTGCATGTTCATTGGCCAGGGTTAGCAAACCGTCTCGTTTTTACTCAGTCAGGTCAGACAAGCGGCTTGAGAGCTGAACTGCAGAGGGATTTAAAAGAAAATGTGCATGTCACCCTCCTAATTAAGTGGGAAGGGAGGAGGGAGGCTGTATAATGAGAAAGTGAAAACTAGGTGTGAAGTTGGGTTATCTGCATTTTCTCCTATTTTTGGCTGACCATATGCTACAATATGTCATCCACAGGGGGCTCGTAGTGTAATACTCACCCAAAGGCATATAGTATTAAATGTATCCTATAGCTGAGAGGTAATTTGCAGTGTCAGGTTAAAGAGACTTTAGGGCCTTAAAATGATGGAGAGGGTTTATAGTTTTAATGAGGTGAATAGAACTTTTCCCACTCATCAAAAAATACATTCTTGAGGAGAACAAGCCCTTACACTAAAAGGCACAGGTGTTTTTATCACGTGAAACAGTATTTCACACTGATAGCAATATGACATTGTGAAAAAAAAATGACATTGTGAAAGAGGTCACTAACAGTGATGAACTTACAAAGAATTACTACTCACCTCTGCAGCTCCCTCGGCTTTACAGAGCTTTATACTGAGTTTAAGCTCTGGCTCACAACTGTTTTGATTCACTCTCACTGCTGTCATAGTGTCGTTTTGACTGCAGCACGCAGCTTTTTTTAAGAGAAAACACTCAATGTACAACCCAATGTACACTGCCTGCTCAGCACCAAACATTAGATAGACACAGTTAGCGATGAGCTGAGAGACATAGTGGAGCATTTGGCTGCTAAAAGCTGAATATTTCCCTCAAGACTTAAAACAGAGCTAAAAAAGAAGTGAATATTGGACTTACATTCATCATGTGAACAGAGTCATGGCTCCAAATGGACAGTTTGCCAGCACGTCCACCACAACAATTGAAAAGCTTGTGATATGTCAGTGTGGTGTTCACAACCTGTTATGATCTTAACAGGTAGAACATTATCATAGGGACACTTTAAAAATGGGTAAAAGTCTCTTCATGTTTTAACTGAATTTCTGGGTGTTTTCAATGAACCAAAACATACTATTAGTCGTAACAGGCATGAAGTCTTTGGTTTCTCAGCTTAAAAGTTCAAACTCAGACAGTATCTGAATTCCGTTTTGAGCTAGTACATTTTCATTTTCATTAGATATTTCCATACTCGTCTGCAGCTTATTTATAGGCCTCTGCTGGGCTGAGCTCTGTAATAAACACAGCACCAGCACAGTTTCCTGGGTTTTTGGAAATTCAGCAGTAGCACATTTTTCTCTATGTTGTCCCAGTGGTTTGTGCTTATTAATAAAATGCATTCAGAGAATATTCAGACCCCCTCACTTTTTTCACATTTTGTTTTGTTGCAGCTAAAATGGCTTTCCTTCATCAATCTACACTCAATGCCCAACAAAGACAAAGCAGACAAACAGATTTTTTTCTTTTAAATGCCCCCTTTTTTTTTGCTAAAAATGAAAAAAATGAACTATCTCAAGAATTGAGACCCTTCATCTATGACACTTGAAATTTAGCTCAGGTGCTCACCTTCTTGATCCCCTTGGAGACTGTTCTGCACCTTGATTGGACTATATAAAGTTCTCACAGATGCATATCAGAGCAAAAATCAAGCCATGAGGTAGAAGAAACTGCCTGCGAGGCTCAGAGAGAGGATTGTGTTGAGGTACAGAACTGGGGGAGGCTACCAAAAATGTCTGCTGCACTGAAGGTTCTCAAGAGCACAGTGGCCTCCACAGTTCTTAAACAGATGAAGTTTAGAGCAAACAGGACTCTTCCAAGAGCTTGCAGCCCAGCCAAACTGAGCAATCAGAGGAAAAGGGCCTTGGTACGAATGGTGACCAAGAGCCCAATGGTTTCTTTGGCGGATCTTCAGAGATCCTGTGTGGAGATGGGACAAACTCCCCATAGGAGACGCATCCCTGCAATACTCCACTGATCTGAACTTTATGGCAGAGTGGCCAGAGAGAAGCCTCTCCTCAGAGAAAAACACATGAAAGCTGCTTAGAGTTTGCAAAAAAAGCACCTGCAGGAGAAACAAGATTCTCTGATCTGATGAAACCAATATTGAACTGTTTGGCCTTCTAAGCATCACGCCTGAAGTAAACCAGGCACTGCTCACCACCTACTCAACACCATACCAATGGTGAAGCAAGGTGGTGGCAGCATCATGCTGTGGGGGTGTTTTTCTGCAGCAGGGACAGATTGACTGGTCAGGGTTGAGGGAAAACTGAACAGAACAAAAAACAGAGATATCCTTAATGAAAACCTGGTCCGGAGTGCTGGGACCTCAGACTGGGTTGAAGGTTCACCTTCCAACAGATGATGACCCTAAGCACACAGCCAGGACAATGTAGGAGTGGTTTAGGGAAAACTCTGTGAATGTCCTTGAGTGGCCCAGTCAGAGTCCTGACTTGAACCTCAAGCATTACTTGAGAGACCTGAAAATGGCTGTCCATTGATGTCCTCGTCTAACTTGACACAACAAATCCAGGTGTGCAAAGCTTGTTGCATTGCACCCAAGAAGACTCAGGACTGGAATCACCGTCAAAGACTGCAACATAACGAAATGTGAAAAAGGTGAAGGGGTCTGAAAACTTTCTGAATGCACTTTAATATTCTTTGGGATCATTGGGACAATATAGAGAAAAATGTGCATAGAGAAAAAGGTGTGATAAACTAGATGGAAATCCCAAAATGAGGGCAATCTTCAAAAGGAAAGGCAGTTAGGGAAATCTTAGGGAATTGAGATTTGTAGGAAGCTCTGTAGACCGTGTGAGGATACACTGCCATTGGTGTGTTGGTGGAGACAGGAAAACCTTCAATATAAAACTTGAAACCTATGATGCTTTTATCAGTCCTGCTGTGTACTGACAGCTTTTGAATGCTTTGAATATTAATCAAGTTTGACTTTTTTGTCTGCCATCCAGAGCTGCCCAGTCACATTTCAGAACATTAAATTAGAGTTAAATGATATGGAGCTTGCATGAATCATTAACCCGTAGCCTCAGAATTGTTCAAATCCGTGCTACAGAAAATGGACAAGCTGTAATTATCCTCTTTTTGCGCTGCCAGGTTGCATAAGAGATCAAGCTGAGGGTTCAAATGAATTTTATTAAATAAGACTTCCATGTGCTGCTAAACATCTTGTTACTTTGCAATCTGTTGGTAAAACTTAAAAAGGACTCTTTTATGAAAAGGTCAGAATTTCAGATTTTTGTTGATGTAAAAATAATTTATGAGTTTGCATGATGAAGTTACACGAGAATATTGATAGATAGTTTGTTTGATCTGTGTGAAATTTGGACAGATGAGAGCGATGCTGATAAAAAAAAAAAAAAAAAAAAAAGCAAATAAGCGTATTTCCCAAAATACTTTAAAATTGGCACATTCATGTGGCTGAAGACACTCGCTCTATTCAGAACAGTTAATCAGGATTTCAGGCATTATCCTGATTTGCAGTTTGCCTGGCTGACAATACCAATTGTGTAAACAGGGTTTTAGCCCTCAAATTACAGTACCTGGTCAGTGCGATGTCCATCAGTGCACATGAATAAAGTTTCAAGAAAATTGTATAGGTAAATTTAGCAACAGTTATACAGAATTAATCCATTATTTGTACATCTGCTTTAAGGCACTTTTAAACCTGTCTTTGACTAATCTGAAACAATAGAACTCTCCAAGCTCAGCTGTGCTGCTGTTGTATAGCAACAAGACACTGAAATAGAAAATATTTTTTTCTCACTCTCTCTCTGTCTCTCTCTTGATGAAATGTATGCTGATTGCAGAACCTATAGAGAGTGAAGCAGCTGCCTCTGTTAAGCTGTTCATTGTAATTTGTGGCAGGTGGGAAAAAAAAAGTTGCACAAAGACTTCCAGCTGCAGACTGTGGGTCCAGCACATTTTACAGAGACAGGGAAAATAGGTGTCAGGAGGTGTTTGCAGGGTGATGTGGGGGAATGAAGGGGATGATAGTTCTGCCAGCCTTAATGTAAATGAGTGTAATTAGTTAAAGGTAGTTACACTGGATCAATGCCCCATTATGTTGCACAACACAGTATTTCTGCAAACAAAGGAAAGAGGTGCCATGAATGACAAACAACACAGTATAACATGCAGACACTTTTCCACAAATAATTTGTACTTTGAAATCAGTGCCATACTTTGTAGAAGTCGACAAATAATGACACATTGTATGTGTAAAATGACACTATCGCTGTTGTCGAGTAACAGGGAATAATGTAATGACACCACTGAAAGGTGATTTCGTTAAAAGAGGCAGCTATTTGGCTCTACTCCACAAATGACACGAGGTGTTGAAAATACATCAGTGTCTATGTTGAACCAAAACATCATTTGACAAAGCTGTTTTCCTCCCTCTAATTCCCTTAAAAATTACACATGGGTCCGGAAACAGTCTCAATTTTCAGTTCAATTTGGGATATAATCAACTGTACACACTTGAGATAAATTTAAATTGACCAGTGTTAAAACCAGTTTTTCAGTAAACAGCATGAAAAATGCCTTTTGATCTCATTGTAACCCAAAAGAACTGAACTAATCTGTGTGCTGTCACGTAAAATGTACGTGACAGCACACCTCTGAGGTTTTGAAAGTGTTTGACTGACATCTAGTGGAGGACAATGGTCAAGACAAATAAGCCTTTAGAATAACACTGTATTGTTTACATTTTTGATTAAGGAAATAATCATCTATAAATGATCATTTCATGCCTCTAAAAATAAATTTGGTAATCCCAGAATCCAATCTGTGAAGAGATATTTTAATTAGTGCATTTATTTTGAGCGATCATTTATAATTTTCGGATGTTGTTTTGATTTTGGAAATGTGTTGCACTTGTTAAGATTTTGATGTTTTTGAACACACAGTAGTTAAACTGTTGAGAACCTGGATTACCTGCTATTATCACCAGCCTCTCACAGTGAAGCAGTGGTGGAGCCTGTAACTTGACCTTTCCTTTTAATGGGTGTGTGACAATGGTGCCCCGTCCCACTGGCCTGTCTGGCCCTCTGTTGTGTCTATTTATAATGTCCAGACACAGTGCAGAGGTTATTCGGACGTGCCAGCAAATACAAGGTGACAGGCACAGAGGAACAAAGGGTGAGAAATTTTACTGTTATTTTTTCTGTAGTTGACTTTATTTACAAAAAACCTAATTGAAAGTTTTTTTTTTGGTTGTTTTTTTTTTTTTGGTGAGCTAGACAAGTAATTTCTCATTGTACATTAAAGATGGAGTATTTATTTTCTTAATTGACTGTATATTTAAAAATGTATATTCAATGAATAGTAGAGTTAAATCAACCTATGGTATTTATGCACTCAATGTGTATTGCTGTATACACCTTACAGGTTTTTTTTTTAAAGATTATTTTATATTGTATATTATCAATACATTTCATGGAGTTATCTTTTTTTCTAAGTAATAACTTTATACATATGGTTCAGAAATGCAACTAACCATGTTTCTCGCATGAATCTCTTCTCAGATGATTGTTTTTTTCTGTTGGTAAACAACAATGGTAAGTGCGTTTTGTTTTCACTGTTTGAAATCAACATTTAAAACAGATTCTTATATTCTTATATTACTTGTAGCTTTTAATTGGTAATATTATGCAAAACATGTTGCAAAACTTTCTGCTATTTTGTATAATTTTTCCTCTGAAGGTGAAGAGCAGAAAAATGCCAGTGGGTCATCATGAGCATTGTGAGAAATGTTATGATGTCCACTGTAAAGTCCGGGTGCAGATCTCTGTGTCATGCATGGTCATCAAGTGTCGTAAAAACTGTGGTGCCACCCTCCATATGTGCAAGCAAGAGGAGCACCAGCTCCTCTGTCCAAATGAGACGGTCCCCTGCCTCAACGTTGCCTATGGCTGTCCTCTCACCATGCTGCGCCACAGGCTGGCAAAACACCTGGAGGTCTGTCCTGCCAGCGTGGTCTGCTGCTCTCAGGAGTGGAACCGCTGGCCTGTTTCTGAAAGTGATCTGCCCTTCTACAGAAATGTTTCAGAAAACCCTCAAACTGAGCTGCACCTTGATGTTGCTCTGGCTCTCAGAGACCAAGAGCTGCTGTTTCAATCCATAAAAATGAAGAACATTTTTCCTGAGCTGATGGAGGACTCTGCCCTCCAGGATGTTATCGCTGGGGTCAACTGTCTTACCGAAGAGACAGCCTGTTCTTTTGATTGTGGTGAATTTGCAGAAAATAGCTGCACAAGGATGGAGGAAAAAGAACCCAGTCAAGAGGAGAAAGATGCTTTGGCGAAGAGCAGCGATGTGGAGAGTATTCAGAACTACAGCTCTTGGGAGAAAATATTCACAAAGGAGATGGGGGGATGCGAGCAAACTGTCAAAAACCTGAATAAGAGGGAAGAAAGAGGAAAGGGGAAGGATGAGCAAGAATCATCAAACTGTCAGAGAGAGATAAGAGACTCACATCTGAACCAAGAGAATGTTGCTGCTGCTTCGAGCACCAGTGGTGCAACTGGCCTTGCGCCATGGCAAGATGGCGTCCTTGAGAGGTTAGGCAAAGAAGTCAACATTGCAGAATATAACATGTACCTGGTGCACAATGGGGCAATGTTGATTAACTTTGGCCAACTTGCAGCTTGCACCCCGAGAGAAAAGGATTTTGTGTACGGGAATCTGGAGCCCATTGAGGTTAAAACTGTCCGCTCGTTTAATGTTCCCACCAGCTATCGAGCAAAGCGCAGTCATCTGAAGGACCCTGCGCACAAAGGCAAGACCACACACCAGTGTGTTGACACTGCAGATCTGGGCTTGTCACTTGAGGACCTTCCAAAGTGTGACGAGGTTAGCACCACACTCCTTTGCTCCCTGGAAAAGGAACTGAAAGGACATTTAATCTCAGAGAGTGTGGCGATAGATGGTCTTTATGTAGACGTAGGAACACAAACATACAACTTCTGCTCTGCCCCATTCAAAACAGATGCATCCCTGGCTGATGTCATAGCAGTCAAACCTCGTGCTCTTTATGTACATCTTGAAGCAGAATCTGTCACCAGAAGACACAACAAAACAAGTTCAGCTTTCAGCTACAAGTGTGGCCACTTCTTTCGCCGCGATGAATACCGCTCTCATTTCAGGAATGTGCACTCTGACATACAGGCCTCTCTTAACGGCTGGTTACAACAACGGTGCCCCTTAGCATACCTCGGCTGTACTTTCACCCAGACAAGGTTTCAGCCGGCAGGTCACCAGGCTACAATTAAATTCTGCCAAGATGTCAGCGCCGTTGTCCTCCAGCCACAAGTCCCCTCATCCCTCTGTGAAGTCAGGAAAGAGAGAAATGGTGCACACAATCTGGATCCGCTGAGCAGGCTGCCCCTGGAGATTCTTCAGCACATTGCCGGTTACCTTGACAGTTTTACATTATCTCAGCTGTCCCAGGTTTCCCAACTGATGAGAGAGGTGTGTGCCACATTGTTGCAAGAGAGAGGGATGGTCTCCCTCAAGTGGGAGAAAAAGACATATTCCCATGGGGGAAGCTCCTGGAGATGTCGAAAAAAAGCAAGTATCCTTAAGAATTCTCTTTTTTAGATATTCTTGTTTTTCTGTCATATATATATATATATATATATATTGTGCAAATTGCTTGAATCATCTGTCATGACTATTTCTGGTAACTGAACTACAGAAGATATATTTTTATCATATAATTACATTTATTTATTCTAATGAATGAGCGCTGCCATTCCATCTGAGATATTCTTTCAATCTCAACCTTGTGCTCAGTGAAGGGAAAGTAAACACAAGGCCAGTTTTCCGTATCAGTTCCCCTTTAGTATCTGGCAACATTTTGTCAACTGTCATTTGAAAATTTCAGTCATTCATACAGCATGACAGCTGCTGCATTGTAGACACTCTCCAGACTCTCGACAGTCCTCTCTAACAATATTACAAATTAAATGACAGCCATGTTGGCAACAGTTAATGGGTTCCCGCTGGAAGAGCCACTGGAGATTTGATACTTTTTATCAGGCCTTATCAAAAAACAGCTGCATGTGAGGCCAGGCACAGGATGAGGATGTTTGGAAATAGGCAATGGTGTTTTCTTCTCTAACTTTGGTGTCGAAGTGGTGCTCTGGTAACTAAACAGCTGAGCTAAGCATCATTCAATGTTGCACATGCTACTTTTGTTTTATAGTATAAACAACAGAAACAGATCTGCAACAACTCTAGAGGAACCCCTGCAGTCCACATAATTGTCATTATTTTATGTTATTTAGCAACAAAGCTGTAAACAACCTGTGACAGACAGTTGAGGGATTTGAGATAAATGGGGGGGTGGTCACATGCAACAGCTGGAATTAAACCAGGGGGATGCTTTGTCTGCGTTAGACCACCAAGCTAGACCTTAGACCCCATGGCTTATTTCACAAGTCCATGAGGACGCCCACTGGTCTGGTGGTCTGAGCCTTGTGGATGCTCCTGCAGCTGCCTCATATGTTTGGAAGCAACCTAAATCCTGTCTGGAAATATGAGAAGTTTGTATAAGGTTGAAATTTCAAGTGATTCAAACTAATGACTGCTGAGCTATGGCTGTTTCATGACTGCTTCATCTATAAATGCCATCAAATGTGCACAGTTCCTTTAGGTTCTGTAGATGACTGCAGACTTATGGCAGTTCATGTCAGTTTATCACATCTCAAAGAATTTGGAAACCGGGCTTGGAAAGCAGTCCAGAAAATAAATTGGGGGGGGGGGGGGGGCAATAAATCAAAATGTTTTGAGGGGTCATTCAAATATTTTCTGTCCCAAATTTGGTGAAGATTGGATGAAATTAGCCAGTGTATGTGTGAGAAACTGTTGTGCATAGAGTTAAAAATGACAGACAGTGCCTTAAGACAGACTGAAACATTTTCTTTCCAGTGGGTCACATTTCCAAAGTTGTGAACCAAAACCTAAAGTTTGGTAAACCACATGCTGACATGTAATTCATTGTTTTTCTTTTGCTATTTGACTAATTTTCCACTATTTCTTTTTTGAAAAAAAAATATTTTAAGTAGTTTTTTTTTTGAAAAAAAGATATTCTGCAGACAAACAAATAAACAAACCTACCTACAGTATGTGGGGAAAAACATGACCTCTCTGCTCGAGGTAATAAAGGATAAATACAGTATAAATGTGTCAGTGTGTATTTATACATTCACTATTTCTGCACTGCAGTGATCATGGGACAAAGAGCGTGCCAATGATATCAGTGATGTGGAATGGCCTGGGGCTTTGCTGCCAGTAAACACAGCGCTACCATAACAAGTCAGATATGGGATCATTCATGGAAACAGGACTGATCAGACTGTATGGGTGACAGCTGAGTATTTGCTCCCCAGTGAAGGGCATAATTTGTATAAATTTATAATTGACAAATACAAAAATAACATTGTGCCCTGACATGTGATGGAAGTACCCAGTGATCTGGATTCCATGGATATTAAAGTTACATTTATCCTCACGGCCATGCAGCTGCAATACAACTGATAGATGCCTTGGCAGCAGCCTCCTACACCTACTTCAGCTCTGTCTCTGTGTTTTACAGGTTTGGGAGTTCAGCTCTCTGTTTTCCTCTGTGGACAGATGGAGCTTCAGCGTTACCCCTTCCATGTCAGATCACCTGAAAACCTGCTCCTTCTATCAGCGAGAGGAACGCACTGAGCCGGTTGTTTTAGCCTGCCTGGCAGAGGTCAGAGACAAACATGGAGAAGTAAAGCATAAGAGATAATGCTCATGGCCCCAGAGCTCAGTGGGCGGACCACAACACGAGCAATGCCATGTGAAGAATCACTCAGATGTGATATTTATGCACCCACAAAACTGCAAAGTGGATGAAGCCTCCACATCTACAGCTACTGTATAAAACCAGAAGGGAATTCAGGGATGTTGTGTGCTGAAGCCTTGCAGACAGACACTGTGTATGCAATGAATTTATTTAGGCAGAAACTGGAAATTTGTGGAGACTGTGATATGATTTACACATTCTCTAGTTTTTAGCAACATCTCCACAAATCATTTAAGTAGGAAAAATGCTTCAAGATAGAACTAGTTATGTTGGGATTTTGAAAGTTTTTGAGAGAGCTTGACCTTGAATAATCCCCCTTGGGACACAGAATTTGAGTTTGAGAGGGGGCCTCATATTCTGTAATATTGATTTGTGTTTTGTGTTTACCTGTGTTTACCATATTGAACAGACTTGTACTGTTAGTTCCATCTTTCTTCATTCATGTGGAGAAAAGCATAACTAAAAAAAAAAAAGAAAAAACATGAAAGCAGTAGATGTTGCCGATGTTCACTGTTTTTCAACATGACAAGACTGACATCTACTGGATAAAAGCCGAAGTGCCTCATGTGTGTGGAATGGTGTCACGTCACATCACACACCATAAAACAAGTTTGGCATTTGACTGCTGAACCTGACATCTTGTGTCCTATATGTTGTATTTGATTAAAAACAGCAGTGCATGCTTTGTGATGAGACACAGACAGCTCTGTTTCTGATTTAGACTCTCTGTTGAGGAAAATGAGAGGATTGTGATCTGTGTGCGTCTTTAACATTATATACTGTACAATAAATCTGACTTGCAGATTTATTGTGTGTGGTGACTTGCAGCACCACACACTGTCTGGAATAAAAGGACATTAAAAGCTAAAAATGTTCTTTTATTAACCAATGACTTCACAACAGAAAAGGTGTACAAGTAACAAATTGTCTACATCAACTACTGCATCTCAGACACTTCAGGGTTGCGTAGTTTGTTGATCACCTCCGATAGCATTTTGTTGCACAGTGCTGAATATGGATTAAGAACCACAGCCTGTTGTCGGGCAAATTCACTTCCAAGTGCAGCTGCTTTCTCAAAATCGGCTCTGGCTCCATCATCCTGACATGCTAATCTACGTAAAAGGCCTCTTTGCACCAGTGCCTGACAGGCAGTTCGTCCAGTGCAGCCGCTCAGAGAGATGGCTTGGTCCAGGTCCTCCAGGGCTCCTGAGAGGAGAGAAGAGCTCTGTGAGGCACACGTCTGGAAAGTTGATTTTCAATTTAATTTGTACTGTTTTGCAGGCTGCACTGTCCAGGCTCAAAGTCAGTTTACTGCAATATTTACTCAGAGTAATGTAGCTGAATTTGCTTTAAACTGCTTTGGCACCAAGTATGGCAAAATATCCTGTCAAATAATAATAATAATAATATACTACAATAATTCTAACATTATCATGCTGATTATAACCTAACAACCTATTTTCATTCCTTCAAAATGTAAGTTTCATTTGTATTAGTCATTTCAGTAGCTGTACTATTTTCAAGTAATAATTGCATTTTCAGAAGAACACAGTACTACAATACTATTCTGCTTCTCTGTAATACAACAGTGAGTCACCCTATGTGTAGTTCACTTTGCATTTTCTGCAAATATCAAACAAGTAAATGATGAGATGTAGTCACAAGGAATTATTCAGTTTTCAGAGATTCGGATTTGAGCAAAATCGCTATACTTCTGTACATTCAGTGTATATAACCCTGCCAACTTTGTGACATGCAGCAGGTGAAAGAAGCTAACTCAGAGCCTATACAGTAACACTGTTGACAAACTGCATCAGATAGACAAAGCTCTGATACAGTGTCATGCTGGCCTTAAACTCGGCAGTCTGATCTGTCGGCACACTGCGGTGTCTGTGAAAAGAGTTATTATTGAATTTGTGGCATGTACCTGCTGTGTTCCCCTGCAGCCGCAGGGCCTGTGCCCGGTTGTTATAGGCTGAGGCTCGCTGAGGCAAGATCTGGATTGCCTGGCTGAACAGCTGAAGTGCAGCTTGCAAATCCCCAGCTTCTGCTGCTGAGACACCCCGCATCTCCAACTCTTTCACTTGCTTCAGCAACTCTGTGTCAAAGCCACTGTCTGGCAGGGGGAGATAAACAGGTTGAAAACCACTCAAACTCAATTGACAGGTACCGTGGCAGGGAAAACACAGAAATGTCACCAGAACTCAACTTGGATTAAAATTTCTTTTTTTTTTTTTTTTAGTTCAGGAATGGAATGGGTTCAAATAAATTCAATATGCTATGAAATGATAAACATAAAAAGCTGTGACATGATATGTGGAGACACATCAAGTCAGAAGCTCACACTCACCATCATCAATTAATTCCTCATCTTGGTTCAGGCCAGGGATGTCTCCAAAGGGGGTGGTGGGGTTGAATATAGCCTGGAGTACAGCTCTGTCATGTGCTGAGGCCATCTTACTTGTGTCTGTAAAGAAAGCAGAGAAAGATGGCAAAAAAGGAAAATCATGACACCTAAATTACAGCTGGGTGGAGAATTCTTCCACCCCTAACTTCTTCCTTTTCCAGCAGCCAATCAAAGAAGGGGGCGTAAGCAGAGCTGGACTTTGAGATTTGCCTGCGCTGAGCACATCTGTATTTGGTTAACTCAAAAATGCAGGCCTGGGATAAATGCACTCTGCATAACAGAGCCGCCGGATCCCCTCACTGTTGGGGTCAGGCACTCAGGCCTGTACCGCTCTCTTTGTGTAAGCCACACATGCACTCACCCACTTGTAGGTGAAAAATGACTCATCTGACCATGTCACTTTTTTCCACATCTCTGTAGAGATATCCAGTGCTGATGGTTTTTGCACCAGTGAACCTTCAAATGTGCACTCATCTTTGTAATGAGGGGTTTATGCGCTGCAACCCCACTATAATGTGGCTATCTATGTAACTGTCGACTGACTGCTCTTGTTGACTGATCATGTCCTGTATGGACATTCTCAGTCACCTGAGGAAGAGTCACTCTTCTGTTTTTCCTTACATATCACACTAATGCATTTCCCACTGATCTAAATACAGATGTCACCTTAGTCTCTGTTCCTTCTGAAACCCCAGCCCGCTGAACAGTCTTTGTGACTGGAGCTCCTGAAATCTGTGCCCCAACAACGAACCTTCTTTCAGAGTCACTTAGATCTTCTCCTCTTTCCATCGTAGTACAAAATCAGAGTTGACTGGGCCTGCACAGCATTTTTATACATGCCACAGAGCATGATGGGATGTTAATTGCTTAATTGTACAATGCAGTGCACCTGTATGAAAGCATCTGCATTTGTTAGTCAGGCTTATCCTTTCACTTGTCACCCATGTGTATTAGACAAAAGTATTTAGTAAACAAAAGAGTATTTAGTAGCATAGAAACAGTTTTTAGGAAACAGGGTTGGATAAAGATGTGGTAAATTATGACTCTGTACAGTGAACATTTTTCTCTGATCTTCTCCCTGTGAAATACAGGTTAGCTTTATCTCTTTGGGCCTCAAAAATTATTTAAATGTAACCGTCTGAGGGGGAAAAAAATCCCTCTGGTTAAACTGCTCACTTCTCATACTGTGATGAGGGACCTCATTTTGACGCTGAACTGATTGATCACATGCCAAAACAGTTAGGTACCACTGGTGCAAAAATTATAGCATTTTAATTCTACACACAGCAAATCTCTGGTGTAAGCGACAGTATGCACAGTTAATCTATGGTGCAAATCATACAGCTTTCTTATATTGACTAAAGAATCTGTGCATTACACATCTAGCATCATGTAAAGATATGGGGTCTGTTGATGCATGTTTTCTTTTATGCACACCATGGTCTACCATCTTTTGTTTATCCAGGCCTGCTTTTGTTTAAAATTTGGTATGTGTTTAGAAACAAATTATGATTTACAATCATAATCTGGAGAATCGTGTATTTGTAAAGTTGGCATGAAAATGAAATGAAGATTCTGTAAATTTAAAATAGAGATAAGATGACAGGAAAAACATCACAGAATCAGAAGAAAATCAGTGAATACAAGAGATGATTAGGTTACAGTGGGTAAATGAAGAGTGTTGCCTCTTAGGGGAGCTCTACAGTGAGGGATGTTGTTGCTTGTAAAAAATATAACAGCAGTGGGGAACAAAGATATCACCACAATTGCAAAACAATAGCGGCTACAATAAGTGATATGGATACAGGTGAGACTGATCAAAACAGTCCGATCGAACATGAAAACACTGTGGCTTGTTGTAGTTCTCAGTGGCTTGGAAAGAAACTGCAAGTATCTCCAGTAAATGTGTGCAAGTGAGTCACAGAGATGAAAATGGTTCCAGCTCACAGCCTTTTTCAGTTGTTTCCAATTACTGGCAGCAGTGATCTGGAACAAGAGAGCTCACTGAGGTACAGGCTTTTGAGACTTTCAGAGGGACGAGGCACATCTGATGTTGAAGTATAGCAACTGAAACACAAAGTTTGTTAAAGGCTCCTAAATTGTTTTACTGCAAGCTTTTTAAAGTTTCATTTTTTTGTCTTGTTGGATTTAGTTCATGTTTTTGTTGAGTTATCATTCAGTTTAAGTTCCAGGTTTAGCATTTTTATTAGACATTGTGATGCTAAAATGCTGTAAATTTTCTGAGATTCAGGGTTTAGGACATGAGCTACAGTTAAAGTGCATGTAGGTGTTAACTGGCCATACATTCATTGTAATACCAGCATCAGTAGAGATGTGAGTGACATTGTATGGATGTAGGCTGGTGTGTTAAATAGATCCAGCTATTATTAAAAATCAGTGGTTATCTTTTGAGGAAAATTATGTTCCACACACTTCCACATGATCACTTATCTTAGGCGTGCTGAAGAGTTCATCTTTTATAGTGTTAATGTGGCACCATTACATGCTGATAATGCATGCATTTTCAAAAGAGAGAAGAAAGATTTATTCACAATAAGGTGTGAGTCAAAGGACTTTTGTCTTCATAGTTTAAGTGAGACAGCAGTCTGTCTGAAGTGAGACATCTTTCATTTATAAAAGCTGCCACACAGCGCAGCGCTGACTTCGTTGTAGGGTTCCATTAACCGATTTCATTATCTGTTTTGTGATTGGTTATAAGTTCCCCGAGCTTGAGGTGATGTCCTTAAATTACTGTGAGAAACCTAAAGATATTCAACTGACGATTACATGAAAACTAAAAAAGGAGAACACTGACTATTTTTGTCAATACTGTTATCGATTAATTTTCTACTAATGAATCAACTAATTGACAAATCATTTCGAAACTAGACTTTATTCATTTCTAAACTTACTGGGGTCTATAATAACTTGCAACAATGGCCAAATCATATGCTGAGGCTGTTTTTCCCATCTGGGTCATGTAGTGTGATGTGTGTTTATGTGAGACTGTAAAAATGCTGTTCACACTCGTGGTAAAACAGTTTCCTTCATCCAATTTAAAACATTTTATACAGTTAAGGTGTGCAGCAGGATATATGAATGGGACACATAAGAGACTCATCACAAACTTTAATGGCACCTGCTTGACTAATGCTGTATTTTAAATATCTAATTTAAGTGTCTACTGGTGCACTGCTACAATTCTATATTCTGCGGCCATTCTAGGACTTAATTTAGCTGTGAGAAGAAAATCTTATCTGAACAACTATACAGTCTAAGGTTTTTAATTGCCTTTTTAAACCCTTGCAGTAATTTATTTGCCTGGATGATAAAAATCCAAGAGGATTAAAAAAACCTCTTGATTGCTGGGCAGAGAGAAGTTTTCTTTTTTACCACTTGAGAGAGCTCTTGCTGCTTTTATTTCTTCAGGGCCCTCTGCTCCCCATTCACCAAGTCAGCACAGACAGTTTGATCCTGCAGGACTCCCATTTTCCACAGGGTAATAAGAGTTAAAGAGTGAGGGCTAGGCTATCATGTTCACGGTCACTCGGTAAGCAGCAGATTTTCTGCAGAAACACAGTGTGTCCCCCATGGCCTCTCCTATAGTGCAAAAGTGGAGAGGCAATTGTGTGAGGATTATCAGTCTCCTATTACTGCAAATGTCACTGCATCAGCACCACTCAACCTGATTATGTCAATAGGGAAACACACTGGCCGTGTTTACAGACTCCAAAACCGAGAGCTGAGAGGATGGAGTTGCTTCTGCCGTAGACCAAGAGGGAAATAAAGAGATAATCAAAAAACACTGACCCTCTGTGGTTGTGCTGCTGTAAAGCCTAATGCCAGCATATAGCCATGAACACACCCTTCATATTTTCTCTGAGCAGTTATATAAAGACAATAGATAGATTAAATCTGACTGCAAGAGCAGAATGAACATTTCTTAACATAAAAGCTCCTGATGGACTTTTATAAACACGCCAGAGAGAGTGTATATGTTATCTCTTCGGTACAAATGAGCAGAAAAACACAAATAAATAAAATATTAAAATGAATAAAATTGTGATTTACTGTAAGATAAAAGTGTCTACTGCAGTTGGTTCTCCATCTTTTCCTTTTCTCCTCCTCTTTGCTGCCTCTCCTGTTGTTCCATAACATCTGGTAAAGAAATGGACCTGTATATCATAATAACCCTGACAGGCTTTAGCTTTGCTCCACCACTGTCTGTGAATCTGACATCAAAGCTTGTGCTCCTAATCCCTCTGCCCTATGGAGGTAAACAGGAGCCTGTGTGTCAATACCTGGCCTGTTACGATGACGAAGGCCTATCGCATGCTGTGCGGGGGCATTCTGAGCTGGATTAAAACAAAGTAATCCGGTCTGTGGAGAGAAGGCGAATAACTGCAGAGGTTCCAGAGGTTAAGCAAATAAGCAATATGCTTTAATGGTAAATCTTTAGCAACACCCTCTGTGCTACAGCACGATAATTATATACTACTTCCTGTCTTCCTGGCTAAAGTCACAAGGGGGGACTATCCTAATGGCTTTATGCACAGCTAATAATGGCTAAATACCTGGTTTGAGGCTGCAGCATCAGTCATGTTTTCATCTGTAGATAGCACAAACCACTGAACAGCAATATGAAAGCAATGGATATCTAGGGGAAGTTATCTGTTACTGTTACTGTAATAGGACATGTCTGCTTCCAGTTTTGCCCCAAGACAAAGTATGTACTGTATACTATATGTTTTATGACTTTTTGTGAATTTGTAAACAAGTTTTATGGCACCCCTTGAGAAGGAATGTGGAGATGCTTTGTTTGGCTTATGGCTCAGCAAGGCTGAATGTGGCAAGGCTGTCAGGCGCCACTGATGTCTCCCACGAAAGGGTTGTTGCATGTGGTGGGATCATTCATCGTAAATCTCAGTGCAGTTCACCACTTGCTTGTATTGTTGTTACAGTTTGGCTTTTCAATTCAACCAGATTCGTTCAAGTACTGAATGTGACTGCATTTTAATTCGGAAATAAAACAATGTGATAGAATCCACGTTTATTTATGATAATATGACAGATCCCTGGTGTGATTGGCTAGCACACAGCAATATAACAACCCTACCAGATGACAGTTCACTGATACAGCCTGTCATCCTGCCATGCTGTGGATGAAGTTTTTGTTACCCCTAAAAAAATGGCAGCAGTAGCCTAGATCTCTACCCTCAGTGTGACACTGCAGTTAGTATCCCCTCAAAAATATCTGTCAGCTTGTGAAAAATAGATGAAATGGGTAAGGGGTTCTGGCCATTTACACTATCTGAAATGTATGTACTGTCATGAACTTATTGTGCAGTTTGTAATTGTTCAAAGTGAGGAGATGCATTGATGCAGATGGTTGTTTACTGAGTTTGTTGAAAATTGGTCAAAAAGAAGATACTGATTGTGCTTTTAAATGTTGACGAACACTTGGACACCTGGATTAGGTAGCAAGCTTTTATACCAACATGATTCATAATGTATGATACAATACCAATGGCTTTTTGAACTGTCACTACACTGCACCGCTCAGGTGAAATTTGGCACGCATGCATTTCTCATACAATGCGCAAGATGGATTCTTCAGTCTACCAGACTTTATGTGGTTCTATCCATCTATGTGTCTGTCACACGCAAGACCAATTCAGTTTGTCTTAAAAAAGAAACATACAGTATTTATTCCACACAGTGAAATTGAATGACATTACAAGACATAAGACAACAATAAAAACAAGAGGATTTGTGTCTCTGGAGCAGCTCTGCCCCTGAGAATATGACAACAAAATATTGAATTGGTTTCAGCGGTCACACTAACACACACTCAATCACTTACTCGCTCTTCCAACTAACCAACCACGATTAAAACAATGATTGCATCAACTGAGGCACTGAGGAGAGACAAAACGAATAAAACCGAATTGCAATAGTAGCATTTGGAATATCTGGACATGTAACTGTAAAAATGTTTTCCCAAAGTAATGTGGTGGACCGTAGCTGGAACTGTCATAATGAACCATGGATGATTTATGGTTTACTTGGAAAAAAACAGAAGGATTTAAGTGGAGCAGTCTGCTTTGTTAGAGGTGTTCTGCCACCTCTTACACGCTGATAGAAAACAATACACTGAAACTTTACAACAAAACTAAATCTAGTGAGCTGAGCCAACTTTATAGATTTCCCAAGGCTAATGTACATTTCAGGCCTGCTGGGAATGTTTTGCAGATGTTGAGTGAAATTTGATTGTGGGTTTGGATGGATGGTGTGAGTGCCTTTGTGTGTTGGGTGTGGACAGGGGAGGGGGAGGGTGGTCTCATAACACCGCAGCTGTGCTGCTACTCAATCTGAATGTAAAAGACCGTCCCATTGCCAAAATTCAAAACACATAAGTGGAAGCTGCTGTCACTCCCAAATTACTGTAATTGAGTGACAAACACAAGTCAAATCCCTCAGTTATAAAAAAATATCATCCATCAATTTCCATCCATTTTCAACACCTCATATCTATTGTAGTTGCTGTTGCTAGAGCCTATCTCAGCATACACTGACAGTGTACACCCTTGGTACATGTAAAAGCACAATATTCTCACTCACATTATCACATAAAGTATGCCCAATTTAGAGTTTAGCACACTGACTGGGATAAACAACTGTCTAGTAAGCAGAGTGCTTGAATGTTGCACAGATCTTTACAAAACCAAAACCTTGGGAATGTTAGAGAAACATTCATTTTCAGTTCCAGGCAAACAAGGATAAACCAGCAGCTGTTTGTAAAGAAAGACAACATGAGTCGTGGAGTCCCACCGTGATCTGGTCACAAAGCTTACTGCCAACACTAATGTGCAGTTAAGTCCTGTGGTTGGGCAAAGTTTTCGACTACTTTCCTTTTGATGCAATAATGCAGCACCTGCATGCATAACTGTCTGCATGCATAACTGTCACCTGCATGCATAACTGTCTGCTGCAGCATGAAAAGGGACTGCACTGCTGAGACATGACATTCTGTTCAAACTAATCCTGGCCCTTCCTGATGAAGCCAAAGTGGCTCAAAGGCAACTGAAGAAAACTCTCTAAAACCCAGCCATTGGGGACCAGAGATATGCCACCATTTGTCACAAAAGTCGCTGCCCTGCCTAAATCAGTGAGAATGACCGTACCCACAGTGAATGACTTTAGCTTCTCTTGAGGGACACAGAGGAGTGTGTGTGTTGAGCTCTGTAGCTATGTGCTCTTTGGCAACACTTACTCTATTTAAATTGTTAAAATTGATCCAAGATAATGCACCTGTGTGTGGAACCTGCCGGGGATTATACAGTGCATCATAGTTAGAAGCAGTGTCTCAAACAGGAATCTCATTACAGTTTGTCCATGAGAAAAATAGGAAAGAAATGATAGATGAGCAAATAATGCGCACATTCACTGTCAGTTTGTAAATGTGGCAACAAAGATGCTTTATCTTTATTTTTCTGTTTTACTATAACATTGTCAATATATTTTTATGGTGGTTTATCTGTTTTGTTGTCAGAGTTAAAATACCAGCTGCATCCTGTTTATGAGGCCTTGCATTTTTGCAATTGAATTTGTGAATTCCTGTATAGCTCAGGTGTTCCTTTCCCACCACAGTGACAGTGACATACGCATGCAGCTATTCAGTCAGTATTATTCCTCTGTTCATCTGACAGCTCTGTCTGGGTTTATAAGCATGAGTAAGAGTCCCCCACTGTGCTCCAAGGACTAGCTGACATTTTGGATGGTATTGAGAGTATCTTTGGTAGAGAGAGTCACATTTGCTGGTGCAGAACTCGAGGCACATTGAAACAAACAGTGTCGGTTTAAACAGCCATGACGCAATTGAATATTCGGCCTGCCCATGAGTTTTTGCTTGGATTCAATAATGGTGCAGATGGACATAATTGTCTCTTCTACATGACATGTTGGCATCAACAATCAGACAAATAATCAAATACAAACAATTTAACTCCACTTATTATCTACAATGAATTACATCATACTTGCAACATCAGGGAAAGAAAAGAAATATGAAATGCTGTCCCACTTGCATTTTTTTCCCCCTGGAAAGCACACATCTACCTACCATCACATTTCTCATGCATTTTTAGAGTCAACTGTTCTCATGCCAGGATGCACTTGAGAAAACCTATCTGGTCTTTGTGAAAGCCATCTGCATGTCTTTAAAGTCCTCTATTAGAAAGTTAAATGAGCACATGAATATCCCTGGAGATCGTTTACCTGCATTGGATAGAAAATAAGATTTTTATGGTGGAGTAGACATTACAATGCAGCCACAAAGTAGAATGGATAGCCTTGGTCCAAAGCTTATTTAACACTTGATGTCATGCGGCTACATCATTTGTGCAGGCGGGATAACTCATTTGGAAAATGAAAAGTCCCTTGGAGTGATGTGCGAGATCTAATCGGCCGCAATATTGTACGGTTTGTAGATTACTTCTTGTCAGCCAGTTCACCGGGTGAAAAAATGGTTGGTTAATGTGTCAGAGTGGATTGTCTGAAGGACTAAGAATGGCTGTATAAGACTGTGAAATTTGTTTTGCATAAAGAAACTTTTCATTACAAGGAGATATTGTTCACTCTCCATCTTGTCTATGGAAATGTCAAAAAGCATACAAGAAATACAAAATGTAGGAAAAAGCAGCAACTGTGAAATAGATTATATTCATTGCTGTCCACCACCCAGGCTACTAGATTCCATACAAAACCCCAACAAGCATATTTGTTGATGCAGTTATGCATATTGACCAAAGGATGGAGCCCAAAGACAGAGCTTTCCAGTCCTGGTCATTTCAAGGGATTCAGTCTGTGAGGTTCATGCATGAAGACTGAATAAAACATGATGCTACACTGCCATAAGCAATACAACAACATCAACTCTTCATTGCATCACTGTCTGGCCAAAGTTGGATTTGATTTTTTTTTTTTTTTTAATTTCAGTATTCAACAATTTCAAGGGATTATCACTCAGAACAAGGTCTTAGGTTTTGTTTTAGTAATGAGAGCTCCAAGGCAGTTTCCATTATTATAGGTCAACAAGATATTAATAGAAACAACAAGGAAAAACATTTATGCCAAATTTACTGCTTTCTTTCTTTCCTTGGTGACTCATCACATTTATATCTGGAGGCAGCAGTGTTTTCATCTGGCTCAGATCTTTCTGGAGTTGTCCGCCCACTCACAGTTCCCATGTAAATACATTTGTTTGTTATGAGGTAGTTCCAGCTAAAGGTTGGAGGCACTGACCTCAGTCCAGCTCTAATTAATCAATGTCCCACAACATTAACCTCACAGGAATCAGAGGTTCAGAGATGGCACAGATCTGACCTGCAAAAAGAAGCTACTTAGTTTATGATTTTATTTTAATCAATTAACAGTTGCAGCAGTACTTATCTATACATATTAAACCAGAGACCCAGCAGTATAGTCAGTTTACAGCAAGTCAATTTGTCCTGCTTACTCTGTTTAATTTTATATGACGAACATCATCACAAATGGCCATTTGCTCAATTGGCCTTACCATTTTCCTGACCTCTTGTGGTTGTGTGAATAATAATCTAGTGTTGTTCGACAATGTGAAAGATCTAACCTGACGCCAGATACGTCAGTGCCATGTCAGCACTACTGAAGCGTCAATCCGGTCAATCCATGCCGACTCCGACCTCCATTACGAATGTCACTGTCCTTAGAACCAAGACCTTCAATCAACAGCCTGACAAACTTTCTTATCAGGCTTGGCAAAATCCGAAATTCAACAGACAAAGATGGCTTTCAAGTATGCTCCATGAGTAGAATACAAAGAAAATGATGAAAAAAGAAGAAAAAATGATGTGGTCAACACAATATGTTCATAAAATACATGTGTGGCATGTTCTTCTCTTGTTCATGTTCATGCTACCACATGATTGATGCCTAATATGCTCCAGAACTTTCCCTTAAAAATGCTGTTGGTGTGGATTGGCCTTATGAGAGGAGGCTGTGGTAGACGGTTGGATATCCTGTCTCCTACCAGTACTCAACGGTGGTTTCTTTTAGCCATGACCACAATTTTTCTCTACCCTCAACCTAGTACTTTTGCCTAACCATAACTTTTTGGCCTTCTTTTCCCAACATTCAAGTATTTTTGGTGTCTTTGTTCTGCTGAAGGGGTGCCAAATCAGCAGTGATAAAACCTATGAGCTGCTCTACCAGTGGAGTTTGAGGTTCATTGTCTTTCCCATGAGCACCTGGGCAGCACTTCTGGAGAGACATATTCTGCTTCTGAATTCAAACCATAGTCCTTCCAGTCACAAGTCTACTTTTCAAAGGTCAGAGAATCTGTGGGAGAAATAACCATCTGTTTCACAGTTGTCTTGTGTACTCTGTTTGTGGATGTAGAGAAAGAGAAAATACAACTTGCTGTGTGCAGAGCAGAGAAAAGTACACTGTCAACTGCAAAAAACTGGGCTGAAAATCAGTGAAACCTCAGCTCGTCCACTACTTCACCTGGTGATAAAGAGAAAACCCAGTTTTCCATCTTTGGCAACATGTGCTTATCTTTTGCAGCACAGTCATGGTTTATTTGAATTTCCTTCATGGAAGCACTGTTCATGTATCAAGCAGTCATGTGTTGTGACAAAATGTGTGAACAGATGGTTATTGCTACTGGAGATTCTTGGAAACAAGTCTGACGACAAATGTTAAACAGAATGTAGATAAAGGGATATAATAGAACGGAGTAGCATGATGTTTTAAATTTCAAGCTGATACTTTTTCTTCATTAACCTATTGCCATTTTCTTTAACCTATAATCGAAGCCAATGCTTGTGCAGCAGGCCTCATTCAGATTCGGATTCCACTATTGAAAGTCCATCATCTAACTCACAGTCTAATCTAATCCAACCACCTGCACTCACCAGTTGTGTAACCAGAAATTATTGTAGTTGGGCATAAAGAAAATCAGGTGGGCCTGCCTCCAAGACCCTTATGTATTTTATTTTTGAAAAAATAGGCAACTATTACCTCAACATCACTTGTTAGTTGACAGTCCCTGATACAGATTTTCGCAACCACATGCATTTCACCTGGCAGGTGCATATCCCTTCCTACAGGGTTGCAGGAACAGCAGCATAAAATTTGTGTACAATAATGTATAACGAGCAACACCAAGGGGACAAAGAATGTAAATGTCATTGCCACTGCGCGTCCGCACTGAAATGATTTCACTATAGTTCAGTTTAGTCAGTTCGGTTTCAGGGAGCGCATGAAGAGAGTTCAGTGTGTGTGTCACTGCTGATGCTCTGATGTCAGGTTTTATCTGTCTGACAGTTGAGCAAAATGATATCACTGTACAGTTTGTCATGTAGGGTGACTGGGACCTTTGGGACACCATTCATCTTGGGAAATATGCTACTGGGGCTTAACTTTATGTTGTGTGATCCAGCAGGCCACTGCTACTGTTGGCAAGTAGATTTACGGCTGAATTAGCCTCGACATCCATCTTACCATGTGACGGGGGGACAGCACTGAGTCCTCACATGGTCTAGACAAACATTAAAAATAGTTATTGACCAGTATTAATTTAGGGTTGGACCCTATGTGTGTTTTGAAGCCCTTTGACCGGGTGGGCTCAGGTTCACCAAGGCCCACCAGTGAATGTGCATGTGCCACTCGTAAAACCGCACAGGTAAAAATACATGCACATACAGACACACTCGTTCACTCAGTACAGTGGACATGGACTTTGAAGGTATAAGAAAACAAACTAGTTGGCCAAAGAGCAGCCCTTTATTCATGGCTCATCCCAGCATGTTGACAACGTCGTTGATGAGATGAGATAATCTCTGGTCTCCCGCTCTGCTGAGTGACAGGTTTCATCTGCAGGGGATGTCACCTAATGTGACAGGAGGTGACACCCTGGAACTAATTTATTCTGCTCTTAAGGGAAATTCCATTTCTAGTCTGCCTGTTGAACACGCCAATAGTACATATTGTGCAGTTAGCAAATTATAGAGACGTCTCATCGGCTGACCAGTGTGAGAAGTGTTGCTCTGTGTGTATTGGATCCATCTTGGTGGTGTAGCAATTATTTCAGTGTAACAAAAATCTGAAGGTGATACTTTGAATAAAGTATGAGGTAGTCAGCTCATTCCCTGAGCGACTGCAAGCAGGGGCTGATGGCAAAACAGGTAAGCACGTGAATAAATGGATGTCACTTTAATAAATGTATCAGACTGTGAAATCAAATATAATTGATCCACCATTCATGAAACTTGGCAGGGACATTTATTAAGCCTCTGAGGGTTTGGGGTTTGATTAAATGGGCCGAGCGGCTGGGTCTGGTTGTTTTCATGTCAAAACAACATTTAGTTTTGTAAAGTGCTTTAATAGTGTGTCAGGTAACATTTATTTGCCAGTTGTGTCTTGTCAGTTTGTCGACAGGTGTTGTCTTCTCCACTCAGGGTGTAAAGCAGTGTTGGCATTCTTCACAGTCTGAGGTATGATCCTGTGGTGTTGAAAAATTGCTTCAGTTAATTATGAGAAAAATACATAAATGAGAATTAATTGCTTATTAAATATATGTCGCATAAGCACTCACACATTGTACACATACACATTTTGGATTACAAATGGATGGAACCTCTTTTTGGTTGTTCTGACACCATAGCCTGCAGCTATTTTTTGTCGCTACTTCTTTTTTTTTGCAGCTATTCCTCTGTGACTTGTTCCTGCCACATGGGTGGCATTTTAGATAAGCGACTCAACAGCCTTCAGTCAACTCAGCCAATCAGAAGTAACATATTAACACAACAAACAAGCCAAGATGGCAGTGCAGCAGCAAGTTATGTGTGTGCAGGTTTATTTTGTTGGAAGCCTTATTTATTTGAGATGATGTTAAACTCCAGACTGCATCAATTGTATTTTCTGTGCTTAAACTTTAAAAAATTAGGGCCGATATGGGCATTGACTTGGCTTTTAGTGTCATTAGATTTGCATTAGAGCCTTAGATTGCATTGGGTCTCTCTCTCTCTCTCTCTCTCTCACACACACACACACACACACACTACCTACATTTCAATTTTGATAATCAGATTTGTTTTCACTATAGACAATGCTGTTTCCGCCAGAGGCCAGTGTTGGAACCTTTCATCAACGTCTTGACACAATCACAAGTCAGATGTCTAATTTACATTTGGCCGCATGCCACCAAGCTAATTAAAGATTTAAATCCGTTTGGACGGTGAACGCAAATCAATAGTTCTTCTCTTCACTCCACTTTAGTGGAGTCATCAGTTGGAAAGTTTAGCCACACAAGTTGGTTTAGGAGCCTGTTCTGGGCCTGGAACCCACAGTAACATAGACCCGCTCCATTTGAAAAGAGCTTCACATTTCGCTCTGACTTCCCTCTTATACATTCACTCTGCATGATGCAATAGAAATGATCATAGGGGTAATTTATTTCCACTCTCTTTCACTTTAATCGCTGGCGAATGTGTTTATAATGACAACATCTCTGTAATTATGGCAACACTGGCTGTGATATGAAGAACGTCAGATGCAGACTCTTTCGAATTAAAGTAATGGATTTACGTGGCAGTGGTCTTTCGTTAATTCATTCATCATTTATTCATTCACTCTGCACCTTTCTGTTCCAACTCCTGTTTAACTTTATGACATTTTAATTGTTGACATCAAGCAAAAGTGATACAGTTAAGGAAAGCTGTAAATGTCTACCGGCATAGTTGAATCACATAATAATTTTGAAGTTGTAACATTTTAGGACCTTAGGATTATTTTTAATAAAGCACCTTTAGAGAAATACAGGGGCTGAAAAATTCACTGATTGGAAAAATGTTGAAACATTGGTGGGGAAGTAGATGATTTTTATTTTATGAGACTTTATAATGCAGTGCCTCAGTTTAAAGCCAGTAAGTCCTCCAGGTTGTACTGCAGATCTTTGTTACTTGGTCATGGATTGGATGTCAAGTATGTGTCATGTGTGTGAAAGCTAATGGTGTGTGAAAGCTAATGGATTTCATATTGTGTCCCTCTCACCTGGGAATCGTCGCACTTCAGCTCTGCTCTCAGACACAGCTTTGGTTTCAGCTGTTTGCCCTTTTAGACTCTCAGCGCAGACTGGTCCTTTTATTTGATCTCTGCACTGCATTTTGAACTATGACAATGTGAGTGGGATCAGTGTGACCTCAACACATGCAGTTATTGCATTGCTTTAGATTATATTGTAGTTGTGTCTTAGGTCTTTGCACCAAAATAACATGGTGGTATAATAAATTTGTGCTTCAGCACCCGTAGCAGAAAATTGTAGCCCGAAAAGCCTGAATACAGCTGGAAATAGGTAAGGTAGGAAAAAAAAATCCAACAAATGTCAACAAAACTTGTAAAAGCAAAGTGACTGTGTTACATTTTAGATGTCAAGATGCCCTGCTGCTTGGTCCTCAGAAAGAATAGATATTTTAGTCTTGTCACTAAGGTTAATCTGGTTTCCTGCCTTGGCTTTTGTCCCAGTGGAAGATTTCCAAATATAAATAAAAGGGTAATCGATGCTGATTCATTCATTGATGATTGAAAGCTTGCAGACAAATACATTTTTAACTTTGGAGCAGGACAAAATGCAAACTCCATTACTCCATTACTTTTCACCTTGTAAGAGCATACTTCCGGTAGTCCCTTTTAAAATTCTTTACAAAAATAGAATAACAAACATAGAAAAGACAGTCTGGCTTTGTGCTCATTGTCTTTATGACCTCACAATTACAGTTTTGCGGGTGCAGTGTCTAATGTGACTCTGCAAATTTCAGTCTTTTGTTGTATCAAATAAATACTCCCTTATTCCCAGAAACTGCCCTTGGTATTCTTGCAGTCACTTAAAAAAAAAAAAATCTGCCATTTTAGTCTCAAAAGTGCAGCTCTGGTTTTAAAGCCTGATGGCGCCCTAAGTTTGAGTCAGACAGCAGTTCTCTGGTTTCCTGCTTTGCAAATTTCAGCTGAACTCTGATCTGTTTCAGGCAAAGTGAATAACTGCACGATTCAAAAATCAGCCTAGACTTCTTTTTAAAATAGGCTTTCTGCTTGAGTCAAGATGATGGCACAGGGGTACAGCGAAAGCAAGCAGATCTTTGACTGTTGAACCAATGTAGATAGAAATAGCAAAATATGTTAGCTGATTGTCAAGACTTTAATGTCTGCTTTATTTTAACAGTTGGAATCTGAAGAGATTTAGAGCTCAGAGCAAGACAGTTATGAAATGTGTCGCTGTTTTACTGCATATTGAGTTTACTACAGTGGTTTTATGCCATTTGGACTTTACCCTTTAAAAAGTTTTGGAGAACACCAAATAATGTCGAGAGTAATTATGGAGTTCATGCCAACTGCAGAATCAGACATTCATATCACGTACTGGTCTCACAGCCTGTAGTTCACCCCAGATAACTATCTTCAAGACTTTGAAGAAAATAGCTTATTAAAATGTCTCTAACTTGTATATAAGGCTTCCTGTATTTTTGTGTCAAAGATGCATAAAAATACATTGTTAAATGATGGCAATTATCCTTGTGAGAATTAAAAAAAAAAAAAAAAAAAACTCTCACTGCGGTGCGAAACAGTGAGAGTGTACTGTTTCTGTAAGCCAGCACTCCACAACAAACAAATGTCCATTGACACTGTTTGCCTTTTTCTACCTCATTAATGTAACTGGATCATTCAGAAGTGCATTCATCTCATTTTTACAACATTTGCATCTCTGAAAAGGACACCCTGGCCGGAGGGGTGATATAGTAGAATCCTGCAGAAGATAAGTTGGGCGTTACCTGAGACCCCTTTAACACAATCAAACATGGCTGTTTGTGCTGGTCCAGGAAGAAAATGCACTTCAGAAGGGCTTTTATGGTTTCAAATTTACCACTCAAGTTCAAACTGTGTCCAAGCTTCCAGTGGCATTTACAACAATATGTTCAATTTCAAAACATTCCCAGATATATCTTTCACTTCTTTTCTTTTCTTTTCTTTTTATCCTTAACCAGCATCAATATTGATTTAGTTTCACACACAGAAGGGGGCTGAGGCACTTTGAGTAACTTTGAGTACCTTGTAGTTCTGTATAAAACGATCAAATTCCTACCAAAGCAACACAAAACATGGCTTTTATTTAATCACTTGGCTCTTCATGGCACACAAATGTAGCATTTTATTAGGGCTCACATGTGACATTCTCATCTGTGGCTTCCTGCAGGGTTATATAACTCAAACATCCCTGCAGCCAGTGAGACAGAAAATGTCGTCTTCAGTTCACTGAGGCATACCAGCCCTTGACAACCATTACTGTGGCCCCGTGCTTCCTCTACATTGTGAGCATGAAAACATTTCAATGACTCCCACATGCTCAATCTTTCATGACAGGGATGTGTGTGAAATCTTAAGCCAGCCTCCCTACCTATAGTGTAGTGTGAGGTGCACAGCTAGCAGCAGTATCAGGATACTAAGCTGAGTGGCAGAGGGAGAGGTATTTCATTTTTCCTCGCTGTCACAGCTTTCTTCACTTACATCCTGCCAGATTGTTTAAAAGGAATAACCCTTATTAGGAAGTGCAAGAAACAAGTGCAGGATGAGATCTTGCAATAGAAAAATCAAGGGTTGAGGGTTTGTTTCTATCCACAGTAATAAACAGAGAAGATCCTTTTACTGATAATTGAATTTTTGGGGGTTGTAATGGTCAGATACAAGTAAAAATTCAGTGTAAAGAACAGTATCACACTCTAAGCACTAATCATCTTACTGTGCAGAATCAATTGTCATGCTGTCTGCAGCCACATGGATGGTGCCAACACTAAATATGCAAGAAAGAGCGGAGGCTAATGATGCTTGCCAATGGGGGCTTCAGTTGATATTATAACAGATTGCACTTCAGTCAGGGTGTAGCCAGTGGGAGAAAGGAACAGCTTCTTTATTCATGTAGAAAATTATGAGCACAAAGAGGAGAGGTAAACGTCATGGATGGGAGAGAGTTGTTTACACTCTAAGGGAAATTTTACACTTCAAAGGATTGACTGTGTCTCAGTTTTGACAGTGAAAGATAAAGGTTATTTGAAATACATTTTCCTCCCTTTATAGTTTCAAATTCAAGAAGCCATTATTGGTCCTGTAGTATCTCAGTCGCATATATATTTTTCAGAAAGCTTATCAGAGTGCTCTTGTGATGAATTTGCAAATTTGAACAACAGTGTGTTCTCATCTGTGAACGTTAACTTTCCCTTTCAACCCTCACATCGTCACAGCCCTACATACCATGTGGCACATCAAACAGACAGTGTGGATGTGATTCTTGTTGAAAAGAATGACAAACGTAGAGGAAAGATTAAGTTCTGGGACACTTTGTTTCTGGCACGAAACATGGTGCAGTGGCTGACAAGAAGAAATGAAAAGGCTCTAGATTTAGCATCAGATGATACATACACATCCTAAATTTACATTTAAAAAAAAAAAGCAAAGTGTTTGAATACATGCAGCACTTGCTGCACATTTCTTCTGATGCAAGAGACCGTCACCTATAACTTCGGCCAGACATGTCTCCCCTTAGCCCACAAAACATTATACAAATCAAAAAAAGTTTAGGAGACTCTGCTGTCACCTGTCACAAAGATGAATTTGCCTCAAACAGACGATGTCTACCAGCTACAGTGCTTGAGTCACTCAGCTCAAAGACAGAATGTACTCTTCGAATGATTATGACCCAAGTCTGAAAGTGGGTATGCTTTGTATGCAAACCACTTTCAGAAATTCAGTGCGGTAGCAAGCTGTTACCTGGATGATTTGTCAAACAAGTTGTCGTTTCCCTTCTTTTGATGTGCAGTGTTTTGTCGTCTTCCTGTGAGAGCCCTTTTCAGATCTCGCTTTCAAAAATTTTCCGTCTGAGCTAATAAGATGAAAAGTGGTTGGAGGCATAGCTAGCATAAACATCCTCTTTGCTGAGATTAAAGCAGTGTTTCAGTGATGAAAGTGCATACTTAGGTGTTTTGCTAATTTTCATCTATTTCATTCTCAGCACTGTCAGCTCCCATTGTCAGGATTGTGATGGTGTGGCAAATTTGAATGTCTGGATGTGATCAAGAAAGTGTGGGGAAAAATACAGTTGCTAGATCTGCAGAAATACTCAAATACTTTAATCTAAAAGTTAAATAATGGTAACGCTGCATGACTTAGTGTATTGTGCTAATTGAGTTTTATGACAGAGTGCATAGGGTTGCGTGGCGCTGACTTGTGCTTTCATGTACCAGAGGTGCTAATCTGGTGTTGGTCTCCATTTCTCTGATTAAAAAGCTTCATGAGAAAGCAATTGCAAAAGCTTCCCTACAGGGATCTGCCAGGTTCTGACCTCTTTCTGTGTTTGACTACTCACAGTGATTTCCACAGTGTTCTGCTTAAATGTACATGTCTAACTTAATCTCTTCCCCTTCGGTGTTTTTTTGCTGTTTTGTTTTAAATCATCTTGTGCTTGTGTATTTGACATAAGTAAATGGAGCAAGAGGGTAATGAGCATGTTCAGCTCAGTGTTTCCTGAGTGTCTGCAAGATCTAATTTTTTAGCTGGCACTCTTTTATTTGTCCTCAAGCAATTTCAGTGTGAGGCAATAAAACATCCAGGTACACCTGAGAAAAGTAAGAAGAAGCAGAGAAATTGCCTTGTGCTCAGTGGGGCATAGACTGGGAAGAAACAGAGGCACATCGCCGCTGCCTCTTTGTACTAGTAATGTGTGTTTACCTATACTTCCTCTCATCTTTGGGGGTCAATCCTCTCAACAACTAGAAAGCATAGCTCTGCCACCACATTCTCCAACATGCAGTTATATTCTAAGGCATCATCTCACTCACTTATGCTATATGTTAAATTGATTTCTTGACCTTGCAAACATACCTTAAGATTCAGTTTGAACATATAAAAATCTCATGCTGTCATGTTGATATGGTGCTGTCGGATCCGTGATCACATTTGATGTCAACAGATAAGTTACTGTTTCTTACTGGAGATTAAATTAAATGGAAAAACCTGTAACTTTCCCACAGGGACTGATAGTCTGCCTGTGATAGTCAGTTTACAATGCAGAGACTTCAAATTAGCAATCTGACTTTGGCATGGTGACAGTAAAGAATCATCTGTCAGCCATCGATCATCCCTTTGAACAACACAAAAATTTCCATTAATCCTTTCATACATTTGAGACAGTACACTTACAGATAAATGATCTAACAGATGAAGGTAGCCTTAAGTCACTTTTCTGAGCAAAGTAAACAGTATTGCTGTAAATCAGTTTGTTCTCAGAAAACCTTTGTCATTAATGCCTCATGTATTCCGTTATCATCACATCTAATCAGTGAAGAGCGCATCAAATTAGACTGTAATTAGGTCGCTTTTTGTGTGGCTCTTAAAATGTCAGTGATATCAGAAAACATGGTGAAGGCTGTTAAATGTGATTGAAAAAAGAGGGAACATACTGACGTGTGCATCCCACCGAGAGGTTCAGAGCACTCGCTGATGCCTGTTGTTGTAATCAGCTCACAGAAAGAGCTGGAGTGGAGCTGTCCACACTCCAAAGAGGGAAGACAAGAGGAAACTAAGAAACATACATGCAGTACGTCTTTCAAAGCGACTTCAGTATGGAGTGATGATGAGAAGAACCCAGCTGGAGCCTGGAGTGGCAGGCTGAGTAAAAGCCCTGCAAGAGAGGAAAACTGGTCTGAGCTCCACCAAGGCCACACAAACCTCTACATGAGCTGTTTTTAAATACTAGACCATTTTTTAAAATCGGCACCTTGATCTGCATCAAATACAAACAGTGATAGCCATGCAGATTGTCTTGTGGCTGCCATGATTTCTTTATTCACACCATCTAAATCCTGTAAGCAAATATGAGAGTTTTGTGGAAAGATAAACTGTGTATAATTTCAAGTTACCTGAGTTCAACTCAGATCAATGGCCATTTGCATGTATCATGTTGATGTAATGATAAACTGCTTGAGAAGCAAGCACAGGCAATGGAAAAGTATCAGCTTCATGCACTTTGTACATGAACTACCGTATTTATTATAGGATCAGTGTCATGTGGCCGATACCTGATCGGCTTAAGGTCAGTATCCAAGCTGATAGATCCAGTCAACCCAATAAAGAATGCTCACCTTAGCAGAATTAGTAAATTAATAATACCTTCTCTTAAGAGGAACCTGCTGTGATTTTTACCTGAGGGGACAAACAGAGGGAAGAGACACTGTTCATTAAAGCCACTGTGCTGTTTTTATGAGAGATGAGGATTACATTTATTTCACTTTTGGGATTCTTTCACATCAGCATGGAGTAAATAGATTTTTAGGACAAAGGTATTCATTTTAACATCCCAGACCATTTGTAACCATGAAGGCAAGAGCTCCCCTTCATCATTTTGAAAATTATATAAGCTTCCAGGAGAATATGATGAGGAGCTACTCATACTCAGTTCACAACTCTGTAAAGCTTGAATTGTGCCAGGTGATACTTTGATTCCTTGATCATTTTCAGGGCTTCTCTACTGAGCAGCAGTTGACCCGGGAGCGTTTCAAAGGTAACTACAGAGAAAACCATTTCTCTCTTTGCATTCTCCGTCCATCCTGTCAACGCCTTTTACTGTGAGCTCACTGAAGACAAAGCCTGTTTAAATTGACCGACAGATGTTTTGTTTTTAAATTTCTTAATTATTGTATTTGAACATTTGCAGCCCACTGAAACTGCCAAATCTGTTCTTCAGTGATGAGGAAAGACCTTTATATTGTTTCAGCAAGCTTCTTTTTGATAACACACTCTGAAATAATGTAACTCTCTTGTTAACATGTCTATAAATAGAATCCAAGTGTGATGAGAACAACCTGTGAGTGATGGACAGTTGTTTAATATAGCAAGCTGCTGTTATAAAAAGACACCACCTGCCAATTTGCAGCTCCAGTCATCTCACACAGTAGTGTTGTCTTTGTATTATGTAGTGGAACAAGTCTGAATATTTGAACTGACACTGTGAATCAGTGAAGCTACTCATATAATCAGGAAATTTAATATGCAGTTTTGCTTAAATGTTAGCATTCAGCTGAGTTTACAGAATTTCATCTAAATGTATTATGTGGTTATTGAGCGGAGGAATAATTTGTATCTGCCTTTTCATCCTATTGCCTTTGTTGAGGTTTTGCACTTCAGCACAAATGATTCAGAATCTCATCTATGTGAAGCTTTTGAAGTTAATGTATTTGATGTACATTTCAGGGAGAATTAATTATTAAAATAAAAAAGTGAAAAGAAAGAAATTCTACATATGGAGAGCCCTGCTAATGAAAAACAACTACACCGACTTTGAGACATTTTAGACCTGTTTTTGAATCTCAACTTTCATTCTCATGCAGCACAGTAAGCATATGTCTCCTCATAGAGTTTTGCAAGGATGAATGTTCCTTTTCATAACATCCACTGTGCATTGCTTATCCACAGGAAGCCACTTGTGGTCTGAATAGCATTGACCTGTGATACCAGAACCTGTCATCATGAAATTTCTTTATGAATCTTTCACTGGAATGAAAAGATGTTTCAATGTCACACCATGCTGTTTGGCATTGAGGACAGAATGAAAGTGTCAATACCATCTGGAAGAATAGTTATTACAAAACTTTGAAAATGCTATGTATCATAAGGTCTCCTCACCACAGGGAAAAACTGCTTTCCTCTGACAAACTCTGCATCTACTGTAACATCCATTTTCACCCCATAAAGACAGATATTATTAGAGCTCTTACTACTATTATTGGCCACATTGTCCTTTGTGTAAAGCTCCAAGGGTATTTTACTCTGTAGTGCTTCTGGACATCAGTTCTTTGTCTTCTTAGAGTTTCTACTTTTTTCAGTCATACAGTATCTCTGTAAGATTTACATTCTCAAGATGCAAAGAGTATTTATAATACTTCAACCAGGCATTATACAATAGTTTAACAAGAATGTTCATACCAGTAAGCCTCAAAGGCTTTCTCATAGAGATACCTTCTTTCTATGCAAATACTCCATTATGGTTTAAAACATCTTTACTTCAAGGACCTTCACATACACGCTATTGAATATTGAGTTGCATGACATTTATTGTGTTTTAAACTTAAGTGAAATTATTAAACCTTGCCGTATCTTTGCTAGAACTCCTGAAAGCTCCTCAAGGACTCACTCAAGTTGAACTCATAAATCTAGGAAACAGTCTTTTTATCACAATTGCACTTACTTGAAATTGTCCACATATGTAATTCACCGTAACTGTTAGCAATGGCAGGAGTGTGAGTCTGCAGTACTCTGCATGTCACTGAGAAAACACAGCCCACAAAGTCCCAGTAACCACTGAACTACCCTGTTTAAATGTGTAGAAACCTGACTGATCCAGCACTTTCATTGTTTTAGCCAGAGCTCAGTTGAGTCTGTTTTCTGCTGAGCACACCTTCTGCTTGCCTCCTTTTTTCTTTTAATCCCCCCATTTGTAAAACAGTAAATATTATTCGGCCATGGATGTTTCTACCCTTTTACGAATTTCTGCTTATTTACTTTATTACCTCTGAACACCGTGCGCCTTCATCTCAGCTTTGGTTAAGACAGCCGCGCACAGTGGACTGAGATTGCATTGTAAGTGCCTGTGGCACATTAATTGGAAAACAGCATAATCAAATCTACAGTACATTAATGTGACATGATTTATGCGGCTCTGCATTTTGCACTGCAGGAAATCATGGATATAATGTTTTGTATCAGAAATGTGAAACGTGAAAATCTGCTTATTCATTCCAGCAATTTTTCCAAATGCAAAGCTACTGTAGACAGAGCAAAAGTACTGGAGGACATGGATGCTGTTTATCCTTTGTTGGTGCAAAACTTTTTGTCTTACACCTTTTTTTTAAGTTATTTGTTGTGCACTTGAGAAGCACCAGAGGTCATATGTGGGGAGGATACAATTTGGCAATACCACTCTGTTTTTTTAATGATTAAAAACACAGGCACCTAAGTGGCGGGATGAATTGTGTTTGCTTAGTTGTGCAGGAACTGTAAATTGAATATCTGTTTAAATTATTCAGAAACCAATTACACAATTTAATTCATTACCTTGATGTTTTTATAACTCAGCGGTTCATAATTTGATATCTTAGACATTATTAGTGTGCAGGTGTGAAACCAGAGAGTGTTGTAGACATAACATGGGGCTTTTAGGTAAAGAAAGGCACATAAATGTACTTATGTGAAGGTCAGGCTTGGTGTGTAGGCCTTGATTTACATGTGTACACATAAACTTTGTATGTCTTCACACATCCTGAGCTGGCAGCACATAAAATCTGACTGAGGCAGCACTGTGCAGCACATAAAGCTGCACACAGTAGATATATTTTATATTTACACCTGACATAGAAGCCTAAATCATAAAATAGAGCTGCAGCGGAGAAGAGTGTGCTGCCTCGCTTAATTCAGACCCTTCAGATTTTACCCTTTTGAATTTTTGGTGTGTGGTGTGAACTCTTTTCCACAGAGTGGAAAAAACCAATCAAAACTAAGATGTGAAATCCAAAACTGTTGCCTGGAGCGATTACCCCACACTCAGTAATGCCAGCTCTTCTGCCTCTTGTATCCCTTTGGTATCTTTTGGTATTACGTGCCCACAGACCAGCCAGGTTGGTAAACATGAGTATGCACTGTGCAGTTTATTGACAGGATTTTTGGATATTCAAGTTCAGTTTATTCAAAAATGTGTTTCCTGTTACCAGTTAGAGCCTGATAAGTTGCCCCAGTGCAGCTTTTTGTCAAAGTCTAAATTGGCCCCTTAAGGAAAGAATGAAAAGGACTGTACGTAAATGAGCTTTTAAACAAATGCGCACATCTGAAAATATGAAATGGCATTTTCAAATCCGTATGCCTCATTTTGAGTGGAGAACGCACTCTGCAAAGACCATTTGGCCTGTGAGCACAGGTGGCAGAGCCTCCATTATGCATTCATTTGTGTTTTTATTCCTGTTTCCGGTTTGCATAAAAAACACGGAGACGTGATAAAGCAAAACAAAGAGAATGACAAAAAGCCACTTATGGTGTTATTAGGTTTTTATATGGAGTAATAAGTAGATACTCACATCAGCACCTTTACCTAAATAGTTAAACCCACTGGATATTCAGACGTGTTTAAAGGGATAATTGTAGTTTTCAACTTGTCAGCGGTACATTCAGTTCAGCATTAAGTAAAACAACACCACATTTTACCCATGACTGACTCTCTTGAGGTTGTAAAAAGGACCAACAATAGCTTAAATCATAGAGCAAACTTCCCCCTGCGAGTAATTGCAGCACTTTATCCGATCAGCTGGATGCAGAATATATTTTCTGTTGGTTCTGCCTCATCACACTCATCTTGCTCATTGTTGCAGAGGCAGAGTCGAGACAGAACCAGATTAGAGTGTCCTCTGATGAATGCTGCAGAGATACCACTTCACAGGTACTGCTTTACACAGAATTACAAATATGGCAAGGCAGCTTGTGACAGGGCAACAGTGTGGCTAGCGGTGTGCACCCAAGTGAGACAAAATACAGCGAGATAGTAAATCACTGGCTATGGCTCCTGGGCTGAGCGCACCGGTGGCAGTCACACTGTTGAGCTGCATCGGGGATGAGGCACTGTATTGGCAGTGAGCTGAGGATGTGTTTGAAGTGATGAATAGTGGAACACAAACACACAACATATCTGGGCACATCCTGTCTCGCTCGTATACAGCCAGGGTTTGCCTTTCTGGATAAAACAGATTCATCTTCTCAGCCCAGAAGTAAAGCCTTTCTGTTTTCTTCCTGTGTTTCTGCTCAAATGCGAACACTGTCTGCACCTTTTCAGATTCGAACATTTTGTGTGCTGTAAATTCTGTACAGAAATGCAGCCCTTTAGACACGACACTTGGAAAGATTCTTGAGTGATGCTTTTTACCCATTTTGCACTTTGGAATACCTCCCCGTTCTTGGCTTAAACCATTTTTTGTAATCCACCATTTGCATAACCGTAAAGCAATCAAGATGCAAACCAAGAGTCTGCCGAGTCTTACTCTGCCAAAGATTCTTCACACTGTTTCACTGTACCAATACAGAGGAATCATCTGCAGAACGCACTTTTGTGATTGGATAATGTCAAATTAAATTGAATTAGAATGTTCAGTCACCACCGTCCCAGAGCCTATGACATGGTGACTGTGTCCCACCAAAGCAGTATCAGAGCAAAATGTTGTTATAGAATAGCGTAGCAGTGGCTTGCATGCCTGAGGTGAGTTAAGGCATCAACCTTATGTTGCACCAGCCTTCAAGAGAGCTCGATCAAATTTTTCCTTGCAGTAGCATTTTGCTGCTGACTGGACAGCCCTGCTGTTGTCCTGCATTGCAGTGGGTCTCTCAAAAGGGTAACACAGCCAAAGGGGGGGGGGGGGGGTTAGACCAACAACTGTAACAGCCAAAAGGAAGATCCACCCGACACAGACCATAACTAAACACTGAAACTTTCCTGAAGCAGTAGTTTCTGACACCAAACCTAAAAAAAGGTTTTTAGTCTGAGTCTTTTAGTTTCTCAGCTGCAGTATAGCAGCAGATGAAAAAAAAAAAAAAAGGCAGCCATCTAATGTGAATACGTAAGTCAGAGTTTGTGCTCCTTGCTCTGACTGTGTGGCTCTTTGAAGAAATAAGAGGGAATGTGAAAAAAGTATATTTTGCAGACCTTGTCACAAGGGATTAAAGAGTATTGGAACATGATACACAAATATGACAAACTTGTGATAACAGTGACAGAATGGAATTGGAAACGTTGTACCGAGTTTAGAAAATTCCTTTTATTATCGCACCCAAACCCACTCTGCTGTCAATGTGATATTTTCAGTTCTTGGTTGTTCTGGGGAATATTAGAAAAAGTCCTAATTCCTTTGTAGAGAAATATTGTTGTACTTTCTGTGTCCTGTTATCCAAGTGGTACAACTGTCTTCACCTCATCACAGGGGAATGTGTACATTGATGTTTCACTGACATGTAAGTTTACTTCAGTAAAGCTACATCAATAGTGGCTGAGATGCAGTCACTGAAAACAAACCAATAATAATCTTCATGTGTTTTCTATGGTCATGTCACTAAATTGCAGTGAGAGTTGCCATTTTCAAAATATTTGTCACCACATTTGTGGTTTATCAGGTTCCATGTTATCTTGACCACAATGCACAGTGCATTTTAATGATGGCAAAAGATTAACATTAACATAAGGAAAGAAAAAAAAGTGAACTCAGTTATATACTGGACAGACAAGGTTCCATAAAATCAGTCCAGGTTGATTACCATAATTTTTTAAAAACTTTGTTGAACAACATCTGGTCTGAATTCTGCTCACTTTTAATGGGATGATGAATTGTGTACTGGGTTATTTTAACAGCCATATGGCTGTCTCTCAGGAGTTAATTAATTTCATTTATATCTTTGGAAAGGTGGGCTTACTCTAAATTACGTGAACTGACATCATACACAGAGCTTTTAGATCACCCTGCTGTTCTCTCTTCACCACCATGCTTCCTGTGCTACATGTCTGCAAACACATTCACATACAATTTTAAGGTTACATTCACACAATCACTATTCAAGCTTTGCTTATGGTTTGATATAATATCCCTTAGGTGTGAAGGAGAGCACAGTGTTTTTATCCTTTTTGACTCAAATGTGGGGTTCAATGATTGAGGCAAGTCTCAAAAAATCTGGGAAAATCAGGCATCAACTCTCAGCAATCAGTGGCTATAACTAATAAATGCAGTTTCCCTCTGAACTGTTCCATAATTAAAAAAAGTTGAACACTTCCCCACAAGGGGCATGTGTGAAAAATGTACACTAACTCACAACTCCACAGTCTGCTCTCTTGGCTGCCTCATCAAACAATGTCATTATCCCAGATCAGCATGTGCGACATGGGTAGATAAGGACTGGTAAATTATACAGCAGTTATATACTGCAAGAGGCCGACGGTAAATTCTCCCCAGCACCTACATTAAATCAGCTCCTCTCAACAGAAAGGTGTCTCCTTTGGTTTGAACTCATGTATAAGTCTTTGCAGCATGGTGCCTCATCTCCCTTTTAAAACACTGCTCACTTGTCCTCTGTGGAAGTTTCTGATGTCCTGCAGCCCTTATTACTAAACAGTGGAGAGCATGGATAGACTCTTTTTGGAGATCCAAATTCTAATTATGGAAATGAACGTGATTTTATTTTAAGATTGAATGCTGATAGTGAACTCTCCATTTTTTGGTGAAACTTAATTCTGCTCAGCTGGAAGGTCAGCCTCTTTTTTTCACTAAATGTTCGGCCTTGAGGTATTGCAGGCAGAGTATAATCACTATTTTGAATTAATATGCTGATCAAATCCTGGGTTCCAGGCACAGACATGACTTTTCATCCATGCCATTGTGCCCCCACATTTCCCATCAAATACTCAACACCAAATATGCATGGGCATCATTATAGTACTTTTTGGTATAGTGGAACAATACAGAAATGGAAGCAATATCTCTCATCACATCTCAGAACAGCACTCTGTCCCTTAAAGGATCTAATATTGCCAGTTTGCAATCATCTTACTGCCCTCTTGTGGCTGCAGTGTTGTCTTTGGAAGCTAGACTGACAACCAGCTGTCCCATCTATCATTGCTGTCATTTTCGTGGGCGCGGCTGTGTCCCTTTGATAAAGACTGGGGCTTGTCAACCAGAGGGAGGAGCAAAATTTTCTGGACGTTTGCACATGGTGAATAATCCTTAGATCTTTGACGCGTGACTAGCTATAGCTAGCTACAGACAAGTGTGTTTGTCAAGCTGCCTTTGACTGAACTTCCCACATTCTGAGATCAGTTATAATTATGCATGCATTATTATACACATGCAGATGTGTGTGTACCGTATTTGCTCATTTAGAAAATTACTTTAACAGTCTTTTCCTCTTCCGAAGTGTTAAGAGGCAGCAGTAGCAAGTAAAAAAACAAATTCAACTGTAGAGATTTATCATCGGCATAACTTGTCTTACTAGTCACTTTGGACAACGTGTGATGACAAGGAGTTGTGGTGTATTGTGGAGTGGCTTTTAATACCTCCATTTGCAAGGAAATCTCTGCAGTAAGTTTGAGAAATCTGAGACAGCATTGTGAGGCGGCTCTATTTGCCTATTAGTAAAAGTCACCACATGCCACTGGCTGCAGACATCATCTACAAACTGGTTGGGCTTGGGTGTTATGCATTCTAAATGCATTTTGCAGAGGAAAATTACCTCTCTCTGAAGAATGCTGAACACCTTAACACAGTCCCTCATTCATCTTCTCCCACAAAAACATGAGAATTACATAGAATGCCCTTTTATTTCAAACTAAATGTATTAGCTGAAGGCAATAGCCCTCTGCAGTGTGGAGTACCACCAGCTGTGCTAATGCAGCTGTAGTTTATGAGATCACAGCCAAAGTGCAATGATAATGAGTTTGCTATCCAATCTTCTATAGTTTTTTTTTTTTTTTTTGTCTCACTTCATTCTTCTCAAAGAGCATTGAAAAAAAATACTGGCAAGTATTGAAATGCTGACAAGCAAGTAACCCATGTATTGCTATGCTTTGCATGAAAAACTATATCTTTGTGGACGCCCTGTGGTGATGCTGATGCAGTCAGAGCAAGCACATCATACCTCGCAGCATCACTGTCACATCCATAATCACAGTAAAGAATGTCCTCTCCGCTATCACCCCTTATAAAAATTGTGTTAAGAAAAGTTTGCCAACCATGCCAAAAAGGGTTTACATATGATTTCCAATTCAGTACAAAGAGCAGTATTTTTCTAGCATATTTGAAAAAACCTATTTTACTGCTGGGAGGAAAATATGACAAAATTCTTATCAATAAATGGACATGATTAAAAATTTGTTTAGCAAAATAAATAAAGCCTTCACAGAGACTTTAAAAGGTAATGCCAGGGGTCATTTTCACAATTCAGATTTTCAGCCAAAACATCAGGTTTAAGTCAAATAATGTTGAACACACTTACAAACAGTAAACCTTGCAGTGTTCTAAGATTTGTACTTCACAAACTCACAGTACACACAAATCTCTGAACACTGATAACTGTCATCCTGAAGGTCAGAATTTTCAATAGGCTGTCTTCAGAATTTGAGATGGCCAAGGTATGAAGAGATGGAGATAGAATAAGAAAAAAAATGATTATAGTGGAATCTGGCATTTTCTGGATGAATGCACTTTGGCAGTCAGAGACTGATTGTGAGTGACACTCTATGACCAGTCCCAGCCTGTCTGAGCATCTGTGCTGTCGGTGACAGAGTGGGGAGGTGGGGGGTACGGTTGTGTTATCATGTGGCTGTTATTCTCTAGCTGAATAACTTACAGCTAATAACTTACAGAAGATTCTATTCAACAACAGCATTCAGAGAGAGACTAAAGTAATGATGGCATTTTTTCCTTTTCCAGCACAGGTCTCTCAGGCGATTTAACACACCCCTGACAGCCATATTTGAGTTTCTTAGCTCTCAGCCTCCAAGGTTTTAAAAGCTGATTGCGTTTCTAAACAAAACAACAACTTTGTTGTCTCACCTTAATTCATTAGATATGGGAAACTGTAATAATTTGCCGCTAATAAATTTAATTAATTTTGTGTTAGGATGATGTCAGCTATGTTGCTTGCAAACCATAGGTCTGCATTTATCACAGTTTCACTCTCAACACATCGGCTTTTCACACCAGATAATTAGGGCTACCAACACACCAGGACTGGGCAGGGAATTTGGCCCAGTCCAATATTTCCGTAATTTTCTGACTTATTTACCTCATTGTTCTGTGTCTATGTGAAAATGAAAAAGAGAAGCACTAAGGACTCAAAGGAGACCTCGGAGGTAATAGGAAAAACATTCAGCACAAGCTTAAATTATTCATAGTCACGCTGAAATATCAGCACTATGCCAAATACAGTAATGTAACTAACACAATGAGCATTATAATTGTAATGTTAGCATACAGGTAGCATGAATGACTTGCTGCATGCTGAAATATAATGTGCTAAATAACATCAGTGGCTGTTCTACACTGAATTACTCCCTGGGCAAGACCCCCTCCAACACCACCCCCCAACAAAAAAAGAAAAGACATTTAACACAAACGTCTCTGAGTCACATTTGTTTAATAAACATATGCTTAAAACCATTTCAACGAAGTTAAGTGTTTGAGTTCGTATTAATCAAAATTTTGACGTCAATATTTTCACTTTTGCTGCAAATGAACATCGGCTCCAAATATCGGTTGTCGGCCTCCTTGACTACTAATAACCGGTATCGGTATCGGCCCTGAAAAAAACATATCGGTCTATCTCTAGTTTGAAAATCAGTGCATGCTGGGAGATGGGGACGCCTCCCACACTCTCAGGGTGCCTGCATGCTGGGAGACAGTCGATGACTCTTTTCCAGGTATCTATTTCTGATCTGGCTGTTTGGACAGTTTTCCAGTGGACCTCTGTGATGTTGTCAGTTGTGGCTGCCAGGAGATTTATGATGCAATCGCACAGCCTCCATAAAAATGTGAACTCAGTAAACAGTGAAGACATCATTGAGCTTAAATTTCAGCAACCTTTTGTTCCAATGAGAAAAAAGTGACTGCGAAATGTCTGAATATATCACCCTTTCTGCTCATCAAAGAAATATCGATGGCCCCTGCTGCTTAATTGTGGACTGGGTAGATAACGTATGTGAAGCCTTGATCTGATTGGAAAGCACATGAGCTGCAATTGTAGCCTGCTGCATGAAACAAAGGCTTTCTGTGGCTGAGAGAAGCAGTTAGGTTGCTTTTGTTCTCTCTGCAAAGCTCCTGTTGGCTTGGCCTAAGTCAGGATGACATGTTCACCTCCCATCCTCAGTACCTATTTCTGGATGACTGTAACTTACTCTGACATTGCTAGGGGCAGCACTTCCTCTGTATTACTCTCAATATAAAATCTCACTAATGTATTTTGGCTTTTATTTATCATAGGCAAAACACATGTTTCTGAAGAAGTATTAAAATATGTTTTGGACCAACATAACTGATATTGTAATGTACATAAGCATTTGATCTGCATTTTAAACACTTTAAAGAGGAAATTGTTTAGAAATTAATTTTGTTCATACCAGTTGGATTGAATTAAAGGACACGAGCACAGCAACAAATCTAGCACTTCATAATATGTAACAAAATCACCTTCAGGGTATTCTTTGAGCTAAGATTAAATATCTGATTGAAATAATATATTTCACAGAAGAGTAAATGTTGTTTCATTAGCACAAAAACACAATAAAATAAATGAGATTCTATCTCTAACCAAGTGCAAAGAATCCAGATCATGTCACAGTATGAAATGCACTGGAGGAAGTTGTTTGCACGGACACAGGGATGTTTTGGCTTTGTGTAGGGAGGCTTCAAATGCTGTAGGATCTCTATCCAACATGGATATGTGCAAGTGCTTAAACACTGTTATTACTACAGGTCCGTTGTTTTCATTGGATTACAAGATTTTCCTCTCCCGGGTCAGTGGTGCATTTAATTTTTCCAGTCCAACAAAAAGCACTTCTGAATTTCAAGAAGGAATTCCAAGAAAAGATTTGAAATGTGCCCTGACTTGTCTCAGTGTTGGTGTCATTTCCGGTCAAAATTAATCTGTAAATCAATAAACATTATCTTCAAAGACCTCCCAAAAGACACGCTGAAGTGTTTATGTGATTGATCGAGTTGCACATACTTCAGTCATTGTGCCATTTAGTGAATAATCTTGTGTGTCTTTGCTACTCCCACAAGTCTAAGAAGGCCTTGGGGCAATATGCGGTCGGGCAAGGAAAGGTTAGAAATAAGGACGTAGACTTGAAAATTCATGTTAACCAGCCTTTTCTCACCACACATAATAGGCTACATTTTGCTATCTAGTCGATCAGGATAATCACCTTTGGTTTCTCATGGCGCAATCAGTTTGACTCTGTATCAAAATTTAAATCGCAGAACGCAGCACAAAGAAGTCTTTCGGTGGTCTGATAGAGAAGGAGGATCCTAGCGACATGACCATTCTGAATAAATATGCCTGAAGATTAAAACTTGCTTTTGCTATTTAAAGGGAAACAGGTTGGAATTTCAATGATCAAAGGTGCTCTTATGAATGGCAGTGCGGCTTGCTTTGGATTGGAGTTGAATCTTTAATTTTTTTATTTTATTTTTTTTTTAGCAGCTGAGGGAAATTGGAGAGATGCAGATAACATGCATCAAAGGGAGTCACTTGTACTCAAGGCTGTGATGTTGCAGTGTTGACTGCTGCACTGCCAACAGCATCCAGGGTGATTTTATTTTTAATGTTCTCCATCTCATCAATGTGAGAAACACACACAAAATATTACCAATCAATGCAGTTCAAACATAAACTCTGAGTCAATAGTAATTCTTCCTTTAACTGTGAGCACAGCAAACATTATTTCAAGGTTGTGAATCTCACAGCTTGTCTAATATTGACTCAACTGTGGGAATGTAGGGATAACAAGCAAACTGTCAAATTAAGTGTCGTTGTTCTGTGATTGAGACCAAAAGTAAACAAAACTCATCCTATTGTTTTTACCGAGCTGTGTGTCTGTGTGCAGCATTGCTGCATTTCAGAGCTCAAACCTGTAGCGACTGGCGAGATGCAGCCGGATCCTGAGCACAGCTGAGAGCTCTGTTCTATTTATAATGCACAGGGCACTCGCCTGTCCTCATGAATAAACCTTACTGGGATGAATGCTTCCCACTGGGACTACAATATGGAAGTGAACGGGAGGGTAATGTCCTCACTTCCATCACACAGGGACAGAATACATCAACAACCTCAGCAAGTAGGAATTTAACAGATTCAATCACAAATGGAAGATACTGTCAGGTTTTATATTATATAAGGTTGACATATTTTCTCAAACATTTTAAGGGTGTATTTCTTAAGAATTTGGTTAGTTAGTTATGAACAGCACACAGTTGTTTTGTACACAAATCATACAGTTCCAGTACATCACTTCATTCTGAAGCAAAAGTAAAAATAGTAAGGTAACCAAAAATACTTTTATTACACAAGACCCAATGAACTGGTTTAATGCTTCTAACAATATTGTTTGTAAATATGGATTGTTATTGAAAATACATGTTGCATCATGGATTACATGTGTGGTGCCATTTAAATCAGTGATTCCCAACCAGGGGCACTTGTGCTAAGATGTTCACATGAAGAACTAATTAACTCAACTAAATCAATGGATGAACTGCTGACATGGTTATAAACAACAGATAAACTGCCCAAATAGTTAGCAAATAATTACCTGAAAGATATGGTACGTGGCTTTAATGCATAAATAAATAATAATAATGATTAAAATAAAAATGAATAAACTTGACAAAAGCAACCTAAATATTTACAATTCAGTTTATTTTAAAAAAAGTAATAATATCCTCTTCTACGTAACCAATCAACAGTATTAAATTACATCTAGTTTCTCATCAGTTCATAAGATTAAATGTTTAGAACATGATGTTTGTGCAGATAAAGGGCTTGAGTTCGTCTGACTGGGCTGTGGGGACACATGAGACAAAAAAGGTTGGGAAGCACCGTTTTAAATGATTAACGATTTAAAGTTATGCACTTTGTGTTGAAGCATTTTGTGTTTGAGGTTCTGGCTCTTTGTGGTAAGACTTCTACACAAAGAAACTCTGCAGAGAATTGAGTGAAAACAACGGCAAAACAGTTGTGTATTGTTTGTGATGATTAATAAGCTTAGTGACCTCTGGATAGCATTGTAGCAGAAAAGTGATGACTCAAGTGTACAAGCAGCGTGATTCAGGAGGATACTGTGACTCTTAGCTTCCTGTTTTTCCTCTGTTTGTTCTTGATATGTGTGTGTCTTCGTGACATCATGTAAATTGCTCACCCTCAAAATGCAGCCAGTATCCTGCTTAAATTAGCACACATGACTTCCTAGTGTGAAAATACTCTACTCAGTAAATCACTGTAAATCTAAGAGAGTGTCTCTTTAATGTGTTTTAAAACAACAGAAAAGTCCAACGTCACCGATGGATGGTAAGGCAATGCTGCTTGTTGTTCGGTCCAAGAAAATGCCAGTCAAATTTCACAGACGCATCACCTTCTCTTCATATTTAATAGCACAACAGCAGCCCCAATTTACGTTTTAATTCCCATCTCCAACAAAGAACAAAACAGGCGGCTGAATTTGTAAACAACTGTCTCAGTTTTTTCCAACTCAGTGCTTTGATGTGACCCTAAGGTGATGCCAATGGGATTGACAACACGCCCCTGCAGAGCTTTTGGATTTGGAATAAATCATTGAGACAGGCCCTACCCTCTCGGTGCTGTGCTCCTGGACACTAATATATCTCCCATATAGCTCACTGCCCCAGTCACTCTGTTCAGATGAGAAAAACGACAAGGTGCCTTGGGGGAAATGAATTGCATGCATGCAATTTACTAATACATGAGAGAAATAACACCTCATAAATGTCAGTAGGTAAGGGGGAAATGGTGTAGATTTGACAGCAGTTAATTTATTCCCAACAACGCACTGCTTATAATACAGAATGAAGGTGTGTGACATCCCAAGCTTAAACTAAAGTATATCATGTCAAAACAGTAACAAATGAAAGACACAACAAAGAAAAATGTCTGATCTCATGCTTAAAAAAAGACCATGAACTGTAAATGCAGATGGCAAAGTGAACGATAGGCGAAACTCCCAAAAGAAAGCTAATCAGCAGTTATAATTACATATCATTTCAAATGTACCTCTGCTGGTCTTGAAACAGCTGTATAATTTAACGGTGTCAAATTCAAACAGCATGGCTTAAAACTCAGCTTTGGAGCCGTTTTTCCGTCAAAGGCGTTGTCGTTTTAGTTGTCATGCATAAGAAAATGAACCCTTAATTTTTTGTATGTTATGTTTGATTAGGTTTTGCCAGAAACGGTCCCAGCAGGGGACTGTAGATTGCATTACACCCAGATTAATGCAAAATCGGTTGGCAGATTATCCTATGGCTGCATCACATCTTATTTCACGGGTAAATAAAGGATCAAGAACACATTAGAGACTACTCTAGTATTTAATCAAGTTACAGCTGAACATTATTTGCACACATGACATAATGAAATGTTTCATTTCAAGTGGTTGTTAACTATTTATGCCACAAATCACATGACCTCTCAAAATATCTCTGCCCTTTTCATATTTTATGCCTCCTGCCTAATTTAAAGGAAAGAATTAGAGCATAAAATTACTTAGCTCTCGATGGGGGAGAAGCAGTGGACACACTCAACGTTAAGCGCTATCCTTTCCCTCACTCCATGATGATGCCAACAAAAGAGATATTTCCTTTATTGCAGGATATAAAAATGTTCAGTTGAAAGCCTCACTTACATCATGAAAGTTTGCTTTCATGTGTTAAACTATTCAGCAGCGACAGATGCAAACACATTGAGATTCAAACCCAAACATGCAGAGTGGGGGGTGAGGGATTACATGTTGCAGAATTACAATAACCTGATTAATTCAGATGTAATCTGTTGCCCAAATGAAGTAACTCATGCTCACTTTGGTGCAGCATCATTCATGATTTATAATGCAGAAATGGAATTTTTAATAATTTGACTTTCAACACAAATAACACTGTTCAAACTACACTTTTTAATGAGCTGTCCATCACATCTCACATTTCACAGGCCACTGTTTGACCCGAAAGGGACAGAAATCAAATTATATGGCTACTTTGAGTTGTCCAGGGAATTATGTTTATCAATTTAGAGAAGCTGCACCACCTAAAATCAGATTAACTGCATTTGTGAATCATTTTAATTTGGATTTTTTTCAGTCTTACACACACAAGTGGCAACCATCTGTTCTTATTTTACACTGAAACACTGTGTATGCAAACAGCATGATCAGTCAATGTCTCATAGTTGAAACTGAGAACAAAGACCTCCACACCTACTGGTTATTATGCAGTATCTAAAAACAGTGAGTGTACACCAAGGAAGAGGTGCTTTCTGGATCATGAGAGGCATTAGTTAAGGCCGCCCTGACAGTGCTAAGTCTATTAAAGCTAAAGTCTATGACACACAGTCAAAGCATGGTTCTGAACTACTCCTGTGAAGAAGCTTCGCTGTGCTGCATCATCTTCTTTGCAACAAATATAAACAGTGATCACAATGACAGAAACATGTTGATGTTTTCTTTCTCGGCGAGGAGTTAAAAATAAAAAAAAGGGTTAAAAATTTAATCTAAAGGTTACAGTAAGAAATATCCTCTGGCTGTGCCAGTACCAAAACAACCAAAGCAATACAGTTTCTAAATAAAGGATCAAAGTCTGTCAATCATCAGTTCATGGCATATGTGATATCACTGTGTTTTGTAACCCTTACTTAACCAGACAAGCCTAATAAGGACAATTGCAGTCGAATTGTTGAAGGGAGATATATTTACACAATCAGACGCACCAAGAAGCTTACACATATGTAACTACACACGCATATATATGCTGTGATCTACGCAGTAAAATGACTATATGTTCTCAGTGACAAATGATACATTTGCTGCCTGATAGGCCGTAGCCCTGTAATCTTAATCTCGCTCTTTTGAGCTTTTTTCATGTCAGGACAGTAGACACGATTGCAACTGGCACACTGCACAGAGCACACACACAAGGAAAGATGCCTTTATTATGAATGTAAAAAGAAAAACACTTCTCCTTTTTTTCTCAAAGAAAAACAAAGGCTCAGTATTTCTGAGGATGATGGTGAAGCTCCAACTTAATATATATATATATATATATATATATATATATATATATATATATATATATATACAGATAGATAGATAGATAGATAGATAGATAGATAGATAGATAGATACACTAAGTGGTGCATATCTTTTTCTTTGTCTTGCTAAGTATTTAATGTAAAAGGTACTGCATGTGCACACATGATTCATGCTCACATGCAAGTCAGTGTATACATTGTACCATTTATCTGTAAAGAATAAAGCAGAGGCATTGACCTCAACAAGAGGAATCACTTCTCAGCCTCCAGAGGTTCTGTAGTCCAATCTCACAGCAGCATAATAGGATGTAAAACATGCATGAGTAGCTCATAGTATCATGGGGAGTGTTAGCTTAAGCTAGTCTTTACATCTCTTATATAATGGTAAATTGGAATGCAACACTGGGATCTAGTGGGATCCAGTGTTTTTACTGTCTCGTGGCGATTCCACTTCAGATATTTCCCCTCCCCTGTAATTCTGCACTGTCTGTAATTCTTTTATTGTTCATTTTTCTGTTTTTGTATAAATAAAATGAATGACCTGTGTGTTTTAAATGGACTTAAATGCACTCCCTCGCTCACACCAGATGCACGCAGTGCTCATTGCTCAGTCAGTCATTTCAAATGTAGGAAAACCATTACACATGCATCATTGATTTTAAGCTGCATTTGCAATGTGTGGAGCCTTAGGTGTTGACTGTGTTTGAAAAAGAGCTGTTTTTACTGGCAAACAAAACTCCAGCTAAAGCAGACACTAAGCACTATTAAGCACTTTGTTTTCTAGCTTTTTCTTTGAGAGTTTCATTATAATATCTTTCACGAGTTAATAAAAGCAGGAGCAGATGAAAAATAACATTTCACACCAAAGAGGCTTTGATTTTCTCAAACTTGTGTGCTACAGATTTGGTTCAGTTCCAGAGCTGGAACATTACTGGCACAGCGATTATAATTATATATATATATATATAATTTAAAAAAACTTTACAAAAATGAAGCAAACATTAGCAATTTCCCACATCTAACACGGTGTATTTCTTTTATGCTCCACAGTACTGTGTTTGGATGCACTGCTGGCTCAACACTGTGATCACAGCATCGGGATGTGGGATGTAACACATTCATTTAGAAGTCAAATGTGGCACAGCCCACAGCTGCACTTCACAACCTGTCTGACACGAATCCTCCAAAATCAAAGCCACAGCCAACACTTTGGTGCTATAGGATGAATTAATTTTCTCAGACCCAGCTACTTTATTTGAAGAAAAATAGGGAAAAAAAAATCTCAGGCTGTGGTTTAAAAAAAGAGGACTTTCACTACCAAGAGGCGAGACACACAATTAGAAACCTGTATTTTTCTATCTGTTACCTGTGTTTCTGTCAGATTTACACAGCATTGCGTCAGGGGTTTTCAGAAGTCTAATATGTTCTAACTGTGTCCTAGATTATAACATTACATTGATCATGTCCTAATACCTGAAAATTTGTCTAAAAACAATTATCTTACTCTTTACATCCACAGTTTGATCAGCATGAAACAAGGAGGAGGCTTAAATCGTGGCTGTTGAAATGTTATTATGCTGCTGATTGACCCTCTGTTCTGACTCCCATTCTTGCATCAGTAAGAGTCTCATTTCCTGACTGCGTCCACATGAGATTTATTTGCATTTTGTTTACAGCAGACAGGGATGATGTGACTCCAGTGACCATGACAGTGCCTCTCAGCAGAGTGGCATGGCAGTAAGCTGGGAGACTATCCTTAAAATAGGTTCAAGCTCCTGTGACAGCAAGCATGCAAGCTACTGAAGCGCCCTTGAGCAAGGCACTGCATCAGCTCCAGGCATTCTGTTCTGTAGCCGGAACAACACTCTGGCCTCTGTGAAGAGACAGTCTCTCGTTCAGGAATCTGCTGCCTCTCACACATACATAAAATTCAAACTGTGACAGCTTTCCTCTTTGATTACATGAGTAAAATACAAAATATAGGGAGATGTCTATAACTGAGCTCAATTCATGGAAAAGAATCTTTCTCAGATAAGAGAAGGTTTCAGCAAAAATGTGGAATTTGCACTCGACTGTTGCAATGATTAGTCTAAGCGCTAATCAATGTCAGGCGTAATTACTGAATGTCACAATGCCTGTTGCTTTGTGGTTTGATAAACTGTTTTCCTATCTCTCCCCACATCCATCACATTTTATTTTGTCTGTTGCTTGGGAGGACATAAAAAACTGGGCTGTTCCCTACCAGAGGGAGAGGACGGTCTCCAGGGAGAGTTTGCGACAGACGTGATTATCATCCATCTGTTCAATTAACTGTCAGCTTTCTCAGAAATGAATGAAAAGGGTGCAAAAATAAAGTACATCGATAAAGTCGGGAGACAAATTGAAACAGTGGCCTCATGCATTTGAAAGCGTGAAATATGAAAATGGACACATAAAATGCAAACTGGAGAAAAAAGGATTTAGCTAATTTCCGACAAGAGCCTCACAAAATATGCATAATATCGATATCTTGCCTCTCTGACAAGTGATAAGGATAATGAGCTTTTCTTCTTCCTCTGCTGGATTCAAGGAAATCACATTCTACATGTTACAGATGTAAGTCTCATTATCTGACCTGAGTTTCTTCACTTCAATTCCCACAGTCTTTGCTCACTAAGCGCATCAAGCTGATTAAAGAACTTTTCTAGGAGACTAAGCCTGTTTTATGTGTGGGTCCTGCATTATCACACCACAAGCACAGCCCTGTGCTCTGGCGGCCAAACAGATAGTGTGGCCTATGCATCCCAAAGCTGGCTTTAGCTGAGACACCAGCTCATCGCCTCTTCAGGTTCCCTCTCCTTCAAACAGCATCACACACAGAAAAAGTGCACACACTGTACCCATCAAAGCATCCATGCAGTCAGCTGTACGGCACTTTTGTAAATCTATCCCAAACAGTCACACAGCATCTTTCAGAATATTTGTTTGCACATATTTTCATTAAATTTATTCATCAAACAAAATGGCAAAACAATCACTGCTCCAGGCATCCCCAGCGTAAGGACTGGCTGCTTGTATTGTTGCACACTGATATCATTATAAATGAAGTATTTTTGGTTTTTGGATTGTTGATCATATAAGCCATGGATTTTTAAGCTTCACCTGAAGCACTGGGAACCAGTGAATGGCCATTTTCCCCTACTCTATTATTCTAATGGACATTTCATGATCCATAGATTAAATGAGAAAGAAAATAATACTTTGGCTTGTATTTGGATTTATTTATGAAGTATATTTTTTACAAACAAATAAACAAATTCTGTAGATTTCTTAAGTTATGAACATTAAATAAGAATCTGTGTTATAACAGAGACAACACAGTTCCAAGAACAGTGAAATGATGTTTGAGATTGTGTTTGATTGAGTCAGTGTCTCAGCTTTTCCCTACTTCCATGGGGACAGTGAAAATATTGTCAGGTTGGGTTATCATCAAAAAGAGCCTCAGACCAGCAGGCTGCCTCGTGGGACTGGCCAATTGGCTGCATTTCCATGACAACGTGAAATATAAAATATATATTACAAATTGTTCAGTTAAGGGGGCTTGCTTTTTGGTCATTGGCATGCAGCATCGTTCAGTTACATGACCATCGTTTGGTAGACAGGCTGAAGAGAGTCATTTTCAGACACATTGATTTCAAGCCTATTAAGTTCAGCCAGTTTCAAAGCCTGAGAGAGTTTTGCACTTAAATGACAACATTTTTGAAAGATCTTTCTTTTTTTTTTCACATCAAATCTATTTCAATACATATCATTATATTTTAAAAAGAAGATACAATGCTGCTATTTTTTTTAATTTCCCTCGAGGGGACATGTTCACTTTCCATTAGGAGACACAGTTCTGTATGTTTACAGCAACAGCACAGGACCAGGCATTTAGTGCACAATTCTTTTTAGCAAGTTGGAAACACAGCACGATGCCTTGCAAAATATTCAGTCAATGATTGCTGCAGTGGTGGCAGGATGCCTTTTTTGATCATACAGGTCCAAAAACTTTGTTTTGACTCACAAGTAGCGCATATGTGGAAAGGGTCTCTGATATGGCTTTGTTGGTTATGGTCACTCATCCTTGCATCTGTGTACATTGAAATCTCCACATACATACTCTGTTTATCAGGATAGCCAACACGCCTATTATCTCTTGGCAGGTTGGAAGGAGCCCTGGTAGCAAACCACCAGTTGAGGGCAGATCAGTGAGAGTTGGACTTCAGCTGGAGCTGTCTGGGCTACAGAGGGGGAGGAGGGCTCTGAAATACTATAAGTACACTGCTGCTTTTTAAAGAACTATTCTTCAAGGAGGTTAAAGGGAAATTCCATTTATAGGAAACCTGCTGTATATCTTATAAATGTGGCTATTGTAACTGTATGAGTCATGCTAGCTTTGAACTTGTAGAGCATTTGTCCAGAGGAAGAAGCTTCAAGCGGTATATTTGGATCAGCTGTCAGATATTGTCAGACTCAGGGTTGAACAGCAGCAGTGCCATGATGATCACCAACTTATACCCTCCTCCTTGGAGGTTAGAAGCCTGGGGGGACATGTGGGGAGCAGCAGGGGAGCATGCCTCACTACACCTCTCTTGGCATGTGAAACACATGCCAGGAAAGAGACACAGTGCTGGATCAGTCAGGAAAAAAACCTCACCACCCTGTTGGTCCCGCTGCAAACCTGTAGAGGCCTTTAGTGGGCTCCGCCTGTCATCAAAGAACTTGGGTCACAATATGTAACTATCATGTCTTGCAGTAAAGATAAATATTTAGAGTGAATTTCGCAGTGATAACTGTTTTGTCAACTGGCCCTCAGCTCCCATCATGTCCCCCTTGAACTAAGCTATTTGACTATCACAGATACAGGATGTTGTAAGTCAAAATCCATTCCTTTCTGCTGTATTGTTTGGTAGATTTTGGTTGGATCAGCAAAAAAATCACATGCTGAGGAACACAGACTGTAATCAATTTCACCATCCTGAAGTCAGTCTTATCAGCTCCAGCAGATCCTCTTTTTTTGTTATGTATTTCAGCTATCTCTGTATTCTCAAATGTTGCTGCCTCGGCTAAAAAGAAAAAAAAAAAACACTTTTTCACAACAACTTCATAAGACAGGTTGTTACCATGAGGTGAACGCTGATAACCCCCTGGCATCCTGAGAGGGCATTATTAAAACTCATGCAGGCAAAAAAGCATCAGAGGTAGACTGGTGAACTGTTGGGGCTTCAAACAGGAACATGAGACCAACATGACGGGATCACATTTTTCTGATTGAGCGTGTGGATTTGTTAATCTGTGGCTGTTTCTGTTGGATGAGTTATATTTCTGCAGCATGCTTGATCTCTTTGAATCAGATTGCACCTTATCAGAAGAAACAGACTCCGCAGAGCTATCTTAAGATACTGCAGCTGGCTGAGCTCTCGATCCATGTGTTGTTCGATAGGCACATTAGCCACATCATTATTGCAGGCCCAGTGACACTACTGCTACTTTGAGGTAACCCCCTGTTGTCAGGTTTGCTACATGTCTAATTGAAAACCAGACGTTTCTCTCACATAAGCATTAAAGAGGATTGATCTTGAGCTGATTCCATGCCCCCACTGTGATAATATGGAAATAAACAAGATGCACAGGAGCGCTCTAGATACAAACAGCTTTTCCTGAACAAAAAAATGTTAACCCAAAATGTGTTATATCTTTCAGTTTCCCTGAATTTTTACCACATATGAGAAATGATAATCTTATAAGTTCCATGACTTATTTTTCTGATGTTTCAGCCATAATAAAATATATAATGGAACTGGCTGTTGCCCACAGCTAGAATTTATTCACAGACAGAGTAATTTTGTCTTGTGTGCACCTCCAGAATGGTCCCTGTGATGAGCCCTGTGCCACTGCCCACCCATTTGCTGATAGCCCACTGGTCACTCACCAAGTCTCTCATTTTCTCTCTGCAGGCCTTTGAAGCCCAAGACTGAAATTAAAGATCTCCAGATATAATCCTTTCCTTCCAGCACTTGGGTCTTCTTTTTCCATTTTGCTCAGCAGTTTAAGTCCTCAGACTTTGCTGCTCACAGTAATATATATTTTTGTACATTACTATTGTATTTTATTGTATGTCACACATGGAGATGCATAATCTGTCAATCGCTGATGATATTCTGACACACCGCTTTTTTTCTTTTTGGAACATTTTAGCTTGAAATCCTCAGTTACACATTTCAATAGCTAGATAGTCTAACATTACTTTAGGTTAATGACACTAGTGTGATTAAAGGCTTGTGATTTAAATTTTGTTCTATATAATGATGAATTAGAAACATGCTCCAATGTTTGTGGGGTGTGCTGGCGTAATGTACAGTATCTTGAGAGAAAATACTGAATATGCTAAAATATTTCGTCTAGTATAATTTTTACAGGTATATACTGAGTTTAAAAGTTAAACTGACAAAGTAAGTTTTTGCTATGACTAAAAACTTTTCCCTGTGCAGTTTGTGACCGCCAACTACAGATAATAATCCCTCTCAAATGACAAAATAAAATATAACTCCTGCCTGCAGTGCATTTCCTGAAAGCTTAACATAAGAGCTATTGATTGAATTTAGATGCACATCTGATGGCTTTTATAATTGTTAATGTTGATGGCAGTGCAGAATATTACATTGAAATTTGCAAGAACACAAGCAGTGAAATTACTTTCTGTCTGCTGCCATGCTGTTAAAAGCATTAAAGTGTATTTATGGAGTGCAGACATTGTCTGTCTTCCTTATTATGTGTATGAATCAGCAGAGAGTCTCCTATAAAACACTAAATCATGTCTTTCCCTTATATTCTACACAGACTGAAGAAATACACCATCCCTTTTTTCCTCTGATTATCTTATTATTGTAAGAAGGAGGTGCATGTTGCATGTCCTTTGTATGTGGACATTAATGTTACCTCAGAAAGACTGTCCATAATATACACTGACATGCAACACACACTGGACCATATACAAACAGAATAATATGATTTTAAAACAGCCTCAGAGTATGTAAATACAGTAAAACAAACAAAATGGTAGAATATGTGGTAGTTCAGAATCCCATACATTTCTAAAAGGCATGCACAAAACTGATAAGTACAAGATATGATGCTAAACTAGTGTATTTAATATTACCCATACATAATACACGCAATTGCACTTTCAAACCCGCTCAGCCTTTGTCCATGACAGCATGGGCAAAGATGTATACATGTATAAATGCAATATAGGGAAAAAAAATTAGTCAAAAATAAAGAGTGACAACTTTGATGTACAGTAATAAAAGTACTCTCAGAGAAATGTGGATGGACCAAAAGGCCATAAGTAGCATAAAAGCGCAGAGAAAGAATTAAAAGACTAAAAAAAGGGCCATCGGAAAATAATCAAGGCTAACTCTGCCAGCTTTCAGCTTGATCAGTTGGAGGAGCAACAAAGCTACTCTCCTGCAATACCTGATTTTATTATTGTATTACTTACTTTTATATTCAATGGTATTTCAGTCCAGTAATATCAATTGTACTTTTACTGGGTATACTGCTGATGAAATTTAAGGCTGAATTTCATACATTTTGGCACATGCTTTTTGTGTAATCAGCTACAATAGCTAACTGGAAATGCCCTTGGTCCTAGACCAATAAGTTGAATAGCATCAGAAAGACAGCAGCTTGACGACAATAAATGTGTGTTACCGTGAGGACACTTACCTGACCACACCCACCATCATGGCTGAATGTGGTAGAAAGCGTGGCTTGTTGCATTTGTGATCAAGCTGGTACACTAATATAATGTCAGGTTGCGTTCAGAAACAATATTTCTTAACCTGTTGAGATGTAACTGTAATCCACCTCCATCATAAAAACACACTTTGAACAGATGTGACATTTTGACGACATTTTGGTTTAAATGTTTATATTAATACTCTGCTGCTATTTCAAACTACCAGCTTATTCAAGTATTGTCTATCATCAATGCAAAACCAAGAGTGGCCTTTTGTGTCACTGCTTCCTGATAAATATAAGCTAATAAGCTTCTGGTAAATAAATCATGAAATATAAATAGAAGTTAATAGGCACCAACAGAAAGCATGTGTCTTTCTGCAAACACTTTTAATGATGTATTCCTTTGAAATAAAGAAATGAAATCACCCGCCTGAGGCAATAGTCTGGAATAGCCTGAGCACGATGCAGTCAGCATTTCAAAATGTCCAATCTAGGTTTTTGTACATTTACTTTGCATTAATTTACATAGTCCAAAGAAAACACTTCCTATAAATCCATTTCTTTTTCTGTCATCATCCAATTTTTGTTTGTTGTTGGCTTATCAAGTCTATCTGCATGTATATGTGTGTGATTACTTGCAGTCAAAAGCACAGAGATGGCAATCTGCCAAATACAACAGCAAACAAACTATTATTGAAATAACTGATATTTGTTGTTTATAAACAGCACATTGAGGATTCAGTGTCCTGGAAACATGCACTCAACAAGGGGTTGGGTTTAATGATCATATTGTAGGTGACACACCAGATGACAGACAGTATAATTACACAAACAAAGTAATTTGGTTAACTTAATGCTGAGTCATCAAGCATCCCAACTGGAAGATTGAGACTCTGATGGTAACATAGTGGCAGAGCAGCTGTGTCACCTTCGGGTGTCCTCCTCAGAGTCTGACAGAAGGAAATTTCTTCCCTATTATTACTTCAGTAAAATTGCTGATGTAGTCTCTGTGTTGACAACAACGTGGAAGTTTTTTCCACATTACTTTTCGACCTTGTAGACATTTGAATCAATTTTTTGCTAGATCCTGAGTCTAGAGGTGTGGTTTGTGAAATAGCTGATTTGAAATAGTCCTTTAATATTCCTGTGTTGTCCATTAAATTGTCCTCAGATATTCCTGTGGTGTCCTGAAGCATAGGTTTCCAGGATGGTAAATCCTTGTTGTATAGGACCAAGAAGGATGCCAGTTACATTAGGCATTTTATCAGACAGGACAGGCCTGGAAAATGTTCTGTAAATTTGTGAAGCGCATGTGCTAAACCGTGGCTTTGAATGCTGGCACAAAATTCAATTTGTTCTCCATTCAGGAATCAATTCAGCAAAAGTGGATAGTCCTCGAAATTCAAAGACTTGAAAAGCTTTTGGCATAAAAAGGTTGTCATACCAAACCAGGAGATATTAGAATGAATGCTCAACCATTGGTAAATGAGGCGGTCTTTATTTACAATTTGAACTGATTGGAATGAAAGCAAATCAAGCCCGACTGGCACACATGGACATCAACGACAGTAACCTGCCTTCCACAGCTTTAGAGGGAACAGTCATGCTAAACCCTGTCTATTTTTAGCACTGATGAGTGAAATAAATGTGGCTTATTGCCACCAGAAAGGTACTGTGATTATGAAACCATGAGTGATTTAGGGATGGCTGATAGCACCCTCAGAATGATGATTTATTTTTCATGTGGGGGGAGGTCTGGCCACTTCTGTACGAGAGCAGAAACATCCACATTTTAACAAGGCAGCCAGTCAAAGTGGGAGACAGACTGTCTAGGCTATAGGAGGTTGAGGTGGCTTGAAAATGAGACCGTTGATAGATAAAACCATGTAACTTAGCAAGTGCTGCCATGCATGTGATCCATCTCATTATCCACAGAGCAGAGATTTTATCCTGCTGCCACTGCAAAAGTGCCTCCGTGCTGAGATGTAGCTGTTGGATCCACAGTTTGCAGAGATAATGCAATCACAACACTTCTGTTTCAAATAAGGGCCAGAAAACATCAAGGGTCAACTGATTAGTATTAGTTTTGAATATGAGAAAATATAAACAATAGGGAACGCTGTGGGTGAATGTTTTCCTTGAGAAATCGACAGGTCAGATTCTGGTGGCAAAGAACATCAGTTGTCAGTTAAATTCACATTTTTAGGTTAGTAATAGTTGAGTTTTAGACACTAAAGAGGAAATTGTAAATTCACAAATTAGCAAATCACATGTTAATTCCCACTTTATTTTTTCGGTGGGGTAGTATGTCAGGATATATTGTTGCTGAACCAGTGATCAGCTTTCTGCCACAGCAGCTTTCTTTGTTCGTAGCACAGAAGCTAAGGCTAATGCTAACTTAATAATGGCAGCTAGTTAGCAGACAGAGGTCAATTGTATCCATGTAGATATAATTGTGCCAGTGCAGAATATTGTGAGTTGTTATTCACTCATTTGCCAGCTACCTAGTTTACTTGTCTACTGTAGTAGGTGAGTGAGAGGATGTGGCTTCAGCTACTTTATTACAGATTGATTTCCTCTTTAAGTTTGGAACAGTGGCATTTTCCTAAACGTTCCCTGAAGGAAAGAATTATCCAGAGTCTTTCTCGTACACTCACATAGACACACACAGGCTACACACATTAGCCCACGCGTACAAGTACATCATCTTTCCTCGTCTTGTGACTAAAACACATCAGGATCCATAAATAAAAGACTGAATACCTGCTCAGTACACACAATTTGAAATGCTTTAGGCAACAGTACGTCATCTGTATTTCTTTGGTTAGCCATCATTTCTGTGTTTCAGCTTGGTTTTAAAATGAAACAAAAACAGCCCTGAACTACGCAAGCATATTGCATTTGGCTTGACAAAGAAAAATCACCAGGTTTTCTTGCAGTAACAAGGTCTTTTGTTATGATTAGGAGATATTTTCCTTTATATCACAAAATCTGCTTCCATTCTAATGAAAAATGACCTAGTAATATCATGTTTTTTGTCATTATTAGGCATTCATTTTGATCCTTACAACCCTGTCTTGCCCTATAAAAATATCAGTGCACATACTTCTGCCTCAGCTCTAACAGCAACATTAATTTAAATCTACTTTGTACTTGTTTAAATCTAAAAAATTACTAATGACCATGACATGCAACAAGTAATCACTTTTGTAAAAACCTAAATACAGAGACGTGATGATTTTTAAGCTAAAGTTTGCACTGGGTAATTTATATTAGATCACAGAGCTGTTTAAAAATTACAGCCTAATACAGTACATTTAGTAAGTTTTACACTCCTTAAAGTGATTTTACAGAGGAACAGCAGTCCAGTAAGTGTATATATGTGGTTTTTACATGTGGAAGACAGTACAGTATGCTTGGTGGTAAAATAGCAAGAATTAATGTACAAAACCATGCATGTCTTATGGTGTTAAGTAGCATCATTCTTTAATTTAATTTTCCGTCTCAGATCAAGAACCAAAATGGAGCTGCTAGAAAACACACAGGCCTATTAAAGGTTGAATTTACTTCAGCTCAATTCACTTTATTACAACAATATTTACTCTGTGGGGCGGTAAAGGGATGTTATTAAATATACAAGTGACATTAAACATAACATATAGAATATATTGTACATTTCACATGATAGCTGGAAGAGCCCAGATGTTCCCATATACATGTTTGTCCTAATGAAGTGTAGATTTAAGGTGTCAAATACATATATATATATATATATATATATATATATATATATATATATATATATATATATATATATATATTTACAATACCTCACCAATGGCCATTCATAAACCATCATATTTAATTTTTTATCTTTGGCCACAGAAGTATTTTTCTTTCAATTTGTCCAACACTGGGCTACTGAAGCTACAAGCAGGTTGAAAGGCTTGTCATTGGTTCTATTTTCTGATCTTTCTCAGGGCACTAATGAGAGTTAAAGTCTTTAACACTTTCTCTTTTCTTCTGATTTTGGAGGACATGCTGGTATTACCAAAGAGCCAGTTTATGTCCCTTTGATTGAGGAAAAAGATAATACACTGTAAAAGGTTGATAAGACCTCGCCATTCAGCTGTCTCATACAGTGCAGTGTTGGCTTTTCTGTTTTCTGCTGTGCTGTCTTCTATGTGTGTGTTTGGGAACACGTGCACATAACTAAAGATTATGCTAGGCCTCTGCAGCCACCTCTAAGGACAATGCACAATTGAAGACATTACCAGCATAAGTATGTCTGGTGAAACAATTACCATCCACTGTATCAAGTTAAATGGCCAGTAATTTGTTTGGTTCAATGTAATTGCACTGTATTAAATGCTGAGAGGAAGAAATTAACATCTGCATGGGGTGTTTGTTGTTTCCAGATGTTAATTTGCTTGCTGTACTCATGATGACATCTGCTTCCTGCCTGAGGAACATGTTTTGGTAACATACAGTGCAAGGCAAGATTTTCATATGTGAAGAGATCATTGTTAAATTTAATTTTACACTGTAGATCTGCCTTTGTTCAGAACAACTGCAGACAACTGGAGACTGTTTCTATAGGACACGGATTTCTCTATCAAGTGTTTTTCAGGCCAGTGAAACTAACAGTTTTGGATCAAAAGAGTTGTCTGCTCTCCAGGGAGGCAGACTTGGGTCGGGCCCAATGCAGATTTCATGCTATTCTAGACCGCTGAAAACCTGGATTCTGTTTCACTCATCAGCACTTTGCCAAAGTTCCGCCATAATTTTTGTGCTCACAATTGCAAGTTTGTGACAGCTTACATTGGGTCACCAATACGACAGATGTCGTGTTGTATAAATCAGCGCTTGTATCACTGACTGAGGTGATGACAGAATTTAGGACCGACAGATTAGACTCACACCCTATGTCAGAGTTACTGATGTATGACATAATGTAAGTGAATGAGGTTGTTTCTCCATGGCTTTAGAGTTAAAATGGGCTTACTGACTTTAATGGGATTGTAATGACTTAGATCTTCAAATAATTTGTTTGCCATGAAATTGTGCAGCTTTAAACCAGGAACTGTATCAGGGTAGACATCATTTCTGAAACACGAGAAAAAGACTAAACAATGAAACAGATCACCAGATTAGATCTTACAATGACACAAAACAATCATGTCATAAAAGTAAATGTTATGCAAAAAAAACATTCGAAACATTCGAAACTTTTTGCAACATGTTGTCTATTTCTGCATTTGTTGGGTTGTCTAAATATAATATTATGGCAGGTGGCTTAAACTGAAATAATCAGGCAACAACTTATCACTGCTTCTAAATTTTAAATAAATCCTGTAGTAATACTGTCATGTACAAAATATTAATTGCTTCCTCTCTGCAGTGAAATGTATCATCACAGTTTATTTGACATTGATAAATTAATCAGAAAACCCTTCATCTGCTACCTTTATTGGGCCCACCCAATAATTTACCAATGGCAACTTCTTCTTATGCATCTCCAAATATTTATTATGCAAGACAGTTCCTAAATCTCCACACTGGCTCAGGCCTCGCCTTGAGCTCTGGCACAAGCTGTAGTTCAGAATGAGTATATCAAATTTCATCAGCTTCCCTGTAAATCAATCACAACCTTGGCTGCTCGATGAAGGGGGGCATCAGTGTTAATGCACTGAAGGCAAGGGGCAAATCCAGAGTTTTTAGCAATTATCTGCAATGGGGAAATTTGGCAGCATGGACACTTTCTGTCAGTATGCCGAGATTTGAACTCAAACAGCTTCACACTCTTAAGCTGGCCAGTGCAGCCACTTCTAACTGTTGAAGACTTGTCACTGGCACGGCTATTAAGTGCCTTGCTCAAGAGCACATTTATGGTATTTTTACTAGGAGGGGAAGATTTTTATGTTCCCTTCCTCCAATTCAAAATTTCCAGGTTTATCAGATTTAGACTATTACTCATCTCTCAATTCCTCCAGGCAGCTGCTGCTCTGACCTTTCAAGGTTTATGCAGTAAAGTGTTTATCCTCCGAATGGTAAAATGTTGTATAACATTGACATAGTTAATCCATACTGAATATTTTATTCATAACCCTGGAAATACTCCTGCTATCTTGTGTGATATGAATTTTCACTTTCCTTGTGTTCCTTGTCAATAGACAGTAATACATTTCAGTTGCAAACTACATAGCACATTCAGCTGACATGATTTCATTTTGCTAAAACCATTACTTGGGATAAGCGTACAGAATTTCAAGCAGTAGCACTTTAGCTTTTCTTTGCAGCTTTGTACTTGACAAAACAAAATGCCAAGTCTTGAGTTTATCTGTGTGCTTCCAGGACGAATGCACTAGTATGGTTTTGTTGCATTTAACAGGATTGTGGGTATGTTTATTAGCCTAACTATTCATCCTTCACTTAGAGAGGAAAGTGTATATGTTGCGTGTAGTTTTCCATTTTATGCAGAATGATTTATGTTGCTGTGCCCAAAACACTACACTGACCCTAATAACCAACTGGCCCAGTGCTCTTTTTTAATGCCAGGTAATTTCTCTTGCTGTTCAGCCGATAATTCTGTGATGCTGATAGTAAATCATGATCAAAGACAAGACTTTGACCCTGTACAAACCTACAAACTCCAAATAACAAAATTGGACTCTAAAGCATGTTGGGACAGGTCTGCTGTAATTATCTGAGGAACTACTGTCCACAAGAGGGAAGTGTTATCACATTCATCCTCCCATTCATTTACAGGCAGTATGCATGATCCTGTTTGGTTGCTTCTGGAGAAAAGGATGAGATGGCTGAAGAGTGAGGACGAAAAAAAAAAGAAAGAGGGGTGGGGGGAGGGGGGAGGCAGACTGTGGACAACTAGTCACAGCTGGCTTCAGAAGTAAAACAGATCCCGCCTCCAATGCACACACATTCATATTCAATTCTAAATCAAGGAAACAGTTTCTTAAAAATAATTATAAGAACTCTGACTTTAGTGCCACTACCCATGTTTTAAACTGCAAAACGTTACGTCACTATGAGAATATGTAAGCATGACTATTTGGATCATATTTTAGCTTTCAAAGCTCCACCCTGATTTATTTGTTAGACTTGTGGTTCACATGAGGTCTCGGGTGCTGCAGAGGTCATTGAGGGGATCATACGCACTGCATATGAAAAATATTACACTTTCTCACTTATTTCACTAATTGGAAGTTAATGATGTATTAGATAAATGTAGCTCATATATGTATGGGTTTCATTGCCTGCACCCCACCTGTATGTAAGATAGTTGTCAAAAATACAAAATGTGATTTGCAGCTTTTTATTAATGACATTAATTTTATCACAATTAAATTTGATTTTATTTTGAGCATTTCAATTTGGCTCTATATATACTGTGTGTGTGTATATATATGTACATGTACATGTATATGTATATATATATATATATATATATATATATATATATATATATATATATATATATATATATATATATATGAAGATAAAGTCCCGTTTCAAAGGCTGTCTGAGGACCCTTTAGGACATTTCAACATAACCCATGAGTAGTGTAGTAGTGTTTCCCATTGAATTAATTCACTTAAGCATGTCTGTACATGCTGTGTTTCTGTCATTTTTCCACACCCCCGCCCGTGTCGTCGACGGATTTTTCTCATCCTGAAATCGTTTTTCCTTTGCGAGCAATGGTATCGCCTTCTGCTCCAAACGTGCCATTTTAAAGACCCTTACCGTGCTACAAAAGTTTGAGACTCACTTCCTGGGGAACTACCAGGCTGTTGTACGGTAGTTCTTCCAGGCGACGCTTTTGCTTTTTGCAGGACAATCCAGGCTCCTCCCTCGCACAACGTCACCCGATCCCGATCTCTCCCAAAGCGTCAGCGATAGTCAGCAGCACACTGTGGTGGCAGATCAGCGGGGCGGTGCGCATCGCGGGATAAAGCTACACTGTATTTCATCCTAAAAAGCAGGAGAAAAAAGGGGGGCGCATCCCACCATTTCCAGAGTTACAACAACTTCACCGACCCGGTGTTCTGATCTGTCCGGCTGGCCGTGGCTGCAGACAGGGAAAACCGGGAACTTAAGGAACTAAAACAGGGACGGTGCCAGCAGATTATCTGTTAGGTGCTGTGTCCGTTTTGCAGACGGAAGGAAAAGGCGACAGACACTTCCTCGGAGGAACTCTCCAAGTGTTGGAAACTTCCCAGCGCAGCATCGATCGAGGACCTCCCGCCCACTTTACCTCTGATCCACAATAGGCTACTGGAAGGGGGAGAGAGAGAGTTCTGCAGCCGCTGCGGTGGATGGAGCAACAAAGGCTAGATGTTTAAACTAGAAGAGCTCCTCTGATTAGAACCCAACTCTCCCTTCTCTTCTCGCCTTCTGTTTCCTACAAGACTCCATCACCTAATCGGCAAATCTGCAGCCTCTTGGATCACAGTTCGGGGGCCCGGCCAGGTTCTACTAACTCTCCGCCAGCCAGGGAATCGCCGCAGACGTGCAATTGATGCTTTGGTACGGTGAAGCGAGCACCGATCCTCTAGTTTTGCGAAAGTCTGCTACTGCTCATTGACGGAGGTAGACTAGTTGGGACCGAGGTGGGATTTGCAGAAGTTGCATGCTCGGTCTTCGTCGTCTCGAGTGAGCCCTATCCATCCACTCTCGGGTTACCAGAGAAGATCCGGATAGTTGAGGTGCCATGGCGATTTGTGTGGGGATATGGATACTCCTGTTGGCGCTGCACATCCAAGGTAAGCCGCAGAAACAGACTTCAGCGGGGAAACATCTGAGACGTATATGCCTTATTTTATCAGCACCCCCCTTTTCCAGTGTGTGTTTGTGTGTGTGTGTTGCATGATGTTTTTCAATGACATATACTTGAATAATGCATGAATGGGTGGTTCGATGATTGCCTGGTTTGTGTTTTGCAACAAGATGTGCTATTGAATGCGAGAAAACTGGAAAGTATTTTCACTCTCAGAATCCAGCCCCGATATAACGGCTGCAGAATACTTATTTGGCTGCAAAATAATGAACTTACCCAGGCAGCAGGCAGATGGCGATATGTGCGAACCGTGTAGGCCAGCAGTCTCCAAGTTTTCCAATGTCTCATTGTAATGGCAACTCGGGGCCACACCGTGCTCTTGAATGATAATTGAAACCTGTGGCCTGTTATCATCAGCTCTCCTGTCTGTTCGTTATATGTACTAAATAATTGGAATTTCAGTACTTATTAGAAAATCTTTTGTGTTACACTGTGAGTGACATCCACAGGCCTTTGGTGTTTTCATGCTCAAACATGATAGGAAGAGAGGAAGAGCGACTCATGATGTGGTGACATTTGTCTTCTAAAGAACTGTCTCAACTCAATCTTTGAGAAATTGTCCTGAATACATAATAGATTTTAGCAGTGTGTATGTGTTTTGAGTGGAGGATGAGATACTGAGGGAAGCACTGGTGGGTTGATAACTGGAGTGATAATTTGACATTGATCACTCTGACATTAAAGCTTCCCAAAGAGGACCTAATTATTTAAACACGGGCTTAATAAGTGTATTTGACTATTATTGGAAGCATCATTACTCTGGTTATATTGACAGCCTTCTAATTGGAAAACAAAACAAGCCAATAACAAAACACCACGTATGTACTTGTTTGTGTGGGTGTGTGATCCATTATGCAGAGAGGTTTTGAGGCTTAGCTGAAAGTTTACAGGTTTGTTTATGTCTTGGACTGGTAAATTCTGCAGCATGTTTTAGTGCTGTGGCGATTCTTTTCTAGTTTAATACATCTAAAAATATTTTTTTGCCTCTCGGCTGTTTTTTTTTTCACCTCCTTTGAGATCAAGAACAACTAAGATATTGACCTTGTTCTGAGCGAGGCTCCTTATGGTGTCATGTGTTTAAGACTGATTGAATACTTTGATCAAAAGCTCTGTCTGATTTACATTGAGATGATCCCTTTGCTTGTGGAGAAGATCAGGATTAACTGGTTCCCTTGGGATTCGTGGTGGAAATCTTTTGAAGCTGTTCAATCAGGGGAGTGGAAAATGTCTCAAAAATTGTACTTAAAGCGTCCTGGAAATGTCTTATTTGAGTAAAGCAGGAGGTGTTTTCTAATCCTAATTAGACTTTGTTCAAGTACACTTTGCTTTAAATACACTAACCTAACCCCCTTTTTTATTGCTGCAGTTTATTTAAAACCAAAAGACTGCATAATTCATTATTTCAGACATCTTCATGAAGGGAAGAGCTTGGAAAATCTTTATTTCAGCAGTTGTTTGGACCCATTTCTTTTGACATGCAAAAACAAGAATTTGGTCTTTCACCCTGAGGTTAGAGGGTGAAGCCATAAATGCCCTCTGTCTTTGATGGTCTAATTGATATACAACATGTTCCAGACTCTACCCTCATTACCCAAGCACAAACAAGTGGGAATGGCCCTAACAAATGCAAGTAGCAGCAAACCCTGCTGAAGTTATCCATCAGGGAAAACCATTTGTGCCTGTCATGGTAATAACCATTTGTAGAAAACACTAGAGTGCCAGATTCATAAACAGAAAATATTCCAAGCTGCTCGCCAAATAGATTATCAAATAAAAGGAACATTGAGAATAATAGATCTGTGAATAATAACAGCAGCCTTGTTCCTGCTTTCTTATATTAGCTCCCGGTCTCTCCTGTGTTCCAGACTGATATTTAATTGAGTGTGAATTGAGTTAGCAACCAGGTGGTTGTTTATGGCTTGGCTCCATCCTCGGGTCCTGTTGCTGTACGAGCCCATATAGATATCACTCTCAGCGGTGGGATAAGGAGATTTTCCAGCTCTAATTCTTCATCTTAGTTGGATTAAACATTTGGGAAATGAATGCTGAATGGTGGACGAGCATGAACTTTGAATGTACTATTATTCAGGCTTGGAAATTGTGTAGCTGTGAATTATATTCTTTGTAATAACTTGGCACCATGCAAGCTAAAATCATTCTGCGGGAGACCCCTGTTGCTCAGTACTGTCAGTCATTTCATGCAGTCTCTCATATGAGTTTCTCTTCAATGTTCAGTAGCATGTTTCTGTAATGATATCACAACACTGCAGCATTATTTTGTGTGTCACTGTCATTTAACTCTGTTTATTTGCTGTTTGATTCTCACGTGACGTCTCCTGAGAGATGTAAATGGGAGGCTGGGGGGGTCCTGTTTCGTTCTGATAGACAGTTTTATTGTTTCGAATCTTTAGGGTTAATTGCACAGCTAACTGCCTGATTTCTATGCACAAGCTTGTCACTGAAGCTCGACATACAACAATTCATTTTGACTCATGACAAATGGTCACATGCTGCGCTGCTGCAGTGTGGATTTGTTTTTTTAGACTCACTGAAGCACATTGAAGTCTGTCTTTGTGTATGAAATGTCACATACTTCAGTTGGATTGATTGATTGACTGAACAGTTGGGGTGGGGGGGGGGGGGGTCTCAGGACAATTGCAGCCATGTTCATAAATAGTGTTAAAATAGATGTTTGATATTGAGCAGTGAAACTGGCAGGAGAATGTTTCCTCAGATGGGCCATGGAAGGAAAACTGCTGCCCCTCTGGAACATTGTAATTAGCATTTAGACTTTGCTCATTTTTGATCTCTTTTGAAGAAGAGTATAATTGCTAGTCTGTGGCATTTTGTATTTCAGTTGGATGACAGTTGTGATATAGTGAGCTGGAGAGAGTCACTATGGGATTGTTGGGCCTTGATGGTTAGAGTGTGAATGCAAATTGCTCTGATCCTCATTCCTTTGGGGAGTCTCCCTTTGGTCCCTGCTGAGGTGATGGATGGGAGAGAGAGCTCGGAGTCCTGGGAGACTAGCTTGAGGGGAGCTGACAGGAGATTAAGCTTCGTTTTTGCCATAGGAACTAATGGAGGCACTTGGACTCTCAAACTTCATATCTTTGAGCATTTAGCTCATTGTGGTTCTGCTGTCAGCTCTTTAGCAAATCCTTCTCCAAACACTGCGTGAAATGTCTCAGTAAAACGTAGTTTCTGTTTTTTCATCTGCTGTGTTTCTGGAAATGGAGTGGCCTTTCATTAATATCAGGGGTGATTTTTCTTTTCATTGGCAAAATATTTAAATTAACTATATTTTGTTCCATACGCCACAGCAGTTGATCCAAGAGGTACACTCTCAGTTTTCTTTGTAAGTTTCAGACCCTGTGGTCTCTGCATAAAGGCTGCATATCGCAAAATAGATGAATAAAACATGACGATAAGCACGGAACCTAAATAATGGAAAGGTTATGACAAAATGGAGTGTTCTCTGCGTGCGGAAGCCTACATAAATAATTTTAAAAACTGAATGAATGTTGAATTACATTCACTTCTCCGATTGTTGGGAGTTTGTAGTTTTATATGCAGGATTTTAGTCATGATAAGGAATATATGAATGATTCAAGGCAATGAGTGAGAAGCTTACAGCTCTTCTGCATGTCTCTGTTATGATGAAATTGTTTGGATATGATCCCCCGTCACTGAATGAAGCTATTTTAGGGGATAGGGAAGTTTTTTTTGTAAAGTAATGTTTTTCCCAGACACTGACAGTCTAAGGTTACCAGATAGCTTGTTTTGTTAGAACATGCACTTCAGTATTATATGCAAGGTTTTCTTTTTTGTTTTAATTTTAAGTTTCACTATTTTGGTGTATAGTGTCTGTCAGGTGTCCCCTCCTGCTCCTTTGCCTCCTTCACACCAGACAGTCACCATGTTGGGTCAGGATGGAAAACACGTTTATCAGCAAGCTGCAGCTGCAATTTTATGCTTTAAATCCTTGAAATTCTTCTCTGTCTCAACTCAAATCGCAGAATCAGCAAAGTAAGGAAAAAAGAAATCAATAAAGGGGATCAAATCTCACCCTGTGTTTTTCTGATTTGGCATTAATCTGTCAAGTCTTTTTCTCTCTGTTTAGCCAATCCTTGTCAAAGGATTAAATAGTTAAATTCCTGCTCAGCTCTCGAGAATGAGAATGGCACTGACTGACTACACTTGTTCCATATTTTCCTTGGCATTTGTCAGATAGCTTCTGAGGGGTTGGCTTATTATGGTTCCTGAGTTGAGGTAAGTCTTCTCTGAAGAAAAAGTAAATAATCTCACATATTGGAGGGATTCTGACTGTCTGCACTGTTTTTATGTGACACCGTCTTGGCTTGCCAAAGGCTTACAGAGTTTCTGTGCACTATTTCTCCCTTATTGCTTGGTTACTATAGTTACTCCCTGTAATCAGTCATTTCAGTTAAAAAAATATAATATTTATTTCTTTGTAGGAACTGCATCAGTTTCTCTGTTTTTCCAAGCTGCTGTGTGAAGGGAACACAGCTTTTTAATGCATCATTTTAATGTCTCTTATGCAGGCGTCTTGTAAATTCTGCTTCTCCAGTTTAAAAAAAGAAACCATATGAGAGTACCATCCATTCTTTGCTCATTGTGCCTGGGCTTATAACTGGGGCATTTAGTCACAGGCTGATCTGGGATGTGGATAATTCCTGGTCTTTCCACTAAGGCTGTATGCCTTTAAAATAAAGCAGATCTGATCAGTGCAGCTCCCACCCCCCTGTGTGACTGCCTGAACAAGTCAATTTACAATGGGCAGCTGGGCTGATGTGCCTCCATTAAGGAGCAGAGAAGTCCTGATAACCAGTCAGTGAACAACCTGCTGAATCGGTGGATAAAGGGGAAAATGGATCCTGTAAGGTGGAAACATAAAGTCTGCCGTGGTAGCAGAATTTTTACCTGATACCAGTGCTGCAGAAAAACCGTCAAGCAGCGTCACTGAGATATACAGTGACACGAGCCTGTTATCATGTTACAGATTTCAGGTGATTTATCAAACTTGTACTCTCTAGTATACCTAAATTGTTCAATAATGATAATGCGTAAAATACATTTTTCAAAGCCAATAATGTTTTCTGGAGTTTCTTTCATTCTGCCATTTAAATTTATTTCTATATTTGATGCTGTGCTAAATATGTGGCTTTTACTTCCTGCAAAGAGGAAATTCTGATGAAAGCTCTGACAGTTTTCTAAATTTGTGACCTCAAACAGGTCAGCTTATAATACACTGAATGTTTGCACAAAGTGTCTCTAACTTCTGACTGAAAACATCCGCACCACCTTCAGAAACCATATCTGTCAATCCCATTACAAGCCTTCCAGCTCACCCACTGCACATGCCGTCCACTGATAAATACCCTCCAGGGGTAAAGCTGAAATGGAATATAAGCTTGCAGAACACATTCGAATGAAAATATCGAACATTTCTAAAATTTAGCAGCAGCTTCAGTCTTTCATTACGGAAATGCTCAGAATCAAAGTAGTATCGAAATTCCCGTCATTGTGACACAGCACCCGGGCTTCCACAAGGCTCAGAGCTGATCTCCTGCTAGAACTTAACATTTTTCTCTTTTTCTGTCTACAAACTTGGGTGTACCATCTCCCCCTCTATCTCTTCTCTCCCCTTCCCTCTGTCTCCTGTCTCCTCACTCTGCCTTTGAGGATGGTGCGTGCTGAGAGTCGGCTTGGTTAGCACTTGATACAAAAGGGGGTTTGTTTCATGAAATGTTTCCCTTTTTAATGAGTGATGGTGTTCACTCATTTAATATTCCGCACTGATATCTCTCCGGGAGCTGACTGTGCTTCAAAGCAACAGCGTGGTTGTAAATGGGAGTGGGTGAAGGCGGGGGGACACCAGCAGCGGTAGTGGTGGTGGTATAAGGGAGGGGAGGGGGGCTGCTTAGAAAACACAAACACAGGTTTATTTATTCTCCCTGACATATAGCTAAGCTCCCAGTGTGCTGCAGCTTGGTGCAAAGCTCCTTAGTGCCCTCGTCCTGTGCAGACAGACTAGCAAAATATGACTGATAACAGGTCAGCTCATATTTCTCTGCCTGTGTCTTTCATTTATGTTTGTGCCATTCCCCGCTGTGATTGACTTTAAAGATAATTGCTCAGTTAAAAAGGATTTCAATTGCTTGTATGTGAACATTTTTCAGAATGTTTAAGCTATTATTTCTTCACTCTACCTGCATTGCAGCTGACATGATGGTTTCCCAGGGCTTGTCATTATAGTGAGATTGAGGTCAGCTCACATGAGTGGTAGAAATTCTTCCTTTTGAGACGAAGATAAACACAGAGATGGCCTGCAGTTTGGCATTGATCCGTCCATTTTGTTAGTAGGGTCTATGCCAAAGCAACTAATGTAGTCTGCTATTGATTCCACAGTTTCAGGCCTGGCTGAATTTCAGTCCGTTGTTGCATTGTATTCACAAAGTCAGGTGCACCAAATGGCCTCCGCCTCCTTCTTGTATGTCCTCACTTTTTAAATGCCTTGCATTGCATGTGGTTATCAATAGATTTTGTATTTAGATGTGTGTGTGAAAAAGAGGTGGGTGGGTGAGTGAGTAATCTAACCATTAACTCCACCTCAGAGCGGGGAAAGGGGATCTGTTTATCCCTTTATCTCAAGCTGTAACAGACTGAGTCTGTGTTAGCACTGCACCTATTTAAACTATTGACTTGTATGCATAAAAGTAAAGCTGTAGGGTATGGCTGTGCTGTGCTTATAACTATACATGTATTTACTCCTCTAAATGCAGTACACTAAATAACAAATACAATACATCATATGCAAGTAAAAGAAAGAAAACAAAGGGAGCACCCATATTCTGTTCTTTTCATATCTGGCATTTATAAGGTGCAGCTTATAAGAACCAACGGGACTCAAACTCATGAATAGAAAATGTGCACACACAGTACCTTCCACACTTGAGGTCTCCATCACAGAAAGTGCACACAGGGCTGCTGCAGTATCGCTAATGCATTATGTGAGGGACTAACTGCCTTGAAAGCTAGTCTTCCTCGTGAGGACCTGCTCGTGATCCTTTGTATCTTCTCGAACCTAACCAATGTATTATTGAGGTTGATTTTTGTGTTTCAAAGTATATAATGAGATATAATGAGTTTAATTAATGATATATCAGCAGACATTTGTTGCATTTCTTTCAAATTTGTTTCAAGTTGTGATAAAAATACATCTGAGGCACGATATTCTACAGATGAAGAATACACATTTCGGGATTTGCATAGTGTTCACTAATGTTTGCAGTGTGATATTCCAGTTATAGCACATTTCAACTAAAATACAGGATTTAGGTTAAGAACAGACTTTCATCATAACTAAAGTAACACTAAAAGTAAGGTTGAGCTATGGCTCAGTTTAGAAGAAAAAGTTTCAGGTGGTTAAGGTTATTGAATGATCTAGGTCATAGTTGACCTCGATCTGACTGCTAGTCAGCATTGACATTTTATCTAGGCTACATTGTACTGTTTCCCCTAAAGGTAATCATTTCTAATTCAGAATAGTTGCATATAAAATGCCTGTTGTACCCCCCGCCACCTCTCTTCTCCTCCTTCTTCTCACTTCTTCTTGCCTCTTCCAGCTGAATAACTTTGCCAGGGGTTTCCACATGGGAGCTTCCACTCTGGCAGCACACGTCTTGCTTGGCTCTGGGTCTGCGAGTGGAATTAACCAGTCAGGAATCTGGAGAAGGCTTTGATAACAGTAAAGGAATCACGCGGGGCCATTTTGTAGTTCACAGCAATTGTCAGTTGAGCCATGAAGATGCCAAATGTCACGTCAGGCCAGAGAAACAGAAGGCTGCGGGGTTAAGGGTCTCCCCCCTCTCCCACCCACGTGTCGAATATATGAGTTATAACATTTATATGATGATAAGTTATGCAGATATTAGTGGCCACAAGAACACCCACTCACTGACCCTGCACCCACATTGCTCACAGTCTCACAGATGAAGAGTGAGAGTGAAGAATATAGAGTGCATTTTCCTGCCTTTATTGATGTATCTGACTTGAATTTCTTCTCCCATTTAACCATGTTCTGTGTCCAAAATATTTATTTGAGATGAATGCAGGGACTTGCAATTGTTCCCAGCGCCGTGTACCTTCTTTGTCAGCATTATGAAACTGAAAATAGAAGCTAAAGAGGAACAAATGTTGGAAGGAGAAACTTGATATAGAGGCTGTTTAATACTGCAGCAAAACCCTTAAAATACCTTCGCTCTTACGGCCTGCAGACTCATGCCCTTCAGGATGCCAAGTTTTAAATTGCTCTTCAGAATGGGTTTATGGATTGTAGCTTTCTTCCTAAATTGTGAAAAAATGCAAGGGAAAATAGCAGCCTAAATGTAAAGAGGAGGAGGGGAAATGGAGATTTACATGTAGACCCTGCAGGGGATGGGAGTTTGCAGAAGGTCATGCTGTTTGCGATTGAGGACATGTTCCAAGGGTGATTCTAGTTTGCCTTGAAATGGTGTTCTTGGCTCAAGTTCTGTGTAGGCACATTGGGGCTGCTCGCTGGAAGAAAAGACTTGTGCAAATAAGAGTTCATTCAATTTTTTCCAGCTCATTAGACCTTTTTTCTATTTCTATGCGGGAAGCCAGTAGACCCCCCAAAACCAACTTACATTCTCCATTAAAGCTATCTTCAAACAAACGGGTTGCCTGTTGCATAATTGTAAGAATATTATGACACATAAAACAGTAGATTAAATTAAAAGCTCCATAATGTGCTAACGATCACATTGTCTGCTAAATTAGTTTAATTAAAGCCTTTCTTAATTTGAGTAATGAGTGATTCAGAAGTCCAATCAGATCTTTTATAACAAGTGAGTCCAAGTCAAGATGAAATGTTAGTCCCATGTTTCAGTAGACTGCTCAATATGCGATGAAAGTCAGGGGATAAAACTGATTGGATTTGCCCCACATAGTCAGGGGTGTGTTTCATCCCTGCTGTTTGTGAAATTTTGGTTAAGCTCGAAATAAAGAAGTAGGTCCTGCCAGAGTAAGTGGCGTTCCAGTGGAAGTAATCCAAATAACACAGGGGTGATTCTGTATGTTGTTACATGGGATTTCGAAGGGTTAATCCTATTGATTGCGTGGTGGGATTTGCCCATGTAGTTCTGGTGGAAGTTTCTCTGACCTCTCACCGATTCGATGTGTGAGATTCAGGGGCAGTTTTGTCATGAGCCGCGCTTCCCCGGTCTCCCTAACCCCCCTTTTCATTCTCACACTGCTGACGCTTTGTGACTGGCGTGGGGTGGGTGTTTATTTTTGCTGGGAAGACCCAGGAAGGAGTGCACTGAGGCATGAACATGTGTGTGTTTGTGTGTCGCTGAGTGCGCAAATGCATACGTCTGTGCGCAGGCCTGAGGTAGGGGCAGCTTCACGTTGCCGGCCCTGCTCCCCCCTGATCGTGACCCACTTTCTTTTCCCTGCCCGTCGCTCCCTCTTTAATTGCCGCTCGGCACACTGAGGCCATCTGCTCGACTGAGGCCCGTCGCCATGGAGATGCTGGGAGGCTTTTCGGATTTGCTGTGGACTGACCAACAGGGAAATAGAGGTCAGGGATTGGGGGTAGGGTGTTGGACAGTCACAGGGGCACCAGAACTGTATCATCTGACAGTGCAACAGTACACCTGTATGATACCTGTATGAAACAGATACAGTCAGATCCTCTCAGTGCTTTTCTAAAAATATATGTTTAAAAAAAAACACACATCTCCAGATAATCAGCTTTTCAGTGTATAATCCAGTTTTTTCAATGGGCCTTGAGAGGGGCCTCGAGCAGTTCTCCTAAATCTGAAGGGCATTAACCTGAAACATGAAAATAATTACATTTGGAATTACATGGATTTCATTTCACTCCACACAAGTAAACTAAAATGTCCCATACCAAACAGGAAAAATAAAAAAAAGTTTTATCACATGCTTTTGCACTTATATGGAAGTTTTTCATATTTCTTGTGTGTGAGTGAAAAAAAGTTTCCTAAATATTACAAATTATGCATTTCATTTTTGCTATGAGGGCATATTTAGACAAAGGGCTATTTGTCTGTGTTAAGTTTACCGTGTTGCTCAGTCAGATGTGTATTTAGTGTCGTCTCATCTGCCCGCTCTGATTATATTGAGCTGTGTTCCTTTATCCTCATGAGTGTCTTTGTATATTTTGCTGCTCCTGCTTATTTCCTTTCCAATGACACGCCTCAGCGAGGAAGCAGTTGTGCTGTGTTTCCAATTAACACTCAGGCGTATTTCAGAGCCGTGGTCTGCACAGCTAGGTCGCCTCTTGCTCCTCTGTCTGCTGCACTTGCATCAAGCATGCACTGTGTGTTGCTTAAACATTCAGATATTCCACGCCTGTTCCAAAGGATCATTTGGCCAAATAATTTAAATATAGCATTTTATTCCAGGAGCATGTTTTACTTAAACTCTGATGGAGTCTTGGTATTGACCTATGGCACATGCATAGTGCTGAGCCTTGGGAGACACTCTTTATATTTACTTGTCTTTTAAAGGTCAATATTGGTAGTTGTCATTTCTGAAGTGCCATTTATAGGTCAATACCTCATTAGTAATCTGGTGGAGTTTGGATCAAATGCAACTGCTGTCTTGTCTGTGTCGCTGAGCTGCAACCATTTTCACTTTCGAGGATTCAGGATTCACAGGATTCAGTTATGCGGATGCAGAACCTGGTCCAGATTCTGTCTGTTTTATACTAGAACTTATTTTCATTATTGGTTAATGTGCTGATTTTTTTTTCCAAATTGCTTGACATAATCCATGGTCAATAGTCCAAAACTCAGAATTATTCCATTTGCAGTGATATGAACAAAGCAGCAAATCCTTTCATTTGCGAAGGTGGAAACACAGAATGTTTGGTATTTTTGCTGAATGAATGACTTAAAGGATTAATGAATTATCCAAGTTGTACCAATGGTGTTAATGCAGGCTACCATAGCCTTAGTAGGTGTGTCTGTGACCAGGAATGTAGTCAACATGTCATGGCAGACAGACTAAACTATGGAGGCAGGTGTACATCTCCTACACTACAGTGTGGTGTGTGAGTTACAGTGCGTTTCTACTAGATTGCTTAACAACAGTCAGACCTGCTACATAGGCTGTCAGCATCTACTGACTTTGATGGCATCACTATCTGCATAGATGCCTCAGACAGCTTATTTTGCTCCTCCATCACCTGCCAGTGACAGAGTAACACAGGAGATTGTGACAGCAGAAAAGGTAGCTCTGTCAATTTAAACTCCACCGAGTGCTTGATCTCTGAGCTGCCCAAATGTACAGTCAGAGCTGAAGTTAACAAGACAATGTACCCAGTGCCTGTAATTGGACCGGGCCCTTTTCAGCAGTGTGAAAAGATAGAGAGACCGTCTGTCAGCCTGCTCCCCAGTCAAGGTCATGATGTCGAGCACTAGATGTGTTGTATTTGCTACCATGCCCTTCGTCCTATCACAGCTTATCCAGCTGCTGCTGTGCAGAGGTGGGGTGAGAACTGCTGCGCTCTGTGGGCAGCACACTAGATTATGTGCTTGGAGAGATTAATCAAATCGTATGATGTTATGCTATGAAAGAGTGACAAAGTAAAGTTTCATCCAGCCAGCCTTGCCAACACATGCTTCTTAAACTGGGTTGGGTTTGTCCTTATGGTGTTGTCAAAGGGGAAGTTCATTTATGGTTTGACATGAACTGGTGCAGTGATGAGAAATAAACAGCCTTTGCAGAGGATTATGTCATGGTGGAGCACTGTGGATGGGCCTAGTTAGTTGAAGTGATTTTCATAGTCCTTGTTGTGCCAAACTCCTGATTGCAGTTTGAATGAAGGCCATGCTAAAAGAGGACTCTTAATTACCCCTCCTTAAGTGCGCATGCTGACTTGACAGTGGTGCCTTTTGATTTGTTTAACAAGGGATGCCTGCCTCCTCTCTCCTTATTTGAATTGAGCTTTATCACTACTTTTAGTATCATCTAACTCCGGATTCTCTTCTGCAGCCGTGTCCATGGCTGTTTATGCTCAGAAGCCTACACTAAAAAGATTTTCATTCCCTTTTTATGGACAGCAGAGGGAAGAAAGGTTGTTCACTGTTCAACAGAATGCAATCCACTCCACTGCTCAACAGAATATTTATTTATTTACCCTCCTGATGCCATTTTGGTCTGCAGAATCCCTGGAGAGGAAAATGCATTAAGCCACTCACTGTATTTACTTGTGTTGGACTGATGCTGATGTGTGAGGGCAGGCCAGAGGATGGAGGATGGGAAATTGATCATCGGTGAATGAGTGTCAGGGGAATCTTGACATCCACAACTGCTCTTCACGCTTTGAGCTCAGAGAATCCGTCAAGCAGAAACTCTTTGCCATGTGAGAATACAACTACTTACCACATAGATTAAGACATTGCTTGTTTGTTCAGGCATGCGCACTTCAGTGGTGTGCTTTGTTTGATTGTATGGGATAATTGACCCACCCAGCTCGTTTGTACCTTCCAGGTTATTAATACTTGCAGCAAACCCTGACACACTCATATCAGGATAGCAAACCCCAGTACATGCATTGATGTGTTTCCTCTCACATATGAATAGTGACATCATGCTCATGCAGTGTGAAAATCAGGCCATTTCACAAGTTGCATTCGCACTAAAGGTCTGTCTATCTGTAAAATAATTGGATGAAGCACAGACTTATAAGTCTCACTAGGATTTTATGAAAGCAATTTAGAAACACAAAGGAAAAACCAAACTAAATGTTTGTATCAGTCCCGCAAACATCCTGGTTTACAGCAGCAGCATTTTCTTGCATAGAAGCTGTCATTTTCATAATCCTTCTGCAGTACCACAACTCCAAATCAACAAAACACTGCCCTTTGACTCACAATCACTGTCAGTTGCTGCACTTTTGCCAAAGATAAACACAGAAAATGTAAAATCTATTGACATGCTTGAGAAAAAAAAAAAAAAACCTTCAGCACAATTAAACATCTTCAATCACAATCACCAGAGGATCAAAAAAAAAATCATAACTGCCACAGCTGGAGAAGCTGGTTAAGTACAGCTGGCTGTGAAGATGGCCACAGTTGTATTGTGATTGTGTGTAAGGGAAAGTGAGCTATTAGAAAAAATGGAAAACGTGATTGGTGGATTGGCAGTTTTGCACTCAAAAAGCTCTGTACAGAATACTGAAATCATTTGTATAATGGTGTAATCGTATAGGCCTATTGTGGAGCATCTCTCTATTGAGTATGGGAATGACAGTTATGCATTTGCAAAGTAAACCCCGGAGTAAAGGTCTGATTTATTTAACATTTACACAAAGAGTGTCCGTAAAACTAGGCACGGCTAAGAGTCTGTATTCTCCAAATACAGTTTGAATAATGAATGATATCCTTTTAAAAGTCCCTGTGAGATAAACAAAAGCCAGGAATGAAAGGCTTATCTGTGTGCCTTTGAGGTTTGCCTTCCCACACACCTTGAACAGACTTCTCATCTGACAAATCTCTTTTTTTTTTTTTTTTAATTTGAAAGCCTGCAGACATTTAAGAGGAGAACCAATGAAAACTACCATTAAAGGCTGTGTTATATTTTGAATTAAAGGCATTTTAAGGATGGGTAGCAGGATCTCCCAGGCATGAATGAGCCCTTTGTGCTGCATGTGTAGACTCATTTGTTTAGCTCGTCTAGATGTAGGCCGTGCTGATTTTCATGCGGTAGATGTGAAAGTACACTTTATGAATAACGAGAGGATTACAGGCATTACTGTTTCATGATACTTCAGGTTTACTTGAATCCACATAATTGTAGATTATTTCTCAGTCTTCACAGGAGTCTAAAACTTGCTCCCTCAGGTTTGCTGCCTGAATACGCTGGCTGCATTTGCCTTTTTAAAATTGCCAAGTCATTATTGTAAATCAAATTTTGTTCTCAGCTGATTTCCCTGGTTAAACAAAGATTTAATTAAAAATTAAAAGCTGCACGCTGAATTAATGTACATATTTTGATGCAGTTACTTTCACACAACTCTTAAAGCTGGGTTTGAAGTCATCACGAACATGCCTGTTCTCTTAGTCAGGTAATGTTGCCATGGGCGGCTGAGATGATTTCCCGTACTAGTTTATTCGGAGGATTAATTAAATTTAGTTAATTAATATTCTTGGCTGGTTATGTCTTTCAGATTATTCACCACCATGATTTGAACCTTAGATTTCTGCTTAATATTTATAGGAGACTGTCAGGTGCTGTCAGCCTCCTATGAATCAACAAGGCTTCAAAACTCAAGAGCCAGTTGATGTGCTATAAATCAAAGGCTGAGCAGGGAAAAATCCCACCAAGATGAATAAAAAGGATCCAATTAGAAATGTGTAACCTTTCTGCAGGGAGACTTAGTGTGTGATTTATTAGTATAAAGCTGTTCGCTCCTCCCCCTTCTATTATATGTTTTAAGTATTAGAGAAAATGAATTTGTCCAAGAGACTGAATGAGCTCAGGCACTATGACTGCAACCCTTGCATTACAATGGAGCGTGTGCAGACTTCTCTTTCATGCAAAGTTGCCTCACACACAATGGTGAGGAACTACTATACTATCCAATCCTCCAGAGCGTGCTTGCATGTGTGGAAGTATTTTTAGTAACACACACGCACAGACAGCGTTCTGTGTTTCCAACGTGATGTGTCAGGACAGCATCATGTTAAGGATTCAGTCAGATGGTCCTTAACGCTTTGCCCAGAGCTCTGCAGAAGGGATGTGTTTGTACCCAGCACTGGAGGGGGGTCACGTGCTGACCTCATTGTGTGCACGAGTAAGTGCACTCTGCAGCATCAGTGTGCAGCTCCCTCCACATAATGAGAGACTGACTTATCTCAGCGCTTATAGCTAATTGATTGATTTCCCTGGCACAAATATCCTAGACAGAAACATTTTTTTATCCTCTCAAGTTGGTTAAAGAGGCAGAGGAAGCAATGAAAAATGAAAATGGGCCCCTTCCCTGAAAACGGAAAGATTTAATATTTTTATCCCTAGAAAGGAACTGACACGCTTTATTACTCTTTGGCTCACTACCCCCGCCCATCCCTCATAGGGAGCTGTGTATTACAGTACTGCACTGCTATGGAAAAGCACTTTGCAATGAAAAAAACACATTGCTCCTTCGTAAACACAGAGGTTAATGTCTTATTTACAAGCTGCAACCCCCACGATTGACATGTTTGGCACAAATGTCTTGCTGTCTTTGTGAGACAGTGCAGACAAACGTGATCCAAGACAGGCAGATCCATCTTCCGCTGTCCTCCTCTTAGTGTCTTAGCCTTACGGAAGTCCCATATCCCCCTTCCTGGACCTTCAAAGATTGCAGCTGGCCTGCTTTTTTCACCGGTACATTAACTCCTGCAGCCTGGACTGCTTCACTGGAGCAGATGCCTCCAGAAGAAAACAAAGCTAGCAGGCCAGGGGGTTAATCACACTCATCTAGAGGTCCGACGCACTGTTGCCAGGTGTGTCACACTCAAAGTATACTTGGTTTCCTTTTGTTGCTGCTCTTTGACCTCTGTCTTTAACGGCAAGTGCAGTATGTGTTTGGAAGCACATAAAAAAAAAAAAAAACACAGGGTCTATTCAAGATCATGAGCCTGATGGATTCTGTTACAGCCCATATGTCAAGTTTACCTACAAGTCCTTCAGAATGAGCCGGAGGGAGTTTAAGTGAGCATGCTGAAAATTGTAAGTAAAGAATTTTATTGATAGAAAGTAAAATAGTACAGTTGTCATGAGACACTTAAAATAGTTTTTCTTTGGTTTTGACTGAAGCTCATCAAAGAGCCCCTGAATTCTGCACAGTGCCTCTGAGGGCCGAGTTGTGCAAATTGAAAACAAAATACCACTGCAACCAAAGAAGAATTACAAAACACCTTGAATTTGTTTCAGATGTCAGTGTTATTACTTTATGTCAAACTTGTGGTTGGTTGTGGCGATTATGTTTTGTGTTACAACTTTGTGACATTTGATTTCACATGGTGTACTAGCATGTACTCTTTTTATCTTTCATAGATTGTTACACAGTGCAGCAGGGATGCCTGCATCCATCTTTGTAAGAAAAATAAAAATAGTTATTCCTTCAGCTTCACTGAGCTGTGATGTTCACATTGTTACTCAGATGGTATTGCTTGTGACAGATTGTATTTGAGTAAGGCCAGAGTGGTACGTCAATATGCCAGTGAGATGTTCCAATGTTCTATGTTGGCTCTTGGCAGCACATCGGCTTTGTTTGCATTTGTTATCAACAGGGAAAAGAACTTATTTCTTTAAAAAAGAATCATAAATGACTAGTTTTGACATTTTAGCTCATTTGAGAATGAGGTTGTACACAGTAAGGAACATCAAGGTTGTCTCTCGGCCTTGCATTGTCACAAAACACAATGTGGAATTTTCCAAACTGGTGTTGCTTCAGTTAAATTCTTGTTAAGTCTGTTATATGCTTATCGTTTCCCTCAGTTCCCACTGATGCATTTGTGTGGTAAAATGCCAGATCCCTCTTTTGAATGCATCTCCAAAGACACAGCTGCCTACTTAGATAGCTAATGGCTGTGTTTTGTGCTGCAGCGCTGTGAGCCGAGTGTGGCGTGATGGCATTTGTTCTGTCTGCCCAAGGCCTGGTCTGTCATTGTGTATCAGACCAGCCAGTGGCCATGACTCACACATGAACCCTCTGGGTGCTGGAGCTCATGGAGAAGACACAGGAGTTTAACTTTCAGCGCCCAGAAATACATATGTCAGTGTGAGGGAGGGGAGGGGGGGTCCCAGGCAGTGCCGATGAGGAGGTGTTAGTGAATATTTTCACATCAAGACAGCTTGGGCTGTACAGTACTATGATGATTTTTGCACTGCATTTGCAAGAGTTCCCTTTGCAAGCAAACAGCATACCCAGTCTGTGGCATCTGCTTCCTTGGATTTTCTGTTTATGTAGTTGATCTGGTTAGGCACTGGCCCTCTCCTTGTCTGCTCAGTCACCGTGCTGCTCATGCTAACCTTCCCGTTTTTCTGTTCATTTTCAGCAAACTATGTTTTCTACTTTTGCAAACTTAAACCACTTTCTGTGCTACACAAGATGTTTCCCCCTCAAATGTTGCTAATGTAAAAGCTTTCATGACCTGGCCTGGGTTGCTTTTGAATTTTATGAATTAAGAAAAACAATACAACCATTTACAGGTTGTTGCGTTTTCTGATATGGTCAGGTTCCTGTTTTTGTTCCCATTGCCTGCCTATCTGCTTCGTGCGATGGCTTCATTTCACATACTGACATATTTTCAGAATCCTATCCATCAGTAGATGTCAGGCAGAGGCCCTCTGTATACTGACAAAAACAGTGGCCGTTGTATAACATCATCTATCATCCTGGGGCCTTTGTTCAGCATCCTGTCTCATACGGGGGCTAGCAGCCAGTGCGAGGGTGGCATTCTATTTGACAGGCCAGTGCAGATGCTAAATGACAGTGACACAAAGAGGGGGCCCACCACACAGGTCCTGACAGGGCTGTTTTCCATAGAGAAGAGGCTTGACTTGACTTAAAGGCCCAACCCGAAATCAGATTACAGCACCGTTCTTGACACCTCTTTGGCCTGGTTCTGATGTTTGTAATTTCCCTCAATAGGAAGTGATGTGACTGCTGAATGTCAGATTGAAATGTTCTTTGAAGCTCTCAGTGATTTCTTTGCCTTTGTGCTGCTTGAAAATTATATTCATCAAGTGTCTTTCTGTTGAGCTGAACCATTAACTTGATATGATTTTGCAGCGACTTACCTAACATGTAACATCAACCGTGTGCCCTGTTGCAGTGTCCTAGAGCTAAAACCTGAACCATTGTCTTTTACTGTAAGTCGCACTGTGTTGGAGTATTTGCCAAATGCCTCAAGAGTAAATGTAATGATAATGTTCATTATGGTGTTTCAGTTTACCTTGTATCCATTTTCTCTGATGCCCTGGAGGAGAACTGCTGTTCTGAACCCTTTTGTTAAAGTGCTGAAGATAAAGTGCATCCATATCTGCAGTCATACCTGTTGTTGGGATATGGACGCATAGACACATCTACCTACTGTAGTCAGATTACACAGCCTTGCTGTTTGCAAAGTTGTCTTTCTTGCTTAGGTGTGTCGAGGCTGGTTTTGGATTTACATCAGTTGTGTTTGTTGTGTTTGTGCTTGTGCAGGTACTGTATCAGCTGAGGGCTGTAATCTTACAGGATTAGTGACTTGTAAAGCTTTATTGTCGCCTATAATGTCATTTTCACTGTACTTTTTATGTGACACAGGTTCCTGTCTGTACAATTATGTTAAAACGCCCAAAATGTTTGGACTCATTTACTTTTTGGACATGAAAGGTGTCTGTAGGAAGTTTATGACCAAAAGTTACTTTGGATTATCAAAAATATACACATTTACAGTCATAGTGTGTTGCAAATATGTGTCCTGCACCGGAAAGAGAAGAATTACATTAATGGCCTTATTTCAAAGCTCTTTTTATGCAACTTTGATGTCCAGTCAGTCTCATTGTGTGGGATCCATTAGTGAGAAGAAAAGCTTGCCTTGATTTGCCTCTAGTGAAAAAAATGAAATATAGATGTAGGTTATTTATAGATCTGTGGTGGCTCTGTGAGAATGTGTCTCTTTGAACCCAAAACTGATGAGAATACAGATAAATGCAAAAGATTTGCAGTTTTACACGTTCACAGGTGACTGATTTTCCACCTGGAACCATGTTGGTACAAGACTCATATTTATTACACGTTTGTGCAATGTGGTTGTTCTAGACCAGAGCTGAAGTCACTTTGTTTGTAGGCAGGATACCTGAAACCTTCAGATTTTTACAATTTCAATTTTCAAATGTAGTTAAAATTAAGACCATCGAATAGTATCAGTTTTTGGCTCTCCTTCAGATTCAGATTTGAATCCAGGGATTTAAAAAAAAAAATCATTTTCAAGGTTTTATATTTTCAACATTTGTGCTATTTTCTCAAGAACTTCTGAGTGAATGATTTTTCAACCTTAATGGAGGTGTGCACTTTCTGAGTGCTCCCTAGTTAAAGCAGCATTAGGTAATTTTTGAGCTTCATTTACTTTTATCAAGTTGCATAAATTACGTCTGTACTGGACCTTGTGTTTTCTCCAAGTCTCCCCAAGAAATTCCCCTTTTCACTCTCACTTCTAGTAACCTGCAACTGAAACCAACTTTCATACTTTCAAACTGAAGACCTCTAACATCTTAATGAGAAGTGTACAATACTATACTATACTGATGCTGTTTTGCTTATGTTGAGGACTTGGTGGACTGTATTGTTGTTCTGGGTCACTGACCCTGCTTTTTGGAAAAAAAGGGTTAAAAAAGGGGTTAAAGTGATTAGAATAAAATATCTGTTTACTGCTGTAGTCTATGAGTGACCACTTTCATGATGGAAGTTGCCAGAACCCATTTATAAAGGAGTGGCACTGAGCTTTTTAAGCTGGAGTCCCAAACAGACAACACAGAGACACTGATGGCTTATAAAGCTGTCATTATCTAAAGGTTTAAAGGGACACCATAGGGAGGGGGAGGGGGTCTGCAATCGGAAAACAGGTTGTTTTGACTCAGCACAGATAGAAGGACTCCTTTTATTTATTTTCTAATGGGTATACCCATGTCTTGAAAGGAAGTCACTTGTGTGTTGGTGGAACATCACACAACTTTTTTCATTTAGAAAAAAACAGCTTTCTTCCCTATTTAAGCACAGCATTTCAGACACCATCTCTGGGTATGACACATTTCAAACTTGCCATTAGGAAAGATAAAGATTTAGTGTGCAGCCTAGCGATTCACTATCGAGGGAAAAGCCTCGATATCTTTAGGAAAGTACAGGAATTGTAAGTGTCAGTTTTAGCTTTTAGCAGCCTAGATGGCTGACATTTGGTTCAGCTTTAGCCACTTCTGTGTAACTTTGTGGACCGTAGGGATAATGTACTGGAGAGCTGGGTGCTTTAGGTCCTGCCATAATGTGAACTTGCAATAGAAATGTTGAGAAACTAAAGGCCATTCATATCCTGCTCACCGCAGGGAAGGCTGACTCATCAAAAGAAGGCTCAGCTTTCTCCTTGGGGTAGAAGTTAACAGTTTTGTTCGTCCGGCCTTATGTCTTTTATTTATAGTAATAACCCGGGGAGACTTTGTAGTCTAGCTTTTTGTCAGTCTGCATCACCTGATCCTTTAACTGTAACAGCATCCCTCCCTCCACATTGCCATTCTTTGCTGCAGAGCTGAAATTCCACCCTGCTGTCCCTGAGAGCTTGCTGCTGCGATCATTTTTTCATACACCACTGCACACTTCTTCATTTCCATAAATGGAAATGTGTATTATGTTTTAAGAACAAAACTATAGGTGACTACGCAGACATTCTCAGACAAATTGCTAACAAGCTAGGAATTTTTTTTTCATTTTATTGTGTTTTGCTTTTGTTTCAGGAAATGAGGATTTTGTAAATTCCTGTCATAATGCTCTAATAGGCGACAGGTGAGAAGCGTCCGAAAAGCCTGCTGCCGAACACAAGCTGTTTCCTGTGACAGCTTCATCTGTGAAACCATATTCTCCAAGGGCTCAAAGCCTGCCCAGGGATCACTGAGACCGTTTAAGATTACATGTCTGCTGGCAGGGAGCAGTGGATAGGTGAAAATAATTGGCTTCGTCACCAGCCGCCTCCCCACCTCCCCTCCCTTTTTTACTCCTGGCGGTGACGGCAAACAGAGTGACATGGCGAGGTAAGAGGAGCCCAACCTCCTAACACCCACCTGAGCTGCTCGTCTAATCTGCACTGATGCTGTTACCCAGCTTCTGTGGCATATAATCAAGAGAGGGAACCCTTCTGCCCCCCACTGATTGGGTGTAAAAGAGGTTGCAGACCTAGTTTCATGCAATTAGTGGAGGAATGCCAGACGCTAATGGAACACAGAACTGTTGGCAAAGCATTATGACGGGATTGTTGGGGCCATGGGAAGTAAAAAAAAAAAAAAGAAAAAAAGAAAAAGAGGACATTTGCCCAGAGGAAGAGTAGCACTATACAGTATATGAAACAATAAACTGGACATGGGGGAAATTATCCACACGCAGCATGCTTTTGGGTTTGGGGCTTATTAAGGAGGGGCATTGTGGGAAAGTGAGGCTTCTCAGTATAACATGATAAATATTATTGAAGTAATGCAGATGGTTAGGCGCAAGGGAGCACTCTGGAGGGAAACAATAGTGAATGGATATTTCTGTAGTAATTAAGCTCTAATTTGTGTTGACGGGGGATGCGGTGTTGATGCTTTTGCAAGACTCTCAGCCAAATCTGATTGGTGACAGAGGAGGGGAGGAGACCTGTTGTGTTGACACAAAGCAGCTCAGAAGAAAAAAAAACAGGACATCGGAACTTGGGAATTTATTATGGCTGCTCTAAATGTCACATTTTGAATATGTGGAGTAAACATCACAAAAATAGTGATGCTGAAGGTGGGCTGTATGGTAGTGTTGTGCTTCAGGCTTTAGAGGAGTCTTAACAAGACCTGGCAGGCTTCAGGATGGTGTAAAATTAGTGCAGAAATACTCATGTGCAAGTAATTTGGCTTGTTTATGTACTTTAGCATTAACAAGGCACCCTGTTGTGTCTGCCGGGCAATCATTTTGTTATATGTTAGGATTGACTTTTAAGTTAAGTTAGGGGATAAAAACACGGGCTGCAGCAAATGGTAATTTTCATTATCAGTGAACCTGTCAGCAATTTATTTGATGAGTAGATTAATTGTTTAGTGTATAAAATGTCAATTAGATGACTACAAAAACTTTTTTCCAACATATGGTACAAAACCCAAAGATGTTCAATAAAGAGCGATATAAACCATAACAAGCAGCACATTTCCTCAAATATGAGAAGCTAGAACCAGTAAATGGTTGCTGTTTTTTTCTTTATAAACGATTCAAACAATTATCAAAATGGTTGGACATTAATTTTCTGTCAATTGTTTAATCATTTAACACAAATTAAAACAGATAAAAAACAATCATGCTCATGTGAAGCCATATTTGAGCTTTACTGTGCAATGTGCAACTCCTGTGCCAGGTTGATACATGCTTAAATTTCCAATGTTTTATTCATGTGAGGTCTCTCAACAAGGAGTCATGCAATAAGCAGGTGTTGCAGAAATAAGGACGCACCATGGGACAGAAGTGGAACATTGCTAGTTCAGCAGTAGCTGGTTGAGGAATACATCTTGGTTGACTCGGTGGAATCCCTGTTAGCGAACCAATTAGAAGACAAAACCCATCACAGATCACATGAAGGCAGCACAGATAAATTGGGAGATTTCTGTAAGTGTAGCAGATGCTCCGAGTTAGAAGGTAGTGTAATGTCACCACCTCTGAGTGAATTTACAGCTGTAGGGAGATCTGAACAATTTCTCCAGTTGTCTCTGAGGTATTTTTCCACGTTTTTTTTCTTGGTTTGCCCTTCCCCTTTAAGAATGCTGCGCTGCCAAAGTGTCACTGGGGGGTTTTAAATAAGTAATCACAAAATGCACTTATCAGGTGACAGCTCTGCGTTCTCTGCACCCCCCACACTCATCTCCTGGAAGTTCAGGTTTGAGCTCTGACAGGAAGGACAAGTCCCTGCCTGTACCTACTCTGCCAAACCAACTGTCTCTTAGCCACTGTTGAAACAATTACTCACAACACTGGGGGCTCAGCCCACTGAATAGGGCTGTTGTTTAGCTGTTGCCACGTGAATATTCCACTCATGAATCATTCTTGATATTCCTGAACGTGTGCAGTTTACACAGACCTTGACATTGGTTCACTGTCAGCTCACCGATATTGGAGGAAGGAGGTGGGATCCAACGAAAACTGTCACCTTGTGGAGGCCCTAAGAAAAACTCACAATAAAGCAATTGGTTTGGAATAAAAAAAGGGCCAAGCAGAGAGGGAAGAGGACGGTGCTTCCCCCACAGCAAGGCTCTATTATTGCCTGCACTGTTTTCCTCCAGAGGCACAGTGTCCTTGGTACAGATGTTGGGATTTCATGTGTGGTTAGAGCATTTTCATAGCCTTTCAGATGCACTTCTCCTTATGGATAATGGCAGGGGAAGGGCATTGAGTGGCTGTCAAACCTTGAGGCTTGTTTGCACAAAGCAGAGACAGAGGCATGTTTGGCTGGCAGCGGCGCTCATGGGGTTTCAAGCGTCTCATATTGGCCATGTCGTGGTTAGTGAAATGTGTAGAAATTATATGTGACTCTGGCCAGAGAGTAAGCTGCGGCAGAGGCGGCCACACCCGGCTCGCCCACATGTCTGCGCCAAACCGAAAAAAAAAAGCAGCATGGTGACATCAGCGGTGGACCGAGCTGTTTAACCGGTCTGTGGATGAGAGCTGTAATCTAGAAAAGCCGTTAAACTCACCCCCAGGTGGTTTGGTCTGGTGTGTGTACGTGTACGTTTGTTAAAAAGGGAGTGTTTGTATAGTGTGTATTTCCATTAGACATTTATTTGAGTTTGGGAGAAGTGTATTGAGTGAGTTGTTAAGGCACTGTGAAAGCTGGGGATTAGTATGGTCGAGTTTGCACAAATGGACCCTGCCATTGCTAAACAGGGTCACAAATGTGTTTTATTATGGAGAGGTAGTGATACACCTGTGGGTCTGATTCACCGTCATGAAGTTAGCAAGCATGAGCAGCTCTCAATAGTGAGCTAACTGTGATGTCTTTAAGATCATCCCAGGTGGATAATGTTTAAGAGAACAAAAAAAGGATCTGGCTGAAAAGTGCATGTCTTTGTGTGTTTTCATCTTTGTAAGTGTAGTTAGGACCTGCTTTGCACTGGATACAGGCAGGGAAATTATGAAGGAAATGAGGTTAAAAATCACCTAACTTGGCCCTGTTTTAACTTAGACACGTAGACATCTTTTGACCTGCCAGTCACTAAACTCTGCTTACTTTGTTCATTTCATTGTGGATTTCTGGGTTTCCTGTTACTCACATTAGCTGTAATTATACAAGAGAAATTGTTAATTAACCTGATTTAAGAAGAACTAAAATTATTTTACGTGTCTTACATTGCATGCAACACATGGATATTTTTCCTCAAACTCGCAGCACTGTCTCAGCGCCAGAGTGACTGCTGTGAACAAACATGTTTTAATATGGGAGCAAGAGGATCAGGGATGAATGACTGAATTTTAATAGAGCTGTTGAAGTAGAGCCAAAGGCATCACGGACACATTTATTCACATCATTATATCCAGTCTTCCTGCTTATATGTTTACCTGAATCTCTAATTTGAACAACGTGGCAAGAAAATACAATTAATGTCCTTCAGCTTTGAAATGTTCAGTAAGGATTCATCACAACACTTCTCCATGGCAGGATTTAATATATTATTTTTTTTCCAAATCTAGTGTAATATTTGCTGTCAGTTTTTTTCTTAAGCCACTTAGACATCATGCAAACCTTAAGGTCGTGGTTGCGTTTCCTTCACAGATATTCAAAATGAAACTTTCAGTGAACTCAAATGTGCCACTTCAACCTTTTTAGTTTCATGTTTATTGCAAGTTACACCATGGAAATCATGTGGACTGTTGGTGTTGTGACCATTACCCTATTACCCTAAATATCACAGTTTCACACTAGAGATGATGTGACTGCCTTATCACTCCAATTATCTGTCTACTGCTACGAGACTTACATGGCTCTTACCTGTCTCATCATAGTTTTGTTTTTGTTTTTGCTTTTTTTACTTCAAATGTGTTTACCTTAAGAAAAACCATTTGCATCTGATGTATCATATGATCTGTGAATGTTCTGAGTTCTTGCTCTATAGCCTCCCCCACTCTCACAAAGCCCTCAGTGTATTGCTTGGTTGATCTGCACTGAACCAAAAGCTGCATTGTCTCTGAAGAAGGAAATAAGAAGAAAAAAAAAGTGGACATGCTTGCGTGTTGTTTTTACCAAGAGCTGCTTGTTCACACACTTTATTGGGGAAAAAAAGAAAATATCAAGCAACCTGCCTACAATTTATTAAACTTGTTTTATGTTTGTGAATATTGGAAATGCGTTGGCTGTTTACTCATTCTTTTTACACCCACATTACAGAGCGCTATTTCTTCTCAATGGCACATCTGCTAGCTGCATCTGTGAAGCGGGTGCTAAAGCTGGGAACCAGGTGTGCTGCCATACATGACCCAAGTATTACAGAGTTTATAAAGTCCTCATTTGTCAGGCAGATCTTTCATCCCTTCCTCAGCGGTGACTGCAGACCTTTTCAGACATGCACTGCAATCGCAAAAATTCTCTGCCAGGTTAACATGTTGGCTTTGTTTTTGAGAAGGACTCTGAGGCATATATTTTGTATGATCTCAAATCAAGGTCTTGACAAGGCTGTCTTCATCGGAGTTTAATAGAGACAGCCTTGTCAAAAAGGCTGACAGAGCTTGTCACCTTCTACATATTTGTTTTTTACATTTAATGAGAGTCTGCTCCTTTCACCTCGTGTATTTTCACCTCGTTGTTTTTGACTTTGGATCGAGTCAGGCTCATGTTTTTGTAGAAGTCACGTAGGACACTGTAACGTTTCTGCCACATTTTCCGCATGCTTCAAGTTTAAATAAAGGCCGTCAAATTGCCAGGAAAATCATGTCAGCAGTATTCCCTGTAGATTTGACTTCAAAGACAGACTTTTGTGAACTATGCAAGCCACATTACATTTGTTGTGGTATTTTGCAGTAAACTCACCTTGTAGGTTGTACAGAACACGGTTATGTTGTCTTACGTACCACGTGTCTATTATTGTCTATTATCTAATATTGTGTTAGCACAGTGGATCTGTCTGTAACGGTCCTGTCACATTTGAACAGATTTAGCAATGAACACAATTACCATTCCATGCGTGAAAGGGAACGTATATTATTTTTGCTATATATAAGTCTGTCTTCACCATATTTCTGTGCCATGAACATTAACAACATTCTCTGTATTTTATTTTTATTATATTTATTTTTACACAGGGCTGTGATGCAGCCCTGTTTACCATCAACAACACACCCAGTCCTGACATGTTGTGTTGTGTTATCATTTTGGCAATGATCTCTAAGGAAATATTCTAATATGTTTACTCAACATGGAAGTATAAATCAACATATGAGTACAGCAATGGACTAAGACTCTAGAAAGCATTGATTTTCCTCTCCTCTCATTAATTGTTAATATGTGCGTTGAGATGAAGGAAATGTAGGTATAAATTGGAATATAATGTGGCACATTCCAGAATAATTCCACGCACATTACAATATAAATACATATTTTGCTTGATGGCCCTTCACTGTCCTTTAATTAGCCTAATTAAATCATTCAACTGTGTTCTCATCATGGTCTATAAATAAGCCACATTTTTATTCAGCTGTTCCTCAAGGATATTTTCTGCTGCTTTGGTTCCATAATGCAGTTCTAAGCTGTGCACTGATGCTCATATGAAAATTTGATGCACTACACGCTTGGTTCTCCCCCATCGCTGTGCAGGGGCAAAACAAGCTTCTCCCTCCCCCATTCCCATTTGATCTGGTACCCCAGCTGTTTCTCTGCTCTCTGTCCTCTCCATCGACCTCCTGGTTTTTCTCTCCTTTTCCTCTTTATTATTCTCCTAATCTTTTCAAATGTGCAAAAATCAAAAATTACAGGCTTATGTGTGCCACTATAACACTGGTGCGGCACTTCCAGATTCTGAGAGGAGCCAGTGAGGAGCTTATATCTCCTCTTCATGAAAAATTCACCCCTGAATGACCTTAAAGGTGTCAGGAATTGTAGAAGCACTGGAACATGGTTTTAGGGTGCTTTTAAGAAACTGCCTGGGGACAGCTGCAGCACTGTCCTAACATACACTTAGTTAGCTGCTTTGGCCACTTTAATAGACTTTTTTTTTTTTTGGACCATGAACCATTGATTTGTAAAGCTGAAATCAAAATACAGTGAAAGAAAGGAGATGCTTTCATAAATATATTAAGCACAACTAATTTCTCTGGCATGCTCTTTGAAGTGGCTTGGTAAAAGTTCCAGCAGTAACCCCTCACACTTTCTCTTTGCCGAACACCTGTTCCTTCATCAGGAACTTTATTGTTTACAGTGTGGGCGTTGCACATTCACATGGTAGAGTGCTGAATCCTGTTAAACATGTAAAACGAGACAAAGGAGACACAGCAAATAGAAGCAATGTCTGATAAAATGAATCTCTTGAGGAATTAAAGTGCTCATCCCTGTCTTTCCGTTTCTCATCCCACCTTTTGTCTATTTTCGTGTCTCTCCTTGCATTTCCTACAAAACCCTCATGCCTTTTTCCATTTCATTGTGCCATCCCTATATTGTATAATAGTTGTAGGATACAGGTACCTTTGGATGTGACAATGTTCAGGAAGATCTTCTTCTGAGTCAGTTACTGGAAAGAAAACAGGAGGATTTTCACTGCTGGAGATGTGTTTTTCCATTTCTCTGTTCACTGGTTTTCCTGTCAGTGGCCCCTCAGAGGATCTGCTACATGACTGTGAACCATACAGCGCAGGCCATATAGTCAGTGTAAACATGTCAGAGCCAAATCTCAGGGTGATCGCCTCAGCAAGGTCAGTCAAGGACAGTGTTTTCTCAAGGAGAGGACACACATTCACCTTACCACGCAGTATTGCAGCACTCTTTTATTCATGCTCTCACCATGTAGAACTTATTGAATATTCAGACGAGATGAAATTTAAATGTATCTTTGCCGTTGTTGTTATTCATTAGTGACTCAAGGTCTAGAAGCAGGCCATTTCGGGTCAATGAAAACAGAGCTGTCTTATTTTTCCCAACTTTAATCCTGTCTGTAGGTATGTGAATCTAAATGGATCTTTCTTTGAATCAAGAACTGCATGTAAAATATTCAACCAGTTTCTGAATTCAGTGCAGTTAATCTACAACAGCACTGAGAGTATTTCTGTAATCTGAAAAGTCTCTGTTCTTGAAACGTTTGAATTAATGCGGTGTCATAGATAGCGACCGGTTCAAGGGCATCTCTTCATCTGAAAGATGAATCGCAACAATTCTCCAAGAAAGAATAGAAATAGTAATCAGTTTTCAGTTCACAGCATTCGGCCATGATAAGGAGGAAATATGGGCGAGAGTTAAAGTGTCAAGCAAGTACTCGACAGCAACTTGTCTGATGACTTTAACCAACAGCACGGCCAAAATAGAAATGTCGGCTCAGTCTGTGTCAAATTGTTGCCTCAGAAGTGGAGTGAATGCCAAGCACTGCAGCTTTAGAATAATACGTGGCACAGTTTTAGAATTGTTATTACTTATTGTGACATCCATAGAGCTAAACTGTGCTCATTGCTGCACTGCAGGTCTCACACTTGACTTGTTATACTGCTCGGGTTCACATACTCAAAAACTCTTCAGACTTGACTCACTAGCTCAGGATTCCCGGCACTAAGGGACAGACATTTATTAGCACACTGCACACTGCAAGTCTAAGCTTTCAAACTTCTCTTACTTTCACCTGATATTTTAAAATGTCACACGGTCACAATCTGGGCTGTGATTGGCTTGTCACATCAACACAATGCAAAAAAGAGGACACGCAGTTCGCAGCTCACAGAGGCTGAGATTTACAAGGCAAAGCTGCATGGAAAGTGTGATATTTTTAAATTTCAAATGCAACTCAATGACAGCTAATGCTTTCTCTTGCCCTTTGCAAAGCATTTCAGCCACAGACATGTTTTTTAAATTCCAGAATGATTGTACAGGTTGTGTAAAATATATCAACTCCTGTGTACCTGAGGATATTTTTACAGGAATGTGCTGCTCGCCACTCAGTTTTAAAGTTAGACCAGGTGACTTTTGCTGAATGATGGCAACTGTAGCCATAACTGACATTTACAGGATAATGCTAAAAGTTAAAATGGAGTGTAACAGTAGCACAAGAAGAGACGAGTCTAAAGGTCAGTTAACTGACTTGATAACATCAGTTGCACAGCAATAGGGTTTGCTAACATTAGCTAACTTTAGCCACTTTTCATACCGGCCCCTTTTTTAAAATAAAGTGTAAATTAATACTCAACTGTTCATTTAGAGGATATAAAATGTGACATTTCATCTTTCAAATGCTGTATATCCTCTCTTTAAACAAGCTCAAAAGCGGTTTTATTACACAGGCTTAGTGTGTATTGAATTATTTGTCTTAGCGGTCCTGTCACAAAATAGAAATGTATTTATTTCAGCATTTCACACGTTATTTCTTTAATATAAAACCTCTTTACCATTATCAGACATTTGGAAGAAATGCATTGATACTTTTTTGTTCACGGATAGCAACCGCCCAACAGTTATCCAATCCAATTATACTGCCATCCACCCTACGGCTAATCAAACTTTTAATTCTCTTACGGTGCCTCATTCTGTAATTGGTTTATGTAGTCAAACCAACAAACAGTGTAGAACCAGACTAGTAATCCCCTGACAGCCACACACGCTGAGGCTGCTAAATTTGCTCTTAACAAATAAACAAAACAAAACAACAGCAACAAAAAAAAAACTTTAGAAAACTTTAAGGAAATCCGACACTTGTTAGGTGGTTGGAGAAGGCCAGTACAGACCTGTCATGGAGTATTTGGAGAGGGGTTAACGGTAACTCTGAGGGATGAAGTACTAAGCCAGAAGGAAGATTATACAGTAAAATTGTGGATAAGAACTTAATTGCTTGGCAATTTTCTTACTGTCTGTCTTCCTAGTTTGATTTTAACAACCTACAATCACAGAGAAATTTGTAATTTTCTTTGTTTTGAAGTGAAGAAGTGATAATAGTAGTTTGTCTTTTTGTCACACTTCCAACACGAATGTCTATCTCTTGTTAATTAACTGCAGTTGTATGCAGAACTTGAATTTGTTAAACAAGAATGTTTTTTTGAGGCACTCCCAGTTTGTGCTGTTTACCTGTTGTGTTAGATAGTAGTAATGAAACAATGGGTGTGAACAAGGTCTTGGATGTAGCTACTGGGCATGTTATGTTTGCAAGAACAACAGTAGTTTGCATTTTGCTTTTCAAGAGGCAGCCCTCAAAAAAAAATGTTGAACATAGACAGAAATATGTTCTCTGTGCCTTAACATGAACAAGAATTCATCTTGTGGGAATTCATCATACCATTTTAAGAGGGTTCTTTGTATAACAAGCATGCAGAGGTTTTGGCAGCCTCTCCCAGTACGGGATTTTATCAAGCTCCCTGCAAAAATGTACAATGGCCCCACTGATTGCTTTTGTAGCAGCCGCTCTATGACCCCAGCAGGGTGAGCATTTATGGTGCTGCTGGATTCTATTTCAGCAAACGTGAAGGAGATCTTGAAGTACAGTGACATGGGGTACTGTATGTTTCCGACTTGCAGGGAGTTGAAAGAGCAGCATGAAATAACAACCTCCCTGCACACAGGGCCCTTTATAACACCTCTGGGTTGTGAGGGGAGAATTATCACAAAACCACCAGTGGAAAGCTCTACAGTGTGCTTTAAGACCTACAAATGGTAGTGATAGGCTTTCTAGCTGTGTAGAAATGGCCTATATAAGTGATCTGAATAAAAATTTAAAAAGAAAAGCAATCTCTCTGCACACACTTTGTTCTGATTCACCTGTGAAGCAACTTCCTCGGAGTTGAAGTGTTCCGTTGTCTTCGATCAGAGGAGTGACTCATTTTGAGTTGTGCAAGGTAAATCATGTCTGGGCAGGTTTGTAATGTTGTTGATGCTCTTCTTGCTGTGTTGAAACATAAGCAGCTGGCTGTACGGCCTGCAACTCTTACAGTCTGACAGTGGGGATCCTTCAGGTGTTCACTGGAGTGTGCAGAAGAGCCAGCTGATATGAAGGTTGAGCGCCATCAGCAGAGTTCAACAATGTTTCACACTCTTGCTTTGACTGGCTTGCCTGGTGAAAAGAAAAAAAAAGGCAGCACAAACAACCTTGGAGTTGTGTCCCGTCACAGTTCATCAGCCAAGCAAAGTCAAGCTGGCTGAGCTGTGGGAAAGAGGGGAGCGTCACCTCAGCCTGTCCAGGCCTGCTCACGCTGCAGGGGAGTGGCAGCACATTAACAAAGCGTGGCCGCCTCACCCTCTTGCAACGAAGCCAAGCAGCCAGGGTCTGTCCTTCACCCACCTAATCAGCCAAGGAGTAGGACACAGACCTGGCTGCCCCGCGTCCTGCTAACAAACTGTCGATAAGGATCCCTGTGCAAAATATCATGCTCGATATGACCATTTCTGCTTGGCTAGTCTCACGGATAGAGGGCGGGCACGGCCTTGTCATGCGGCATTCTTCTAACTAGGTCACAACAAATTTCATTTTAGTGCAGCCGAGCGAGATCTGCTCATAGCTAGAAAATGGGCATATAAATATTTAACAGTTTTTTTTATGTTTTTTTTTTCTTTTTTTGTCTCCCCACAACAACAGGATTCAAACGGGATGAGACATTTATATTCATAAAGTAAATTACATTTCAAAACTATAGCAAAATTATGGTGAGCATGATAATTGCTAAATAACTAACTGTTTAGGGAATAGGAATACAATGCACTGTTAATTGCTGCACACCATCGATGTTCGCACCTCCCAGGAAACTAATGTCTTTGATCATTGTAGGAATAGAAAAAAATATGCATTTAAATTTAAATGCATCTGCTATTAATGCTAGTTTGTTGGTTAATCCAGTTTCATTAGGAACAATAAGCTGACATAATAATAAGCTGCACTCACGGTGGCTCAAGTGTGAAGTCGTGATTTGTAGATGTATTTTTAGGATGATTTTTTTTTCTCTTTATTTCTGCCACTTTTCAGAAAAGCAAGCTTGACATGAGTTCAAATGCTCGGTTTTCACAGCTACTGTTTACTCTTCAGCCAACGCCATATTAATAAGTGAGAGACAATTTAAACCAATCGGAACATTTTTTTCCCAGCAATCATTCGGTTTCATATTTCACTGATGCAAAATGCCGTCATCATCAGTCGCCACATTTGCATGATAAATGCAAAACAGCACCACTGGAGAGGCTGCTGATTAGTATGAAGCGTTCAAGCCTGATAAAACATTGTCAGAAAATGTCGCTTATTGTCTCTGTCCTGCACTGACGCTCAGTCTCAAGCATCTGTAGCTCCGTGGACACCAACACATCTATTACGTATGAAGGGTTGACTGTGTCACTGTACAGCATGTGAGCACACATTGCAGCCAAGCAGGAACAGATAAAATCAGCTTTAAGAGCCCAGGTCTCCGTTGAACTCGTTCAGCCCACCGCTCAGGCAGGCTGTATTTGTAATATGTAATAAAGCATTACTTTTTAAATATATACTCATGATAATGATGTTGAAGAGGTTACAATAAGTATGTGCAGTTTTGTCAGATAAAATGATGATAAGATGGTAGCTGTTAGCCTCCCTTTTTTATGCCTCAGTGAGCAATATTATTGTATTTATATTTATTGTATCTTTGTAGCCATATAGCTGTTGTATGTAGCTGCATACCAGTCACAAGTAGCTCAAGTCTGTCCAAAGATAAAATGATTAATGTGATTATTTGTGCTGCTTTTCTTATCCTAAACATATCCATCATTCTGAAATTAACTCTAGCTGTAATTACCACACTGGTATGCATGACAGAATAATACACAATACAGTATGAAATTATAAATAACTTTAAACAAGATTAAACACAAGATTATTCCCACAAGGAATACACCTGTCACAGCTCACTGCCCTTTATTTTATTCTGACCTGCATTAGCACATATGTCGCGCTTTATTCCAGCTTCCATTCGCAACAGTGTGTGTGTGTGTGTGTGTGTGTGTGTGGCAGTGTAAGCCTCTCCAAATTTGAATGCACAAACGCAGTTTTGTCAGTTTTCAAGACACCAGCACTCGGCTCATTACTGCTCAAACATTTTCTACCAGCTCTGCAAGGCTGGGATTGCAAGTGAGTGAGTGTGGGAGCACAGGGTACACTTGCAATCTGTGAAGGGCACAGAGAAGATGAGAAATTTTCACCCAAGCTACTATCATTTCTAGGCAGCAGATCTGTGCACTATGTAATGCACTATGGTTGAAAACACTGGTATTTATAATCCTAGCGGCAGTAAGGGTTCCCTAGATGTCTATAAAAATACCCAAGCTGCAGGTCAAAAGTGTGAACCTTAACTAACGAGAGACTGTCTAAATCTAATTGTTCTGATTTTCGCTGGCAGACATTTATTAAATTGAACACTACAAGTAATAGTAGAGATAAGATGTATCACTCTATGGTTTTATTAGTCAAATGCCTTAAGTACACAGAAAATGGTTTTACAGCTGTGTTTGTTGAAACTTCGCGTTTTTTTGTCTTTATGCATTTTGCAAAATGTAAAAATTGCAGAACAAAAAAATAAATAAATAATGTGTTTGATAAAAGGGCTTGATGTCATTTAAAATGTTTGAATCTACTGTCAGCATGATGTTTCAGTACTAATATATACATTACTTTGAGAAACGTAAAAGAAGCCTAAAGTCGACAAAATTATCATTTAAGTCATTAAGTATCTAGAACACATGAATGAGACTTTAAAGTCAATTTCCCCTCTACCCATCTGACCTCAACGGAAAAACAGCACCTAAAAATAAAAATAAAAAGTACATGCACGAGAAGGGGCCAAAGAGCAGCTGCAAATGGAGATGTGACCTAGCACTTCACCAACACCTTCACCCTTTCCTCCTGCAAACCCAGTTTCACACCTATTTGAAAACACTACTGGAGAAGTGTGAACTCACTTCTTTCACCTTACTGTTGCGCTACATCTTCATCAAATATCTAAATGTGGAAACACAAAGTGATGAGGCGCTTGTGTGGCTCTCCAAATTAGTAGCATGTTGTCATAGATTGTTTGATGTAACAAGTCATTAACCTGTTCATAAAAAAAAACCAAACAGCAAAAAGGTTTCTTTTTGTCTATATTTGTAGTCAAACGGTGAAGCTTTTATATGTTTTGATTGAGTGAATTAACATTTTCTTATCAGCCTTTTTCAGTCACAATGAAATTGTGACAGAGATTGTAAGAGTAATGATTCCCTTCAGTGGGACAGATGAAAAGTGTGAAAATGAGCACGTTTGACACTTTGTTATTGCCTGTTTCACAATGTCAAATCTTTTTGTCATGTCTATTAAGTCAGTTTAGTCAGCTACTTTATTTTCTCACAGCAAACAGAAACAAGATTACAAACCATATTAATGTGATAAAAACTGCAGCACAATGCACCTCTGTGCTCAGCCACTGAATCCTATCAGGAAAGACCAGCTAGGTGACTGTGTGGGGGAGGGATTCAGAAACCTGTGAAAATGGGAGTACTCTGGAGATGAAAGTAGTGATGAGTGGTGTGTGGGACACGGTTCGAGATATCTTTTGGTGAAAGTCACCCATCCCTTGAAGTCTTATCCCATAGCTAAAGCTACGGTATTAGGTTTCATTTTATAGATTATTGTGAGATACAATGTCAATAGAAGAACATTTTTTCTTCTGTGAGGCTAAGAGTGGAAAGCCTAGCAGAGGGGATGAAATCAGTAAGGTATCCACGGTAGCAGGTATCTTAATTCACTATCATCCAAACACAGCTGAAGTAAATTGAAATGTCCATTTCTGGTTTATGACTCCAGAGAACATGGCCAGCTGTTGCAATTTGTGAGAGCCCCCTTTTAAAAGAAAACCGGTTTCAGCGAGAGAGAAAATATGTGGCAGAGACTCCATAAACTCTGTGATTCGCGTAACTTATTTGGAGAGTCTTCAAGTGAACTTCAAACATCTCTTTAATGATCTATAATCCTTTGGCAAATCTTCAGTGGGCAGCCGGGCTTTCAAAGTTATTTTTACCAGGATGTGGAAATCATGATGAAATTAAGTGTGAAGCTGGAAAAAAATAAATACATTGCAGTGTGTACTTGTCACTCTACATTTCATTCTGAACATTTTTTAGCTAAAGCAAAGGCTAGGCTAAGCTCTTGGTTGCAGAAAAGCATGATGTTCTCTTGCTGAGAACAACCCATCCCCTGTTCAATATGACTGCAAGAAAAGCAGAGGGAAGTAAAAAGAGGAAGAGGCAGGTGAAAGGTTCTTTGCAAGCCAAAGTAGCACTGTCAGGAAAAAAAAAAGAGTCCATGTTGGGTCCTAATGGAGCCATTGATCCTGCGCCAGTGGAGGACACACCCAGTAGGGGACTGGCTCACAGTGAGGAGACAGGTGTTCGCTCGATATCTGTCCCACTTCTCTGACCTTAAAGCTTTTAATCAGCTCTGCCAGGGAGCTTGTCAATCCTGTCAAACAATGAGAAGCCCACAGTATAGACACAGTGAAGGAGGGCAACGTGAGGGTAAGAGCTCCAAATAATACTCCTGCAGCCCTGAGGAAAGAGCCTGTACATGCAGTGTACAGCTATTTCATATGGGCTCCCACTGGACAGGCCCCAGTGTCTTTGTGCCAGCTACAGTAGTAGTCTAAACCCTGTCAGCAGATTTCAAAGGCTATTAATGTCAAAGTGTAGGTGTTCACGTGAGTGATTTCACCTGGGATTCTGGACAATGTTTGTTTGCGTCTAGGAAAAGCTTTGAGTTGACCTCCATACCATCGCTGAGGGAGACCCTGGCATCATGGGGGACTGTGCCCTCACCTTTACAAGCTTAGCATGGCATGCTAATCAGACTTCTTTTTTTTTCTTGCCAAAAAACAGGATATTTCTCCGTTAGTTACTCTCCTGAGTGAGTGACAGGGATTTCGATATGGCCTAATTGAGTTGTTGAATCTCCCTGCGACTGCCTGCTTCACTTTCCCTGTTTCTGATCAACAGTATTACACCATCAAGATTTGTCAGCTATACTTTTTTTCTTTGTTTTATCAAAGGCCTGTGAGCCTGAACCTGTTCCATTCTTACAGGCTTCTTTCACTGTGCATTCTTCTGCATTTCGACTGTGAATTGGCATGCAGTGAAATTTAACTACAGAATATTTTTTAACATGGAGGGTAATTACGGTGCCGGTTTGATTGCAGTTAATAGCACAAGCTGTCAGCAGAGCAGTCACACAGCAGTCACACAGTCACAATTTGGCCACACTGAAATTGCATTGAACCACACAATTATCTCCAGTCACTAGCAGCTCTCTACACCATTGTTCATTTTATCTGGATGCTACTTAGTATTAAGTTTTAAACTTAAATGTTGAGATTCGTAGCAAGCGATTGTTGATCCCACTGCTTATAATCTGGGTGCAGTTTTATTCAGCACTCTCTGGGGCTAAACGTGTTGAAGCCCACTCCTCAATTTTCAGCAGGAGCAGCTACAGTGCTATATGTTCATTTCCCTACGTTTCTTATGCCCCCAAGCCCACAGCCCACCCACTGTGGTGTTTTCAGATGAAACTGAGAGAAACCCAGAGAGTTGTTTCGTGATTTTTGATTCCTTTGATTGATTACAACTCCCATTCTTTCTCTTTCCAGTCACATTTGTGCCTGTCCTGTTTTTCTTCCCGTATACATCTGTGAGAATGCACCAAATGGTTTTTGTGTCCTGGGTCTCTGTGTCAATACACATTGTTAGACGTCTAACGACCAGTGGAGACTGGAGTAACTCATACCACCCGACTCAGCTTTCAGGCTGTTCCTTTCCCCTTTCTGTGGCTTTGTGGCTCCCTACTTATGTCTCCATGCCAGTTGCTTTTCTCTTGAAAGACCAGTGCAAACTGTGCAGACATTTAAGTGCTGTTATTCATGTTCTTTTAAAGCTCTCTGTCAAATAATGTCACAATATGAAAAATGAAAGATACAGATGCCTGAAAAATAACTGTCCAGAAAACTGCTTCTCTTGAAGTCTAAAAAATAATTACCAATAATGTTTATTCTGTTTTTACTGCCACAAAGGCATACAACAGTCAGCAAAGAGAAATGGAACATTTCATAATATACCTCATAGGCTGGATATACTGAAAGATGATGTATGGAAACAAACTGAGCTGTGAGAAAGTACTGTATATGATGGAGCTCGGGGGCTGGTGGGAAAGACAATACTCCAACACAGCTGGAAAGCACATGCAGCAGAATATGAACATGGTCCTGAGATGTGGTGAGCATTCCAACGGTTATATGTATGTGGAACATGGAGTCTTACTCGCCTTGGAAAGATAGGCTGTGGTCGTGGTTTAGGAAATGGTTCAGCCCTGGTCTCGGAGTTCTGCCGAGAACCACTGGATTTCATAGAGGTTTATGATCAAAACACACATGAAAAAGAGGAATTTGGCAAAGGCCAGAATCCAACATTTATGCAGAAACGCTCTGTGTTGCCATGTAGCCATCTCTGGCAAACGTTAGCATCAATCTTGTCTTTTTGTTTACATATCATACTTGCTGTTGATACTTCTAAATTAAGTTCTGTGATTTCTGAATCACTCTTTTCAGGCCAAACGATCCTGAACAAAAAGCCTGAAACCCTCCACCAGCAAGCAGTGAATGTCTCTGCAGCAATTGTGCCTATTAAAAACATGCATTACCAATGTGAAAAATTATTTAAATAACAAGATAAGAAAACATGTTCAGGGATAAAGTAAGCGTAGCATATCTAACTTTATCAGCTTAAGTAACTGTGCACATTCATTCCTCCAAGTGGTGAAAACAGGATACTAATCCATGCCTAAATGATGTGACTGCAGGGCAAAATTCATAATCGTGTTTATTTGTACTTAATTCCTTGTACACGTGCACAGAGATGACTGGTTCGTTACAGCATTAGGTTGATGCTACCCTTGAGTAGATTTTATTGCTTTCAGTTTTCATGCAATGTTGTTGGTTTAGACCATCAGCAGCGATACGGGGGATGGTAATCAGCTAAGGATTTGCTATTGTGACGATACTTGTTTTGAGCAAATGCACAGCATTTGTCAGAGTCCCATGGTGATCATGACTCAGACACATACTAAGTGTGCTTGTTAATTGATAGCAGACTGGGGCTTCAGCCCACTGCCCACTCCAGCTGGAGTGTGAATTCCCTCTCCTATATGTTAATGGTTCTGCTGTATAAATGGCCTGTGCCAGAAACACTGGAGAAAAATAGCTCGGTGCAACGCACCAACAACCAGAGCTGTGTGCACATTGCCCCCGCTGTCCTGTTTATGTCCCAACCACAATTAGAGATGCACTTTGATGACAGCCAGTTCTTCTATTTTTTCCACACATCTTTAAAAATGCATGATATGCACAACATTAATTTCTTTCAAGAAATCTATGGAGGCTGCTCCAATAAGGCAAAGTGGAAATGTCTGAAAAAAATCACAAGTGACTCTAATCAAATATTGATTGTACGTTCTCTTTTCTTGGTTTAATAAGCCACTGGTCATGCAACAGTGCATCTCTCCACGCTTATACTGGACCCATTTACCCCCGAAAGGCTTCTTCTCGCCTGCAAGCCTGTAAGATATCAGCTGGCCTTTGTCAAAAAAGGCAGAAAAAACTTCACCAATAAAGGTCAACACAGGTCAGATGCCAAAAACAGTATTCTTTGCTCTCGCTGAGTATTTCTAAAGGTCACCTTGCTTGGGGTGTATGGATTTACATCCGTATGATGTTGTTTTCACTGAGAATGCAGAAAGGCTCCATATCACATGCCCATTTCCTTCCTTATTTACTGCCAATAATAGATCATCCAGTTTCGGCTGGATAGTTGTTTCAGTTTTGAAATCTTAATGTTTTATAATGTATCTAACACAAGTGCTTGGCATAATCACATGGAAGTATTCAGTGTTTATACTCTATGCAAGACTTATCTTTACTTGTGGACAATGGAACAGATGGTGTGAGAGAGGGATTTGTCATGCATGGTTGTCCAGGGCCAGAATCTTCCTCAGCACTTTTTGGCAGGACTTTATATGCGTTTCATGCTGTATTTGCTGAGTGTTTAGCAGAGGTATATGGTATTTCTGTGGTGCTGGCTCAGGCTGAGCCACCCCCATCCTATACGTCCCACTCCAAGACCATTCTTACAGATAATCCTGCGTGCTCCATTGTCCAATGCATATTCAGTGATGATGTTTGTGGTTCACACTTTGAAAAACAGAGCATTAATACTGACTCAGGCAAGAAAAATGAGCTGCTGTTGCAAGCATTAATTTTTATTACCATTATTCTGTCGTCATTTTTCAGATTTTTTTTTTCTATAAAATGTCAGCAAATACTGAATAATGTCCATTACAAGTTCCTAGGGCCCACATCTACTTGTTTTATCCAACTAACAGTGATATGAAACATAGAAAAGTGGACCAGCAAATGTTGTTAATGGCTTTTTTTGCATCATTTGACCATTTCAGCAAAATATTTATGCGAGTGAATTGAGAAGCCATCAACCAGTACTGAAGACCTGGGTTTGCCTGTATATCTACACTTCATATGCATGTATTGCCCTCCTTTTATATGTCAAATGTAGATCTGAATTAATTTCCCTTGTGTTATACCATGAAGAAAAATTTCTGTCAGAACCTTTGCCAAAAGGACTGTGCCCTAACCTAAGGCACGAGGAGAAGCACACTCCTGCAGCAGTTGTTTTATTGTACATTTATGTTGATTGTGTCAAAAGAAATGTGGACATAGCCTCTGTGTCGCCCTGTACTAATACTTAGATTTCCATGGGAGGTGTGTTGCCTGCAGCATCGTCTCTCCTCCACTTTAATATCCTGAGTGCCGTAATCTGCTCACCACGTCTGACCCACTGCGTGTCACTCTCACTACTTACCCTCCCCTGTAACTCCCCAAAATCCTCTGCATCACATTTATGTAACCCCACCCCACCCCTTAACTCCTGTGAGCCGTGAGATCATACCTGCGCCCGCCAGGGCTGCGCCTGTCTGAGACCATAATGCATCACTTTTCTGCACACCTGTGACCCGCTTTTTATTTATTGATCATCTCTTTCCTATTAAGACATCCAACGGCCTCCCTCCTTTGAAAGCCCAGGGAAACTCTTGCATTATTGAAAAATAACCAGCACACATCATTGTGTGCGCTGAGCCCATTCTGTGGATGAGATGCTTTGTTGACTAATTGTCTGGTCTGTGTAAGTGCTCCCCAGTGCCTTGGCTTGAGATCTGTCTGATAAAATGTATTATTATCTAGCTGTTATTGCTCTCACACCACAACATATTTCGGATACCACACTTTCAGACGCTTGCAATACCTGGATCTGTTCCCTGTGTTTTTTGGTTTTTTTTGCCTTTAGTTTCAGTCAAACAAGCACAACTGTATTGCTCACAGTCATTCATTTACCAGGTAGGGGGACTCAGTCTCCCTTTCACTTGCACCCGGCCTTTTGTTTACTGACAGTTGCCCGCTATCTGGTATCAGTGGGTGATGTCATCTCGCCATTTGGTCAGGTAACGTCAGTGCTGTTTATTTTGTGTTGCAGAACCGAAACCATGGTGGCCTTGTTTAGTTAAGCTGCAGGGGGAGGGAGGAGGGTCAGAGCTCTCTGATACTGTGTTTACACTCGATACGTGCTATACACGCTCTCTCTCTCTCTCTCTCTCTCTCTCTCTCTCTCTCTCTCTCTCTCTCTCTCTCTCTCTCTCTCTCTGTCTGTCTCTCTAGGGCAAAAGCCTTATTTTTGGCCCAGTTTTATTTGTCATTGCCGTGGTCAAAGACAACTAAAATCCCAGATTACTCCTAGCATATTTCCTATTAGAACAGAATAAAAAGCATTAATTACAGGAAATCCACAGGCACTGTTACCCTCTGCATATATTAAACTCAGAGAGGATAGTAGGAAGCCTCCACAAAGGGCACAATATACTTCACTGTGTCATCTGTGTTTGGTTCTTTAAAATCGTCTGATAACAAAATGAAGTAGCAGTGTTTTCCAGTGTTTTGTTCAAAGATGAATCATTATCCCGCTGAACTAAGATGAGAAGCTCTCTTGCAGGCAAACTGATGCATCCCCTTGACATTTGAAATGCCTTAAAGCTGCTCGAGGGGCATGTGTGTGTGGGCTTGTGCTCTGAACCTCGAGTTGCCTCAGAAACGATGGATGCAGCTACATTAGGTGAGAATCGCTGTGTACGGTTGACTGGACGATGCTACGCACTGCCAACCTGAAAGTTGTAATTTTAGAACCCCGGTGGAAAACACACGATTACTGTGCTGTGGCGCTTGGTCATTACATTTCTCTCTCCCCCAAACAAACAGCCATTGGGAATAGTTAAAATGAAATGCACAGCGCCTTCTGTGGAGCAGTTCCAGATTGGGAAGTTGCCTAACATAATAAATATTCCCGATAATCATTAACATTTACAGCGCAGCAGATGTTACATTGTCCTCAATGAACGAGTGTGTTGTACAAAAGAGCATTTCAAATTTGAACCAGAGAGTGGAAAATTAGGAACAGGTCTGCTAACCGTCTGTTCCAGTGAGGTTTCGCTTCCCTCTGCAGTTGAATGTTTGCTTGGGGAGACAGAGGGCAAAGAGCTCTACTTTGGCAGGTACACCACTGTTTACCCAAGAGACCCGGCTGAAGCGCCATCAAATAGTGTCTGAGTGTAGATTAAAACAAATTCTCTGACATATAGCTCCATCTCAAAAATCTGAATGGCCATGGTGAACCAATAGCAACATTAAACAAGGAATATGGCTGCTCCTGCTAAATGAAGTGCCCTATCTGGATGTATTAAAGCCTGTAGCAGAGTGAAATAGCTTCCAGTTATCCCTGAGTGTAGTGCCATAATTTATTCTATAAAGCATTTTGAAAAGCACTTCTGTCTTTTGATAACATACTGTGAGCAAAATGCCACTGGTTGAGCCCTAAAATACTGACTCACAAAGACAAATAAAAGAATAAAAATGGTCCACCAGAGGAATAAACAAGCAACTAATGGGAGGGTTTTGTGTGTGTGAGTGAGACAGAGGATTTGGACTCCCCCTAAACACCCCATGTGTGGTCATGAATAAGGGAGCTCAGAGGCCTGTGCCATTGCCGTGGGAACTGGGACTACATTAAACAGTCATTATCCCGAGTACTTCAAGCCATGTTTTATCTATCAGCATCCCACTTAAATAACAATGGAAAACCAGTATGAAGCAGTAGGAGGTGAAGTGTCTTCATGTGATAAGCTTTAAAGCTGTGTTTGTTTATACCAAAATGTGCCGTTTGCAGCTGCCTGAATCACAAAGTGGATGCCACAAGACTGTTGCATGTCTACAAATTGAGATGTCAGATTTTGCCTATTTGCCTAAATTAAATTTTAGTGTTTGGACAATTGGACAGAATCAGAAAACATTCCTTCTCCACAGGAAATTGAAAGTGAGCGCCCGGTCCGATAAAAATGGGAGCTCTTCTGCATCTCCTCCCCGAAAAGCCACTGAGAAGAGGACATTTAGGTCCAGGAGAAGTGCAGTTTAATGACATCATATTACACACTTTCTGGGTTTTGAAGTCTTAGACTTCAAACAGCGATGTCGAACTGCCATTTGGGACTGACAGTGTGTCAAGTTGCCTGGTGCAGCTTTAAATAGAAGACATTAATGAGTGCCTCTTCTAAAATATGCATTCAGTCCTATTTAATCTTTGCCTTCCTCGCATTGCTGCAGCAAGAGGTGAATTATGCTGAACTTTATTTGACTCAGGCACAAATGGAGATTTCTTGGATGAGCATTGCCCAAGTAATGGTAAATGAGCCAATAATTGTCTTTTGAAATATTGTTGGTTGTTGGCCAGTTCAGCTGAAAAAAAGACAATAGTGTTACATATCCATTACAAGATGAGCTGCCAAATAGCACTTGTTTGATGGAAAAGAAGTTTCCTAGGCTTTAGGGGATGGTGCCCTGGTTTTCAATTCAGGGTTTTATGGTGTTGTTATTGTTTCATATGTAGAGCAAGTTCTAGGTTAACATGGTACAGAAAAATATCTGGGAACTAACAGATGGATAAATGTAGTATATTTGGTGCTGAAACTTTAATTTGAATTTTTTTTCCCCTGCAGCAGAAAAAAAAGCACTAAACGCTGATGTCATGTTTCTCATTCATTTCTGACTTGTTATAGAGAGGAATCAAGCTTGTTTTTTTTATAATCGTGTTTGTTTTCCCACCTGTGTAATAAAATATCTGATTGATTTAAACACATTCGCACGTCAGCTTTTGAGATCAGAATTCTTTGTGAAGAAGATTGCCCCGCAGTTCTGTATTTTTCTGGGTATTGTCTACACACCATAGGAAATCCATTTGACTGAAGGTTGTTATTTGGTGCAGCATGCCTTGTGTATTGTCCAGTGTGCCATATGCAAACAACACAAAGCACATGCTTTTCCTTGCTGCCTGACAGGACAGATCTGATTACAGTTCTGTGAACAGCTCTTTGCTGAGGCCTTGGGAGTCTCTTGCTATCAGTGCAGGGCCAGACGGTACAGCAGCTGTTTTAATAGTGCCCCTTATGTCCACAATGATCCAAGTCAGTTCACCTGGTGTGGATCAAACCACTCTTCTTTTTTTATACTCTGCCAGCTTGGGCATACTTTCTGCTTTGTTTGTTTGTCGTATTGCTCTTCCTTCCAGAAATAGGGCTCCCATCTCCATTGGCAACTCTCAAGGCAGTGTTTAGCCTCGGGTGTATTAGAGCATGACTGTCCCCCCAGTCACCCTCTTGTCAGTATGAGAACAAAGCAGCAGCAGCACAAGCGACAACGCTGGCCAGCCTCAAACCTGCAGCACACCTACAAATCTCCCTAAAGCTCCGCCTTCCCCTTTGTCTTCCTCTCCCTCTCGCCAGTTCTGCATCTGCACTTCTTTGCCTATCTTTTCTTCTTCCTCTGTTTTTGTACAACTGGCTCTCATAAGCCTCACAAAATGTACCTTCTTAATGCCTCTTGCATGTATGTGGCTCTGTTCTTCTATGGCTTTGCTGCTCTCTGGTGTAGTCTGTAATTAAAGCTTTACTGTGTGCTCAGCCAAGGACTCCTCAAGTCCTTGAGTGAAAGGGGTCCCTGTGGGTGCCCCTGGTACTTCACGGAGGGGATTTGGACTCTGTGGTTGCGTAATTATGCCTATTCCTCTGGTTTCCATTTGCGTGAGCTGCTGTTTATTTGCTTCAATCTGAGTGGGGAACATCAGACTCAAGGGGGAGGAAGGGCAGAGTGAGGGAAGAGCTGCTGCTTTTCAGAAAGCCAGCCCCTGCCACTATTGTTTTAGCATTCGAGTGGGTGAGGTCTGGCCAGGTACATATTTATGAGTTTTTACAGCCCCCCCCCCCCGCACATGCAGTCCCCCACATCGCTTCAACTTAAGATTAAACTTTAACTAGTGTTGTCACACAGTAAATTGTGTTTTCTATTTCAAAAAATATCATACTATAGCTGCCACAACTGGTAATCTAAGCTGTGATAAAATGGAGTAAAGCATTGCCCTGGGGTGCACAAGGACACAGGTGTTTCTCAGGGTACAGATGACAAGGTTGCCAGTCCTCCCTGTCAAACTGTATTAGTAAATCAATCTGTCATCTTCAAATCCTACAAGTTTAAATCTCTATAGAGAGGGTCTTGCTGATGTGGTCAGAAGGAAATGAAAGATGATGTGCACTCAGTAACCGAAAAAGGTTGTCACTTTGTTTTTTCATATGATTTGATGTAGGCAGCGAAGGCTGTACTTGAGTGAAAGCATATAACAATGGATAGAAATTGCTTTTCTCTCGTAATGCGCTGCTTTCCACCGTAAGCCATTCAACCTGAGAGTTGTGCGCCCCTCTGTGAAAGATGGAAAGAAATACATTGTTCATCTTAATGGTCTTCTAGCCAGAGTCTGCGCCAACTATTTCCTCTCTTCGTGCATGTATTGTGCCCCGGCGTCCTTAGGCTGACTACCTCTAGTTTTTATAAAATAAAAAAAAAAAGTCTTCATAACAGTTCCTGCTGCTGCTTAGACAGTTTGACAGCCTGCATGCACAGAACTCCCCCTCCTTTCTGTTTCAGATTCCTGTATAGTTGAAGATAGACTACATCAGATATTGTCTTCTGTGGGTGTATACATAAATGGATCTCTCTCATGTATTCTTACACATTTTAAAGCCCCCTGTGGAAACTTTATCTCTGAACGCAGGGATTATTCATCATTGTGATGCAGTTACTCAGTGCTAAAGAGCTGCTCTGTTTGTGGTGCATGTGTGCAGGCCCCAGTCCTCCACTTGAGGCCACAACATATTTTCTCTCTGTTTATGACTTGATTCACTGGTGACTTTATGAGTCCGGCGTGATTAACGGAAGAATTTCAGTCTTTCTTCCTGTGGGTCCTCGCCTATCCATAGGAGATAATTATAGCTATGGCTGGTTGTAAATACAAGCCCAGCCAGGGGTTGTCGGACCAGGAAATGGGACATCATCAGACTTCACCTGGAAAGGAGCATAAATCAGAGCCTGAGAAAACAAAGATGTGTCAAAGACAACAGGGTGCAGGAGCCCAGCTGCAGTTCAATGACACATCTGTTCTGACTGCAGTCATTTAAGACCCTAGATCAGGTGTAAATGAAACTTGTAGTTGTATTTCTGCACTTAAGAACAAAGAAGGACAGGAGCAGGAAGTACTGTGCAGAGAAGAAGAGCTGCAGCAGTTATTTTAATACTGATCAGTGTTTTTTATTCCTTTTTTTATGATTAATCAATTCTTCATTATCAAAATTGTTGTCAGATAATTGTTTCAATTATAGATAAAAGTAGGTAGTCTGTAATGAGTATATAATTCAAGGATGTTAACTTGACACTTCAGTTTAGCTTGAGGTCAACGTAAGCATGAAAGAGTAAACCACAGGTGGGTTTAAAGACGGCCTCTCTTTGGACCTTTTTATGCTATTAAACTCCTCACAGGCTTAGATAATAGGGAGATGGGCATAATTGCTGTTTTTCTTAATAGCTAATGTGTGTGTTCACATTGTTTTGAGTGCTTACTCAAGACACCACATTGTTTTCTTTTAAATAGGAGCTCCAGGCAGTCATTGAAGTATTCGTGAGTAAAAAGTCATTAAAATTACAACGGGCTAGCCAGTATGTTGCTGGGTAGGTGGAGGAGAGCGCAGCAGACGATGACTTGGCTCCAACTCACTGCCCTTGTACTCATTCATTAGTGATGCATTGGTTCTCGCTCGGCCCTCCCATCTCATCAGAAACAGTACCCTCGTGGACAAAGACAGGGTTGTATAGATGTGCCCATTATGTTAATAACAACTCCCCCAGCTTTTACACACAACCACCACCATGTACCGCTGATGTATAGCGAGCAGACGGTGCTTCAGTAGCATAAGGGGAGTGTGTGACTGAATCCATGAGTTTGATTGTGAGTGTCGTGCGTGCATGTACTACCTAAGAGGCTGAATTGACTCTTTGACTTTCAGTGCATGTACTTGCTATTGAATGGAGTGCCTTTCTTGGCCTTGGACACTTGTTAATTGTAATTAAATGTTTTTTTTTCTCTGTGTCTGTTACTTCTAGCTGGCAATGGACAGATGGTACAGATGGACTCCAGTAAGTCTGGCTTTGTGGGTACACAAGTGGAACTGCGCTGCATTTTCATCAACAGTAACCCGCCAGTCAAGATCTCTCAAGTCACCTGGCAGAAGTTCCTCAACGGCACGAAACAGAACGTGGCCATAGCCAACCCGGCCCTCGGCGTGTCCGTCCTGCCACCCTTTAAGGAGCGGGTCAGTTTCAAGCAGGCGGCGGTTCGTCATCGTACGCCCTCACTGGAGGACACCACCATCGTGTTCTCCAACCTGCAGCTGTCCGATGAAGCTGCCTACATCTGCGAGTATACCACGTTTCCTGCGGGCAACCGGGAGAACATGGTCAACCTCACTGTGTTTGGTAAGAACCTAGTAGTGAAATGTTGCAATTCTGCTGATTAATGGTGAGTTTAATTCTGATTGAATCCACAATATGGTAAATTTGAAGATAAAACAGGCAACATCTTGTATTTTTGTAGAGATCTGGATCTTAGCAATTTAATTTTAGTTCTTTTTTTGTTGTTTTCTTCTTTATCTAGGCTTGACGTGTCTCTATGGAGGCAGTAGTTGAACGCCCCATGTCACCATGTCATTTTCCTTTGAAAACCATGTATTTCCAAAATGTCAGATTTTCATGAGCTATTGTGACAATGCATTTTCCCCATAATTCAGTGGAATTTTATGTTGTGTATTTAGTTCAAGAAGTAGGAGAATTTTCTCAATCCATAAAGGACAACTTAAATCCTGAAAAATTCAAAACCACAGAATTTGTAGATACATGGTTTTCACTGGAGACACGGAAAGAAAGATGAGTGTGTGAAATCAGAGAATGCATCTACATTCACTATCATAATCTGATGACAGAAGTTGAGTTTCCACATGTTGCAGGACAAGGATTGGTTATACAGATCAGACTGTGTAATTTTTTTGCAATGAGTCAAGAATGTGTAATTGTGTTTTGAGCCAAGATAACATATCAGGTTCTACATCTTAACACATCTTAAAATCAGTTAAGGAGCCATTTCCCTCAAACATGTTACTACTGGCCTGACGAGTACTCAGAAGGATGTTAGACGTTAGAAGTTTGGTTTCTATTTGACTTTAGGCAGAAAAATAACATATTTTTGAATCAGATAACACAGACAAACTGACCTCTTCCTTTTTAGTGAAAGGCTAAAAGAAAACACAACAACTCTGCTCTTCAAAGTTACATTGCCACAGGCTTTTTTGTAAAGTAGGTTGAATTCCTTTAAGACACCCAAAACCAGAAGGTCTTTCTCTGTTTTCTAAAGCTCTTGGTACGAGTGTGTTATTTATAGCTAAAACTGATTGGTGAACAGCCCCACCAACCGTCACGTTATGGTTGAGTCTACAAGGCTCTCATTGTCGCAGACTTTGCTGTAGCGTATCCATGCTCAGTGTTAAAATAAAAATCATTTTGACAGATTCATGATGTCATGATTGGGGTGACGTGTCGTTTAACACCAATCCCGGTCTGGCCCATACGGCTTTTATAAAATAGGAAACTGCCGTAGAGAGCAGTCAATAAAAATGGCAGGTGACATGGAAATCAATAAGGCCACTTCAGAGTGTGTAATTTGGCTTTAATAATCTCATCTTGTGGAAAAAAAGCCAGGCCTGAGATGTAGTTTATCTTGAAAAGAGACAATTTGAAAAGGTTGTGCACGGACTCTGATTAGAGATCTAATTAGAAATTAAGTGTTGGTGTGTTTTCCATTAAGTCCCAGTAAAGAAAAAGCACTTGGCTTAAGTAGTCCCTGTTGCCAGAGCTTCTTGTCAGCTCTGAGTCCCCATTTTGTGTCACTGAGCCTCTCAGGTCTTTTTAGGCTTCTGCAGCTCAGTGAACGTCAGGAACCTGTTCGCAGATAACCAACCGGCAACGTTCAAAGAGGCCTCTTCATGGCCTGTCTCTTTCAGTTGTGCATTCGCTCAAGCTCAAGCCTCCTTTTTGATGTACTAAGAGTAGACTGCTAATTGGCAACTCACAAAGGATTCAAATTGGATGACTGTGCATTTGGGTAGGCAAGTGCGTCCTACATCTGTGAGAGCTTTGACAACTGAATTTGGCTTTGAAGAAGGAAGGAAGCAAAGCTTCGCCTGATTTCAGTTACAAGACTGTTTTCATCTCAGCCCTTTAGTTTTAATTTACGTCAAATAGTGGTTTTCATCAAATCTAAGGATTGTAGGTAGACAAAATTAGAAACTGAAGTAAGATGGAAACTGAAAGAATAAAATTCAAGGAGTATTCGTTTCATTTCAGTAATTTGATTGCTTTAACCTTTCTCTTCTACAGCTTGGCCTATGACACGTATGACCTTGACAACGCCCACTATTGTGGCCAGGGCTCAAAAACGCAAGATGACCGTTGCCACTTGTGTATCAGCCAATGGTAAGCCCCCAAGTGTGATCAAATGGGACACCAGGTTGAAGGGCGAAGCCACTTTCCAGGAGACTCGCAACCAAAATGGGACAGTGACGGTACGGAGCAACTACGTGGTGGTACCGAGCCGCGAGACCCACAAACAGAAGCTGACATGCATCGTGACATACCGAAATGAAAAGATTACAGACAGCGTGGTGCTCAATGTGCAGTGTAAGAATCTTATCTCCCATTATGCCAATATTATTCAGTTTATATCATGGTTTCCAATGTTGTATTATTCAGTTTTTTTTTTGTTATGAACTGGTGTTTTTAAAATGAGCAGATAGATTCAAACCTGTTTTAAACTGGGTTTTTGTGATCTCATGCACCCACAAATTGTGTGTCCTGTTGCAAGATGACACCAGTCACCATAGTTTACAGTAAACACGGTCCGCTTGCAAACACAGCTCAGAACCTCTTCCAGTTATACAAAGTGAAGAGAGACATACACAAAGGAGCTTACGAGTATGCACTAGACATCCTCTAAGTAAACATTATTTATAAAGTCCAGGATTTTTTCCCCCAAATTTAGATTTTTTGTTAATGACTCAGACAAATACTACTAAATCCAAAACTTCAAAAAGTATGGTGATTTATTTAGGGAACTTTTTAATCAGTTTTGTTCTGGCAGCATGCAGAAATTGGTAAATTTGATTCTTTTGCATATCTGTGGAAGGTGTGCATTAAATTATACTGGACCTACTTTTTTGAAAAATCAGTGTAAGTGTAAAATAGTAAGAAAATTGTCCAGATGTTTTGAAGCAATGTTTGAAATATATTGAGCTGATCAAGACCTTATCCAGCTGTAATCACTTAACTGGAAGTAATTTGAACTATTTACAGTGATGCATGTGCTTTTGTAAACACAGTAGTTTAACATTTTACATTTTTTGATCACGTGTGCACTTAAAGAAATGAAACGCAGTATAATTGGAAAGATTTAACAGCCATGCTAGAACAATGAATTAATTTGTTGTTTTTAGAGTATTACTGTTCTATAATTGTCTTATCAAAATACCAAAATATTAATATGCTTCAGCAGAGGTACAGTGATGAAACAGTGTTTCTGGATTATGTTGTGGAGCGTTGAACTGACATCAGCATTCCTTCCTTGCAGATGAACCTGAGGTGAAGATCGAGGGCTTTGATGGAAACTGGTACTTGAACCGTCAGAATGTTAAGCTGACCTGCAGTGCTGATGCAAACCCCCCTGTCACGATCTACCAGTGGAAACTGTGAGTCTGATTAAACCCTGACAAAACCCCTTAAGGCTCTGAAGACAAGACAGCTTGGCTATGTGTTGTTCCTCTCATGTTAGATTTCTGACTGAAAAAAAAAATGTGTTTTTGTGGATGGCTTGATAAAGCATAGGATGGCTATTTTATAGAATAGCCTACTCTAATGCAGCATTCAGCATTTGTTTCAAGGCATACATACACAACAAAGATAAAAACACACAAACCTGCTTCATCTTCTCCAGAAATGAGTCTCAGTGTACTTGTTTATAAAACGTGTAACGAAGATAAGACTAGAACCTGAGGCAGAGCACAATGGGCCTATTACGGCTGCAACACACACCCCTATCTGCCTGATGGTCACAGATACTGGGAAACAAATGCAAACAAAACATGGTTTGCTTTGCTATTGGGGTTTTGCTTTGAAGTCCTAGAACCAGCATGCAGGTAGAGAGGTAAGACAGCGTCATTGTTAGTGCTGTTGTGTTCTCTGGAGGGCCCAGAAGGCAACGGTGTGTCCCTAACACACAGAGCAGGGGGCTGGAGCTGAAGCTGAAGTAGGAGCCTTGGATTAGGCTGGCATACCGCGGGGCTGACATCAGTGTTTTTGCCTCAGAGACTATCACTGCAAATACAGAAGCAAGAAGAGATACAAACATTTTTTCAAGGCCTCTGGGAATCGCCAAATAGCCCTGAGTTTGATCTGCTTTGAATAATGGCATGAAAGTTGGTCATGCGGAAATGATGTAGTTTAAATATAAGCACTGCGACATGGAAGGACTGCGCTGTAATTTTCACTGATCAGACTCTTTATCGCATTTTGATGTCAGATGCAAAATTTAAAAAAAAAAAAGCCAGTGCAGCCCTTTGAATATAAAGAAACTTCTTTGAGTGTCACCATTTTGAATGAAAGTATTATACGGTAAAATTAAGAGATAAATGTAGCAATTTGTCCTGTAATTGCGCTGTGAAGGTTGGGTTGAGAAATATGTCACTGGACTTGAGTGGATGTGGATTAATAGACCATTGTGTCCTCATTGTATCTTCTCGACAGCCTACTGTTGGATTTTAATGAGGCATGTGGAGATTTTTTTTTTTGGTTACCTTTTTTTTTCTTATGCATAGATTTAGCTTCCAGGGCTGAGACACCGATATACACACACAGCAGCAGAAGAAGACAAGATAGAGAAAATTTAGCCTGTTTTTTTTTTTTTCCACTAGCAAAGGGAGATTTAGGGAGATAGAGGAAGATAGGAAGAGAAGAGAAGGAGGGTGAAGAGATGTGATCTAGAAAGACGAGGGCACTGTGCTGACAGATAGGAGGGGACGGCCATTGCTGCACTGAAAATGAGATACCAAATCTGTTGTGAAGGTTCCCCTGGGCTCCACTGTGGAGGTCAGCGCAAGACTGTGACGGAACGATCCGGAACAGGCCGGCAGGATTGCGTCACACTTAACTACAGACATACACACGCTGGAGGTGTAGCTAAATCCAATAAATATTAATGTCTTTGATACAGATCCACATTATTTCCAGAGACAATCAGTTGTCTATTAAACTATTTATTTTATTAAATTAGTTCATTATTTTTTTTCTAATTCATTTGGCTTATTGTGAAAAAAAAAAATCTTCATTTGTACCATCTGCAATCACTTTTTCACACTTAGTTTCTTTGTTTTCCTGCTTTGAGTGGAGGGCGCAGAAAGCCTTGGCATATATACAATCCTTGAGGAAAGAAACCAAGGACCTTTGATTGTTTTTTCTTTCTTAGAGCGCAATGCCAAAGCTGTTTCTCAAAATGGGTTAATGGGGAGCTGCGCTGAAATAGCAGACTAAAGACTAAAAAAAGGACTGTTTGAACTTTTTGCTTGTTTTTGAGATGTTTGTTTGTAGGGCATTGTTGACTTGCTGCGCTCATTTGTTGAGTCTGTTTTAAGTGCACACTGCAGCTTTCAATGGGCACAAGAATAGTAAGTGGGGGCAGGGAGGGCTGAAGTGTTGTTTATTATCACAAATAACTCAATTACTTGTGTGCTAAGATTTCAGACTTAAATTTTTTCTTTCTGTTTTTTCCCCCGAAAAGCCATTTTCCAGCCCTCAAATCATGCAGTTGGAGTTGCTCAAAGACATGGGATGCTGCTATAAATAAAAGCAGCAGTATTATTGTGATGATGGCTGTTTGCAGTGTGATTGCCTCAAACTCTGCTTCAGTTAGCCAGCTCTGCTGTGAAAATGTGATTCTGTTATCCACATCGATTAAGAACCACCAAAGAGAACTTTTGGTTCAATTCCTTGATAGCTGTGGATAAAAGTCATAGATCACTTAATGTTCCTTTAAAAGGATATTTAATTCAGATGTATGCATAGGCTAATTTTTATTCAACATAATCAGATACTAAACATTGCTAATGTTGGCTATTGCTCAACACCTCTATGAAGTTGTGCACTGTTGAAAAAAAAGTGTGTGTGTGTGTGTGTGTGTGTGTGTGTGTGTGTGTGTGTGTGTGTGTGTGTGTGTGTGTGTGTGTGTGTGTGTGTGTGTGTGTGTGCGCTCCCACCATTTTTGAGAAATCAAACAACACATTTTTAAGCACAGGCCTCAGCACCCCATTAACATCCAAATGACTCCAAAGTGGTGTGCACATCACTGGTTTGCACATTATCTGTGCAGGTTTTTGTGAGCAAATTTTTGCACACAAGCACATTTTTGCTTCATTAATACTCAAGTTATGAGCATTACTTGTCAGATTAATAACTTGAGAAGCACAGATGAGACCACTTTGGAGTCATTTGGGCATTAATGGGGGTCTTGACATAATAGGCCTATGCTTAAAATTTTAACATTTAATTTCTCAAAAATGGTTTAAGCACAAATTTTTATTCTGTGTGCTCACACGAATTGAAATTGTTTTATTCATATCCTGAATAAAACTCAGTATCAAACATCATTCCTTTACTGGGGAAGAGCTGTCTCCAGCTGTGGCAAACAACACCAGTTGCCCAGTCTTGTTTTGCTTCTATTTTCATCACTCCATTTCTTCTACTGAAGTTAGCATGCTAACCGGCTAGCCCTGGTCCATCTTTCATAATACTACTTTGCGACAGTGAGTCACTGTAGCGTCCAGTCTACCCTCAGTTCAGCACAAGAGGATGAAATGCAACGATGCCTGAGGCTCTCAGTAAGCGACCATTGTTACCACCACCACCACCACCCGCTCTCGGCAAGCAACCACATTTAGGAGCAGAGAAAACTTACATTATAGCACCTTTAAGCACATACATGCATATGTTTTTCTGCGTTCAAGTTTAAAGCCATCCCCAGAACAGTCATTCAGTTTATAATGAAATCTAGATGGTGGTTTGATGTAGAGTCTTTGAATCACCCACATCTGTACGCACACATCACATACATGCATCCACATGAGCAGGCCAGTGAGCAATCAAAGAATCTGTATCACTCTCAAGCTGTTTGTTAGCCTTTCATTTTGCAGCCCCTCAGGCCCCTCCCCCCCCCCCCCCCAACTCACACACACACACACACATATTCACATGTCTCATACAAATTCAGACATCTCTGGTTGTGGCTGAGTCTGTGGTGAATCGCAGTTTGCCAGCCTTTCATTTCTGCAGCAAATCAATTGGGCTTTGCAGAACTCAGCATTTGATAGAGGCTCACACGGTAACTGATTATTGAATCGTGACATACTGTATTGAGGGTTGTTTGCAGCTCCATTGCGAACCCACTGCACAGGTGTCCAATGAAAAACAAGTCGAGCATAGCTCTTTTTATTGCTTTTGTTCTGAACTATGGACACTTTGTTGCTAAGAAAAAAAAATCTCACTTTTTTTGTTTGTCCTGAAAGTTTTCTATATGGAATTAATTTACTCACAAATGGATCAGCTGTTTGTAATTTACATTTTATGATAGATTAATTAACATATAACACGTCACAGTGTCTTTCTGCCATCACTGAAGAGCCTTATTGAAAACCTGTTTAGTTCAGCTCAAGTACTTGATGTGTGACCAGTGTTAGTGCGAGGCTTAATTTTGTTGCCTCTGTGTAATGTCATTTTGTTTTTCCCTCGCTGTAATAAATGGAGCATTACATTGTTTTTAATGGTCTCACAATCCAGTGGATCTTAAAGTGTTTTTCTCACAGAGAGCAGGCCCAGGAGTGAAGGAGGGAAGTCTTTGCGACATCCTCATTTTTTTAGAGAGACCAATACTGCCGCCACCACAATAAGACCAGGAAACTATTAAATATCATCACGGTCGTGTTTGTCACTCTACTTAAGCTGCATCCATTCAGAGCAGCTGATGAAGCTTATCGAGGGAAAGGCAACAGGAAATGGCTAATTGCCACGTAACTTGATACCTTTTTCAGCCTCCGGGCTCCATAAAAGGGGTCTAGATAATAGAATGGAGGGTTGGTGTGTTCATGATCCATGACCTCAAAGTGTGCTGACCCGATCAAAGGACATGAGCGAGTCTGAACGCGGTTGAGATAGCGAACCATGAAGACAAACACCTCAGGCAGGAGAAACAGGCCCCAGCTCTCATTGACAGCCCAGCATTTGGTAGATTCTGCATTTATCGCTTGATCAGCTTCCTCTCTTGACAGCTCCCCAGAGTTTTGAGTTCAGCCATGTGAGCTGTGCTATAGTTGAGGAAGGAAGCCCCCCACCACTATCTGTTTTGTATTTCACATGCCAAAAAACCCTATGTCCTCCGGCATCAGCTATGTCTTACCGGTTTGGACCTGCTGGGATTCCCTGTCCTCATAATTTTGTTTGGACTTGATGGATGATGGCTGAAATATAGCGCTGTCAAATATTCCTGGTATTTATCTCACCTTCACACTCACACATCCAGGTTTGTTTGGCACTAGAGACTATATTTTTCATGTGCTTTGAATTGCTTTGCTGCTCCTAGGAGAGTTTTTTTTTCTTTTTTTTTTACTGTGGTCTGGTGTAATTCTGCCTTTTTATGGTGTCTGTATTATTGCCTCTCTCTCTCTCGCCACAGTTTGAATGGCTCCCTGCCCAGTAATGTGGAGATCAAGAACAACACCCTGTTCTTCAAAGGGGCAGTGACCTACGACCTGGCCGGCACGTATGTCTGTGACGCAACCAACGGCATCGGGACTCGCACCGGCATCGTGGACGTCAACATCACAGGTAGGTTGATAAAGGCATTCATTTCTGTTTGCTCTCTCTTCAGTAAGTCTGGCATGGCTTGCATCATTACAGTACCCCACAAAAAATGTTGTCAGGGACCATCGGACCCCCATCTGCCCAAATAAACACAAACATCCACATGCGCAGACCGGGCGATTGTTGCAGATCGTCTGCGTTTTCGATGTGGTTCCCACCTGCCTTGACTGTGTGGCTCCTGACTGCGCTGTGTGGGAGGTTAGTTGAGGAAAAAAGCCTCTGTGTTTGTGTATGAGAGCTGCACACACACTGTGAGAACACAACAGCCGCTCCCTCCCACCCTGCCCTGTTACGCACCCAGGCGCATGTGTGGGAGCGATATAAAGCAGGTCTATTATCAGTGCCTAAAATAACATCAAGGAAAATGGGGGTTTGAGGTGAGGGTACTGTATTGATCATAGTTTGTTCGCATCACGCTCACATTTCTCCTTTTTGCAGTTGAGCTCTGTGCTCGCTCTTTTGTCTCTCCTTCTTCTTCTGTCTTCTGGGGAAAACAAAATGCTGAACAAAACTGATTCAGTTCCCTTGCCTTCCACATAATTGTTGGCACACACGCACTGTGGTTCCTTTGGGTTCTTATCCATAGGAGAAAATATTTTCCACTCAAAGCTCTTGCTGAAATATATACCAGATCTGACTTTGCTATACATACTACAAATGTGGGGATCCTCCTCTATTGGTACAAGCTGTGTGTGTGTGGTACTGGGAGACTGCCACAGTTTTGCTCTGGTCAGACTGGAAAGACTTTTCCCCTTTACTCTCTGTGCTGCTTGGTTTCTGGGCAGCGGGGGTGTTCTAACTTGCATTGCTTTGCATGTTGACTCATGTTGTGTCTCTGGGAACGCTGTGCTTGCTGTGAAGTGAACAGCTGTGCCTTACAGTATCATTGCAAACCTTTTTTTTTTTTTTCTCTTTTCTCCCTTTCAGTGTGTTATTCCTACTGTTAAGAGTAAGGCTAGGACAAAGCAGCTTTGTAGGATGTGATGTCATTACGTTAATCATGAGAAGTTGCCCATCCAAAGTAGGCGGGTCAGTAGTGCAATAACAGAAATCTCAAAAGGGCTTGAACGGCCCTTTCTTATCAAACAGGAAAGTGAGGAAGTAATCTACTGTCAGGAAATCACCCCACACCAGCTTGTGTTGAGCAGCTGTGTTCCATGGAGATTGTACTGTTTGGCATAAAGTACTGTATCCCTGTGCAAAGGCAAAACAAAGGCACTAAAGTCATTTTCTATTTCTGCTTTCATTTGTTGCTTAAATTACCAAACCACACTCCTGTTGTCCCAGTACTATTTCTGTTTATTCTCATCATTCGTCCATATAGTTTTATTGAGTGATTGAGGTGAACAGTGCGTGGGCACATGACTTGAGTCCATTCAGTTTCAGTTTGTCTGCCCAGAGAATTGAAATTTAAACATTTGTTTAACATTTAGAGGAATGTGCAGCAGCAGATTAAAGGAAAAGCAGTGATTGATTTTGATGCTGTGAAAATACTTCTGGTTCTCAGTTGGACATAGCTGTTACTTCTTATCACTCTGCATGTTTACAGTAATTAAGAAACTTGGTTTTTACATATCATTCAGAGAACTTGACAGCTCGATTGTCATTTTTCCTTTAGCTGAAAGAACTCCATTCTTGATATGTTGAGTTGTACTGGAGTTGAGTACCGTTATGCCAGAACATATTGTGAATATTAAATGTCACACATAGCACTTGGTGGTCTGTCTGTATCCTCTCTAGCAATACGCTGGCTGGATGTTGGATGCTGGCTGCAAGCGTTGTTCTGTATGGTCATATGGTAAACTTCTGTCTAGGATACAATCCCAAAGGTCCCGTCCAAGCCTTAAGAGCATGTTGCCAGTTTCCATAGTAACAGTGGCAAGTTAAAGGGAGGAGAACCAGCCTCGCCTCCTAAAGCGCAGTTCAGAGCCTGAGCTCCAACATGGTGTCCAGTCACATTACAGATCAGCGCACAGATAGCTATAGCTGACTGTCAGACATTAGTATGGTTTGGTGCTTTAGGATGCGCAGAGGGGTGCAGCAGTGTGTACAAACAGGGACAGAAATGTCCTGCCCTTGTGTTTCATGCAGGTGCAACATGGATATGTTACAACAGGGTCATACACTGTGCTCTTTGCTTATGTTGTGAAACGTTAGCCTATTGCTGTCTTAATGTGGGCTTGTCAGCATAATCTCTCACACTACCTCAGAGCACTGTTAAGCTTCACAGATATGTGTAAAAGAAATCTTTCCGCTTACAAGACATTTCTTTGAATGTCGATCAGCTCATGGTAGACTTTGCATCGTTTATGATGACATGAATAAACTGTTCCCGGTGAACTTGAGGGTGAGCATGGCATTTCCTACTAATTCTTTGAAGTGCTCTGTGCAGCCTTGACATTGGCTGTGCATAATGACCCGGTAGTGGAGGTAAAGAAGTATGCTGATGCTTCATTAACTTCAAAGAGCATCTTTGCGCCTCCCAACAGTCTCAGACAAGCCTGGCTGAGGCATGGCAGGTGAGAGAGCCCACTGCTGGCTGCTGTTCAAGGCTGCAGCATTGGGCCTCTGTAATGCTAACCAAGTGTTGTCTGCAGAAAAGGCAGGTGACCAAACTGATAGCTGCAATGCATTTGTTCAACATCTCACAGAGCTACCACAGCTGACAGTTTCTGGACTAGTGCTAAACATGAAATTATTGTTTCTTTTCCTTGTTAAAGGGCACATTTTAATAGTCTTTGGGTTTAGAGGCACTCAGGAGAGTTCTGTGTTTATAGAGTCAATAACTCCATTATAGCTGGCCTTTTTTGGCCTTCAGTAAACTATATCAGAGCAGTGACAAATATGACACTTGAACAATCTATCATGCTCTTCAGACCAGTACTGTGCATAGTTTTGTCACTATCAAGACCTAGATTTGTCTAAATGCACTACTACTACCTGTGTTATGCATGGATTTGGCTGTAGCAGTTTTTGTATTCATTTTGAAGTTGATATTTATATTGACACAGCAATATACACCTGCCAGGGTGAAAACCCTGCCTCCAGTGTCAAGAAGATAAAACGTCCGTGACAACTTGTTTGTATCACAGAAAAGCTATTTTCCCACACTAGGAAACAACACTGATGGAGCACTTAAGGAAGGTGCATTTTAATCAAGCTCCTCAGTTTTCATGGATGGATTTGTGGGAGCCGTATAACTGTCACCTCGGCAGATAGCGGGGCCGCAGAGCACCTTGTTTCAATTAGTCTGGGGATAGTGTTTGCTGTAGAGATGGCATCGACTACGGTAAGCCACATGGGCTGAGATGGCTCTCTCCAAGGACATGTGTTCTGCAGATATGGTGTCGCTTGTCAGAATCTAATGAACCACTCTCCTGTTTTAATCAATCCTCGCTCTCAGAAAAAGAGGTGAAAAAGGAAGTCTGAGGGAGAAGAGAACGGGGAAGGGAAAGCTTCTATAACAAGAAAGATGAGCTTCCAAGGACAGAGGGTGTTGCAGTGCTGTACACGTTGTTGAGCCCCTTGAGGCGAAATTTTATGATTTGTGATATTGGGCCATATAAATAAATTTTGACTTGACTTTGTGTAATGTGCCAAATACCTCTCTCATTCACATTCAGTTCAGAATCCTCCTGAGGGAAAGTTGACAAGTCGTCAGGTCTGATTAATCAGCTAATTACTAACGGACATCAGAGGCCATGTCAAAAAATGGAGACAATTAAACAGCCTCACAATGAAAGTTATTTTTGACATTTCATTCTTGATGGCTTTTAAGTGTCTAATAGGAACGCCAGTCAAACAGGGACTCCTGTGAAATATTGCAGCTGAGAAAGCCGCAGGAAGTGGGCTGCATAGTGTGGTTAAACTCAAAGATCCTCCCCAACTTAAGAGAGTAAAATGAGTCTTTCATTAAGATAATCAGCTTTTCCAACATCACACTCTGTTTTTGTGCTCAAGACAAATCAATGCTGCCATCTTAAATTTCTTCCCAGCGCATTATAAGACGTGATGAACGGCCATTTTGTCAGGATGGCCTTACAATTATGTCATTATCACCCCTGAGAAAGGACATGTGTGGTTTTATTCTTGGCAGTACACAGTTATGTGACGTGGGAAAATTCCCTACAGTGAAGCAGAACATTCACTGCAGAATTAATTTGTTTACCCACATGAATAATCTTTTAAACTTGATTTGATGTTTTTTAACCTTGACTCTCCCAAACAGCAGCTCTAATCTTTGTGAGATGAGGCCCGGACTGAGTCAAAGATAGTGCATAATTCCTGCCACATTATCAGGATCAGCTGCGAGTGATGATCTCAGATCAGCTCAGGGTCAGCCAGTATGTGAACCTTTCAGTGTTTCCACTTCTGGCCCAGCAGCGCTAACTTTCATCCTCCTTTGTCAGAGCTGTGGGACCGAGCTGCTTTGGAGAGCAGAGGTGCAGTCAGCTTTGCTACAGGGCTTTACCACTCAGGTTAAACTGGATGGAGTGAGAGCGTTCTCTTCAATTTAGCAAGAAAGCGTGAGGACGGATCCTTCTGTAAGCACAGGCAACCAGTGCCGACATCTGTTCACGCTCACCTGAACAAGCAATAGTTCGCTCCTGTGTGAGAAGATGAAGTTGAGAGAGAAGAGGTGAGGAAAAAGTCTAACCACATGGTGAAAATGAGATGAATAAAACATAGACAGTCCAATGGGAATATAAATAAATAATGGTATCCATGTGACTGATGGAGATGCTTCAGCAGGTTTGATTTTTGGAATTTAGTTGAAGAGGTAAAGTGGATTCCAGAAATGCGCTGTTTACATGACTTTATGTAACAGCCTGCCTCAACTCCCGATTTTCACCGCTTGTCACTTTCTCTACCCTCAGTCCTACAGTACGATGGTGTGCAGAGACATTGAAACGCAGTGGCAGTGAGATGGGGCTGACATTCTTAAAAAATGTACCTGCATTGACTTTTTCACTGTTTATTTACCAATCTGATTTTAATTTTATTGGCTCCTCATAACCAATGCAGGCGAATGAGGCCATTGCTGAGAACATTAGCTGTGTCTATATAATGATTCCAAATGCTTGCCACCAGTTTGGCAGGAAAGCAGCAGGGGGTTGTTGGCAGTGGCATAGGGAGCTGTCTCAGCATAATTTTAAATTACTGTGCAGGAGATGTTGCTCTGAGCTGACATTAGATGTTATAATTGTCATAAAACTTATTAGAACTAGACCTGGATGCGTAACACACATTTTACTATTGCCAGATCACAGTATTAAATTTATGTAGCTACAATTAGATACTTAGCAGACATTTATCCTTTATTAGACAGGCATCGGCCTCATTTGTCTACATTTTACAAGATACTTTTCCAAAAAAACATTCGCTGGGTCCCTCTCTTTTCCAAAGACATCCAGTGAAATGGACACTTCTTGGGGAAAAAAAAATCAACAGTCATGCATTTCAGCTTGTCTTAAACTCCCCTTGCTCTTTAATTTATAGCCCATTGGTTTACACTTATAATTGATTCCCCACTGTCTTGTTTCAGCAAGAAATATTTCATTTTAAGGACATAATTATACCATTTCATGGGACTGTAAGAGAGACTATGTGACAAGAAGTTCATGGTGGTTCTCATGGCAACTTCAACAATTGTCCACAGGGGCTGCCAAACCCAAAAACACACCAACACTGTTCATGGTGGCTTTCAAATGAATTTAATCTGCAGGAATGCTCTAAACTCTGACTTACTCCTGTGTTTTTGTTTAAAAGACTTTCAGTCCCTGCTCACAGATCTCCACAGACACCTGCAAACTGTAAATAGCTCTAGGTGTTGATGGCGTGGTTCATTTTTATCAGCTGAGAAACAGGCATGTTACTCTATCCATTACAGCGGGGTCTGTAGGCTGTCTCAACGTGATAGCGCGCTGATGGCTTCGTGTAATAAAACTTGTGAGACTGCGGCGCGAACATCCTTGAATAAAACAACTATCACACCATATATTACTGACATCTAACAGCAGAGCTGCTCCACGCAGCCATTTGTCTCTTTCTTTTCTCTGACAGAGACAAGAGACATTATGATGTCAGCTTTGCAAAGGCTCCCCTAGCAATGTGAAATTTGTTTGTCTTCGGCTGTCATGGTGGAGTCTGTCTCAGTCTGTGCATTATAGCACATTGCACTGTCGCCTTCTCTCTTCATCCGTCTGCATTATTCATAGATCCAAAGGCCACACGTGTATATCTTGTATATCATTACATCCCCACTTTAAGTACACACATGCTGTCAGGCAGGTTGAGGAGCATATTCAGAGTCTTGGTCTCCTGCTCCCCCTGCTAGCTTCTCATCACCCTTGAACTTCCTGATCAGGCGTCTACAGACCTAGAAGGATTTGGGTCTGCAGGCTGATAGAGCGACTTTCTAGCCCCCCACATCCTCGCTACAGGAGGGGCTGCTCGCTGCTCAGATCCTGCCAAGATCGCACCTCATTATCCAAATGAGACATTAGCATGAGCTGCTCCCTTGCTCACACGCCATGGGCCGCCCCATAAAGCCTCTGCTGTGTTGTTCTGTGCCAGGGAAAGCACTGAAGGGGAAGACATCGTGGCTGCAGCTCGTTTTTTATTTGGAGAAAAGATATAGCCCAGCTAGAGGAGTGAAATGGAAATGTCACCAGGGGAGAGCATGTGAGAGCAGAGCAGCTGAGATCGTAGTGATTTATCTTAACATTTGTTTCTGCATGGCTTGCTGTTTCTACTCTCCGGAGGATATGCAGAGGAGAGGGATGTGGCAGACAGATGGAGCAGGGGGATTGGATGAGCCCCTTCGGCCCAGCTCTGCTCCTCCATCCTCCTCCTTCTCCTCTCTGTCCACCCGTGTGGTGTTGGATCTGTCACGCCTCCCTGAGAGCCTGATGAAGTAGGTCAGACGCTGTCCCAGGGTCTGACCACTGGCTCCAGAGCTGCTGCTGCTGCTGCTGCTGCTGCTGATGCTGTGTGGTGATTCAGTCATTACACACACAGCTCCAAAATAACAACAAGGAGACAAAAAACAAGATGGAAAAAAAAAACTGCAGAGGGGAAGCTGAGTATAGTATGGTGTGTTAAACATCGGCCCAGCCTCTTCTGGCTTAACCCGTACTAACATGCAGATTTGTTTTTGCTGACCCAATAGCCCACCCTTACAGACACATGCAGATTAACAGGGAGTCTAGAGATACATTAATAATGGTGCCTTATGAGCAAATGTGATTTATAAAAGAGCATTGGTTTTTAAATGGTGGTGTAAATATTCATTGCTCATTGACGGTGCCTTAAGAATGATTATTACTACTCCTCTTAGCACAAAATGACCATATTATATCTGCAAGGAAGCAAAATTTTGCTTTCTGAAACACACTGGAATAGAAAAAATTTTTCTAATACTTTCCATCAAAAATGTTGATGTGGACTCTGTGCTTTGTCATCTTAGTAATGCTCATTATTTCAACTGTAAACCACCATAAATGTCATTCACAGACCATGAGGTATTGTGGTATTCTTGGTCACTGGCAGAAGCCAAAAAAAAAAAGTCAGAGATACCATGCTGCTTCTGCCGTATGGAGATGAAAACAAAGAGTCTCTGGTCTCTCCTTAAGGACCATTCTGCAAGTCACTGCATGTTCACAACATGCCACAGATGATGTCACCTGTGTTTTGATGCCAGTATTTCACAGTGTTATCTTCCTTAGCACATCCGGCGCCTCTTATTCCGTTGGCTTTTTACAGGGAATTGAATTTGAATTACTAGTCTGAAGGTTTTAATGGTGTGAGTGGCATTTACCTGCGTATGAGGTAAACTCATGCCTCTGTGAAAAAATCAGTGATAGCAGAAAAATATGTTGACAAACAGAAGGGAAAGGTAGATTTTGGAAGGTAGTGTATGATGGGGGGAAAAAGAGCTTTGCCTCGGTGTCGACTCCCCAAGCAGCATGTTAAATTCCTGTCAGTGATGAGCTTTTATTTATTGTGGCAGCATTACATTTCCATGACTTCACAACCACTGGCAAATTCAGACAGGGGAGTAATGAGGATCGTTGGAATCACTGAATTAATGCATCTTCCCCGATTGTCCCCATCCTCACTCACTCATTATGCCATTCTTTATTTGCGAATGTCACTCCCCAACCTCTCAAAGGCACTCGCTCTGTCTTTTTTTCCTTGTTGCCACTCCTCAACTTCTCAGAGTAGGCCTCTATTTTCTTTTCATCTTCTATTGACTGCTGCTTGTTCCTCATTTAGTCATATTAAAACACCACACCCTGTACCACTCTTTGAAATCCTCTCTCATTTTCCCAGCCTCTGTCATAACACCTTGTCCATGTGATTGTGCTAAGACTCAGGAATGAGACTCCTTCTTTTCGTGTGCAGACATGACTCAAGCACACCCAGAAACAGTACCTGCAGGACAGAGTTGTGAAACAGTTTCTGTTACTTTAAAGCTCCTTCTGCTTCAGACATGCCTCTCCTTCAGTATCTTTGAACATTTGCTGCTGCTACTTGGTTCGTACTGTAGCTTACACTGAAACACAAAACCCAGTGTGTTTTTTCTGAAGCCACAAATCTGGCACAGACCTGATGTGTCATTTCCATAACAAGATGTCAGTTTGTTTGTTTTTTGTTTTTTTTTTTGGATTGCGCTGCATTTGTTTCTCTTAAAGACTCACTTGTGTTCTACACAAATGACTCAGAGAGAGAACACTTATCAAGTTGTGAAGGAAACAGATTTTGTCGCTAAAATGTTTGGAGGTAGTAAATCATCCACTCAATCAAGTCAGATGTGAATGTTCAAAATAGTATGATTAATGCAACGCAAAACGGCATGGTTGCAGTGTTTGAATAACTGCAGTATTTCATGTTATTCATTACCAGCATAAATCTATCATTCCTCTGGATTGAATTATAGCCTTTCATAGCACATCTTGGCACCTATTAATCTCAATAGTGCATTTTAGTCATTGCACCTCAAGGTTACCCCACTATCTGCATATTTCCAGAGAGGTGTTAATAGACACTACCTTTTGTTGCCTGGAACAGTATCAGGGCTGTTGTTGTGCTGCTTTGAGGTCTTTTTTATCTATCTGTTGGCAGGTGTTGCCGGTAGCAATGGCGTGCTGGTGGAACGCCTCCTCCCTCCTCCGTACTGTCAAACACCCCTACGTACCCCAACCATTTCAAATGTGTTTTATTATTAGTGTGTCTGTAATGTGATTAGTTTTCACCATAGCCACTCTAATTTCACATACTCACATTCACAGAGTACATGTGCTCGACAAAGCCACCACACTGGAGAAATTGAGAAATCTTTTTTGCCATTTCGTTATCTTCATTCATGCACAAGGCCAGCGTGCTGAATGGGAGGTGGTGTTGTGATGTGACCTCGCAGTGGAATAAGTACACGGCAGAATCGTGCTGGAGGAGAGGCAGCCCTCTTTGCCAACACGCCTCTTTGAGTTGTGGAATAAAAGCAGCGTGTTTCTCCAGTGCACAGAAGTGATCTGATGAGCTTTTCCTGGTGTTTCTGAGCTTCTTTCTCTGCTCTTAATGTACCTCCATTACGAAGGTACAGCCATCTGAATACTGCAACACTCCTCTCTTCCATTCCCCTCTAGTAAACCATTTTAAGAACTCCTGTAAAAAAAAAAAAAAAAAAAAAAAAACTCCATTTCTTGTTTTTTTCGGTACGGCAACTTCCAGGGCTTGCACAGGTAGTGCACCAACCAAAAGCAAGAAAAATACCTCAGTGTTTACAACTGCTTTCATGTCTGTCGTTTGTATGGACTGTAACATATTTTTAAACCATTAGTGTTGACATTCACATACTTCGAATATTGGTGTCAAAAGGTGGTGTCATTTGATCCTTTATAGAAATGGTGGTGATGGAGAGTGCTTTTGAAGGCTCGCTGCATCTTCCTTTATTGCTCCTATTTGGCAGTTTAAATGGTCTTGCCTTGTGTTTTTTCACTTCTTTAAGTGGTAAATATTGGGTCTTTGCAACCTTAGAAATGCAAGGCAAAAAGCTGCCTAATTAAGATTGAATATGGGGACTGATGGGAGCAAAAACAGATCCTCACAGAGGAAGACAGTGAAGGGTAGAGGAGAGGATTACAGGAGAGCGTTTTCCCTTTTCTCTCTACTCCTCCAATCCTCTGGATTTTCACTCCTCTTTGGACTTGGTGGGAGGATGTGTTCTCGAGCAGGGGTGACCTGGCTCTGCTCTCTCATTCATGTGTGTAATGAAGGCCTGTGTCTGAATAATCCCATTAGGTGGTCAGATTAAAACCTGAGCTGATATTTGAGACTGTGCCCGGCACCGCTTTAGAAATTGGAGAGCTTTGCCGTCGGCCCTGCGAGAAAGGGTGCAGAGGAAGATCAGTTGAGGAGAGTGACTGTGTTTGGGAGGTCCCTGCTTTGGACTTATTGAGTGCCATTGTAATTAATGTAGAGAGTAAACCTTCAAAAGCACCTTCACTTATCGCAATACCATCTTTTTCTACCAGAGTAATGTCCAAAGATTTATCATTTCCATTAAAAAAGCGGTACTAATCGAGTGTAATGGATTCAATTCAACAGTTTAGGGCAATAATTTGAAAATGATCTTCTGCTTATGTGGGAAATTTGTCTTTTTTGTTTTGCATGATGGCAGAGGTTGTCAGATTTGCATGTTTATGCAGTGATGTTCTGATATGACCCTCTTTGACTTACTGTAAGGCAACACAGGGAATTTAATATCTCAAAGGAACTTTCAGGATTTCTTAACAAAACCTTAATTTTGGCCAAATTCTGATTAGTTACTTAGCAAATCAGTTTTCAGTTTCAGAAAGACAATTTCCCAATCAATAACAACCATAAGAGCAATAATGATGCACATCCACATCATCTGCCAGTTGTTGCCTGTACTTTGTAACAGCACTAAATGGTGGCACATCTCGACTGATAATTCGTGCACATATAAACTATGATTAAAACAAAAAAGTGTGAAAATGTATTACAATTAAGGTGTGACATGATGAAGTATGTTTGATGTACATTTATGTTAATGTACATCAAAACAGAACATCATAGATGTTTATTTGTTTTCTACCTGCGTATTTCAGTGCATATCCGTTGGTTATCAGATCCAGATAGTTTCTGGAGACGTCACCTGATGAACAGTGTTAAGATCTGTGCTAACAAGATTATGATGTGTCATAACAGAATGGAAATACATCCTTACAACAGTAGACAGAAATAGTATCAGTAGCAGTAAATCTTTTCTGTTTCTCGTCAGACTTGTCTTTCCTTGTTGCAAATTGTTCATACGGGTCTGTCTTTGCCCTAACTGAAGAACAGCCTCCCTCCTTTGTTCCTCACGGTTTCATTCTCACTTTTTTTCAGTCCTCTCCCACACCATATGTTTAGTAGATGGTGTAACTAACTGTATTGTTATTTTTTTCACCCATATTTCTTCAGCCATTAAAGTTAAATGTGCCTCTACTCTGCAGGTTTACACAAGCACTACCTGTGCACCTCGAGGCTTTGATCACGTTTCAGATAAAAGTCTCTCCTGTCTCCGAGCTTCAAAAAGCTTTACACGTCTTTTGGTTTTAAGGGAAGATGTTTGTGTAAGGGACAAGGTTTCCACTGCTTACTTTTACTGTGAGCAATGACTGTGCTTTAGTCAGGTGCTTTGTTTATCTTCTTGTGAGTAGGTTTTGTGCTCCCTAAAATGGTGGAATGAATGTGATGGCTCAGTTTAGTTCCAGATATAGTGTGTCTGTGACAATTGTGAATTTAAAACATATCTTTTTGAAATTGCAAGGCAAACTCCCAGCCTTCCAACTCTGGCATCTCTGTTAGTGTTTGTCTCTAGCAGGCCATTAGTCACTGTCATCCTCCTCTAGATTAGAGCACATCTTTGCCTCATTTGATAATTTTCTCTCTTTTCTAGATCTAGTAATATGTACTTTTCTCTTGGAAGCATAATCTATTTTTGCTGTCTGCTCTGCTGCCTGAACAAAAGAGTTTCATGTTTATCAGCTCACTTGATGCATCGTGGCTGTGTATGCTTGGCTGCTGATAATCATCTCTGGCAGTGCTCTTTCATTTCATTACCATGACACTGATGAAGTTGGTTATATGTCATGCTGTACTATTTTATGCTGGACTGTATTACAGTATATCATTCGATATGTTTACTTAGAAACCTACAGAGTTCAATGTATTAACTGAGAGGCCACATGAATTAATTCTTCCACAGTGTGTTCATTGAAGTGTTTCATTTTCCTCTGCCTTCCAAACAGAGAAGAAATGATGGTTAATGCATGCTGACAAAGCTTCATTCACTTTATTCTCTTCAGTCTTTTTACTCTTTGATGGTGGTGTGTGCTGGACTGGCTTTTAATTTCATTCTTTCCTTGTCTGAAACTGCATGTGACTGTTAATGATTGAGCTTTACCACGCAGTTGGTAAAGTCTCCTCTGGGGTTGGGTGGGTTCTGTCGTGGGGCTGGGGTCCTGCCTTTCCCCTTTGCTTTTCCGTCCTTGTCTCCCTTACTTCATCTTTCCTAAAAAAAAAAAACTGCACCTGCACAAATGCACCTCCTCCCACCAGAGCACTGACACACTCCCTTCCATCTGTCTTTTCCTACCCAGAATTCCCTAACCACCCGTCTGGGGAACCTGACAGCACGCAGGAGCCGCACAGTGCAAGTGCCGCCATCGGGGGTGCTGTGGGGGGAGTTGCCCTATTGGGCGTGGCGGCCATACTGCTCTTCATATTCCTGCGCCGCCGCCAGCGCACCTTCAAGGGAGACTACAGCACCAAGAAACATGTGTTCGGTAACGGGTACAGCAAGGCCGGTGGACTGCCCGCTCACCCCCCCATGCCCAAGAACCTGCCGTACCCAGATGACTCGGATGATGAGAAGAAACCCGCCCAGATTGGCGGCCCTGGAGGGTTTGAGGCAAGTGAGCGCGATTTTGACGCCGAAGCCGAGGACCTGAAGAGGCCCTATTTCACTGTGGACGAAGGGGAGAGCCGAGATTATGACGAGCGGACTCTGGCCTTCCAGTATGACCCTGAACCTGAGATAGCCGATGATATGATCTCTCAAACCGACGGCTCTGTCATTTCTAAGAAAGAGTGGTATGTGTAGTGGCATGCAACAACCAAACCAAACAACCCTCTGTCCCCCACCTGCATTTCACTGCACCTTTCACCTCCATCACAACCCCACCCTTTCATTTGTCAAACTGCACCCATCACAGTCCTATTCCTCTTTTGGTCAACCTAGTACCCCCTCCCCTGTGACTACTCCCCCATCAGATCCCATCCAACTAATCTCAATTAGATCAAGCGTCTATTTAAAGTGCTAGCAGCATCAACTTCTCAGCACGACTGCATTGGTGTCAGTTCCATCAGATAAATGGGCAAAGAATAAAAACTAAGGTATGTAAAAGGACTTGTCGTCACTGACCTACAAGGCCAGGGAGGTGATTGGTTGATTAATACTGGTGTATTATTCTTTTTGTGTATTTTTTTCATGTTATAAATGTATTAAATGTATAAAAAGAGTCTGCAGGTTGAGGTTTTGCTGAGCACATTCGTGAAAGTCCTACACTGGATGTACGATTTGTTTTTGTTTCTTTTTTCTCTTACCATTGCCGTTTTGTTATTTTTTTATGTCTTTTTGTACTATTTTTAAGTGAGCAGAGAATTGAGAGTTAAATGTCTGACATAATTACTGATGGAGTTCAAGTGTTTGTAAGTTTGTGGTCAAATGTTTCAGAGGAAGAAAAGAAATTACGCCATACAGCACCTGTATCATTTCTCGTGTTTGTCATTGGGGTTAGCGTCCATGAAGTGGTTCACTTTTGTATATTTACAGCATTAAAAGCAGATACGTTATTGCTGTTTTCCAAAGACATGCTTAGTATTTCTTGACCCTCTGTGTTTATACGCTTGATCCGTTTCTTTACTGAGAGGGAGTCCGTCTACTGAGCCGTATTGACATAAGTAACAGATAAATATATTGAGTGTTTTCAATTTTCAGTCATGTTAAACTAGTTCCCACATCAGTGAATCTGAGTAGCAGGGGAGAGAAGGGCTGCAATCATATTATACCCAACAACTTCTGCTTTTCAGTGGTGCACCACAATCACGTCCAAGAAGAGGTTTGGTGAGTCTCACAGTGAAACCTTCAATAATGCTCTGAAATGTCATGACTGTCACTTGACTTGAACAGGTTGACCTGTGTACATGAGCTCTAAATCTTACCACTATAATGAGATGTCTGTTTTCTTGTGCTGGGTTGTCATAATCATGTTTTGTTCTGACCCTTTTTTTTTTTAATCAAATGGATGTCAGAGAATAGTGTCTGGGGAATTTACCAATAATGACTTTGTCTCTGCTTATAATTGTGTGACTTTGTACTGAGGAATTGGCTTAAGCCACAATTCACATTTCACCAACAGCATTTTCTACGAGGAGTCGTCCATGGACACAAAGGACACGGATAGGAGAAAAATGATTCTTTTATTTACATCTTCAGAGAAAACATTTTACCATGTAAAGGGAAAATATTACGGTGACCATGCTGGAGTGTAGTAAGTCACCTGCTGCTTTCATGATTTTTTTGATCTATCTCCTTTTTCTTTCTGAAACAATTCTCAGTAGCTGTTTGGGGGATTTTAAAGGAGTGATTGGTTGTCCTTCCCTTAATGTTGGCATCTGAATCTGCCAGTAGGGATGCAATGACCCTGTCTGAGGTGATTATTGATATCTGGCTTTTTAAGTAATTGTTAACAAGTGCCAGTGGATGCTAGTGTAGCAAATGTCCTGTTTCTCTCCTCAGCGTTGAGGTCCATTCCACAATCAGCAAAATGTATTTGCTCTAAACAAAAGAAGTTCAATGTGAAATATCGGATAAAAAGGAAACAAAGGAGTAAATCTGTGGATATAAACAACATATCTGACTGGCTCTGAACAATATAAATACTGTATTAAGCCTTATTTTATGCATGTTTTTTGTGTGGGAGTGGAAGTGCGTATGTTGCTATTTTTTCTGTATCAATTCCAGTGCGTTTGTCCTCATTTGCAGCTCAAAAGACAGCACTTTGTCAGTGTTGTCAGTATTGACAGAGGTATGAGTTTATGGGCACACAGTACCCAGCAACAATATTGCAGTTAACACACAAAAAAGTATATAAATATATATATATAAATATATATAAATAAAGATGAAAAAAATAACATCTCTGTGAGAGCAGATCTATCTGCCAGCCAGAGATGTGAATGTTTTACAGTCCATGCTTGTCTACTGTATGTTTTTAGATGAGCATGTTAATCATGAGCCTCAAACTATATTGTATTTTCAACTCAAATTAACACAACAAAATGGGAGATACCATGTTCTTATTAAAAGTTCAGCTTTATATTCTTTTGATTTTGGTTTAGTTCGGTTTCATTTCTTCAGCTTTATTTTTTCAACATATCCACTATAATTAGAGAGCGATACAAGGTTTGTCACAGAAAGTTTTAGAGAGCGAAAACTTTTTGACAGTGCCGGGGTTGCTCCTTTCAAAGTACAAGGCAAATTACAGTTTTATGTCCTTTAGTTTATTAATCACCTGCGGATGAGCTGTTTTGCTGTGATTTTCAGTTCAATAGTTTGCATCCAGCATGACAAAAATGAAACGCGAAAAGCATGTTTTTTTTTTCTTGCATTCAGTGCCTATCAAAATTAGGAGGCTTTATGTAGCCTGTTGTTGAAGTTATTCATACCCAGAATAACATGATAAATAATACTGAAGTATGAAATGCACTGCAAACTTCTCTAAATCAGACAAATGATGGTTTCTTTTAGTTAGGATGAATTTTAGTTAATGTTATTTCATCTGAGCTCTAAAATGCTACTAACAATGCGTCTGTACGTGATCTTAAAATCAACCGATGTCTTAAAAGCTGCACCCGTAACCAAGTTAAAGTTTAATGATGGCTAAATGGTTATACAGTACTTTTTTCTCTAAAGAGTTCTGAAAAGATCTGACTTTTGCAACTGAGTCACACATTTTTCTAAGCACAATTGAAAGTAATCCAGTGAAAAGAGATTTAGCTTGTAAATTTATATTTACAAAATGCAACATTGGCCCAAAGCAAAACCAACTCCACCTCCCCCCTTTTAAAGCACAAGTTTAAGGTTTCATTTTACCTTTTTTCTGCATCTATTTTGAAATCCACTGCCACGCTTGCTTCTCAGACGTGTCAGAGAGAGAAAAACCTTTCAGATTTGAGTTAACAGTCTGTATACTGGTAGATGTAAACATTGTCTTCATGTTGTCAGGGTGTTATGAGTTTCTATTTTGTAATACTGACTGTAACTTCATTCCATCCTAATCTACTTTTTGTATTCAGTATGTTCAACATTCCACTGTAAATACTGTACATAAGGTTGAGATTATAGTTGGGATTTATTTAGGGACAACTGCGTAGGGACCCCGTTCATGTAAAATAGACCTATTTTGACTGCAAACATAGAGACTCGATGATGGATAGATGAAGTTGATACATAGCTTATTTCCAAAGTCCCACCTAAAAACGCTCCTCCAGTACGTTTTTAATATGCCACTAGCGGCTTCACTGTCATACAAAGGGGTGATGCATACAGTTTGTCGATTTAATGTTATTGAAAGAAAAATGAAAAGAGAGAAATTGTCTGTATGCAGCCATGTGAATGTATATTTCTGAGGGTGTTACAAATATGAAAAAAAATCTCTTGTTCAATCGTGATGACCCGGTGAAGTAACTTGTATTTGTTTTAAGCATTAAATGAGTTCAATAGTCAACAATGTTCTGTCCCAGTTCACTGATTGGATAGATGTGTGTTACCTGATTGAATATGGTTCATGTCTGCAAGACATTTCTTTTCGCTGTGTTTTGATTTTGCTAATAGCAGCACTTCTCAGCAGTTCTGATTAGTAACGTGTCCCTGTCGCCTCATGCAGGTGCTTCTCTGGATCTACTGTATTTTCCAGCTGTATCACTTCTTGTGAGCCTTAAGTGTGAGACATAAAAGGTTTGTTCTTCAAATAAACTTTTCTTCAGTTTGAACAAAGATAGACCTTGTTAGAATAATATTTAAATCTGGATGTATCTCTGCTCCCTGAACACATTTCTTTTTGGTCAAATCTTCAGTGCACAGAGAGTGTTCGGGCATCCAGCCACAGTTTTGCATCACAACATCCAATATTATCTCCTCATTGGCGCTTCGGTTTTCAGAATTAAAAGGCTACACGGGCAGCTACAGTGCTAAAGGCGAATGATTCTGTTTGGATGCATCTATGATTCCCTTCATTGTTCTCTCCAGTTTTTGTTCCTGAGCATGAGACAAATCTGATGATAAAACTTAAATCAACACAATCAAATATTATCAGGAAGTGTCTCATACTCCAAACACAGTACGTCTTACAGGTTTAGAAGGTACATAATTTTCTGGTGCCAAAACAGCTTCCACCACTAAGAATCAGCTATTACAAAAAGCTGGTGCCGAATACTAATAATCATTTTATGTGAGGCTAACACAAGAGAGGTTAGAAAATGCTTACAATGCATAGGAGTGGTCTTTGGTGGTTATTACAGTAGCTTTTTGTGGATTTTTCCTTTAATTGGAGAGCAAAAACTGTCAGACAGATGTTGATATTGAGTTCAGTGCTTAAAGAAGCTACAGTGATATAATAAGAGACGCCCAGTGTAGAGCCAGACAGATCTGTCTCAGACTGTGGGACTCAAGTGCAGACATCTGCACCATGCACATTAAGAACAGCCCAGAGTCTGCAGCTGTTGCCATCCATTTGCTAAAAGAGCCCTTTGTAGCCCAAGGGGCTTTGATGGCACATAGGCTTTTAGCATGCATGGCCGTCTAGTTTTTTTCTCCTCCTAACAGAGCCGCGAGTGGAATTCTACCACATTTCCTCCATCAAAGTTCTCTTAGGATGAAATATGGCAGGATTTTTGTTTTAAAATATGTTCCTCATGGGCCCTAAATTCAAAAGCACCTCATACGGCATGTGATGTCACTAAGCTCAACACAGTGTGAAATCGTATCACAACTATGTAGAATTAAAGACTGCAATCTCTATGGAGAAAATTGATTTAACTGTGCCTGCCATGATTTAATGTAGATCAGTATGTTTTTTTTGAAATTATAATTATGTGAAATGCAATCTCATATTTCATGGTGCAAACAAGTTCAGGTAAGCATTGTATTTTAAGCTGAATAAGTCGTCAATACTTCAGTGCAGCCTCGTGTGTTGATGAGTTTTCTTTTTGGGAATCCAAATACCATTAAATTTTGAGTTTCAGTCTGATTTATAGGCCACATTTCTTCACTAAACTCAGGATGGGGCTCTTAAATTTAGCTTGTGTTGGAAGAAACTCATTTCCACTTTTAACTGTTTATCTGTCGATAACAAGAATTGGAAAAAAGAAAACTAATCAATCCAAATGCCCTCAGGAAAGCACAGACAGCCAGTGACAGGAGTCATTTACCTACAGCAATTAAATGGTTAATGAACATACTGTATGAGCACGAGCAATTCACTGGGCTGGATACAGGAGGAGAGTTTTACTCATTGATCGTAAGTGACTTTTAGTTGCACTAGTTCATAGCCATGAGGTCAGTTTTTATACAGATGGACATAGTGACAATAAAGGGTACAATATCTGATTTCTTCAAATGACTAGTGTTTCCATTTGAGATCTATATTCAGTGGACAATGCTGTGTAATTTGCATTATGAAATGTTCTCTCAGAAAATATTTTTTCTGTTTGATTCTTGTTTTTTAGCAACATAACCTGTGTGACACCCTGTAAAAGACTGCTGTGTGGTTTGTTTATGCATAGTTCTTCATATGACCTTTTTTGATCATTCATGGCTTCTAGAAATCAGTTATTTTGATCTTGTTTTCTGCCTGTCCTACCTGTGTGTGCAGTTTTAGATCACATGGGGGTTGTCCATAATAAAAATGTGTTACTGTAAAGGATGCTTTTGCTCTCATGTCAAACGTTCTAAGCGGTTTAAAGGCTAGGATTTTCATTGTACACTCTGCCACGGTAACATAAACCAACACAGTCACTTCACAGTCTTTAGCCTCGCATAGTATAGAAGATGCATTTTATCAGTTCAGGTTAATCAACTATGCCATGAGAAAAATGTTTGTACTGTTGCTGTGTTAAAAGGTAAAAAGATAAGATGTCATGTTATCGAACAAGACTAAGATGCCAGATATCAGCAATCCAATACTTGTTGAAATATTTCAGTCTGGGTCAAAGTTGTGGGCCGACTGACAAACTGACAGTGCTGTGCCTAAAGCCACTCTGCAAGTGTGCATATACGACACCTCAGAGTGTCATAATTTGAGCGCACATACACTTTTAACTCCGCCAAGGAGGTTACGCTTTTCCCGATGTCTGTTTATTGCTTCATTTGTTTATTTTTCAGCATGATAATGCAAAAAGTAGAGTACCAATTTACACTGAACATGGTGGAGGGGTGGGGCATGGGCCAGGGAAGAAACCAGTAAATTTGGGTGCAGCTCCAGTTAAAAGGGCAGATCCAGAATTATTTTTATTACTTTCTTTAACATTGCAAGACAGAGAATTTTTTGCTTTGGCAGAGATTTGCGCTCTACTGAGTGCCATTCTAGTTTTAACACGTTTTTAATCTTTCTCCCCAGTGAGAATCAGCAGTGTGGTTGCTGTTCTTATTTTTTAATATGCAGCTTTGTCTGAGGTGTTATGTTTTGAATGGACACCTGCCAGGTACTCAGAGACAAATACTTTCTGTGTCCATGGTATGATGTTACTTTAGCTACTGCACTAATTACAATACAGTAACATATTATTATACTAAATTATAGTTTATTAAAGTATAGTTAGTGACAGGTCAATAGCTAGAACAAAGACAAAATAAAATAAAATAAATGATAAAACATTGGATATAATACATTTATCTGTATGTATGATTCCAACAAACACAACTGTAGGCATGTGAACTTATTTTTAATGTGGGTTTGCTTTGGATCTAACCCATTGCTGGATTGACCACAAACCTAATATTTAGAAGTTATGACCTTTAAGTATTTTTATTGTCAGGTTTTCAATCACTGCCGGGACACAGTTGTGTGTTTGTGGCTTACCTGACACTGCAATCATGCTTGATGTCTCAGGAGCATGCAACTGTGAATTTCATACATGAAGAGTTTCACCATTTAATTGGTTATGTAAAACACATTATCATCCTCTCACTTAAAGAAATTAATGTCCCAGCTGTGCCATTCTGCTACTTTGCCCTGAGTCTCAATGTTACGCCAAACAAAACTATAGGTCCATGGTAATTATCAGAAAGGAGAGAGGCTGTTTGCTTTAGCTGCTGATATTTTCCCCCTCACTAGTGGTATTTTCATTGGTCATCTGATCAAAGATGTCCTGAGATGACTTGTCTTGTCTCCCACTCCCATTTTTCTGCATAATGATTCTCAGTTTGCTTTTTTGTCTCCTGAAATTGTGTCTCTCAGGCAACGAGTGGTGCGATTAAAGACGACACGTTTCACTTGGAGTGCCATCCAAAACACAAGGCACGTAATTTGGAGTCATATTGCTGCCATGACCAAACCAGCGAAATGAACTAAGAAAAACGCACATTCACATCTCTGACTGAGCTCATGCTGTTCTTTCCATCCCCTTAAAACCGCTCTCAACAATGAGCTGTTTATGCTCCATAATGCTGCAGCCGACTGAGTGTTCCCACTGAAACAAACACTATTGTAAATGAATAGAAGTGTTGTTTTTGCTGCTAACACTGACACCTGGCTCCGTGCTCTTGCCATGTTTAGAGCTGATTAGCTATTTCCTATCCCTTTGGGACTTTTTCAATGCTTCTGTATGTGTTTACATTAAAAAGACTACAGTTTGTGAATACAGCTATGTACACCTGACACAACGAGCCTACAGACAGCTCAGAAATATCAGTGAACTGACTGAGGGCAACTGGACTTAGTTCAACCATGTCTAGCTGCCTTCAGTTTTACTCTTCTTGAATAACCATGACCTGGGTGATTGAGAATCTTCACAGACATGTTCCCTTTTTCCTTATGTGAACCTCTGTCATTGCTGACCCCTTGGCTGGCCTTGTGGTATATCTAAACTACCTCATGCCTCTTCTGATTCTCATGAAGTCTCTAGCTGCATCTTGTCATCTGACAGTGAAGTGTTTCCACAGGAGAGCATAATGCATGCTCTCCACAGCTCCACATGTCAAGAAAAGCACCGTATCTGTTACTGTATTTACCTCAAACCAAACATTCATTGTTTTTTATGGAAGAGATCTGCAACAGTAGGACTATGAAGAATAATGTTAAATAGAATCAAAGTATTTTGTCCTGCAATAAAAATCCCCATAAAATACAGGCCTTTTCTTTACAATTTAAACTATGTAATACAAAGTGTAAAATATAAATTCCATGACCAACTCATATTCTTTGTATTTCAAAACTTCTTTGAAATTATAGAATAAAAGCAATTCTTATAAAGCGTGGAGAAGCATAGAGTGAGAACAATAAATCTGTCAGAACTGAGCACATTCTCATTCCTTTGATATTTGGTCCAGAGAATAGTGAAATAAGTCCTAAAGAACAAATCTGAAACTGACAAGGCTCCACTGATCATCTACAAACTGAGAGAAGATTGTTTATGGAAAAGCAACAACCCAAAAAGCTTTATCTTTGTTCCCAGATCAAGCTTTTTTGTCATATATCGACTGACAAGCTGTTATTTATACCATTTTAATACTTCAGATGACACACTCTGCTTTTAATTGTGGCAAAATCAAACGGTGAAGTAGGAACGCCTTTGAAAGTATTTGTTATCCATTGTAAAGAATATTTTCTTTTTCTCAGTTTTGCCTTTGTTTGAGAAAGCATGTTTCGCATAACCTGATCGACTGGGCATGCGGTTTATACCCCACTGACAGACAGAACAAGTCAATTCTATTTCCAGAAAATGTGAAATTATAATGAATTGGCAATTATTTGGATTAACCCAGGATCAATCTGCTGAAATTATTATTGCCTATTATTTTGTAAATGAGACGGCTCACAAACAAACTGCTCGGATCCCATGAATACATTTTTTGGCATCTTGAGGGATGCCTGCAGTAGCTGCTGGGAACACACACAACCAGACTCACGCACACATATACAGACACACACACACACACCAGCCCTGCTTTCATGCCCTCCCATTCTCAGAGCCAGTCATGGCATGAGCTGCTCTGCTATCCAGCTGCGCATTAGCGTTCTCCAATTAAACTCAGCCATCCCAGAGCAGAACGAAAGGCCTAAACCCTCTGGTGAGAAAAGTGCTGACAACCCTCATCTACAAAGTCCTGCGGGGAATACTCTGTCCCTGTGACCATTTACCCAGCGTCAAAGAAATTGTGTGTGTGTGTGTGTGTCTCTGTGTGAGGTTTAAGAGGGGCAGAGAGGGAGTATGTGTGCATGCCCTTCATCCCTTTGTTTATCAGTGCTGTTTCTGCACTGAGCCTGAGAGACCTTAGACACACAATTACACACTTACAGTTTTCATGTGCATGGCCACATATTTTTGATTTCAGTGAGAAAATATTTATAGGAATTTTGGGTATTCTCTGCACATTTATGGTAAAAAGTGCCTGAGAATAGTTCATCGAAGGCAAAGTTGCAATGATCAGCTTGTTGACATTTTCTTGGATGACGTGCATAATACAAGTCCTGTTTTGCCATGGCCTAAAATTAAAGATTCATTTGAATATTAGCTCCTGGAGGAACTGGATGATAAAACAGATTGTGACAGACATTGTCCCTGAAATCCTCAATTACACAGTGACTGGGCGTGGCCGCAGGAACAGAGAGATAGATTTCAAGGACACCATTCCAGCTTCCAAATTGAGTGCACATGATGTTAATGCATATAGGCGTGATATACACCCTATGCCGAAGTACAGATACTACAGATATATTTTTATTTGTGGCATCATTTTTAATTATTTTTGATGTAGATTCAGAGCTTAGGACTCCAAATGTTGACAAAAAAAACCACACATCTTTTTTTTAATTTAGCTCCTTGCATGAGCTGACTACCCAAATGATAATTTACCTTGCTGATTTATTTAACTATCCTAGTTTCTTAAGTAAAAATATTATGTTTTTTATTACAGGATACTACATCTATTTATTGATTTCATTTTATTTCAGTCAAAAATTATCAGGGTAAAATGTCAAGACAAGCTGCTGATTACCTTCTGGCTTTACTATTAGTTAAAAATAGACATACTCCCAACTAATGGGTTCCACAGTGCTGCAGTTTGGAGAAATGAAATTAAACAATAACACATCAACATGCTCTGCATCACCAGAACATTGAGTGTTTTTTTATTTACAAATTTTACACATTAACAATTCCACCATTCTTCAACCGAAGGACCAATTAACTCTCTGTACAGCCTATATTGACATGTATCTATGAAATACTGTCCTCAGGCCAAATCCAGATCTAAGTCTGTGTCCTTGGTGATTATCATGCATGAGCCTGCTCCTACTGGGAGAGAAAATGCATCACAGAATGCGTCAAATCTCACTCAGCATCAATATGTCAGTTGAAATTAAAATTTCCCTGGCCCCCAGCCATTAAGCTTGCCATGAAATGAACCTTCACCTGTTAACAATCGGTGAAACCACTGGCTGTAGGGAAAGCTCTCCCGTCCACATTCAGAATGATTCATCAACCCAGTTACCACAAATTCCAGGGTCTGACAAATGGGACAAATGGGGTAAATTAAGAATCCAGTGTCTCCCACCCCCACGCTCTCTTCCCCGACTATTGACTCTCACAGCTTTATCAGTGTACATTAGTGTCAGTGCCAGTCTACATTTAGACTAACTGTGCCAGAGGAGGCAGCCCATCAGCACATAGAGGCATGTCTGTCGTCATGCAGAGCCAATGACCCTTTGTCAGAAACAATCCTCATCAGCAGAGCCACCAGGCCGAGGCTGTGCTGTTCAGTCGTTACATCAGTGAGACTGTCCTCAACTCAAAACAAATAATGAGGGCGGAGGGTAAAAAGGGTAGTATGTAAAACTAGATGTACAACAAGATGTAAAACTGTACTAATGAGGATTTTATGTCTAAACACACCTGTGTTATCAGAGATGCCAAAGAATTGACCTAAATGTCCGAATTAAATTAAGCACTATGGAGAAATATACATGAATTACCAGTGGAAAACTAAAAAAACTAAAACATCTAAACTGAAGAATACAAATTATGTACTTAATGGCAGGGATCGAAAAAAAAACTTTTGCCTCACTCAACATTTGGTATCCTTTATTATAATGCACCCCACACATTTCCTCAATTTTGATGTGAGGGTAAAAAAAATTCAAATAGTCACCTCTGGCCGACAGTGTTTTCCACTGCAGGCTAAACCCTACAAATTTGGAATGTGCCAATTAAAATTCAAATGAGATTAGTTGTTAAAAAAGCAGCTTTTTTTTTTTTATTTTTTAAGGATGGATCATTTCTTTCCACATTAGGAAATAAGACAGGCAGAAGGAGATGTGGTGGCAGTGGAGGAAATAAAGCAGTGGGATCTGATTATACGCCAGGAGGGACACACACAGGTAGCTGCTGCAGTGGCTGACTTAACCACTCAATTATCTTTGGGCACCAGAGGTCATCAGAGAATATTTAATTGAGTCCAAAGTTCTACAGCTTACACCGCTTCATGTCTCAGTGAATCTGTAGCTGTGGACTTGTAGACTTTGACCCCCAAACTGTGGTCTTTGAAGGTTCAGAATTACTGCTAACAAAAATAAATCTCCTAATCTGCTACAAATACATATGCAGAGCCAGCCATTGATTAGATTACTGTGCAATTTACAACTCCATCTTTGAAAAGCTGATCCATGCAAAAATGCAAACAAACTAACTGATCCTCCCTACACAGCCAGTCGGGACTAATTCCCCTGAAGTCGTGTGGCTGGTTGCCATGACGAGTCGCAACCAATTAGTTGCCTCAGGAGGACTGGCTTTCTCCAGCAGCACGTTTCAATACCCAAACCTGAGGTCAGTCAGTGAGCCCACATCAGCAGAACCAATATTGCTTTGTTGTGTGAATGCGTCAGTGGTATTTAAATCTCCTTTTGAGAAAATGGGCCTAAGGACTCGATCTATTTCAGATCTTTGTACCAGAATTTTTATTTATTGTATGTAAAATACAAGTTAGCCAGCAAGCTAACCAGCCAAAGAGCAATTTGGATTTTAGCCTCGATGCAGGACTCTCTTCTCGTCTGGTATGTGTGGTCCATGGGATCTTTAATCTGTGCCACGTGAGTCGACATCACTACTCTGTTGATAGAAAGCAGGTCACAGTCAACAAGTGTATTTTTCTGGACACTGGAGACTGTGGCCTCAGTACACAATGCCCTGTCTGAGACTCCAGCACCCCCACTGTTTTGAGTATTGGTCTTAAACTGAACAAACATCTTAACATTTTGGGCAGGCTGCTAAACCTGTAAGATCATAAAAAAATAAAATGCTAACACAACGAGTCACAGAGTATGAATGTAGAGGGCTGTCACAGAATGGGCAAACTCTATGAACATCTGCCACTGGCTTTTGAAAAATTTATGATTTTTTAAACTCATCTGCAGCTTCTTCCAGGCTTCATTATCTGTGTTGCAGGAGCCTTTGCCACTGCATAAGGAACCAGTTTGGCTTATGGAAGAAGCAATTTTAGAAAACATGAATAATCACCAGGCACGTACTGTCCTTAAGTAAATTTATGTTTTCTGGTTGATGTGCCATGAGATTTTAAAATATTTTTGTTTGAGCTTTAATTTGCTAATCAAAGTTGGAAATGTATTAGCATAATTTAATGCTTGCTATGACTGATGACATGTTTATTTATATCTGTCTCTCCCTGAAGATGATGAAGGCAAAGAAGCTGATAATCACTCTGGCCTTTTTTTCTAAATAGCTTTGTCATCTTGCTTTGCTGAAAAGTTGGCAGAAGCCAGGGCCTTCAGAGGCATTTCTGAGTACTTACAACTTGTTGATCTTTATCCATTACTTGGATTGTTCATATTGTGGTGTTTGCTTTGCATTAGCCACCCTCTGTGTACTTAATCATCAAATCACTTTTACTGCTGTTGCACTTTGCCATGACATGAACATAGACAGTCAAGATGCTTAGGGTTTGAATTTGTTGCCATAAAGATGAATCATTTTAACCTATGAATTTGTTTTCCACCAGTTTCATTATTTTCCTGTGTGACAAGACATAGATAATGCTCAGCAGCCTGTATAACCGCAGTAGCACATACAGTAACTTCTCAGTAGAATAATGTTTGGAAAATGTTCACTTACACATACATCTTGGGGCTCTGACAGCTAGCTCTCAAAGCAGGACAAAAAACAAGGAATGACTCACTCTACATGCGCAGGTATCGACAGAAAAACTTCCTGCCATGACGCATCTTAAGGAGAAACGTGATACACTAATGTTGATTCAAGAGGTTTCCCGTCTTCTAATGAATAGCCTGGTGGGGTAAAAGCTTCCTGTTTGAAAAGCAGGTATTCAGCAACAGCAAGTGGATGCCTGGCTGATTGCTTCATGAGTAACTTGGAATAATGTGGCTCTTGACAAGAAAATACACGAGAAAACAAAGCTCCACCAGAAAGTTTAACTCACAGTCAAGGGATCCGGTTGCTTCATGCTGCTGCCAACTGTGTCAAATGTATTTTATTTGTCCTGTGTTTTGTTTTTGGTTCTAATAATAAATATGATATTCTTTAGGAGACAAGATTGTTCGTAGCTCATATCCTCACTGTAAATATAAAGTATGTGCGGCCTTTGGTTGTTATTTACAAAGAGGTTTTAGTGTACACGGTGCATATCTGTGTGATGTTTTCTACCATTTCAATGACAGGGTTGGAGGATGTTTACTTGTGAGTGGCCCTGAGGCCTCAAATTGCAGCCCGACGTGTTCATGCCACTGAAAAAAGTAAAAAAGAAAAAGTACAGCCCCAACAAAACACATCTGAAAGCTGGATAGAGTGGATGCGAAGTATGTTGAAACACAATTCATGTGGCCTTGATTTATTTTTTCTATTTTTTGTGTCAGAATCGCATGAATGAATGATGACCAGAAGGACCGCCCACAGAGTGCTGTCGTCAGAGGACATCGCTCTGAACACAGTGTTTCATCTGAAGAGATTGAGTGCTATTACAGATAGTGGAGATGCTGGGGCAGAGGGCTGCCAGCTAAGGCACCTGGGGAGCTGGTGGACTGATACGTTGCAAAGCCACACTCTTTGCTTGCTGCGCCATGGCTGCCCCCATTATTCTCTTTCTCATTCTCATTATTACAGAAAAAGTAGAATTTCACCTAAAGAAAGAATAAAAGTATTTCCTGTATAATATTATCTCACTCCACAGCCTCTTGGGTTTATAAATTAAAGGAATAGTTCAGGAAATAGTTTGGGAAATAAGCTTATTTGCTTTCTAGTCCAGAGTTAGATGAGAAGATACTATTCTCATGACCATACGGTAAATATGGAATTACTATCAGCTGCTGATTAGCTTAGCTTAGCATGAAGACTGAAAACTGGGGGATCTGTCCAAAGGTAAAGCAGTCCTACCAGTGCCTCTAAAGTTCTCTGATTATTTGTTCAGTCGCTGAGATACATTCAAGGTATGCGGTCCCAGTGATAAATAGAAGATGAAAAGGAAAACAGGGTGAAGCGGGTGAGATGACAACTCCCTGCAATGAGAAAAAAAAAACTCTTAGTACAATAGACTTTATTCACCCCCACAGGCTATAAACACACGCCACAGTATACAACGATGCATCAGCTGTACAAACTATTCACAGATACTGATACATAAAAACTATACCCTCCAGTACAGCAGTAAACATGGTGTAGTGGTATGTTAAGAAATGGAGTTCAGTTTCATTTATTGTGGTTAAATGTGGAGTTTCAGCACCTGGGAGTCATGTTATATCACAGTACATTGGGAAAAATCTGTTTTTTTTTTTTTTTAGTGTTGGTTAAATTGCTACACCCTATGAAATGCTGTTGTGATATATTTTGTAGTGCAAAAGAAGTGTTAGATTGGTGTTTTAGTGTTGAATCTTTATATCCAAGGACCTATTTCAACTATGGTACTGTTTTCATAGTGAAAAGACTTATTTGTGTTTATGTGTGTGTGCGCGCGTGTGTGCGTATGTGTGGGCACTTTCAAGAATGGGCAAATTCTAATAAGGAGTTGTTAAATTAAAAAGCAGATTCCACTGCTTAACACCTTTTTTCTCAAAGGGACAGATGTTGGCATAATCAAGACAGCAAATTCAAGATACTGTAAGAACTGAAGCGCTCTTTTCAAATAACCACAGACAGGCCCGTCGCTGTTTGACTCACCCTGAAATTCCTTGTGTTTTGACACATCATCTGTATTGATTGGCATTAAGTACTTTGTTTCTTCACAAGCATTTAACTGTCTCAAAGGTCAAACAATTCAACCAATTAGCTTCACTGTGAAGCTGCTTGCCCTTGAGCCACCCAAAGGTCAATTAACCAAAGAAAAGAGTTGTAAAATATCAGCCTTACCAGGAAGAGCAACGTGGATACCACTTTCAAATGGTATCCAAGCAACATGAGCAAGTGGCTGCAGAATTCGTTTAGGTGAAAATCTGAGATGAGGGAAAACCCAGATTATGTATTAATTATTCTGTGTGATTTGTAACATCAGTCCTATCGCCCTCTCCAAAGTGTGTTTTTGGCCACCTGACCACAGAGCAGCTTAGTTAGTCTTAAATGCTTGTATCCAACAGGACCTTGTGAAGTGTCTTTCCTAAAGCTTTGGTGACATGCTTTAATTAAAATAAAAACCACACTGCTTTAATCAGTTTATAAAAATAACAGAATAAAGTGACAGCTCATGATTGGAGCTTCAGGGCAGACTGAAAATACCTGCAGGGTTCACAAAGAAAAGCTCCACAAGAGAGTGGAACAGAAAAAAAAAAAAAAAAGAAAAAAAACATGAAGAAAGAAAGAGCATTCACATGTGTCTTAGAAATTATTTCAGAGGCAAAATTTCTATCTGACCCAGAAGACTATTGATTTTTTTGAACAGCTTTTGGTTATGAAATTAATTCTGGCCTTGGCATCTTCTCAGGAAAGTGACATCAGTTTTAGAAAAGGCTTTTGTGCCCAAGGTGTTAATGTGATCGTGGGAGTGAAAAGATCATCAGAAATTCACAAAAAGGGAAATTTCAAACAGGCAAATGTATTTGATATTAAAAACCAGTCACTGAGTTGCCAAAAACATAATAAAATTCTAGGACAATGATCGGAACAAAATGTGCTTTATTTATTTATTTATTCTTTTTTTTTTTTTTTTTTTTTTTGGAATGAATTAACAAGTATAAAACCAAACTGACAATAAAGAACTAAATGCAGTTGAATCATTGTCTTTCTACACAGTCGCAACAAAATCCAGCTTCACATAATCTAGTATATAGTATTAGATTGTGTAATTTTGTACATTTGGTCATGTCATTATGTCTGCTCTCTGTAATCATATGCTATTATTTATATGAATGACAAAGACTTGTATCGGAGGTGATGCAGCTGTTTGAATGACAACAGCTCTCAGAATGTTTTTGAGTAACTTCATTGTAGTGGAGCTTGATATGATTTTGTGTACCTTATAATTAAGTGCCTGTTCGTCCATCAGGTGATGTCTTTTATTTTTGCTGTTCCGTGCTGACGCGTGTGTTGTAGTGCTCGTCTCCTGTCGTCTATTTTCAGGCCAGAATGAATCAGCTTCTCCTCTTTTGTGTTCATTTTGACACCCGACAAAACTCATCGCCTCTAAGGGAATTGGAGTAGAGGGTCTTGTTTTGTTCTGGCAGTTCTTTCAGGAATGGCCATCAATCAGGTGATCTATTGTGTTAGAGTGGGACCTTTCTCTATTGAATTCATGACTTGCTGCAAAAAGCAGATGCTACAAAGGTATTGAAAGTTTGCAGGGTACATTATAATCTGACATGAAAGAGCCTCAGTGAAAGATGAGGAGGTGTGCTTCATAATAATTTCAACAGTTTATATGTCAAGATGAGGTGACCCCATTGGACGGTGCCTTGGCTTTGACAGAATTTGTATTACATCCATATTCTCTCATGATTATTCTCCACGGATCATGTTCTGGTACAATTATTCCCACAAAGCAAGAGGAACAGCTCAGATTATTTGGCATTTCCCAGTAAATGATAATATAGCCAAGACTGTGATGAATAAAAAAACTGACTTGAACTCTTTTTATCATTTAATTTTTTCATTTAAAAAAGGGCAAAATAATCCTTTTGATTGCAGCTGTTTAATCAGCCTGACATTGAGGTTTTTGAATAAGTTTGTTTCATGACAGACTGTTGAAAGCTGAGCAATCTTTTTCCGTGCAGCAACCAAACGTTGATAGATGTGGTAGAGTGTCAGCAGGCTGGAATAAAGATACGAAACAGAACACAGGAGTTGATTTAGGTTTGTCCATCCAGCTGATCGATGAGAGGGGCTCTGGTGAGCTATGTGAACACATTTACTCCTTGTTTGCAGGAGTGCCGAGTAACTGGGGAAGGAGTAGTTTGTAAGTCTTAATTTGCCAGCATTGTCAGTCAATGCCTGTGTTCTTCAGGCTGGAACTGCCCAAATGAAGGATAAACAAAGTGTAGGCTCTGTTTAGAGAGCCGTGGATGGAGGGGTGGTTGTGCAGCATTTCCACTATTGAGGACTTTGGGAACAATGCATGTTTGTTTTGGGTACATGAGATTATTCTGACAAGCCTCTAGGTTAATGATCCTCTGAACCATTTCTCTGAATACCACACTAATGTCAAAGCTTGTTTCTCAGCATTTGTTAAAAAAAAAAAAAAATGTGGCCCAGTAGAGCAGCGCTAACGGTGCCTATTCATACACATATAGAACTGTTCATCACTGAAACCTGCAAATGCCCACAGAAAGAAAAATCATTTCGTTATTATGTAGGAAGTTTGTGAGTTGTTGTCTTCTCATTTAATCTACATCAATCTACATTTCCAGTTGTCTCTGAACACCTGTTTTTTTGTTGCAGCTTTATGTTCCCTTAAGAGAGATGCTTTAGTATCATGTGGCCCTTGTGCCGATGACAAACACTCTGAGTGGCTCTTCACAGAATAAATTGTAAACAGCCTTTGTGCTCTGTGAATGAATCATCTTTCACACATGAAGTTTCAGATTTTTTTCATGTCTCAGACATTTGTTTGATCAACCACTTGTTTGTATCTCTTTCTCTGGTTTTCTTTTTAGTGAAATTCTATCTGAGTTCTCTGACTGGTGGTTTTCACATTGGCGGCATAATTATCCAGGTCCCTCATAATGATGGTAGACTGTATCTCCGATGCTTTGTTAGGCTGACGTTCAAGCATGGCTCAGGCTCAGTCTTTCTCAGATAATTCGGTGTGTCTTTCGATTGTCCATGAGTGAAAGTTAAAGAAATAACATGGTGCCCCCACCCCCTGCCAGCCTCAGCCAATATGGCTCCCACACAATGTCTGCTGAGGTCTCCTGTGGAACAGTTTTGTCAGCTGTGTGGTGTAGGAGTGGGTAATGATATGCTTACTACAGATGTCTCTAATGAGTCATGACAGGCAAACATTGGAACCCAGCCGTGGTTATTAATTTCACTGGACAAAGCCTGACTTGAATAGTTGTACTCCAGATGACAGGGTGAACAGGCTTTGAAAAATAATAATAGAAAGGTTGTAACTGCAATAGCATTGTGTAGCACATGAACAGGACTAGGTCAAAACGCTATATGGCTGGACTGTGTATGGTAAATGTGCTAAACTGAAGATGTAGTTTAAAACTGTTGTGGACCTGCTGAAAACAACTTGTTTCACTGGAAAAACATTATCATTTATCATGTTTCTGGTCACCTGATGAATGTCCAGTACTCACTCTCCTGTTCTTGGACTCCAGTTACTCGTTTACTTTTACGGTCTGCTGGTTGGTGCCGTACAGGTTGTGGACAGTGGGTTTTTAGAGTTTTTTTAGCTGAAAACAGTTGCCTGCTGCAGCTGAACTTGACACTGTGACAGCAGGGAGAGTGAACCAAAACAATAAAATTGTGAACCGTAAAACCAAGACAGTGAGCTGAAAGGCGCTGAAAGATCTATGGAGTTGAGGGAAAATGCATAGTCTGGTAACAATTCCCTGTGAGTAAAGTAGTCTTTTGAACCACTGGTATCATAAAGATATTGACAATATCTGCTTTAATGGTAGGAAAAGATCGGGTTGATTGCAGGTCTGTGACAGTGTGCTGAAACTCAAACTCAAGAAACAAAATCATGTGGAAGTGCTTTAGAATGCAGGTTCTCGATGCTGATGCCACTGGTTTCTAGTCAAAATCTGAGTAAGAGTAGTTAATTTTCTTTCAAAATGTACATCTATGTAGTAAATTCAGGAATCCTCACTCTAATGAAGAAATGTTAAGGCTTGAAAAGGACTCTGGCTTCTAGTTATGTTTGTATGATTGACAGCTGTCTCTGCCAATCACAGTCAGCTTTTTGCTTGTCTCACCCCAGCTCCACTTAGGCTTTGTCTACTCTGTACAAATTTGGACTTTCCACTTGCTGTACCGACTGCCAAGATGTCAGTGGAGGGGAAAATTGAACCTTCAAAACATTTCTTCATCAATCTGTGGCTGACATCACAGACACTACTGCCATGCATTTCTATAGTCAGAGAGAATTACGTGATGGACTAAAAGGAGGAAGATTGGTGGCCATCATAATGCCCTTCTCTTTGAGCCCAGAGTGAGATTAAGGGCAAGGTTCTCCTTTGAGACTTGTGAGATAAAGAGTTTGTCACTCCGGATGCCCTCAAGAGACTGCTGAAATTATTAGGTTCACGTGCCACTCAATTATCTGTTCCCTTAAAGCATTCTCTTTGACGATGCAATTATACAGGATGGAAGTGAATGCAAATGTTGGGAGCTATGATGTGGGGCCGGCCACTGGTGGAGCTTTAGATTTGGTCAGCTTAATAGATCACACATGTCTTGGCAATGTTTGTATTTTCATTCAGTAGACAAGAGTCATATTCTTTATGGAAAAAATTAAGAAAAAATGAGGGGACAGCATGCAAGAGAATGACGCTTCCTTTCCCCATCTGGCCTGTTAAGTTGCCATTAAAAGTGCTCCTGATGCTATTCTAAGCTTTTTTTTGTCTTTTCTGCAACTTTCTTCTAATTTAATGTCACTGACCAAAAAACAGGTTGGACGCTGTTGTTTTTCTGGTAAAACTATCATGATGTTGTTGTTATGGCCTGGATCCTGGGTCTTTATGGAGAGGTTTAACTGTAACGCTGCCTGCCTCACCAGATCAGGTTTCTACTGTTCCCCCACTGAATCTCCCTCAGGCCCAGCTGCCTGGCAAAGCATTCATGATTAAATGTGAGACACGAGCCATCCTGCCAAGAGAAAGCTGGAGGAGGGGCTGCTGGCTTAGGACAACCACAGTTTGGAATTTCTTAGCTGTTTGTCATACACACTGAGAAAAATGAAAGCAGATGTAGGAGCAGAAGGAGAGGGGAGAGGAAGGGAGAGAGAGGCAACCATCAAAGACAAGGGGTCTCTCAGGCAATAGATACTGTACGAATAAATCTAAAGACATATTTATAAAGCAATATATGCTGTTATAAAGAAGCACCAGCCGAATGGGGTTTTAATTATACAAACATTTCTCAAGAGGCACAAACAATCTTACTGGCTGGGCTAAACCACAGTGGGTGGTGTCAAAGAACCACAAGTTTTCTGGCAAACATGCTAAGTTCATTAAAGCTCCACTAATATTATAATTATATGGAAAGAAGGGGAACTAATATTCTTTATACTGGCATGAATGAAATGACTAATGTGAAAAGGATTGCTTCATCTGACAAACCCACAGAATTATTATTTTTCAATGTTGCAACATCAGCTCTACGACACTTTTTAGTCTTCTCTATCTCAGTGTTTTTATTTGCAGCCTTCAAATCCCCCGTCTAGCTCTTTTGCAGTGCTTTCAACAACACCACTTTCAGCAGCAGCAGCAGCTAGCTGTTTTCAGAAAAAACATCTCTAATAAACCCCACTGTACTCTACCTGCCCAGCACCAAACTGCAGAAGGGCAAAGTTAACTACCAGAAAAAGTCAAACATTTAGCAGCTAAAGAGAATTGGACATCTCTGAAGACGCCAAAGACAAGAGGTAGTTTTCTCAGAAGTTGGTGCAGACCAAAACAGAGTTAAATGAAATTGGGAAATGGGACTTACATTAATCAGGTGGCCAGAAACACAACTAATTCACTGACTCTAAATTACTACACCCTCTGGCAGCCAAGAAAATACTTGATTACGTTTTATAGGATCTGTAAGTAACATTAAAAATCAGGAGCAGGTAATAATCCTCTCTAGGTAATTGCTACTGGTTGAAAATAGATTCTCCAAGTGCTGTTTCAAACATACAAGCACACAACTGGGGGTACAGGTCCCCAGCTACATGCTTGTAAAACTAAAAGCATGCAAATAACTATATTCAGATGAAATCAACACAGTTGATGTGCACTGAGACACTGTGGAAACTCTGTGAACAGCCTCTACCTGCAGGAGTGGAGGGTCACCTGGTCTGAATGCCTGCTGCTCTGTTTAATGTCAGATAGGTCCCTGTTTTCTCTTCCTTGGCTTTTACAGTTTGTTCGGTTGCATTTGGTCTATGTCTCTCCTCCAAGAACTGCAAATACATTCACTGGACTCTTAATGATTTCAAATTCCTTTCACATGATTCTCTTTAATTCTTGGTAAAATAGCATATTGAGAATATGACTTTCAAAACCCCAAACAGAAAGGCCTTGAGTTAAGTTTTTACCTTAACTCTCTGCTCACAATGTTCTCAGACTTTGTCCCAATTATCGGAAATCTGTTGCAGCTGTGTTGGATCCTTAACTGTGTGTGAATATGAAGAGATACAAAACACGATATGTTGCTGTGTTACTTGTGTGATTGTGAGGTGGGAAACACTGTGGAGGGTAAGTCAGCTTTCAGTTTTGTTGTGTGTGGGACACTGTGTGATTCTGTCACACTGTAGAGGTTTTAAATAAGTATCAGTGAGTTATCACCTTTGATGGGATTGGGGATAATTAGCTCATGTTCAGGTCACTCTCACTGGTTAGACTCGTCACAAGTTTGTTTTTTTGTTGTGTGTAGTCAGGACAAAAAATGCAAATGGCAGTAAAAATGAACTATGTGGTCGTCTCCTGTTTTCAAAACATGCTATTGTTTTTATGAATACATCAGAAGAATGAGAGGAAAACTGTAATTAAAATGTGTTTGGGTGAACTTCACGTGGCAGCTACAGCTAAATATCTGTTAAAGTGTATATTTTTGACCTGCAATATGGTCTTCAAAAATCTGATGTCACTGTTGTCTCAACTCAGTGGAAGAGAGAGCCTGAGAAGAGAGAGAATTGTTGGAGAGACAAAGTAAGAGAAAGAGAGAACAACCAGTGGTGTCTGATTGAGGTGTTTGATCCAGGTCAGGTCATGCTGTGGTCTAATCATTGTAGCTGTGGATAGCCACTGTTGGTGGGTTGTTTTATAAAGGAGAGATGGTTGCGCAGACCTTCTCTCTAGGACCTAATTCAATTGAAGAATAAATGAGTTCTGTTGGTAATTTGGAGATAACCTGTGCGGTGACCGAGCTTAAAGGAAGATAAGAAACGACACAGAAGTGAAGACAAGAAAACGAGACAATTTTTCACCCAGCCTTTGCTAAATTAAACTTTTCCCAGTCCTTCTCAAACTTTAATTAAAACACACACTTGCATGCACATTGCACACACAGGTTCACACAGTCATGTGGATGTGATCGCACATCCACCAGATAATCCAGGGGGAGCAATCAAGTTGTTTGAAAGAGATCAGTAGACAGTGAGCGGAGAGCCTAACTGGAACATAGGCCACTGTAGCTTCTCTATCTGGCCCTCTGTTGTTAAGATTAATCAGCGAGGTACACTCTGAAAGTCAATGGTCCCTTGAGTCATAAAATACTGAGGTGTGGTGGGAATTTTTAAAGGATCAGTTCACTGAAAGCACAAAAACATTTTCATTTGTGCAGGTTTTGCGGTCTTGTTAAGATTACTGTTGCTAACCAAATACAATGGAGGTGGATGGACGTTTTGAACAGGTTTCTACAAAAAAATATTCCATGATAGCACTTTACAGTGATGCCAGTGGAGTAAACCAGATCATTGTTTCTGAAGAGATGAATTGCTGCTGAGATTATTACATGTAAACCACCATCTGAATGTGCAGAAAATCAGACCAGGCTGAAACATGACGTTTCATGACAGTAGTAGTAGAAAACTGCTCTTAAATTCAGGACCTGTACTGTCTCATGATCTTATGCTGCCATTAACGGACAATGATAACAGAAAAGAAAGATAGTAATATGATACCTAAAAAGAAGAACAGAAGTAAAAGCCTTGAGTATTATGATGCATGTTTAACTGTAAATGCGTAAGTTGAAAATGTCTCTGAAAGCTGTCCTTGCAAAAGGAAATATTAAAGACTGCTATACAATACACCCTAAGAGTGGAAGCTGAGTCAAGGGTAGCTTGACAAGCACACTTGTCGGTATCTAGCTATAGCTAGTCACTGGTCAAAGATCCCAGGATTATCCACAATGTGCAAAAATGGTGCTCTCCCCTCTTCCTGACAAGCCCCAGCCTTTGTTAACTGGACACAGCCACGCCCACGAAAATGTCAGAAATGATAGACGTAATGACTGGTAGTCAACAAGCTACCGGCAAAAAAATTTATTCTGGCCACAAGAGGGCATTAAATTACAGGATTAATGCAAACTTCATGGAAACTTAAGATCTTTTATGGGACCAAACACTGTTCTGATTTGTAAGGAGAGATATTGCTTCCACTTAGGTATCATTTTATGTTTTTAGCTTTACCTGGTCGAGCAAACTTTTGCCAAAACAGCACAGTCACGCATAACAGAAGTTAATGTAACAGAGGCCACTCAGCCATCACTTACATTTCACCTCTGTTAGACTGTTTGTGCATCACAATGTATTTTTGATGGATTTCAAATTGTCTTCTAATAGTGCAATATTTCAGAACGCACTGTTCCTTCTCATCCCTGCTTTTACCAGGTCAATATGATATTTAGGGCTGTTAATCCCATGATGGGAGAAATTAAAATGGAGAAAAACATCATTCCGGCATGTCAAACAAGACCATTTATAGAAACATTACTTTCAAAAAAAAAAAAAACAACAATCAAAAACTTTAGCTTCAACCAAACTAAATATTCATCGAGACTGAATAGATCATCTGTGCATCTGGTTTTTGAAACAAGCTGCCCACTGGGGTCCTCGCTTCCAATCCTCCTTGAAATTACACTGTTGCAGCTCCACTGAAACTGAACAAAGAAACATTTGGTTATAAATGGCGCTGCAAACCTCCACATGGTAGCACTTTGTGGATGGGACCATTTAGCGACTTGTCTCCAGAGCAGTACCCTTGATTCCCACACGATTACCAGTCAAAGAACCACTTTGCAGTTGTGTTTATCATCTTTTCTCACAGTGTAGTGTGATGGTTGGTGGCAACACTCTGATCTGTAATTAATACAGTGTGGAGGCATAACAAGTTGTGAGACATGTACAAGCCCAGACTTTATAAACCAGCATACTAAGTAGGGCTTTTCAATCTGTCTCATCTTTGAGTTCAGCTTTTGTCTTCAGCCTATGAGGTGTTTAATGAATATAAATCTATTGTATTCAATAGTTCATGCAGTTTTCAAATAATACTACCCACTGTTTTCAGTTGTCACACATTGACGATGTTGTGATATGAAATTCAATTTCAACCCGGACAGTCACAATATATACAGCACCATCGAAACTCGTTTGTTCAAGTGGCACATTTTTTAATCTGTACAAGGAGAAGGAAAAAAATAGTCTTTTTTTCTTGAAATGAAATATGAGGCATCTAAATTTTCATTCAGTTTTGATGGACTTAACTGAACTGTCACTTCTGTCAAGGTAGGGTTAAGGTTAGATGTGTTTGCTTTGGATTCTGTGAGGAAGTGTGTGTGTGTGTGTGCGTGTGCGTGCATGCGTGTGTGCATGTGTGTGTGTGTTTCCTGGGTTTCTTGGAGAATAATAAAAGTATGTTTTTACTGGGTCGTATTGACATCTTTTCTTTTTTCTTCCTCTTTTTCTTTCTCTTTTGCCACAACTGAGTGGTTTCCAAAAGTAACAAACAGAGCCCAAAAAAAGGCAAATGTGTAAATGTTTAAACCTGGTATCCTTTCAGTATCCTGTACAGTGGGAGAGATTATTTTTTTAAACTCTGTGTGTGCATGTGCATATTTTTGAAAGCTAACTGCATTTATATCCAGACAATGACAAATCCATCATCCACAATGCACCCAAATTTCTCTCCTCAGCCAGAGGTAATTGCAACAGTGATGTAAAAAAAAAAAACAACAAAACTTCGCATTTTTCTTCTACTGCACTGCTTTTGTTTCCAACGACTTGCACAACTTTAATTTCTTTGGAGGGTCTTTTTTTCTTCTTCTTCTCCCTGTGCTCTTTCCCCTCACAGATTTCCCACCACAGATAATTTTCAGTGACCACAGCAGAATCTTGAGATTCCCCTGCAGTATTTAGTGGTGGAAGTAAGTAGCTTCAGCAGCTCGATGAAATGCCTTTGAAACTCCAGTGTCTGTCTAAGCGGTGTGTGCGCTCGGAGTGGAGCTGCTCTCGGCTGGGGTGAGGGGGTGATGGTATGCGTGCAGAATCACAATAGTCACCCCTGTTACGTGGTCTGAAGCAGATCTAAGTTAAGGCTGCTTGAGTGAGTGAGGGGAGAGATTTTTCTCTAGTCTGTCATAAAAAAGACATACCTCCTTCTTTTAACTTTAAACCCTGAGCCAGACATCAGAGGGCGGGTCAAGTTTATTTTAGCCCACTGCCCTTTAAAAATCAGTCTGTCAGTAGAAAATATGCATAACAGTACATAATGCTGAAGTAAAAATATTCTAAAATACACAACTTTGTGGATTCTTCTTTTAAATTCCATCTAAATTTAAGTATGAATACAAGAGACTTAAATCCTCTGTTGAGATTTCTCAACGATTTTTTTGGCTGACCTTCATGGCAGACGTTTGAAATAGTTCTCCTCATCATTGACTGTAATAGCCATAAAATTACGGTTTGTGGTGATGGGTCATATTTGTCCCAGTGGTCATTCTTTGCTGCGTCAGCACAGTTTTTAATGACTGTGACCGACTTGAGTATTATAACCTGTCAGACACACTGGTGTTCCTTTTCTCATATTAGAGTACAGACTTCAGCTTCATGTGTGGATTTGACTTTTGAGACAATAACAGACTGGCGACATAAATGTATTTTCTTAGCAGTGGAGGTGGGGATTGTCGAGATCCAGCAAATCCCCTGTGTGAATTTTAAAGGGTTTATCTCCACTTGGAAAATTCAGTATGCACCCATACTGTGTTATTCTCTTTAGCTTCCTCCTCAGTGAGAGCAAGGAATCCAGGATGAAAGCATTTCATCCATCCATCGATTGCTCCCTCCACCATGAGTGCCGCATCATGTTTTCACTGAAGTGTTTGCCTGAAATCTCAAGCACTGTGGAAACAGCCAATTGTGGAGTTCTTATAGCAACCTGGCTTTCCATAAACCACAATGAATTGCACATTAGTGCCAGTCTGTGGAATCTGTATTCCAGTTAAGCAGCAGGGAGGCTGTGCCTACCAGTGTAATTGTTCTGGCTCACTTACAGCCGTTATATTTACTGCATATTGATTGTTTTTTCATGTAAAGGTCCATATGAATATAGATAGGAGGTCTCAAAGCTTCGGATTTCTTTGAAAATCAGCTGAGAAGTCATGCTTCCCCTGCTTTTGGTCTGATCAACATTTAGTATGCGAACATGAGCACGTCTCCCCTGCAGACTGAAACAGGACAGTCTGACGTCATCTAACAGCCTTGTACTGATTCAGCAACACTGAAGAGCATGTTGATTTTTTTGGCAGAGAGCACGGCTCTAGATATTTTTCCTGTAACTCACACAGAGTTGAACTGAGTGTGGTGGTATTACTTATGTTTGTTTTATTCCTAGAACATCATCCAGAGTTGTGTGTTTGATTTTTTTTGTTCTTGTAATTTATTTTTAGCTTTGATAGACAACAGCATGACTCATATCAGGGCTGTAACATTTCTCTGTCTCATATCAGGCAAACACAGACTTAAAATCTGGTTGGAGAGTCATCATGGATCATTTTCATCGGGTACTAATTGTGAAATTTATGGAGTTCTTGTTATTGCTAAAGAACAGAGAGTCACCAGCCAACAGACAGAGGCTTGGGAATGAATTGTTGTGATCTTTGTCTCATCTACTAAGTTTATGTACTCTCTTTATCTATTCTGTTTCCACTAAGCAGTCTGTGGATTTGTTTGCACAGAATAACTGTTTTGAGTTAAGCTCTAATCATGGCTCCAAAGTAGACTCAAGGTTTTGCTTTCTTAAATGACTGACTGACCAGCAGTTAAACCATCAACCACTGTGCATATCAAATGTCTTTTCCAAGATAGTAATGGTTACTTTATATGTTATTTGGCGACTTAATGGATAAATGAACAACACTTGTTTTCCTGTTTTTGAGAGTGTGTCATGTCCTCTGAAAGACTTTCTTTTTTAATCTGCTTTGAAATAAGCTTCGGAACAGATAACAGATAATGTAAAATTCTAAAAATATAAATGAGGTGAAGTTAGGGTTCCTCTAGTACAACATCATTAATGTGTTAGATTACAGTCGGCCTATGAATCATTTTATGAAAGATGCTGTATTTCATTTCTTGTGCTGATTCCAGAGCCTTTATGAGCTTTTGTGGCGATTCTGTTTTTGTTCCTAAATTGGGGATGAGACAGCTGTTTGGCTTGATGAACCCATCATTTCAGAAAATGGGAATGGTTCAGTTATTTACTCATCTCATAGATTTTCTGGCTCCCAGAAGAAACTTTGAAAAGTATCAGCAGACAGGTCTTACCATGTTGGAGGATATGTTTGTTTACTTCTGTCTCTTCTCTAAACTAGAGAGGACAGACAAGATGGTTATCTCTGAGATGGTCATCTCTTGAGTCTTTGTCTTGTTTTCCCAAAAAGTAGGAAAAAGTCCTAGCATGTTGTGGATTAGTCAATCTAAGATGTACCAGTGGATTTCATTTTGTGATGCTTTTTATGAGAAAAATGTAATTCGTTTTTTTTTATTTGGCTTGGTTTTTGAACCATTCTCTTCTCTTTATCTTCATCTACATTATGTATGACATACAAGGTACTACAGATGGAACAGCACAGAAAAGATCAACAATAATTAATAGATTGAGAAAATGAAAGCAAGCCTTACTGACAGACTGAATTCTATTTTGAATTAAATATATCTTACTGTAATAACATTTCATTTCACCTTAGGCTACGTTAATTTTCTTGCTACATGATGAACCTAAAATGCCAAACACAGTAGAGAGGTACTCAGACAGCTAGCTTCTGTTATACATGGAATATAATGGAAGTTCAGCATGAGAGTTCACTGAAGTAAATGTCATCAACTTTTGATTCAGGTTTTTAACATATTGTTTTCTATGGTTGTGTGTGATCAATCACAACATTTAGATGATTTTTAATTAAGATTTGGATAATGATTTTCAGTGATGAACTTGATGACTTTATGTGTCTGCATAGATGACAATAACTCTGTCAACAATTAATTAACCTGAGTTATAAAGAGCATCAGAGTAATGTCAGGTGTATGATTAAGAATTCTTCATCACCAGATGTTATTAGAATGTAATCTTCATCAGGAGATACGGATTCATTATTTTACATCCGGATAAATTATGCTGAACATCATAGCTCAAGTTTACATAGTCTCTTTCAAGTTGTATCTGATTTTAGAGATTTTAAGGTTTTCAGCATCCTTTTTATCATCTCAGCGGGCAACCACATGGCTACAGTTGCTATTTGTACATTAAAATTTTATTCAACTTATTTTATGGCACATAAAACTCAAAATGTCAAACCCACAGAGACAGTGGGGGCAGACCAAACTGCCACTGCTGTACCTGCAAATTATGCAGATGTCTTCACACTTTTATAGGAAAGCAGATACCATTCTTGTGCTGGCGTTCATTAATGAGGCATGAAGCTGTGATGTACAGGCAGCTTCATTCACTGTATGTGTTATGGGTACCTTGTTAATTGGGCTTAAATGACAGGTCAATTCAAAAGGCTCTAAAAATGCAAAGATTAAAAGCAATTTATAACCCATTAAAAGGTAAGCAGAGCAGCTGATGACAGATACCCTGAGACAAAGACTCAGTGGAGGGGAAATACAAAATAAAGATGTCAGACAGGCAAGGGGTGCTCATCAAATGAATATTGAGGAGTGAATTCATATTCCTGCACTGAAATCCCGAAGTCCACCAGTGTGTATTTGAGAATCAATGGTAATTTTCCAGAGAGAAGACAAACAGTCCAGTCCAAGAATATAAATATATTGTATTTCAGATCTAATACACAATCCCACAGAGGTTATCTGAATACATTGAGTGTGTACGGTGCTTGAGATGACACACTTGCTTAGCAACAGAGGCAGGAAAAGGGGCCGGCCTTTGGGATGGGAGGCTCACCAGCCCAAGTGTTACTAAATTGAAAACCTGCTCTCAAACATATCCAGACTGACTGGGTACGTTACTCTGTCAGCTTTTAACCAGGCAAAGGAAATTGCAGCCATGACCTCATGGTGCTTGGCAGAGAGAGACAAGTAATTTTGCTTACACGGAGACGAAGGTAGGAGAGGGAGGACAAGGTGGAGACGAGGGTACAGATGTGTATAAGCACTGCAGTTCCTCCAGTTCAGAGCTGGGAGCAGCCATTAAATTAACATTCAACACATAGAGGAGTTCAGCTGGGGCATGAAAGGGCTTGAGAGCGCTTGCTAAAGCAGACTGGGAGCTCTATCACCAACACTGCATGGCCAGCTCTTTTTATGGGGCCAAAGCTAGTTTACAGATTAGTGATGATGCACGGCAGAGGAAACCGCAGCAGAGTTTCTGAACACTTTAAATATCCTTGTCATAAAACAGAAAAACAGCAGACAATCTACTGTATGGTACAATTCTTGTATATATTTATGTTTTTCTGTTTTATTTTTTTTAATTAAAGCACTGGAGTGAATGGGCCAGTGGGCAGAATGGATGGAAAGTTATGTAGCTTTTAAAATAAGCTATTACATCTTGACAGCAGCTACTGGCTTCCTGAAGTTAATAAATGAGCGCAATTCACTTCCTGGAGCGATGTTGCGGTTTATTCCCCCATTAGGAGGCAGTGGTCCACCCATTCCAATCATTCTTTAATTAGAACTGTTGTTATTTAGGCTGTCACAGGAGGTAATACCTCATGACAGCGTCAGCATCAGCTTGGCAGCCTGCAATCTCATATTCATTGACAGGGGCTTTGGTGCTGCTTGTCGTCTCTTCATCTACCCCGCCGGACTCAGCGGTGCACCAGACACTTCCAGCTGATGTGTGCATGGTTACATGGAGATCTCCAGCTCTCCATGCCGATGTTGAGTGTCGTCTGTTTAAGCATGGAAACATGCTAAGTGTTTTTTTTTTTATTATTATTTTTTATTATTGAAGGTTCGTGATTATTTCCCCAGATTGCCTTAACGTACCACTGAGTCACAGAATGTTTACACAGGAATGGAGCAGGCTATAAAGTGAAACAGAATGGCTCACCAGGGATTTATTCAGCCATGCAGTGACATCCATCCATTGGTCTAGACAAAACAAGCAATATGATAAAACCAAAAAAAAAGTACTATTATGATACTGTGTTATGCTCTGGGCTCAGATGTTTTTCATGGAGGCCCAGCAGGTCCAAGACAAGTTAGGTTCATAATGGGCTTGGTGTCATGTTAATAAACACATCCCATGTGTTAACAATTTGTGTTTAATGAAGTGCTGCCCTCTGTGGAGGGGTGTAGAACAGCAGTCACACACCATCACAGTCCTCCTGCCCCCATCGCCTCCAGCCCCTATCTCTGTTTCAACTCATCAGGTCTGAGAGGTGGTAGAGAAACAGACCATCAGTGTGAATCTAGGTGAAATAGGATGCAGACCTCTCCAGAGAGTTAACTACTGCAGAAAAGAGGATGACATCAGGAACCCCAGCTCCCAGAGGAGACAGCTCTGGAAACATTGAACTTTAACGAGATTACCAACTCCAGGAGGGGTGGGACAAGGAGACGAAACAGCATGTGCCGCTTGGAGTTGGCAGCATGAAATACAGATTTATGAACTCTATTAAACCACATTTCTTTCTCTTTATTGGGGCCTGCAGCATTTGCCCAATGTGGAAAAAGGACATAAAAAAATCTCCTTCAGATAAATTAGTAACAGCCTGGGCATTTACTTCCACATAAGGTAGCTGTACAACTCATGAATAGAGAGATAAAAGCAACTAAACACCTTGATTCTTTCACTGTGCTGGTTGACTGGCAACTTGTGCAAGCTGAGGTAGAAAACCAGTCACTGTGGTCTTGGAACAGGTGGCCATCTCAGACTGGCATTGGTGGTGTGGCGTTGGCGTGGGTTAGTAGCCAGACTCTCAATCTGTCCACTTGAAAACTCCCCAGTATTGCTGGAAAGTATTATGGCCCCTGTGGAGGAGATAGCAATTACAATTTCTGATGGGAGTGAGGGAGAGCGCCAGGAGCCACATCCATTCTTGGAATACGATCAGACTTATGACTGGAACATTTTTACAAAGCACCACTCCACAAATGTCCTCTTAATACCATCACTGTGATGTCTTATAGTTTCAGGCTCTCCATACACTTCCTTTTTACCATCTTTTTTGTCAGATTGCCATGGGTTACTGTACATTTAAAGACATCATTAAGCTGTGAATTGTCTTCCTTATGCCAGTGTTTGATGAGCCACACCAGGCCTCAGCAGGTACATGGCAGCGATCTGCTGAAAAAAACCTGCTTCCATTTAAATCCTGCATTGCTGCGTTCTGTGACAGATTGGATTTGGAGTGGGCAAAGCCTGCTCCAGCTGGAGACTGCTCACCCTTTGGCCTCTCACCTGAACTCTTCCTGCTCTGGTATGTGTGACTAACATGTTCTATGGGAGACTGGTAACATGACAGCCCACGTGTTTTGGCTATTGAGTACAGCTGACGCTTGAGATTACACTGTTTTCACACATTTGGACAGTCTATGTGCTGAATTGCTGTGTCACTCTGCATGTGGTTCATATTTACTCATAAAAGGGCCACCAGCAGCAGTGAGAATGTAATCAATTTTCAGGCCACAGCTTCAGTTGATCACTTGCTTTTGCTCCATGAAAATGTTGCCAGATCTTCTCTAAATAGTAACCGCCCCGTGTTGGGACCATGCATAAAACTCTGTTGGCTCTGCCTGAGGACTGAAAAAGAAATTATCACATGCAAAGCACTTATTTTCTATGTCCCCTGAATCTCATGAGACCTCTGGCTGGCTGCATGTCTGAACTCTGCAGCAAACAGAACAACCTGCTGGGCAGAAGTTACGCTCAGCCAATAATTCCTCCTTGATGGATTGTCAGTGAAATTTGATTCTCCGTGGGCTACCGGCTGACGTAAACGTAATGCCTTAAAGCCTATCAAAGCTGATGGAGGACTGCATGCAGGCCAGTGACTGTACTATGTTTGGATGTACAGAGCAGCAGAAAAAAACAACTATAGCTCATATATCTGTTGAAGCTCAATGAACGCTGGGGAGTAGATGTGACAAGAATGAAGGTTGCCGCCACCTCAGACAGAGCTGCGGCCACAAACAGCCAAGGTCAAGTCTGTCAGCTCAAATGTGCCACAGTGGTGGACTGACAGCACAGAGAGAGCCACTGCATGGATGGGTGCTTTACACTTATTGAAAATCAATGGCAATCTTTCAGTGGCAGCTACAAGACATATTTGAACAACAGCCTTTACTCAGTGGACTTGGGTCAGATTTTATGCAGGTTTTTCACAGGTGAAAAATCAAAGGAGGTCAAAGGGTTATTTGATTTTATACTTTACAGGTATTCTTTTGGATTCTTGTGTTTCTTGATTTTGAAAAGAGGTCATGTTATGCTTTAAATGTTGGTATAGACGATGTTCTCTGTGGCTCTTTACCTTGTTGTCCCGTCCCCTCAGAAATAATACTGTTCTTTTATTACAATTAAATGACGTTCAAAGCAAATAGCAGTAGCTTTTTTCATAAAATGTATAATTTCCTGGATCTTTCCTGGAAAAGAGGATAGATTCTCTTAACCATTACCTGTACTGTATGTAAAATTACTGCTTTCACTCAGCCAAAGATTAGAGGCGCAATGGAAGGTTAGAAATAAATAGTTGTCCTCATTTGTTTGTCAGGGTTGCCTCAATCACCTAATTTGTCCTCAACTCTTGTGGCATTTGGACACTTGAACTGTAACACTGGTCTAAAAGCAGTGCTGTATATGCTTGTCTTCACATTCTTCAGTAACTCCAATTCAATTATTTATTTATTTTGAACACTGGGTTTAGTAATGCCATTAACAATCCAGTGGTGTGTTGAGGGTTGAAATGTGATGCTAGAAACTGGAACTTTTATTAAAGAGATTAGACCTTTGTAGTTGTACCATTATGTTTCCAAATTCCCAGCTATTCATGTCCTTGAAAATACATTCCCTGCAGTAACTGAGTCATCAGGCACCAGCTATCTGGTAGAGTTATGCTATCTTACTTGCACTAATTGAATTTGAATGTATTTTGTTGGGTGGACATTCAGTGGAAGGACTTGGCTTCTGTCAAAGGTAGCTCTTTCTTTTGTAATAAATATTATCCCAGCTCAGCATTATCATGCACGGTGCAGGGGTAACATGAATGCTCACTAATCGTTTTGTTGATATCCACACTAGCGACAGTAACGTTTTGCAAAAACATTTCACCAAAAACAGTGCAGAAGTGATCAAAATGCTTATAATGTAAAACTCATGTACTGAAAATGAAATCTTCAATTATTGATGATTCTCCAGTTATATAAGATTCACACAGCGCGCTCAGACTGTGTGCCAGATGGCTCATCCTACCTTTATGTGTCAGGAGGTGACAGTCTAAATCCTGTGTGCTGAGTGCCTAAGGCTCCACTACAGGGAAATTGCATTCTGATCCAGTCCACTCTTCTGTGTGTTAGTGTTATACAGCAGACTATTGTGTCTGGCATTTGCATTAGGGCCATGAAATTCAACCCACTGGCTTTCACTATGTAGCACGATGAGACAACAGTAGGAGTTCCAGCTTATCTGTTGCCATGCTACAGCAAGATCAAATTTACGTCCAGTCTTCAAAGCTACTCCACAGCCTTAATATTGAAATGCATCACAAGAAAGAAGTGTGTGGTTACAAGAAGACTTATTTACTTTCTTTTGGTGTGTAGATTTGACATGACTTTTAAGTAATAGAAGACAGAAATTTAGAGCAGCAGCAACAACTGTGGCGTGACAGGATAATCCGATGGACAAGATATGTAATCACTGACTTTGAGGCAGTGAGTGTTAGGTACAAGGTGGGCCAGTGTGTCTGCTATTGTGTGGCTGTATGTGAAGTAGTCTTCTGTGTATCCATCATTATGGGCAGTGAATCAAGCAACCGGGCTGGGGATGTTGAGAAGAGGCCCCCTGGGAGCGAGGCCTTGTTCTGTCACTACCAGGAGGGACGGCCAGATAATAATGGAGACATCATGAGGGCAGAAGATAGGCTTTCCTTTTCAGAGTGGAAGATGGTGAGAATTTGCAGTGTCCCATCACAACAGGCTCGCAACCATTGATTGGTCCCTGGCCTGTCTTAAAAAGGACAGCTTAAACAGCTCTTGTCGGAGAAAACAGATGCCAGTGCTATTTGTCACCACACACACACACACACACACACACACACACACACACAAAAAAAAAAAAAAACGAGCTTCATTATGCTTCTGAAAATCAATGAATGTCCTATTTTATAATACGTGACATTAGTTGGGACACAATGGAAGAGGTTCACATGGGACCGGCAGTAATTAAGCTTTTTATCTACCTTACAACAGATGAATCACATTCTGATCTAATAAAGGATGATTCATTGATGATATGAGGTGTAAAGTCAAAAATCAGAGGGTCCTTGTGTGAAGAACTGTCAGTGATTACAAACTATGTCCCATTTCTTACAATTTATCAAGGTAAAACAATTAGTATCAAAGGAAATTTATTTTCTAATATTTCCACCAGGTTCAGACATTCACTCTGGTGGGGGTCACAGATCACTTTTGACAGTCACCTTGAAAACTCTCAAAGACACTTCCAAAAGTTAAGTTTAGGACATGGTCTCTGCCAGTGCAGTTCTTAATATAAAAAAAGGTTGCATCAATATCTTAAATTTTAGTTTTCCACTGCAAACCCCAAGTCTTTTTTAAAGTTAATCGCCTTGGCTTCATGAACTGAGGGGAACTAGAGTACTGAACACAGAGCAGACAGAGTAACATCAACAATCTCCAATGTTTACTGGGTTAGACCTTTGTGTCTCTTCTATCAAGTCAGTTGAGGTGATAGCTTTGAGCAAACTTTTCCATATTTTGGCTCTCAACAGAATTAGGTAAATTGTTTTAGTTTGGAAACCAAACACATTCTTTCTCTGCAATGCTGGAAATATATTTTGCATTTGTTACCCCCTGTTGGCAAGGAGTTTAAAATATAATAGCTTTGTAATGCTCCTAAGAGTGCATTTGGGTTCACTGTCAAAACCAAGCCAATTTAGGCTCCTTTTGAACAGTTGATGGAGTACACATTAGAAATACAGCAGCAGCTGCCGAGTGACCACAACAGTGTGGTATTCATGCAGTGCCAGGGCAGGCAGGACAATGGTCTCATCCTAAAATGTGTGTCTGAAAATAGTGTTTGGATGTGTTTTAAGACAGAAAGCCTCAAGCCTGGCAAATGTCATGTCAAATGGCTTGTAAAGATTTTCCTTTTTACAATAGACTATTGTTTTGTTCTTCTTTTTGGATGCATTGCTGCTTTCATTATGACATATTTTTAACCAGTTGCTGAAGTTTGTCCAGAATCATTGTGATTTATTGCAAAAAGTTGTCCTGCCATGGGCATGGAAAACCTTACATTGGTCCAAGAGCACATCACTGAGATGTGACATTAGTGATGTTGTTGTTTCTTTGTTTTTTGTTTTTTTGTTTCTTTTGTTTTTTGTTTTTTTTTTGTTCTTGCTGCTGTTAGATGTTTTAGGTTCAAACCCAGCAGCATCAATTACTCAAAGAGCACCTACCCTGACACTGCTGTCTCCTCTTGTCTGCAGAGAAGCCAATGCCACAGGGTCCCCCAGGTGGTGTTATCGGGATCCTTGGAGGTGTGGTTGCCATTGGACTCATCATCGGCGTGGCTGTTACTGTCTTCATGGTCCATCGGCGGCAGCAGAAGACCCGCACAGAGACAGATAATGACCTGTGAGTACCAAGCCTCTGCCAGAGAATATTGCAGGGGGCTGGACAGGCGGTAAGATTAGGTGTGAACTCTTGTCAACCCATGAGAGAGAAACACTTTGAAAAGGACAAAACATGTTTTTTGGGGAAGTTAATGTGTTCAGAGACAGTAGAACACACTGCAAACATGTTGCTGCCTCCTTCTCTTTCACGCTGAGAGCCAATAATCTCCTTTCTTATAGGTCAGTTTATGAAAAATAATCTAATTGCACCCTGACTAAAGAAAGTGCAGGTTTATCTTCATTTACCATAGCAGAAAGAATAGATGATTATCATTAAAGCAGCAGCTATTAAGTGGCTGCTTGATTGTAACGTGGGCTGTAGTGAGCCCATTTCCTATTAAAGCACTATTGTTTTAATCAGGACTGATTGCAGGACCATTTGCTGCCATTTGCTTCTTGGGAAAGCTTCACCTCTGTTGGATCGTTACGATATCATCAGGAAGTGAAGGAGATTTGCCAGGAGATTGTGGAGTATGCAGCAGGTCCAAAGGTCGGGCTGTTTCTAAATGTTATTTGGAGAAACAATTGTGGAATTATGCAAATTAATTTTATTTGAAACAGTATCAAGCGGAACAAAGATTTGATGATTGGGTTTGGAAGCATGCACATCTAAAAATCCTAAGCAGTTCAGCATGGAACAATGATGAGGGAGAACAAACATGATTCAAATATTGATCTACTTCAATCAAATCAGGTGGTAGGTGAGGTGACATTTAAAGTCTGAACCTTGCCAAAGCAATGTCTGTGGGTCATTTAAATTGAAAAATTACTGTTCAGAATGTGGTTTAGAATAAAAGACTTCTTTCCCTGCATCCATTAAGCCAGACAGATTGCTGCTATAGGTTTTAGGGACCCTGTACCTCCAACTTTATTTACTCCTGCCACCCCTCCTCCGGCCAACCAGGTAATTTAGTTCTGCCTGTAAACCAGGGGCCATGACAGTTTTGAACATTACCAGCTGCTGCCTTTGCACAGAGGGGAAAACAGTTGCAGAGGATGCAGCTGAGAGAACAACAAGCAACAAAGGTGTGAAAATCTAAAATATCTTTTTGTGCAAAGGTGATAAAAGTCTCTGCCATCTGTTTCGAAAGAATAGTAAGAAATCTGTTTTCAATGAAGAAGGAACAGGCATTCAAGTCGAATCTTACTAATTGCCTTTGTCTAAAACACCTGGTCACAACAGATAGCTCAGTGGTTGCCAGAGATTCCATGATGCTCTTGGCTATACTGGATATACAAGATATAAACCACATACCCATGGGAATTATGCTGCTGTGTGTAGGGAGTGGCTATCTTCCTTCCTGGGAATATTACCAAAACAACTGATGTTGGGGGTGTGCAGAATGGGGCCGAGGGTACGCATGAGCCTCTTTCTCGAGATTATAATGCTTATTTTAGAGGTCCCCTCCAGAATCTTGTAATTGACTTGATATTCAAGGCACTGATGCAAACATCAAGCATCAACGAGATGCTCTGCCAAATTTTGGGCCTCCGAGAATCCTCCTGCTGCACGTCTCAGCACTCTGTGGTGGCTGCAGGTCCACCGCTGAGCCTACAGAGACCCAGAAAGCACACTGCCTCTACCTCTCAGGAATGCTTTTCAAGACAAATGAAGCACAGAGACTCTTACCTCTCCCATTGCTTTCTGTCTCTTTCTCCCTCCCTGCTAATCTATCTTTCTTTCTCACTCTGATGCCAAAGTAACTGCTCTCTGTTTCCCACTCCCCTCCCTCAGCATTGCTGTTGCTGCTGTTGCTGATAGTTGTGTGACACAGGCTCCAGAGAAGCCAGAGTCCCCCACAAGGAAAGTAGAGGCACCTGACCCCAGTCTATCCCCTGCTGAACCCTGTCCTCCTGGATCCTCTGTTCTGTTGCCTGCATGTAATGGTGGCCTGCAAGTGACATACTTGAGCACACCATTGTGAGCACTGAAAACAGCTAACGTTCATCAGCACGATCGTTTACTAGACATTCACACTGGACTTGACCTCTAAAGAACTTATGTTTTTCTTTTGATAGCATTCAACAAATTGAACATTTGTGTGCATAATTTGTAGTGAGATTCAAACATCTCTTTTTGGTGCATGACAAAAGAAAAAAAGACACATCCAGCTCCATCAAATAAAGGCAAAGCAGTGTGACAAACTACTATGAATGAAAATTAAGCTTGATGAAAACAGTGCCAAGATAAATCAAAACTAATTAAAAGTCTTAAGATAAAATATCCAGCTCCACTTAGAGTTTATCAGATTTGGGGAGCTTGGACAGAACAGAACACGTCTTGATGAGACTGAACGTACATATCAAATTGTTCATCAGAGTTTAAATCTCTAAGCTTGTTGAGGCTTTGTTTTTCGCAACCATCACATAAGCTGAAACTCAATGATAATGTCTTTGTTAACAGACCACATTGTGCAACATCTCTCCTCCGCCTCTTGCTCTTTTCCCTCCTTTTGTGTGCATGATTGTCGTCAAATATGCATGACAAGAGTTACAGTTGTGTCAGTGCTGTTTAACTGTTATTGTTTCCTACTTGTAGCTTGGCATGTAAATACTTAATGTAGTGAAATGTGACTCAAAGCTTTAATTGTCTAGATGAATATCTGTTTCCGTTGTCCTGTGGTCATCAAACATGTTCAGTGTCTTACGAAGAAACTGTTTACTTTTTTTGAAATGTCTAATCATGTGAATGCAGATGAGTTGGAAGTGAATGTGTGGGGTTGATTTTAATGTAGATAACCACTGCAAGAAATTCATAGTTTTATATGAATGTCTGTTGTCAGGGTAAAGGGGAAGCATTTAGCCAGACTGTTTAATTCTGCATGTTGATGAGCCGTTAATCAAGCCTGGGCATTTGATAACATGCCTGACTGCACCGCCAGTCACGCCTCTGTTTGCCCTCACAAAGCAGCACATGATGTGACTCAAAATTGGTCAATCCTAATATATCACTGGCCCTTTAGAGGCTGCACTGGCACAATAGTCAACTGATTATCAAAATGGATGGGTATTGTCAAAAGCGATGTTCTCAGAGTAATGTGTTCATCGCTCTGTCTTTTGCCCCTGTGTGATGTATGACCTCCAAAATGCCGAAAAGCACTGCCAATCGTGGCGCCGTTCCCCTGCAATATGAATTCACTCGCTAGTATTCCTGACGTACAGCTGGTGTTGACACAGTCGCAGATACTTGCTGGTATAAATCACTTTGATGCCAACTTCCTGGCCATATTTACCACAGTATCTGAACAGAATCACATGCAGGATGTAAAAGGATGTTGAGTTATGAGCTGGATGTCAGTATCGCCAAACAACATCAACTCTTTTCTTTTTTTTTTCTCAAGCATGGGTACAAATTCTTAGGGGCTGGAAATGATTTTCCAGGACTGAAATGTAGCACCATCATGATTCTGGAGGACACTGGAAATTACTCAAAGACACTACAGTAAAGTAAAAGTGAGAAAAAAAAATCGGATATGGCAGTTATAAAAATAGATGTCTCTAATTGTTGCACAATTTAAAAGAAGTGATTCGCAGAGACATGATTTGATTTTGTGTACCTTTTTATTTATAAACTGGTCCCCAGTGCTTTTCACCATTGCTGTATGGAGACCTTTAAAATGTGATACATGGTAATTCATTGTTGGACACCTTCTAGCTTTAAGCTGTAACCAAAATAGGATTGTCATTCTTGTCTTTCTGAGTCATTCAACATGGACTGTTATTGTGCTGAGTGTGAATTTGAATCAATTACTGTTGTTGTTCATGAGTAAAACTGGTGCTTGGTTACTCTGTACAGAATGTTATACATGCAGTACAACTGTCTCCAACAATCACCTTTATTTTCATGTTCTTTTGTATAGTAGTGTATGTAATCTAGTATCAGTGCCCAAGGTGTTGACAAAGGTTTGGAAACTGGCCGTATATGTATAATTGTAAAGTTAAATGTTTTAAAAAGCAAAACCTTACCCCAACAACAGAAATAGTTTTTGATAAACTTGTCAAGGAACAAAAAAAGAACTCATTTTGTTTCATTCTTGTTTTGTTCTTTCATCTCTTGTGAGAAAAGAAAAAAAAAAGCTGAGCTCTGCAAAGTAATTGTTGTCCGCCTTTCGAAAAGATCGGAGCGAGACAAAGCATGAAAGTAATTGCCTCCTAAAGATCAAATCACATTTATCCCGTCTTGCAATTAAAAGTATCATTAGCATTTAAATTGCCAAATAAGATTGTGATCAACAGAAATCAATGAGTGCACCGAGGACCAGCTCAAACACTTCACATTGTTTTCCACTACCAAGGCTGTGGTCATATGTCGGCTCTTTAATCCAAATGCTTCTGGGGATGTGACACTTCACGTCCTCTCACATGCAGCAGACAGAAAGAGTGTTTTCTAGCTGTCACACTGAGGAACAACTCAACTCTGGTTATCTGCAGCTCGAAAACGGCCACATTGTTGCAAAAATTTCTAATAGAAAGGTTACTTTTTGTGAGTGCATTGTAAAAGTCATTTTCTTTGCTGTAAATCTGCGGTCACAGATTACTCTTCTCAGTTTAAGGATTAGGTATGTTTTCTCCTTGCTATCCCCCTTAAATCTCCGCTTAAGCTGCCCTGAGCCTTTTGTAGCCAGCAGAGCGAGGAGGAGCGAGGTCTTCAAGGTGGATGTCTGAGTAGGAAACAGTGCAAACTTGAATGTAGCGCATGGTTCCCTGCCCAGTGCTTTCTGCTCCCCACAGGCTTGTGGTGCTTGTCAGCTTTCATTAGTGTCTGCCTCTCACAAAGCCAACGCCCACATGCTGCCTGCATCGCACTGAGCTCTGAGGAAGTCTGTATGGAATCACACAGCAGAGATGCACATGAGGTGGTCGAGCTGAGATGAACATCATCATATCTGACTAATGACGGATTGTGCCAACGTTAAGTGCAAAGCCCAGAATTAATTACACTGCAAAGCATCAGGGGAGAAAGTGCAGAATACTTTACACAAATCTGTGTATGAATATGTGCTGAATATTTTACTCACCATATGTTATAAGCATACATCATAGCAGACAACAACCTCCATAAATATTTAATTTTACACAGCCTATCAACCCATACTTTTGGGTTTATTTCTCTCTTGAACATCACATTGTTTTATTCCAAGTGGCAATTTCACTTAGTAATGAGGTTACATCTCCACAGCTGCTGGTCAATAAGAAATGTAAAACCAAGAAAAGCTGCATATATCTATCACCAAGAGGCAAGAAGAAAAAAAATAAACACATATATAAAGTGGCAATAGACAAGCTTTTTGCTTTGCCATTGTGGAAAATCCCCTCCCACTTCCCCTCCCACCCTCACCTGGCCTACTGATTCCTGTGGCTCCACCTACAGAATCTATATAGGAAGCCAGCTCACATGGGGCACCCTCTCTGAACAAAGAAACCTGGATGGCCTCATGGTGGATGCCTCACCCTGCAAAGTTTGGACTGTGTACATGACACTGTAGGTTTGCCTTGTTTGATGGTTCAATGGTGAACAGCCTTGATTATTTCCAGTAGGACTGTGTTGATGTTTCAGTAGTGGTTAAGCTTGGTTACTCTGTAGAGAATATTTTAGTTAGTAATTAGGTTGTCTTTGTTGGTTAATTCATTCAGTGAAAGTTGGAGATATTTGGATTGATGGTGTATGGTTATCTTCTTCTTGTTAGAAACCAAACAGCAGTTACCTATTGAAACAATGAACTGGAAATCCTGTGGCCTGGCTCATCTGTCCTAACAGACTCTACCATTGAGTTGACTGATTTTTGATTATCCTAGGAGAACAGAGTTAAGCCAAAAAAAATTCTACAACCATTTTGAAGTAATGTGTTGTTGGTAGTTGCTTGGCTCTGAGCAAAATGAGCAGCGATCCAGTCTTTGTAACAGCAGTGCCAACAGTAATAATCAGAAACGCTAGAGGGGGAGAAATTGTCTATTGCCACTTTAAGATCAAAGATTAATGTTACTTATCTTGGCAAGCGTTACATTTAAAAAAACAAACAAAAAAACTTGCTCCCTGTTGTCCAATATTATTGTGTGTATTATCTGTGAATTATTAAAACAAAAACTGTCATGTTTCAATCCCCCTTCAGTTAGTTTGTCACATGAATGTAAGTTTATTTTGTACAACTAGATTCTCAGTTTGCATGTGTAGCTCATTGTGTCCTAAATGCTACATGCTAATTCTAAGCTAGGTCTCACTCCTTGTCAGTGGATAATTCTGGTAAATCACAACTGCTCTGTTTCTCTTGGTTCAAGCCATCTTTAATTAATTATAATTCTAAATCTACTTTTCTTCCGAGATCTGACAATGTGGTGACACATTAAAATCATATCAAATGGGGCAAAAGACACGAGGAGACAGCTGACTGGAAAGGTTTTGATAAAACTCTACAGTTAGCCAGCTATTGGGGAGAGAAAAAAAAATTATTTATCAAACTGTCCATTTTTAACATTCATCAATTTGTGGATTGACTTTCTGGTTCAATTTTGTCTTACCATACTTGCCCTAGCAGAGGAATTAATAGCACTTTTAGTTTGACCTCTTCGTCTGATGAATAGATTTTTTTAATTAATCAGGCTAAACTGTTGGCATGTTTAAAATCTGCCTTATATTTTTGACCATCTGTTTCTTGACACATCAGACTTGGAGCAATGTTACTATGTCAGCAGATCTCAGCAATCATTTGACTTAATGTTATCGTAACTGATAGAATGGGTGGCCAAAGCTGAGAAAATTAGACCCAAGTTGGAATAAACTGAAATGATCTCTAATCACACTCGAGGGTGAACGTGCCACTGCTCAAATGTTAAATCTTTGGAAAAATATTGAACTTTTCCTTTCTAAATTTTAACAGGCAGTGATTTCTCATGTAATAGTTAGTTTGATATTGGTGAAGGTCTTCTTTTAATGCTTTCTGACACAAGACAGTACATATGCTAATGTCAGCATTATATTTTAAAGATTAGTACTATATAGTCTAAGTCTGAAGCATGGCATTGGGACATAGCTTGAGTAGCTGAGCACTCACCTGCTGTATGTCAGTCGATACATGTGTGCCTGAGCACACAGCTGTATTGTATGTTTGTGTGTTCTACACACATGCCCCTTCATCAAGCACTGATGCTACTTTTCGCTCTGTTTTTCCATTATTATGTCAACTGCTAGTGACAGTCTGTACACTGACAGTCTCTTGAGGCTGGTGCTTGTACGTAACATGATTACAAATGTAGCTGAATTCAATCAAGAAAGGGAGGTATGACAAGGGGGAAGTGGTTGCTGTGGGGTGATTGTCATGAGTTTCTCCATGTTTGGTCAGATTTAATAAACCCACTCTGCATATGGGGTCCCAACACAAAATTTATCTGAACAGGCTCTTTCACAAAATGTGCAATGAAAAGCAATCATTGGGAGCCCCATGGGATCAAATGTAAGTTGAAAAATGCAGAAGGATCTGAATGCAAATGCTAAATCATACATAAAGATGGTATTGTTTCATCCTGCTTGAATACATCTGTACCAACATGACAATGTGCATCTTGACTTGTCTCAAAACGCAGTAGATATTGTATAAGATATCAGGTGATGCCACATTTCTTTTAAGAAAAGGACATTGACGTCTGAGCATGGGGTGTTCATCAGCTTTCTGTGTCAGCAAACAGAAGAAAAGTCATGATTTGGTGTCATGCACAGTGCAAAGAAAGACTGAAAATTACATTTTGTCTCATACATTTCAAAGCAAACAATCCTGTTCGCTGTCAGCTTTTTTTCAAAAGTTTTCACCTGTATCAGAATCCAGTCAATCATAAGCAACGGATTACAGTGCTTTATAATGAGCACGCTGCTGTACCTCAGAAACCGCATTTCCACAAAACTCATAATTATCTGTCTCAGACAAAATGGATGCTTCTCCTCTGAAGGCTCTGCGATGGAGGAGGTTAGATGAGGGAGTGTGTTGCACGCTGCTTTTTCTGTGTGTTTGCTGTGCCTCTGTGCTGCAGGCAGGCTGAAGAGGGTGCCACATGAATCTGGCCATGGCACGGCAGCCCTGTCTGGAGACAAGGTGATACGGACTGGAAATAATGAGCGTGAAAGAAAGAGTTAAGAGGTGCACTCATGCACAAATTTTCTGCACATTAAAACGCCGACTTGGCCTTGCAGAAAGGTCATGTTATTCAATAAGGACGTAAACCAGTGCGAATGGGAGGCGGGAGGTACTGGAGATAATGCATGTAGGTACAGAGCTCAGTGTCTGTGCTCCACTTCATTATCTTTGCTCACTCCTGATATCATGTCAGAATATGGCAGATGACATCTGACTACCAGCATGTTTGAGGGAAGGGGTTTTCTTTGTAACGATTTCATAGCAACAACCCTTCTGCTTCCTTGTCTGAAATAATTATCTGCATGCACTTCAAACAATTTAAACATCAAGCTTTCAATTACTGCTGTCTTTCCTGTTCACAATTTAATTTTCCTTCTTATTATCACATCAATGACTGTGTGCTGGAGTGGCCTTTATCCTCAGTGAAAATTTCATTGCTGGTTTGAAGAAAGTAGTTGTTTACTGTTCTGTTAATGGCGGCATGTAAATGAGCGCAGGTGTTCAGTTGTTGAGGCTTTGTTCTTCCCCAGGTGTGTCAACAGAAGGGCAGGGTGAGTGCATTGGGATTTAGGGGATGGTAGTACCAGGGATCCAGGAAAAGGTGGAGAGCAGAAGCTGCCTGCTGAGCTCTCTGAGTCACAGCTCAGGACGACATGTCAAACAAACAGTTGCTGCACAGTAGGCAGGGTGTTTGTCCAAGTGGCACTCTGGATGAGGCTCAATCCACCCTGAGGACTTGACTCACACATGCCCTTCTCCCTGCCCCCTATACCTCCTCCATCCCCATCTCCTCACCTCAGTGTCCAATTACAGCCCACTCTCATTAGCACAGTGTCTCTCCAGCGAGAGCCTTTGAAAGGGCAGGGGGAATGGCTGCCGCCGCAACAAAGCCACCAACACGAGATCTATCAAAATCCAAGGAAAGAGTGAAAAAGGCAAGTGCAGGCAGGACTTCTCATTATAGAGTGGTGTAGAAGGTGAGGGACGTAAAGAGTGGCAATCCCTTACTGTGCTGAGTGTCATGTTATCTTTTCACTCTCTTAACAGGACCGACCTCCCACCCGCCCACAAACCAGCCCCTCCCCCGCCCAAAAAGAAGAACAGTGACATGAAGGGACACTTGACATCTGATGACATCCAGGTAAGCTCTTCCTCCTCCTCCCCCTCCTCCTCCCTTTCTCTTATTCTTATCCTCTCTGGCTGATCTGACACAAATGCTGAGAACTCTCCAGATTTCCTTTCCATTATTTCTGACATTTTTTTCCACAATGTTTGAGTGAGATGTTTAAAATTTATGTCGAAATATATTTAAAAACTGTGCAAAAGTCAAACATTCACAATTACATTCATAACAGAGTAATCCAGACCTAATGTGTGTGTGTGTGGTTTTTTTTTTCTTGAAATGGGATTTTACTCTATATCAGTTTGTCTTTATGGTTGGTGTTCGAATGTTATTTGAGATGGATGTGCAATGACATTTTAGTCGCAGGAGGCTATTTTTTTTTTTTTTTTAAACGTACAGTATTTCTTACCTTACAAAGCTCTGAGTGGTTTTCATCCTCTGCTCTGGACTGCCGCTTGTCACAGCGCTCCTCTAACAATCCAGTTACAGTACAATTAGCTGAGAGTGCTTAAGTATCTAAATATAGAATTGTCTTGTTACCAAGCAAAGCCAGTAACATGTAATGTAATTACCAATCTGAAGCTAATTAATTTCTTAATAAGTAAAATAATGGTAAGTGGGTCATTTTGGGCACATAAATACTGACCTTGCACTGCAGCAAAAATATGAAAGAGCACCTTTTTGTTTTTGCTGAGAAGCAGATTGAATACTGTGCGCAGGTACAAACCACTATGATTTCCCACAGGGTATATGCAGCATGGGGCTGATCACTGTATGTAGTATATGTATATTGCGCTAATTTATTCTACTTGAACATTATTTAATGAGAGGTATAGATATAGTACCACTCAAGTCTGATAAATAGCTCCATTTCTCTGTAGTGTTTGTGTTTTTTGACCCTAAGATACGATTTCATAATTTGAACGAGCAGTTTCGTTATTAATCAGAGACAAACTGAAATGTCAACATTGAGTGGATTAGTGAGAGGATTCTGCAGCTATAATAATTTTCTCAGATCACTGATCTGGGCTGAAGAGGCAAAACACTCACTGCTACTGCAGAGACCTGTGTTTGATCCCTGACAGCAGTGGTTTTGGGACAAACCTCTTCATTTTAAGCTGGTTTTGAGTATGTAGTGTGCTCAAAACAGTGAATATGCAAACTAAAAAAACAATAGATTTTGACAGACACAATTCTCCCACAATGTAATGCACAAAGAGATGGAGGAGAAGCTTCTCACAGCTGGAAAAAAGTTAGATAAATTGTGGATGGTGGTGAAACAGCTCTGTGAAAATCTCAGAAAACAAAAAAATAACATCTGACTTTTTGGCAAAAAAACATTTTGCTGTCTCTCTGCTACGTTTGATTGGCAGTGTCATTCTAATGTCGCAGTGTGATTGCCTTTGCGTGGTAAGCATGTTACATAATCTTCTGTATTGTTCTGTAACACAAAGAAGTGAAATACCAGTCAAAAGTTTGAAAACACCTCCATGTTGTGATTTTTCAGTGTGCTATAAAGATTAGTATACAGTCTACACTGTATGCTGTTTGTATGTATGGAATTAGTGCATGGCTTAGGTATCTCAGTTAAAGCAGCATCATTCCCCTTGCACCAGTCTACTTGTGTGCACTATTGCAATTATGAAATTGCAACACAACCTCACACCTGAAACATGCCTCTTGAATTGCCATGGGTCAAAAAATATTCCAGAGTCCCTCTGGAAATTTGAAATCTCATTTTCTATGGTCACACCGACTCTGCACAGCTCCCTTGAAGACTGGCTCCTGGTCTGGGGGATCAACATCAGCTGGTGAACCCACAGAACAATATTCTTTGGTCAGACTTGCATGGGAATTTTTTTTTTTTTTTTTTTTTGCTAGGATGGTCAAGGACTACAGTACAAAAATAAGTGGCCATTCCAAACTGGGGAGATAAAGTGGAAAAAAGAATTATTAGAATCTGAATGATGGAAGATTCACCTAACCACCTAGTTGGCCACTGCGTATCAGCACTGGTGAGATTTTAAATCCAACTTTATGATAGACTTTATAGCTCCAAGGTCAAACTCCTGGACATCTGGGCAGAGAAAGGAATGGAGCAAAGGGAAAGTAATGTGCTCTCCCCCCTACACAACTACTGCAGAGGAGTACTTGAGTAAGGCACCTAATGCCCGACTTACTGGTGATTAGAGGAAAGATGAGGCTGTAACAGATATTTTATAGGGTTTAATGTGTTGTATTTTATGGCTGTAGTTGCTTTTAAAGAAGGTGCATAATCAGCAAGCTTGCATCTGGTAAAATAAAAGCAAGCAAAGTAAAAAAAAAAAAATCACTGCAGGTTCATGACATGATGGGTAAAGTATGCATGAATTAACAATAATCACTGATGCAAAAAACAATAAGCATCATTGTTATACAAGCAGACATGTGCAGAACAACATACATGAATTAACAGACCAAAACAATTTTAAGGTTCAAACTTTCGGGTTTCTTAGTATTTACGGCCGTAATTCACTCTGTGCAGCAGGTCATGATGTAACAGTGACTGCACACAGACACACACACAGACACAGACAGGCAATGCCAAATGCAGTATATCCTATTATTGAAAAAGTTGGATATTGCAGCTTTATTTCAGGATAGGTTGCTAGGTGACTTGAATGTCCTGAAGAAATTGGCAGCATTATGGTTTTATCATTGCCCAATGCATAGAGCAATACTTGCAGTGCATTCAAAGTATAAACATCTATGCCTGCCACCCAAACTATCAGTCAGTGTATGTTGTTACTCCTATAACCAAACAGACGACAGCCATCCAGGAGGCCGGTGTCTTTATGTTCCAAACAAACGTTTCCCCCAGTTAATTGCATATGAAGTGCTCGGCTCACTGTTCGACCACTCAGCCATTAAATTCTTTGCCTTTTGATGTAATATGAAAAGCTCACACAAACCATGTGCACACTGACGGGCAATCAGCCGCTATTTTTGAGTGTAAGAAAAATGGGGATCAAACAGCATTTGGCAGACTTTTGATTACTCAGATTGAGCAGCACAAAGGTGTAGACGGGAAATTCATTGTTCAACATCTATTATATGAATCTTACATTTATTACTTTGATAACTTCATTGTTCTGGACACAACTTTGATTTCTTTCATTCACTTTTATTCCTTTTCATTGTGCAATGTGCCAGTCTGACAAATGTTTAATGAAGGTTTTATGAACATTTATTTGTTATTAGAAAAATTAATTCTGTCATGTCATGAAACGTTTGTAGAGCCTGTTGTGAATATCACACCTTAGAAACCCTTAAAAGGCACTTTTCTGCCAGTGCCATCAAACTTAGCTTTGTGATAATGACAGAGTTTGACAGATCAATTAGGAGAACTCTGCAGGGAAAGTTTAAGACTGGCGACCTGTTGAAAAGGAAAACTGCGTAATGAAATTTAAGTTACAGTGATTCAAACACTGTTGAATGCAATTGCAATTGCAGTTTGCAAAAAATATTGTTTCCATAAAATAATGTATAAACATCAGTTTATTATCTATTATAATGTCATCTTTGAACATCATCCTCTTCAAATCTAATATTATATAAAGTTGATTTCAGGTATAATTTCTGCTTTAAATGTAGTTTAGACCTCCTGTTTGTTGTAATGTTCAGTCCTTTGAAAACGTTTTCACTGAAATAGCAGCCTATGTATCGTTTGTAAGCATATCACTTAGTTTTCCACTGAGAATAAATAGCCTAGGCACACATTAAAGACTCAGTCTCCTTTTTAAATTAAAATTTTCCACATCTCAGACTATCAGCAGTCCATTTTCAAATCCTCAAACACTGAGATAGTCCTGTGGAATATGACAAAGCCAAGGCACAATTGTAGAAAATCTTCATTCAAAGGAGTTTAAATATTTCAGTTCAGCAACATCAAACCATAAAAAACCTGTAAGGTAAACAACTGTGCTTTCACATCATGACAGGGAGTTTGGTTTTGTGAGTCTGTTGAAAATAGTTCATGTTTTCATGTTTTGTTCTGATATTCTTTTATTCAGAATGAATATACAAAGATGGTCTCAATGAGCTTTATTCATATATTGATAATATGTTTACTAAGCTGTAATTAATGTGCAGCCTTGCTGTTTTGTAACCATGTCACCTTCATGTACGAAATAAATTCCTTACAGATCTTTCCTTCAGTGGCTATGCAGTGCAGCCAGCTCTTGCAGTTTTACAGTAGCTTTAGCATCTCTGCTCCCCTCTTTCAAACGTTTGCATCATACCTTTGTGTGATATGGAAGCGATTAATTAGACAAATAACTTTGATGCACACAGAGTGCAGCAGAGCGGCAAAGTTCAACCTGCTGTGAAACTGTATTCCTTGTCAGATTTCAGCTCTCGTTTCTGCTTGTTACTGAAAACAAATGTGAGCCAGTTAAGTTGAAAGAAAAAAATCAACATAATATTCTGCTGCTGAAGTGTTGTAGCTTTGATCTAATGTGTATGCAACAAACATCTTATTTTTCAGTGATGGCAAAATTAACCTTGGAGCAGATTGTAGCACAGCTGCAATATAAACTAGTTGACCTGCCTGGTTTGCGGAGTCTTGGGGCTCATTATGGGTCTTGCTGAGCTCTCGGTGTTTCCTGTAGGTGGTTCATCTCGACAAGGAGGAGGAAATGCAGAAGCTTCCTCTTCAGCCTCCTTATTACGACATGGCGCCCTCTGAGTCGACCCCCTTCACTGATAAGCCGGTGAGTAGTGATGCCATGAGCAGGTTCAAAGGAGGCGTCTCTATGACAGAGTCATCCATAGCTGCCTTAAGCCAACAGTAATTGTTCGTCAAAGGGTGAACTTTCTGTGCCATCGTGCTCGGAGCTTTTTGAGAATTGATTTACAAATGAAATGCAGCACTGCGATGCTTCCTGATTGTAACTGAGGATCTTTAACGTAGCTGCTGCTTCTCTGCTTGTCTGTTGTTAAAAGTGGACAGGATCATCTCTAACAAGCTCACCAGTAAATCCACTGGGTTCTTTTCAAGATCCTTATCTTGTCATTTACATCAACACCACTCACCTTCTATTTAAGCCTGGGCCTGTCGACATTTATGCTCTCTGTGTGTAGACTATTTCACATTCTGACCCCAACATTCATCACCCCCTCTGCCCTCTGCCCCACCTCCCCTCCACTTCCTCTAATCCACTGTAATTACTTGCGTGTTTGCATGGCAACCGTGTGCAGATAAATTGCAGTGTGATGCTCTATCATCGTCCCTCAGTATTAACTGTTGGCTGTGAAGTGTTTGCCTTGTTGTATCAGATGCCTCTGCTGACTGTGGTGAGCCTCCCTCAGTGCTGTATTCTTGGGGCTTTACTTGCTTTGGCTGGAGTCTCGGCTTTTGGTTAAAGAAAATGAAACTTTTGGACTTTTAGTCAATGTGTGTGCATGCGCAAGCCCTGTGCGTGTTTTGTGTGCATATGCAAAAGAAAAAAAATTAAATCCTTTCAACTGTGTGTCTCTGTGGTAAACATAACACTTGCTGGGTCAGCCACACAACGGCTAACAGGAACATTCTGCTTTAAATTAGTATTATTGTTACTACCCACATTACTAATGAAGGTAAGCAGTGTCATGTTGTGACAAACAAGGAAAAATATGTTGTTGGTATAAATAGGAAAATACAATTTGCCGAAAGCTGATGTGCAGAAACTGATGACAATATCATACAGGTGTTAATCTGGATTCCTGCAACACCTTGTACCTCCATACATTGTAAAATCTCACAACTAGTTTAGTTAAATCAATTTAGTTTTTTCATCAGCCAGAGTAGTTAGATCAGTTTGTCAGTCTAATTTCAAATCACCTTTTTCTTTTTCAAAACCATTTCAGATTTGTAATTATGAGCTCATGTCCATATCTTTCATTCTGTCAAGAAATACCATGAAAAACAAAAAACAACAATGAACACTGATCCTAGTCAAAGGTTTATCTGTGTGTCCAGTGTCTGACGTGGCTTACTCCTCTGAGTCATACATGCTCCATTCTTGTCCAAAAACTACAACACATCACACACTTGGTAACATGCTTGGTTCTGTTCTGCAGATGGAAACACTCACCAGAGCACCATGCGTGTATTAATTCACTTCTGAAAATAGTCCTTATTAAATGTACTATTTCCACCCATAAGAATACCTTGTCCACCTGTTTTGGGGGATTATTTATCTCTTTAAAGCAAACTGACTATATGTGACCTGTTTTCAAAGACCTTTATGTCTTTTTTTTTTTTTTTTTGGTTTGTTTCCTGTCATTATTTGCCCGTGAATGTAGTTTGTCTTTGGTACAGTCATCAGTGCCATCTGACTCTCGCGTGTCGTCCTTGTGTGTCCTCCACTGTCCTGAAAGAACCACTTTGTTTTGCATAAAATGACATGTCGTTCCATCTTTAATGTCCATCTTTGGTCAGATTATTCACAAGAAAGGAACAATGAATAAAATATTCGTCAGTTCTGTGATTAAATTAAAAATGTTCATGATCATCATCATCACCTTTAAGGAGAAGAATGACTGAGGAAATCAAAACCTCATTTGTTTTAATGTAGTCGTGTTGCTTTGTTGTCTATTTTACATCTTCTGTGTCTTCACTAGGAAGAAATGGACTCGGGAAGTCAGAGAGTGTTGAGAAACAAACTAGGTTGTTGTTGGTTTTTGGTCTTTTCATGGGATTTGTTGACTATGAAAAAAAATATAGATATCACTTTTTAACAAACGTATTTCCTCAACCAATCAAAAGAGTGAACCAACTGTTTGGCTAATTTAACTTACAAGGCAGGTTTCATGCTCCATAACTGATTGTGCTTTACTGATGCTGTTGATGAACTGCATGCTTTGTGTTTCATGTATTGGCCTGTCATTCAAGCGTTTTAAAACTTCTGCTTTGCATTTATGGTGTGCTCTTTTAAATGACTCATCTTTTCTCTACAAACTTGCATAACCCAATTACTATCACTCTTTTCCTTAGACGAATTGATTTTGATTTTCTGTGTAGTAATTCAAGGACATTAAACTATCATCTTCAATTCTATGCTCAAAGGAACCGGATGTTTAATTCTGATAATCCTTGGACACTGAGGGTAGATTTTTCTCAGATTTATTTCTTATCTCTAATAACATCCCACTTAAATCGAAGTTTAGGGCTTCTCGTAAGATGAATAGGGTATCACTGAGGTTTTCAAAATACTATTTGTGAGAGACATGCATTGACTGCTGAGCGTCAAGTGTTACTAATGATGATTCTCTAGGGGCAAAACACTATCTGCCGATTTTGAATGCGATGTGGCTGTAATTTTCCCCCTGATTGCACTCTGGTCATGACAAATATTCCAGATATTTAAATATCCAGCGAGTTCAGAGTGTGAGAGGTGGCGAAATATGCAATGGTGGAGAGATTGCACGGTAGATTTAAATTATTAATGTGAAATTCTGTAAAAGCTTCAATCATTTTTATGTAATCCTTTCTCAGATGGAAATAAGGTACATTGATGCAATCGGGGGACAACAGGTATCATCCCATTGCATTTCCTCCCTCACACCCCCTCACCATCCATCCTAAGATACTATATATGTAGATACAGGATAGCTGTCATCTCTGCTTTGCATTTACTTTGTCATAACTCTCTTTTGCTCCATTGATTTCATTAGCAGGAAAAAAGCAGGCAGACAAAAAGGAGAGGCGCAACCATTTGATGCAGTAATTTTTGCTCTCAGAATAGAAAAATATTGTGCAGCAGCAAACTAGATTCAGGAGTCTTTAGTCCTCAAAATGTATCCTGTGAAATGGAAGATTTGTCCGTTATCTTCTGATTCCTGTCATCATTCGCCCATAATTCTAGTTTGTCGGTAATACAAACATCAGTGCAGTCTAAATCCCATTTGTTCTCCTCTGTGCCGAAAGAACCATTTTGTTTTAGCTTTTCATCAAATGACATGTCATTCCTTCTTTAATGTCAGTTAATTCAAAACAAAGAAACACTGAATAAACAATTTGTCAGTTTTGTGACTAAACTGAAAAATGTTAATCACCATCACCTTTGAGGAGAAGAAGGGCAGAGGAAATCAAAACCTCATTTGCTTTAACGTAGTCATGTTACCTTGTCTATTTTACGTTGTCTTTCAAGCCTATACCAAAATTGCATCAGTTATTAAAAATTTCTTTTAATTTTTAACATAATAATAATGTTAATGTCTTGTCAGAGACTGAATTCATCATTTTTCAGATTATTATTGACCCAGTGCCTTTGAGTCTCCTTCATGAGCAGGACATGGCAATCTCAGAAATATTTTTGTAATTGGACAAACAGCACTAAAAGCTTTCATTGTCATTTATTGATTACCCCATTAAGGTAATTTACTCAGTCATCCACTTGGCCAATTGCTCATCGAGTCAATCAGTCAGTCAATCATTGGACTTGTGTTTGTGCACAGTGGTCAGCTGCTGGTTGAATGAAGGTCTTTGTCTGTGTTTACATGCACAATGATTTTTCCAGTATTAAAGCAACCACTCCAGCATCTCCATGAACGTGTTTCTGGGTTGTGTAAATACCTCCATGTGTTGCACAGTAACTGTGGTTAAGAGCCATAATCAGTGAATTCATACAGTCATCATAGCATAAATTACTGTCCTCATAGTTTTAGTTTTTTGAAAGATTGTGTGGACATGCGTTCACCATAATCCAAGCATTAGAGCTGCAACACATGGTCAATATGTGTTTGGTTTGTTTCGTTACAGTGATTGTTTTTGTTTAAATCCAGTTTTCATGCCCATCAACTCTAAGCATTGCATAATTTCTGAGAAACGCACACGAGCAACAGAATCATGAATAAAAAAACTGAAATAATCACATTGTAACTGAATGAAAGCATCTTTCTGTTGCCACACATGCCAGCTATTAAACTGAACAATTTTATGAATCAAAATAATGGATCAATATAATTATGTGCATGTAAACAAAGTGTGAGTCCTTCTCCATCTCTAACCTTTTGTTTATGGTCTTATATTAATTTCTGTCTGTCTGTTATGATTTTCTGTGCAGCATCGCCATCTTTTTGTCATCTTGTCACATTCAGTCTTAATCTGGCGTTTTCTTTCTGTGCTCCATGCTTACACGTTTTTCTTTGCCTTCATCGCTAACACTGCTGCTCACAAACTCAAAATGTCCCCATGACCATCAGATCTTCAAGCAATATTTTTTCTCACACCATTCTCTCTCCCTCTCTAGCCCCCCCTCTCTCTCTCTCTTTCTCTCTCTCTCTCTCTTACTGTCAGTCTACCTGTTTTTCTCACTCTCATATTTTTGGCTGCCTCACTCCTCACACACCTTTCGCCTCTCTTGTCTCCAGAACTCAGGCCACAAGGACTGTGATGTCCAGTATGCGGAGCTGGATACTGCAGCTTTGGCCTCCTCTCCCAGCCCACGAAGCTCTGCTCACACTGGCCCTGGGGACCTTGTCGAGTATGCAACCATCCAGCCTAGCTCACACTAGCGCATGCCATTATAGGCCTTTCCCCTCAGACTTTGGCCTCAAGGTACACAGACTGATGCACTCCTTCCCTTCGTTCATCCCCCTTTCACATGCACTGACCTCCCTTTATATGCTCCACGTGGTTCCCTTGTCTACCTTCGTCTTTAGTCTTGGCCGTCTTTTGATTTGCCTCTCGCTGCTCTGCAGAAAATTTGAGGCAGTGTAATTTTTCAGGCTATGTCTACACAATATAGCACTCATGGAGGAGATGTCCAGTTCTTTGATGCAACAGAGCAACAATGAAAACTAAGTCTAGGTTGCACAGTATTGCGAGAGACCATAGGATCAGCCATATAAGTGCTCTGTTGTTTTCAGAAAATGTCATGAACAATATGACTCAGTGGAAAACAAAAACATTTTTTTTCACACCTCATCATCTTCTTATCTGTCAGTCTTTAAATGCATGAATCTTTATCGTAGCGAAATCTATATAGATAGTGTCTCCCATGTAAAAATATAATATTCCTCTCTAATGCCAATAATACGGGAGATTTAACTGCATGAGTCTTTTGCATGAACATCTCAGAGGAATGGTGAGTCATTATCTGTGCGTTTGTTTTTCTGAATGAAAACAAAATATTTAACTTTGCTCTAGGGTATTTTTAAGTCACGTTTGCAATGACAAAAATGACAGTGTAAAACACCGAGCATATAAATATTAATGTCAAATATAAAATATTTTTCTGAACACATACACAACCCTGCAAAATTTGTTTCTCAAGTGATTATGCCACACTAGACAATCCTGAGTCGTAGCAGGGCAAAACAGGGTATCAGCTGTAAGACGCTGCTCTGCTGCTCTGATATCTCATTTGAACCCCACTGAAGAGAGCCAAAAGAAATCCTTTCTATCAGACACAAAATACAGTCCTCTATACCACTTGAAATCTTCATTATACATATACAGCAAAGTGGGATATAAGGGGGCACAAATCGCCATGTCGCCAGACTGCTTAGAATGCTTTCTATGACAATTCCTAAGGCAAGTAATTCCCCGGGCAATTCAGGAGGCTTTCTTGAGGCGATTGTTGAGACATGCTGAGGCGCACCGCAAAGTGTGTTATTGAAATACTGTAGCAGCAATTCTCTTCTAATTTAAAGACAATTTCATCCCAGGGAAGTAAATGTAGCTGTAAAATACATTATGGCACATAAATCCTTTAAAAATTAAATCTATAACTGGAATGAGTTGTTTGTATTTTTGAAAATCAGTGGGTGTGAGACACCATTGTATATAGAACGGTGCCAGAATAAGTGACTTTAACTGAATGACAGCAGAACACTATCACTGTTTGTCATCTCGAGCTGCAATTTTGGATTCACTATTTTGGTGAATCACAGATGTAATACACAGGCAGCTACAATTTAAAGCTGCATTAGGTATTCACTCGTTGGGAGTCCCAGATGGCAACAGGAGATGTAGTAGCCAGGAATCATGGGACACAATGTCAGTAAACTTCGAACACATTTATCAATCCAGCAATTCTGATGCTTTACACAAAAAGAAACTGAAGCCACAGAATAGACAAAAGACAAGTGAGTCCACCTTTCTCTGGACAAAGCATCAGGGTGCCTAGAGACAGTTTGTACTCAACTTGGTTTTATTGGTTTGTTTGCCTTTTGATGATTGGAAATTACGTAAGATATTAGTTTTGTTTTCCCACTTACAATGTGGTAATAAATAAATAAATAAATAAATAAGTAAATAATCAGTCAATCCAAACAGAATGGTTGCCTAGAGGAAGTACTGCATTTTTGTACTACACTGAAGTCATAAGGGAGAGGTCTGGGTGGACGGTGGGCATGCAAACCACAGGACATGGTAAAATGTTAATAAGGGCTTCTGCTTCAAATCACTGTTGGCATTTTCAATATTTAACCAAGATCACAATCTTTCCTCAACTATAACAAAGTGCCGTCAGTGCTTTAACGCAACTGCCAGCAATGTTTTGTTGTAGCAAGAGAAGATACTGGAGGGAAAACAAATGAAATAGATCAGAGAACATTTTCCTGATACATTCAGTATCAGCAACTTGACTAGTATGTTAATTACTTCAGAGCAGTGAGCCAACCTGCTAAATTACTTCACAAAAGTCACATTTATAAATTTATTTTCAGAACATACATTTGGCCTGGTTTTTGGCTCATAAATCAGGACCTTCTTGAGGTGTTAATTTGGTCACCATGGACCCAGAACATTTCAAATAATGACACACACACACCACCCTAAATTACTCCGACCATAAATATCAAACAGCGTGTTAAGAAGAGGTGCTTGTTTCTGCTGCTTCCCCTTGTGATTAAGGCCAAGGAAATTAGCAGAATTTAATATTGTTGTACACAATAACTTAGCTCTACTACAAAGCCATGTGCACACAGTCTGTACTATCATCGCAAACTTATCTTTGGTATTAAATCTTTGGCAGCTGCATGTGGGGAAAAAAACTCCCCAAAGTCTTCCAAAAATATCCATGGTAAAACATAATTTATTCTGGCTTTGGGTCTTAAAAATCTTTGTTACACTTTCTCTGCTTTACTTGTAACAAGGGTAAAAGAGGGTACAAGCTTTTTTTTTTTTTTTTAAACATAATGTTTTTAGGACATCACTGAAACAGGTAAAACTGAATCAGAAAAAGAAATATTATCTAATCTAATCTAATCTAATCTAATATAATATCTATTGGCAGTCTTTTAGGACTGAATGGTAATGAAATACCAACACAGTGATATTACTTGTACAAAGCATTAACTTATTTAATACAGTAGATGTGAGAATCTACATTACAAACTTTTGTATAAGGAACATCGCTTCAAGATTTGGGTACTGTAAATACATTTTTCTCCAACAACTGAACACAAGAAATTTTTGAACTCTGATGTGGAAACATGTTCAATCATCTGATTACACAGTTCTGAGACAGAACAGACAAATTAATGAATATTGATTAAAGTCTAACGTCGACATTGACAAGGTGTTCAGTCAGCAGCTTTGTAATTGATGGTAAACTATAGCAAGTGGAATAATGTCAACATGAAAGTCCTCCTGAGAATTGCCTGTTGACATTCTTTGTTTGTAATAAGGCATTAAGCCTCATCTTGAGTGTCTCCAGTCATGAGGTTACACCATTCAATAAAACCTTTGTTTGCCGAGCCAAAGACTGAACCAGTATGGTCACAAAATCCTCACTTTATTCTCTGAGAGGAATAAAGGCTTTAAAGTTCACCTTTGGTCAGTGACTTAAAATTAATCAGAGAAATAAATCAGCTAAGTGTTAATCACAACCTGATTTTATTTTTCTAGCTTTCAAATGCTTTGACAGAGTTATTGTATTATCAGACACAAAAACTTATTTGGGCCATAATTCTCCAAGGTTATGTTATCTGCCCAACGTACTGTTGCTCAGAATGACTTCAAGGTGAGCAAGATTTCATTTAGATTAATCCTCAGAGTTAAATGTTTGCATTTAAGAATGTTCCTCTTGTCCTCCTTTGCTTTGCATTTCCACAAAGTGGAAATGAAAGAAGCTTTTTCTTTCAGTGACAGACAGAGGAGAGGAAGCCGGACCTGACAGAAAAAGCAAAGGTTCTCTAAACTTCTTGAATTTTTTAACACTTTGGCCACTTACATTTTAGCAGCTTAGTACAAAAGCCGCATGTACTGTTGTGTTAATGATGAAACTGCTTCTCCAGATCACAAAAAGCAAATCACCTCCGGCCTTCTGTTGCATTTGCCATTTGAATAATTGTTGAATCTTCCATTTTGAAGCTGTTGATTTTTCTATTCTTGCTGTGTGAACACCTGTGGAAGTTGAATGGACATGCTGAAGCAAGTATTGTCTCATATTTGGTTCTTGGTGTTTGCACACTGTTGTCTAGTAGACTAAACACAGCAAGAAATATAACAATAGTAATAGGTGCACTCATCTGTTTATTTTGGGCAAAACTGTGTTTCCACCTTCACACCTTTTTCATTTCCTGTCTCTGTTTTTGTTTATTAGGTCAAAACAGATTTGACTTATTGTTGTTTTTGAATCTTTTTTTTCTTTTTTTTAATACGAGGCCCAGTTTCTGTCAGTGGCTGAGGGGACAGACATGAGCATGTGAGGAAAAGCCATTCATTTGCATGACATTATGCTTTTCTCCTCTATGGAAATAAATGGAAATAAATTCATCATATTACTGCATGAAAATAAGTTCATTTTACAACTTAATACAAAAGATTTAAAATTCAGTTATATTGATTAGTCTGTTGAATTGCAGCTACTTTTTGACAAATCTTTTGATTTTTGGGTGGATGTTTCCCATGGCCCAGAGCAACACAGGAATAAATCAAACCAGCTGGGTCAATGAGTCCAATTACTGTTCAGCTAAATGTTGGAACAAGATACACATGTAATTTAAGAAACACTGGATCAATGGGGACTGATGGTGCCATATGCAGCAGTCTTGGAAATTAGGCATGTAGATTTTTCAAGCACAACAGCTTCCTAAGAATAGAAAAAAAAGGCAAAGCTTAAAGGTGTAGGTGAGGATATAGCAATAACAGTGATGTTCAGTTGAAAACTGAAAATATAAATTACCACCAACTGCAATGAAATAATGAATGTGACGTAATTACTCATAAGAGGGCCCTACGTGATGCTCTGCAAGGTACATCTAATAAAGAACAAGAACAAGATGAGCAAAAGTAGTGAACTCAAAATGATTTATGAGTGATGATTTTGGAAAAAAGGGAGTTAAAAAAAAACTTGTCTCATGGGACATCAAACACCAGGACATAATCTCAGTTCATGATAACATCCTATAAAGGCAAAGCTAAATTTTAGCTCCAGATGTTGCTCCCCTCTCTGTGTCAGCAGATGTTGCATCTGTTTCTGTGTATAATTTAAAAAATAGAGTGAGAACTGTAGAGTTTTCAGTCAACTTCAGTCATCCCTTTTCAGTTTATACTTTCCCAGTGTTTGACCTGATAATGGGCAAATCCAGCAGGAACAGATACCCCTCTCTTTGTTTCCTTAATTTTATGGATTAGACTGAGAGGATGTGTATAATTTTACATAAAACTCCTGCCTAGTGCTGCTTTAATTAATACTGACCATCCTATCATCTCTTCTTTTTCCATTAATGGTCTTCTTTGCATTTAATTTCCTTTTAAAAGTAAGTAGATGTCTTCAGATAGGCTATTATCCTAAATCATCAAAGCCCTTGGCCGGCTGCCCAGAGTTTGATGTTGAAACTCTGGAAATACTTAGAAACAGAAAAAGACACATTCAGCTTGACTTCTGCTGAGGATCAGCCTAAGGTGAAACAGACTACAGTCATAAAAAATATATTGATAATCAAAACTTATGGGTCAAACTCTCAAACTCCACCAGTTGCCAATTGGCACACAAGGGTATATATTAATTCATTAAATTCATGAAAAGAAAAGTCAAGTCAAAGTCAAGTAAAACAAAAAAGTAAAAAAAAAACAAAAAAAAACAAAACAAAAACCAAAGACAGGCAGAACTTTAAAGACAAATCTAAACCTCCATTAAATAGAATCTGAAAACCAAAGTCGCACCGACTTTGGTTAATTAAAAAAGACACTATGGCTAAAAGCAATGCAGTAATCTCTTGTTTTTAGAGTATATTTATTATGGAAACTACTTGGCAAGCTGCTCACAAATAAATGTTTCTATGAGTGTAGGTGTGCTGCCAGCGTAGCAGATCTTTTGCTTACAGCATTTGTAGAAAGATGTGATTCTCTGGAGCTCAGACGGCAGTGTGGTGCCTCCTAGAAATGTATTTGACTGTTTCTCCAATGGAAGAAACCCACCCAGTAACACCAAATAACCCCACACACTGTCCATTATATCCATCTAAGATTGATACATGTACAGCAGGTACTCACCCTTGTTTAATAATAAAAGAGGCACTTACATCAAATTTTGTGTAACTTAGATGAATTAATTACCATGAAATAACAAAGTAACCTTTCAGTAGAAAGTCGGTTTCCATTTATCTCTTACTGACTACAAACATGCCACTATTTCTTGGTCAGTAGCAGCTATCACTCCAGGAAGTTACCGCTTTCTACTCAAGACAGTCTGATATGTATCACATGTAGAAGCGAATATGTCCATTTGATGCTTTTTCTGCACAAACTAAACAAATAAGATAGAATGTGAGCTCAATAGGATCTGGAGAGTACATTTAGTTAATTTTTGGAGAGTCAGGCTAGCTGTTTCACAAAAAAGCACATAAACATGTTTCACAAAATGTCAAACTACTGCTTTAAATGGTTAAAACCCCCACCCCCAAACTTGGAGGTGTATGTTGTGCTGTGATTCATTCAAAGCAGCCTATTTCTCACAGATAGGATTGACCATATTTTTCTACAGAGTAGCACTATATCCCTTTCATGGAGTAAGACCTGTAGCTACAGCAGTTTGCTAAAGTTTCACATCTGAATCCCTAATGTCTCAAGACAAACCCATAAGCTGAGAAAACTGCCCTTCAGACTGTTGGTTTTAATTTATTTGAAATTGCTAGAAATCACCAAAGTCTTCTCAGCAAGCAAAGAAATTAATAACCTGACAAAGTCGAAAGTTTTCTTCGACAGCTTGAGCGGTCCTTGATACTGACCTGAAACAAATAAGCTTTTCAGACACTCCTGTCAATGTCCCCACCATGTGTGTCAGGACAGGTTTACTTGCATGTCTTTTGCTGTGAAAACACCAATTCACCTTCACACAAGATCACCAGTCACCCTTTTGTCTCTCTGAGATCCACCGTGCTTATTTTACCATTCATCCCTCACAATGTAGTTTTAAATTAGAAGTTCTTCTTTGGGTACAGGGATACAGCTAAGGGTAATTTCATAGAAGCCAGAGATTGAGACAAAAAAAAAAATTGTTTATATAAGTTACAACACACATGTTGGTCTTAAGATGGACTTCAGTCTTCAAAGGTTAGTTTTGCTTATGACCTGCTTATCAAAAATCCTGTGTTATAATCCCCATGTTTTATCCATGAAATATATTCCCTTGTGTGGCAGCTTTGTTGTGTTTCAGACATTTGCAATTTTATATTTTGTTTAACAAATGCAATAATTTGTGGGCAGATTTAAGTCTGTTTGTGGTTTTGTTGCCCCACCAAAACACTTTCAGAGTTGGGATCGTCGTTTTCGTAGATGTAGAGATGCTTGAGGAATATTCGTAAGTTCCATTTTCACTCTCATCCATTTTTTTGTTCGCATGTCTGCTATTCATTACTGTCATTTCATAATCATGTTTAAGCAGTCATCAGCTTCCTTTGAAAACATTAAACAAGTTTCTTAAAAAGAAAGGTTGAATTTGGGGCTGCTTAGGGCCCTGTGGTAAACAAAAACACAAATTCTAAATGGAAAGGCCCATTTTTATTTTTGTGCTTATTCATTTGTTTGTTTATTTTTTATTACTTTGTCATTTTCTTCAATAACATTTTCACTTTTCAGTGGAACTAGATTAGGTTTGGTTGATTCTTTCTTTTTTTAATTCTGCTCAAATTTGGCCCCAGATTTCTTTCTAACAATAAACACTAATGACCCTCATTCAAAGCAGCAATTGTGTGTTCCTCTCCAACTGTAATGTTTTGAATACATCAGAATCTTATTTAATCGTGTTTAAAATCAACACACATGACAATTTAGGGCTGACGGTACTTTATTCATGTTGGTGCTGATCAACATTAGTGACCGCTATAAAGGTAATTTTGTTTGCATCCTGTATTTTGTGGTGATTTCATGCTATGATTGTGCTATAATATCCTCTCTGTCAGAATGAGCAGGGAGCCCTCTGAAATGGAGTGTCATGACAAATTGTGGTGTTTGAAACGTGAGTCTCCTCGTACCCAGAAACACATCTTGGTGCATAATTTTAATTCAGGACAGGTGTTAATGTCAGCAAAGCTAGGTTTTCTTTGAGTTAAATCTAACCAGTCCATTTCACCCATAAGTGGGACTACAAATGTCTACACTTTCCTGCAGACCAAACTTGTTGACTATAACTCTGAGCTCTATGTTACAGCTGCATTACCAGATTCCATGTTTACACAGGGGCATGAGCGTGATTGGTGACATCCTGAGGACACAGTGTACACAGCTCCATTAAAGTTCTTAAAGCCATTATAAACTTTCAAGCAGCACTATAAGCACTGTGTTTCGAATTCTAATAGATAAACAGCCAGACAATGGATGCTTGAAACAACATGATGTAACACATTCACAGCGGAATATTGGCTGCAGTTGTCTGGTTAAATTAAAGCAGCAAGAAAGGCAAGAAGTGTATTTCACAGAGTCTGCTGTTGATGGGGCAATGTGTACTGGCCAACTGCCAATGGGGGGCAGCACTTTACCAGCAACTCAGGGTGTCCACCGTTAACGTATATAAAACAAAGAAATGCACACTTTGGTCCCTCGCCCCCCTCACCTTCCCCTGCGTCAGACTGGACGTCAGGCGTACAGGGACAAATCCCAGTGGGCCACTCCATCTGTGGTCCGGTAGACTGTCAAAAAAATTCAAGTTTTTACCAGCCCTCTCTGTGTACCTGTCATTCAGGGTGTGCTGGGCATGCTGTGTGCATGTTGTAGGAGTGGGCTCACTGGCCACTCACAACCAAGTTTGAACTCTGACCCTCATTAGGTTAACGTTAGTGTGAATAAATCTAACCTCCACATAGGGCAGTTGGTGACACGTTGCCAAATTTGCATGGACTGGGGAATAATGTTTTCCACACAGGTTTACCTTGCAATTTGATTATGTGACAGGTGGGTTGTTTTATTCAGTTATTGTTAGACAACAGTTCCAGACCCAGACCTTTTACTTCTGCTGGTAAGAGGAGTACAGGATGAGCCATGAGAGGTGGAGGAACACGAGGCAGAGGTAGAGCAGCAGCAGGAGAAATGTCGCTGAGAGAGGAAGGCTACAACACAGGTTTTTTGCCTAATCACAGTTTCAACTATTTCATCTTCTCATGTTGAACTGAGTGAACACTGGTGGCTGCAGTGATTCTCTATTGCCTCTTGAGGTACAAAGTGGAATTCCAAGACAGGGCAGGACAGGACTAGCTGGTTAACATGTTCCCTTCAGAAGATATTTCTGCCAAACAATACATAGAGATTCAGTATCACAAAGATGTTCAGTCATGTAAATATAATAATTATGGGGATGCATTACTTTATGAAATCATGTAAATATGAGGAGTTCTACTCAGCCTGTGAAAAGAGCTGTATAATGTCTTCTGTGGCACTGGAGGAGCTTTCTACAGTCTGAGAAAATGACTCCAATTATGTCATCAGGGTTTCTTCTCAGATTTAGCAGAAAGCCTTCTAACAAATTTTGGGCATGGGATTTGAAAGACGTGGGTTTTTACCAGTCAGAGAGTGTCGAGTGAACAATCCTACTGAGATGCATTACGGAAACTGTAATGTCTTGATCCATTATAGGGACTGAAAATCAGGATGTCTTGGCATCCGCTGCATTGATTCTGACCATTATTTTTCAAATTTGTCTCCTGTGATTCTACCAGCTTTGTCAAAGTAAACGCTAAATCTCAAGTGCCTCTTTAAAAAGGCACTACTTTACTCCAAGTACCGACATTTGCAATCATTGTGGTTTAACAAAATGTGATTTTAACTGAATGTGATGATTTAGATCAGTTTAGTTTAAAAAAAGGTAAATGTTTATTGTATAACAAAGTGGATGTAAAATCCTGATCCAACTCCAGACTCAGAGGGCCAATTTGATTCCTGATAACTTTTGCAGGTCCCAAAACAAAGACCTCCACTATTTTCTGTATCTATGCCTAAACCACTTTGTACCACCATCTGTATCTGTACCTCTCTGATTTATGAAAATAGGGTTCTCAGTGTAAAAATTCAGGGGCTGGTTATGCACATATGGCATCTTTAATGCCACATCTGCTGCTGTAATGAAGGGACTGCTCTTACACTTTTCCTTTACAATAGACATAAAAGTAAACATTTGTTGTATAAATCCCTCATGTTCTACAAACTGACAAGTTAATGCATATATCATGACAAGAAAAGACACAACAGCATTATTTGAAGACTGAAAAACCATGAGTACAGTAGAAATTAGATAATCCAGTCCTTTTGGTTTCTTGGTTGCTCAGTGTAGAGGAACATGTGCATGAATATGTATTCAATTCTGGATAAATTTGAATTTGTACAATGTTTATCAGTAAGGAAGTATGCAGTTGAATTGTTGCCAGTGCCAGATACTGTTTATAATGTCTGCTCAGTAAACCACTTCTACGTGGCTTAGATAAACTGTTATGCTGTGCACTGTAATGTACTGATGTGATGACACTCCATTTCAGGTTCAGTCAACCTTCCTGAGAAAAAGAAAACCTTGTGACCCTGTAGCATTGGCTACTTTCTTTTTCTTTTGTCCTCTCCTCACAGGACTCTGGGAAGCGTCCAGAAGAGTTGTTGAACCCGACTGAATACATGAGCTACCAGCGCATCTGCAACATGGAACACTTTCCTGAGTCTCAGCCCGCTCCAGCTTACCCTCCTGTTACTTTCTTGCCTCAGCACCCCTACACGCAGCAACCGTCCAACGAGCCCATGTACTCCAACACAAGTTTCCCCGCCCCTGGCCCTCGAGCTCCGTTCACTTTCCCCAAGGAGCAATCCGTGTGACATGCCACACAACTCTTAGCTCTGCAAGAGGCAACATGATAGTGCCACAAACGCTTCATAGAAAATAAAGCTCTGCTGAACGGATGCGCATCCATCCCACCTCGTTTCTGTTAATGCTGTAAGCTTAAACCACATGTGGGCTTCCCCCTGCTATGATGAAAGTGTCATATAACTTGTGACCCTCAGCCCCCTGTGTATTGTGCACTGTTTGCTCCACCGAGGCTGTCTGTAGGACCCCACTCACCTTGTGATGCTAGAGTAGCTGACACCAACTACCCTCTTTCAAATCCCCTACCCTTCACTCCTCACATGTGCCCGCTCACCCTGTTTGCTTTTGATTGCTTCCTCACCTTTGAATATTTTGCTTTTTTGCCGACAGTCTAAACCGTGTACAGAATATGCCATTGTTTCACTCAAGATGTTTTTTTTCTTCTATTTTTACATTTCCCACAGTGGTAGTGACCTTTTATAGCAATGTGCTTCTTTTGTTTTGTCTTTGTCTGTCAATCATATGCTTGCTTCTTTGAAAGTCATATACTATACTGTTTGTGTGATCGGGTGTATTCTGGTGGAAAAAATAACAAAAAACAAAAAAACAAAAAAACAAATGGCATTTGATTTGTAAAGCTAATTATCAATCTATAATGACATGGACTACCCCTTTAATGACAGTTAATGACAGGGTTGTTATGTGAAGATGTGAATTGGCAGTCTCTCAACTGAATCGTTCATTACTTCTCATAATAGCTTCGCTGTTATGGAGTTTGACTGGATATTTCGGACTATTAGAAGCGAATGTTATCCTCATTAGCTACGAAGAAAAACAAAGGGCTTGAGATCCAGCAGTATCTACTTTCTTCTATTTCTCCATGTATTATTATCCATCCATCCTGGTCATTATTATTATTATTATTATTGTTATTATTATTATTATTATTATTATCTACCAGTAGTTGCCAAAGACATAGTTTCATTCAGTTTTTTATCCATTTTGTTTCATTCTAGCGTTTACATGAAAACTACCTGGTTTGATGGGAAATAAAAGTTGATTGGCAATGTGCTACACTTTCCCAGTTTACATTATCGCTTGCCATATACTGTATTTTCCATATCTGTATGTGAAAACCTGAGTTCCTCATGGAGGTTGGTTTTAGGTTTGTGGGTCCTTTGTGTTTGTGCAGAGTTATCAACCAACAGGAGCTGTTCTTAATGCAGGTGCAATAGGTGAAGACAATCACATACACGGGTTGTCCTGGAAAAAAAAACTGCTAAAATTATTTTTAAGTTACTCTTGTCATACCTAAAGGGAAAAACTTTTTCAAGGACAGCCCACACGTTTAACATATTTAAATTTTTTTTTTTTAATTAATCTGTACTAATATAGCCTAGCCTAAGCTTCAAGTCAGTCTAGGAACCGCTAAAGAGAAAAGCTTGCTACTGTATTTTTTTAGAGAATGCTTAGTTATATACGATAGCACGCCACTTATTTTCAGAGTACATTTTACACTGTGACAGTTAATTTCAGACCGTACATAAGCTAATGTGCTTGACGAGCCAATTTCAGGATACTGCCTCCCACACACAAGCCCTCTGGACACAACAAATTTGCATAAATTGAAAGTTCACATTTTTTGCCATGTCAGATGTATGTTTGGAAAAAAAGAAAGAAAAGAAAATACTTGTGTTTGTGCTCAATGTGAAAAAAAAATATATCCTTGAGGTGTTGAAGGTAATTTAGTGTTTACTCTTAACGGTGGTGGTTAATGAGAGTAAAACTTGTGAGACTTTCTCCTGTGCTCACCTTGTTGTCTTGCAATGGCTCGATATGTGTGCTAGCATTTAGTTTAAGCAGTGGTCTCTGGTTCGAACCGCTGAAGGAGTTTGATATTGCTGTACCTGCTGTGTGAAAAAACACTGAAACACTACTTTGTCTTTTTGTGACACGTACTATTCATGAGATCCTTCCTTTTTATTATTATTATCATTATTATTATATGTAAATGCTTGCTGCAAAGTATGCTTAAAATGGCATTTACGTATGTTCATTTTCACTGTTGAATCCTTACAATTTCAGTCACATTGATTCATTTCGGATGTCCTGAAGATAACTGCCATGTTTGTTTTCACCCACAACCTTGTTGATTTGTGTTTTGTAAGACTGTAACATTTAGTTTTATTTTTTTAAACACATACATGTATACAGCACATTTCTTTTGACATTTATTTTACATTTGTGGAAGGATACTACCTGAATAAACATTAGGGTTATGAGCTCTTTTTGTTGCTGAGGCTGAAATAATGAAATTATGTGAAACAATTTTTTTATGTTTGATGTACATATTAACAATGTCTCTGGTGTGTGGAAAAAAAGCAAGTCATGCAGTTTAACATTAAACTTCACAAACTACCCATGTTATGGTTTGTTATCATTCTGTTATCACTGTTGTCAACACATTCATGAGTGTCTCACAAGGTTGTTTTTGTTTGTTTGTTTTTTTGCTTGTTGGGGACAAACAAACAAACTAAAAACACAAAATTGAAACATCACCTTGAAAAGTTGATATGGCTAAGATGATAGCAAACAGTTTCTCCTTTACACATCAAGCAGAAACAGACTCAACCCAACATTAACAGTCATTTCAAATCATCTGTGTTCACCTGACAAATGTAATGTAATATCCAATATTCACAAAATTAGCACAAACTCAGTCTAATCCAGTGTCTAATCCATACTATTTCAAGTTATTGATCTAAAAGTGCAATCAGCAGTACTCAGTTGTTCAGTTGACTTCATGCCATTTTTTTTTTCATTTCCAGAGCAACAGTCTCATATTCTTAATTTCAATCATTTGGTCCCCAAGCAAATTTTATTTTACATTTATGTTGCATCTTTCAGTGGATAGCAAAATCAAACATTTTGATCTTTTTATTGACCACTGATTTTTTTAAAAGCTAAGCTGATTTCTAAAATGAAGAGTTTCAGAGGAACTTCCTGCTGCTTTTTGCCTTTGGTGCTCCTAATGCATGGATATTAGTGTCTAGAATAAGTTCTTGATCCGGCTTGCAGAGGCTTTTGGACCTAATGGTTCAAACTGGTGTTAAAAAAAATGCAAAAGGGGTCTCAGGGTGTCAATGAACTTTGACACCCTGAGACCGAGCCCAGCATTGTTTCTCAGCTGTGTGGGTGGTTAATGTGGATCTAATGTGGCTGGTTTCTTGGCCATGGGCAGCATGCCACTTAGTGTTCATGTTATTATGACTAAGTATTGTGTTTAGGAATGTAATCTGACTTTAAATGCTACAGCGTATCTAGCCCTACTTAATCCCTTGCAGTTAAATTCACAGGAGCCTGTCTACTGTGTTCAGATATTTTTGACTCTGCTCATATCACATTGTTGAGAACTATTTTGTCAACAAGCAACTGTGTCTTTCTGTTGATATGACATTTGGGAGATGTTTGTCCAAAAGACCACAATCTTTATTAGATTTTAACCAGTGAACATGGTGAAAATAAGGACATAGTTAGATGAAGATGTTTTGGCAGAAAACAAATACAATGTTTGTGAACATTTTACTGATATGTTTATGATCAACATATTTACAACTTGCCAAATTTGTAAATTAACAACACATGCTCGTATTAATTTCCAAAAAAATGTATTTCCTGTTTTCGTGTAGTAGTACATAAACGTCATTTCTAAGAGATACCTGTATGAGGAGATACAGAGTCTTTAGATTATGTAGCCTTCAGGGAGACTGAATAGAAAATGGATTCAATCCACCACTGGAGAGTATTTCAAGCAACTGATTTAGTAGAATATAGTACGCAGCCATGAGTGGTGAGTGCTGAGGCCGCTTTGTCAGTAGTGAATTCAATAGGAATTCAGAGAGTCAGTCCTAATTCAGAGAGTTAGGTGGTTTATTCTGTCTTGCACAGCGTAGATCACATTGTGCAGGACTGAACCACAACAGCATGAGGACTGCCACCTGCTACTTCTCTCTCAGTGAACAAATACACAGACATGTTAAGATGGTGTCCAGCATCGCCTGTTGCTGTAGCTGAAATGTGGAGTAAGTGCAATAGCTACCACTACTGTTCACAAATGAAATAAATTTTACAGTTTTATTAAATTCTTTGCTTGTTTAACATCTTTGTTCAAGGCTGCATTTTTAATGCTGATATGAGCCAAACAAAATGGTATGGTATAGGTAAAAACACGGGACAAGAAAACATCAGTGGCCATAAAACACAACAAACAAATGCCATGAATGTCATGAAAAATGGTTGTGTAATAGCATGGAACTGCAAGGAAAAGAATGAAAGACCCTGGTTTTGACTGTAGAAATGAGTTTGATTTTAAATGCATTCTGAGCTGCAATTAAAGTGCAACGTCTGAATCTCCTGAGAGCTTTGAATTGTACAGAAAACATTTTGCTGAGCCATTTATTGATTAAATCACAGTTTCCTCCACCTTACCTTACCAACCAGCAGCTACAAACTGGCAGTTTTCTAATGAGCATAATACTGAGATGTAAATTTCACCTTTATTAACCCATACTCTGTTTATCTTACATGGACAGAATAAAATGTACAGTACAGTAAAATGCAGTCTGATACAGCCGCATACAACACCGAAATTGACCATACAATACACTGTTGTGTGAAACATCTGCACCAAATACCTGTGTCTGCAATATGAGTTTTATTTGATGTGACACAGTAGAACCTAACTAAATCTAACTTAATTTGCAGTTGCTCACTTGGCTGAGCAAACACACGAGCATCACAGCAGAAGGTAAAGGTACTGTATTTGACAGAACAACGTATGTGTCAAAACAAAGAAAGCTACAGAAAATTCTCTGACAACCCAAAATAACATGATGTAACATGTGCTGTAACAACTCTCCTATATTCTATATTAAAACCATGCATAGGTGGTGTTGTACATGTCAGATTGTCATATTTGAAATGAAAAAAGCTCATTTCATCATTACCAAAGGACAGGTTAACTTGAGTGCTTTCTCCTGAGAGATGCAAGAACCGCTTGAGAACTCATCCAGAAAAGCCCACTTGATTGAATTGGGTGAAGTCTCCTGGAACAAATCCTCTGTGTCACTTTTATGTAACACAGTCCTCTTCTCCTCTTTTGCTCTGCCTTAATTTGCTTTGTCTTTGTAAAAATCTGTGTAACAGACATCAGTAACACAGACTTCAGTAATACCAATTACAGCACGTCATTAGAACCGTGCAAGTTTCACAGGTAGATTAGCTTCTGTGTGCAATACTATAAATTACCAAGAGGCTTTTCTTTTTGGCGTTGTGGAAAACAAAGGTCTATGGCAAATGGAAATTCTAAAACAGTATGTAACATATTCCCCGTGACTTGAGATGTAACCAGTTAAGATGGTCTGCTTGACAACACCACAAACCACAGCCTCAGAGATACATGTAGAGCTGATTTAACACATCTATGACATATTACAAGATTCACAGAGCAAGTCATCCAACTCAAATGACAAAACAAGTTGTTACTCATTATTCTCTGTAACGACCCCACATGAGCAGTTTTTTTTCTTTTTCTGTGGCATCCTTATTGTAGGGATCTTAACACAAATTATTCACCTTAACATTTTCTGATCTGCCACCTCTATGGATAACAGAGTACTCCATCAATTTAGCTTAGCACTTCTGTAACACTGACAGAAAATGGGCAATTTAAAAAGTCAGATGCTATGTATGCCCAAACATCTGCCACACACCTCCAGATAAAATTGCAAAGCTCACCAGCTACTTTGCAGAGAGTCATTTGCTTGTACCACACACTAGAAGCATCATACAAACAGAGGAAATGGATGGCAATAGAATAGGATGTTCTTATCCAGGGGTCAACTGTAATAAAATTACTGCTTTTCTGGGAAATACCATAGTGGCATATTCTAAAAAACTAACAAGTGTCAGCCTGCAGTGATGCATGTTAAGACCAGTGTGTGGGCTGAAAGCAACGGATGATTGCAAATGATTTGGCACATGTCTTTTACACACGCATGTGCTGTCCTTAGGAACATCACAGGACTTATGACTTTACATCTTAGAATGGACATCGTTTGTCTGACAACAAGAGGTGGATTGTCAGGAGACATAAACACAGGTCAGACAGTACAGACAGTTTCTGTAGAATATAATGCAATCTGTTACAACACCACAAACTTGTCTCTGAAAAATCTGCACTGTAGAGCTCATTCAATAACTCTATGATACCTTACAAGCGTCACAAAGACTGGATATTGCAAGCCTCTTGTATTGGATTGTATAATATTGAACACATTCCTGCTATTTCATCCACCTCCTGTACCTCAGAAAATAAATAAGATTGCAAACAAGCTCCCTGGTTACAACACGAGGTGGCATGGCAACAAGTAAAGCTAAGCTTGGGCATGCTGTATGGGAATCAACACACCTGCAACGTGTGTGACCAATTACACGGCCAGGCTCTAGGCACCACGTGTGTGTACAGGCTTTAAAGAGATCTCTGTCACACCCGAAATCAAAGACAGGAGTGACCAGGAGCATATTAAAGGAACCTGTAGTGATTTCTCATTTTCTGTTATGTGTTAGAATGACGAGGGAAAAAGCATCAATTGTGACAAGTGTTTAGAAGATGCATAAACAATTTCATCTCATTACACTCTCCAATAAGTTGGACGAGGCAATTTCCTTTGAACACTTGACCTTTCAGACAAGCATATTAAATGCATCTGTTTTGCTCTGCCTGCTTGTGTGTATGTGCGGGTTTGTTTTACTATACGCGTGGGGTCCAAAAACCTGAGGGCCTACTATAAAGGTGGGGTCCAACAGCTTAAAGCTCCCGAGTTTAAATGGCTGTTTGAGGGTTAAGATTTGGTTTTAGGGTTTAGGTCAGAATTAGGTTAGGGTTAGGAAAATTTGGGTTAGCCAAATTTCAACGATGGGTCCCCACGAACATAGTAAAAGGATGTGTGTGTGTGTGTGTGTGTGTGTGTGTGTGTGTGTGTAAGCTCATCTTCTGTGTGAAGACTATTAATGCATCATACTGTAGTTGCGATGATCAAAGGTTTACCAAAACTTTAGGAGTCAGAATCGATGCAGCTCGTCTGCAAATGCTGGAAGCAGGGACAGACTGTACAAGCAGCAGCTCAAATGGGCTCTACGCTCATTTTTTCTCATCAGCTCTCTGCCACATTTTGATATTGTGTTAAGCTCATTGGGATGCACAGAAGAGAAAAGGGAAACAGAGACTAAATTGACTGATTTGCTGCCTTGCGCAAATGGAAACAAATTCCTTGTGACACTCCTCAGTAGAGCAAGATGGGCCCTTTCCTCGCAGTGGCCACAACCAATAAGCATTAGTCTTTCTGCCATACATCATACCAAGTCCTTGTAGTAAAGCCTTTTTCCTTTCCCTAATCACATATTGTAGGTAGAGCAATTGTGGTAGGCCGACTTTGGCTGAAGTCTATTGATACTGTGAGTCAAGTTTTGGAAACTCATTCACATTTTTTTTGCAAGTGGTTCCCTTGTCTGGCAATTCATTTGATATGACAAGCCAAATAATGAATAGGAGATAACATTTTTGGCCTGAAGGGAAGAAGCAGAGAAGCAGAGCAGTTAAATATGCAGTCTCTCTTTCACACCAGTGCAGCGAGGGCTCATCAACGAGAAATTACAGTTACTCCTGAGGATCACACAAAAACTTTTTTCTGCCCCCTGCAATAAAACACAATGAGAAACATAATGAGGATCTGCTTTTCCTCATCACAGCCACAGACAGTAATGGATTTGATTATCTCATTTATCACACCGGTCACTGTCAATTACCAATAGCTTAAAGGTAATGGTGTCAGTCTGTCAATCTTTTTCACTTTTTCCACTAAAGCCAATATGGGCAGCACATGTAGCAAAATGTAGTCCAGCCTCTGTCAAACTAACTAAGCTCTGTTTTGATTGAAAAAACTTATAAAACTGAGCCACATGCGAATTGTCTACATGGTTTATATTCATAATCAAGGAAAGCTATTACATCTTTACCAATAATGATGTTGATTCTTTTTTTATTATCAGCAGCTGCTAATGTAGTATCATGTGAGGTGAGCAATGTGTTATGATCACTGAGGTGATTTCATGTATTAACGGGCTACTTCTTAATATAACTGCATTACTCCTGAGTGATTTTTCAAATACTATATTTTTCTTTTTTGCCATTTTCTCTTAATTACTTAATCACATGCTTGTTAAAAACACATCACAAGTGTTTATTGCATGGATTCTCTGAACCAATGAGGTGATTACTGTTTGCAGCAGAGAAGCAAAGAGTGTATGCACTAAGAAAAATGGTCATCTGGCCATAACCAAGACAGTTTCCACAACATTTGTTTGCTTGTTTGTTTGTTCTTTGGCATCAATTTTTCAAAAATATAAGTAACATTTGGACCTGGGGAAAAAGACTTTAATAATTTTAGTAATGCACAAGACTAACAATGTTGTAAATGATCAGTCCGTGTGCTGGACGTGGTTGCACAAGGCCAAGCTGATGTTCGGAAGAGGGTACATTCATTCATGTTGTATCAAGCCAAAAATCTTGGGCTTTGTTTTCATCATCTTAATGATGAAAATGATAATAGTAATTGTTTGTGAGCCATTGTTGAATGTGTTGTGTCTGTTCTTCACACTCTAAAAGATAAAACACCTTCAATAATCTTGTGAAGTATTCAAACTGCCAAACACGACAGTACAACAATGAGGACCCTAGTTTAGGAACAACTTTATCATCAGAGAGGTTCTGTATAAAAGGAATCTTGCAGGCAGAAGTGCTTCATGAAATGAAAAACCTTTTTTAATCATGTTAATGGCTCTTTATGTAAAAGTTATAGCCCACCCTTTTGTAATATAAAATTTCAAAGCTTTGGCTTTTTGTTTTTATATTTAATATATTTCACTTGATGTCACCAATACTTCTTTTCACATTGATTTTTTGGTGTATTTTTACTAAATTGTTTGATTTAATTTATGATTGTTGATCTAATGTAGAACAAAAAGCGATTAAATTTCAAATCCAAATAAATTAATAAACACTGGTTAGCAGTGAACTCTTGATGGCAGCTCTGTTTGTGTTGTGAGCTCAGATAATGAGCAAGTTGTATTTTGCTCATCGTCCAATGTTGTGTTTTATCTCAAAAACTAAACTGCTTAAAATTCAAGGTCACATTTTGGTTTCAAAAATAAAACACAAAATGTCAACACCTGTTGTGCAAGCACTTACAAGAGAAAGAGTCTTCTTGACGATGACAGGCTGACGCAGAGGAGTTTTCAAGTGGGCACCTTCCTTCCTCGACGTTTCCTTGATGAGCCCACTACGCCTCTGGAGGGCTCATGCTCAATGCTGTTGTCCCAGAAACACTCCCTCTATGTCTTCCAGTCCTGTTACTTCAGGGCCCAGCAGGTGTCTTGCCTTTTCTTCCCAAACCATTGGCTGCTTTCCTCTGTTGCCTCCGACGCAGCTTTGATGGCTAAGTGCAGGCTCTGGCCTCTGATTCCCAGGTCTCTAAACAATCTGCCGGTAGATGTTGCCACGAAACCACAGACATGAGGATGGCAGAAGTGACACTCCCATAAGTTTCTGATCACACCCATCGCCATTGGGATTTCCTGTGACAGGGGCGGGGAGGAAAATTGCTTTAACAGAAAAGCCAGAGAAACTAATTTACACAAGATCAAAAGCATGAAAGAGCACTTCTGTGGAGAGATGATAAGCCTTCAAGGCCACTGCCAGAGCCCCGGGACAGTGCTCTGGTCTCAGCCATGTGGACACTTTCTCTGACCTGTGTCCATCATTGTCCAAGAGACAAGCCACGGGGATGCTTTAACTGGAATGCCAGAGCAACTGATAAATGGAGAGCAACGGTGAGGAGGCAGATAAACAAAACACAGTTAGAGATAAGGAGTGTAAGAAGGGGGCTGCATGCTATCGTGCAGAAAGTAATTTTCATACATTACACTTCAAAAGGTTGAAGCTGTGTCTATGTGTCTGTGTGTGTGTGTGTGTGTGTGTGTGTGTGTGTGTGTGTGTGATTCTTAATGTGTCTGTGAAAGTGGGACAACAAACAAGAGTGATTATTCATGATCATTCTTGAGGCACAGTAATATTTTGTTACTGTTATTATCAGGGCAGTGTGACTCTAACCCTTAACCTCTCTTATTCTTAGCTGCCTGTGATGTTGGGGATGGAGACAGTTTAAGGTAATTTACCTCTTTAACTCATTGTGTTGCAAGTCACTCTAAATAATAGTGTCAACTAAAAGCCTATGATGTTAATGTGAATTTAAGCAAGCATTGTGCATCTCATTATCATCTTTTAGCACTTGGGTTTAGTTTCTTGTTGACGTGTTGTTTTTCTGACAGCTACTCTGGATCTGTACTGCCAACTTTACTTATTTGTCCTTTTTATAGTGCTTGAATTGTACAGTTTACAGTATTAAAATGTTATGCTGAATCACGAGGAGGCAACTTGTGAGAGTTTTTGAGGAAAATTTTTACCACATATTCTACTGTGGCATTTATACCAATGCAGTGAGCAACTGGTAGACTTGCATGTACTGTTGCAGTATACGACAATGTCTACAGGGAGCCCATATAAGGAAATGCGTCACAATTGAGGAAAAATGTAATAGTTTTCAATTGAGATTTTCTTCTAGTCTCTTTTGTGCTGCACCAATTGTTGACATTCAGACACAGAGAGCAACCTTACAGGAAAAAAAAAAATTAAAAACCGCACATAGATCAGATAAAACTGTCGCTACAACTCTGTCTGTTCTTGTGTCACTCATCTTATTTTTTTCAGCACTCTGAAGTCTAATCTCAGCCACCTTGTGTAAACTCTGCAGGAGCTCTGGCTCCAGCTGACAGTTCCACAAAAAGCTTTCCTCAAAGTTAAATTCTGATGGCTCCATTTGAAGGTGACATAAAAAAAAAAAAAAAGCATTCATCCAAATATGCAAAAATATGAAAATTAGGTGCTTATTAAGCAGTGAAAAAGATGGACTCAACACTAGAAATTTCCAAGCTTCATACTGGATTTCTCTTTGCATTTGTGTTGTCTAATGGGACAGTTAACTTTAAATCTCGATCAAGATATTTGGCTGAGTTGATTAAATTTATTCAAAGCTTTGAAAAGATTGAAATAAAAATGAGATTTCATAACGCAGGCTTGATAACAGTTTATTTATGTGGACTCCCAAAAAGCAATAAGAAGCAGAACATTTATAAATGCGTCCTGCAGCCTTTCACCGTGACCTTAAATTTCCTCCCCTGGAGCTACTGATAAATATAAAAAGCAGGCTGTACTGTATCACCCTTCACATGACCTGGATATAAACCTGCCATAATTGACAAAATGATTAAGAATAGTTATTTTTCAATTCGGAGAGCTGCTATTGAAGCAGCACTACATTTCAATTAACTTATCTAAAACCCAGAGAAAACGTGTACATAAAAGGGAGGATTATTAAAATGAATAAAAAATACTGTATTATCCAACTGCAGATAATTGCTATTTCCAAAACCCTGTCACAGTGCAATTCATTCTACACATAATTTGGTTGTGTAATGTTATTTAATTTAATTTAATGGTCATCTGACTTTGTCTTTTTTTTTTTCAGCTGCTCTTGAAATGTGCTTATTAAGGTTTGAAGATGGTATCCCCTCCAGCTGAGGATGGTGGTACGTGAGCAGTTTCAGCATAAAGGTTAACCTGTAAGGTTGACTCAAGATAGAAAATCCAGGTGTGGGATGAGAAACGTTGATTTTTCTCATAGTAGCTCTAACAGTAGCTACTGTCAAGGTGCCCTCAAGCAAAACACCAGCTCAACAGGAGAAGAACAGTTGGATAAAGAAAGGCTGGGTAGCTGCCAGTGGTGAAAAACAGGGTGCTTAAATGAATAGTTCATTTTGGGCAGGAGATTTACATGAGAAGACTGACAGCATTTTCGTGTCTGTTCCATAAATGTTAGCCAGTTAGCCTAGCTTAGCACAAAGACTGGAAACAGGTGGCCTCAAACAGACTCACCAGACACAATGGTGAGCTTTATAGGTTCTGGTATGTGGATTTTGTTACCTTTGGACAGAATCAGGCTGGGTGTTTCCCCTTGTTTTCAGTTTGTTCCTTTAATCACTGTGTAATTGTTAAAAAGGAAGTAAAATATAATAGATCTAATTATCTAATGAATTACATATCCACATTTGTCCATTACGCAAATCATGTAAAGAGGTGCTGAGGACTGTCAAGCAAAAAGAACAAAGTCCTTTGTGAATTCTTACACTTAGTACACTTTGCATTATTTGTAATTATATGCATAAGTAATTCAATTTTGTGTTGTTATACAACCTCAAAAATGTCTAATTCTGTTTCTTTCAGCCTCAAGGCCTCCGTTTTTCTTGTTAATATAATAAGTCACCAAACCTGGGTGGAACAACACTGAGATTATGTTTTTTGTCTGTCCTCTCTGGAAATGTATTCATCAGTGAGTCAGTACCTCCTGTAAAAAAAAAAAAAAAGAAAGACCAGGTTTTTAATGTAATATTGCTCAAGCAGGAAAGGCTGTGGGAAAATGAATGGAAGAGGGGACAGCCAGCTCAATGGAACAGGTTAGAGGAGAGGACTCGGCCTGAGTCAGAGGGAGGTGGTGACACTGGTCAACAGCTGGTCAGCAGCTGGTCACCCTGTGGCTTTAATGTGTGACAAGCTCAGGTCAAATGAAGAAAGGTCGTGTGATTTCATCGACAAGCTGACTGAGGCTGCTTTATCTGATCGATAAACAATGTCATCTGATCTGAAGGAGAGGCACGGCACTGTTACGCTACACTGCTCCCAGCTCACACTACAGAAATTAATTGGAATGTGAGCTTCATGATGAAAAAAACAAAGCCATCATCTTGAGTGCATTCATACTGAACGTTCTCCAGTTTGATCGAGTGTGCATACAATTTTAATTTGTGCACTATAAAACTTTTCCTTCAGTTGATATCTAACATGTACTGTGTGGTCATCATGACACATGAGTGGTCCTTGGCTGCTGGATCAAAGAGAGGTACAACCACTGATGTGGACAAACAGGCCGCTTAGACCTGCAGTTGTAAAACTCTGGTACTACTTGTCAGGGTGATTTTTTTTTTGGTGGATAATGACTAGACTCCCTGATCAGAACTGTCTGCAAGTCCAAAATAAGTCAAATACTACTCAGGACAGGATTCTAGTAAGGGCCATCAAGCTCACTGTGCTTCTTTAGGTACCATTAGATGTCTGTTTGTATTTGATGATTTATGTATGAGAAGATGATATGATGATTTCACTTTTTCAGACATGTTGATTCCAGCCTTCCTTTTGTTGATTCTATCAGGGGTTCTTTTGGAAATAGTTTATTCACTATAATTTACATAATGTCAGATTAAAAAAAAAACAGCCTGGTCCCCACAGTGGAAACGAGCAGGTTGAGCTCAACAAATGTGTTCAGGGCTATTAAAGGGAACAGTCTCATGTCGGCAGCTCAGTGTGAGGAAATCAGAATTTTATAGGCAAAAATATTTTATCGATAGAACATAAGGTGTTGGATAATGTCACTAACAGCTGGTGTTCCATGACAGCTGCAGCTGTTAATAGGAATTGCCAGGGAAATCTGAATGAATTTTTTTTCAAATATGGAAGCCATTGCGCAGACAATAAAATCAGAGACACAGTTGCTGCACATTTTGATTTGAAAATCTTTGTTGATGGATTTGTATGTTGAGCACTAACTGTTGCAGAACACAGTAAAAGGTTATTGTGCTGACAGAGTGGTGTAAGGATTTTTGCTGGTAAATTAAACTAAATCATTGAATAAGTCAGTAAAACCTGGATGATTTTTTAAAATTCATCAGTTACCAAAAGTATATAATATTATCATTCATCTTTTTGTACACTGTTCTTTTTATGTAGCGCATGAAGTGTCAAGGAACATACATACTCTCACACTCACTTTATCAGGAACACCTGTGCACCCACATGCTCATGCAGTCACCCAATCAGCAAATCATGTGGCAGCAGTGCAATGCATAAAATCATACAGACACAGGTCAGGAGCTTCAGTTAATGTTCACATCAAACATCACAATGGGGGGAAAATGTGATCTTAGTGACTTTGACAGTTGCATGATTGTTGGTGCCAGATGGCTGGTTTGAGTATTTCTGAAACTGTTGATCTCCTGGGATTTTCATGCACTTTGTTCACCTTAGTGCATATGTATTACCAATACCAGTTTTGAATGAAGGCCCTACCCAGTATTAGTATGGTGTTTCTCATAAGGTGCCATGTGAGTATAGATCCATATGATCTAAGTTCCATTCAGGTAGCCAGGCAGACCTCCTGCCCAGCTCCCATTCTCATTTTCCATGAAAATAACATTGATGATGATAATAACAGTATTGCAGTGTAGCACCGTGTTATGACTTCTTGTGCTTTTTTGAGCTGCCAGTGTCTATTTGCCTTGAAAAAATTGGCAATGTTGCTCTGAGTTCTTTTTTCCCCCTGTGAGCTATCAGCTGAAAATGTTTGCCAGTGACACTGGCTTTGTGCGTGTGAAATCCATTTCTATGGGTGCAGATGACTCAGAGAAAATTTGAAAAGATTTTGATTATATTGATTTTGATGCTCCCCTGCTCTACGTAACACAAATATAAGTCTCACGGACATTCTTGTCTTTGCTGATTGGACACAAGGCGTTTTTGTGTGTAGCCAGGAGGAGACAGTGTCAGAGGCACAAGTCAGGAATAATGAGAAAGGTAACAGCGCAGGCGGTGAGCTAACTGACGTTAGTTAACTGCAGTGTCATAGTTTGCAGGGTGGAAAAGTGTGAAGAGTGAAAAGCAAAACATTTTACGATAAATAGGAGAAATATTTTGGATTCCCTTATTCAGATATATAATCTAAAAATTAAAACGTTAAATAGCACAAGTACTGGCATGAGTATCTAAACTGAAAGCTGACCAGAATAATTTTGTAATTAAAAAAAAAAAAACAATTATCTTCGATGAATTACCACTCAATCTGTCAAGTCATTAAATGGACTCATGGCACTACTATAGATATAACAGTTTTATATGTGAAATTTAAGGCGTTTTATTCTATATCTGTATAACAAAAAATGTTTAATTTACTTGAAAGCTTCTTTACTTCCCTGTCTGACTGTAATTTTCATGATACTCTGCTTATAAAGTTGGTGAAACTACTACACTGAACCATTTTGCATCACCGGTTGCTGTGTCAGTGATGCTGCCACTCACCCAACACGTGTTATGCACAATGTGGCTTAAAATTCATGAACTAGCTCCTTGTACCTCCTTGTCCATCACTTTGAAGTTGGCTGTCATCTAACATAAGTTAGTAATGGGCCGGCACAGGGATAATTGGCTCAATTTATTAACTCAATTAATCTAAGCTCATGATGAATTGAGTTTCCAAAAGGCTGGAGACGAGTGGTCCAACTTAAAGCAGTGGCTGCCAAAGGGACTCTTTGTCAAAATGTCAGCCACAAGAAACCCATAAAGTGTGCAGCAGCCTCCTGTATATGCCCATTTAGCTTTCAGCTTGTCATTCATCTCTACACATATATTTTCTCAATATAGATTTAATTTAAGTTGAAGATTGAGAAACTCATTGAGAAGCTCATACAAAGAGCAAAGCTTCAAAACCTTCAAAAATCAAAGTCCATTTTGTTGTTTAATGATCCACTTTACCAGATTGTCTTGTTTTGTTTCTGGGACGATAACATATTAGATAGTAAATATATCAGTGTATAATTTTTTGTGTTTGCATTGTTTTAACCTAAGACCAGAAGTGTTGTCATAAATTTGGTCATGCTGTGAGAAAGGTAAAGGGGAATTTGTCAGCCAGCATGTCAGTTTAAGCTGTCATGTGGGTCACACAGTAAACAAGAGTGTGAGCTTCAAATTGGCAAAGTGTGTGTTTCCCATAAGGGCAAAATGTTGGCCACGTGGACATAGAGTACTCTGATGAAACTGGGTACAATATGAGGGATGCATATTGTAAGCCCATGTGGGATGACTTTAAGGGCCTTTTTCCCAGCCTTTTTCAGATACCACTTTAAGTTGGACTACAAGCACTAGTCATTTTGGACCAGATTAATAATAAATTTGACCAAGTATTCTCAATGGAGGCAAACCCATGTGGGGCTGACAAGGCCACATTAGCTGTGCAGTTCCTCCTCCTGCTCCCACGCCTTTCACCCCCAGAGCCATTTGACTAGCCAACAGTTGTCCAGTGGGTTGGAAGGCCCTGCTGCAGGGTCTGCTGAGTGCCCTCTTGCTCTCTCTACTCTCTCTTAAACAGATTGGATATTTCATCATTACATCTGTTGTATGAAACAAGCATGTGAGGCAAATGTTAATGCCTTAGTATTACTTGAAATGGTGTGTGACCTACTTGACTCACTCATCATGTCAAATAAAAAACCACAGAGGAGAGTAAAAAAATAAGTGTGTGTAGAGCATTGGGTAGAAATATGCAACCTCCATTTACAGATGTGCAGGATAATCATGGACCAACAAGGGGCAAATGAGGGTTTGGGGTTCCTGTCATTGCAACTCATCCATTTGAATAACATTTGATCATCCATTTAATTAGGTTTTGGGATAAAGTACAGTATACAGTGTATTCTGTTGTTGTATTCAGTTGTATCTCTTATTGGACAATATAAACTGGGCAAAATCAGGGAATCACAAAAGGCATCAAGTCATGTGGAAGCCACAAACGTCTGTACAAAATCTGATGACATTCCATCCATTGCTGAGATATTTTCAGTCTGGATCACAGTGATTTATTGACCGACATATCTACATTGCTATTCCTCAAGCTATGCTGCTGGAATGGCTAAAAATCCCAAGGTGCACTTTAATTATTTATGGTTTTGTTGTCAAATAAAAAAAAGCCAACTAAATAATAATTTTACTGTTATGTTATTGTCAAATTAAGTGCAGTTTTGTTGTAAAAATAACTGAAAAACATAAAAATAAATATATAACGATAAATCAATCAATGACGTTCAAACATCATTTTCACTAGTGGAAACCTGCCGTATTGATTCAATATTTCCCTTGTGAGCAAGTTAATGCAGGATGACTGTTGTAATTTCAATGGTGCACATGTTGAACACTGAAATTCCCCTCAGCAGCTCGCTGACCCCTGTCTGCTCCAGGAGCTGCTCACCTTTGTCGACCCTGCTTTTTGAACTCTTTAAAGAATCTCATCCATATATTCTGTAAGTACATGTGTGAAGAAGAAGCTCAGAAGCATAGTATGTGAAAGGACACTTCTTTCCTGTACCATGGTCAGTATATCAATGCGATCTATCATACTGTGTACACCTGCAGAATAAATAACCCTGAATCTATGATTACTTGTATTTTTAAAAAATACCTACTCAGCCCGGTCGTGTCTTCATTCATGTCAGTCTCTATTGGCAGTGACGGAGCTGAACCAACATCATGCTAGCCTGCAATTACATACACATTTCATCAAGAGATGAGCATATAAATTGAGCAGAAATCCAACACTAACCTTTGCAATTTTTTGGCAAGGCAATAAGATATGCTGTAGCTCTGCATTTGCTTTAACCACCAAATATGTCTTCAAGCCGTTGTAAATGGAAGGAGGTGGAGGGAAAACTCTGAAAGCCAGAAATTTCAACACAGCAAAGTAATCATTGAGTCACTGGTATTGATCAGCATCCCACCCAAAAACTGCAGACCGTTGCAGATATATTAGGCCATTTTTGTGCATCAGACAGAAAAAATGTCACTTAATGCACTTTTAATAAACTCTGTGACACAAACAGAGGAGATTTTTTTGGCTGGTGGAGTCCAGAGCTGACAGATCTCAGTGTTAGTCTAAACCTAAATACATAGTACAACTGGACAAATGCATTTTTAAAGCCTTTTCAAAAAGCTAGACACACAATAGCTCTTTGTGATGCAGCAGTCTGTGGGCACATCAGCTGTGTCGGCCAGACAAATGTGGTCCAGAGAGAGTCCTGTTTTTTCTCCTCCTCCTTCTTCTTCTTTTGTCAGTGGTATCAGTGATGTTGGACAAAGCGTTTCATCTTTTCCATCCTTAAAGAAGATATTGCAAAGTATCAGTGTATTCCAGCCACCAAGTCACTGCAGACTCTTTTCCTCAATAATATGCTTGTCAAGTGTATCTTCTCTCTATTTCCCTCTCTTCACTCTTGTTTCCCATGGTGGCTTGTAAGTAAACAGTACAGTGAATGTGAATGGATGCTCAGTGCTCCAGGTTAATGTACTTCATTAGAGGTTCCGTTTTGCATGTCTGGCTTAATTTAACGGGCCGGAAAGCCTTGGGACAATTCTTCTGACATTTCAAGAATGCCAGGCCCAGCATAGGAGGCTTATGTTTATGTGAAACCACGGAGAGAAAGAGTGAAGGGGTTTAGGAGAGGCTACGGCTTACTCTGCCTGTTAATGATGGTTTAGAGCCTAAGGAGACAGGATGCAGACAGACCCAAGGTGCACACAGCTGGAGTAAAGTGAGGGGGGGGGGGGGGGTTGCATTGCAAGGTAAAGCACTACCAGGAAGGGGGGGGGGGGTCACATCTCCCCCATACATGACAGCAGCAGTCATTCATACAGAAGTCCCTTTAGGTTTTCTAGTTTCCACTCAATATGCTTTTTCCCCTTTCTACAAATGGACCACATTAAGCAAGGGCACACATGGATGATATATGAAAATACAAATGCTCTCATGTATCATACTGCATGTATTGCATATGTATGCACAGGCAAGAGATAAGGCACTGTGAATATTAGATGATCTGACTGAGTTTTTATGAAACAGATTTTTTTTTATGGGGCACATTTGGCACCACAATTTATTCTGTGCAAAGATATGCATTGTTTCCCTGTTGGTTTTTCCCTCCTTATTGAAAGCAGGCAAAATAAAACCAAAATAAAGACCCAGGATATTTTTTGAAAGCCCATAGTGTTGTGATGAGTTGGAAAGCTTTACAGATCATTTCTGATTGCAGAGAAAACAATATATTTCCTATTCCATGTGATCTTTGGTTAAATCAACAAAGTGTAAAATCTGTGACTTGAAAAAATGCTGACATTTCTTTCTGACATAACAGCAATTGACATCCTCTTATCAGCCCAGGCATTATACAGTCTGCAACTGGGAAAATCAGTACAAATGAACCAGACTCTGTGAAAAATGTGGAATAAAGAGCTGTCATTGTTTCATTTCCTCTTAATGACTGTAGTGACCAGGCAAGCAGAATGGACAGGAAACAGCAAAATAATGGGTAGCCTACAGTCAATACAAAAAAAAGGTAATTTTAAATTGACAAACCTAGCTGGACAAAGATGCTTGAAGGGTTACATAATGGCTTACACATAGTGCTGTCCCATTGAGGAGAACTTGCTCATTATTTCAAGTGAAGGCAAAGGTTATTACACTGCAGTGTTTTCCAGACTGATCAGCCTTTCTGTCAATAAGTCCTACTGTCTTGTGATGCGCTGGACTACCTATGTGTCAGAGGAAGATCCCATCAGAGTTTATTTTACAATCTGAATTAGCCAGATTACAAATGTATGTATATGATGATAAACATTGTAAAGTCATACAGAAACATTTGGAAATTTGATTTTATTGTGCACAGTCCTTTCACTCTTTTCTAATTATTATCTTCCAGGCTATGTTATCCATTACCTGGAAGAACTTATCAGCCTTTGTTGATGCTAAAATCATATTAGCCCTTACCTTTTCTTCTCCAGTTCTAAAATATCTCAACTGCTTTGCATTTTAGGCTCTATCTAATTTTATTTAACTGCATTCAGTTTATTTCATTTCGAAATGTTCAGTCGAAATGTACTCATGTAAAGCACGTTATAATCTTGTTTTATAGAAATGATATTGACGCTCAATATTTTTTTTTTTATCATCATGTTGGAGATGGATCAAACATGTCTATGTTTGGTAGCCAGCCTATTAAAATGCAATAGGTGAAACGCAGGTGCTGCACTTTGCTGCCACACTCACACCTGACTTCCGCCACCACAAGCAGCACAAATGCAACGCACCTTTTGCAAAAAGCAGGCTCGACTCAAACTTTCAGTGGCCTTCTGTGTTGTTTGTTTGCTGTTGCACCGCCTGTTTGCTAACTCTGCCGCTACTGCTGTTCATGGAGGCCTCTCTGTACATTAACGAGCTGGTTGCCCACAGGCCGATGATTTCGCTTCGGGATATATATATTTTTTGTGGAGTAAATAATGAAGTTTGTATCAAAGCCCTTCTGTTGCTGGACTCTTCAGCTGTGAATGGAGTTTGTTGCACTGTTGTTGGCAGCCTGGGACAACGTTCAGGAGGTGCAAAGGATCTTCACTTGAACAAGGTAAGCGTTCGTTGTGTGTGCTGATGTATTGTGTGTGAGCTCATGCCTTGTTTGTGTGTCTGCTGGTCACGCCAGCCCTTGCTGCCTGCGTGTTTCCACCTGTTTGCCGTGTTTGCTTTGCAGATGGCTCGTAGTGGCTGAGCTTTTAGTTTTCGTTTGGCTTCGTGCAGTTCAATATTCTTCTTGTGTTTTTTGTTTGTGTGTTTGTGTAGTGGTGACATACGGATAGCCATGTTTGTTTTTTCTTTTTCTTTCTTTCTTTCTTTTCTTTTTTTATTTTATTTTTTTTTATTTTGCTGAATATTTCACTGCCGGTTGCTGCCTTTGTGTTTTTGGGGGATGTTCCATAACTCAATGTAAACAGGCGTGTTGTATATTTGGTGATGGAGATGTAAACATCGCTGTTGTCTGGTACACATACCAGTAATTATGTTCCCGTTCTGCTGGCTTCATAGATAATTCAACCTGGCTGTGTCTCACGCACACATCTGGGAGTCACATCCCCATTTTCTGCACACACTTCACGTTGCGCTGCGCATTAAAGAAAGAATTGTGCTCAAAGCGCTGGGCTTATGTGACAGCTTGCTTTATTATTCCTCACATCATAATTATGTCTAAACTGCTGAGCTCCTGTTCTGTGGTTTAGCTGCTGCTTAACTCAGCTCTGTTCATCTGCTTTTTATCACTTCATGACTTTCTGTAAGAAGGACTTTTCAGCTCATGAGTTCTTGTGACTTTTTTTTTTTAATTTGAAGTTATCTGCTGCATAGCTGAGAACTCTTAACTTGCTGCTGTGTAGCAGGTGCATTCCTGGGTTTAGATTTATACATCTCAATTCACTGGATAGTAAATTTCCAGTAATGATCAGAGGTGCAGCTGCTGCTTGGTAACACATAGCCTAGTAGATTATTGTGTTAAATGGTTGACAGTCTTCACTGTGTTTAATCTGGTTTTGGAGGTTTCATTTACAACCGTCACTCCTCAGTCTCTGCTGTGCTAAGCTTTCTGTATGTTTGCTGTGAGTGACAATGTCATAAACTAGATGTCAAATGTCAACACTTCATACTCTCTATTCTCCTAATAACTCTGTTCCTTCTGAGTTGACTTTTTTTTTTTGTCTTGACCTAAAAAGTGTCACATTTTAATTTCTTTTTGCTACCTCAGTGACATTACCTTGGCTTCATGTGGGCGGCTGTAAGTGTGTATGTGTGTGTTCAAACATTTCTATTTTCGCAGAAGACAAAGCTGAGAGAATTAAAGCAGTTGTGTGAGTGGAGGATTTCCAGCTCCTATTTAATATTTTAATATTGTCTCTGGTTACATTTGCCATCTGAAAGCATTTTTTAATCACATTAGGACACACAGGACACACGAAAATCCGATTTTACTCACATCGCTTTTTGGACATTTAAAACCTGTTTTGGCAACAACTAGCCTCCCATTGTGACAGACACATAATACACGCATCCATTATAAATGCATATAAACATGAACAGTTTTTAGGACACAAACAGTGTAATAGTTTAAAAGGATCTTTAATGTTTAAAGCTGCCATAAAAATTTGATCTTTGAGATGAGATGATTCACAGCAGCCGTTGCTTTGACACAGAGGTCAGCACACTAAATGCTTCACTGCCCTTCTTGATCACCATAAAGAACCATAGCTAATTTTTTAAAGAGCAGTTTTAAACTGAATTGCACAAGCTTACCGTCCTGTTCATCCAGCTTGGAAACCAAATAAATAAAAAGAAATCACAGCTTCCAGCCTTCAGTATGCAGGTACAGATGTGTCACTCATACGATGACTTCTTATATTTGTTTTGGTTTTAGCGTCTCCCATGAACCTCTTGTTAAATCTCCTCTGGAACCTGACAAAGGAGAGTGTTTACTCAGTATTCCTGCAACACAGCGTTATTTGAACAACAAGGTCAATCCTGATTTCCATTTTGCCTCACACAATGTAGTTCATTAATATTGTTACCAAGTCGCACAAACCCAGTCCTGTGAGAGTAGGTATTTTACTGCATTTCTTATTTATGATATATGATACATTTCTAATTTTAAGTGAATTTTTTTAACCCACATTTGTCAGGCAGTGTGTTCATTAGATGTTCTAGGTTACCTAGGGAGACTAGTATCCTCGTTAATGACAGTTGCTTCTCACTTATTTACATACATCTTCGTTTTAATTATTAGTGGTTTTCTGGTCCCAAAACCATCAAATAGGTTGTAGCAGTGAAATGAGGCGAGATTAATCTTTCAATGTTCCAGCCCACTCTGGGTTTTCTGCAGAATAACCTATGTTATATTTTAGCAATGGGGGCACAGACAGATCCCAAATAAATATTTTACACCTATAAATAATTCTATTTGTTTCTTCTGTGTGTGAGTAGCTGGTGCTACCTGCTTTGCAAGCTCTGCAGGCCTCTGTCATACACCCCGAAAAGTACGTGCGACACCTCAGACTGCATCTCTAGTTAAGAGTGCAAAGTCAACAACAAGAAAACAGACAGCTTATTCTGCAGTAAAACAATGGAATATATATTACCCTAAGGGTTTGTGTGTTTATTTTGTTTCAGTTTCTATAATGTTGCTTTTATAGCAGTTCATTATTAAGAATAGTAACTTAAATGTGAAGAAAGTCACGTCCGTAATGCTGTATTAACACGGAAATCATATTTTCAATGCTGTCTGGAGTTAATTAAGTAAGGTAATGCTTTATTGAGGAATGCAGGACAGGGTTTACCATTAGGGCTTTGTTTGATATTCTATTCAGCAGTTAGAATTTTGTTGCTTTTCATGTGGGCAGTGTTTTTTTGGCGTGCCTCAGGGAGCCACTTTGGTCCTGCTCTCCCTCTGTGGTTGATGATACTAATGAGGCGGTTTGTGAAGATTAAGACCATTATTCACTCATGTTGTGGTGCACAGAGTGTGTTCCAATTACTTTATCTTACCTCTAGCTAGAGCAGAGTTAAATGCTGTACTTACTTTTCTCATAGGAGTGGGGGAAAAGAAAATATGTCCCAGTTTATTTGTTTAAAGTCAAGAGTAGAAAAAGATGACAAGTAAAGAGAAAAAGGGAACTTGACCAATAACAAAACTCTTGGTCTCTAGTTGTCGTTGTCATGGGATCATTAAAACTGCGACACCCAACGATGACAACAACAGCAGAAATAAGAACAACAAAAATGACAATGATAATTCGACAGTTTTACAAACAGTGTGTATTGTATGGTACTTTTCAGTACCAAACCAAAAAGCACATAACATCAAAAGGAGGTCACATGAAAAGCTGGTCTGCTAAAATGAGTTTAAAGAATGGACTAAATTGAGATTTACTGAGCCACAGGCAGGGTATTCTGAAGTCTGGAAGCCCTGATGGCAAACGCATCATCACCTCTCATTTCTAATCTACAGTTTGAAACAATCAATAAAAACCTGCCCAAAAACAAGTCTGTAACTTGCATCAACTGGACTCAAAAGATAAGTGATGTAATTTCAGTATCTTTAACCCAGATACACCACACCTTCAAAACCGATCAGAGAAATCAGTTCTGAAAGCTGTTTTCATCAGCTCCAACTTTCCTTTAATTATGATTCCAAAGTAGAAAATAATCCAAATGAGATCTGTCATATTTTGAAACTTATGGCTGAAAATCATATCGGATACTCCAGTGAGATTTTATAAGACTCAGACAAAAGTTCTGAGAAGTCTGACTGCACAAACATCATCAGGCACTTCTATTTTAATCATAAATCATGAATCTTAGACTGCGTTATGTTGAACTGGTTCAGAAAAATAGGACACACTTCAGTTGTTTTCTAGTACATTTTGAGGAACCAAAAAAAAAAGCAAAACAAAAGGAATTTTCAAATAATTTCCTTAAAGCCATTTTGTGAATAGAATACCAGTTGCATTTCACTTCTACATTGTTAATGATACAACATCTGTGTGTATTGAGTCTTGTAAAATTATATAATCCAATGTCTCGCTGAAAGAAAACCACTCCTGCGACAATGTTTTGTTGTATGTAAGATAATGTTATTGTAAACATCACAAAGATGTCGGTGGCAAAAACAGACTTCCATCACTCCTGCTCTGTCCTCTGAGATGTGTCATGGGAAAAGTCAGTACAGCCCTCCTGTTTTTGTTTTAGCTTTGATTTCAGTTCGATCCAAGGTTCTCCATGCGCAGAATTTCTTGGCCTGTGGGGTATTGGAAAGATGAAAGTGAATATAGCTTTGTAATGTGTCTGAAGTGGATTACAAAATATACTAGAAAGTAGTCTCCCCTGAATGAAGAAGGTTAATCTGCAACAGAGCAGATGATATCTTGCTTATCATTCCTCTAATCAAACGGCTTTCTGTAGATATGAGAAGGGATCCGAGTGATGTCATTCTCAGCATCACTTCAAGAAAGGATCACTCATTTACAGATGGCACCATTGATAGCAGCAACCCCCACACAGAGGGTTAAGCTTTAAAGCTGTAACATCTAACTGTCAAGCACTGTATTTTTGACCTTTCTCTTTTATTCTGCACTAACTGAAGTTCAGAAAGGAGTCTGCAACTCAGCAAACAGCACGGTTGTAAGAAAACAGGCATGACATGCCAGCATAAGCTCCTCCAAGAATAACTCTCATTATCTAACTAATTACAATGGCTGTGCTACAACCTTCAGAACTAAACATATATATCTAACTTAGTTGATGCCTTCATTACAGCAGGCAATAATAAGCTGTACAGAAATAGGTGTCCTACACATACAGGCAGTAAATACCCCTTGTCATCACTTGTGGATCTGTCTAATATAGTGTGTGGCATAACACCACCATTTTAATTTCACTGGCTACTAATCCCAAAAACTGTACGAGCTACCAGTAATGTGTTGCAGCAAAATGGCAAATGGTATAGAAATAAAACATCTTTTCCTTTTTCAGCCTCATTGGTTGATGAATATATTTATTTTTGGTTTGGTGTACAGAAGCTAAACAGAGTAGACCATAATCACAATTTTATACCAAACACAATATGAGGCAAATTTCATATGGCTTCCACACCTCCCTCCCCACCCCCACACACATTTTATCACATAGAAGTGTTTTCTTTTTTTATACTTAATTGCAGAAGTTAAATTTCTAGTTGTTTGCACTGAAATCTGTCATTTTACCTCTTACAGTTTGCACAACTTTGCACAATTTTAATATAGCTACACAAGAAAACAGTCTAGAGTGATTTCCACCGTCATTTTTCCAGATAAATTACATCGTTGAATAAGCAGTGGTTGTATGTTAGCTGTTTTTGTTAATACATTATTGGTAATGTTAACAACCTGGGCTGCTTGCTGTAAAGAGCTGTAGAAAAGACAGGATATAATTCAGGCTGGGATGATAGGTTGGCTATTTGCAGCACAGTCTTCTTGGGCGAACAGATGGATGTATATTTTATAATATGTAGCTCATCTACCTTAATGAAATATAAAAAGCAGGATATGTGATTTCTGTAATTTTCATGTGGACAAAAGTGTCTTCTTACTGGATAACAAACACACAAAATATAGAACACACAAAAGCAGCTCATATATAAATTAAATAAAGAGGAGAATACAACCTGTGTGGGGAAAACAAAAGTCAGAGGTTCACCAGAAGAAAGATTTATTAAAACCCCTATCCAGTCTCATTTTTCAAGCCACACTTCCTTGGGTTGTATAACAGGAAGTGTATAGTCACACAGTACATTGGCAGCTGAGGGTCACAAAGAATTGTATAAGCTTTGACAAGTGTCACAGGAAATGAACAGTGAACCTGAAGAGGAAATTAAAAATTAAGTGGGCCCTATATCCTGTGCCAAAACTCCAACATCATGAAGTGCACCGCTGATATTCAAGGTGATTGTGTCGTGGCTAAATAGAGTGAAAGTGTGACTGTTAATCACTCAAATCACTTGATATAAACCATTTTCTCTGAAGCAGTAATGAGGTAATCACACATGTGTTTGCTGTTCCTAAATCATGTCAGTGGTTGAAAGCAGTGGTTTATTGTGTTCCAGTGTGTTTGGATACTTGAGGAGCTGTCCTTGGTGCTGAAATCCTGTTTTGAGCCTCCTGGCATTGCTTTATTGATTTTGAGAAAAGTATATTAATTAACCACACATTGCATCATAATGGTAAAGTGTGATTAGAAATGCTCAAGTGGAGAAAGCGTTTAGGAAGAACACTTTTTGAATACTGAGTTTAAATTGAAAAATAGCTGCCATTCAGTACAGACCTCTTTTGGACAAACAGGTTTTTTAAAGTGATGAAGAGGTTCTGTTTTACATAATTAAACCAATAAAACATCGTAATTTCTACATACAGGATTGTGTTTTAATATTTTTGTAACCTGTAATATATATCTATGGTAAATGATGGCCACTTGTGGAATAGCTTTAGTGTTATTATTAGATTTGGAAAACAGTCCACCAGCTCCATTCTGCTGTAGATTCTGGTTGGGACTGGTGAGGAGGTAAGGAATATCATTTTTGTTCTCCTCCAACTCCTGAGGAAATTGTAAAATTCTTCAGAGCATTCACCAGCTTGTCTAACTTTTCTAACTCTGTCTGAGGGGAACAGCAGAGTTGGGTGATAATTCTTTGTGGGTTTGCCACTATGAGCTGCACCTTTTACATTAGATAGAGTCATTTCATTCTAATATAAAAATACTGATTAGAGAGTTTTGCATTCCTCAAAGTGTGAGGCACCAAAAAAAAAGCACAGTTTTGGTATCTGGACTAAAACTTGGATAATGTTTAGTCACTTGGAAACATTTTAATGACACCCAGCTACAGTGCAGTACAGCTGTAGTCAGTTCAGGATTGGATTATAACAGTTTTAGATTCAGGGACAAGCTGGTAAACGTATTGTTATTCAAAATACTTAAAGCTAAATGTAAATTGCTTGGATGACAGTTTTCAAAAAGGATTCAGACTTGGTAAGCTGATTCGGTACTTTATTCTATCAAACCACAGTCATAACTCCAAGTATGAAATATTGTATATGTGCACTATATCTCATTATTACAGCACTGTACTACTACAGTACCAGCATTCAGTGACGTTTTTTTAGAATGTCAGAGTGTCTCCATTCAGTAGTTCTGTTGTCCCCTGGTCCTATTGATTCCTACATGAGGACTGAAATGAAAGTTTTAGTCTCTCTCTGCCAGAGCCAGTATTGTAACTGTTGACAGTGGTTTTACTGTCTGCTTGGCTGAATGCTGTGATTAGTAGACTCATTATATTGTCATGCTCTGATGCTCTTTTGCTCCCCATCTGCTAGCGCACACAAGTACTTTACTGACAGAAAGACCCACAACTTTACAGGCCTTGTTGGCACTTAAACGTGATGGAAAGACAAAAAAAGACATCTTGAAAAACTGTTCACGGCCATCATCCCCCAATCACAGTGCACAAACCTACCAAACAAAATTAAAGAAACTAGAAAATTATAGGCAGCCTGCCCTTATAAGGGCTGTTATGTTTGTGAATTGCTGATTGTGACGAGGCCTGCACTCTCCATTTCACCCCGTGGATCATTTCCTGTCTCTTCAAAACTCTTACAGCAGCTGTTGATCACACCCACCTCCACTCCCACTCCGTTCTTTTCCCCTCTCACGCTCTCACTCTCTCTTCGTTTTCCGGCTGTGTGAAGCTCATCACATGTTTTCAGGATGCTTTTCTGGCAACCGCAAATCCAATTTCTGGTGACTAATCTGCATTTTTTTTTTTTTTTCAGCCTCCTCTCACTAAACACTTCTCACCATTGCTGTTGCTGAACAAAGATGGGAATAGCACAGACAGGGGGCACAGCTGCAAATGTTTAACCTTGCTTGCAGGTCCAATTGTTATGCTTAGAGTTTTATTAGCTGTATTTGCAAAGGAAGATAAGTCTGGAATATATGCAATATGTGTCTACTGTGGCTGCATGGCTTAATTTGCATTGCTTTACATTTTGCTTGTGGGGAAAGAAATATATCCATCTTTTATTAATGGATATTTTGAATCAACCCTGAATTTGATCGGTGATGTGAAAACATTATTTTATCAGTGTAGTGAAGCCTTAAAGTGTAAAATTATAATAATTATATCTTCAATACATTCGTAAGTTCACCTTCATCGTGACTTTTGCATGACCCCCATTACAATAAAATAAATAAATAAAAACACATACAAAAAATGCCAAGAATTTTATCAATTAAATTAAATAAGAACAGTCATCATTTCAGCTCTGTTGTGCCAGCACTAACCAGCACCTTATTGGCAGCTGAGTCTCTGTTCCTCTTGGTGCCGGTGCCATGATAACATATGCACAGCGAGAGAAATCCAATTGTTGAAAATCATGTCAGCTGAGCCGAGGGCCACAGCTTTTGCTCATGATTTATTACCGAAGCTCTGCCACATTTGCCAATAGGAAAACACTTTCAGTAGAGTCATGGGGATATACAGAGATGGATGGGAGTAAAAATTGGACAACATTTCTCCTCTGCTTACCTCACACTCTCTCCAGTGTTCTCCTATTTGTGACCAGGGAGAGAAAACTACTTACATTTGATTGAGTCTGAATTCATGTGTGTGGAACATATTTGCAGAATGTATTTTCATTGTTATGTTTCAGTGTTCTTTCTTTTTGAATTTGCTTCTTTCTTCCATTGGACAATGTCCTGTTGTGTTTCTGGCAATTGTTCCCAGACCAGAGGCGATATCAGAGCTGTAGCTGCAGCCAGCTCTGTGGTGGAGATACTGGAGTAGGATCACTTCCTTTGCCACTGTGAAAGGAAATGTGCTTCCTCTGTTGTCCAGAGTGACTCTTGTTATTCCTTGTGTTTTATCACCACCCCAAAAGTCTGCTTGTTTCATCTGTCAGGCTCTGTATCATCCATCCCCTTGTGTGGCTGTGTGTGAGACTGCGTGTGATGTTGAGTTATTTGTAGAGCTGTATCTATCCTCACAATAGATAACAATCTACACAAGTAACACACCCCGAGAATTCATGCAGACAAAAGGTTATAGACGAGTTTCTGCAGTGTTGCTGCTCCTGTTCTCTTAACTTTTGAAATGGTAAAGTGTCTTTTTTGGCTTTCATGACAGTCAGTGTAAAACACTGCTTAACATTTCTTTAAAAGGGCTTCAGATTTTGCAATTCACCTAATAACCCTTAGTATTTTCATAGAGATGTGTGTGTTCAATGTTTTTTTTGTTTTTTTTAACATTTAATAGTTATGTTATGCTGTACCCAGAACATGGAGTCCTTTCCGCTTATGCTGAAGAATGAGCTGACATCTCATTCTGAACAATATAACAGTCTTTGACCTTTTAAATTTGAAATCAACCATAAAAAGCAGAGCAGCAGTTGCCTTTCATCAGTACAGCTGATTTTATGTGGTGTGAATGAAATAGAAAATTCATATTTTTATTTTTATTACCTTGATCTGTCGTCAATAGTGACCTTGCCGTAGTTTCCACTTGTGTATCCAGACAAACATCGAGGGGGGGGTTGATGTCAGAGACAGTTTCCAAGGGCTGCTTAAACTAACTCTAGTGCTGAAATGATCATTTGATTTACTGGTCAGTAAAATTTCTAATGGGAATATTTGTCGTTAAAGTTTGTTCAACCACATCTCCTAGAAATTATGTTTCTATACAACTAAACTGCAAAAACTAAGTTTTGTTGGAAATGTTATTGTTGGCTGGGTTATGTTCAGAAGCAATGTATATTTTGAATGAATGAAGTGCTACATCTAGTAATCAACAGTGTGGGGTGGAATGCAGGAATGCAGATCACATGACTGTCACATCAGAGACTGGGGTTAGCAACCAGAGGTTCAGTCTGTGGTTACATTTAGGCAACAAAAGTGCTTTGGTTGAGGATGACGAAAGGTTACGGTTTTGTTTAAATGTGAATTTACAAACACAGCGTCTGAAATCACTGGGAACTTTTTTCTGTATTACAATACTGTAATACAATGCTGTGACTGCCTAAGCAATAAGCATTAAAAAAGTATAATAAGGCTGCAGGCACTACTGCACATTGTGCTGCACAATAGATTGACCTCTTTAAGAGAGACAAAACCAAGCCTTTCTCATTTCCAGCTAATTGATTTTCTTGCTAATTTTGTTAAAGTGTGCCAGTATATGGACAAAAATGTTGGATTTGAATGCTCTCATCAGAAAAGGATAGTGAGAAGAAATTTCAGTAGAAATGAAATGTACAAATGTAAATGTGCAAAAAGTGTCCAGTGTCACTCAATGGAACTGCACGGAGGTCAAGAGGAAAGCATAATGATGAACTGCTTCCCTGCTTGTGTTGAATTCTTAGCTGAATCCTCTAAGTCATCTTCAATGGCTCTCAGTAATTCTTATCGTTAATCACAAATTGATTCTTTGTTGCTACGATAAAGATTGTCTTATCTTTGTTATAACAGCTCTTCACTGGTTTCATCTGATATCATAGTTCTTAAAAGTAACTTGAGAACAAGAAACAAATATGATTGTGTGAGTTCTCAGTTTTCTAACAATGGAGCTGTCAGTTGTTGATATGATGATGCTGGTTCATAATGTTTATTGCAGAACATACGTTATTGAATTCTCTCTGTATGGATCATCTTAGCTTCTTTAAACTGGCCTGCTAACTCTGCACTATGCAAAGCGGCCGCACTACTATGGAAATGTGACATTTGCTTTGTTTCCCACCATCTAATGAGCCAGTTAACATTCAGTTGTTCACCCTAATTGACTCTTACACTAACCGGATGGAGGCACAGGACTCCAAATAATTACTCTCTTTATGAGCCAATGTCTAATGAATTTAAGTGGCATATTTACCACTTGGCTGACTCTGGGTGGAAGTGATGGAATAAAAAGATGCCTGCTTTCAACTTGGTAAAAGACACATACAGACGGGTGACAAATCAAGGGAGAGACAGACATGAAGAGTCTCAGTAAGCCACCATGTGCTTCCAGAACAGCTTCACCGTGCCTTGGCATTGATCCTACAAGTCTCTGGAGCTCTGCTGGATGGGATGGAACATCATTCTTCCCTCATTTGGTGTTCGGATGATGGTGGTGGAGAGTGCTGTCTAACACAAAAGTCAAAAATGTCCCATAGGTGTTCAGTTGGATTGAGATCTGGTGACTGCGAAGGCCATAGGATATGTTTCACATCATATTCGTCAAACCATTCAGTGACCCCTCGTGCCCAATGGATTGGGGCATTGTCATCTTGGAAGGGACCCCTCTCATCAGGATGGAAAGGTTTTGTCATAGGATAAAGGTGATCACTCAAAAGAACTTTGTATTGATTTGCAGTGACACTTCCTTCTTAAGGTGACAAGTGGACCCAAACCATTCCAACAAAATGCCCCCCACAGCATTGCAGAGCCACCAGCTCTCCCCTCAGTGTTCGGCTTAAGCATTTAGGCCTGTACTGTACGCCATACATGCATGCACCCACTTGTTGAGAATATTGTGAAGGATGACTCACTTTTTTCCACATCTCTGTAGACCAGCTCCTGTGGTTTTTGCACCACTGAATTCTCTGATGTTCACTCATCTTTGTAATGATGGGTTTATGCACCGCAAACGTACTATAATATCCATCTGTGTGTAATTGTCCTGCATTGAGATTCTCAGTCACCTGGGGAAGAGTGGCTCTATGGTTTTTCCTTATATATCACACTATGCAGGAGCATCACAGTCATCAAATATGCACTGTTGACCACAGTTTCCAATCATATTTACTGATGTCTTTCCCATAGATCTAAATGCAGGTGCTATTTTGATCACCGTTCCTGTGGAAACAGCAGCCAGCTGAGCAGTGTTTGTGACTGAAGCTCCTTCAATCTGTGACCCAACAACAAACCTTTCAAAGTCCCTTAGGTCTTTTCTTCTTTCCATCTTGATACATAATCAGAATCGACTGGGCCTGTTCAGCATTTTTATACATGCCACAGTGCATGATTGGATGCTAATTGCTTAATTGTACCATGCGGTGCACCTGTGTGAAAGCATCTGCATTTATGTTTCTCTGCTAATTCATTCAGGCTTTTTTTAATTTGTCATCCGCCTGTATGGTATTCTGTATATGTAGACTGTTGACATTTTGAAGGCAATGACAGCTATTAGTTGTATTGCACCACTAATATTCCGGCTTTCCTTGACACCATAATAAAAACATAATTCTTCAGTCGCCCTCAGTGTAAATAATGTGGAAAAACTGGTGTCATGCTATCAAAAGTTCATTGTAGAAATGTTTTCAAGGCTGAGTGTGCCAGGTAGAAAAAGAAAAAAAACACATTATAGAAAAGGTGGATTACTCAATTACTACACATTGTTTGTGAAGGATTAAGTCGAAGGATCATGAGGTTTTATGACCTTGCAGTTTTAGAATTTCCCCTGAATTATTTCCTTAGTTTTAGCTTTTCTCAGCCCTGTTTGCCATTTTAAAATGGGCATCCATACAGGTTGACAGTTGGCATAAAAAAGCTGAGCAGAGCACAACTTCTCATCTTTGACATCATCTGTGCAGCAGCCTTTCAGCAACATTAACACGCCAGAGGCAGAATTGAATGAGCTGAGGAAGGAGCAAACTGTGATTATTGATAAACAAAGGGAAAAGCTGCTGAAACATATTTTCTTTTTTAACTTTTATTTAAAGTTCTATAAGTTTGACTTACTGAAAATTCATGAAACCCAAATGTATGAGGCAAATGTTCTGTTATAATTTTATCCTTCTTCCTCTGTTTCTTATTTAAAAAAAATAGTGTGTTGTGTGTAACTGGAGTGTATCAAGAAATTGGAATAAAATGACCAAGCCTTGGTTTAAAATAGTGTCAAAATCTTCCTGATAATTTGACAGCCTTATCAAAAAACTTCTTGACACATTTCCAGTACCACTTAATGACTGTGGGCATTATTCAACGACACAACTCCTGAGGAAACATGATTCAGAAGAATAGAGACTTTGGGATTATATTCTGTGTATGACTTTATCAGAGCATTTATTACAGAAAGAAGTCGGATTTCACAAACCCAAGCTGATTTTTAAAACCCAATGAACACTTCCATGTCCATTCACTTTGATGGGGGAAATTCAGAATTTTGTTCTCAGTAAAGACAATATAACAGCAGACTTTGCAGTATATCCAGCTGCTGCTAATTACTGACAGTGTTTGATTCAATTCTTCTTCTGAGACATGGAGTAGCTCTTCACCTGGAAATAAGATTGTGTACAAATATAATCATATGTGTGTTTAGCTGCAGTGTGCTTTATCATACCTTCCTCATTTCATGCTATGAAGTTAAGGTGTTTCTCTTCTCCTGGTCTCCATTTAAGGCTTTACCTTGGATCTAAATACAGCCATTAGAATGTGATTCCTTAAATAGGGCACCTCCATGGAGATTCATTGCCATCCAACTGCTAAGCCTCAGGTAACTAAAAGGAAGACTGGGAAAGCCAAGATTTGACACACAAATGTTCAAGTGCAGCTTGTTGGTATGTCTGTAATTAATAACTCGGAGCCAGACATATGAAGCACATGTGAAGCTTTTAGTTTTATTGAGCATTCATGTCCATAATGTCAACATGAATAGAACTTTATGTCAGTGGTGCAATTGTTTATGTCCCATTAGGTACATTAAATGATATATGCTTTATAATTGGTGGCTATTAAATGTACTACATACCTTTTGCTAAAGTGTTCGAGTGAATGACATGAAGGTTCTTTTGACCAGTTGTGATTAAAAAATAAATAAAGTTTTTATATTGTTAAAGGAAAAATGCCAAACTCTTGGACACATTTAGATAATGAATGCAATCAGACCTGAAGGGATCATCCTTCAGTCATAGATTTACCAGTTTGTCACCTGTGACAGCAACCATCTTCTATGCTGAAGTGTCCTTGAGCAAGACAGAGATTGTCTATCAGGCTCAGGGACTCTGTTATGTTTCTATGGCTATTGAAAAGATGAATTTTCCTTTCAGGGGTCCATAAAGTGTCAGAAAAAACACCCATCTAAACAGAAAAGTAGAACATTGAGAATGTCAGCAGATATTCTCTCTGTGCAGTAGAGCAGAAATAAAATCTGTGCTCGGTAACGTCCTTGTGTTTGTATTAAGGCAAATGAGAACTTCTGCTTGACCCAACTGTACTGAGATAGCTAGTGCAAAAATATGCATGATCTCTCTGAACTTCTCACCTAATTTTCTTTCTTATTTAAAACCACTTTTCTAATTACATCTTTTCTCAAGAGTTAAGAAGTAGCTTCAGCACAGGGTGAAAACTGGTGTATTGGCTTTGATGTGTGAAACTATAAATAATAAGCTTTAAAGTAAAATATAAAATTCCCTTTAGTGGACATGATTAAAACATTACTTGAGTAAAACCTGCTTACTTTTCACCCCCTGGTTAGCCCACACACAGGTGAAGCAGACATCAGAACGGGTCCAGTGAATTTCACAAATATCTGGGCTGGGGCATCTGAGGACGGCCCTGCACACTTGGCGTTGCTGAGGTGGTGAAATTTTGGATGAGCTCCTTTAAGCATATCAGAGCATCCCATAAAGGCTCAGCAGATTGTTGAACACAGAGGTGCTGCTTATTCCCTGCCTGCAACAGCCTGGTGCAGACGGACAACAGACAGCAGATTATTATCTGCTCTGAGGTCTCTGCATACTAATGACTCCATCAGTCCTTCATCAGGACAACTCTTCCCCTGAATGTGTAGTTTCATCATTTAAAGCTTAATGCTGCTCAGTTTAGGAGTTCACATACTCTACTACCTAGAATCCTGGAGTGAGAATGATGCTTGTAAAATAAATTTTCCCATCAAAAGCTCCAACCTTAGGTCCAATAACATGATCCAGCATGAACTGGTCTGAAGTGCAGGCATGCAGTGTGTTCTTGTTACCACACTCCAGATGGTTCTTTTATTCCTACGAGGGTTGCTGTTTGCTGCTGTTTGCCCCATCCAATAGCTATTGAGACATTTTACTGTAACCGCAAGCGTGAACTTTATGATAGTGCTAGGAGGAAATTCAGGGCATCACATCATACATGAGCTGGGTACCTGTACAAAATTTCATGGCCAGTTGAAATATTTCCAGACCAAAGAGGTGGACCGGCCGACTGACATTTCTATTTTTAAAAATATCCACAACAAGTCTCAAAGTCTAAATGTCTAAATATCAAGGTAACGTGTCAGCACACTAAATACTGTCATAATAATACCAAAGTCATGAGGCTTTGGGTTTGAGGAGCTCTATCAGCCTTTAAAGATAAATCTCTGTGATAAATGCCTGTGCACCACAAAGGTCACCCAGATGCAAAGTCATGTGTTGACAAAAAAAGCAGCAAGGTTGGCAGTTGGTTTTTCATGTTGCAGCTTACACTGCAAATAAGGGTACTTGTATTTAGTTGCTCTGCAAACTCATCAACTCTATATGCCCTTAATGCTGCTGTTTCCCATGATTCCTTATTGATCAACTCAGGTAAACACAGGACGTAAATCATGTACACTGTAAGAATTTACAATAGGAGCTATTTTTGAGCATGTAAATGCACTGAGTGGTTGTGCAGCACTTGAGGAGGAGTTGAAAATGTGACCAACTGGGGTTGGAGATGGGATTTTAGGGGCATGTGAAGGGTTGGAAGCGTCCTGAAATGCCCATGGGCAAGACGCTTTTCTTTTTGCCGAACAGACAGAGTGGTCCAGAGAGTGAGTTTTCTACAGCAGAAAGGTCAGCACCTTGTGAAGTAATCATGGAGTCACTGGTATTTATCAACAACACTATCAAATCCCCCAAGATATATTATGGCCATTTTGTGCAATGGAGCAGTAAAAATCTCACATATTGCCCCTGTAAGGCAGACTAATAGTGAAAGTTGAAATCCGGTGGCATTCAGTGGTGGAGGCTAACCGTCAGAGGCAGCCGGGCTTCCTCCCTCACCTAATTACTCAGAGGACCTGTCCAGGCCTCCATGTCAGCACTGACCTCACAACTGATCCAATTTGACCCTTGGCCCACACAAGGCGGTCTCTGGTGTCACTGTCAGTCAAGAGGAGGTCAATGAGTCCCACCTTAATAGTCATCAGTTCAGACCGTCTCCAAGGAACCATGAATAATCCCCATCATTCATCTCACAGACAACCCATATAACAACTACACGGGCATCCTAACTGCTTATTTTGCTCCAAAGCTCTTACGTGGACATACTGACTGCAGTAAGTGCTTTACAGTGATAAATGAAGACATATTTCTTCTTCTTCCTAATATTTATTTCATTTTGGTATTGGCTGAGGCGAATTGTAAGAATATGTTCACAGGTGCCACTAATGATTATTGACAGTATTGATCTATAAGATGTCAGAAAATAGTGGAAAATGCCAATAGCAATTGGAGCCCAAAGTGATATCTTTATATGGCTTTTTTTTTTTTTTTTTTTGCCCAACAATCACTCCAAAAGAAGCGGAAACTGTGACTTTGTGTTGTATTTTTTTGTTTTTGTTTTTTTTTAATCAAAAAATCACTTAAGCAATCAGTTGATTCACTTTCTATCAATCAGCCATTTCAAAACTATATCAGTACTTGGATACATTAGTTTTCAAAAATATAAATATACATAAATGACATAAACAGAACAAATACTGTGTATCTAGTATTTAAGGAATTGTGCCCTTTAACCTCATCATACAATAGACTTTGATCTTTGTGAACTGTACATTGGGACCAATGTTAGATATTAAGCTCTTGAATCCCATACCCCTGTCTGCCATATACTTACGCACGCACACAATAGTTTTGACAAAAAAGTCAAACATTAAAAGGATCTGACACCTAAGAAGAATTTTTTTTTTTTGGAGCTAAAAAACTTTGAAGCACTAGGGACATAAACAGAATCAAACACTGAAGGATATTTAAACAGTAGTTCAGTCTCTGAGACGTTCTAAGTAATGGATTAAACTATACACTGCCCTCTGAAGTGGGGCTTTGATTGCTGGCTGGATTTGATGACTATAAAAGAGAATATATTTGAACCTTTGTGTGCCCTGCTCTTGCTGACTGTGAGCCTTTGCTGCTACAGTACTTACCAAGAACTTTCCAATGAAAGGTGTGATTTCTACCTTTGCAGTCACTTAAGAATACTTTATATGAGTTTCATGAATAATCAAGGACAGCAAAGTGATTTTTGCTCCTTGGAGCCACCTCACACATTGAGAATTCAACATTACACTGTATGTATAATCAAGAGCGTATGAGGGTTTGATGGTATCAGTGGCTCCAGCATCATTTTCTGCCTCATTTAGCTTCCTCCACGTCAGAGTTGTTGTCTGCTTTGATCTCTGAAAACCTAAATTTAGATATATGTACTTTTCCTTTTGGTCCACACAGTGTGACTTCTGTGTCTTTGTTACTGCAGTGGAGCATGCTATAGATTAATGGCTCTATTTCAGACAGTTATTGTTTGTATTGTATGTGTTTAGGATCTGTCTTGTATAGGCTGAGTCATCACAGTTCAGTGTGGACAGGCTGATGGAACATTTGTTCAGACATGCATGCTAATGTCTCAAAAGATAGGTTTCTGTCTGTTCTACAATCAAGGTTGCTGTATATGATTTTAGTCTGGAGACGTGTGAATTCAAGGGTGGGCTGTCAGTAAGAACTACAAATTCCCTTTTGATTGTCTTTCAGATCAATATAAACATTACAGGCAAAGAGCTGACACTATTACATTTCATACTTTAGATAATGGAGGACTTTTAAGTGATAATGTTTTCTCAGTGCTCAGTATTATCAGACGGACAAGTCATTTTGTGTGTTAGCCTATTTAAAATGTTCTACAAATTTTTACCATTTTAGTTTTGCATGTTGGGGGATCAAATCACTTAAAACCCAACTTAAACGCCGCTCAAAAGCGATACAAAAGATTCTCACATGAAACCAATGGCAGAGTGTTTCAGTGTACAAACACATTTTGATTAGCAATGGGTCAGAACAGGTCTGCGACACATTAATCTATAAGTCTTTTGTGTCTCTTGGTCCTGATGGGCAACTCTCAAACACAAGATTCACCTTTTTTATCCTGACTACAGTCAGCAGCAGATTCTCTTTGTGGTTGTAACACTGAAAGAAAGTTTTAAAACGGGGTCACTGATGTTTTTGAAGAACCAGGCAACAGAAAATTGCCTCCTCCTGGGAGCAGTTTTGTGCTCAGTAACGTGTTATAATTACTGAATCGTCTGTGTTTGCTGTGTGCTGCAGCTCCCAAACACAACCAGACAGTTAAACAAAGGATACTGTAAAACATTGTGCAAATGTCATGTGAGGATAAAGTTAATTAAGTATACCTTTTGTTTTCCCTGGAGTCCTTTACATGTTGAACAGGAGTATCAGTGGTACAGAGTAGCTGCTCAGTGTGAACAGGGAGGAGGCAGTCCCTTAATTGAAATGTTGATACAAATTAGTGCTGAAATGATAAATACATTAATAAATCAATCGACAGTTTTTCAACTACACTTTTTTTTTTTAGATAAACAGGCACTGAATGACAATATAGGAAAACACTATTAAAATGAAAGAATGTAAATTATGTCTTTATAGAAGTACCTGACAAATTCTGTACATCGACGCATTAAACATTTAAAAATGCCCTTATATCTGTTTAAAACTGCATAATAGGGTAGTATAAACCCAAATCAAAAGTTTATATACTGCTAATTTAATGGTAACTAGAGGAATTTAATTAAAGGGTCACCAAAAATCTACACCCAAAAAGCTCATAATTACCCTCATTTGCATGTTGTTTTTGCTGTGTTTGATTTGTGGGTAGCTCGCAACTCAAATGTGTTACCTTTATATTTATAACCATAAGTTACTCCTTATAGGACGGCTATTGCAAGCTAAAGGATAACACACACCTGCACCGGCACCACTACTGTACCTTTTGGCTGTAAGACCCATCCAGCGTGTTCTACAGACGTCGAATGATTCACGTTAAATGATGTGACATGTCGTGATGTGGCTGTTGTGTTTTGCATTTAACTGTGAGCTTCTATGAATGTGGTTAGTGGGATTAGGACAGAGCAGTGTGGTGCACAAGTGTACTATAGAAGCGTCTTAAGGCTCCTGCAGCAGTGGTATGTGGTCTTGAATAGATGATCTCGAGGACGCACTTATTTTCACTAACACACAACTGTACTCTCCTTACTGGCAGGTCAGTGAACCTCGATGATGAGCTCAGATGAGCTCAGTGTGATGTTTAAAACACATTAGTATGTTAATTTTTATGTTGCTTCACAATTGTTTTTCTTTGTCGTATCCTGCGCAATCCTTTTTTAATTATTATATGCTAATTTGTTTTCTTTATTGAGGAAATTGTTCAAATATCTATCACTTGTTATATTGTTAGTTGCAATTTCGCTGTTAAGAAGTGGCCACACAAAGTATTTGATGATAACAGCAATGTTTTCTGTTAGCCTTTTCAGGTCTTATGTGTTTGGCAAAATCCAGATGACATTCATTTTATATTTTGTACAAGTTCATGAGAGGACGAAACAACAAAAGGACCTGTTTGATTTTCACTCTTGTTAGTTAGGAGAAAAAACGCTACATCTATCAAACAGTTTTTATTCCATTGTGACCACTTTAATATCTGAAAGAACAGACAATCAACTCTTTTCTCTAGCCCCAAATCTTGTGTTTGGAGCACAGGGAGAGAAATTTTGTTTTGGCAGTACAACAGATCCATACTGTATGATTTTCTTCAATCAGGGAACAGCACAAAGCTTACCCCTGGTGGGTCAGCACAAAGCCTTCAGCTCCTGTTTCTAAGCCAAGTGTATTTGCTCCCTGTGCTGAGTTTTCCCCTCATTCAACTTACTCCCACCAGTATCTGCTGTTCACTGCAGATGTATTTCATTACATTTACTATATAGGCTTCAGTTGCTCTTTTCGTTTCCCAGCCAACAGGTTGCTCTATTTTTGTCTCATCTGTTTTTTCACTCTCACTGCCGACCCAGAGGTTGTTTGGTCAAAACTAATTGGACAGTAAAATCCAGTCCATTCAAAAGCGAGGCTAAAGATTAGGGAAATTCCATTAGCATATGGTTAGGGGTGACTGCGTTTCAGTCCTGTTTGAACTTCAAATGTCATCTCACTACCAATTACATTCTAAATTGCAATTTACCTCAGTTAATTACCTTAATTAATATTCAATGGAACACCAAAAAGACTCCTACTTGATTTGTTCCAGTTTTAATTTAACATATCACGGCTCATAATCTGGCTATATACGATATGCATCTCCTTCACTGGGGTTGTCCACTTGAGCCACCTTCATTTACATATTCTGAGGGTAAATTAGACTTTAACAAAAGGAGAGAAAACACTTAGACACTGATTCTAAGCATGTGGTTTGGTTACTCACAGTGACTCACAATGATCCAAGATACACAGAAGGACACTTTGTGCTCATGTGGCAGGTTTCGATAGGAAGTTGAAATAAAAGCTGAATGAAAGTGGCTGAGAAAAACAAAAGCATACACAAAGAATTCAGGCAACAATATACTGTAGTGGCATCTGTAAAATGGGTACTGCCAGAGCGGTTGAGGGTTTGTTGCAGTGTTTTCACAGGTGATAGAAGCAGTCAGCTGAAGGCTATGGTACTGTCAGAACAGTTGTTCTCTGTGGAAATTAGTTCAAATGAGAAGAACTTCCATTTCATGCTCCCCATTTGCTGCGTCTGTCAGCTCTCCAGACATCAGTGCATTTTCTCCTATCTCTAAGCTGCCGCTCCTGCAGGTTAAACCACTGACCTTCACCATTACTTGCACTCGCCTCTACCTGCTAAAAGACCACAGTCATTATTTCAATCCATACTTTTGCTGCATCACTGGTAGCACATGCTATTAAAATCACTGTAGTGTAAAAATACAATATATGTTCATTTAAAACTGATATTATTCAGCAATAAAATGCAGTTAGACCAACACAATATACTCCAGTTGGTGGATGATACTATTTAAAGCACAATGTTGTGCCAGCCCAAGGCAGAAGCAATGAAATAGGCTGATGTTGCCCCAACCCCCATCCCCGTGGTGGCTGTGTCCACATTTTATGTGTCATTTTTGCTAGAATGCCCAGTGTGCCCTGTAAATCCCAACTCCCAAAAGCCCCAGATTACAAATTCCCAATCTCTGGGATTTTCTCAGGGGATTTGGAATGAAAACATTCCTGGATTACTACAAATACATTTTCGAGGAGTTACAACAGATCTCATGATTTGGGGGCACAATATCAAATTCTGAGATTTTGGCGACACATGTTTTGCTTACTAAAAAGAAAGGGGGAATTTAATAACATGTTTATAGGAGCGCTACATAACTTTGTGTTTTGGGGTTGCTCTACCAATTATTGGAATCATAAAAAACACACTAAAGCAGATTTCCAAATTGTTAAGCAGGATCACATAAAAAGAAAGAGGATTTTAATCATCTAATATTTTCTTGTCTGTGTTCTTTCGGCCACTTAGGTGCTTGTAGTATGCAAACTATTTGAGCAGATAAAATTTTGGGAATCATTGAGGTTCAGTGGTTAGCTGTGTCGCTGTCGAACCTGCAGACCAGCTGGGGCCTTTCTGTGTGGAGCTTGCATGTTTTCCCATTGGGTGTGCAGGCTTTTGTCCACGTCCCCTTTTTTCCCCATACACCAAAAACATGCAAGTCAGGTTAATTGGCATCCGTAAAATTCCAATCCTAATGCCATAGGCATGGATGAGAATGTGAATGTTTATTTGTCTGGCCACCTGTTCAAGGTGTACCCCATCATCATCACCATTTTATTGATGAAATACAGGGATTATTTTGTTCTCCATCTTTATCAGATTAAATGTTTACTGAGCTCAGTGATTTATTTATTTATTTATTTATTTATTTATTTATTTATTTTTACTACAGCCTCACTGTGGCTGGTTTTAAGCTCAACATGAAGACTGGCCAAAGAGCATTCATATTTTTCTGCTGCCATTTGATTGTGCTGGAATTGAGCTGCAAAGCAAGATTATTACAAAGGGAATGTTTTCACTGTAACTGCACTGAAATTCAGTGAGTGAGCTTTTAATTTACCAGTTCCTACTCTCAGTTATCTGTTGTTTCATTTCAAGTCTGTTTAATTACTGCCCCGACACAAAGTGACCACTTAATGTGCCAAATCAAACAAAGCAGTCTCACATCCCAATCATCCCAAGTGCCATTCAGATTTTGAAAACATAAATTTAGAATGTCATTTTGTAAAATTTAGTCCTTCAAGAACCTTTTTTTTATTTTTGCTTTTTCTTTTTATTTATTTTTTACAAACACCAACATTTTGGGAAGAGTAATGGAAATGTGACATAAATTTAATAAAAGAAAAAAAAAAATTTATGTTGTCTGTCAGGTTAAACTGCTTTCAGTGGCTCCAACAGTTCACCAGAACTATAATTAGTTGACCACATCAAAAAATAGAGAAAGCCTATGTGACAGGTTGTACTTTAAAGTAAGTGTGCATGCTTTGAGAAAAACCTCAACTGAAATTTCTTACACAGTTAATCCAACTGCAAATGCTTTCTTTATATTTTTGGTGTCTCCTTTAAAAAAACAAACAAAAAAAAAACAGCAGGTATAACTACCAAAATAACACCATGATTTTAAGTCAGAGCTGAATAAACTGAGTTAGGATCACTTTAATTTCCCATTCCTGGAAAAAGTAAACCCACTTTAAAGGTGGTTTGCCTGCCCCTCCTTCCGTCTGACCCTGTCCACTCTCTACATCAGTAGATGTACTGTGATAGTAGAATATGTACTGATACAGGATTTTATAGCTATTCACTGTATGTACTGATACAGGATTTTATAGCTATTCTTCTATTCTGACCTTGTTTATGGAGGAAAATGAGCCTAATACTTAAGCTAACTTAAGCTAACTTAAGTTAACTTAAGTTAGCTAGCCTAATACTTAAGCTAACTTAAGTTAACTTAAGTATTAATTTGTTACAACTTCTACATTTTTTATACTGGTAGAGAGAAATTTTAGATTAGATTAGATTAGATTCAACTTTATTGTCATTACGCATGTACATGGACAAGGGAATGATGTCAGATTTAACTGCAAGGACAAGGGAATTATCTCATAGCACTCTTCTCCTGGAAGTTTTACACCAGCTGAGGCATCTGAGGTCAAGCACTGGTAAAGTATCAAGCTGCACCAAGTGACCTTAGACAACAAGAACAAAGGTAGATGTGGTATGAGGTGACAGTGTTGTAAATCAGGAGGTCTTCTGGTCGACAAGAATGCCATAAGCACATCATTCCAGTACCACGGACAGATCCTGAGAGCAAACGCAGCACTTTCTCCACTCGAGTGCTGAGGTGGCAGCTAAAACTCAGGATGATCTCATATCAGATTCTTGCTTGTAGCTCCAAAAAGTAAAGCACCCTACTTTTGTCTTATATTTTATGAATGCAGGGAAACAGGAAACAACACTCTTGAGACAAAAACAGGCAATAGTTTGTCACAAAAAATGTTGTAGAAAGTAAAAACGTTCACTTCAAACTTCTTGCAGTGGCCTGTTTTTTTTTTTTTCCACCTCATTCTAAGCAAAGCTTAACTCTACCTGCAGTCAGGTAAATGATAATGAGGTAGCCATTAATCCATCACCCATCCATTATTGTCCTTTATTGGAACAATTCAGAGTGAGTTATTTTTCTTATGTCACAGCTTTTGTAGTGAGAGCACATGATTGGGGCTAGTTCAACAATGAGTTAACAGGTAGGGCAAGTAAGTTGTTGATCTGAAGTGTCTTGATGTACAGAATGACTTTACTAAATGCCTCATAGCCATCTTGAAATTACTGTTTTCTGTAGAAACCCTAACCGTTAGTATTTGCCCACCACATAATATATAGACCTTGCATAATCAGAGCAAAATCCACAAAGTCAGTGAGACAATAACTGGGTTTTTGGAACTTAGTCTGGGGCTGCCAATCCTCTGCACGTTCACTACTTGAACCGGGAATTTGCCCTCCTCAAATAACTAATCATTTTATGCATGTTTTTTGCCTACGGCATCACGTGGTATGGATATTCTAGCCTGCAGAAGATGGTGTTATGTCCATATCCTGCAGTGTTCAGAAGCAGGCAGCAGAGCTGGCTGCAATGGCTGGACAGTAGCCCTCCATCAAAAGGACAATGATCAGTGTCAGGTATGCTGATTTAACCATGCCACCATGTCCCCATATGTGATAGGAACAGGAGAGAGCCGTGATGGGAAATGTGACAATGGCATCCTTTGGCCCAGAAAGTGCTGGTAAATGGCGGAAGTGACAGACGAGAGGGACACGCTCTAGCAGGCAAGACGAAATTGAATTCCGTCTCGCTTAATGCCTCTGAAATGATGCGTCTCTTGCACTTCTGTGTGGACCTGTTTATTCTCTCACCCCGTCCGCCTTTCATTTATTACGTAAAGGCATTAACATTTCCTGGTTGTCAGGCAAACTACGGTCAGGAAGGTGAGCGGCTGGAAATTTGGGGAAAAATGTATTTGAAATTTCAGCAGAACATCTTGAGTAAATCTGCCATTGTATTTTTCAGGCTCTCACAGTGCTGCAGACTGCCACAGTGGACTTCATCCATCTTAAATCATGCTGTTTCACTCCTTGCCACATACTGCATACAAATAAGGATTGGTGCTTATCCAGCCAACAACTTACATGCATGCTAATAGTTTTGATCAATATGGTGGAAGTGTGTTGTTTAATTTTGTACTTATGTCTGGATCAAGTTCAGTTCAAGTTCAGCCAACCTTTATTTAGCAAAGAGACCAGACAAAACATTGCAAAATACAACAGGACAACTGTGTCAGCTTGAAGGTTAGCTCACACTGTTATAACTTAGAATTAAGAAATTCAATTGGTTCATGAATTCTAAAGACCAGAAAGTGCTGATTGGTTACACCATAGCCTGAGGCGTTAATGGTCAAATGATGAAGTTGTCTTGATTTTATCTTAAAGACATTAGATGTTGTTTTTATTATGTCTACCTGCGATATATTTTTTCATACAAAATTACATTATGCTTAAATAATTAAAGCATTGTAATAAGAGTATATTTATAGCTGCATTGTATTTATAGCAGTATTAAAATTGAATTGTTATTTTCACTGTAACTTCTAACATCTTTGACTAACTTCAACTTTGATCAGTAACTGGTTTTGCCTTCCTTCACGTCTGATATATGAAGAACGATGGCTTTCTATTGGAAATGATTGTATGTGGAATCCATTTTCATGAAAACCTTATCGCAATGCAGCTGTCACCCGTCTTCTAAATAACCTGCCATCTCCCGAAAAACAAACAACGTAAACGCGACTTTTTAACTGACACAATCCCCATTGAAAAGATTTCGCTCCAACTCGTGTGACTAAAGTATTATTGCCACGCAGCGAGAACGCTGATCTGTTCCAGTCACAGAGATGATTGAGGAATCGTTGTCCACCTGAGTATTCAGACTCGGAGTTGATGCCGTCACTCACTGCCTGTCGCTGTCGATTACACATGGGTGTCGAGAAGTGTGAAAATCCAGATGTCCCATGTGGCGCTGGTCTGCTTCTGTCCGTCCTTGTCCAAAGTCAAGCGAGTGGCTGTCCTCAGTGATGAGACAGGCGATAACTCTACACAGTCATACCTTTGGCTGCATGAAAACATATGGAGTCTTTTCTCTGGACACACACACTAAACAGATTTTTATCAAGCCATAGGGACCCGTCAAGGGAGCTGAGTGGTTTTATGAACTGTACAGTGACATCTCACATTTCTAATGTTTACTCATTTGTCTTTGTTATACCTGCTGTTGCTAGCAGGCACCAAAGTGGAGAGAATAATGAAGAAAAGGAACAAATACTATTTCATCTTGAAACAATTTTAGATGATGTCTCCCAACACACACCCACACTATGTATATTTTTCAGTGAAGTAGTTATTTTCATTTTGAGGTGTTTCATTTATTTATTTATTTTTTTATGTTTTGGATTAACAGGACCGAGAGGGATTTCGCACTCTATTCTTCTCCATAGATTCAATGAATCCAGCGTTGCTGGTCTTCAGAGATATTGTGTAGGAGCTCAGAGGAAACGGGGCACACCCACAGGGCCCACATTACTATTAAAGACAGCGTTAGAAAGGGGGACTGTTTTCATGTTTGTTTCTCCGAGGGCTAACAACATCTTCTTGCAGAACTACACAGGTCAGCCGGGGCTAAAGTCAGCTTTGCATTGAGGAAAGAGCCTCGAGGAAGATGGGAAGCGAGGATATGTTGACACTCAATTCAGCTCTCAAATGGAAGTATTCTATGTGGTGAATACAGAAATGCCAACACAGCAGACAATAGGGGCTGCTCCTCTTTTGCTATTCATGCACATATCGCACATCATTATACACAAGGACGGATGACGAGTGTTACAAAATTCATCCTGATAGATGTTTGAGTAGGAAGCCTGTCAGAGCCATTTACAAGCTCAACAGGAAACTGTAAGCAGTGAAAGGAGAATGTGAATCAGACTCTGAACATCTCACAACAGATGCTGTCCAGTTTCAGCAGGGAAGTGGCTCACTTGTTTTTGGAGAGTCTTGAGTGTTAAATAAATGATAGCAATTAATGAAAAGACTTAAAAAAAAACACACACCCATACACATAACAGTTGTATCCCTGCGGTTGTTGCACTGAGCACAACAAAAGGCCAGGCTTGCATTCGTAGTTTGAATTCAAATTTTAATGATCGCATTCACCAGATCTGAGCGCACATAACAAATTAATGTGCCCTTTGTGTGTTATTCTTCTCCTTCTTTATGTGAATATTTCAAGAAGGCATCTATTTTAACACTAAAATTTTAACTAATGCTTATAAAATAATGTAAAGCAATTAATTAACAGTTAATGGATCAAATAATCAGACATTAGAAATCTAAACTAAAAAACCATTACTGCAATCAAACCTAGTTATGGACAAATTTATATAATTTGATATCAATTTCTACAGTAGGATGAAATAATGTATGATGTTCCAATATAATTCAAACATATACTGTGATTTCAATAGATTGTGCTGCACATGATGGTTTCATTCAGCCACGCACAAGCAGACTACATCTTCTGACCTCAGTTTTTTTCTGTTCGGTTTAAGTGTGGAATTGATGCAGCCCTATCTGTTGCACAAACCTTTTAATGGTTGTGAAGACTTGTAATTAGAACTGGGTGATATGGATTAAATCTTCTATAGCGGCAATACATGTAATTTTCAGTGTCTGTCATTTTCTTTTGTGATTTTGTTCCATGTCATAATATAGCAATTTGTCTGGAAGTTCAGTTGAGACACTATTTTAGTAGATAAAGTGACTAATTTAAGGTACTTGATCACACTGAAGCAACAATCCTGTACATCCAGTTTTACTGTGAAGCAGTCCTGCCCCTTGATTAGCATTACTGCTCGCAGTGACCTAATGCAGCCACAGAAATTTAAAAAAGCAGCAGGCTAGGCAGCCAAACTAAGTGGCATGTTCTGTCTATTGATCTTCTCTGCTGTGTTAAAATATTAAAACAACTTTTTTTTTTTTAACATTTTACCAGTTTCCTGGTGCAATGGTATAAAAAAAAAAAAAAGATTGAAAGATTGTAGACATCGTCAGGAATGACCATGATTTAAAATCGTCAGATAACCCACCCCTACAGTGAAAGATAAAAAAGCAAATTGACTCTGAATTCATGCCGTGCCATTCTACAGTCAACAAAGCCTGAAGCCAGGCTCCATTTCATCACCAGTAATTGTAAACAAGGATAAAACAAAACAATGACACATTTTGTTACAAGATCCATTAAAGCTCTAAGCAGATTTTCACAGTTGGGAGTTACAATGTCTGAACTGTAAACCTGAGGAGAGAGGCTTGAAATGTGGTTTACATCATCATCGATTAGCTGTTAGAGATCTTCCGGTGGGACGGCTGTCCCAGCATTGTCACTCTGTACATCACAGTCTTGGAGGACTATCACTGCTCTCCAGACTGATACTGATAGCATCTGTGTTCATCTCTGGCCTACCACAGATGCTGACCTTCTATCAGATCCCCGGCCTAATCATGCAGTCCCTCTGCCTTCAGCCCTCCAGCTCTGGGTCCCACGAGGGCACTTCCACCGTGTTGAAGTGAAAACAGTTTAAAGCACTTTCATTTGCCGCTCTACAGTGAGGTGGTGATTCGTCCTTGGGGAGGTCCGCTCAGTACAATGGTCAATAATATCTGCAGTCTATGCTACAGTCAGTGTTTGTAATCTTATAAAAAAAATAATTATATGGTTTGGGGGCATCGTATAGCTCACTCGGTAGAGAAGGCGCACCATGAGCTGAGGCTATAGTCCTTCAGTGCCAGCCTTCAGTGGTCTGGGGTTCGATTCCACCCTGCAGCCCTTTGCTGCATGTCGTTCCCCTCTCTCTCTCTCAAGAATAAAGGCCCCAAAAAATACTTAATAAAAAAAATTTACACAACATTCCCCAAAATGTGGGATTTCCTTTTCATCTCCTGTTCCCGGATCGTAAAGGCAAAACAAAACTGAGATTTCAGAGTATCCAGTGAGATTCATGTGACTGTTTTAATATCCCACTGAGGACATTTCACTCTCACAGTTAAGCCTACCTGGGGTCCATTGTATAAGAACAGCCGAGAGTGGTGTGGGATGTGTCCCCATGGTTCTTGCTCTATTCTCAAGCATTCTGTTGATTTGTTGGTCTCATATTGTCTGATACTAAGTAAACTAACTCATTTTTCAGTGTTTATCCACAAGGGAAAGCTCTTTGGCCGTAACTGTTACTACTGCAGTGGAGCCGGGCTGATCCTGTCTCTTTCATTCTTTACAGTCATCGTACCAGTGGAAGTAGTAATGATCATAGTTTCTAAATGCTCTCTGGAAAAAAACTTTCTTTCATTTGATATTCACTGTATCTGTTGGAGCTAATTGATGTGATTCCGCTCATTAGCAGCTAATGGACAACTTCTTGAAAATCATTCATGCTTTTAATTCTTCAGAATTAGTGAAACCCTTTTGGGGTGTCAGCAACTGTTGCATTGCATTGAGTGTAAATGTTAATTGTTTTACACTGGAAACAGTATTCTGACAAAACAACAATCTTAACTCAAGGTTGAAAAAAGGTTAGAAAGGTTAGAAAAATATATTTAGTTTCCTTTTTTTAGTTTGTTTTTGCCATGCTAAAAATAAGATAACATATTTTAACAGTATGAATAGCATCTGTGTGTTCAAACCAAAATCCCAGAGGGAGATGAAAAGCCAACGCATTTGAAACTTTTCAGATCCAATTTAAACCACAGATGGTGAAATGTAATTCTGATAGCATCTCTCAAAGTGCAATCCCGTCTGACCACTCATGATTCACTAAAACACGGAGGAGAGCATTCAGGAAGAGAGCAGATGTCTTGGTAAATGAAGAGCGTTTCACCTGCCTTCACTGAACTCTGAATAGAAAAGACCATGACAGAGGCACCATCAGCAGCCGTGAAGCTCTTATGTTACCTTCCTATTGCAGCACCCAGTTGTTGTTGCCCCTTTGTTCGGCGAACATACACTCCTGCGTCACTGATGTCAGTCAGTGTTGTAATGGCAGCAAATCATTAAACTGTCATGTTGCTCATAAATTACAGTGGTGAGAGTTGGTCTCAAAGTTCAGAAAAGAATGGCAGGGAAAAAAAAAACAAAAAACTTTATTTGACTGTGTGAGCCAAGCGACGACTGCCGCTTCTTCTAATGGCTGTGAGATGCTGACTCCAAGAAAACTTATTGACGTCAGATGAAAATTTCTCTATCTCCTCTCCTGAAATATAAAGTCAATATATTTTTTTTCACAGTGAGTTAGAGTCTCAATTGCTGCTTCCTCTAATATTCTTTGGTGGCAGTTTTGAAAATAATTTTTCCATTAGGGTTATAATGAGGCCCAAGAGGAAATATAATTTGGGGTTTGTCTGCATGACTGACAGGTGTCTCAGCATATCACAGTTAACTTCAACCAGACTCCCTCTCCTTTGACCAAACTAGGGCTGAGAGTTAGGGATAGCATCCTCGGGTGTGGTGTAGGTAATTTAATTCCGTGGTATCAATATATACAGTATATGATATGGTATATTTTCTGTCTTTATGGATGTGGAAATGAAAATTAATACCTAACATGACGGTTTTGCAAACCGTGCCATAAAACAGCCCTGCTTCTTGATTTCCAGCCTTACCCACAATAACCACTAACACCCAGAAACATTTGAGTGATGGATAGCAGGGTATAAATGCTAGAAAAATTGCAAACCTAAGACAAAGTTATACTGTTTGATATATGTTATTAGGACAGCAATAAATACATATTTTTATTATTGATTCAGTCTGCCAACAATTCTTGATTAACCTGATATAGTTTTGTCTATGAAGTGTAAGAATATAGCATAAAATGCCCATCACAAGCTCCCAGTGCACAAGACAGTGTCTTGTCTTGTGCTGTGTAAGAAATGCCAAGACAGCAGCTGAGCACTGAACTCAAATCCAGGATTCAAAATCCCTTCAGAAACCTGTTGGTGGCGTCACAGATGCCATGTGCATGGTCTGCAGTCTGTGATCTGAGTACGGTGTTAACTACTTGTTTATGTATGGAAGTCACACTCAGCAATATTTATAACTCAGCTGCCAGATTATGGGTGGACGTCAGTCAGCCAGACACAGGAGAACACAAATGATAAATTATCGCCTTGGTTAACCGCTTATTTAAAAATCACATGATTTGCATTAATGCTAAATCTATTCTATCCCAAATCCTCACTTGAAAATGGATCCTGCTGTTCGCCTCTATTTTGTTTGATGTTTGACTTGAGAAAAAAGGAAGAACAGTTGCAGCATTTGAACCAGGTGCAACAGACGCAGTAGTTATGACAACAATCATCCACGTGCAGAGGAGCACGCATTACCAAAGCAGTTTCACTGGACTGTGGAATTGTGTTTTCACACAAAAGCTGTGCATGATGTGCAGCAGAGAGAAATAAAGCACTGAAGTTCAAAGGCAGTATTTCAATGAGCTTGGACAGCACCTGTACAAAAGGGCTGTTCAGCTTGGTTGGTAGATCTCAACAGTGGGAAATGAAATGGTTGTCAAACTTGGGTGGGAGGGGGCTAAAGGGGCGACACACAAAGAGAAAAAACAGTTCACACGCATACACACTTTCTCTAGTGTGCATACATACATACAATGGGATAGACAACTGTACAGTTACACACTGATTAAATGCAGTGATGTCCCTTCACAAATTGGCTTTTCCTGACAAAACCTAAGGATAGCACTGACCTATACTGTCCCCACCAAATTATTATGAACACTGTACTATGACACCAGCTTTACTTAAATCACTTTTCCACTGTGTCTCAAAGGCCAGATCGAGCCCTTGGGGAATTAAAAAAAAAAAACAGCTCTAAAATGTATTTAAGATCATTCTTTTAAAAAGCAATTTTCTCAACCCTTGTGGCACAGTAGTTCACCGTATGGATATGTCCCAAACAACCAAGCTCACAAGGGCTGTTGAAATTTTTATCCACTGTTCGAAATTCCATGCTTTCTTTTAAAATCCTAGCACTCTAAAAATCGCATATTCAATCACCCTAGGAGGCAACAGTGAGGGTCCCTCCACAGTACACACAGCAGTGCACGCAGAGGCAGTGGAGACCAACCAGGAAGACATTGATGAAAATCATGAGAAAGTTATAAAAGGGCTCTTGATAGTTGGAGTGTTGAGTTGTCAAATAAGCTTTTAAAACTTTGTGAATTTGTAATTTAGCAAGTGAAAGTGTTGAATTTGTGAGTTATGCCCTGCAGGTCTTATTACAGACTACAAACACTGGTTTGGCTCAAAGCTGAGTACAGAACATGCAAACTACAGCAAAGATAATGGAGCATGTTATGTCATGTAATGGATAAATAATGTGGCAGTTAATCAATCGGTAGGTCTGCAGAAAATTAATCACCAACAGTCTTGAAAACTGGGTAATTGTTTAAGACTTTAATTAAACAAAGATGCCAAACATTCTCTGGTTCCAGCTCCTCAGGTGAGGATTTGCTTATTTTCTCTGTGTTGTGTCATTGATTTGAATATCTTTGGGTGTTTGACTGTTTGACTGATATTTGACATTTTTTAGACTAAAAATTTAAACGCATCATTCGTTGTCAGTTGGACAGAATTGGTATTGTTAACCAGATCAGCTGCTTTTCACAACACTCCATCACACAGAGGTCTGAGAAATGCTCTCTCTGACTTGGAGGTGTTGATCTTCATCTCTGCAGTGTCACACTGAAGCTTGAAATCGCTCCAGTGCACATCGGAGCTCACGGTCCAATAAAACCAAATGGGCAGCATCATCCGCAAGTGGTAAAGGGGAAGCAGCTGCCTTAAGTGAAGGAGTTCAAATATCTCTAGGACTTACTCACGAGTGATGATAAAAAAAATAACCATGAGATTGAGCAGCCGTTGCAGACTTTATATTAGGTTGTTAAGACAGAGCGAGCAGAGCTATAAGCAAAAAGCTGAATTTACTGGTCAATCTGTGGTAGAATCGTCATGGGCGGCGGGGGAGGGGGGGGTGGGGGCACACGCTATGTAGAATCAGCATAAAAATTGTATGGCATGATATCACCTCCAGATGAACCTGTGATCTTCCGGTTGTCATTCACACAGCAGGAGTGCGTGATTAATGCATATTTTCAAATAACAGACTACACACAGCAGCATGTAGGAGAGACAGGTAGATAACAGAGCTTCAAGCTACATTTCACAGTGGTTCACACAGAGTAGGAAGCGATGGAGGTTCTGTTTTTGGGTATTGCTCCTTGAAATACCTTGCATGTCTTTGAGTCATCTTAGATCACAGCACCATGAAGTTTATCAGGGTTTATCAGGGATTTTGAACAGACTTCATTGTGTTTTTTTGGGGGGGTTTTTTGTAAATTGAATCTTTTAGTCTTTGGGTTTTGGGCAGTTGGTTGGCCCAAAAAAATTAATGAAAAGTCATTTTCATCTTCTACTGGTATTTAATTTGCCAAATGATTAACATACAAAAAAGAATCATTAGATTAATTGACAATGAAAATAATCATTAGCTTCTGGCTTATATTCTACTTAGTGTAGGTACGGTGACTCAAAGATAGTGGCATGATAGTTAAAAGAAAATGAATTTTCAACAGCTATGATAATTGAACAACTGTTTTAATTAATTGTAGTTAATTAAATTAAATTAAATTATTTATGTTTGAGTTTTGGACAGTTGGGTTGATTAAAATTAGCAATTTAAACATATTATGGGCTTGGGAACTTTAACATTTTCTGACATTCTTTTGGCATTTTCAACGATTCATCAGTTAATCAAAATAATTGTAATTTGCTGTTAGTATAATTAAAAATAGTTGGCAGATTAATCGACAACAATAATCATTAGTTTTATTTGAAGAATAAAAAACATACATGAAATTCACCAGCTGCAAAGCTTGTTCGTTTTTCACTTTTGCGACTCCTAGTGGTGGCATCAGGAAACACACTATCAACCCACCAACTAAGAATTAATAAGCTAAAAATAACACACATGCTTCACCAGTTTTCACCCGGATCATCTCATGTTTACTCAAACAAAAACTACCATTTGAAATGTTCTATAATCACATAGAAAATGTACACATAGTGGCTTTAAATGAATGATTATAGAGGACTGGATGTGAATGTGATGAAGCATCTCAGGGACTGATTTTTTGAGGAGCACTTAGAGAACATTTGTCTTGAACTCCCAAAACAAGCGCACTCATCTTTCAAGGAACTCATTTAGTGATTTTCTGTGAAGCTGAAGAGATCATTCCCCTTCTATCTGCCTGTTGTGAATTTTTTTTCTGTCTTAATAAATAGACACTTTGTTCCACTCTCTTACCAAAAATAACGTAGAATTAGATGAGCAATGAATCGTGATTGTATACCTCTCTAATCCTTAGTGCCTAGTAGCTGTTATGAACCTCTTACTTGGAAAAGTTTCAGATAAGTTTGTCATATCATAAATAAATCATGCCTTTTAAAGCTTTGCAGGAGATCAATTCTGACTCCATTTCTGCAGGTTTAGATATGTGCCAGAAATACTGAAATGCCTGCATGTTTATGTATCCTGGAGAACAAAACTATGAGTGCCAGTGTTGAAAATAATATGGTTGGATCTGCCTGTTTCAGCTGTAATTCAGGCCTGTCCTTGCTTTCTCCAGCAGCTTTACTGCGAGTCCCACTGTACCGCTGAGATTCTGCTTGGAGGTCAGTTTGTAACACAGACTGGCCAGCGGTGATGAGGGGTCTGGGTTTAGGATCAAACCATTTTGCCAGGGTCCCGCTGGGTCAGCTCAAAGAGAAGACAGAGAGATGTGGTAATCCTGGAGATCTCCCGCTGGCATCCACGTCAACAATCACAACACTCGGGGGCTTATCTCACCGCACGAGTGAATGGCAGAGAATGGGTCTGCTCCAGTGAATATTGTCTCGGCCAGCTCCACCTCTTGTGAGGGGAATGTATTTCTCATTAGAAATACAATCAGCAAACTAGCACAACATCTCACAGTCGTCCATAAAGGAAGTTAAACACCATGCATGTCCATTACCTGCTCTCCCATACATGCAACTGTTGTCTGCTGAAAACTTTTCATTTGTGTTGAGGTTTAGCCCTTTGTGTTGAGGCAGAGCTGAAGAACACAACAGCTTTTCAGTGATTTCCCGTTTCTGTTGCATTTAAGCACAGTGGGGGTAGTTTTCTATCCTTGATGAATGTAACACGATGGAGAGAATGCAATAACATTTTTCTCTAGATTGCAGTTGCATTTAAGATTCAGGCTACACTCATGACTTCCTAAGTACCAGCTGGGACTGGAGACCTATAGTGTCTACTAGAGACGTGATTTGGGGATCTGTGACACAGAAAACGACGGCAGCATGAAAAGGGACGCACTGATCAAAATAAATAAATAAAGGATGCGCTCATAAATACTAAATCAAATGTGAAATGATTTCTTTTCTTGTCAGTGAGAAGGGAAACGCTGTAGCTGCTGAGCTCTGTGACAAGTTTTCAAAGACAGGTGCGCGGAGCACTCTCGAAGCCTCTCTGACAGGAAAGAGAATCCACGCAAACATGCTTACAAAGATTATATTTACAATACACAGTGGATTGGCAACTGTCAGCCTGGAGGTAATTATAGATGGAAATCAAATGCTTAACCCATCTGCTGCGCGAGGTTGTTAAGATTACTTGCAGGTGTTGAATCTGATCCTGTCTCTCTTCTTTTAAGAGAGAAGCTGTTACATGGGCTTAACAAGACTGCAGTGTCTGACACAAAACTGAGAAAAATGCATTGTATTCATTTGCATTGAAATAGGATTCAGTATAATTTACAATTTAATCCATTTAACCCTAGTGTTCTGTATGGGCTCCTGGAGACCACACACCCTCTTTAACTGCTCAGAAAATATACTTAACATTTCTTTATCTGTCTGATACTTTTACTGATAACTTTATGGATTTTACAAGAATTAATGCTTATGGACTAATGGCATGTTTCACGGGTCCACTACAGAACAGACATTCAAATACCTCTATTTCAGTGTCTGTTTAAAAAAAGAAAAAAAAAACTGTTGGCAAACAAAATTTATATATATTTGTTTGCACATAGTCCAGATAAGCAATTTCTTTATTTAGTGTAAAAAACAATTGTTAAAAAATATTACGATTAATACACACAGCACACAGTCAGGCACATTTATCTGACAAACACAACAAAATCACACATCCTCTTCCTTGAGACATTATTGTAATGGGTAAGCCTGACCTCTGCCGTTTTTATACATGTTGTGTGTATAAAGTAGTGTGTGAATGTGTGTAAACAGATTTTATCATACTTTTTCTTGTGAGTGTGTTTGCTCCAAAGCAGTGTAGAAAAAATGTGTTTGAAAACATGCAGATATCAATGTTTTACCAATTTATAAAGCAGAGTTTTGTGAAGCTGCCAAACATAAATGAAAGTGAAGTGTAAGTTTGTGAATCTTGCCAAGTGGAATTCACTTCTGACACATGAGCAATAGCCAAACCATACAGCATGAATAAAACTTGCCAGCCGCTGTCGATGGGGTAAAAATATGAAATTGGCCTTGTCTTATCTCACACCAACAGCGTGAACACAAGGCTACATCTCACCTAGCTCATACATTCCTGTGATTGTTGCAGTATCGGCGAGTTTCTACCCCACCAGTTCTGACTGTCCTGCAACGACTCTGTGTTATGTGCTGACTGAGTCATCTTGAAACAAATATAGAAAAATAAGCTTCGCCTGAAGGGCAGAAGAAACTAGTTATCCTCCAGGCATTCCTCCTCTGAGATAACATGAGCTGAGTTTTGAGGATGCTGGAATATTATACAGTGGGAATCCATTTAAGGTACTGCCGTCTGTGGTGAAAGCTGTGTGTGCTGCACTGCTTAATCCTGAAGAGATAGCTTCATTAATTGTGTTCATCCCCCTCTCTGTTGCACCAGCCAAATGCTGGAGTGTTGAATAAGTAATGGAAGTTGAACAGCTGAGTGACAGGAGCCTAACCTCACCTGTCTGTATGCTGGGTGTGCTGAGAGGCCTCTGAAAGGATCAGTCTCATCAAGTACCAGTTTCCACTACTGACAGCGTGTTGCACCAGGGCAATAGCTGTAATCTCTTAGAAACATTAAGATATTAGATTAATTATCAGCAAAATGTTTGAAGTAAAATGATGCTTTAATTTGTTTGCCCTTTTGGATTAAGTGACTAGTGGGTGACCATAGAAAACAAATTCATGTAGTGATAATCTTGTTAACTACATTACATTTGTAATGCAGTGATTAGTGTTAATAGTTTTAAGCCAGTGTGGGTAACATCAGTTTGTGGGTTAACATACAATAAATAACCTTGATGAAACAATAATTTTGCTAGGAAGCAATTTAAGGCTTAAATTTCTCTAGAATTTTGTTTGTTTCTTTGTGGTTTGTTACAGTGAAAGCTGGAAATGTTACCAGAGGCTGTGTCATCCCAAATATAGCTACAGTTACTGCCTCGCTGTTGTATGCCTATGCCAGCCAGTCAGGTTGCAGTTTATATCCATGTCTGTCCAGACTCATATAATAGATGTGGTGAAAACGTAAATGGTTCACAGACATCTTCAACCTGGCACAGAAGATCTATACAATCACCACAGCCTCAAGGTGGGCACCTGATTCAGTATCTGACCAAATGTGAAGTATGGTCACAATCTGCTCTTCTGTTCTTGAGTTGTGGCATTAAATAATGGCCAGAGAAGATGGATGGACAACACGAAAACATAATGTCTGTGGTAGCCGTGGCGGCTATCACAGCCATTGGCATAATGCATCAGCCAGTTCAGAAATCCTAGAATTTTCAGGTCTAAAGTTTAGACATGTTGGCTTATAACCAGAGGATCGTCATTTCATACTTGCTGCAGGCTGCAGAAGCAATGCTGAGAAAGTGACTGAGTGAAATCTTCATTTACTTCTCAAAGTTCCACAGAGGTGCCCTTCAGTAAGAAGCTGAAAGGGGAAAAAAAGTCCACCTGAGATTATTCTTACAGGAATATATTTCATCAAGTGAAATTTAATGCATTCAGTTATTTTATAATGTGAAGCTGGATCTTTCATTTTGAAGTGCTAACTGACTTCCTTGTTGAAGTCCTACATATCCCAGAATGACTGTCAGCTGGCAGCTCCCAGGAAAAATGGGTCTGAGCATGACCATATAAAAAAAGGTCTCTGCCCATGTGCTCCAGGCTTCCAAAGTTCATGCCATGTGATCCTCTGTTTTGGCAGGTTCCCCTTTATCTAGGCTCCTTATGATCCAAGTTCCACAGCCCTTGACCTTCACCCTTCCTCCATCATTTGTTCAACTTCAGCCTGGAACATGTCTCTCCTCTGTCTTGACTCTTCTCCCCCATTACTTAAAGTGGGTCGTCCCAAACCCTCGATTCCTCCTGCATGCTTTTTGCCTGTGCCACTCGTGTCAGCTGCCCACTTGCGTCCTGTTCTTGTGGTGCCGCCTGCACCTTGAGGCCTTTTCATTTCTGGAGTGTCTGTACATAATTTGAACCTTGCACTTTGCTCCCTTGACACCTTCAACCACTGATGATAGGGGTAGCTGTAACTTTTACCTGGCAAATGTATTTGTTCACTGGCCTCTTGTGTCCTTCCACTGACAGGGTAGCAGACCGTGATGTAAGAGCCAAGCCTGAAACTTACCTGGTAAGCCTGATCCTTCTATCTTTCTCAGCTATTCATCTGCATGTTTCACTGACCAGGATACTTCTGTCAGTGGGAGAGGCACCATACCACTTACCTAGACCTTTTATCTTGGTTCACTGGTGTCTCTCTTTTCAGTTCTGCTGATCTTTGGGTGAGTTCTTAAAGAATGGCCCCTAAGAGTATTGCTGTGGCTCTCTTTGAGGAACTCTTTCACAATTTCCTTAGGGCTGAACACTCTCCCTGATCTTGCTTCACCCAACAGAGTTTTGGTAAACCTGTATGCGTCCTTTTGTGAATTCAGCATGCTTGGCCTCCTTCTTCTTCCTCAGTGTCCAAGACCTTTCTGCCCTTCTCAGTCTGCACAGTTGTCCTCGATGTCCACTGACTATTCAAGCTGCTGGTAGATGATGAATTTCTGCCTGTACCAGACATTGATTGTTTTTGAAAAATCTGTGCAAAAATCCAGAGTCTATAAAGATACCTTCCCTTATAGCTTCTGAAAGGGGAAAAAAAGAAAACCAAGCCTGATGTTTACTGCTGATGTTTCAATAACTGAGAAGAAAATGTTCAAATCTGGAGCTGTCATATGGTGTCATTTGTGTTTGGCAAGTTATCCACAGGAATTTGAAAAATTCGGCCAACAATGATTTAGATTCAGTGTGATATCTTTTGCTGCAGTCAGGATCACCCCCAAAGTCAAAACCAAGACTGAGGGGGAGTGAAACTGAGACCAAAAGGATTTGAATTTTAATTCAAGACCATGACCATGACATAGCTGTACTGGTCTGAGATCAGAGTGGATCGCTGCCTATATTTCTGTTTGAAAAACAGTTCACAAGTTCAGTTAAATCAGAAAAAGATATTCATAGGCATATACAGACAGTTATATAAAGCTATATACAGTTTGTGTTAGAAGGCAGTCCTTTGATCTGAAAGACTGCAGCATTTAACTGACTCTAGGGAGACTCCAAATGATTAAATTTGTAATGAAATTTAATTTTAATCTTAATAGTTCATTTATTAAATTACTATTTATTATTGATATTTCTTAGTTAATTCTTTAAAAGGTTTAACAAATATTTGATCTTAAGTCAAGAGTAAAATTGCACACCACACGACACTGTTAGAAATTCTTTTCTACGGCACTAATAGTAAATAAGATTTTAAAATTTGCAGATAAAGTAAAGTGGCCTGGAAATGTGTCACAGCACAGTGCAGTGGAAACTTCAAGCGACCTGATCAACATGGTCACCTAGTCTTAAAAGACTGATTAGTAGAAGTCATTCCAGCAGCGATTAACTCTCAATCAAGGCATCATTTGCAATCAATATTCCATCTACTAGATCCTAACATGAGCATTGAAAATGTTGAATACTGAGCTATGTCTTGCATTCGTTCAATCCATCTCAGGTTATTGATATGGGCTTGAAGAAAAAGAAACTGAGACGACATTTTCAGAATGATGGAGTGATGGTGGTGGAGTGCTTGGAGTGGAGCGAGAAAATGAAGAAGACAGAAACCTAAAGACAAAGACCCTCTCGAGGTCATCAATAACCCTGACAGTGGCCACCGCAGCACTGTCCGAACACTTCAGCCTACCTAAAATATTATCTCCAGGCTGCAACATCTACTTGAAGACATGCTTCACCCCCCCCTCAGTCGATTAATATTGATTCTACATTTGAGCAAGCATGTGCGTCTCCTCAGGTGGAACCAAATTACTCTGAAACACCCCGGGAGGACTCTGCTTCTGGGAGAATGCTGGAAACCATTAGCTGAGTGGACTGGGAAAATAAAGCTCAATTAGGGCAGATAAACAATAATAAAGAGTCTGCTGTTTCATGCAGAGAAAGATCAGTCAAGAGTAGCCGAAAAAGCCTGCAGTAATGTTAAACACCAGATCAATGTTAATGTTGGATTATGCCCTGCTGCTGCCTATGAAAATGATGGTTGCAGCCCCTTATGCACACACAGATGTTTGTGAATATGTTAGTCTGTGTTATCCTGTGCTCCTAAGCTTCTTATCTCACTGCTGAACCTGTGCATGAAACAACACTTTGAATCTCTCTTTCTTTCCTATTCTTGTAGTAATTTGTAGCCTTTTTATGTAGATAGCTGCAGCGGATTATTATCAACTAAATTAGTTACCAAGCAAACAAGTAAACATCAACATTAAGTCTTACCTGGTCTTCACACCACAGGCGACATAGTTTCTGACCAGCTGTAGAGCTGAGGTGCCAGTTGTGTTTTTATGTTAACATTAAAAAAATTATAATTACAGACCTTTTAGTGATGTTTAAATAACATGTTTTTGGAACTAGAACCCACCCTCATTTTTCAGTTGTCCATCTGACATGCATTAAGCACAACAGATACGGCTCGATTTTAATTAATTTAATAAATAATTAAATTAATAAATAGCTTCTGCTACTGTATCTACACCAGCCATGCAATGACTAGCATTTCATTTGTGTTGGTACAACCCAAGTTAGGTTGATAACTAATGTAAATTGATTGTGTTTTGGGCTGTGAGCATTGTCAGTACGCTTGTGGGTTAACTGCAGGACTCTGGGTTAAGCTTTTTATGCTATAGAAGTTACTGTCTCACGTTGTACAGCAAAATACCATTATTTTTATCTCCAGAAAAAAAATCAAATCACCCCCCCCATAATTTATCATAATATATTTCAAAAGGGACATGAGCTGTCACGTGACATGATGATCATGTGAGATCTTGACCTCATCTTGCAATTTTCATTATAGTCCTCTTTCAGCCAGAATTCCAACTGCTGAATATGGAAACAAGACACCACTAAATACCTGTCTGTGTGTCACATTAATGATGGAAAGGAAAAAAAAACCTGCAGTTTTGCACAAACTGCTTTGTGTAGGTGTCATCATTAGCGGATCTGCTGCAGGTCTGCTTGACAAGAGTGGAGGTCAATTGACAAATCTGATCTGTGATTATCACCGTAATTCAGGCAGTGGCAGTAGTGGATAATCCGGGTCAGATCTCATTCTCACTTCTCAGAAATTGACAGTCATCACGTATGCATTAATGCTAACCCACGCATATCAGATGGGACATCTTGAGGAACGATTTGACCACTCATTTCAAGAGGCTGATTATCAGACAGAAATCTTCGTCGGAGCAGACTCAAACGGTACACTAGAGATAAATCAGACACACTTTCTCATTTATCGTTAATGCAATCAAAGGCCTCTCTCTGAACAGACTCTCGAATCAACATTTGGTGAGAGGAAGGGAATCAAATGTGCCTTGCTTAAAGTGTTGCCCGCCAAAGGAGATGGTGTGCTGAGACAGACAGAAAGAAAACCGAACTCTGAAAGCCTCAACTGATTGGTTTTTTCAGCAGAACTCTGCAGCACGACTGGAAGATAATGAGCTCTCTTTGATCAGAGGAGCATTGTTGTATATGATGATCATCTGTGGGTGTGTGTGCGTGCAGATGTGTGTGTCAGTAACAGTGCCTGATGAATATTCAAGAAAGATTGTCTGCAGTAATATCCCTGAGGAGCAGCTGGCTTGTTGTTACACACACATGGGAGACTTGCCACGCACCTTGTCACAATCACATGATTGTTTGAAATACCATTGGCGCTGTAGATCATGAAAAGGCCTTTTAAAGGTAACTATGGGTTATGCATCATGAGGAAATACAAACTGAATAGGAGAAAGACATAATGGTGTAGCACAGAATCTCACGGACATTATAAAGATAACAGTTTGTTATCAGTTTGATTTGTTTTGGATGGCTGAAACTGAAAATGATAATTGCGTGCTAATTATATTGTAAAGTGCATCAATTAATCATTTAAACATAAACAACAACAGCAAAAACATTAATCACTCTCCAGTTGAGAAATTTGCAGGAGTAATTGTTTCTATTTAACTGTGCTAATTAAAGAAAAAATATGAGTTAAATTGTGTTTTTTCCTTTTTTTATTTACTTTACTGCCTTACTAAACCATCCTACGCCCCCTATTTATTTAATTATTTATTTTATTAGACCCTCAGGGGGGCAACCTCTACAGTAGATTTATCTTTTGCATGCAGCTTCTTCTTCTTCTTTTAGAAGCAATAATTAATCCCTCATTTATTAAAAAAAATAACAAAATCTGCATAAAGACAAGGGACTTTGGTCTGGGAGTCATTTGGTATAACCTCGGCATCACACAGCCCAAAGCCTAATTGTTGTGTCACATGCAGTTGCTGTTACTCAAGCTGGCAGAGCAACAGAGGACTGTCACAGCTTTGTTTTCCCTGAACAGTCACTCTCTGCAGCGGGTCTGCACATATTCTGGACCACCATTTATCTATTAAATCCATTCAAATCTCATCCCACAGCTGTAAATATTCCATATTTTCATCACTGGCAACATTATGGGCTTTATTTTTCTGTTTATATATACTCTGTGGTCTTTCAGTTAAAAAACTGTTGTGTTACTGCCAAGTCCTGTGAGCATGTGTCCTACCAAAAGTCTTTCCAAAGCAGTAACTCCACTCGACCAAGACCATCCATCTCCACTTGTAATGTGCATTTAATAAGAATTAAATTGGCGGGTGGAAGATGTGGTTTGAGCCGTGTGATAATGACAATTTGACTTTTCATGGCTTTGATATGTGGGTGACAGCCGTCTGTAAGGCCTAATGGAGCCGTTCCACCAGCATCTGTTTAAGAATGCTTCATTGAGTTTACAATTAGTAAAGGCCACGGTTCACTGTCAGGCTGTGTGACCACTGAGAGTGGGCAAATCCAAGAGCCTCTAGCACTTTTATCACAGAGTGGGAGGAAGAGTTGGGATTTTATTTGGTAAGCGGAGAATTGATGTGTAAAATATTTCATATGTCAGGTACTCAGGTCCAGCATGGTCCCATCAGCATGTCAGATTATTTTAAAAAAAACATGAAAAAGACCAAAATCAGCTTTGTCCCTTAGTATCTTCTGTCTTCTCTACCCTGTCCGCTATCATGAGCTGACTGAAGACGTAAATCTTAATTTAAAAAAAAAACAGGTTGCAAATATATACTTCAACTTTTCGTAAAACAAGTGGGCCCTGTAGTTTGTTTGTTTTTTTTTTTCAGATGGAGTAAATAGTGCAGCAGCTGTAGATTAAAACACATTTTGTGCCCACCAGTACATGCAGCCTGGATTTGTCCATACAGGATTAAATCAGATGGATACAATCATTGGCAAATATTAGCTGATTTCAGCCAGATACTGCTTTTTATTTTAATTGCAAATCACCCAGGTTACTTAATGACTTTTATCTACTGTTGCAAATGTTATATTACATTTTATACTGAAAGGTAAATATAAAATTGAATGCTTTCCTCACAATAGATGAACAAGAAGTAAACGCACTGTTCTGTAACTCTGCATTTGTCTCATTTTCAGATTTTAACTCAGTAGGATTTCTAATGATGATGTTATTAAAGCAATAGCCGCAAGAGGTGTTAAAGAAATGTGGGGCTCTTCATTCCATAATTACTACCTGTTGTCACCACAGTGGCCACTGTTCATGAAAAGTAAAATAGGCTCGCAAAGTGCAAAAAAAAACAAAAAAACAATCAGACCTTATATGCTCTTATTCATGAAAAAAAAAGGTTGAGAAATGGTCAAAACATTTTTTGGCACCACAGAAATAACTTTAAAGAACAGTGTAGGTCCATATATATGTGGGAGTAAACATGAGCACCTGGAGAAATTGTACATAAAGACTTCAGAAACAGTAAAAGGCCTGTCCTTTGCATGTTCGTTAAAAGATGCAGGTGCATGCTGAGTTTTGCCTGCCTGAGATCTGTACGCCCATTGCCGGAATAAGCAAAGCTTAAGTAAAAACTAACAGATATTGTAACCGTTTCTAAGGCTAAAGCGCAGCTTGGAAATGGTGCAATATTCTTTGTCAGGTTTAGCAATGATGATAAGTTATTTGAGGTCTATAGTTTGTGAACGTACAGAGTTATTAGGTTGAGAAGTAGTTTTAATGAAAAGCTGCACGTCTGAAGGTGACCTCTTTTCTGCTCTTGATTAGTGTGTTTTTAGGTAAAGCATTTCAGAACATTGACCTGTATGCTTCCTTGATGTTGGTTCATGAGAGAGACAGAATTACAATTACAACCACAGTCACTTTCCATAACTATACCCAGTAAACATTTTGTTTCATCACAGTAATACGATATTTAAACTGTGAACATGAGGAAAGAACCAGTTCTGTCTTCTGAATTTATCTATACATTAGTTAAATTGAATGCTGTGATTTGTAATTCAGATTTCAAAAACAGAGTTCGTATTCGCAAATTCAATTTGTGCTTCAGCTCCCAGCTTTTGTAGTACAGAATAAATACATGCAATATAGATTATAGTGAGTTCATGAAATATGCAATCATTGTAATGGATATATTATCACAGTACTGGTGTGCATGTAAATGTGCTTTATTTAATTGAACAACCTTATAGCCGTATAGCCTTAGAGCCAGTGTAATATTTTATTATCTCCTGGCAGCACAGGAAACCTGGGTGCAGATTTTCATGTGCTGCCCTGTCTCCTAGAGGTCGTTTATGATCTATAGGACCCTATTCACAAACCCCTCCTTGCTGCAATCCCAACAAGTGACCCTGTGAGTCAGGAGAAGTACAGCATATGGAGATGCCGCCCCCTTCAGCCCCCCTGCCGACACCCAAACCAGTCAAGTGAAACAAGGCCTCTCCATGGCAAAAGCAGAAAGCAAGCACTTCATCTCTCACCTCAAAATCATTATTACCTGATTAAGTGTGATTAAGAGAAGATCATTAGCAGCTGCATGTCCTGTCAGTAATGATTACTGTGATGGGTGCGTTATACCCAATGAGCTCATCTGCCGGCTTAGCCACTTTAATGATTAGGGAAGCATTGTTTAGCAGAGCTCTTGGATGAAAGGTTGACTCGCTACCGTCTGAGCAGAAAGTCAGAGTGAGGTGAACATCCCACAACTGCATAGTAATGAACTAAATTGTTCTACAAGCCCAGTGACACTGAACAAATTCTTAACTGCAATTCTTCTGCATTGTATACTTGTGTTACTCATGTTCAGTCTATTACGAATAACACTGGTTCTTTGGTTATCCAGTGGTTTAATGCTAAAATTATCCAACTCATATTTGTATTACTGTGAAAACCTTACACAGAAAATGAAATCAGTGAGAAATTGGAATGATGTAGTGATTGGAAGTGTTTTTCTGTGTGTGAGAAAAAACGAGGTAGAGAGAGAGAGAGAGAGAGAGAGCACAGTAACACATGAATGTGTTTTCAAAGAGACCGAAAATGAAGACATTTCTCATCATATTACTTTTTCAGAAAAAGATGTTGAAAAGGTTTCTCTGCCTTGTTTAACACTTTTTTTTTCTCTACAACCTTACCTTGCTCAAACTGGCTTGTTCAGCAAAAGAGAGGTGTGAATGCTATTGCTGAGGTCTGTGCAAAAGTTAATTTGCGAAGGCTAATCAATGACTCTGCGTAATCACTAAAACAGGACCTGGAGTCTCATAGAAAAAAACATACTTGACATTCATCTTCAACTTCATCTTAAATTCATTTTTTTCTAATTTGGTCTCATATGTCAGCTGAATTATGGAAGAAAAGTAAATAAATCCCCAGATGCACCTAAGTGTAAGTGCCTCAGGAATATGGCTGCTTATGTAAAGGATTCAGTTCCCTGCACTATAAATATCTGGAATTAATTATCATTAGTCAGGAACTTTGCAGTGCAATGATAAATGCAAATTACCTTTCGCTTTTCATCAAAAGCTATCTCTACATCAACACTAAAGACACTGATGCTAAGTTGAGCTGTTATTAGTTTTTCCTTTTCCACACGTTGCACTAGAGTCGAAGATGCAGAATGTACAGGAGGCTAAATGTACATCTTAATGCCCATAGTAACAGGTGAGATGAAGTCTTCGGGAAAGGAACTAATTCTTCCCCACACTGTCAACATTGCAGTAGACGTTTGCACACACAGATTGCGGATAATCCCGGAATCTTTGGCAGGTGACTAGCTATAGTCAGCTATAGACAAGTGTGCTTCTCCAGCTGCCCTTGACTCAGCAAGTAAATGAGTGAATTCTACTGTGATTTATCATCTCAAATCGGCATAAGCTGTCTAACCTAACATTGATCAACATGTTAGTTAGCATGTTAGGGTATATTGTGTAGCAGCTTTTAATATCTCCTTTTCTAAGGAAAGCATTCACAGACACATTCAATTTATATATATACAGTTAAACATCTTTTCCTTTCTGTTAATCATGGTGTAGGGTTCTCTGTGCAAGATCTGCGGTATGCTTAAGAAGTTTAAGACAGCATTCTGAGGCAGGAAAATACAGGATTCTACATTGTCACTGGAGTTTGTTATTGTCAGATAATGTAAGTATAGGCCCTGACTTTAAGAGAGATTCGCTTCTACATCTATCTTGAAAAGGTATGTTTTCGTCTAGTCCATTCTTCTCGTCAGTGTAGTAAACAGCTGGATTGCACATTGAGACGGTGGTTTGTATAAACCCCCATCTCCACATTCACATTGTATATTCAAACAATCAGAAAAGTAGGCAGAGCAGCATCATGTACAGTACTGAATTAAACATTGGTATGGGCAAAATGACAGACTTTAGTAGGTACAGTGAAAACCTGAGAAGAAAAGAAAGGAAGGAGCATTCAGATAAAAGAAATATAAAAGTAAAAGGGGGGATAAGATAAATAAGAACATAAATAACCTCAAAGTAAGTAGCTTTCTACAGTACATGTTTTTTCCCTATCTGTGCTATGAGATCTTAGTTTTTCTGCAGTTTTTACCAAATGAGTTTAACTGTTTGATGAGGGTTTAGCTTGATAGTAAAGTCCATACATCTCACAGGAAAACCAGACTGTTTAAGCCTCAACTCATATTGAAGTTTACACTCCATAGGGTTTTCCCTGCAGCCCTAAATCTGAAAAGATCACAAGATAATTAATGGGACAAAAACATATATTCTATCTATTTCTCCTACACAAAATGAAACCTTTTTTTTACTTTGAAATATGGACAGTTTTAGAATATTCATATTTTCATATTGAGCAGCCTGACAAGTCAAACCAGCAGGTTGATTTGCTTGATTCAAAGACATTTAAAAGTACTATACAATAAACTACACAATATGTCAAGCCAAAAGGTTCAGAGCCATTTCTCCAAACCAAAAGTTTTATGTCAGACATTGTTACGTGTCTAGCCGTCCAGGTACGTAACAGACACTGAAACCCACTGATGGATAACTGAAGAGGAGTGCAGTCACTAAAGTACTTTGTGTTCTTAGTTATGGGTGTCACTTTAAGATAATTGCATTGTATTATTTTTGTTTAACCTGTTAAAACATGGGCTGTTAAGTCAATTTTCACTTCCCTTTTCCTGCTGTTTTCCATTTGAGATTTCACAAAATGACGCATGCGCCACTGTAAAGTTTGTTTCCCATGATATTTATAGATGAAGTTTCAGCTTACAAAAGCTCATGGTGGTTTAATTCTCCTCTTTCACCACCTGTCCTTTCCTTCATTCCAGAATGTTGCTTTCTGGAATTGCTTTTTGTACGCAAAAGGACACAACTCTTATGTTGTAGTTACTGGAAAAAAAACATGTTAATACACATGTTAATAATTGGTGAAACAGATAAAAAAAAAAAAAAAAACCTGAAAATTTCCAGCGCAGTGAACTTCTTTCATGCATATGATGCTAGAAAAGCACAATGCCATGACTCCTGTTGAGGGGAAGACAACTTTCACTGTGACACATTTTTTTTGGTATCAGTGCCACCTGTGTTACCTTCAAAATAAATTTCCCAACTGCACCTTTGGGTCTTCTGGTAATATACCTTACAGTATGAGAGGATGAATGCCTTTTTTAAAATCCTGATTACCTGGCACAGCAGAAAACTTTACTGGTGTAAATTTTTACCATGAAACCCCAAGAAGATTCTGTTAAGAACAGATATGTGCTGTTTACTTTGACATCTGTTAACTTTTCAACATTTTTATGCTTCCAAGAGAGTGAGGTCTCAGACTATGAGATTATTTTATTTTTTAGTATCTGCTTTGTGTGTGTGAAAATGTATGTTTGTAAGATATAATTGAGTATAGAATTGGACTATGAATAGGATTAGCCTCGGGGTGAAAGAGCGGGGCATGCTATTGATTAATCAGAAAATAAGTATCGTAAACAGCTTTTCATTTTGCTGAGAAATCCCCCTGGGAGCTCCTGACGGATCCATGAGGAACCCCCTTCCAGTTTTGCATTATTATTGCAATGTTACAACACAGTTTACCAGGTGTAGCCTGTCAATAGCTTGGAACTACAGCAAGGCTCCAAACTGAGCAATCAATCCTCAAAGATTCAACAACTGATAAAACTCGTACTGTTAACGCTTTCTACTTCTGGCACTACTCTACTTTGAAATATTTAACATGCAATTTTAATATTTAAAAGTGAGAAGTTCAAACAGGCATAAAATGAAATACTTCAAATTCCATTTTGATTGGGAAGAAAAAAAATGAAGCTCAATGTTCTCATGATGAATACTATTTCCATTTTATCTGAGGAAGAGCACGGTTTGGCACTTCATCACAATAGGCTGTGTAGAATTAGAGTACAAAAACAAGGCCAAAATGCCATTAAATTTGCATTATCGGCTTTGAGTTGAAAATCATTGGGAAGTTCATTTACATGTGGTGAGAGGGAAAAATCAATTTCAGATGCTGATTCTGTTGATCCCCTCTTTGTGGATACAAATAGCCATCAACAGAAAGGCAGGCAAATCATGCCCCCGAGACAAGGCTGTGCTTAGCAAGCAGCTAAAAGTGAGAGGGTCTGCACCATAAAACCCTCACAATCCTCTCTGTAAGTGTATTGTATCTCATATACACCTTCATAGGCCAGAGTGTTCCTGCATTTTTATTTTACACCAGTGTAAAATTAATTATCTGAAGACATTTATCAACTTGTACTGTGGACAGTAATGCTTTTCAAGCACACGTTCCACGTCCAATTTTTTTTTACTACCCGGTCAGGTTGCAAGAAGCATAAAACCGTGTGCACAGAGAACGACAAGTTAAACATTTAAAAATATTGATTTGGAAATACAACTTACCAAAACTGCTGCTGCTGGAATTTCCGAGTTGTTTACAGATCTGTAGCAGATACACGGCTCCAGCACAACCATTCACAGCAAGTGATCAGAGAGGAGGATGAGGCTCAAGCAGAGAGCATCAGATAAAGATGCCTCCATTGAGGAATTGCATGGAATGCTTCCAAACAGACAGTAAGATTGGTTTCCAATTCCTCCCATCAGACAAATTGAGCCCAGTGGCCAATTATTCCCATTGCCAATTAACCTTGCAACCAGCCCCCTCTCAGCCCCGGCGTGAGTCAGCCTGCCAAATTTGCTTTTGCCTGTCACGTCGACACCACTGATGAAAACAGACAGGAAAGCTCTGTGCCGCCGCATAGATTGAGCCAAATATCATTGTGTAATCCATACCAGCTCCAATAGAGTTTACGCACTATGTTACGGGGACACTTTGAATGTGTGGCTACGATGCAACGCAGACTCAACTTGGATAAACCTTCTTTTTGGTTGAAATGACACAGTAGGAATTGAGTTGGTTTTTTTTTGTTTGTTTTTTGTTTTGTTTTTTTTCATGTTGGGACCTTTAGTTTGGAACTTTATTGTCCAATGCAGAGATTTGTCTTTGGCCCATTTATCTTTCGACACATGAGTGTCAAACAACATGAGTTACAGAAGACATAGTATTTGCTAACTGTGTAGATGCATAGACAAGCAGCTTCATTGTGAATGGCATTGTTTACATACTTGTGTGTCTACTATGTGTACATAAAGGATTAAAAACTATCCACTGGCAGATCAGGGGCAATTGTTACCACTGTTAATAAGATCATGGCAGGAAAACAGAAGTGGCAACAAACTCTACTAGTTCCTCTTCATTAAACTCCACCTTTGTTATTGTTCATTCAGCGTCTGCTGCTAGCTCACTACACATCCTGATGTACCATAATATGTGCTTAATTGCATTTTGCACATGCATTGCCTTAATTTCTGAATGCTCACAACGAGCACTCTTAAGGAACAAGTCATTAACCCTGTGTTTTAAAAATCACTTTTTCCATACAACTAAACTGCAAAAGCAAATATGTTTTGTAGGAAACATAATTGCAGCCTTATTTTGTAAGTAAAGTGTTCACAGACAATGTATTTCTTTTCTATCTGATCTTGCAGTACAGAATCCATGTAGTGATTACAGTATTGTTAAATGTTGCTATGGTTATGTGTAGAACTCTTCACAGTAGCTACTTGGTCAGGCTTCAGGGAAGATTGTGGTCTGGTTTAATATAGAAAAAGTTCACACTGATTTCAGACACAACATGTTTATTTATATTTAACCAAAACCACAATCTTTCTGCAAAGTCTAGATATAATTCTCTCTGCAGTATGTGCAGCACTCTGACATTTAAAAGTCATCAGTGCAGCTTTAGGTATATCAGCATTAATAGATGCAAATAATAATACATCATTATAAATAGGGGACGAGGTGCGACATTATGTTAGTGAAAAGACATAAAGAGAAGGAAAGGAGCATTAAGAGCATTGAGTATTTTCAGTTTGGCTATAAGAATACAGTTAAACCTGATTTCTGGGCAGAATTTCTGTATGAGGTCATAAACCAGAGCATCTGTCTTTATGTCCTCGTTGAACAGCTTCTGAGCACAAACCACTAATTTATATTTCTCAGTGCAGCATGAAATGTACCTCTGTCATCATTAAGTCTCAGCTCTCTGTGAGTGTGTGGGAAATCTTCACACTTTTAGTTACGTCTTCCACCTACACACCAGGGACTTTCTATTATTATGCCTCAGCACGGACAACCCCCTCCTGCCTCTTTCAGATTTACATACAGTATTATCCATTTAGCTTATGCTCATTTAGAGTAAATGAGTAGGCAGGCCTTTGGTGTCTTGCTCAAGGGCATTTCAGCAGTATTCATGGATACTAATGGACAGAATGGCTGCTGTGGGAATAGACAAGAAAATAAGTAGAAAAACTTCTCAACCATAAATGCTGATGCAGACAAAGGAAGTGATTAAATTTATTTTACATTACACAACTATAATTACATTTTCTTATCCAAACACATCCACTCTGTTCACACTGTAAAGTGTAGCGTGAGTAAACCTCTGCAGTAACCCTTGGATCTGGGATCCAAATTGTATCATAAGTGGCCAAATGTAATTCTGTATTTCAGGGATGACCTATCAGATATCAGGTGATGCAGTGGGTAAGAGAGAAATATACTTTCACAGCACCCTGCTATTACCGCTATTCATCAGTCCAGTGCATTTATCATGCAAGCTTTTACTGCACTCCTGGTACTCCTGGTAGTTTTAGCTTTGGAAGCTGTCTGCAGGTGATCTGCATCTTTTCATTGCTATACACACATGGATTTTATATTGTTTGGAAAAATGGACGTAGCAGAAAGCCAGAAAACAAACATTCAATAATGTGCTAAAGATTTACCCACAAAGGAGCATTAATTCCACAAACCATATTAGATTTTTCTTCTCAGGATCCCAACAGGAGCAGCAACTTAACTTGATCTATGGATTTCATTTACCGTTATCTAATATAGCACTGTGAATCTCATTTGTTCAGGCGCTGAACACTGAGGCTTATTACTGTGAAAGACAGTGTAAATGGTTTTACAATTGAACATAGAATGCTTCTTCGGTGAGCACTTCACAGCATAAATTTTCGTTTCCATTTCCAAACTTGTGAAGCCATAGATTGTCATAAAGTTGGTGTGGAGGAAAAGAAAGCGATGAAGGATGTTTTTATACTGTAAAACTAGCATAAAGTTGTCAATATGGATGGAATACTGAACAGGTCTGCTGGGCACAGTGACGGACACAGAATGCCTATGGGGGTGTGCTGATTGTCTCATATTGTGTCTATGGGTGTCACTATAGTCTTTATACAATCTAATAAATGTATATGAATTGATAAATTAGCTAAAATAAGTATCAACATCATTACTACATATACTCAGCCAGCTGATGTGTGTGATGCCACACAAGTCTGGCATTGAATGAAAAGAAAGACATCTATTACTGTTATTAATTTCCTAAATCAGCCCTTTTTTTTTTTTTACCCAAGCAGAAGTAATCCAGAGATACAACCTATGAATTATGAATAACAGGCTATTAATAATTTAAGGCTATAAATTAAAAATCTCCCAGCATGGGTTTCCGTGAACATTGTTCTTAAGTATTTTGGCAGAAATCTAATCTGAGGATGTGGATTACAAAACTGAGAGAGTTACCTGCTGAGAGGCTTATTTTTCTCAAAAGGAAGCTTCACATTTTATGCTGTTATAGCTGTTTCATTGTGGTTTCATCATCTCAGTGCAACTAACAGTGAGATCTACCAATTCCACTGGACAAAGTTGAGAAGAGACATTGTGTGTGGTTCATGTAAATACAGTGTACATATATACATATACACCACTGATGAGAAGTGTGGTATTTTATTTTGCTGAAACGAGAACACATCGTAGAGACTTTTGTCTGGTTCCTGAAGACTCGACTGGAGATGCCGCAATCATCTAGGGGTCATGACATCTCCATACGTCTGTATTGTGACTGACATAATTGCTCATAACCACGAAATGATGATGTCATGGTGCATACAAAGCCAGTGAATGCTCAGAGCAACACGGCTCTTTATTCTCCTCCCTTGAATCTGCTTTGTAGGTGCTTGAGGTTTAGAAAATGGTGCCAAATCTTGCCAAACATTTTCTCCTTCCTGTTGGCAAGAACAATGTGGAATCCTTGCCATGGAAGGAAAGCATATTTCACACCCGTGCACACCTACACATCAAGTGGGATAGATTAGAGACAAGAGGCTTAGGGCATGAAAAGCACAAATAAGATTTCTTGGAGCATTCCCATACTGTAGCATGCTCGCAGTTCTCAGGTTCCTTTATTACCAGCCTCGTGTGTTTGCCTGCTGCGCTTTGTGCTAGCTGAAAGTACAATGAACAAACACTGCAGGGCATTCACAAAGGAAAAAGCCTAGTGTAGACAAAGCCTGGATACTTGAGGAGAGCTTAACAGTTTTAACATGTTAATGCAAGCTCTTGTGTTTATTGAAGGGCAATGCAAGAAAAGAGGCCACATTCTTCAATTATATGAATGTTGTAAGGTAGGTTAGCCTTTTCTAACGGGAGCACTGGGTCCGGCTCCTGACTCTTCTGAGTCTGCAATTCATCATTAGCTTGATGATTTCAATAAATCAAATCTAATCAAGTTAAAGGACAACAGTGCTATAAAGGTGTGTTCCCTGCAGAGCCCTCACATCTTACTTTAATATTAATTAAATTAATTTAATTTAATTGGTCCTTTTGCTGCCCATATTCAAGATAAAAGGTAATTATCAAGTCTAAGAACACTAAAGTCAATACTTGTGTCCTTGTGGAGAACGTGCCTCCTTATAGTTGTGATATAGCAAACAAACTACTGAGGACAGCGAGAACAGAAGAACTCCAGGTGTTAATTTTCACGTTCATTCTTGATTTAAAAACTAATATAGCTACAAATGTCTCTATGTTTGTGTAAGGAACATATCGAGGCCACTAGACATTGTGTGATGTGTCACTGTGGGAACAAGGCAGACAGCTTTCAGAGGTACACGTTCTGAGGAAGCTGCTTTTCATTAGTGACTCATCTCCCAATACATCTTCCAAGTAGACTGAGAGACTGTAAGAGGCACAATCCATGGTGAAACATTAAACATTACTTCACACTAATATTATCACATTCATTATGGTGTAGATCTGGTCTCACTGTTACATAAAATGTGTCAATTTGAGATCACAGGGATACTATCACCCCTAATATAACCCCTCACTTTAATAAGCATGAGGCAAACAAATTGTTATTTTCTTACTTCAGGGTGATCTCTATCATTAGCACTCTGAGTTTGCTGTGGCTTCTTGTTCTTCAGCTGAATGTGACAAAGCATGAGAGGTTGGATCCACAGTCAGTTCTGTTTTGCAGTGGCTGGAGAGCATGGACTAACATGGACATTATCTTTCAATCTTTCACTTTATCTCTGAAGCCAGCAGACAATTAATTTTAAAATGTGAACTAAACTTTCTTCATGACAGATTTTATATATATAAGTTCATATGTTGTATGAACTTGTTTGCTGTAAGTCACAGCCATGTTTTTGTTTCATTTTGTTTCATTCCAGGTGTCATCCTATGATTGCTTATTTTGTATAACAACAGGTTAGAAACCCAAAGAAATTCAGTAATAATATAAGAGAGAGAAAAGCTTTGAATACTCATATTTTCAATTCTTAACATTTTTGTATTCTTTTTTATTTTAAATTTTTTTAATTAAAAAATATTAACCCAAACCATGTTTGAGGTCTCACACTTCACATTTTTGAAGATAAATTTTATGTCAGCTGTCTGATCAGGTATAATAGTAATAGTTACAGCGCTTACAGTATCTGAAGCAGATGTCCCTGATACCCCTGAATCTCCTAAAAGCCTTTTTAAGTGTAGATCCAAATCTAATGAATCATGAGTATCATCTTGTGTGGGTCCAGAGAGATGAATAAATAAATAAGTGAAGCTCAGGGGACTGACCAGGCCCATCGCTTCAGCAGGGCGGCCTTCAAAGGGTTTGTGGGTGCAGTAAATCATTACACTCAGCATCAGTGATGATCAAAGGGCTTGAGCTGCAGGTTTCTCTCTCTCTCTCTCTCTTCCTTTCACCCCCTCCTGATCTAAAAACACCACTGGACCACATTAATCCTCCCACCACATGGTTTGTTTTCAGAGCATAATCACAGAGCACACAGTGAGCTACTTAAATCATCTTAATGATTACCCTTGTGATTTACACAACTTGACACAAGGCAGTATATATTAGCTCAGCATGCGGTCAGTATTCCCTTCTTTTAGCTCGGCCTCCCAAAATGTTGTGAGCCCCAGTATCTCAACATGAGAATAATGTGAGCCGTGCGGGAAGTGTGAAGAAAAATACCTCTAACCACCTTAAAGGTTTTGGGCAGTATACCTGACTTGGAACAGGAAGAGGTTTCACAGTGAAATAGGATGAAAGCAAATCAATCAACCAGGACTGAAACCTTAACAGAACTCCAATCACATTTTTTTGTTAATTTTTGAGTTTACAAAACTAACAATAAATTTGCTTCCTTTCACTAAATCTGGCATTAATAATGATTTCTGGAGAATTAGGAATCACTTGCTTACAGACTTAATGTATAAAGGTTACATTCTTACATAATAGAATACATGCTTCACTTTCTACCATCAGACCTCTAAAGGTTAGGATAGATGTTGTTCTAATTTTTTCTTACTGTCTATAAAAAACATGAAAAGACAAAAGCCAACAATGTGTCAGTCCATCTCACAATGCCTTCTAACTTCCCTACCCTGTCTGTGCCAGCCACAGAGCACTGGTTCCTACTGAAGACGTGAATCTTTCAAATTCTGGCACAAATTTATGTCTTTGGTTTTCCAAAAAGCACAGTGGTTTCCTCAAAAGGCTGGGAACTCTAGTTTTTAAGAAAAATTGTGCATTTGTTGTGGACTATTTTCAGCTGCGGATTAATACTCTGGTGTGCATTTCTGGCAGCTGAATGGTGTTTGTGGGATTGAGCCAAAATAAACTACAGTGTCTGCTGCATAGTAGAATAACCTATATCATACTTTGGATACAGGTTGGGCTTTAATTATTGTTTTTTAAGGGCATTAAAAAGTTTTAACCTAAACACTCTATTGTCACTCATGTTGAGATGTGAAGTAGGAATATAAATAATGCACACTGACTCATATATTCAACTTGTTTCATCAGTCAAGGCTGTTATGACTCACAGTGTATACCAGTGGATTTAGAATGTTACCTGTGCCTGATCAAGGCCAGAACAAATCCGTGTTGTCCATGTAATGATGTACAAGAGGTGTGTCCACATCCAATTATAGATTACTGTGGGGGTGGGCAGTGGACTCATGCATAGTGTTGTTTCAGTTGTTTAATATGGAACACTCTATACTCAGGGGCTTTGAAAAACTATGTATAAATACACCTGTCAGCCACAGCATTAAATCCAGTTACTGATTTAAATGTTGTGGCTGATCGGTGTATTTCTTTATTCTTGTATTGCATTGTTGAATCTGTCTCTCTTCTGTTTACCCATCATTTCCAGCAAGTATCTTGTGGGCACTGAAGGCTTAAATTAGCATAAGGGGGTACTTCAGTATAAATCAGCTTCTCTTGCATTGTGCAATAACTGTCATCTATCTGCGCTGTAGTTTATTAAACTTACCTGGAATCTACATAAAGTGGTTCATGTTCCAAAGGAACTGCTGGTTTGTTAGGATATTCTGGCAGAGGAGAAAACTGAGAAGGAGAGGTTAGTTAATATTTGGTATTTGGTACGCAAGCCAGTGTCAAAAAAGCAGTGAGCCTTTCCTGCTCAATTCAGACATTGTTAGACATTTGCGATAACAGCTCTGAATTACTAACACATAACATTTCTCTGAGAGCTGTTTGAATTTTGGTTTGAAAAGTTTTCCAACTATGTTCCTGCAATTTTAAATAAAATACTTCTTTAGTCATTGAATCGACAACTATGATAGGTGGCAGAGAAAGCAGAAAATGGAAATGTTGATTTCATTTCTATCATATTATTCTCTTTGGGATCCAATTTAAGTTCTGTCAGGCAATAGATGAGTTGAAATTGATGTTCATTTTGAAGACCCGTGATATACAGATAGCCAATCAAAAATGAATGTTGCAGGGGTTTTTTTTTCTTTCTCATTTATACAGCCTTAGCTTTCCAGAGCACTGGAAGACAAATTAGACTCCCCACTCAGAGTCAACTCATTTTTTTTCCCTGATGCAGATCTTTGGAGGTCCTTTTTACACTTTACATTAACACATCACAAAATATAAATCACGCTGACATCATGACCATGAGTCTGCAACGTTCGTTTTTTTTTTTTCTTCAGACATCCACCTGTGTAGTATACTACTTATAAATATTGAGCATGAAGAAAAATAGAATAAGATATTAAAAGATGAAGACTTCTCACAGCATTACCCTGTACCTTAATGTTAATTGGTCACCACTCCAATGCCAAAGGACAGTGCTGTCTTAACTCTTTTATCACTGGGAATTTTCACTAAGGAACCTCAGGTCCTGGTTAGACAGTGATAAAGCCACTGCGTGGAAAAATACTGAACAAGAGTTAGTCACTCTAAGAAAACTAAAAGACTTTCTACATATAGGGATTTCTGCTAGAGAGTGTGCCTTATGTCACGGTCCACCTATATTGCATACAGATATTTAGAGCTGCAGAAAAAATAATAAAATCTAAAGGTGTTTGGTATAATTCATCTCCATTATGGATTAATAATAATTTCTTATCTGGAGGGAAACCTCAAGACGTAATTTAATTCTTAGTTCTCAATACTTTGTAGCTTGTTATGGAATAAATAAGCATTCGCTCTTCTCCTTTGTTTCAGGGTGAGTTCAGCTTGTAAAACCTATGGCGTTCCATGGTGGTGAGATTTATGCCTTTACAAAACTTCATTCCCATAAGTGTTACTACAACAGGAATAAAATCTTCGGAGTGGGATTTTTCTGAACTGGGCCTGGATTGAGATTGGGACACAATCTGGGAGAATATCACAGGTGCCTCTAAAAACCCAGCTCAGTAAAAATCCACATGGAAGTGCCAAATTAAGCCCCAAAATTAGACATGAAATGGGATTTGCATCAGAGGCGTACTGCTCCTTTGGCCTCTGTGGAACTTTGGGTTCCTTTGTCTGTACTATTTACAGGAGCATCCTGAAGTGTTTAAGTTTTGGAGAAAGGTAATTTATAAAAAAAAAAATATATATATATAAAAATTCCAATGGAAACAGGAAATTAATACTGAGGGTATTTTTAAGCTAACAAGCTTTACAAACCAGATACTTAAAGTTTCCAAGCAAATCTGATGTCACATCAGTTTATTGATGTGATGTGATTGATTGTCCATCAGTGGGTTGTCAAATTACAAGATTGCAATAAAATGCTTTGCTAAAATGTGCATATAGAAAGAGAGCAGGTGTACAAGGCATGGAAAGATGTTAACATGAGTCAATTAAGTGTGCCTCCCACCTGTGATGGAGAGCAGATTCATTTCTATTTAACAACAGAGGAAATGAAAGTTCATTGGGTAATATTGTTGTGAAGAGCGGCCAGATGGGACAGCTTTCAAAAATAGTAACAGAAGGAAAAAAGAATCAGCGGGGGAAAATTAGTCTATCACTCAGTGACAGTTTCACAGGACATTGTAAAATGGAGCGTCCCTCCGGTGAAATGATAATAAGTTTGTTAGATTACTTTTGTTTAACCTTCCTTTAACCTTTGTTTAGGAAAACAGCCACATTTCAAGTGAAATTATCTGGGTTTTTCATAGACTTTTAGCGAGATTGATAACTATGAAGAAGTGGTGGCTTTGAATCCTCTCTAAGCAGAAATGATTGTTATACTTATTTGGAGATTTAAAGCAAACCAGCTCTTAAGCAAAGCGTACTTTAAACAAACCAGGAGGATTTGCTTTGACTAATCAAGTCATCAAGAGAACAGCAGTGTTCTGTTAATGCAAAGTCCTCCATAAAGCAACAAATCAAAGAGTGTACTTCAGTGTCACTTCAGATCTAACATCACCCTGATAAAGGCTCCACTCATGTTTATTTCGTTCTTTAAAAGACAATTTCGCATTCTCAAATTACTTGACTGTGTTTATGAAATGAAGAATAGTAGTAGAGTATATGACTATAATGTAAATGTGAATATTGAATGTGAATTTAAACAAAAACCGACAAAATGACAAACTGGATTGGTATTGGTAACTGTATAATGAAAGCATTGTGGTTCCAAATAGACAAATGATTCAGCTGCAAGAAACTGTGAGATTCTGAAAATAAAATGGATTCAGAAACACATTGGAATAAATGATGAAAAGAGCAGGAAATGTGGTGGGCAGCAGGGTTCATTTCTTATAGTTTGTAACGAATGAACCCTTACCATTAATTACAGCCAGGAATTCAGTAGATTCAGTTGAAATCTAAAATGGTGAGTTGGGACCTAAAAATAACGCCATCATGTTCGGTGTCAGTTTTGTTTTGAAAATCATTAGAAATGATTTGCTTTTCCTCTGCGCAATGAGCCGCAGTCTTTGCCTGGAGTGATCTGAAAAAGCAGTGGTGCCCTGGCTTTCTCTGCTTGTCCTGCTGTGAACAAACCACAGCAATTAGGAAAGGCAAGATACAAAATGTGCAAAAGTCATTTAAGATGGGATATGTTTAGAGCAACAAACCCTCTTCCACAGAGATGAAGGTTATGATGTTCTCTTTTGTTTCCCACTGAGAAAACAATTGCGTTAAGTTTGAGTTTCCAATAATGTGTATAAAAATTCTAAACCAGATTCTCTTGGGATTCTGTTGAGGGAGGGTTTACGTGCTTTTCATTGAATTCAAAACATATTTAACAATGTCAAAAGTCAGATTTTACTCACTGTAGCTTCCTGAAAAGACACTGAATTTTAGTGGTTTTAGTATGACAGCAACAGCCCTTTAAAAGATGTAATATTCATGTTACAATATCCTGCTTTAATACTAATTTATATTCAGTAAATTAAACAGTAATCAAGCCTTTCAGTCCCACAGCACACCTGTGCTCTCATGTCCAGGCTCAGTCATTCTGTGTTTTTCAACATGCTGAAATATCACTGCTGAAGCATGAAGCTGGCTGAAAAAAAGCTCCACCCAAAACAAATAATATTTGTATTAGTTGCTCCATCTGTTTCACAGAATGTAGCCATTTAACAAAATATCAATATAATAGCAAAATTCCTGTAAAAACCATCCATTCAGCATCATCTGTAGCAGCCATCCAAAAATAATCACTATATTCTCAAAACATGTACAGTATATGTTGGTAAAATAACAAAGCTGCAAATGACAAAGCAATTATTGTATGAATGAGTGAGTTTACAGTGCCAGAGAACGAAGAGACAGATGTCAATCAAAGATAGAATGATTACTGAAAAGACCATTTTTAGAATCTGAATTAACATACACTGCACTACATGCCCACACCGCAGAGGTTTGAGGTTTAGGTTTTCATTCTTTGTTGTTTTACTTATACAATCTAATCTACTGTTTTTTTTTGTGTATCACTTTAATGACCCATTTGACTGACAGAACCGTTTTCACAGACATCACAAGTAAAGGTCTGTGCAGTGAGTTCATGTGTCATGGATAAAATGTATTATAAAGCTGATCTTACTCTGGATGAATATTGGTCTTTGCTACTGGTGACCTAATACTTATGAAAGCCTCAATAATGCAGATCTCTATTTTAATAGTTCACTTCATCATTTCCAATATTTCCAACTTCTTACCATTGAGTCCATTAGGTGAACGAGAGGTCAAATAATCAAACATGTTGTAAACAGATCAGTTCAGCTATATTGTTTAAGTCAAATTATTTTGAAGTGAAAACAAAAGTGAACTCAGTGATGTTTTCATATTAATTACTGATTGTACTTTAAATTCCAAGTGCTAATATGATGTAGTACAACAGGTCAAATTTGAAAGTAATCGAACAAAATGAATGCGTGTTTATGGTTTGGATTGTACTTTAAAAGATTGTCTTTGTACGTTCAAATAAATGCTGTAGATAATCAGTTCTAACTGTGTATTAACATTACATTGGACCACGTGTTTTGCCTAATCAAGTAAAGCAGTGTTGCTGCAGATCTTAGAAAATAAGATGGTGAGTTTGATGAAAATTAGGCTCATGTTTTAGGAAACATCTTTAAACATCGATCTAAAATGAAACGTGAGAAACTGTACATCCAGGACTTTTTTAAATTTGGGATGATGCATCCGGGAAATATGAAGGGCCTTTGGAACAGTCAGGCACAAGAGGTTATGTAAAATAGCCTTCCACCGCTAGATGTGTGTGTTCTACTGGCGTTTCTCCTCCTCCGTTTCTTCTCCCGTCTCCCACAGAGCTGTGTATCCGCTCAGACTGTCAGATTTCTAACTTGATTATTGAATGGCAAATTGCCAACAAAACCAGCATGGCACTCCCAACATAAGTAAAGGAAATGAATTAAAATCCTGGCAACATGTTCCTTCCTCCCTTGTGAAGTAATGGTAATGTAACGCTCAGTGGGATGCAGCGTTGGGGTGTGCATCAGAGTGTTTTTGCGTGAGTGACAGAGAGCCAGGAAGACATCTGTTTTTTCTTTTTTTTTTGGTTTGTTTGTTTTTTGTTTTTTACTTCAATCATGTCTATTCCCTCAAATAATCTTTTTTTTCTGCATGGTTTCCATGGTTCCAGCATGTGCCTGGGAAGTTTATTTCACATATGAATTTTGTACATGGGCTTGCATTTTCAAGAATGCACAGTTTGAATTTTGTAGGATTAGGACCAAAAAAAAACAAAAAAAAAACAGACTACTCCCTGAAGGGGCACACCCACTAACCTATCTCATCAGGGTTACATTGTAGAGACCCGGCAATCTTCTGCTGTTACAGAAAATGAATTGGGATGGCAGAGTGGGAAATCAGACGGGCTAGGTGCATCTGACAATTTGTAAAGAAGCGGCACGAGAAATCACAAAGATCTCTGAGCCTTGGAGCTTGTGAGAGACAAAGCCAAGACATGTGATTGCAATCAGGGGGAACAATGTTGGGGGTAATAACTGGTTGGATATCGGCTGTTTCTCACATTGTCTGCGAGATGCTCTTGTCACTGACAGTACATTCACCGAAGAGCGTGATTAGGAGTGTCCGGGCAATGGGCTGAGGAGGTGGGGAAACATCATTTCACTCTAACTGCATCCTAAGCGGCAATGACTGATGACTGTTGTGCTGTCCTGCGTGTAAACAGAGAAACTTGTGGAGATTGATGGTTGTTGTGGTGCTGGGTGGTGGTAATAGCAGGCTATCTCAGGGCCTGTCCACATTCTATTCAAACAGATCCCTCCCTCAGGTCTCCAGATAAAAATCCCATCATGGGCGAAGGTGAGGTCTGACAGAAACAAAGCTTGTGCCCTAGTCTTCAGAAGGCTGTCTGCCTGCTCCGCGGGGGTCTGTGTAATAAGAATTCAGCTTTAAGTATAGCACATTTCCAATCATCTGCATGTAGTGCAAGAGTCCATTATGTCTTGCATGGTTCAATTGATTTTGATGATAATGACTTATATATCATTTCTCTTGCATTCATCCCAGCATAATTAATGTGTGTAATTAAGATTTTCATTACAACAGAGCAGCTGTTGTTAGCTTCATGCTGATAATGGACTTAGATCGGACTGAGATAAATTTGCTTTGTTGATTAGGTTAGGAATTACTCAGCTGTTTAGTTTTAACTTTGAGCTTCTTGTATTATGTTACGTAAGTAACCCAACACCAAGTGACAGTTCTTGTCTTGAGTGCTTGACTGCTGTAGACGAGATAAAGAAGATACAAAGTGGATAAAGTATAATTCATTCTGCAGCAAAAATATTAAATGCATGGTCAGTGATATACCTCACGTTGTTCTGTTGGAGTGGGCTTTTGCTGCTGGATTATTAGCTGTTTGACTGTTGTGGAAATTGGGAACTGAGGCGTAAGAGGTCTTGAAAAGTGCTTGACACTGCTTTGACCTGACTGGTTTCTGTAATTACTATGAATAAAATAATAGCCCTGAACTTTTCCCAGAAACCACTCTAAAAGCTTTAACCAAACCACTAAACTGCTAAGTTATTTGTTTTTAGTGAGGTCTGAAAGGTCCAACCGAAGTCACCATTAATCATACCCATTTGCAGACAACAACAGAGTTAGACCCATAAAGCAGCCCAGCCAATGTATTGACCAATATTAGCTTGTTGCAGATATGTATATATATCTTATTGGTGTATATATCGGCCCATAAGTAACAAGAAATTGCAGTACAGAAATGCCAAAATATGAGGTAATTTAGAAACAGTGTCTCCACTACATAGGTTGTCCACAGAGAGCACTAATAAGATAATTTAAACACAGCCTTAAGAATTCAGTGTTGGTCGAGCTATAGTCAGAAAAAAATGTGAAAGAAATGTGACGTGCATTTTAATTTAAGGTGGACTTTAATCTACACGTAAAGTATGTTGTATCTGCATAACAGTACATGCAAAAGTAGAATAAAAACATCAAATGCAGACACTGCTTTAAATAGCTGTCTAAGTAAGCACAACAATCTCTTTAACTGTTTTCAGTTTCAGTAGCGCAAAATCATAACATACATTATTTCAAGGAACTTTACAGAGTAAGGTCAAGACCTGACAATATTATAGAGAGAATGAGCAAAGATCTGGCGGCAGTGGACAGGAAGAAACCTCAGACAGAACCAGACACTGGGTGGGCGGACGCCTGACCGGAACAGTTGGGTAGAGAGGAGGGAAATGGGTGAGAGAGGAGAAAGAGGGGGAGAGAGAAGAGACCAGGAACAGCTGTATATACAGTTGTATTCAAGTGCTATCAAACAGGTTGTTATAATGATAGTAATAGTGATACGATAAGAGGTGCAATTAATAATAACAGCTGCAATGATAGCAGTACCAATTAATAATGATAATAATAATGATTATTATTATATTTGCCGGTGAAAAAAATAAAGTGCAGAGTATACAATCATAGTATGCAGACTTCAGTGTGCTTCACTGAGCTGTGATGATCAGTGTGTTTGTGCAGCATGTCAGCTTACATGCATGGCTTTTTTATCTTTTAATCCTTATTTTCCTTTGTTCTCGTCTTTTATCTTTTTTGTAGACTTCATTAAATCATCTCGCTCATGAGCCGCTTTTATATTGTAATGGGAAACTGCTGTTTGTCAACTTGTGAGTGTATGTTTAGTTTGTGTGTTCTCGCGTGTACGTCTGCTCTCCAGTAAGTGATATCATTCCTCCTCTGTGACAAACCTTTTTGGCGCAGCGTTCTGTTGGACACATTTCCATTATTCATTATTCGTGCACAGCGTCAGGACCACAGTGCCTTAGACATAATTGTTTCTGAGGAGCCAAATAAGATTTATTTGACAATCCAAATTTGTGTGAATTCACAGGCATTCTCAATGAGTGTGACTTGCTGATGGAAAAACATACTCGTCATAAGCTTCTGAATGCATCATATCCTAAATATATTTCTGTCAGAACTGGAGCCATTCGCATCCTCAAATACATGGGAAACTTATGTTCAGCTGTCACATGCTGTCAGTCCAACCGTCGCAGGGTTTCGGAAGTGTGCAAATACAAAGATAAATATGAAACTGCATGTGTGGGGTTGAATAATGAAGGGTTTGCTGTAACTGTCAGACTCTCCCAGATCACAGCGTGCATACAGGAGATTATTCCTGGGGAAGTGACATGTCGATGACATGCAAATCTGTACACAATTACCATTATACAGACTTCAAGGGGAAAGTGGGAGTCATAAATCTCCAAGAATACAGCCACATTCAAGAAAACAGTCAACTGATATTATGCTCAGCAACATTTCAAATGTTTTATTCAAAGTTTAATTATTTCAAACGAGATGAGATATGGTATAGAAAGGAGACAAATACTATTCTAATATTGTAACACAAGTCCCCATTTCAGCAGAGAGTGGATACTGTGCTGCTGAGGGGAGCAAAACTTTGGAATTATTTTCCTTTTCCTTAAACCAAAAACAATTTAAAGAAATCGAGAGTGACAGTGGTACTGATATTTTTAGACCCATTATAGTGAGATAATGATTTAATTAGCTAATCCTAATACTCAAGATATCCAGCATTATCTTATGATAATCATCAATTTTAACATGATGGCAGTTTTATGTTTAGGCCTGTTTATTTTATCCTTGAATTTTCGCTTTTGGGATACCACTGTCCGATAATCAAACTAAATTAACATATAGAAAGTACAGAAGCCTGCTGTGCACAGTCTGTTTAGTTTTAATTTAAGCTCTTAAGAGACTGATATTTAAGACCTCAACATGCTGTCAATGAATTGTTATCTGTGGATAACAGTCACTAAAGAGTCAATATCTGCTCTCACCTAGAAGATTATATAACATACATAATAACAGAAGAAAAATGTCACTGAAATGCCAAATCCTTGTAACTAATTAAGAGAATGTGTGATTCGTTTAATTTCACTGCCTCATCACACACGCACGTATGAAGAGTTTGAATACTATTATTCAAAAAACCTCCTGGTATTGGGTTGTTCTCCTGTATTTTCATTCCATACTTTTGTAAAAAAAGAAAAAATATGATATGACTATTCTAGTTAAAGACTGACCTTTAAAATCCCTCAAGGTTCTCCAGTGGCATACATATGTATGTACATTTTAACATATATATACCACCTCTTTCTATTAAATGGTTGACAGTCGTCACACCCTGAGCTTTAACTTATAGGGAGAACACTATAAAAATGAGATGCTTCTGCAGGGATGCTTCTATGAATCTAGGACCCAAAAAGGACCAGAAATAAATGAACCTGAATGTCTTTTAAATGCATATTTTGGTCACAGAACTGTAACGCATCAGTACTCATGGTGTCTTGCACCTGTTTTTGTGACCACTAGTAGTTGCACATTTGTGCAAACGACCTGAACGGTGGCCTGAACAATAGCGGCTAGGTGCGTCATTTGTCAGCTTGAAATTCAAGCTGAAGGGTCACCTTCTTACACAATGGGGAGATCCAGCGTAAGTCGCATAGCCCCAAATCACTTAGAACTGTGTAGTTTGTCCAACAGGGGGTGCTGTACCTAGCTGTTCAAGATGGCTGACCTGTTCAACTAGTTATATTTAAGGATACAGTGGTGACTGGGTCCACCCACTTACTGGCAAAAATAAAATCCACTGATGAGGGAGCAGGTGAAAGCTTTGAAAGCCGGAGATCAATGATAGTATCTGTGCGCTTGTATTGTAGTATTGGGACTAGTGATACTAATTCTAGTAAGCCAGCACAATAATCGATATCCTGGCAAACGAAAAATAGCCATAGCAACCAGTTACATTATAAGCTAGCATGCTACGAAAGAAAAAAGAAACAAGCACATCAGTCTGTGAAGAAATCAATATGCCAGCAAACATACCGTTCCACTAACAAAAGGCAGCAACCAGCATGTTTCAGAGAAACAAATTGTTCAAACAGTCCTGATCCTCAGATGTAGCCTTAAAAGAAAAAACAAAAACAAAACTATTATTTAAAAATTCAGGCTTAGCTGAACATTTCAGGTGCTCTCTAGAATCCTGAATCTTCCTACAGGAGCAGAAAGGAACCGTTAATTTTCACAGTGTACCTGCTCATATTAATCTGACATCTCTGCCATTCAATTCCTGGCTGGAATTATTATTCCAGTGACATTTTGCACTTTTTTATGAAGGTAAATACTGAGGGAAATAGATAGGAGAGAGTAAGTGCAAAATTGAGACATGCTTGAATGAAAACTGAATGAGACCTGGAACACAGCTCTGGTGACCTTTTCTAATTGAGCGGTATGAAACTTTTGGATAGGGTTATACTGTACCACTTTAGATGACATTTACATACACACGAAGTATTAGATTGGTCTTTGGATTCTAAATGAATCTATACTGTATTAAAAGTAGGTCAAATGCAAAAGGAGCACATTTCTTCTGGCACAAAAACACGTGTCAAGGCAGAAATTATGAACGCCGTCAGGTAGCAGATTTGGAAACATTTACATGTGTTACGATACTGTGAAATGCAAGCAGCATATCTGATCAATATTTTGAAACTTAAATATCAATAATCAAGACTAAACAACCACAGAGACTAAACATTACAAAATAAGCTCTCAGTCACATCTTTAAAACACAACATGTCCTTTCACATTGGAGTACAGACAAACTCTCACAGGATAACAGTGATAGTGAAGAATAACAAAACAAAAATAATCCTCAGGTTCTGGAGGGTTTTTTTTTTTTCATTTCTAAGCTTTATGGATGTTTATTTAGGACAGACATTGGAGATTACATATATATATATCTGTAGGAAGTGCAAGTCACACTGAATCTAAAACTGCATGCATCAGGTAAGACTTGACTGAGTTATGACTCTGAGAAGAAGTATGAATTTTGAAAGCTGCAGCAGTTGGATGCTAACTATCTGTATTGCTTCCATGAGCTGTGTGTCACATCCGCTAGTTATTATCATTAAGCATGAACTGCAGTACACTGGTCTTACTTGGATAGAGATGAGATGAAGCTGACTTTAACTTAAATATGAATAAAATATTTCTAAGAGGTACAATTATGTCCTGATGAAAGGAGGTTTCACGACTATGTAATTTTATAATTCCTTCAAAATGATCATTTCCTTAGTTAAATAAATTAAAAAAAAACCTTAGTTATGTCTCTAAAATTATGTCATGTCATCATCTGCCGCTTATCTGGGTCCAGGCCCAGGTCACAGGGGGCAACTGCCGCCCAGTCCACAATGCACCGAAGTCCTATGGCACCTCCACGGGTGGTGAGCCCATGGGAGGTGGTGCCGTCCAGAGTGGGATTCAAACCCACGACCCTGAGATATTGAGTCTCATGCTCTAAAATTATGTCTAATATAAATTCTTATATTATTTTGCAGCACTTGCCGCATGGACAGTTATCACAGTATTGTTTACTGTGCTCTTTGAATTGTGCAGCACTCATTTCACCCCCTCCCAGACAATCTTGGCTTAAACCCTGTCTCTGTTACAAAAACGCTGCATATTCTGTACCAGAAAATGACACAGTGCAGACAATTTTATCAATAAAATAGCTGCTAAATATTGCTTTATACTCTGAGGTAAAGGTTTTGTTGTCTTAAGTGATAATAAGGTCTTTTATCCTGAAAAATGGAAACTTAACCAAAATGAAAAATTATGCACGATTCCTTTTTATTCCATTTGTTTAATTCTAGGGAGAGCGCAGCTGTTTCAGCAGGCAGCCTTCATCAGTGTCACCAGATTTAGGACAAGCTTTTTGTTGTTTGCAAACAGTATCTCTGTGAGAGCAGTAACTTAAAATACTTTGTTTTTGGTTTTTTTGTGCATGTGCTATCAGCCCCATGAGAAAATGAAGAAATATTTTATTGTTGACAGAGCATCTGGTTTTCAGTATTTAGGGATGTGGATACAATCATAACCCTCAGTAAAAATAACATAGCTTTATTTTAATCAGAGTGCAGAGGAAGATGTCATGTTTTAATTCCTTATTTGTTTTCACTCATTACCTCCCTCTTCCCTGCTTCAAATGCAGCAATTTGCGACACCCGCCTCCCTCCACTGTAGCCTTTTCATTTTTTTTTTCCAACGGCAGCCTTGTAAGTGTGCGCACAGTGACATTTTGGGGACAGGATTACACAGGCAGACTGACGCCTTCACTGATGGCCTTGAGTAACGTTGTCACAAATTGAGACAAGTGTCAGACCTGTGTAAATTTATCACGAAATTAATGCTTTGACATAAACGCTCCCCGTTACTGTGCCTGTGTATATATATTCTGCAACTAAACGGGATAAATGAGGCATATATTCACTGTTGACTTGCCATGACCCTCAGCTACAATGTGTTGCTTCAGCGCTCCTAGCTGACTGAAATGAATGTCTTGTCTTGTGAAAGCTTAAGAACAACTGTGATGCTCTCAGCACCTTGAGAGGGAAGAAGCATGGTTTCCTTTAAAGGACACTGACGGAAATCCGTTGTTCACACAGTTCCCTAGATATTTAGGTTCTCTGTAGTTTGACATTTGACATCTGTAATTTACCAGTGTAGTTCTGTACCAGTTAGTTCTGTAGTTTTCAGACACTGGTAAATTATCATTTTGCATCAACGCTGACATGTAGTGTTACATTACTGTAATTTACACATCATCTCATTGTGAGATGTGAGATTTATATTAAATGTATTTGCAGTGGACAAACAAAAATATATACATTTGACTCTTCAAACCCTGAAAATAAACCAAAATAAACTCAAAATACAGCTGAATTGACTGAATTTTTGTGTATGTATACTATATATATATGTGTGTATATACACATATATACACACATATATACATATATATATACATATATATACATAAACATATACATAAAAGCCAATGAACTTAATGTTCATTGGCTTAATGTGGACAGGCCCTTATGCATCTCTTTTTTCACTCATATAAGTTTAAATTCATTGCAGTTTACTGTAGGACTGCAATTCATAACTATTTTAACCATTTCCGCTCAATTTATTTATTTCTTTTATTAGCTGTTTAGTCTATTTGCATCTTCTGTTAAACCAACGGCCCGAAAACCAAAAATACAATATTATAACCAGAGAAAGCAGCGAAAGCCCACATTTGAAAAGCTGGAAACGACAAATTGATTATTCAGTATTCCACTTCTTTCTTAGTCAGCGTTTTACTGAATGTATGTACAGGGAGCCAAAGTCTTCCTAGGTGCTGGACACCTCAAGCTGAATGTTATTCCACCCAGTTTTAGAGAAATGTTGGTCAGAGACAGACAAAAGGACAGAGGGAGGTGGTCACATAACCTCCTGGATGGAAGTAAAAATGATTTGCATTCGTCAAATGCAGCAGGTTGTTTGTCTGAGTTGCTGTTTGTTTGTTTGTTTGTTTGTTTGTTTGTATTTGTGTGAATAGTGGCAGCCAGTGACTTACAGAGAAGACTCACCTGCAGGAGAAGCTGTACTGTGAAAAGTTACATCAACAAACACCAGCAACAACTAAGTACACATGTTTCCCCACAAAATGATGCTGAATGCTAATGGGGCAAGAAGTCGAAAATGTGTTACCTCATGTTTCTTATGCACTAAGTGGAGAGAAAATACAGTTAGGGACAGGCAACAGAATGTGATGATGCACTTCTTTTGAGACTTGTCATTCCCTAAAGTTGTGATAAAATCTGACTGTTGCTGTCCTAGATATTGTGTTTCACTGAGTGACAGCTGATGCAGATCTATAGCTCTCACCTGATTTTATCATAGGGGACAATATTTTTTTTTAAAAATGTGCTCCTGTACTGCGGCTGCTGTCTATCTGTCATGGTCAGTACTGAACAAAAAAAACCAAAGCTACAAACCTGTCGTCCGTCTTTGGCAGATTTACTACGGATGTTATCTTTTGTTTACTGCAAGTAGATAACAAAAAACTTTGTGGACACCTGCGGTGGAGGACTGTCTGAAACAATGACACTGGAGCGGATGTATTATTAGCTTCCTACTGATCTCATTTACAAAGTGATTGGTTTTGTGTGATGCCTACGTGTCCTGCTGAGATTCACAGACTGAGGCACATCCAAGAGTGACTCCCTCTTTGTCACATCCTCCTCCCTCAAGCTCGCTGTGTGTACAGCAATCGCACAATAAGAAGACTCCACAACCAAATGTGTTTCTCAAAGATGGGACAAAGCTTCATGCCTGACACCAAGTCAGCGTGGAGTGCAGTGAAATGGAGTGTGGCCTGGGGAATGAAATGCTGTGATTTAAGAGTATCTTGTTCATTTTATAATGGTATTTAGATCTACTGTTGGTAATGCTGTTAAAACGGAAACCAAGAACATATGCAATGTCATAATGCCTGTAGTTGTAACCACACGTCTGGATTTGTTTATTAGCTCTGCAAAGAAAGTTGGCATGTCAAAATCATGCCCACAGATCTGAATGATAATTGGTTTAACTGTAAGGATTATTTTTGGAAGGATTCTTACAATAAATTGGTGGTGTTTTACAGCAAACAACAGTTTTCCCACCAAAACACATAATAATTATTGAGGCCAAACAAACATGCTACAGATACATTTCCTTCCCCACAAAACACTCGCAAAGACAATTTTTAGAACCTTTTGCTGGTGCATTGCAACAGCACTGACCATAAATGAAGCAAGTTAAGTTGTGCAACAGCAGGAGTTCTGTAGCCTCCATATAGCTGTGAGGTCAGGTGCACATCTGCAACAACATAGTTTTGGAGCAAGCACATTTAGCCACGATAGCCACAGCATAATTCTTTAATGCACAGCTACTGTATCAACAAGGCTTTATTCCCATCAACTGTAGACTGATAAAATAATTTTGCATTTTGAATTTTTCACATTTGCATTATCGCCCCCTGCAGTCGGCAGGAATCTGTATTAGAACGCTGGTGATGTGGAAAATTGTGTTATTTTCTTATGATTGCATGTTTCCTGTATTTCTCTGTTAGTGTGTTTGTTTGATGCAGATCCTGATTCAGATGCAGTCTTGGACAAGGTATATATGCATTTTGAGTGTTTTCCAGTTTTCTTGTATAAAACCAAATGTATCTTCATAGGCCATAAATATTGTTCGTCTGATTAATTTACCTGCACACTCCCCACTGGTAGCCTCACCGTTCTGGCATCAATCAGCTCGTATCTTATTTCCATTCAGTTATTTCCTGTTGATATTAAAGTCTCTGCCTCCTTCTAATGACAGGAAATTTCTCAGGTTATCATGATTATGCATAATGCCTGCCCTTACAGAGAAAAAAAAATAGATGTTTCACTGTCACTTTCTGATAAATTGCCAGGACAGAAATGAAAACCCTACGTTTTGCTCATTTGTATGTTTTTTTGTTTCACAGTTAGTTTGTGTATCGGAGTGGATTGTTTTTTTCTCCCACATCAATTTACAGAAAAAAAAAGTTTGATGCTGAGGTAGCACCACTGCACTGCCATTCACTGTGTACCATTTGAGCGCCGGTTCTTATCTGTGACCTTTTCTCAAGGCCTGTGATCTGAGATTCTATCTGCTTCATGAAAAAGGGACAAGTGGGCAGTTTAAATTTAAACTGAAATTGCCTTGATATTGTCTTAGCCTCTGGATGGGTTATGCAGTCAGGGAGTGGAGTTGTTTTCTCTTCATCCATTTCTCTTGGGTATTGTTTTTTTTTTTATGTAGGCAATTTTTCATTTTGCTATCACTGCCTCTGCAACTTTTTCCTTTTCAGTATCCTTGACATTCCTTTGTGCCTAAGTGACTTTGTGTTTCACTGGCCAATTTGTAGAAGATTCACAATCAGTGTGTTAGAAGCAAGTCAAAACGTATAAAGACCAGCTATCAAACATTGCATATATTTGCAAAACCAGTAATAAAATATTATCTGTTTTCTGTAACCTTCAATATAATTTTTATCTATTCATTAGTCACGTGAGTTTGCTAAGTTTCTTTTCCTTTTTATTTTAAAATAGGAAGCAAAAAGAGGAAGTATGTGCGTGAGAGGCAGGGAAAGAGAAACGAGTGAGAGCAATAGAAACAAAGAAAAGCAGAAGGATAAAGGGCTGTGGAGAGTAAACAGGGAAATAGCAGATGAAAGCTTGAAGATGTTGAGGGATTTTCTGGAAGTGATTGGCTGTCTTTGTGGTCTCAGGTTTTTATAATCCCATCCTGTGATGCTCTAATCTCCCTTTTCTTTTGTGCAGAGTAAATACCCTCATTACATGGGGCAAAGCTGACGACTTGCTATAAAAATGGAAATGAAGAGCCAAGAGAGACCCTTTATTAAATACTTTCCTTCCTATACACTCCCTGTCAGGCCAGTGGCACCCACACGATTACCATTAAAGATAATCTCACTCCAGTGCGTGGGACCTTAAGGCTCATTGAGGAACTTTGAGGCACTTGAGCATCAGCAAAGCAAACAATAGTGGCTCTGGATTTTCTCACCCCAGCTTCCTGTCAAGATGTTTTTGGGCTATAATTAAATCGAAGAATTAACAGTGATTGTACATTTCATTCTCTCTTCATCCTCTCTGGAATCCAGGTTGGTGTGCATGGCTCACACTCGTGCTCCATTTTTAAGTCAGTCATTCTGACTTTTCTCTTTTTTCTTTGGAAAAAAAGCTCTTTATAATAAACCATTTCCTGATCAAAATGAAGCATGAGTGTGCGCGACTTTGTGGGATGAAGGTCAGAGGACCTTGCTAAAGGGAAAGACTGGCTCATTTGCATAATGTTTCATCTCACATCTCTCAGCATATAACATGAATTGTGAGCGTTAAAGCTCAGCACCTGTGGCCACAAATGCAGATGAGAGCATATATTGTAACGTTGGCATGATTATTGATTTTCTTTCTTTCCAGTCTCTGCAGCGCATTTGTTTGAGGTCAGAAGCTGTTCACAGATATATAGCACATATCTTTCCATTAACCAATATGAAGTAGAGCTGAACAATATAGAGATATAATAATGATACAGGCCGTGTGATTCAGTATTGTGGAATTTTGCCAGTGTAATATCAGCTGCCAGCCAAGTGGATACCTTCCTTATAATAGAGAGGCGATGAATGCCGGTATGCTAAATATGAAGTTACAGCCTGTAGACAGTTAGCTTAGCTTAGCATAAAGACTGGAGTCAGAGCGAGTCCTAGCCTCGCCCTGTCTAAAACAGAATTCATCACCACTATTTAGCATCATCTTGTTTGTTTAATCTTTGCAAAGCAAAAGGTAAAAACACCAATTTGTGATTTAACATGCATTATCAGGGGGGTTTGTGCCAGACTGTTTCACATGGTGCAGTACTTCCTGGAGTCCTGTTATCAACATGTTGTCAAATAAACAACATGGAAACTCTCTGCAAGCCAGCAGAATTAGAGGAATATCCAAAATTTAGGAAGAAAATTATTCTGCTTGTTTGGTCATTATATTCTCATTTAAAATTATTCAGAGAGTGTTTCCTAAAGCACCAGTTGTGATTGCCACAGTATATTCTTATATGCTGATATTGATATTATTTAAGTACCTTGTATATTACAAATTTGTTTTGCTAAATACAGTATTGTACAAAATTTCCAGGAATTTTAAATGTTTAGGTTCTTATCCATCACACAGTCCCATCAGGATGGCATCTGATCGGCCTCAGATTCATTCTGCAGCAAACTTACTGTAATTAAGGTTAAGGAAAGCTCATGGATTTGAAATAATATTGAAAAGCAAACACATACTGCCGCCTGCCTCAAGCCAGCGTTGGCTTTTTTCCAGTGTTTAATGAAGACCACAACCTTTCTCTGACCTTGCACAAGCTCATAAACATATCCATCCAACATCCATGCCTCAGTAGCTACAAGCAGACACAAATGAAAATTTGTCAGTGACAATTTTGCAGATACATTTAGTGTGAAAAGTTTGAAAAATGGGAAATTTGTTTATATAAAATATTCTCTTATTAATTTACTTTTCTCTCAAAATGAAGTTGGTATAGAAATGTAATATCTATGAGGGTTGGGTTATTTTACCTTTAAGCAGTCTTTGAAATGTATATTACAATATATAACATATAATATTCATTGGTATTGTGATATATGATATAATAGAAGATTTTATTCATATCATCTACCCCTATTATGAAGATCCTTTATAATTTTTGTCTTACATATATAAGTACTATAAAGCACATGTTTTGTATGTGCCTGTGATTTCACCTCCTAAAACCTCTCCAGTGGTGACCGTATTCTACCAGATGATTTTTGGTATAAAGCTGTTCCGTATTAGCCCTCTATATTCATGATCTGAATGGCAAAATTTATTCATGGTGAAACTGTTTCCCAAGAGAAAAAAGGTTTAAAAGACTGCAATAGCTACTCTAGTCCATTAATGCAGTAGACACAGAAGAGATGCACTAACTCCTCCATAGGAGTTTTCATTTATGTGCAGGAGGTTTATTGATTTACACCAACTCATCAAGTGGGTTTTTCTTCGCATTGTTTATATGCACACAGTCATTTGTGCCCCTGTGTTGATTATGAGGAGAATTTCAGTAAGCTGTTTAAATGCATTGCAACAGAAGTTAATGTTTTCACTCAATCATCCACACTGAGGTTTTAATTCAATAGATTTGTCACATAATTGCTGCCCTATAGCACACAAGCCATGTCAATCATGTCCCCCTTCGTAATATTATTACAGTTATTCCCTCCCTGCAACTTCCCTAGAAATTATTCAGTGCTGAGGCTCGAGGCAGAAGGGATGGATGTAAATACTGATAGGAGCTGTAAAAATTAACAGCCCTGTGTACGTTGGCCAAGTGTCACAACTTGTGGAGAACGACGTGATCGGTGTGACTCAGAATGGCACCAACATCTGTACAAACTGTTCAATAAACTGCAGCACTCCATGTCTTAATGCTGATGCTAATGCTCTGAATATGGCCCTAATTGAGGCAACATAATTAGATTAACATGTTCACGTGACTTAGAGCGAGTCTACCTCACCATTCTCATAATCACATTAACATCAAAGCATTAGCGTGCGTGTAGAAATGTACAGATTTCTTTATGGAGCACATGCTTCTGTTGAATTGGAAATCTTAAAATGCCGAGCTTTACCTCCCACAGCCAGGTTTTCCCTCAGGCAAGTTATTATGCAACAGAAAGTGGACTGGCTATGTGAGGCAGAGTGTGCTTTCTTTTTTTTTTTCTTTTTTTTTTTTTGGAAGAGAACTAAGAGTAATCATGCACTCTAATTTAAGACTTTGGAGACTGGTATAGAAAGACAAGACCACTTAAAGACCCTTTCACCCTCTTCTGACGGCATTTTGTTGTCTCTCCATTACTCTGTGTTGTGTAACCAGAGGCTGCAGTGACCCTTTTCACATTCTGTGAAGTGTCATTTGTTACACACAGAGAGAAACTGTAAGAGAGAACTGAAAACGTGAAAGTTGTCTGAAAATTCCCTCACACGCAAGCTGTGGTTCTGTAGTTTTTGTACAGTCGCTGGTTAATTTAGCAGGCTGAACCACTGGTGCCCACTGTTACTCTGTTATTCTCTGCTCTGGTCTAGCCAGTTGCTCTTAATATATTCTGTGCTATTCTTTTCTGTTATACACTGTTGTTATACTGGAGCTGAAACAATTAGTTGGTTAGAAAAATACTTTGCAACTATTCTGATAATCAGTAATTTCAACTCATTTTTCATTGGAAAAAAAATATTCTGTGGTTTCAGCTTCTCAAATAACAGGACTTTCTGCTTTGTTATCATCATTTGCTGTAAACTAAATAGCTGTAGGTCTTGGACTCCTGTTTAAACAAAATAAGACATTCAAAGGCATCATATTGGGCTTCGAGAAGTTGTGAGAGCTAATTTTTTCACTATTTTTATTCTAACTATTATGTTCTATTATATTCTAGAGTAGTTTATTCTGTTGTAATGTTTTATACTGTATCTGGCCTATGCTGTTCTATTGTATTTTAATCTGAGTTTAGCTGAAATGATTAGTTGACAAATTGATTTAACAAGCAATGTAAAGACACTGATTTGGGCTTTTACAGATTGTAAAGGGCATTTTACACAATTTTCTGATATTTTACAGGTAAAATAACTAATCATAATTGAGAAAATAATCATCAGATTACTCATTAGTAAACAAGAAAAGTAAACAAGAAATTATTATAAGAATATTATATAATTAGTTGCACTCCTAATCTATTGTAGTCTATTCCAGTGTAGTCTGGTATCGTCTGTTCTGCTTTGAAGAGGGTTTCAGTTTTATGTTGCGGTGTGTGTGTTTGTGTGTGCGTGGGTGTTTGTGACATGGGAAGAGGATATGAGAGGAGCTGACATTGTAAACTTGGCTGTTGTTTCCACCAGACATGGTGTTAATCATGCATATTTTGCCATCATCTGCTGCGATGCATCATATATATATACACTTTGCTCATTATTCTGTGAAGCTGGTCTTGGCCTTTAAGTGCACTCATCGCTTGGAAGCCGACTCCTGTACAGCTTGTTTATTTGCTGATCATAGGATGTAGTTTCATCAAAGGCTGTTTGGTGGGGCACCAACTCCTCCTGCTGAAATATGTTCCTGTCATATTCTCTGGTAACGTTTAACTGCAGCCTATTTTGGTACACACGTTGTGATTCAACTTTTGATCTATTGGGAACCACTTAAAGCTGTGATAGCTTTTTAATCATAGATCTTCACTCTACAGTGAATTCAGTTCATCTGCCAGATCTTTAACCCAAACAAACACTGGCCTAGCTCATGAAATCTTCCACTGAAAACAAACTGTTGTTGGCCCAAGGTATCACTGCTTTTATATTAGATATTCACATTAAAAATTAAAAGTTCCCTGCAGAGTTTTCAGCCTCTTGTTGCGCCATGAAACAGTTTTTCTACAAGCGGGTACCCCCTTTTGTTTATCTTGTGCACGAGGACACACGTGCACACATGTACGCAGGTGACGTGATGCACAGTCAAATTATTTCACTCATCAGCAGGTGGTAGTAATATGCCAAGTTATGCAAAAACAAATACAGGGAAGAAGACTGCACGGTGGTAAACATGGTTGTAAACAATACTGCACTCAACATTTTTAGACCTTAGGGATATACACAATGCATTTTGATGAGCAATACTGAACATAAACATAACTTTTGTTTGTTTACAAGAAAACAAGTGTTGACCCTGTGTTTCAAATCTCCATTAAGTCCGTATAATCCTCAGAGTTATTTGTGAACATAGAATTGGATGATATGGTTGACATAAACAATATTAAACAGAATCAGAGTGATGTTTGTTGCCGTGAGCTGTGTTCCACTCTTATGCATTATATCAGACAAAACTCATCATGTTTTGTTAAACAAAATAATTGTGACTCAAAGGTCTACTTTCTAGCTTGTTTTGGAGCTTTTAACCGCATCTCAGTCTGCATCTGCATGAGGAACTGTCTCACCACATTACCAGACTGTGGGGCAGTGGTCACATGTTAACAGGTGGTCTTGTGAGAGAAGATACTGACCCCTGTCTTGTCGAGGACGGTATTTGGCGCCACCATTAGCCAGGATAGTATTAGCTTATTACAGAGATATTGTTTTCCACACACGCTATATTGCAATTCAGAACAATAACTCTGCCATAAAATTTACCTTAAGAAATATTCTAACATTTGTTGTGTATTTCTCTACAGTCAAATGTTACACTCAGAACATATCTCGGTCACAGTTCTTTAAAAAATGCATTTAAAGGATCTTTATCAAAAATGTGTGTATGGTATTTGTTAATGTATCGGCTGATGTGTCATTATCACATTTTTGCAACTCACTATCAGCCTCATAAATCCAGTATCTGTTGGGATCTAATTTTTATTTTTAATTTTTTTGGACTTCTCTTTCATGTTGGCTTAAGATTTGAGCTTGGAGGTTTATTTTTGACCTTGGAAACAGCATGTGTGACAAATTAGGCTCAACTCAAACGTCCAATTACTAACTTTTTCTGAGCTTTTGGCCACATCTCACAGTCCCTTTTAAGTATATTTTATGCTTTTGAAAGCTCATAAAATGATAGTAAGTGGACCTTCCAATCGTTAATTTGAACATACAGACTTTGTACAATAATAGCAAAATATCCTCATGATATGGCTGTACTGAAAGTAGATAATCAATAATGTCTAATACACATGATAAATTATCACCAGCCCCTTAGAGAGCATGTTTTCATCTGGATTTCAATCTGAATCCAAACAAATAGAGTAATCGACAAAAACCAATAAACTGACCAATGGTCTGTCTTTGCACCAACACTGATTGAAATTGCTAAGCATTTCTATCAGAAATCCTAAAAGGCCAACGAAAAGGACCTAAAACCTCTTCTCCTTGGTGTATTGAATAAATGAAACAATAGATGGATGGATGGATGGAAGGATGGATGGATGGGTGGGTGGATGGATGGATGGGTCAGACAAAATCAAAGATTGCCAGGGCCAGATTTTGTCCCCCTGTCTGGTGTTATTAGTAGTGGCAGAGTGTTACGGGCTCTTTCTTAGTGCCACGCTGTTTCTGCTTTCTCTGTCTGGTTCCCCTCTAGTTCACTCTCTGTGTGAGGGGCTCTTACTCCCCATTTGGCAGTGCTGTAAATTGTTTCTGTCAGCTTAGATAAACGGACCCCTGGGTTTGTCCATCTCCCCTCCACACACACACAAACACACATATGCACACACAGAAACTCCCTGCCACACACACACATGCACATAGATTATGCTGTAATCAACCTGTAAGGCTTTGCTCTTTCCTCCCTTGTTTTCAAGGCTTGTTTACTTGTTTCCCACACTATTAATATTCCACCCTCCTGTGAGGTATCAAAAGCTACACCATCCTGACGCAGATGAGGATGGATTTTATTTATTTTTGCTCTGCCGGTGATATGGGACTGAATGCCCAGAAAAGACTCTTAAATGATCGTGCAGTCGCCTCTAAAAAATGTGAAAGATGGTGAAATGGATTCAACATGTGGAGTGTTGATAATTGTCTCAAATTCTCATTCTTGCGTGATAGGAAGTGTCTTCACTGCAAATTGGGGGAGATGAAGGAGGAGAAAAGGCGTAAAGATAAATAAATAAATGAATCTCACAGCAACTGAGTCTGACACTGGCAGAGAGGGAGATTGAAACAGAAAGCATGAGGGATGGAGAATTTCCCAACTGAAAGTATCCTTCAGTTCTATCATTTTCAGCCAAAATTGATTTTCTTTGAACAAGGATATCATCTTGCGTCATGGTTTGTTGCCAGTAAACCATTGTGCAAACTGATTCACTTCTCCACTGATACAGTGCAATGGCAGTGATAATTCTTTTTCTTTCTTTTTTTTTTTTTTGGTATATTTGTTTAGAGACTTTTTATGTCATTTCTGCTGAGATGTAATTTAGTCAGACAGTTTTGTTCCCTGTTGATTTGATATAATGAGACGAAGCAGCGTTTCTCTTGTTTGTTGAAGCATTTTGCTTTTATCCCAGATGTCTCCAAAAAAAAAAAAAAAAAGAAGAAGAAGAGATAAACAATAAGAGCACTGATGCAAATTAAATCTAATATGGACTGAGTAAAACAACACAATTTAAGGACTGGCACATGAGCATATTTGAAATGTATTTAGATCATCAGCATTTAAAAACAGTCTTATTAATGTGTTATCATCTGGTCTTGCCTCACACATAAGTGCTGTTGACATTTTCACTTGAGTATCCGGCTTACAGAATGTCAGCATGCATTTAAGATCGAGAAGTGAGTGGATGGATGAAAATGGAGGAAAGAGAGGCAAATAAATGATCACATGATTGTAGGAGCAGTATGGCATAATACTCCGCTTCTCTGAGAACAACAAGAAGCAGGAGCCTCAGCGCACAGACGACAAGGTTACAGCTGATTGTCTCTCAAATTGCTTAGCCCATTATTTTATGACTCCATATTATATTCCCTTTTTTTTCCGGCTATGTCTTGGGTTTCACGGAATGGATGCAGCTTGCAGCTTATTAATTAATGCTGAGTTTGAAAACACTGCTGTTAGAAGAAAAGGGTCAGCCATAACATAATGATAGCCAGAGGCCACAAGTATTCTTAATCATCGGGTCCCTCGTCAGCAGTGGTCATAGGAAGTAAATCCTTCATTAAGCTGGAGTTTCTCGCAGAGGTAGCATATTAACACTTGTTTACCACAAGCCTCAAAGCACTCAGTAGCAGAGGTCCACTGCAAACAGGAAGTGCTGGTAGGACTGCAGGGCACTCTGTTTCTGAAGGACTGAATATGAGGGGATGAAAGTGCTGTTTGGTGTCTTTTGACACAATCCAGCTCGGTCTCGCTGGTTCACTGTGTCTCTTTTTGTCTTTGTGTATCCGCCTTTGTTTCTCTCTCATACATACTTATCCACATAAATGCAGAAACTATGGCTACTTCTATTAGAGTACATACATACAGGTTCATGTGTGCACACACAGCCTCTAGGTATTCTGAAGATGTGGCTGAACGAGGGAGTGGTTTCTCCCATAGAGCTAAGCCGGGCTAAGTGTAATTGCATAGGTGGATAGGAGACTAATAATGGTCTTATGGAACCAAATTATTGCTGTTTTGCCTGCAGAGATACTCCAGTGCAGTCTTTTTCCTGTAGTTGTTACGTTTTGTCTTGAGGGGGTACAATTCAGCATTTTGTGTCTATCTCTGTCTGCCACAGTTTTCACTGTGCCATCCTCCACCCCCTCAAACACAGACTCTGTTAGAGCTGAAATGAGGTACGAATTGGAAAAGGTGTGAATATTATATCCTACGGCGAGGGATCATTACAGTGAGCACTTCAAGGTTTTGTGCCACCATATCCTTGCATCCCTTTGTTATATGACCTGCCCTATTACTAACATTTCTGTGCCCCAGTCCCTTTGTTTGTATCATTTGCATTTCACAATCATTGTAACAAATCTTGCATTTCTTCCAGGAGCTGATATCACTTCTTGCAGCTTAATAGAGATCCTGCCCTGATTGTTTTCGGTTTTTGTTGAAACACAAAATTCTGCTATTGTTCTACTCTTTGCACTGTCTCTGAAAAAATCTGTTAAGCTCCTCTTCTGGTCAATATCTTCAAATGCTGTGGTTGAGTTTGCTTGTCTCTTCCAATCAAATATCCTGATACCCAGGATGCTATCTGAACTTCCAGTGATTTCCATAAACTGCACATACAACATTGTGAAAGCTTCAAAACACTGAATGATATCAGTGTTTTCATTGGTCTAAACCACAATGCAGCACTTTCACATCATGACAATATAGTAAAGGTCAACTGATAATGGATTTTTGAGGCTGATGCTAACAGTGATATTTGATTAAGTAGTCAATTGTTTTGTTTTGTTTTTCTACATGAACACATAACGTTAACAATCTTAATACAGATCCCTTGAATCCGTAAATTTGTCTTTTATGTTATGTCCAAGGTCTGCAACAAATTATTAGCAGTCGATTTATTGGCTCTATATTGGTTATAAGTTTTCACTATAGCATGTTTGTTCCATTTTGTACGCTATTGATTCCAGATGCAAGACTCAACAATTAAATCACGAACACCACAGAGCTGTTATGATGTGTCACATACAGTAGATTGTACTTCTCCACTGTAATTCTAATATTAATACCAGTTTATCAAATAATTAAATTGAGTTTTTTGGCTAGTTTTGGTACTTGACAGGTTCCATTAACAAATTTAAAAAAAAATCTGATGGTGAATACTGTCACTGCTGTGAGGTTGTACTTACACGCAAGACAAAACTCAACATGTCTTTTGGGGACAGAAGGAAAAAAAAAACATACTTTATATGCTGCCCAGTTTCAAATGGGGAAGCACTTGTGTTTTTCAGGGGAGTGAATTGAGTCAGAGGTATTGACTGGTAACTGGGAGTGTGGAGGAGACCTAGGGGGCCACTTCTAATCCACGCTGACCTACTCTTATCACGCACAGTCAAGGTCAAGAGTCTAATGAGGATGGGACACCATTAGAGCAATTAGACGGAACTACCTTGTTTCTGGGGCATGCAGAGCCATGGGAGAGAGAGAGGGGGAGAGGGTGAGAGTGGAGGAAGACAACTACAGTAAGCGACAGACTGATGATCTGCCCAGCAGCTGCCTCTCTCACTTTCTTTGTCTGCCTTTCTCTCTCTCCACGCCACCCCACCCCCTCCACCTCACCACAGACTAACCCAGGATAAGCACTCCAACAGCTCAGTGTAGCAACAGTGACACTTGGTGGCAAAGACACTGGCTGACAGAACAGTGGCTGCAGGCATTTTCACATGAACGCTGCTGCTCTGGTTGATTCACGAGATATTACAGTGGAGGGGAATGTAATTTTGGCACATTTCAGCGAATATTATTCAACATATCGTTAAGAGCTGGCTCATTGAGAATGTATGAAAATCAACGACTGTCTCCAAATAGCTTATAAAATATAGAATATGTGATTTTTATTCCAAAGCAGAAACTGAAAGAAGAGTCTGTGAGAGCAAGCACGAACAATTAACATATCTGTAACACAGGAAACAAGTTGTCAAGTAATTGGTTAGTTGGTTAACAGAAAGAAATTACCAGTAATTTTAATAAGCAAGCACAAATGCCAAATATTCACTGGTTCCAGCTTGGTCACCTATGGGCATTTGTTGCTTTTCTATGTTTTATGTCATTGCAAATTGAAGATCTTTGGGTTTTGGACTATTGTTCAGACAAAACAAGCAATTTGAAGCAGTTATTGTGTACTCTGTGTGCATTTTTCACTATTTTTTGATGTTTTATAGGGAAAAACCACTGCTGGATTAACCACAAAATTAACAACACATTAATCCTTTATTAATCCTTTATGAAAATATTAATGAATCAAAGCCTTAAACAAGTCTAGAAACCTAAAAGCAGCTTCCATAATAGTGAAGGAGAGGCCAGTTAATGGCTATTACTACAGCATATTATTCTAAAGTTGTGCCTTATAATGAATTATTGATTACTCAGACTTAATTTATACCACATCAGTTTGAGTTATTTTATCATAAGTCATTGTTATTGAGTTAATTTTCTTGGTCTGAAATAATCCCAGAAACATTCGCCTCTGAGCTGTTTGCTGGTGTGGCATCGGTGCTGATAGATTGTAGCAGAAGCACTTTTCTTGCTTCTGACCACGGAAGACAGAAGCTGCTTAACAATGCAGACAAAACTGTCCTGGGGGCATAAGAATACATTTGCAAGCTCGAACCCGGCTAGAACACAGCAATTTTCACCTTTGGTGGTAGATTTCTGATGGGACAAGGAGCCCCTGATTCCAGGCACCATGTGGAGGAGGACGAATGTTCTGAACACTTGGAGAGCCACTTTGATAGAAAACTGGATTACTGACAGTTAATGCATGAAATGACTGTACAGACTACTCTTCTTGAGGTGACTTAGGCTTCACAGAGGCAGAGTTGTTCTTCAGGCAGGAATAAGAAATTTTGTTGTGTTAAACCTCAGTAGGCAGAATCAAATACACAGCTTTTGCATTAATAATTTATCACAGACTGAAAATGGCAATTTTTATAGAGGTATTGAGAGTATTGCTACTTCAAGTGCCTGTAATCTGAAAAGGACAGTTTTACATACATAAGCCAATAGATAGTGAGTTAGGAATTGAGCCAACCTGAAATTGCTCAGAAATTAACTCCCATATATTATACCCAAAGACCCCGAGGTCTCCGACCAATGATTATCTTCAAACAGCAAAAGGCAGCAAATCCCATTTGAGATGCTGCAACCAGTGAATGTTTGAATGTGTTGGCATTTTGAGCCACACTAGCTGCATTGCTGTAAGGTAACATCAGCATGCTAACATTGTACTTTTAACTACAGGATGGGAGCATGCTGATGTTAGCTTTTAGCTCTTAGCGCTGCTTTGCATAAGTACAGCCTCACATAGCTGTGGGTGTGGCTGTAAACTCGTTGCTTGATAAATCACTTAGAGGATTAATCGGTTCATTTTCTATCTTTTTAAGTCGATTAACTTTCTATTGATCAATTATTCCACCAGCTGGTTCAGCACTAATCCTGTGTCTGTCAGACTGATGTCACTTGAGTCCATAAGCTTTTCTGACAGGACTGAGGGTGTTTGTCGGCAGCTTGCAGTATCATTTCAGGGGACACACATTTCTGAACAAGTTGGTGAAAATTGAGAAAAGCCAGTCCTGCTGGAGGGATGAACCAGACTCACTCAGGGTAGTGGTGGAGAAAACGATGTTTGCAGCCTGCTATTATGGACAATGTCCTCCGCCCTCTCGATGACAAAATGTCAATGCAATGGAGCACTTTCAGTTGGTGGCTCTTTCCACTGAGGCGTGCCAAGAAGCACTTCAAGACTCCGTCTGACTGCCCCCCACTACAATGCCTCCTCCCTCAACAGCATCAGCCGCTAGCCTTTCGTTTCCCTTTATCTACTTGCCTGCAGTCTGTCATTTACTTATTTCTCCAGTGGGTTGCAATGTGATTTTATCCCCTCACACACACAGAGAGACATGCAAGCAGTTACACAAAGCTTCTCCACCCCCAAATACAAACCCTGGCCCCATCTGTTGGACTTTGTGATGCTCTTGTTCTCGTTTATCTCTTTTTTTATTATCATTTGTTTTTTGATGCAGAGCCCCTTGTGGATCCACAAAGTAATTCACTCATATAATCATTCATTTATTCACTCATTCATACACACACACAATTAGTCAACCCGCCCTCTAGTGCCCATTAGGAGGCATATGGTACATCTATAGACAAAACACACTGAACCAGCATCATTCACTCTCTGCATCTCATCTGTGACACTATGTCCTTGTTTTAATCTGTGTTTATCGTCTATGGAGCTCTTTGTCACAGATGTTTCCCTGGAAATTGATTTTGAAATAAACATGACTTGACTTGATCAGTCCCACCATTTGTCTTATCCAGCTGGGAGGTTGTTAAGAACTGTTTTGTCATGTACACATAGCCCAGCTCTGTCTCTCTTTCTTCTCTCCCTCCAGCCAAAGCTGGCGAGGAGGAGCTGAGTGCCGTCTGCCTGCAGCTCCAATCAGCTATCAATCTGTACTGTACTGAGAAATATGCCAATATATCAATTTGGTGCCAGTGTGTCAGTTATTGTTCAGAATCACAAAGTCTTCATTAATTCCTCTTTCAGCTGACTACAGCAGATCAACAAAATCATTAGGATTCATAGTCAAGGAAACATGGCTGTCTGCACAAACTTTCAATAAGTATATGTTGAGACATTTCACTGGACCAAACTTTGACCTGCTGGTGGCAATAGATGAAAGTCAGCTGATCGCCAAAGTCAGTTAGATTCATCCTCTGAGGACCATGAATATTTGTATCAAAAGTCACAGCAATCCAGCCTATACTTGTTAAATAGATACTTGAACTCAACAAACTTGAACTACATCAGTTGCATGGCTAATAAAAAGAACATTGCTGGCAAAAGCAGCTTGATTATGAATCTGCTTTTCAATAATCATGTGAATAAGGAGATGCCTGCACTCTACTCTTGCATTCATCAGGACGTACTATTTCAATACATCCATGTAATACATGGTCTAATAGTTTTCATCTGAGTGCTTTGTAAATGCCCTGTGCTCCTTTGCATATTTTCACTTAGCTTTGTTTTCCTGACTCTGCCATGGTGATTCAGTCAGTAGCACTGGCCTGGCAAACAAACATCTGCATCTGCACAAGTTCGTTTCATGTTTGGGCTAAAGTAGCAACATGCATAACTTATAGAAGATTCCTATCTGTCTCATTGCGACAAAATTAAGACGCGATAAATTAAGATAGAAAAAAATCAGCCAAGAACAGTAATAGAACAGCCCAGAGCTGCACAGGACCAGTTTTTTTTTTTTTTCAGTTTTACTAGCCTGTTGCATCTCAGTGCCAGGAAATTGCGGCAAAAGCTAGCACCACAAATGGCAGGTGACAGAGTGCAATAAACTCACAGAGATTCCCAGATTCACACAGATGGAGGACATGTAGAGATATGCAGCTCATGTGCATCAGCAATTTATGTTTAGTGGCAACATTTAGTCACAACACATGAAGCAGTGTAGCAGTGTAATATTCATATTTTGCAGGGAATTGTGAAAGATGTGACAGTCGGGGTGGGAGGCGTAGTACAGCCTTCAACACCAGAGTTATTCAGCGCTAATTTTAAATCGTACTAGTAGTCAGTTTTGACATTTTGTGTTGTTTACTGTGACAGTGGTCATCATCATATGCATTTAGTCTGTCATGGTTTTTAAGTGTTTAATCAAGGATCATAGAATTTTCTCAACTTATGAACATAAAATGGAGAAATAAAAAAAAAATGGAATCACAATGTTTTTAAATGACAATAGCAATATTTAGATAGAATAAGATAAGAAGACTAACTCTGGATTTGTTATAAGCAATTTTAGCAACAAAACCATCTTCTGATCCTTTAAACAAACCTTACAGTTGCATTTATTTATGTCTATGCATAGTTGTATACCTCATTAATGGTTCATGAATGGTCAGCCACAAAAACTGGCTCCTCTGCGGACCTGTAATCAGCACATTTTTTTCCCCCCATGATTTTTAAATTCTCTCCTTCTAACACATTTGTATGGAGAGGATTCCAGATCGTGGGTGGTGCCAGATGCTCCCCGGGGCTGCAAGCGCTGAAACTAGACGAGCTCTTAACATCTGTGGAGGTGTGCCGACTAAAAAAGGAAAATGTTCCACAAAGATGTGACATCAGCTTCACGTTAGCTATTGTTACGCCTGGTTTGCATGTGAGACTGTTCAGCCACGGGTGAAGAGAGTAAGTCGAGCTTACTTTTGTACCAGGCATCATACTGTGGATGTAAAGCAAGTTCAGAGCTATACCCTGACAATACATGTCAAGCTGTCTGTCAAAGCACATGAGGAAAAATTCATCTGTCTTGAGAGCATGTTTTGTTGTGGCCAGCCAGCCATCCACGGGCAGTTGAAATAGCAGAGGTGCATCTCTCCTATTCATCAGTGTTGGCCTTTCCTTTCCTAAGTCCTGGCCCTGCATGTTTTGGCAGCGATTCAGCCCTCGTCCCACAACGTTACACTTCTCAAATTAACATTTTATATGATGGCAACACAGTGTGGGTGTGTGATAAAGCTTGCCAGCACAGACATGAAGCAAGCTGGCACTGAATGCACTGCTAGCACTCGCTCTCTCTTTCGCTCTCTCGTTCTGTCCCACTGCAACAACCTTGAACCAGTTTGTTAGCATCCCAAATGAACAGCAACGGTGTTGAGATTTGAATAGCATAAATAAATGAACGAGCAAACAAACCAGCACAAGGCCGACGCCGCTCTAGTGGCAATCTAGGGCTTGCACTCCCTGTGTAATGATCTGCAAATAGCTGGCTGCTGAGATAAAATTCAATTGAAACTACAAACTGCCACTGTCGGCCACATGGCAAATAGGCTGTTATAATTTCAACCAAGAGATTTGCCATGCACCTGGTAAAATCCAAACACTTCAAGTCAATAGGACTGCTGGGTAACATCATGACAAGACCACATGTTGCCTTGCATTTTGCCTCCCAGCTACAGTTTCATCAGTCAGGGAACAGTCTCACAAAAGCTAACAAGTGTATCTCCAGAAGTATAGGGCACAAAGAAATAGAAATAGGACTGATGTAGAGATATTTATCCAGTGGGAATTCCAATATAAGCCACTTTACTCAATGAAGTGGACATTATTGTAAATGGCATGCAAGCTTTAAATTGTCTTGACTCAAGAGAGAAAGATTAAAAAGGATGGTGAGCAGAGGCAGAGTTACACTAGTTATAAGTAGCGTGCTTTTTGTTTTTTTTTTATGATTTCTAAGCTGACTTATTGGCTTTGACAAACCAATCCTGACTAAAACTCTGGAGCTTTCAGCTGTATCACATAATTGACCATGTTGGAAAGAGTAAGAGAAAGCGGCTTGCATGGCTACATCGCATGCTACATGTACATAAGATATGCATGTGCTATCTCCTTCTAATTTCTGATGCTGAGAGAAAAGATTGTTGAATGTCAAGACAACATGAAGTAAGTTTTAAAAAAGCTCAATTATCTTGTCATTTATATTGACACATCTAGCAGAACTCTTTCTCCTTCAAACCTTCTGCTCATAGTGACCCACAGCTCTCTATCACAGTGAATGGAACAATGTAAATACAGCAACCACACCAATTAGTCTCATATTCAGTAATGAACCACGGTCGACCTTCCCACCGTCAATCGTATCGCAAAGTAAATGAAAGGAAATAAACACAGTTACTGTGGGAAATGTAATTAAAGCAGGACAAGGCCCGATCACATACAATTGATCCATCTAGTTTCGCAATGGATCCATTAAAGGCTGCCATCTCACAATGAACTATTAATCAAAACCTGTGGCAGGAGTCCCTGTTAACCCCTGGCATCAAGTACAAATGCAGCTTAAGTTGTGCTGATTCCAGCAGTATGTGTGTGTTGTCTGACTGGTTTGGTTGAGTAATGACTCCGAGGAGTAAGGTTGTGATTGTTGTACACAAAATGCACCAATCAGGATCAGGATTTCAGACTGAATGTTAACCTGAAGTGACCTAACACAAAGAGGTTATGTTTCTTTTGAATACCAGCCATTATACAGTATATTACATTATGAGGGTGACCCTCACAATAGTGTCTGCTTAAAATGGCCATTACTGGCTCTAAAGGCCTCTTTAAACTACACAGGTTTGTCTTACCCTGTGATGCATTTAGAGAACCACACTGAGATCAAGTGTGTGAATGGATGTTGCTCCCAAGAGTAATGAAAGAGAGGGATCTCTCTGAGGGGGAAGCTGAAAGCAGATAGCTAAAATATTTCATCAAAAAGACTGATTGTAGATGTGTGTTTGTCTGAAACTGCTTTTTCTGTTTAGTTTTTTTTTGCAAATTCATGGTTACACTGGTCAGCACCTACAAAAGTTTTTTACAGCTTTTCTCTTGCTTTTGAAATTATCCTCCAAAATCTGCTCTGTCTTTATCTGCTGCATATGACTCATCACATTCCCAGTGAGTGCTATGAAAGGATTTCCCTTTTCACAGCACTCTCCCCAGCTGAGTGCTCAGAAGATGACTTATAGAGGAAGGAATATCAGCTGCAGTTTTATATTGACATCCATACAATTTTTAGAGCACATTATGGGCTCTGAATGGGTTTCATAGTACGGGAAGTTTTTATAAGGTCACGTTATTTACTCAGAGAGGAGAAACAAGATACAACTATAGATACAAGGAGCTAGAGTAATGAGGTTGTCTCGCGAAAAAAATAAATATATACAAAGCAATATCCAGATTATACGTGTAGATAAATCTCCCAGCATTTCTTTTAAATTAGGGGTGTCAGTCATCATCTTGTACCTGTATTTTCTTTTTTACAAATCTGCAGGTTCTGATACATAATGTAAGGTGCAATTGAGACAGAATTGAAAGAAGCAGACGTCGGCCTAATAAGGCAGGTGATTGTCAGTGACTTTTTGGATGTTCTTGACAAAACATCCAAAAGAAGAAATCAGTCTACAGTTGAACTGGAGTAGCTAACAACATGCCTGGTTTGTGTGTGTGTGTGTGAGCAGAGGCAGGATAACGTGTTAGTTTGGTTTATTCAACCTTTTGAGGTATGTCCTGACCTGATAACTGCTTCAGGCTGACATAAAACCCTAACCACTGTGTTGAGGGTTTATGTTAACACTGCAGGAAATTCTGAAATAACAACAAATCCAATTATTCTGTGGAAGAAAAAGGGAAAATACTATATCAACAAAATCTGCTGATGTGTTCTTAATTAGCCGGATGTCTTTCCGGGTCATACTTTCCTAAATTTCCTCTGTGTGCACTAAGTGGACTGAGAGATTAAATCTTAATAAGACGGGATAAGATTTAATTTTATTGATCTCTGTGGGGAACTTGCACCATTGCAGCATAAGTGAGAGGATTCAACTTTGAAATAAAGACAAACTGTAGAAAAGTATAAAAGACATTAAAAGACAATGAAAAAATAAGCAAAAAACATAGCATGTTTGTATAAATGGATGGATAATTCTGCTTTATTGCAAACAGTTTTGCTCATTATTCTTGAACATCTGTAATGCTGTACCAAATAAATTTCTGAGACCTCCAAGTAGCATCAGACCATCAGACAGGTTGTAAACAAGCCCCCCAGTCAGACAAAAATTAAGAACAATAAAACTGTCCATTGTAAACTTTCATCGCAGTTTACAGAGCAACCACCTTGTTGAGCTTTGACCTACCATGCACTCAAAATTACTGTGCAATGAGAGATTATTACCAAAATTCTGGGCAAGCTCAGTTTCAGTTTCCTCCAAAATAAAGTGGTTAATATAACCGGGGTCAACTGTTGGTGGCTTGTTTACAACCTGTAAACCTGAACACCTGAATCCTTGTGTTTTTTCGCCCATTCAACCTTTCACATCTCAGAAGTTAACAAACCAAAATTATCATTTAAGGATCCTTTAACACTGGACCTACTACTGGATTCACAGCATAGGCAGATGGATTACTAACATTTCATTGTGGCTCATTCAACCTGAAATATCTAAACTATTTGATGGATTGCTATGGAGTTTGGTACAGATATTCTTGGCCCCCAGAGAATAAATCCCTTAGAACAAATACTGAGTCGTTTCTCATGAGATTCATGTTACTCTACTCTGGGTTTATGACCAAATATCTGCAAAACTAATTAGCAGATTACCATGTTACACATGGTAAACATATCTACAAGATATGAGCATGTTAGAGCACTGCACTGTTTTGTGTCGGTCTCATGATGGATAGTTTGAAAGAATTGTCTTTTATATTCTTTATAATGTACAACTTTTTTCACATATGTAGTAATACTACAGTAATACAGTGAGGGCATGTTAGCATGGCTGTAAACTTTTAGCCTTTAAATGGTGTGTTTATTTGTGGGATGCTAACATGTAAATATGCAGTGAAATTACAGCTATGACAACTGAAAACATAAATGTTGACTTCTGTGTAAAACAATACAAATATTTTTTTTATCAATATGGCCAAAGAAAAAAAAAAAAAAACATATGAGGTCCCAGCTCAAGCAGCCTCATTGTTCTGTATCTAACACGTGTGTAGTCTTTAAAGTGAAAATCCCTAATCATGTCACTTTGAGGTGTTAGACATTCAAATCTGACATTTTTTTCTGTCTCACTTAATCTTAATCAACATAAAGCCGCCTGTCATTAATCCTCTTTTTCTTCACTCACTCAGATCAATGTTTCCTTTTCCAGAGCAAAGATAGCAATTAATCCCCAGTCCAACAGAGCCTTCAGGCGTGACTATTCGTCAAAGACCCTAATCAATGCCTTTGCCTATTCTTCTACTTTCAGAAAATGAATAGCATTTTTTTTTTATCATGTTTTACATTCCATTGGGGGGAATCAATGAATCTTATAAGACCCAAATAATTAATGCTCAAGCACAATCCTGCAAGACAATCTGAACTCTTGCAGAACAGATTTTGGTTAAACCTTCGGCCCTGAAGCTCATAAAAATGTGTTTGGAAGGGGTTGGAATTGATATGCTTCCTATTATGCCTATTAGAATTATTTCAGCAGCAAATGGTCTGTACTCACGGCTTTTCACTTCATTGCTCCCTCATTGACTCACCATTAATGACATTTCTGAAGACAGCTGAATAATAGATGTTATTACTGATGAAACTTATCTGGGAGAAGTGAAACTTGGAGGAGTGGAGCAGGCTGAAGACTGGTAATGCCAGAGTAGCCTGGGCACAACAGATAGGGAAGGGACTGAAGGAGTGAAGGGGCCACTGCCTATTTATCAAGAGTAAGGTGCATGAAATTGGCTCTTAACCTCACAGTTAGAAGGTTTAATTAGAAATCATGCTTTTGCTACAGGAAGGAGGGGAGGAGGGGGGGGGGGGGTTGTCCAAACAGGGTGATAAATGGCTTGTGGGACAGGAGGCTTCACAGGGACGAGGGAAACGGGTTGGTGAGAGTGAAATGTAGGTGACAGCTCTGGTCACGGCAGGAGGCGAGACAGCGGGGTGAAGTGAGCAGGAGATTGCAGCTGAAGTGCAAAACCACACCTCAAGAGCTGTAAGGGCTGTTATCAACATGAGGGTGAGCGCTGTGTGGTAGACAGGGCCAGGATCAGCAGAACAAACAGGCTGACAGCAGGCTGACCTCAGTTGTAAATATGTGAACATGCAGGGTCATCAAACAACCTGCAGGGCTTCCAACTCCATGGGTGAAATTGTGAGTCAAAAGCCTCTCATGTAAATCCAACACTGAAGTCCTAAAATCTCAATAGTCTACAGTAGGTGCACTGGATATTATTGTAAAGGAAAAATCCGCCTGAATTCACTTGTACCTACAGTGTCAGTGTTTGGCAAGGCTTAAAAAAATAAGAATATTATCTCATATTGAGATACATTAAAAAAAAAAAAAAGACTGGGTACTGGACTGGGTACTGAACCTCAGTATTTTGGTGCTAAGCACAATGTGTTGATAACGCAGAGTACTGAAGAGTCAAGAACTTGCCACTGACCTTGCCACTGACCTATGTTTGGCCAAGTTTGTTTTATTTCATGAACTTTAAAAAAGTACAAGGGAAAAAAAGCAGATAATTGTGGCATGTGCAAAGGTTTGGGCACCCCTCTACTCACAAAACACTCAGAACACTTCATTAAGTCATTAAGCCTTAACTGACTCATTAGCTGTCAGATTAATTGTCTGAGGGAAGCCTTATCTGCAATCTCATCATTAAAGTCAATATCTGAACTATATAAAGCAACATTTGAATCAGCCAGAGTTGTTTTGGAAGTACTGTGGACGGATGAGGGTAAAATTTAGCTCTTGCTACAATCAACAAAGTTGGGTTTGGGAAGAAAACATAAAGGAGCATCATTTGGCAGCTGTTAAGCTCAGGGGTGTAACTATTCTTTGTGGTTGTGTGAGAGCCATTTACACAGGAAACATGCAGAGATAGATGGAAGAATGGATTCCACTGAATATCAGCAAATTCTCGAAGCAAACGGAAACTGAAAAGAGGCTGCTTTCTACAACAGGACAATGACCTGAAACAGACCTCAAAGTTTATCACAAACTACTTAAGGAAGTACAAGCTGAAGTTCACAGCCACCTGACCTGAAAAGCTGTGTGTGCAAGACAGCCCAGAAATATCTCAGAAGTTGAAGAGTGGGTGAAAATTCATCAATCAACCATGGAAAGACTCTTAGCTGCTACAAAAAAGTGTTTGAAGGCTGTGATATCTGCCAAAGATTTCCAGACTTTTGCACATCCCATAATTAGTTATGAACTCTACAAAATATGTCATTTGTTCAGGGGGAAGGCAAACTCTTAGGCATACAACTATATATTTAAAATTCCAATTGGTAGGAAGTGAAACAATAATCATGCATTGCCATAGGTTTACATTATTGCAATAACCATTTTTATTACAGTGCTTAGCTATGGACACGCTGTATAGTGACCATAAGCAGGAACCGTGATAAAATGGTTATTGCTGCCATATAAACCTATGGCAGTGTGTAAAATTATGGACCACCACCAGTGGGTGGGTATAAGTGACACACTGCTGTAGTTTCAGTTATGTTAGAGGGTCAGTTATTCTGCTGTTTACTGCCACTTTGTGCAGGATTAGAACATTTCTGACTCTGCAGTGCCTCAGTGGTAGCATCTCTGCAGACAACAACACATATCAATACACACATCTGAGTTTTTCACTGAGATTATCTTGTTTTTCTACATATGAACTTTATGCCATCATAAAGAATTAGAAAGGTTTGTGGTGCCAGGGCAAACTGCCTAAGATGTAAAGTAATGTAAATGTAAAGTAATATTCATTCATGTTTTAAAAGACATTGTTGAGGGTTTGTCATTGATTATCTTGTAAAGTATTTGTTGTGACTTACAATATTAAAATCATAAGAAGTTGCTGTTTAAGAGGAACTGAAAATCACTGATCAGTAACAACTTTATTCAAATATATCTGAATATAAATTCAGTCCTTTCAGGGCCAGCTGTGATTCTGATGTATTGTTTTACAACACGGTTCAGGTTTGTTTCTTTTTTAGACTTTTAGAGTAAATTCAGGAGGATAAATTACTCTCAGCTGTAGGTCAACGTGATGTTAAATTTTATCCATCCTTTATTTCTGTTGGCGACATTCAACAGGTATTTCTGTTGATTGATTTTGCTTTAGTTCTTAAACTTACCCTGTAACAGTATATCAGTGACCTAAGCTGTTTGAGCCACCACCTTCAACAGCATGGTGAAGGTTTCAGCTGAGAGTGAGAAGAGAATGAGTGCAGTGCTTAAACCACCAGCCGCCTGTCCAAAACCTACTCTGTGTTTAATTCTCGCTCAGGGCTTTAAATCCTACTAATAGAGGCAGGCTTGTGTCAAATAGATCTTTGGTAAGAGAGTCTGAGGGATTAACAGATCTGTCGGTAATAACTGCTCAAAATGTGGAGCAATTTTAGTCCTGAGTTTCTGCTGTTGGATGCTTAGATTCAGCTGCATGTTCCATGAAACATGCCCGTTCCTGCAAACGTGTTGTTACAAATAGAGCTTCTCCAGCGCCCAACCAGAGACGACTCTGATCTTTGAGTCACGAAAAGGTCGGCGATTGCACAAAAGGGCAGACTAGTGGTACAATTTCAAATTGGAGTGAGGATGTGAATGACTTTTGTAGCACTGCCATATATCTGGAAGTGATGCTCTGGTATTTTGATTTACAGCTAGGCAGTTAAAAGTGAAAGGCTGAATTCAGTATTAAAATTACTCATAATACAGCAGTTATTTTAGGCCCATGATTTATTCATTGATTTGATGATGATGTCTTTATTCTTTTTTTATGGTCAGTGAGGTTAATTTTCTCACCACTTGTAAGATTTGAGAAACCCAGGCAGACACTGAACACAATTTAACCCCAATTTTATCTCTGACTCTCCTGACTCATTTAATAATGGAGCTGAATTTCTGCCACGTCTGTTGTTGTCAATCAATCCACAGGATGTGAACATAAAAGTTGTTATTGTGTTCGAGCAGAAAGGCAGATTAAAACGTGTAGTATAAGTTAACATACTGCATGAGATTAAACACAAATTGTTTGCCCAGTTTACATAAACAGAGAAACTCGTGCTGTAGATATCATAATCCACGGCTGGTTCAGCGTTGCAGTAATTCTCCTCCAACCTTGTTCCGTCCCGGCTTAATTTTTACCTCCACTGAAAAAATGGCTTAGGCTGCCTCATCATTTAACAGAGGACATATCCTTGAATCAATGCCAAAGTGTAATCTGTGAGTTTCATATCAAACAGAGCCTCCAGGAGATAACTGTGAGGCGGTGATGATGGAGAGGAAAGCCAGTGATTTTGATATAAATATCTGACTCCCTGGCCCTCACCACTTTCTAATTATATTAGGATTAATTGGCTGGGGTCTGAGGGACCCCAGTTACTGGTGTTAGAGTATTAATGCACACAGCATACCTTGTTGGTATGGGCCCTGGACTCTCCTGAAAAGCCTGTTAATTAGGCCTGTGGTGAGGTGTGATAAAAAAGGGAGCAGTACATAAACAAGCCCCAGCAGAGGGGGGAGGATGCTGAGGTCATCTGGTACTGGACCTCTGACAGCCTCCGCCTGTATCACACAGGGCCACATGCTGTTCATCTGTCTCTGGGGATGGCTGACAGGGAAACTTTTCACACACTGAAGAGCTACAGCTTCTCCTAATCTCATACCTGTCCAACTGATTTAGCTAGAGGTGCGTTTCCCCGCCACCGCCACCTCCCTCAATATGTATCTGCGCACTGCAGAGATCTAATGTCCATCATAAAGTTAAACATCAGCAAGCCACATGAAGATTTTTAATGAGACTTCATTCCAAACTCGGTATCCGTCCTTTTCTGACATTTTTTTTCCCTTTTTGTTCCTCTCTCTAATGCTCTCTGGTCTTCTTCTTCCCTCAACCGAGAGAGAAGCTCTTACCATCAATCAGCCTTTAGCTCCTGTGGACTGAGACAGTGTCATGCTGGGCTCTGTGTGTTGCCAGATAGGACCAGTGTGCCCTCAGGTTACCCTTACACTTCCAGTTTGACACCCCTGATATTTACTTGCTACAGAGAAAATTGAAAAATACACGGGAGTTTAAAGTGGGCACACAGGAGTCAAAGTTTGGACTTTTAAAATTACCGTGTTTTCTATCAGAGTTTGGAATGAAAATGGTTGTTTCTGTCAATCAGTAATCGCAGTCGTTCATAGCGAGCGCTTCTCAGATGCAGTCAACGGGAAAATGTTTTATCGAGATAAGTCCTCTGGTCCATAGAGAAGCTGTCATAATGCATCATTTCAACAAAACAAGAGTCTGAGCAAAATTGGATTTTAGTTGTTTAGTTGTTGCTCCCGTGAACAGCAGCTTATGATGAGTGCAACAGCAGAATTGAATAAAATTACCAGATTGTGAGCATTACATGAATGGTTTAAGCCTTAAACTATTCATGTAATGCTCACAATCTGGTAAACTTTAAGGTAATGGTAAAACACAATCAGAGGTGTAGGCCTACTTTATTTTGCTTCTAAACCGGTGAGAGTTTGAAAGACAAGCAGCCACATACTTTAAACTCTATTCTCGATTGTCTAACTATATTCTGTTCTCTGGAAGTCAGAGAGGAGACCCAAGAATTGGTGGGAATGGGGTTTTTTTTAACCCTGCTGATGAGAACCCAGCAGCAGTGTTCTATAGTAAATGAGCTGGAGTTACCCACAGAGGTTTTTGGGGTGACCGAGAATTAACTGAAGAATCCAACCTTTTGGAAAGAAAAGTGTTGTCCGGTTTCTTTAAGTCATGCCTGGATATGAAGGCTCTGAATCGAACTACATTTTTAACATGATAGTAAGAGAACTTAACTTGACATGGCTATAAAGGCTTATAAAATTAAGATGATTCTGAGCTTATAGTCAGGTTTATATCCAAATTCAATTGAATTTAATAATTTCCCAAAAATGACCAAAAGAAAATGTAAATTAATGCATGTTTACATCCGCTATGTAAATATTAGAAATTTTATGAGAATAGTAGAAGAAGTTTTTCTTTTAAAAAATCATTTTGTTTGTGTCAGGTAGCTCACTGAGTCAGTTTGGAGTCAAGTGAGACATTATATATATTGCATGAACATATAGTTTATAGGATATTAGTCATCTAAGTGCACCAAAACCTCTTGTACAACCATGAATGTCCACAGCAGGGCCGTGTCACAAGACCACAACAAGTTGACTGTCATCTTTGAATTAAGAGTTATTGAATAGCCCAGCTATGAATTCAATAACGCGTGACCCTTGAAATTCAAAATCTCTGACCTTCATCTTCTGCTAATGGAAACCAGTGAGAGGGTCAGTGATCTGGGAAGTGAATCTGTGTACTCTAGCTGTTTTGGTTTGAATACTGTATCTACTGCAGCTGGACAACCAGGGTATATCAGAATGTACTTTGTGTCTACTGAGACTGCAGAGAATCCAAAATATATGTTTACCTACATTTTTCCAGAACAGTCTGATGGTTAAATGCTTGCTTCTCCAACCTCTAGGCTGCATGTTTACTTTTTATAAATCAATGCATTAAATTTAAATATGATGGATGTTTTTATTTTTAACCTTCTGCTGTTTGTCCAGATGTTACCATTTTGTTGCATGTAAACAATTCAGTCTTATCCTGAACTACTTTGTTAAATATTGTTATCTTGTCATTGATTTTAATCTCTCTATTTAAAATTCAGTTTGTTGTATAACTGAATTGAATCATCAGACATGACGAATCCTGAAACAAAACAGTAGTTTTCTCAGAGTCTCTGCAGACACGGTTGACATACTGACAGAGTTATCAAACTGAGTTCAGTGCCAACGTACTTATGCTTTGGAAGAGCTCCATGTATTTCCTCCATTTGGTAAAACCATTGCAGCATGTTTGTCAAAGATGCACCTTGAAGAATTGATTTGGCATCAGTTTTCCAGGGCAAACCAACTGGAGGTAATCAGCCCCCCGCTTTTTTCCACGCAACATGTAGTCCACTGATTGCTCCTCTTGATCCACAGCTATTTTCAGTCTGTAGATTCTCTGTGGTGCTGTTGATGGGCCTCCTCTAGTGCACATTCGTGATGCAAAGGGAACTGTCTGTGGGATTTTTATTTCATCAATGAGGGCTATGGATCGTCCGTCTGGCATTCATGGGTCCTGAACTTTACTTTTAGTTGTTTCTTACACTTAGGGAACTTTTTTTTTTTTTTTAGCTGGGTGAGATTCATCTTTCCATGTGACTCATTTTAAATTTTATGTGAGTTGTGTACAGTGGACTGTAGGTTTTTCAACAAAGAAGCGCAGAGGGAAAGATTAAATGGGGTTATGTTCAAGTGGTGATCTCTTCCTCTGGGCTCACCTCAAGGATTTTTTTCCTGTTCATGTCCCTCCCCTGTGCACTCTTTATATTGAGGGCCACAGGAGTCCACATGAGAGGAAGCACATTCAGTGATAATACAGTGCACAGAAGCTGGTTACAAGGCCATGATGGCATTGAAAAGCGGTGAGGGATGTATTTGTGACCAAAATAAATACAGTTTTACAAAAGAGCTGACACAGCCTTGGGCAGCTGTTATCAGTGATCAGAAATTATTTGCCTCTTCAGTAAATATTGATTCTGACACCACAGTATTTGCACAAAAAAGATCAGAGGTTGTCATAACAAAAAAAAAAAGTTGTTAATGTTTCAAGCAGGTTCTCCCCACTCAGTGATATACCTACTGTGAACTCTGATTATTTCTCTGGAGAAAGATGACGTTTGGCTCAAGCCTGTTGATCAACCCTAAACCTAAACTCAATCACAACTCATTCGAAAGCCTCTCTCTCCATCTCCAGTCTCTTTCTCTCAGACTCCCTCCGAGAGAAAGAGACTCCCTCTGAAGTCCATTCCACAGTTTGCAGCCAGCTAGCCGGCGAGCATTGAGCAGCACCGTAGCTAAACAACTTTTCAGCACATGTCCGCTGTGTGAAAATATTTTGCACTAGAAACACCCCAAAGCAAGGCGGCAATGTGCAATGTTTGCAAAGCCGCTGTACCGAGGGACGGAAGCTCCGTCGCGATCTACAAGTGGTAATAAATACTGATTAGCTCGATGCTAACATAATATGGAGAATCCCATTAACGGGCTAGCGCATTAGCATCGGTCGCGCTAATAACTTTTACACTCAAACTATAAACCAAAGCGGGACACCTGACCCACTAAACATTAGGCGTCTGATGGACGTGCAGATCGTGTCTTTATTGCGTCCGTCGGTCCATGACCAGTTCTGGACATTTACACGACGTACAAACTAGGTCCGATATTTGGACGTCTAACCACGACTCCACTTGGACGTCAATATGCAGTTCAACATGTGAACGTCGGACTAGGTAACTTTTTTGGACGTCACGTGGACGTCTGAGACAAGTGCAGGAAATTGACATTATTAATGAATGTAATTTTTTTAAATGTCTGTAGCACTCCTCTCAACAAAACTTTTATTAAGAGCAGGCTTTTGGGTTCGTCAAGAATATATTTTATTTTTAATTTACTAGTACTCTTTAAGTTAATAAGTTGGATTTCTATTTTTTAACTATGCAATGAACTGATATACTTAAATGAATTAAATTTTTTTTACTCTTACGACTCTAGGCAAAATAGTGTATAACTGAGTATGTGTTATGAACTATAACACTTTTAAACTGTTTTATATTCCTTAAATACTTCCTTAACTGATTTAAATGGAATTGAAATTAAATGATACCTCACTTAAAGACAATTACCATAATCAACTCAAAGTTCAGCAAAAGAAATATCACAAGACTCCCTTTTATGAAAATAACAAATTAGGAATTTACTTCAGGTTTTGACAATGAACATAACAAAATATCCAATCCTGAAAGTTACCAGGTATAAATGTAAGTCTGAAATTGCAAGAAAATACTTTAAATACCAGGTTACTCAAGTTACTTTAACACATTTTAGTTACTCTCAATAACCTTGAAATAATATAATAATAAACCAAAGACACTCAGTGGGCCCACACTCACACACACACACACACAGCCGGCAAAATGAAATAAACCTCGTTGCAGGCCTGATATGATGATTTTTTGAGTGCGAGGGAATCCACGTATCAATTCCAATGATCCAGGAACAATAAAGAGAAAAGTTACCTCCAATCCAAAGAACAACGTTACCCGCTCCTTTCCTGAAGGCGACACAGCAGGTGAAGACCAAAGGCAGACTGACGAACAGCGAGGGCGCGTTTCTGGCAACTTGGGCGAGGTCCAACGACGCAGAATCTCACTCTCCAAAACCGAATCCTCTTGCTCCCACAGCAGGATTTGAAGGCACAGCCAGATGTAGAAACGGTGTTAGCTTCTCCCGGCTAAGTCCATTCACTTTACTAGCGAACGCTAACAGCTCACTTAAAATTAGCTCAGTAGCTTGACTAAGCTAATAACAATGTAGCCTCGACAGAAGCTCCGACCTGAAACTTCTCGAGCGGCTCAAAACACAGCAGTAGCTTCAGTATTCACTCCGAGTATCGAGCAGACAGTCTCTAGGATACTTTAAACTTTCCACTGTTATATCCAAAACAAACTTGTGGCAATATGTCTCTCTTGTGTCTTCTCCTCGTGTCGTCCTCGCGCTTTCTTCTCTCTCCATCTCATTTTTCTTGTTACAATAAAAATAACACTCTCGCATCCACTCACACCTGACGGAGCCTATCACCTGACATCACAAACCAATGAATGAACAGGATCACTCTCTCAATCTTTTTTCCTCTTCCACATGAACTCCTTCAAAATAAAATAAAATATTTAACAATGTACATTTATGTGGTTTTAATCTTATTTATAAGGCACGTAAACCATTTTAACCTTCATGCACTGTACCTCTCACATTTTTAATACATTTTTTATAACAGTAACCTACCAGAGGTAAACTCTCAAACTAACTTATTCATTAATACATATTCATATTTAACAATATTTATTTTTTTTTAAACAGGGTTACACCCTCCCCCATTTAAATATCTGATGTCCTCATCAGATTGGTATGATTAACCTTCACTGTTCTACTCAAAAGCGGCAAGAATCCATATAATAAACCTATACTAAGGTTTACCTATTTTTATTGTTACACCTCTATGAATGATGGTAATAGGCTGATCTTTTGCTTTTCCTGGCTCATCATAGGTGAGTCTCATAACTGGTTTCAAAGTTCTTTTAGGCCTAGTTAGTTTTGGTGTCACATGTACCTTAGGACGGCTCGGCTGAGGTTGTTCATCTTCACTGGAGATGGGCTCTGGTTCAGGATCAGTCTCAAGAGCAACATCCGGACCAGGATCTTCAGGCAAGCTGTCTCTCTCAGAGTGACTCCCTTCTGATGAATTGGTGACTTCCAGATGCTTTAATTCATTAGCACTGTGTCTTTCCCTCCTTTGGATAATCTCTTCCACAAACCTCCTGTAAGGCCTCATTGGCCGCCCGTGCTCCAGATCAGAAGAGTCCGTTGATGCACTTGACTCCCTTGACGCATGGTGGTCTGTGGTGTTTCTTTTGTGTTTGTTGAAAGCACGGCTTCGCGTGACCGCTCTCCTTGGCACATCCTCTGTGTTATCCAACACTGGGATCCTCACAAGATCTCTGATGGGAAGGATATTATCTCTGTGCAAAGTTCTGAGTTTTCCATTCCCCTTCTCTGGCTTTACTCTATAAACAGGCAAGTTTGGCATCTTATTCACCACCACATAAGGAACCTCATACCAGCGATTCTCCAACTTGTGCTTGCCCTTTAATCCAAGATTCTTCAGCAAAACTCGATCACCAGGCTCTAAATTGTGAAAACGAAGGCTCTTGTCATAGATTCTTTTGTTTTGCTGATGCCTTTTGTCGGAAACCTCTGTAGCCATCTTGTAGGCTCTTTGCAGACTCTCTTTCAGTTTGGCGACATAGGAAGAATGAGGTTGGTCACCACTTCCATTTGGACAGGTCCCAAAACATACATCCAGGGGAAGTTTGGCCTCACGCCCGAACATCAGAAAATATGGGGAATACCCCGTGGCATCTGACTTGGTGCTGTTATACGCATGCACAAGAGGTATCACATGTTGACTCCATTGTCGTTTCTTTTCCTGGTTGAGTGTGGCCAACATGGACAACAGTGTTCTGTTAAAGCGTTCGGGCTGGGGATCACCCTGTGGATGATATGGAGTGGTCCTTGATTTTTTTATTCCTAGAATCTTTAGCAGTTCTTTAATGAGACGAGACTCAAAGTCTCTACCTTGATCAGAATGTATCCGGGATGGCATGCCGTAATGCACGAAAAATTTTTCCACCAACACTTTTGCAACTGTGAGAGCCTTTTGATTTTGCGTGGGGAAAGCTTGGGCATATCTTGTAAAATGATCTGTTATAATAAGCACATTACTCACTCCTCTTGAGTCTGGTTCCATTGAAAGGAAATCGATGCAGACCAAATCCATAGGCCCAGAACTCAAAATCTGGTGCAAAGGTGCAGCTCTGCGACATGGAGTTTTCCTGAGAACGCACTCTCCACAGTTTTTCACATATTGTTCGACATCAGTTAACATCTTTGGCCAGAAAAATCGGCTTCTGATCAAATCAGCCACTCTCTCGACTCCTAAATGGCCTAGCTCATCATGCATTGACTTTAGTACCATTGCTTTGAACTTTGCAGGTAGCACTAGCTGATGGATCTTTCCTCCAGTATGACTTGTACTCACGCGATGGAGTAATCCATGAGTCATGACTAATTTCCTCATCTCTCTTTTCATCGGCAGCAACTCAGGGTTGTTTGGCCATGTTCCGCTCTTTAAAGCTTTTATAGTAGATTCTATCAAAGGGTCTTGAGCTTGGGCTGCAATCAAATCCTGTCTGGACATTTGTTCCAGTGAGTTCAGTTGAAGATGTGTGGGGAATGCATACACATCAGGGATACTCTCAGGCGGAGCTCCAAGCTGCTCAACATACTGGGGGGAGTTCGCTGATGGGCCAAGCACACTTCCTCGTTGGCAAATCGACTTGACTCCAGCCTGAGAGATGTTCTGCCACTCTACTTCCTCTTCTCTTGGCTCCATGCGGGACAACAAATCGGCATCGATGTTGGTTTTGCCGGGTCTGTAGATGATGTCAAAATCATACACTGACAAATCTGACAGCCACCGATGCCCTGTGGCATTGAGCTTTGCCGACGTGAGGACGTAAGTTAGAGGGTTGTTGTCAGTACGCACTGTAAAACGGGCTCCATAAAGATAATCATGAAATTTTTCGACAACGGCCCATTTCAGTGAAAGAAACTCTAACTGGTGAATGGCGTAGTTCTTTTCGGAGGAGCTCAGTTTTCTGCTCGCGAAGGCAACTGGTCTCAGCCCTTCCGGGTGTTCTTGATATAAAACGGCTCCAAGCCCTGAGAGACTAGCATCCACATGCAGCGTATATGGTTTGCCAGGATCGGCAAAGGCTAAAACTGGAGCGTTTGTCAGACGGTCTTTTATTTCCTCAAAAGCCTCTGTGCATGACTCATCCCACCTGGCTCCAAATGGTTCTCTCTCATCCAAATAGTCATGGGTTTTCTTTTTTGTGGACTTTTTCCCATGTTGAGGAGGGCCATAACCTTTGGTGAGGTCCGTCAAAGGGCGGACGATGGAGGAGTACTTGTGGACGAATCGTCGGTAATATCCACAAAAACCCAAAAATGAGCGTAGAGTCTTGAGATTGTAAGGTTTAGGCCAAGTGGTCACAGCTTCAATTTTTGCAGGGTCGGTAGCAACACCTTCAGCAGTCACTATGTGACCCACATACTTGACCTTTGTTTGGCAAAATTGACATTTGTCAAGTGAAATTTTGAGTCCTACTTCTCTGAGTCTGTCAAGAACTTTCACAAGTCTCTCCTCGTGCTCTTCCAGAGTCTTTCCAAAAACGATCAAGTCATCAAGGTAGACCAATACTTGGAGCAGGTTCATATCCCCGACGGCTTTCTCCATAAGCCTCTGGAATGTCGCAGGTGCTCCTGTTATGCCCTGAGGCATCCTTTCAAACTGATAAAATCCAAGAGGGCAGATAAAAGCAGTCTTTTCTTTGTCCTCTTCTTTCATGGCTATTTGATAATAGCCGCTCCTCAAATCCAGAACAGAAAACCATTTACTGCCAGAGAGGCAGTCGAGGGCTTCATCGATTCGCGGGGTGGTATATTGATCTGGAACAGTACGACTATTTAGCGTACGATAGTCGATGCACAGCCTTACCTCCCCATTCTTTTTTCTGACAACAACTATGGGCGATGCGTATGGACTTCTGGATTCTTTGATGATGCCTGCTGCCAACAACTTCTGGATATGACGACGCACATCATCAATATCCGCCGGAGCAATGCGCCTGGAACGCTCTCGAAAGGGTCGTGAGTCCGAAAGGCGGATTGGATGCTCCACCTCTTTGGCAAGTCCCACATCCAGTTCATCAAAGGAAATTACATCTACTCTCTCCAATAACTTTTGCCTGAGCCTTGCTTTCCACTCTTCAGGCACAGGTGAATCACCAAAGTTGATCATGCTGGCATCAAATTCCTCAGTTACTGACTTCTGTTTTGGGATCGTGGTAACCACGTCTGCGACACACAGGTGTCCAAGAACAGCTCCAACTGGAATTGTCACTTCCCTCTGCGACTCATTTTGAACCAGTACTGTCAGTTGATTAATGTCCACAGCATTACTTGGTATTGCCATAGGTTGCAGTAAGATGCCGGCTGGGAGGGCAGCTGTACAGGGGGCTTCCACTATCAAGATGCCACTTGGCAATGACTTTCCAAGGACAGCTTTGCAGATGACTGTAGCACTGCCACCTGCAGGTATAGTAAATGGACTTGGGCCTTCCCATCGTACAGATCCTACTTCACCGTCATCTTCTCTTGAACAGTCCACAACTTTCTCTTTGTCTCTTGTGGGGTATGTGTTCTGTATGCCGAAGGTGTGGGCTACTGTCACTCCAGCCTCCTCTTCGCACAGTTGAGCTAACCGCTTAGACAGATTAGCCTTCGCATTTGTCCCTAAAATCACAGGCGTCTGATCGGGACCAGGGGGATCAGGACAAACGAGGGCCAGGACTGATAGGGCAGTGGGAGTTCCTGCTACTTTCTTGGGGAACTCTACATCCACCACCACATAGCCAAGGTAGGGATAATTTGTGTCACTTAAGCCCCAAATGTTGAGTTTGCTCACTGGGTGAATACAGGTGTCAGCCAGATGTTTCCGGTACCAGGATTCGAAGATGATGCTAACTCGAGAGCCACTGTCAAGTAAAGCATCACACAAATGTCCATTAACTTTCAGAGGCTCCAATGATGGTGGCCCTATTAAACCTGCTGGTATGCCTGCTGGATCTAGCTTGTCCACTGCACTTCTCCTCACCGTGCAATTTGTTTCAGGCGAGGTGGCACCACCAGTAGGTGGGGGGCTGCTTGTCTTGGCCTTTTTGAGAGCTTGAATGAGCTTCTGGATCACTTTGTGTTGGTTCTCAGGGTTCTTGCACTTCCCTGCCATATGCCCCACCTCACCACAGCGATAACAGAAACGTTCCTCTGCTTCAGCCCCTTGTCTGTTAGGAGTGTTCACAGTCATTACTGTAGGTGAAGATGTATGTGGATGAGACATTTTTGAGTTCACTTTCTGCTGTAAGTGTTTCACTTGTTTCTTCAAAAAAGCGACTTCTGAATCCACATTAGTCTCTGAAGGTTTTTTCAGATTAGTCTGCTGGGTTTCATTTTGTGCCACTTTGTCTTGTGTAGCGAGGGCTGTAAACATTGATTTCACTTCTTTAAGTTCAGCTCTCAAGCTCTGTATCTCTGAGTGTTCGTTATCATCTTTAAGTTTAGTATGAACTGTGTACACTGAATGATTCAGCTTTGCTCGGGATGCTGCATACTCTTCTTCTGTACGAATTTCTTTCAGGAGTTCAAGGAATGTTGGAGGATTAGTCCTCCTCTCTCTCAATCGGAGCTGAATTAACATCAGGTCAGCATTAACTGCGCCTCTAAGAAGTTGTTCAAGCCGTGCACCATCCATGGCTGTAGGTGGGAGACCACCTCGTTGTATCACTTTGGACAGACAACGCTCCAATCTCCTCACAAAATCAGATAATTTCTCACCAGGGTGCTGCTGCTGCATCCTGAACGCAAAATAAAGGTCATCTCCTGACTCTGCTAGTCCAAAGGCATTTTCGAGAGCCTCTAAGCACTTGTCAGGGGAAACATCAGGATCAGACAGGCGCACAGCTCTTATCACCTCTAAGGCTGGCCCCTTTAAACTTTCCATAATCTTCCTCCTCTTGTCCTTTGCGGAACCCTCACTCTCCTCCACCATCAGGTGAGCTTGCTCCAACCAGTGTTCGAACTGTTCCTCTCCGGCTGGAGTTGGCACAGTACCAGAGAAGATCCGCAGGCGACGATATCCTCCACTCTCCATTGATGGCTTGGCTGATTTGTCAAACAGGTCGCCTACAGCACGAAGGATAGCTTCAGTCGGTGAGACAGGCTGTGAAGTCAATAAAGCCTGTACATCGTCCATTGACTTTCCCTCTGCCTGTAGTAGGGCAGCAAGTTTCTGGTTAAAGTCCCCCTCAGAACTTGAACCTGCAGCAACAGTGAAAATTGGCCATTTTGTCTTTCCATCCAAACTCAATACTTCAGCAGGGACGCCAATTTCAGTGACTTTTCCTCTGCATTCACAAAGCACTAACAGTTCGTTTCCGGTTTCACTAAACATTCTTCCTCTCACTCGTACTTTTCCTAGACATTTTACAGTTTGTAATGTTTCTTCTACTTCTGTGATTTCTGTGTCCTCTGGGGCGATGGTCAGTAAGGCTTGGCTCTCATCCATGTTCTCACCCCGACACCAGTTCTTCAGCCTGGTCGTGTACATTGTGACACCCTTAGATGAAATTATCTATGTTGTAACACTAGTATTTTTTAACTTATTTCGTCTTATATTAGAAATCTAACTTACTTGATCCCAGCGGTGCCTCCATTTTATGTAGCACTCCTCTCAACAAAACTTTTATTAAGAGCAGGCTTTTGGGTTCGTCAAGAATATATTTTATTTTTAATTTACTAGTACTCTTTAAGTTAATAAGTTGGATTTCTATTTTTTAACTATGCAATGAACTGATATACTTAAATGAATTAAATTTTTTTTACTCTTACGACTCTAGGCAAAATAGTGTATAACTGAGTATGTGTTATGAACTATAACACTTTTAAACTGTTTTATATTCCTTAAATACTTCCTTAACTGATTTAAATGGAATTGAAATTAAATGATACCTCACTTAAAGACAATTACCATAATCAACTCAAAGTTCAGCAAAAGAAATATCACAAGACTCCCTTTTATGAAAATAACAAATTAGGAATTTACTTCAGGTTTTGACAATGAACATAACAAAATATCCAATCCTGAAAGTTACCAGGTATAAATGTAAGTCTGAAATTGCAAGAAAATACTTTAAATACCAGGTTACTCAAGTTACTTTAACACATTTTAGTTACTCTCAATAACCTTGAAATAATATAATAATAAACCAAAGACACTCAGTGGGCCCACACTCACACACACACACACACAGCCGGCAAAATGAAATAAACCTCGTTGCAGGCCTGATATGATGATTTTTTGAGTGCGAGGGAATCCACGTATCAATTCCAATGATCCAGGAACAATAAAGAGAAAAGTTACCTCCAATCCAAAGAACAACGTTACCCGCTCCTTTCCTGAAGGCGACACAGCAGGTGAAGACCAAAGGCAGACTGACGAACAGCGAGGGCGCGTTTCTGGCAACTTGGGCGAGGTCCAACGACGCAGAATCTCACTCTCCAAAACCGAATCCTCTTGCTCCCACAGCAGGATTTGAAGGCACAGCCAGATGTAGAAACGGTGTTAGCTTCTCCCGGCTAAGTCCATTCACTTTACTAGCGAACGCTAACAGCTCACTTAAAATTAGCTCAGTAGCTTGACTAAGCTAATAACAATGTAGCCTCGACAGAAGCTCCGACCTGAAACTTCTCGAGCGGCTCAAAACACAGCAGTAGCTTCAGTATTCACTCCGAGTATCGAGCAGACAGTCTCTAGGATACTTTAAACTTTCCACTGTTATATCCAAAACAAACTTGTGGCAATATGTCTCTCTTGTGTCTTCTCCTCGTGTCGTCCTCGCGCTTTCTTCTCTCTCCATCTCATTTTTCTTGTTACAATAAAAATAACACTCTCGCATCCACTCACACCTGACGGAGCCTATCACCTGACATCACAAACCAATGAATGAACAGGATCACTCTCTCAATCTTTTTTCCTCTTCCACATGAACTCCTTCAAAATAAAATAAAATATTTAACAATGTACATTTATGTGGTTTTAATCTTATTTATAAGGCACGTAAACCATTTTAACCTTCATGCACTGTACCTCTCACATTTTTAATACATTTTTTATAACAGTAACCTACCAGAGGTAAACTCTCAAACTAACTTATTCATTAATACATATTCATATTTAACAATATTTATTTTTTTTTTAAACAGGGTTACATGTCAAATATCAACATTGTTGTTATCAACATGATTAAGGAATACGATTATAGATTATTTGTGATTAAACATTATTTGTTAGTAATTATTTATTTATTTATTATTTGTTTATGTTTTTATTCATATATTTATTTGGAAATGCAACTTGTTGGAAATCAGGCTTCAGAAAATAATTTCATGGTTTAGGAGCCTTGATTTTATAACTCTTATGATTTCAACCAGTTAACGCCACTCTGATTGGCTGAGGCAGAACGTCGTCATAAGCCAACCAGTAAACGGCACCCTGATTGGCCGAGGCAACACGCCAAGCTTTTGGCGCGATTCTTCGAATTTCAACAACCGTCTGTCTCTCCGTCTCTGGTTTCATCTCTGTGGAAGTAAGTGGCCGCTCGGCTCCGTTCAGCGTACATCAAAACCACCGTTTTCCACTAAGTTGAAAGTAAGTTGGTCATCTTTGTTCATTTTATGTTCATGTATGTATTTATAGTGTTAGCTGTTCTGGCTTTGTTGTTTTAAACTACCTAAAACTGCTGTGGCTACAATTGGCATTGCATGTCATCGTATCAGCTAACGTTAGCTAAACATTGGCCATAGTTTAAATGGAATTGGAATTACTTTTGAAAACGACTGTGCCTAAAAATATTCACGTTAGCTGAAGGATTAACGTGAACAAGCATTGTTAAGTCGCGAAATCACTGCTCACTAACCAGAGCTAGGCTGGTAGCTAGCCTAAGCTAAATTCGCTAAGCTAGCGAAAAGAACAAGCTGCAAACTTTATATCTAGCGGCTTTCTCATGGCAGGGAACATGCTTTTTACATGCTAGCGAGCCACGAAGATAACATATTTTTGTAAGCAAATATGGGGACTTGGTGTACGTGTGCTGTCTTTAAAGGTTAAAAGTAATATTTAAAGTTCATAAGTTAAATGTGTTAAAGTATAAAAATGTAAAATGTGTATTTTCCTTTGGTTCATGGAAATTGTATCAGAGTGAGTGTTCTGTACTTTTCTTAGTTTTTGGAAACGGCGACAGAGTGAGCGCTCTTTCTATTAATGTTCCAATTCGCATCTTGGCCGCTCCGTTCCGTTTCTTCAGTCAATAAGTTCGGTCAGTAACACAGAGATGGGCTCGTAAAGTTGAATGTGGTTGCACACGTTTCAGCCAGGGAACGTACAGTCTGTAAGTATTGTGTGCGTGTAGTTTTCAAAGTGGTATGTTTGTTGTGTTGTGTTGTTAGCATTGTTTAGTGGAGTTTGTTTGCTAGCCGCATAACATTTTGCGTAATGTCGTGTTGTTTAGTGTAAATGTAAATTGTGTATTTATGTAGTCACCGTATTTTTGCGTAAGGGTACGCGTGGTGAGAGCAGTACAGTATGACTGCAGATTTCCTTTACATATTTCTAATAATTTTTCTTTTTCTGCTCGTGCAGTTGGATTAATGAAATTTGATGACACAAAGGACAGAGGATGAAGCAAAGGACCGCAAAGAAGTGGAGGTGGAGGATACACAGCAGTCACTCAGGACTGATTATCCATTGTGGAGAATGTTGTCACAGCTTTTGTACATTGACTTCTTTTCTGTATTCAGTATAATTGGTTCTGGTTGGATTTTACCTCAGAACACATTGTTTAGCCATGGATTAAAGTTCTCCGTCGCTACGACGGATTTCCGTCATTTGGAGTTCACAGAGGCAACTTATGAGATCAATGTAGATCCGGGGAGAAAAAAATAATAATCATGTCACATATCAGAGTGGAATGTAAACACGGAGCTGTGGCGCGATAGTTAAGCTAGCATGGACTCTCTCATAATGATCAACTGCTCCGATGTATCTGATATTGACCGAACACAAAAAAATAAATTGAGATGGGCGTGGCTGACAGAAACGGGAGACAATGGCAAGCCTTACGGTTCATGGTGCCAGAAGATTAGACAACCAGGTGCTTGTTTTTGTGTTGTATGCCACAAAAAAATTATGTATGGAAATAATGGCAAAAAAGTGCTGACTCGCCATCAGACTGATGCGTCTCACAAGGCTGCCCTTTGCGCTCTCAAAAATACATCCTCACTGCCAGGTGCCACAATAACAACAACGGAGGTGCAACAATCCATGGCAGACCGTGTTTCCAACCACAAAGTACGCATATGTTCGTTTATTGCCGAACACGATTTGTCGTTGACCATCGCCCAACCACTGGTCGAACGCATTAAGTCCTGCGCTGAAGGCCAAAAGGTCAGTGCCAAACTCCCATGCGTCCTATCTTTGCACACACGGTATTGCCGCTCATCAAAAAGAGATAATGGCTCTTAAACTGAAAAAATGTACCATAGAGATTTGCACTCTTTGTTATTTAATCCTGGTGCTGTTTATGTATTTTTTATTTCTATTTTCTTATATGTAAAAGGTTTACTTGAAATAATAAGAAAAATAACATGTAATGAAAAGTTATGTAGATGCTTGATTATTTTAGAGAGAAAGATATGAGCACGTTTTGCAAAAAAATTTGAAAAGCCAACAAAAAAATGCAATAGATGCTATAGAACAGCTTTTTAAAATCCTCCTGTAAAATAATATTGGTCAAGCATTTAAACATGATAGCTGCATTTGGTGCTGAAGTCCTGTGCATTAGTATTTCTTAAGCAGGTGTCAAGTAACCTAACCTGGAACTTGTTTCACACACTGCGTGTGTGAAACAAAAATTTCAGTCAGAAGATTTTTTTTTACTTTAATCCATGTGTTTAGCACTTTAATTTTTAGTGTTTTAAATTTCTATTGTTGTATGTGTATGTTTATTTGTTGTGATACAGACCCAAACAAGGTGGGCTGTGTAATTTATTTTATTATTTTTATATTTATTTATTTGCATTTTTCTATTACTGGTAGTTAATGGCTATCACTTTCATTTAGTTTTGGCAGACAATCAAAAGTAAAGCATGTTTGCTTCAACTGATGAACACTGAAGTAATGTCCACATGCAAGCCATGAAATCATGTTCCTTGTTTTTACTGAAAGTTGGCAGGAAATTCAACAGAAGTCAAAAGCTTTATTAGTGATATGTTTGTGCCAGTGATTGACAAAAATAAAAATGGAAATAAATAAGTCGGAGTTGAATTGTGATTTATTGTAAACCTCTGTGTATAACTGTAGTCCCATGTGTTTCCAAAAGGTGGAGGACCCGTTTCCTGTACCAGTCAATTTCCTGTAGCTTCGTTGGCTCGGCAGCAGGTTTAAACTGGAAATGCATCACACCTTTGTGCGTTTCCAGTTTAAACCTGCTGCTGAGACAATCAAATGAAGCTATAGGAAAATGAATTGGAACAGTGTGCCACCTTCTGAAATGGGACTACAGTCGTGCACAGAGTCTAGAAGCAGAATAAAAACGATGTCTAAAATGAGTTTAAATTTGACATAGAAAGACGTCCACAACAACCACATTTGGACTACAATTAGCCCTTATTCAGAGGTCCTGTGGACGTCAATACTGGACGTTCGGTAGACGTCGGAAAAAAGACGTCTTCTTGCGTCTTCTCAGTCTGCACCTTCAGGGGACCAAAATTGGACGTGCAAAGACGACGTCGAAAAGACGTCGTTTGGACGTGTCTCTGCGCAGTGGGGGAAGAGGTAAGTCACACAGGCAATTCACACACCAACAATATATTACTCACAGACTTATGTCACTTCTAGGTACAGCTGGAAGAAAATGAACCGTGAGTGAGCTTCCGCCCCTAGGGAAGTTTGAGATTTGAAAAACCCTTATTTTGTTTCTACTACAAGAGACAGTAGGCTATACTTAATTTGTGCCGATCAGGTCAAGCAGCCCTTTTTATTTCTATTTTATTTGGATAGGGGTAGTCTAAAAGAAGGTTACCCTTTATGGGTATCTCTTGAATTTAATACATATTGACTGTTAACAGAATTTCCTGTTTTTCTGCCTTTCTTTTCTGACCTTATACTTACCTCAAGTTGCCTTTTGGGACGTGCATGCATACTCTTCTGCTCCATACATTTTCGTTCAGTCACGTTCTGCTTCCTCTGGAGAAGCCTGATTTTAAAACCTAATTGTGGTAAAGCTGAACAAACCTGCAGAGATTAAGATCAGTGATGTCCAGCAGACATACCACACTTATGTGTGTAATCCTCACATAAGGCCCAAAGGAATAGAACGAGTTAATTCAGATAGAGTGAAGGTTTATTTTATTACGTGTCTTGTAAAACACATTCAGCAGTCTGGCTCTTTACTTCTGCTCGCTCAGTTGTTTTCAGCTCTTTGTTCATGTAATGTCCTGATGAGTTTTATGTGGGATGTGTGTACTTTCAGTGAGCTTGCTGACACATCCTGGTACTGTATGACCTATTAGTTACCTTGCACATGGAATATATTTTATATGATTAAATATTTCATGTTAAAAACAGTGAAGAATTTGTCACAGTGGCTCAGAGGTTAGTAGATGTCAAGCTAGTTTGATGCTGGCACTTTCTACACAGGCTCGACATTCTCGCCTGTGTTTGGCTGTTTTTTTTTTCTGCAGCCCAAACACAAACTTCTCTTTATATTTGCTTTGTCTTTATCAGGCTGTCTTTGGTATTTCTCCTTCCCAATAGCAACAGCAAGGTTCTAGGTTTGGTCCTGTTACTCTATTACATTTCCTGTTTTGATTCCCATTTTGAATTTCTGCACAAAAACTTATCTGAGAATCAATACTAGGAAAAAAAGTAAAATATTGTAAGGAGTATTTTGGCATTTGTCTCTATAGAGGTGGAAACAGTTTATTCAAATAGATAATAATAATGCAGTAACCTCCTCTGCTTCTTCTGCTGTACACAATACAATACAATTCAATGCAGTACAATTCAATACAATATAGTAAATTACAATATAATAAGACGAAAATGAAACAGATATCCAGGTAACTCAGTGGACAGTTCAGACATGTAATCATCACAGTTCGTGACCTCTTGACCACGTTGTCCTTTTTTTTTCCTAACTCACAGAAACACCACAAGGTGCATGAGGAGACAAATTAATTTATTATAATTACATTAACAGCCTTTTAGGTGGGAAGCAGAAATGAAATGCCATGATGGCTGTGATTCTTTTAATAATGTCGTGTCCTCCTGAGTGTACTCTCATTACAGTTGTTGACTGACAACAACACACACATTATTTTTCACATTTTATTTTGCCAATAGTTTATTTTACCTGCTTTTTGGAAATGTCCTTAAAACTTAAACATCCGAACAGAAACATGGCCTGTGTACAGGCATAAACTTTGCCATCTGTAGGCTTTAAAGGTGATGGTAGTGTTTGTAGTTTTCTCAGTAAGGAAGAACAGCAGCTGTGGATTCCAATAGCAGCAGGCTTTCACAACAGAAAATTATCAGTATTGAAATGTCCATTAAAACTTCTCAAACCACTCAAAATCCACTTCTCTGTTGTCCATCTGTATGCTCAGTATGTTCCAAACACTCATCATTCCACCAACTAAATATGCTGCTTCCATGTCAAGCTATGTGCTTTCATCAGAGCTCAGAAACCCTGCCAGAAATAGCATAGTTAGCCATATTTTGACAAATCTGTTAATGTCTGGAACATACTGAACATACAGATGGACAGAGGAGACGTGCTGCAAGTTGAACACAGTTTGTGTTATTCATTGTTATTATCAGCAAACCATTAACAGACACCTTCCAAGCTTACAGAGGAGGATTTTTTGATTTACAAAAGATATATTGTAGGTGAAGCAGCTTTGTAAGAGAGACCAGAATGTGGAGTAAAATCAACAGATGAAACTGAAACAGATGTAAATCCTGACAGATAAACAAAATAGTATTGTAAGTAGCTAGTCCTGTAGCCTTCCTGCTTTTGGATTCAACAGCCCAACTCATTCTTGGTGTTAAGCCATGTGGGATACCTCCAAAAAGAGAAGGAATTAACCTGCATTAGCACTACTTGGCCTCAAGTTTACAAAAAAAAGAAGATAACACTGATCTGATTTTTAAACCTTATTTTAACAACTGAAGGGATTGTACATGTTACCTTATTTGGGCCTGGATCTCTTCATCTCCTCAACTTCACAAGCTGCTGCTTTGCTGCTGTCATGTCTGGAGCCAGGAGGTTTGATGTGCTTCTGTAGTGATGGGTGTTATTCTCTTTGAACATGTTGGATGTATAGTCAAAGTTACAATGCATGGATTCAAGTTTATGGCTTGAAGCTTTTGTATTTAATGTTAGGCCATGACCATGTGAACTTAATAAGCTGGAACAACAAATAGACAGTTTAACTACCTTGAATCGATAACTACCTTGAAAGTGATATTCTGCATTTGCTTTGCCCTGTGGACAATCTATCACCAAGTGATCTACAGCATCTGCCCAGTAATTTGTCAGCACAAGAGCAAATCAGAGATCTACTGTCTCAAGACATTTTTGTGTTAAATATAAAGTATTTTTTCAAGCTCTGTCTGAGAAGTCAAAGATGCCCCAGTGCTCTAACAGTTCAGCCTTTTTGTACACACTTTTAGATCGGAGGCGCAATATATTTGTAATCCAAGAAAGACCAAAGGCTTAAAATTACTATTAGAAACACATGTTTATCTAGTAGAATGCCACAGTATAATTACAACAAACAACTAAAAACAAGACAGAATTCAACCTGTAAGGTGCAGGGAAAAAACTTTTTTTTTTTTTTTATTGGTTCTTTCTGTTTTAGGGGTCTGTTCAGATTGCAAAACCTCTAGTCTTTTCAGACCTGGTTTGGCTATCCACAGGTCTCTTTCAGATTGGATTCAAAATCCTCTGCTTCTCTGTCCTTGAGGTTTCAGCCTCCCTTCTTTTGCCTCTGTTCCTGATGTTGCTTTGCTCCATGGGTTCACTTTCTCAGCTCCCATGGGTCTGTGCTCTGAGAGGCCTCAAGAGAAAATACAAACACAGCCTCCAGTAGCACAGAAACACAAAAACTGAGACTCTCCGATGCCTGGCCACTCTCTCTGATGCAGTTTTCTGCAGAGTACAGATGCTTTTAATTGCAGAGGTGCGTCGCCTACGTTTTCACGATGCATCTTGTGTAGATCAGCAGTTTCAGACAGCCTCACACCCCCAAAAGTGTCCAGTCCATAACTTTTATGACGATGTCCTTTAGGGTGTCTTGTTATGTGAGAATATGGCATACCAGGGTCATTGCTGGGAGCAAACTGATCCTTGTATACCCTGATAGAGAACAAGTGAAATGTATTGTCTGTGGCCACTGGCCATTTTATTTTTACACACATTACAGAAAAAATCCCATGGGCTTGTCATCTCACAACAACATTAGTTTTATAAATTTGTGTAGAATTATGTGAGCTTCACAAAGTTTGAGATATTTTATTTTTATTTTTTTAATTTAATAAGTGCATAGCATTTTTGTGTCTTACTGTAGATGGAGGCACAAGATTCTTGTAATATTACATCATGACTCAAATGAAGTCTGTTTTGCCCCAAAGACAAAAAATATAAACAAATGTAAAGAAGCCTCATATGTGGGAATAATACACCATAATATACTGTTAGTGTTTTTAAGAGCTTTGTTTTCTTCCCAAGAGCAAACAACTGTCAGGATTATGACTTTTCCCATGCAGGTATGTGCAACATTTTAAATAAATTGCTATTTTGTTCTCTTGTTTACTGGAAGTAAAGCAGAAAATCTGCAGCCTAGAGGAGAACAGGAACATTTATTGTCTTTACTTTTAAAATACTATAAGCCATTTTTCACTCCATCATCCACACCTTCATGTTAAACATTACTGTCAACATTTCCACTGAAATTCAGTTTTCACAGCTTAATGTCATTGTATTGATTTGCATTGCCATGCATATTGTAATTTAAAAAATGTTCTTGTTTTTTTTTTTTAGGGTCACAGTACCGGATTTTTCAGGAGCAGATTGATCAAAGATTATAACTCTCTACTATTAGGTAAAACATATTTTGTTTATGCTTGATCATGTCATTTATTTAAAAAAAAGTAGAGCCTGTGAAACAGTATAAATATATTGTGTATAACCAATATATCAGTAAGTCAGATTGCGGTATCTTTATTTTTATTTTTTCAGATTTCTACTACAAAATATGTAGCTACACAGCTATATCAGTCATTTGACATTAGTTGCAGCTGAATGAATAGTTTCAGGGTTATACATGAGGGACCACATACAGTATATTACTCAAGCTGTACAATTATCTTACAGTAAACCAAATTAATTGTTTGCAGTCCCTTCACAAATAGGTTTCCAGAAAGATTTGTGTACTGACCCATCTGGGAACCATCTGCAAAATGTAAGCGGGGAAAGATTTGAGTTCATTCCCACTGCATGAGGAAAGCTGAAAATGGACTCCTCCAGTCAGTCAGCAAAAGCCAAAAAGTGCTCTGGTAATTAACAGATGGAGGTAAATAAGAGAAAAGTCTCCATTTAGCTCAGTGTTGTCACATCTCTGCTCTGCCATATCCATCTCCTCTTTAGTAAGTAAGCTCAGAGCAAGTGGTGTTTCTGGCGGGACTGCAACAGCGGGGCCCTCGTCCTCTGTCGCTGTTGAAATTTTCCTACATTTTCCCACTTTTCCCTCTTTCAAAATAAATTGACACGAACATTTTCTGTTACGTTATCAGGGAGCGTCTTCAGGCAGTGTTGCCAACTTTGTACTTTTTCCAAAAATGCACAGAGGGACAGATCTATCAGCTTTTCTATCAGGGACAGCTTTTTGAACAAACTTTTGCTACTTTCTGTTAGAAGCTTATATTGTCATCATAAGTGGCCAGTATTACTCCACAAACTCAAGGTCAGACTTCCCCTCCACAGGCTCACCTCTGTATACGTTTTTCAAAATTACTACATAGCCATTGTCTTTTACCATTGTCATTGTACTTGATGATTTTGTTAGATGACGTGGTTATAACATCAGGATTTTAGCAGAGCAGCAGCTTAGAAAAGGCTTGGAAGTGACTGCTGGTTAGCATGTAGTCTTAATGGGCCACGTTTCAGTCACCATTTCGTATGTGCTCCATTGTTTGACAACAGACACAGAAAAACATGTAAATGAGGACAGCTTTATTTGGAATTTGGTACAGAGAGTAGGAGAGAAGAAAATTAGATAAAGTGCTGAAACTGGCTGACACTAGGCAGAATGTAAATACAATACAATGACTGAGAATATTCTAATTATCTTATTACATCATCTAGTGACATTTAGCAACTCTCAAGCAGGCTGTGGCTACTTTCCATTGAAACTGTTTTCAACTATGTGCTCAATTTCTCACACTGACCACACTCAGTCCAGCCATATACTTGGTTTTGACCTAGACTTGTTAAGGTTCAGTTGAGCTTCAGTTTGATCATTGAAAACGATGTCTTCTCTCTGTTTTGTCTGCTTGGTGCCTGTAAATCTGTTTTACAAAATAACATTACTGGCCTCAGGAAAAGATGGAACCGTCAACAGCACTTTTCTTTCATATGATACTGTCCTCTCTCTTCCCTCCTGTCTCCTGCTGCTCCTTCCTATTCCTGCATCACCTTCTCCTGACACGAGATAATACACTGACAGTCCCATTACTGTTTATCACATGCTATCTTCCTTAATCACTGATGTCCCAGCCACATCAAAATATCTTATGATGAAATTGCAGCTCTTTTCTGATAGCATTTTTGTCACATCATTAGAACACAGCCCCGAAGTGTAAAGTTTTGCCTGTCTTTCTCTTTGATAACAGTGTTTTTCCAACTTGTCTGATTTTTTTTTTAATACTAACAGAAAACACATATCTACTCCAGGCACAGAAAAAGAAACAGCTGGAAGCAATACTTTCCCCACAACCTTTAATAGCACTTGCTGCTAAGAAAAATATTAGCTAGTGCAGCGGGGAACAGATATAAACGAATTTAAAACTCTTAAAATTAGCAGGCTGCAAACAATAGAGCCCTGTTATACCATTAACTTAGCAAGTTGTTAGCAAAACTACATTAACATTAGGGATAGAACACCTGAACTGAATGTAGCCATTGTTTAAGTTATCAGTTACACATGGCTTTTCTTGCTGTGACATATCAAAATGTCTGCTATAAAAAAAAGCATATAGACAATAACAAAGCTGCAAAGAGCTGTAGACTTGGCTGTTGATTCCCAGTGGGTTCGGTACTAGCAACACTTTCATGTTACAGAGTCATTTGATTTGATGCTATTATCAAAACTGTCATTTTACTACAAACATCATAGAAACACAAATTCCTACTAAAATATTTACAACTATTTTGTTATGCCTCATTTCTGATTCTCACACTAGCTTTACAAAGCAGTCTGAATTGCACACAGTTTTTTTTTAATCATTTTCTATAAATGCAACTTAGATCTTTTTTTTTTTTTAATCTGTATTGAATTCTGTGGTGGTAATGATGAGGGTAGCACAGTTACATGCTGGAATAAAGGGAGAAGAGAAGAGGTTGACCTGAAGGTTATCACTACTGAGGCAGAAACAGCAAATCAGTGAATCTGGGGAGAGTGAAGGTTGCCCTTTGAAGGCTTGCAGAGAGCAAAGTGAGCAATTTAAATCCAAATCTTCAGCCAGTTTTGCTCTTGGTCTTTGTCTCTGTCTCTATGTCTGTATATACTATTACCTGAGACATTGGGTTTGACTCACTGCATGTGCAGAGCTTGATAATGTATGAATGAAGTTTTGACATTGATGAATGTTTCATGGATTTGTTCACCCATAATATCAACACAGTCTCAGAATTTTGTTGTTTGTCGCTGTATTTGTAAACGAATGCATTACAAAGCAGACATGATTCTTTTTTCTGTCCTCTGTTCATTTGTACAGAAGATATGATGTACATCTATTCATGCTTTTTCGTTTTCTCAATACATTTCGAGTGCACTAAATCTTGAAAACATGTTTTTGGACATAGAGATATTTCCCATTTTTAAGATTTTTTTTTGTTTTGTTTTATGAAAATAGAATATGGGTGTGATGTGTGAGGCAGACAAATTGATCAAACCCCTGGTGGTCCACAGAGACCAACAACGTGACAGCACAGCATATTCGAGGCAGTCTCTTTTGATGCTGTTCATCTAAAGATCAAATCACCCTCACCATGAAAAGACTGAATTATGTTTTTCAGTAGCTACAACCACTAAAAACTCTGAGGCTCAAGTCAAAAACTTTGCATATATTCAACCTGACCTGAGAGGAAGGTGAGAAAAAAACAAATTCAAGTTTAGAAAGAGAAATGTTGGAAAACCTCTTTTTTTCACCTGTTCTTAAATCATAAACACAGCTGAGAAAGTACAGAATAGTCTTTGTTCCAGAAAAAATGTAATCCTAGATAAACTTAGTTACACAGAAATAAAACATAGTAGTAGTCTAAGCATCTACAGCCATATGTAGTGGCTGTGCTAGTCTGTACTTTGGCACAATGGTGCCATGAACAAAATGCTAACATCAACATGTTACAGTGACAGTTCTAATGTGCTGTTCCTTCAGTCAGTGTTTTCTCCAGTGTTCACACTAAAAGAAAATTAAGCAAAGATAATACAGTTCATTCTGTGAATGGCATGAATACCTGGACAGATTTTCATGATTATGTCTACACTACACTGTTGAATCTATACTGCCTGAGAACCATAAATGTCTGTGTGAAATTTCATGGCAATCCAAGAGCTGTTGAGACATTTCAGTCTGCACCTACTGACACACCAACACTGCAGCCAGTCTGATGCTAGTATGACTAAAGACACAAATCTTACAGTCAAGAGCCTCAAAGTGAACATGACCTTAAAATCCAGTTTCTGACAAAGTCTGTCATTATTTGCACCAGTGTAGTTTGAATTATACTTTTTGATGTGTTGCCATAGTTACACAAAAGATGGCCACGACGAAGGGACTGATTTATAGTTCAGGGTCTGCCATTTCACAGACAGAGCAGGGTAATATAAATAGATGACAATTCAGCACATTCATTATAGAAACCTGAAATCTTCTTAAATGTTCTCACATTCGCTTCGTGATACTGAAAAACAAAGATAGAATGAAAGAGAAAAGGTCTGGTCTGCAAATGGGTGAAACCTAAAACACAAGGAAATATACACAAAGCCCCTCAAGCTGACCTATCACAGGCATCCCTGTAGGCTGTGAAACTCTTAAGAGAGATACATGTAGTTATAGCATTACTTTTTGGTCCAACTTGATGACACACTTTCAAAATGACTGCAGTAGATATAGAGAATGTACAGGGGAGTGGTTCATGTGTCAAAATTTCATTTTACAACAGACTTAGTGAAGAAATTTGTTTGTGCATCCTCTTTGTGCATGAGTTCCCTTGTAAGTTTACATCACCTGAGCTTATTGCCACTTTTTTTTTTACTGGAGAACATTCCTCAGGCTTACAAAACCTAATTAAAGCTGACATATTTATTCAATCAGCACTCCATAAGAGCGAGCAGTGTACAGCAGCTGTTAGCAGCTGTTGCTCAGATGGGATGAATGTTTGATAAATTTGGGTTCATGTAAAATCTTACCTGAGTTTGCAGTGCCTACACAGTGAAGGGCTCTGTCCCTGTTGTTTTGACATCTGGTTATTGTAAACTTGAAAATTAATCCTACTGAGCAAAACACACTGTAGCATGAGGTACTGTAACATTAACTTTAATTACAGTGTTGATGTGATTGCCAGCCAGAAGTTACACCCTGTAAAACCAGAAAACCAAAACCTGTAACCAACTCGATCTCTTCCAACTTTCCAACATTCATGGTTCTGACACTCTTCAGTGGTGTCTTTTGGAGAAACACAGACAGTGCAGGATATTTAAGAGCAACTAAAATCAAATTTAATGGAAGAAAATTTTACTTTTAGCTTTACAGATGATGTGTTTAGGTTTTAGCATTAGCAGCACATATTTCAAACACTTCAAAGAGCAAGGGTGGTTTTTTTTTTAAACCCAGCATATAAATAAGGGCTTAAATACCTGAGCTGCTGAGTAACATACAGAAATCGTTAATTTAAGCAGAAGAATAAAAGGCAGATGAATCATTTTTCAAGTTTGTATGTAGAAAGTTTAATATGTGGCAAATCCTGTTTAACCACTTGTTCCACCACTAAGTTTACTGGTGGTGCTGGTGCAGGAGTCTGTCTCCTCTAGAATATGACAGCAATAATTGTTGTTCTTGCAGTTAAAAATAACATGTAATGTTTTCATTCTGTATTAAAGCAGGAATTAGTGTGACTTATCATGAAAAGTTAAATGGAGGTGGCCAGGGTACATGGTTGGACATACAAAGCATGGGACTTTTTGACAAGAGATCATGTCCAATCTTCTAATAAATACATATTCAAAAATTCTTTCTTTTAAAGACCTCGTGTGTAAAGTAATTATAAAATCTTTGAAATTATTCTGATATCAGCAGTTTTTGTTGGTAAAATTTAAGACCCAGTGTCCCAGGGAAATTAGGTGAATTACTGTTACCATTGGGGCATGCAGGTAAGTTGTGAGGGGTTATTTATGGAGCACTCATTTGGTGGTTTTGTAAAGTAATGACAAATGACCTTAGTTATTGTTTTGGAGTGAATACTTGTAGGACACAGTCTGAGGGGACCATCGAACTTCATGCCCCATGAAAATCTGACTCTGAAGTATCATATGACAAAGTATGCTTATGTCATGTACACTGATCACTTTCATTTTTAGTGTTTCAATCAAGTGTTTAATTTTTTATGACAATCATAAAAAAAAAAAAAAGACCCCACCCCCCCACCCCCAAAGTTTAGCATTGGTAAAATCTGCAGAATATTTATAGGATACAGGAAACACAAGTCCAGACAGAGCAGCTTATAAATCATTTGACTTGAACCAATTATGACAATTCAATAGAGATCAAATGATCCTGCATCTTCATTTGAACTGCCCTCATGTCTGTGTGAATAAGTAGCCTTCAGAGTTAATATAGGGGACTATATATCATTTTCAAAGCAAGAATTTTTCAGCAAATCCTTCACTTTCTTTCTTTCTGAGAGCCAGTCCAGCTGTAGAACCTGTGTGTCTGTCAGCTCTGCCTCCTCCATGACTCAGATGTGACTGAAACTCTACATGAACCCTCATGAATTATTCATCAGCACATATAATGTTGGCAAATTATTTTATATAGTGGGGAAAGATTCATCTTAGGAGCAGGAATTGGGTAGGGAGAAGCTAATGTGTTTATTATGCCAAGATAATGGCATGAAATAGAGGCCAGGGGTGGAGAATTTGGAGGAGTGTTTATACTTTATATTCATTGGAGGGTAGCATTTGAATGCCTCGTGGTCACATGATGGCAGATGTCTTTTGAATGCAATTGGTGTGTGTGTGTGTGTGTGTGTGTCTGTCTGTCTGTCTGTCTGTGTCTGTGTGTCTGTGTGTCTGTGTGCGTATACATGTGCACATGTATATACATGCGGTCCAACCTGTGCAGATTCTCAGATGTTTTATCTGCACACATCTTCATCTGTGAATGTGCGCAGTGAGAGTTTATGCAATGTATAGATTTGCCTACTCGAGGCTTTAGTCCACTACCAATGTTGTCTGCTTTTTATGGCTGTTGTTGAGAATAGAATTCAATAAGCATTACCCAGGCACTTCTCTCTGAGTGGCAGAAAACACCATTAGAGGGAGAAAGGAGGTTGCTCTGTAACTGCTGTTTGCCTTACTTAGCTGAGAAAGGCAGAGATTCATCCTCACATAGCTAATATCGGTGCCATAATGACATTGCACTATCAAGAAGATAGGCTTCATTTGAACTCGCGGCTGGCTGTTGTATTGAAAAGCAGAGACAGGAACTCCATACAGATATGTCAGGAGCGTCAGCGGGGAGATGGCATCTCACAGTTCAGCCTTATGGAAATAAAACCTTTTTTTATTATTATTATTATTAAATTATTTATTTTTGGATGCACTTTTCGATGCACTCCTTTTGATTGATACTTTCATTTGATCTACACTTGACAGTCACATTACAGTCCCTGTGACCAGACTGAGGGACAACTGCATGTTAAGAGTATTCATGAGCTGCCTTATTTTGCATCCAAACAGAGTACTTTTGTCTTATTTAAGTGAAGTCCGCTCGGATTTCCAGCACATCCTTCAATATAATTCTCAACTGCTGAATACAGGACATTTCAAGATGATAATATATTCATATTGTGCTACAGGAATGTGTCTCTTCTGTGCCTTTCATAAATTGGGGTCAGGTGATATCTGTCACAGCAGAGAATGTGCTTAGTGCTGACAAAGTCATGTTGACATTTTTTGGAGAGGAAAGCATGAAAATAAAAAAAAAGAAAAGAAATAGTCTCCAGGGAGGCAGAGAGGAGAAGAAATTAAATTGCCTCTCCACAGCTCCTGTTAAGAATGAAAACCAATCAGCTAGCCCTCAATTCACACTCACAGTTCCACAAATATTGTGAGGAATATTGATATTAGTATTAACAAATGCACTGTCCTTTTTCAGGTCTGACGCTATTGAGCCAGTTGCAACTGTACTGATAAGATTTTTTTTTCCCTCATTGACAAAACAGTTTAAACTTGATGGATTCATGGGTATTTTACAAATATGGCTATAAGCCATGCTTGAATAGGCAGAATGATATTGTGGAACCGAATAAATAGAAATCCCTGTGCCAATGTATAAAACTTCTATCAGTATTCTTCAAATTCATGAATTTCATGTGGAAAATAACCAGATCCTCTGTAAACCAAGAAATAACCTAATTGCAAAGCTTTGGGTGGGATTTTCTCACTGAAACAGTTGTGATGAGTCTAATTTCAAAAAGAACAAAACTGTCATCACTTTTCACTGTATCCCCAGTGGTGAGCTTTGTGCTTTTATTTGGGCCTAATTTGGGGAGTTATCAGGCTTATTTCCCCATGAAATCCCTTCCAGTAACATGAGCACACATTCAAAGCAGTGGGAAGGGGAAATAATGAAGTGTATGGACAGAAAGCCAGTCACAGGAGCTTGAGTGTGTGGTATTAGCAGTTGTTATAGCAGTTAATTTCACAGTGATCAGCTCCGAGAAATTTCTGTGTGACTTAAATTGTGCAATGGTCAATATGGGGCTCATTATGGTACGTTGTGTGTGGCCGAAAGCTTTTTTACAGGCGAGAACAATGAGTTAGTGTAAACAATTCTGCTTGTAATATATTAGTTGGAGCTTAACAGCCTGTTTTACAAAAAGGTAATTTGGAATTACTTTAAACTGAATAACATTTGGCATAAGCACACCTGGGAAGAGTCAGTGATAAAAGAGGATCTGCAGAATAAAGTGAAAAGCTGTGTAATTTAAATTGAAAATGTATTTGTCTATGGGAGTTATTTTTAAATAGGATGGTCCCAGTACAACTGCTCATGAAAACATCTTAACCTTACTTTTCAAAAATCAGCAATAACTTCTGTGTCTAAACAATGATCAGTCAGGTGTGTTGTCAAGCTTATTGTGCTCTTTTTTTGTAACCTTCATGGTTGCTCGGAGGAATGTAACCCTTCTGTCTTTGAGACTAATCATCCACAGGCACGCTAACAGCTCATTGAGGCTGCACAGGCACAGACAACTGTTTACATTAAATCAGAATTGAGATGTTATGTTGCGCTTGTTATGTGCTGCCCTAGCTGAAGAGAGATGGCGAGGATAATCCATTTTCTGGCATATTTCTGACAAACATTACAACAAATTGACAAGATTCAAGTAATTCTTTTATTCTCTGTTCTTTATTTGCATAGCAAACCATGAAGAACCAGACTGAAATGTGAAAGATCTTTTTCCTCTTTTTGTCAAATTGGCATATGGCGTGGCACCTTCACTTGATCTGGCAAACAGTGCGCAAGTCATTGAAAGCCCTTTTTATATAACAGTGCTTAACATGCGGCAAGGACTTCAGCGAAAGCACCAATTCCTCAGGTACTCTGCATGATCTCAGATTGGGCTAACGACTGGAAGTAGGAGTGAGAAATTGCGGGCGGTGTAGCATGTCGGGAGGGGCTCTTATCTACCCGTAGATCAAGCAGCTTAAACGAGTTCTGAACCAGAGCGCTTGTCAATCATAATTGATCTTGAGTAGTGGGGGTGGTGGGAGACAAGGATGAAGACATGCAGAGCGCGAGACAGAGAAGAGAAGCAAAGAGCCAGCATCTTCCCTGGAGGCTACAAGCACCTTTTAAGAAGCCGAGGCCCTTGAAGACTCCTATGCCCTTTCCCTGCTTCAAGATCAAACCCATTTCTCCTCCATCTCTCTTGCCTCTCCTCATCCTCCTTATCAAAATTCCTCTTCATTATAATCAGTGAAAAACAACCTCTTAACAGCTGGAAATAAGAGCCACGCATTTGGAAGCATATGGACAATGGGGGTGTCGGGAGGCGGTGGAAAATAAAGAACAGACACTGGTTGGCAATGATTCACTTTTATCTACACATTGAAATTCCCCCTATTTTCCAGCAAGAGAATGTCTTGCACAAACGCATTATCAACTGCCTTTATTAAGCTGTAGTCTCGTGGAACAGGCTTATTATCATAAATCTTATACTGCCACTGTAATTATCTTTAAGAGAATCTCTGTCAATGGCTTTTAACCCCCTGGTGTAGTTTTTTTTTTCTCCTCTGCGAATGGCAAGCTATTTGAGGAAAATTGTAATACTGTTACTGTGCCCAATGTTAGAGACACCATGAGGCAAACATGAGCAGAGGACTGATGAGCTGGAATGAGAGACTCATGGAAATTACCTACTTTTAAAGTGCATGTACTTAAAATACATCCAGCAGGGTCTAATGCAGTTAGTTATTATGCTCATGCACATCCTCTCTTTCATCTAAGACCTCTGTCATGTATGTTTGTGAGTCGGTATGTTTCATCATCTCTTTCTACAGTAAATGTCTTACATGGCCAAAAGTATGTGAACGACCTTTTGTACATGTACTGGCCCATTAGTTTCTAGGAGGTCACAAGACCCCAAGAAGTCACTGCTGCCAGCCAAGAAATAGTCCAGCGCATAATTCCCCATAAAATCACAACTTGTCCTCCTTTTAATACCTTGTTTTTTAAAGTGTTAACTAGTGAGCTTTAGATGTACCTATTGGATTTTGCTGTGTTTTAACAGAGCTGGGAAGCCCTTGTTTTCCTCGTGTGAAGCTAAGCTAACCAGCTGCTGGCTGTAGCTATAGGGAACCCTTTCCATTATGAAACTCTCTAGGAGTCTCTAGGGGTGGCCATTAGGGTGCATTTTTAGTGTGTCTCTGCATGCACATTGTGGATAATCCTGGGATCTTTCATGGCTGACTACCTATGGCTAGCTACAGACAAGTGTGCTTGTTAAGTGGTCTTGATTCAGTTTTTCCCATTCTGAGATCAGTTATGATATTGCATGCATTATTATACACATGTGCAGATGTGTATCAAACTGAACATAGAACATTACTTCAACAATCTTTTCTTCCTAAGTGTTAAGAGGTAGCAGTATCAAGTGCACAAACAAATTACACTGTGATTTATCATCTCACATCAGTATAAGTTGTCTAAGTAATTGCCTTGGTCAACATGTGTCACATCTTTTCCTTTCAGTTAATCAGCATGTAGGGTTCTCTGTGCAAGATCTGCAGGAAGTTTGAGACTGCATATTGTTGTGTGTTGTTGACTAAACTTGTGAATTAAATCACTGAAAAATTAAGATACTTCATCTCATTGATGCAAAAAAATCCAACATCTCCATAAAATAGTTCTGTTCATTCACTAGCACATTGCCTGCAATGGCCTAATAAAGCGAGAGATATCAAAGGGACAGCCTCCTAGCTTCAATCTGAGGTTTGTTTAGCCATTCTGGATTAAATATATCATACAGGTTTTTGTTTAGGCAGACAGCTTGCCTGTCCCTTTCATGTAATTACAAACAGCAGGTTTCTGGGCAGGTATGATGTGAATCATAGTGTGCCACTTTAACAATACAGCCATCATTAGAAGTGATGTTGCTGTCGAGTACTGCTCACTTTCATTTCTCATTTGGGTAACACTTTAGAATAACGATCCTAAGACATTTATAAGCTATTAATAGATATTAGTAGATAGTTAACTAATCATGAACAAAACATATACATTTGTAAATGATTATTAAATCATTTATTACTTAAGTTACAAGACATTTATAAGCTATTAATAGATGTTGAACTAATCATGAATAAACAATTTATGTACATTTGTAAATGATTATAAAGCCATTTATAACTAAAGTTGTACAACATTTATATATGATTTAGACATTATTACATGATTTATTCATCAACTAATTTTCAATATGATCAATCTTATTAGTAAATTATTGGTGAAATAGTGTAGATGTGTTAAAAAACCCAATGTACCACCATTTTTTTAATTCATCTTTAACAGATGATTTGTTAGGCATTCATAAAAAATCTATAAATGGTTTGCAGATGATATTATGTCCCTTAATCTAAAGTGAGGACTATTCATTATTTACACGTTAATGTGCCACCATTTGTTAATTCATGTTTAACAGATGATTTATTAGGTATTCATAAAAAAATCTCAATCAAATCGATCTACACAATCTCTCTGTAGCTTCAGCTTCCTTTTATGCCAACATGAATTGCATTTAACCTTCCTTTGTAGTATATTTTGCTTTTGCAGCCATTTAATCAGTTTGTGGTGTTTTTTGGTAGTTTTTTCCCTCCTGTCAGCTATCTCAATATACTGGCCAAACCAGGCATTTTAATAGGTCACAAAGTTAAACCTCCAATTTCACCGCCTACATTTGAATGCATATCCCACATTTATGAATGAATGGATGGGCCTGCCAGAAAACTTCAATCTCCCACAAGGCAGTTCAATATGCTTATATGTCTGTGTTTAGAGAGCTGTTAGCAGCGTTGCCTGGTGTATGACGATTACAAAATTTTGTAGAATAATGGTGTCCTTTGTACTATATACAATCAGTGATGTCAAAAGTCCCATAATGTACTTTGATCATTGTGTGAAATTTGGTATTAGTAGCTACAGTTTGTATGTGCGTCAATTGATGCCTTCCCGTGTTCTGGGAAATTAAAAAATTCACATCTACGGCGCAAAGGATGTATGACGTCTTTTATGACATTTTGAGGTCTTACTGAAATCTGACTTTTGTTTGGCCGATTTTGATGCCTTACAGCCGTATGACATTTTTTTATGACATTTTGAGGTTTTACTAAAATATTACTTTTTTGGCCTATTTTGATGCCTTACTATGCTATGACCATTTTTATGACATTTTGAGGTCAAAATAAAAAATGACATTTTTTGGCCAATTTTGACGCCTTACTATACTAAAACGTTTTTTATGACATTTTGAGGTCAAAAATTTTTTTGACTTTTTTCGTCCGATTTTGACGCCTTACTATACTATGACATTTTCATGACATTTTGAGGTCAAAAATTTTTTTTGACTTTTTTTGTCCGATTTTGACGCCTTACTATACTATGACGTGTAGTAAGGCGTCAAAATCGGACAAAAAAAGTCAAAAAATTTTGACCTCAAAGTGTCATAAAAAATATCATAGTATAGTAAGGCGTCAAAATCGAACAAAAAAAGTATTTGTCTGATTTTGACGCCTTACTATACTATGACGTTTTTTATGACATTTTGAGGTCAAAAAATTTTTTGACTTTTTTTGCCCGAAAAAAAGCCATACTATACTATGACGTTTTTTATGACATTTTGAGGCCGAAAAAATTTTTGACTTTTTTTGTCCGAAAAAAACGCCTTACTATACTATGACGTTTTTTATGACATTTTGAGGTCGAAAAAATTTTTGACTTTTTTTGTCCGAAAAAAACGCCTTACTATACTATGACGTTTTTTGACATTTTGAGGTCGAAAATTTTTTTGACTTTTGTCGTCCGATTTTGACGCCTTACTATACTATGACGTTTTTTATGACATTTTGAGGTCGAAAAATTTTGACTTTTTTTTTCCGAAAAAAACGCCTTACTATACTATGACGTTTTTTATGACATTTTGAGGTCGAAAAAAATTTTGACTTTTTTTGTCCGAAAAAAACGCCTTACTATACTATGACGTTTTTTGACATTTTGAGGTCGAAAATTTTTTTGACTTTTGTCGTCCGATTTTGACGCCTTACTATACTATGACGTTTTTTATGACATTTTGAGGTCGAAAAAAATTTTGACTTTTTTTTTCCGAAAAAAACGCCTTACTATACTATGACGTTTTTTATGACATTTTGAGGTCGAAAAAAATTTTGACTTTTTTTGTCCGAAAAAAACGCCTTACTATACTATGACGTTTTTTCGGACATTTTGAGGTCGAAAAAATTTTTGACTTTTTTTGTCCGAAAAAAACGCCTTACTATACTATGACGTTTTTTTATGACATTTTGAGGTCGAAAAAATTTTTGACTTTTTTTGTCCGAAAAAAACGCCTTACTATACTATGACGTTTTTTTATGACATTTTGAGGTCGAAATTTTTTTTTACTTTTTTCGTCCGATTTTGACGCCTTACTATACTATGACGTTTTTTATGACATTTTGAGGTCGAAAAAAATTTTGACTTTTTTTGTCCGAAAAAAACGCCTTAATATACTATGACGTTTTTTATGACATTTTGAGGTCGAAAATTTTTTTGACTTTTGTCGTCCGATTTTGACGCCTTACTATACTATGACGTTTTTTCTGACATTTTGAGGTCGAAAAAAATTTTGACTTTTTTTTTCCGAAAAAAACGCCTTACTATACTATGACGTTTTTTATGACATTTTGAGGTCGAAAAAAATTTTGACTTTTTTTGTCCGAAAAAAAACGCCTTACTATACTATGACGTTTTTTCGGACATTTTGAGGTCGAAAAAATTTTTGACTTTTTTTGTCCGAAAAAAACGCCTTACTATACTATGACGTTTTTTATGACGTTTTGAGGTCGAAAAAAATTTTGACTTTTTTTGTCCGAAAAAAACGCCTTACTATACTATGACGTTTTTTATGACGTTTTGAGGTCGAAAAAATTTTGACTTTTTTTGTCCGAAAAAAACGCCTTAATATACTATGACGTTTTTTCTGACATTTTGAGGTCGAAAAAAATTTTGACTTTTTTTGTCCGAAAAAAACGCCTTACTATACTATGACGTTTTTTCGGACATTTTGAGGTCGAAAAAATTTTTGACTTTTTTTGTCCGAAAAAAACGCCTTACTATACTATGACGTTTTTTATGACATTTTGAGGTCGAAAAAATTTTTGACTTTTTTTGTCCGAAAAAAACGCCTTACTATACTATGACGTTTTTTTATGACATTTTGAGGTCGAAATTTTTTTTTACTTTTTTCGTCCGATTTTGACGCCTTACTATACTATGACGTTTTTTATGACATTTTGAGGTCGAAAAAAATTTTGACTTTTTTTGTCCGAAAAAAACGCCTTAATATACTATGACGTTTTTTATGACATTTTGAGGTCGAAAATTTTTTTGACTTTTGTCGTCCGATTTTGACGCCTTACTATACTATGACGTTTTTTCTGACATTTTGAGGTCGAAAAAAATTTTGACTTTTTTTTTCCGAAAAAAACGCCTTACTATACTATGACGTTTTTTATGACATTTTGAGGTCGAAAAAAATTTTGACTTTTTTTGTCCGAAAAAAACGCCTTACTATACTATGACGTTTTTTATGACGTTTTGAGGTCGAAATTTTTTTTGACTTTTTTCGTCCGATTTTGACGCCTTACTATACTATGACGTTTTTTCTGACATTTTGAGGTCGAAAAAAATTTTGACTTTTTTTGTCCGAAAAAAACGCCTTACTATACTATGACGTTTTTTATGACATTTTGAGGTCGAAAAAAATTTTGACTTTTTTTGTCCGAAAAAAACGCCTTAATATACTATGACGTTTTTTATGACATTTTGAGGTCGAAAATTTTTTTGACTTTTGTCGTCCGATTTTGACGCCTTACTATACTATGACGTTTTTTCTGACATTTTGAGGTCGAAAAAAATTTTGACTTTTTTTTTCCGAAAAAAACGCCTTACTATACTATGACGTTTTTTATGACATTTTGAGGTCGAAAAAAATTTTGACTTTTTTTGTCCGAAAAAAAACGCCTTACTATACTATGACGTTTTTTCGGACATTTTGAGGTCGAAAAAATTTTTGACTTTTTTTGTCCGAAAAAAACGCCTTACTATACTATGACGTTTTTTATGACATTTTGAGGTCGAAAAAATTTTTGACTTTTTTTGTCCGAAAAAAACGCCTTACTATACTATGACGTTTTTTTATGACATTTTGAGGTCGAAATTTTTTTTGACTTTTTTCGTCCGATTTTGACGCCTTACTATACTATGACGTTTTTTATGACATTTTGAGGTCGAAAAAATTTTTGACTTTTTTCGTCAGATTTTGACGCCTTACTATACTATGACGTTTTTTGACATTTTGAGGTCGAAATTTTTTTGACTTTTGTCGTCCGATTTTGACGCCTTACTATACTATGACGTTTTTTCTGACATTTTGAGGTCGAAAAAATTTTTGACTTTTTTTGTCCGAAAAAAACGCCTTACTATACTATGACGTTTTTTTCTGACATTTTGAGGTCGAAAAAATTTTTGACTTTTTTTGTCCGAAAAAAACGCCTTACTATACTATGACGTTTTTTATGACGTTTTGAGGTCGAAAAAAATTTTGACTTTTTTTGTCCGAAAAAAACGCCTTACTATACTATGACGTTTTTTATGACGTTTTGAGGTCGAAAAAAATTTTGACTTTTTTTGTCCGAAAAAAACGCCTTACTATACTATGACGTTTTTTATGACGTTTTGAGGTCGAAAAAATTTTGACTTTTTTTGTCCGAAAAAAACGCCTTAATATACTATGACGTTTTTTATGACATTTTGAGGTCGAAAATTTTTTTGACTTTTGTCGTCCGATTTTGACGCCTTACTATACTATGACGTTTTTTCTGACATTTTGAGGTCGAAAAAATTTTTGACTTTTTTTGTCCGAAAAAAACGCCTTACTATACTATGACGTTTTTTCTGACATTTTGAGGTCGAAAAAATTTTTGACTTTTTTTGTCCGAAAAAAACGCCTTACTATACTATGACGTTTTTTATGACGTTTTGAGGTCGAAAAAAATTTGGACTTTTTTTGTCCGAAAAAAACGCCTTACTATACTATGACGTTTTTTATGACGTTTTGAGGTCGAAAAAAATTTTGACTTTTTTTGTCCGAAAAAAACGCCTTACTATACTATGACGGTTTTTATGACGTTTTGAGGTCGAAAAAATTTTTGACTTTTTTTGTCCGAAAAAAACGCCTTACTATACTATGACGTTTTTTATGACGTTTTGAGGTCGAAAAAAATTTTGACTTTTTTTGTCCGAAAAAAACGCCTTACTATACTATGACGTTTTTTATGACGTTTTGAGGTCGAAATTTTTTTTGACTTTTTTCGTCCGATTTTGACGCCTTACTATACTATGACGTTTTTTATGACATTTTGAGGTCGAAAAAAATTTTGACTTTTTTTGTCCGAAAAAAACGCCTTACTATACTATGACGTTTTTTATGACATTTTGAGGTCGAAAAAAATTTTGACTTTTTTTGTCCGAAAAAAACGCCTTAATATACTATGACGTTTTTTATGACATTTTGAGGTCGAAAATTTTTCTGACTTTTGTCGTCCGATTTTGACGCCTTACTATACTATGACGTTTTTTATGACATTTTGAGGTCGAAAAAATTTTTGACTTTTTTTGTCCGAAAAAAACGCCTTACTATACCATGACGTTTTTTGACATTTTGAGGTCGAAATTTTTTTTGACTTTTGTCGTCCGATTTTGACGCCTTACTATACTATGACGTTTTTTATGACATTTTGAGGTCGAAAAAAATTTTGACTTTTTTTTCCGAAAAAAAACGCCTTACTATACACTATGACGTTTTTTCTGACATTTTGAGGTCGAAAAAATTTTTTGACTTTTTTCGTCCGATTTTGACGCCTTACTATACTATGACGTTTTTTCTGACATTTTGAGGTCGAAAAAATTTTTGACTTTTTTTGTCCGAAAAAAACGCCTTACTATACTATGACGTTTTTTATGACATTTTGAGGTCGAAATTTTTTTTGACTTTTTTCGTCCGATTTTGACGCCCTACTATACTATGACGTTTTTTGACATTTTGAGGTCGAAAATTTTTTTGACTTTTGTCGTCCGATTTTGACGCCTTACTATACTATGACATTTTTTATGACATTTTGAGGTCGAAAAAAATTTTGACTTTTTTTTCCGAAAAAAACGCCTTACTGTACTATGACGTTTTTTATGACATTTTGAGGTCGAAAAAATTTTTGACTTTTTTTGTCCGAAAAAAACGCCTTACTATACTATGACGTTTTTTGACATTTTGAGGTCGAAAATTTTTTTGACTTTTGTCGTCCGATTTTGACGCCTTACTATACTATGACATTTTTTATGACATTTTGAGGTCGAAAAAAATTTTGACTTTTTTCGCCCGAAAAAACGGCATACTATACTATGACGTTTTTTTTGACATTTTGAGGTCGAAATTTTTTTTGACTTTTTTCGTCCGATTTTGACGCCTTACTATACTATGACGTTTTTTCTGACATTTTGAGGTCGAAAAAAATTTTGACTTTTTTTGCCCGAAAAAAACGGCATACTATACTATGACGTTTTTTTTGACATTTTGAGGTCGAATTTTTTCTTGACTTTTTTCGTCAGATTTTGACGCCTTACTATACTATGACGTTTTTTATGACATTTTGAGGTCGAAAAATTTTTGGACTTTTTTCGTCAGATTTTGACGCCTTACTATACTATGACGTTTTTTGACATTTTGAGGTCGAAAATTTTTTTGACTTTTGTCGTCCGATTTTGACGCCTTACTATACTATGACGTTTTTTGACATTTTGAGGTCGAAATTTTTTTTGACTTTTGTCGTCCGATTTTGACGCCTTACTATACTATGACGTTTTTTATGACATTTTGAGGTCGAAATTTTTTTTGACTTTTTTCGTCCGATTTTGACGCCTTACTATACTATGACGTTTTTTATGACATTTTGAGGTCGAAAAAATTTTTGACTTTTTTTGTCCGAAAAAAACGCCTTACTATACTATGACGTTTTTTATGACATTTTGAGGTCGAAAAAAATTTTGACTTTTTTTGTCCGAAAAAAACGCCTTACTATACTATGACGTTTTTTGACATTTTGAGGTCGAAAAATTTTTTGACTTTTGTCGTCCGATTTTGACGCCTTACTATACTATGACATTTTTTATGACATTTTGAGGTCGAAAAAATTTTTGACTTTTTTTGTCCGAAAAATACGCCTTACTATACTATGACGTTTTTTGACATTTTGAGGTCGAAAATTTTTTTGACTTTTGTCGTCCGATTTTGACGCTTTACTATACTATGACATTTTTTATGATATTTTGAGGTCGAAAAAAATTTTGACTTTTTTGTCCGAAAAAAACGCCTTACTATACTATGACGCTTTTTATGACATTTTGAGGTCGAAATTTTTTTTGACTTTTTTCGTCCGATTTTGACGCCTTACTATACTATGACGTTTTTTATGACATTTTGAGGTCGAAAAAAATTTGACTTTTTTTGTCCGAAAAAAACGCCTTAATATACTATGACGTTTTTTATGACATTTTGAGGTCGAAAATTTTTTTGACTTTTGTCGTCCGATTTTGACGCCTTACTATACTATGACGTTTTTTATGACATTTTGAGGTCGAAAAAATTTTTGACTTTTTTTGTCCGAAAAAAACGCCTTACTATACTATGACGTTTTTTGACATTTTGAGGTCGAAAATTTTTTTGACTCTTGTCGTCCGATTTTGACGCCTTACTATACTATGACGTTTTTTATGACATTTTGAGGTCGAAAAAAATTTTGACTTTTTTTTCCGAAAAAAACGCCTTACTATACTATGACGTTTTTTATGACATTTTGAGGTCGAAAAAATTTTTGACTTTTTTTGTCCGAAAAAAACGCCTTACTATACTATGACGTTTTTTGACATTTTGAGGTCGAAAATTTTTTTGACTTTTGTCGTCCGATTTTGACGCCTTACTATACTATGACATTTTTTATGACATTTTGAGGTCGAAAAAAATTGTGACTTTTTTTTCCGAAAAAAACGCCTTACTATACTATGACGTTTTTTATGACATTTTGAGGTCGAAAAAATTTTTGACTTTTTTTGTCCGAAAAAAACGCCTTACTATACTATGACGTTTTTTATGACATTTTGAGGTCGAAAAAAATTTTGACTTTTTTTGTCCGAAAAAAACGCCTTACTATACTATGACGTTTTTTATGACATTTTGAGGTCGAAATTTTTTTTGACTTTTTTCGTCCGATTTTGACGCCTTACTATACTATGACGTTTTTTATGACATTTTGAGGTCGAAAAAATTTTTGACTTTTTTTGTCCGAAAAAAACGCCTTACTATACTATGACGTTTTTTATGACATTTTGAGGTCGAAATTTTTTTTGACTTTTTTCGTCCGATTTTGACGCCTTACTATACTATGACGTTTTTTATGACATTTTGAGGTCGAAAAAATTTTTGACTTTTTTTGTCCGAAAAAAACGCCTTACTATACTATGACGTTTTTTATGACATTTTGAGGTCGAAAAAATTTTTGACTTTTTTTGTCCGAAAAAAACGCCTTACTATACTATGACGTTTTTTATGACATTTTGAGGTCGAAATTTTTTTTGACTTTTTTCGTCCGATTTTGACGCCTTACTATACTATGACGTTTTTTCTGACATTTTGAGGTCGAAAAAATTTTTGACTTTTTTTGTCCGAAAAAAACGCCTTACTATACTATGACGTTTTTTATGACATTTTGAGGTCGAAATTTTTTTTGACTTTTTTCGTCCGATTTTGACGCCTTACTATACTATGACGTTTTTTATGACATTTTGAGGTCGAAATTTTTTTTGACTTTTTTCGTCCGATTTTGACGCCTTACTATACTATGACGTTTTTTATGACATTTTGAGGTCGAAAAAAATTTTGACTTTTTTTGTCCGAAAAAAACGCCTTACTATACTATGACGTTTTTTGACATTTTGAGGTCGAACATTTTTTTGACTTTTGTCGTCCGATTTTGACGCCTTACTATACTATGACGTTTTTGACATTTTGAGGTCGAAAAAAATTTTGACTTTTTTTGTCCGAAAAAAACGCCTTACTATACTATGACGTTTTTTATGACATTTTGAGGTCGAAAAAATTTTTGACTTTTTTTGTCCGAAAAAAACGCCTTACTATACTATGACGTTTTTTATGACATTTTGAGGTCGAAAAAATTTTTGACTTTTTTTGTCCGAAAAAAACGCCTTACTATACTATGACGTTTTTTATGACATTTTGAGGTCGAAATTTTTTTTGACTTTTTTCGTCCGATTTTGACGCCTTACTATACTATGACGTTTTTTATGACATTTTGAGGTCGAAAAAATTTTTGACTTTTTTTGTCCGAAAAAAACGCCTTACTATACTATGACGTTTTTTATGACATTTTGAGGTCGAAAAAATTTTTGACTTTTTTTGTCCGAAAAAAACGCCTTACTATACTATGACGTTTTTTATGACATTTTGAGGTCGAAATTTTTTTTGACTTTTTTCGTCCGATTTTGACGCCTTACTATACTATGACGTTTTTTCTGACATTTTGAGGTCGAAAAAATTTTTGACTTTTTTTGTCCGAAAAAAACGCCTTACTATACTATGACGTTTTTTTTGACATTTTGAGGTCGAAATTTTTTTTGACTTTTTTCGTCCGATTTTGACGCCTTACTATACTATGACGTTTTTTATGACATTTTGAGGTCGAAATTTTTTTTGACTTTTTTCGTCCGATTTTGACGCCTTACTATACTATGACGTTTTTTATGACATTTTGAGGTCGAAAAAAATTTTGACTTTTTTTGTCCGAAAAAAACGCCTTACTATACTATGACGTTTTTTGACATTTTGAGGTCGAACATTTTTTTGACTTTTGTCGTCCGATTTTGACGCCTTACTATACTATGACGTTTTTGACATTTTGAGGTCGAAAAAAATTTTGACTTTTTTTGTCCGAAAAAAACGCCTTACTATACTATGACGTGTTTTATGACATTTTGAGGTCGAAATTTTTTTTGACTTTTTTCGTCCGATTTTGACGCCTTACTATACTATGACGTTTTTTATGACATTTTGAGGTCGAAAAAAATTTTGACTTTTTTTGTCCGAAAAAAACGCCTTACTATACTATGACGTTTTTTATGACATTTTGAGGTCGAAATTTTTTTTGACTTTTTTCGTCCGATTTTGACGCCTTACTATACTATGACGTTTTTTATGACATTTTGAGGTCGAAAAAATTTTTGACTTTTTTTGTCCGAAAAAACGCCTTACTATACTATGATGTTTTTTATGACATTTTGAGGTCGAAAAAATTTTTGACTTTTTTTGTCCGAAAAAAACGGCATACTATACTATGACGTTTTTTTTGACATTTTGAGGTCGAATTTTTTTTTGACTTTTTTCGTCAGATTTTGACGCCTTACTATACTATGACGTTTTTTATGACATTTTGAGGTCGAAAATTTTTTTGACTTTTTTCGTCAGATTTTGACGCCTTACTATACTATGACGTTTTTTGACATTTTGAGGTCGAAAATTTTTTTGACTTTTGTCGTCCGATTTTGACGCCTTACTATACTATGACGTTTTTTATGACATTTTGAGGTCGAAATTTTTTTTGACTTTTTTCGTCCGATTTTGACGCCTTACTATACTATGACGTTTTTTATGACATTTTGAGGTCGAAAAAAATTTTGACTTTTTTTGTCCGAAAAAAACGCCTTAATATACTATGACGTTTTTTATGACATTTTGAGGTCGAAAATTTTTTTGACTTTTGTCGTCCGATTTTGACGCCTTACTATACTATGACGTTTTTTATGACATTTTGAGGTCGAAAAAATTTTTGACTTTTTTTGTCCGAAAAAAACGCCTTACTATACTATGACGTTTTTTATGACGTTTTGAGGTCAAAAAAAATTTTGACTTTTTTTGTCCGAAAAAAACGCCTTACTATACTATGACGTTTTTTATGACTTTTTGAGGTCGAAAAAAATTTTGACTTTTTTTGTCCGAAAAAAAACGCCTTACTATACTATGACGTTTTTTATGACATTTTGAGGTCGAAAAAATTTTTGACTTTTTTTGTCCGAAAAAAACGCCTTACTATACTATGACGTTTTTTCTGACATTTTGAGGTCGAAAAAATTTTTGACTTTTTTTGTCCGAAAAAAACGCCTTACTATACTATGACGTTTTTTATGACGTTTTGAGGTCGAAAAAAATTTTGACTTTTTTTGTCCGAAAAAAACGCCTTACTATACTATGACGTTTTTTATGACATTTTGAGGTCGAAAAAAATTTTGACTTTTTTTGTCCGAAAAAAAACGCCTTACTATACTATGACGTTTTTTATGACATTTTGAGGTCGAAAAAATTTTTGACTTTTTTTGTCCGAAAAAAACGCCTTACTATACTATGACGTTTTTTATGACCTTTTGAGGTCGAAATTTTTTTTGACTTTTTTCGTCCGATTTTGACGCCTTACTATACTATGACGTTTTTTCTGACATTTTGAGGTCGAAAAAATTTTTGACTTTTTTTGTCCGAAAAAAACGCCTTACTATACTATGACGTTTTTTATGACATTTTGAGGTCGAAAAAATTTTTGACTTTTTTTGTCCGAAAAAAACGCCTTACTATACTATGACGTTTTTTATGACATTTTGAGGTCGAAAAAAATTTTGACTTTTTTTGTCCGAAAAAAACGGCATACTATACTATGACGTTTTTTTTGACATTTTGAGGTCGAAATTTTTTTTGACTTTTTTCGTCCGATTTTGACGCCTTACTATACTATGACGTTTTTTATGACATTTTGAGGTCGAAAAAAATTTTGACTTTTTTTGTCCGAAAAAAACGCCTTACTATACTATGACGTTTTTTATGACATTTTGAGGTCGAAATTTTTTTTGACTTTTTTCGTCCGATTTTGACGCCTTACTATACTATGACGTTTTTTATGACATTTTGAGGTCGAAAAATTTTTTGACTTTTTTTGTCCGAAAAAACGCCTTACTATACTATGACGTTTTTTATGACATTTTGAGGTCGAAAAAATTTTTGACTTTTTTTGTCCGAAAAAAACGCCTTACTATACTATGACGTTTTTTATGACATTTTGAGGTCGAAAAAATTTTTGACTTTTTTTGTCCGAAAAAAACGCCTTACTATACTATGACGTTTTTTGACATTTTGAGGTCGAAAATTTTTTTGACTTTTGTCGTCCGATTTTGACGCTTTACTATACTATGACATTTTTTATGATATTTTGAGGTCGAAAAAAATTTTGACTTTTTTGTCCGAAAAAAACGCCTTACTATACTATGACGTTTTTTATGACATTTTGAGGTCGAAAAAATTTTTGACTTTTTTTGTCCGAAAAAACGCCTTACTATACTATGATGTTTTTTATGACATTTTGAGGTCGAAAAAATTTTTGACTTTTTTTGTCCGAAAAAAACGGCATACTATACTATGACGTTTTTTTTGACATTTTGAGGTCGAATTTTTTTTTGACTTTTTTCGTCAGATTTTGACGCCTTACTATACTATGACGTTTTTTATGACATTTTGAGGTCGAAAATTTTTTTGACTTTTTTCGTCAGATTTTGACGCCTTACTATACTATGACGTTTTTTGACATTTTGAGGTCGAAAATTTTTTTGACTTTTGTCGTCCGATTTTGACGCCTTACTATACTATGACGTTTTTTATGACATTTTGAGGTCGAAATTTTTTTTGACTTTTTTCGTCCGATTTTGACGCCTTACTATACTATGACGTTTTTTATGACATTTTGAGGTCGAAAAAAATTTTGACTTTTTTTGTCCGAAAAAAACGCCTTAATATACTATGACGTTTTTTATGACATTTTGAGGTCGAAAATTTTTTTGACTTTTGTCGTCCGATTTTGACGCCTTACTATACTATGACGTTTTTTCTGACATTTTGAGGTCGAAAAAATTTTTGACTTTTTTTGTCCGAAAAAAACGCCTTACTATACTATGACGTTTTTTCTGACATTTTGAGGTCGAAAAAATTTTTGACTTTTTTTGTCCGAAAAAAACGCCTTACTATACTATGACGTTTTTTATGACGTTTTGAGGTCAAAAAAAATTTTGACTTTTTTTGTCCGAAAAAAACGCCTTACTATACTATGACGTTTTTTATGACTTTTTGAGGTCGAAAAAAATTTTGACTTTTTTTGTCCGAAAAAAAACGCCTTACTATACTATGACGTTTTTTATGACATTTTGAGGTCGAAAAAATTTTTGACTTTTTTTGTCCGAAAAAAACGCCTTACTATACTATGACGTTTTTTATGACATTTTGAGGTCGAAAAAAATTTTGACTTTTTTTGTCCGAAAAAAACGCCTTACTATACTATGACGTTTTTTATGACATTTTGAGGTCGAAATTTTTTTTGACTTTTTTCGTCCGATTTTGACGCCTTACTATACTATGACGTTTTTTATGACATTTTGAGGTCGAAAAATTTTTTGACTTTTTTTGTCCGAAAAAACGCCTTACTATACTATGACGTTTTTTATGACATTTTGAGGTCGAAAAAATTTTTGACTTTTTTTGTCCGAAAAAAACGCCTTACTATACTATGACGTTTTTTATGACATTTTGAGGTCGAAAAAATTTTTGACTTTTTTTGTCCGAAAAAAACGCCTTACTATACTATGACGTTTTTTGACATTTTGAGGTCGAAAATTTTTTTGACTTTTGTCGTCCGATTTTGACGCTTTACTATACTATGACATTTTTTATGATATTTTGAGGTCGAAAAAAATTTTGACTTTTTTGTCCGAAAAAAACGCCTTACTATACTATGACGTTTTTTATGACATTTTGAGGTCGAAAAAATTTTTGACTTTTTTTGTCCGAAAAAAACGCCTTACTATACTATGACGTTTTTTATGACATTTTGAGGTCGAAAAAATTTTTGACTTTTTTTGTCCAAAAAAAACGCCTTACTATACTATGACGTTTTTTATGACATTTTGAGGTCGAAAAAAATTTTGACTTTTTTTGTCCGAAAAAAACGCCTTACTATACTATGACGTTTTTTATGACATTTTGAGGTCGAAAAAATTTTTGACTTTTTTTGTCCGAAAAAAACGCCTTACTATACTATGACGTTTTTTGACATTTTGAGGTCGAAATTTTTTTTGACTTTTTTTGTCCGATTTTGACGCCTTACTATACTATGACGTTTTTTATGACATTTTGAGGTCGAAAAAAATTTTGACTTTTTTTGTCCGAAAAAAACGCCTTACTATACTATGACGTTTTTTATGACATTTTGAGGTCGAAAAAATTTTTGACTTTTTTTGTCCAAAAAAAACGCCTTACTATACTATGACGTTTTTTATGACATTTTGAGGTCGAAAAAAATTTTGACTTTTTTTGTCCGAAAAAAACGCCTTACTATACTATGACGTTTTTTATGACATTTTGAGGTCGAAAAAAATTTTGACTTTTTTTGTCCGAAAAAACGCCTTACTATACTATGACGTTTTTTATGACATTTTGAGGTCGAAAAAATTTTTGACTTTTTTTGTCCGAAAAAAACGCCTTACTATACTATGACGTTTTTTGACATTTTGAGGTCGAAATTTTTTTTGACTTTTTTTGTCCGATTTTGACGCCTTACTATACTATGACGTTTTTTATGACATTTTGAGGTCGAAAAAAATTTTGACTTTTTTTGTACGAAAAAAACGCCTTACTATACTATGACGTTTTTTATGACATTTTGAGGTCGAAAAAATTTTTGACTTTTTTTGTCCGAAAAAAACGCCTTACTATACTATGACGTTTTTTATGACATTTTGAGGTCGAAAAAATGTTTGACTTTTTTTGTCCGAAAAAAACGCCTTACTATACTATGACGTTTTTTATGACATTTTGAGGTCGAAAAAAATTTTGACTTTTTTTGTCCGAAAAAAACGGCTTACTATACTATGACGTTTTTTATGACATTTTGAGGTCGAAAAAAATTTTGACTTTTTTTGTCCGAAAAAAACGCCTTACTATACTATGACGTTTTTTATGACATTTTGAGGTCGAAAAAAAATTTGACTTTTTTTGCCCGAAAAAAACGGCATACTATACTATGACGTTTTTTTTTGACATTTTGAGGTCGAATTTTTTTTTGACTTTTTTCGTCAGATTTTGACGCCTTACTATACTATGACGTTTTTTATGACATTTTGAGGTCGAAAAATTTTTGGACTTTTTTCGTCAGATTTTGACGCCTTACTATACTATGACGTTTTTTATGACATTTTGAGGTCGAAAAAAATTTTGACTTTTTTTGTCCGAAAAAAACGCCTTAATATACTATGACGTTTTTTATGACATTTTGAGGTCGAAAATTTTTTTGACTTTTGTCGTCCGATTTTGACGCCTTACTAAACTATGACGTTTTTTCTGACATTTTGAGGTCGAAAAAATTTTTGACTTTTTTTGTCCGAAAAAAACGCCTTACTATACTATGACGTTTTTTATGACATTTTGAGGTCGAAAAAATTTTTGACTTTTTTTGTCCGAAAAAAACGCCTTACTATACTATGACGTTTTTTATGACATTTTGAGGTCGAAAAAAATTTTGATTTTTTTCGCCCGAAAAAACGGCATACTATACTATGACGTTTTTTTTGACATTTTGAGGTCGAAATTTTTTTTGACTTTTTTCGTCTGATTTTGACGCCTTACTATACTATGACGTTTTTTATGACATTTTGAGGTCGAAAAAAATTTTGACTTTTTTTGCCCGAAAAAAACGGCATACTATACTATGACGTTTTTTTTGACATTTTGAGGTCGAATTTTTTTTTGACTTTTTTCGTCAGATTTTGACGCCTTACTATACTATGACGTTTTTTATGACATTTTGAGGTCGAAATTTTTTTTGACTTTTTTCGTCCGATTTTGACGCCTTACTATACTATGACGTTTTTTATGACATTTTGAGGTCGAAAAAATTTTTGACCTTTTTTGTCCGAAAAAAACGCCTTACTATACTATGACGTTTTTTGACATTTTGAGGTCGAACATTTTTTTGACTTTTGTCGTCCGATTTTGACGCCTTACTATACTATGACGTTTTTTATGACATTTTGAGGTCGAAAAAAATTTTGACTTTTTTTGCCCGAAAAAAACGGCATACTATACTATGACGTTTTTTTTGACATTTTGAGGTCGAAAAAATTTTTGACTTTTTTTGTCCGAAAAAAACGCCTTACTATACTATGACGTGTTTTATGACATTTTGAGGTCGAAATTTTTTTTGACTTTTTTCGTCCGATTTTGACGCCTTACTATACTATGACGTTTTTTATGACATTTTGAGGTCGAAAAAAATTTTGACTTTTTTTGTCCGAAAAAAACGCCTTACTATACTATGACGTTTTTTATGACATTTTGAGGTCGAAATTTTTTTTGACTTTTGTCGTCCGATTTTGACGCCTTACTATACTATGACGTTTTTTATGACATTTTGAGGTCGAAAAAAATTTTGACTTTTTTTGTCCGAAAAAAACGCCTTACTATACTATGACGTTTTTTATGACATTTTGAGGTCGAAAAAATTTTTGACTTTTTTTGTCCGAAAAAAACGCCTTACTATACTATGATGTTTTTTATGACATTTTGAGGTCGAAAAAATTTTTGACTTTTTTTGTCCGAAAAAAACGCCTTACTATACTATGACGTTTTTTGACATTTTGAGGTCGAAAATTTTTTTGACTTTTGTCGTCCGATTTTGACGCCTTACTATACTATGACGTTTTTTATGACATTTTGAGGTCGAAATTTTTTTTGACTTTTTTCGTCCGATTTTGACGCCTTACTATACTATGACGTTTTTTATGACATTTTGAGGTCGAAAAAAAATTTGACTTTTTTTGCCCGAAAAAAACGGCATACTATACTATGACGTTTTTTTTGACATTTTGAGGTCGAATTTTTTTTTGACTTTTTTCGTCAGATTTTGACGCCTTACTATACTATGACGTTTTTTATGACATTTTGAGGTCGAAAAATTTTTGGACTTTTTTCGTCAGATTTTGACGCCTTACTATACTATGACGTTTTTTGACATTTTGAGGTCGAAAATTTTTTTGACTTTTGTCATCCGATTTTGACGCCTTACTATACTATGACGTTTTTTGACATTTTGAGGTCGAAAATTTTTTTGACTTTTGTCGTCCGATTTTGACGCCTTACTATACTATGACGTTTTTTATGACATTTTGAGGTCGAAATTTTTTTTGACTTTTTTCGTCCGATTTTGACGCCTTACTATACTATGACGTTTTTTATGACATTTTGAGGTCGAAAAAATTTTTGACTTTTTTTGTCCGAAAAAAACGCCTTACTATACTATGACGTTTTTTATGACATTTTGAGGTCGAAAAAATTTTTGACTTTTTTTATCCGAAAAAAACGCCTTACTATACTATGACGTTTTTTGACATTTTGAGGTCGAAAATTTTTTTGACTTTTGTCGTCCGATTTTGACGCCTTACTATACTATGACGTTTTTTATGACATTTTGAGGTCGAAATTTTTTTTGACTTTTTTCGTCCGATTTTGACGCCTTACTATACTATGACGTTTTTTATGACATTTTGAGGTCGAAAAAAATTTTGACTTTTTTTGTCCGAAAAAAACGCCTTACTATACTATGACGTTTTTTGACATTTTGAGGTCGAAAAATTTTTTGACTTTTGTCGTCCGATTTTGACGCCTTACTATACTATGACATTTTTTATGACATTTTGAGGTCGAAAAAATTTTTGACTTTTTTTGTCCGAAAAAAACGCCTTACTATACTATGACGTTTTTTGACATTTTGAGGTCGAAAATTTTTTTGACTTTTGTCGTCCGATTTTGACGCTTTACTATACTATGACATTTTTTATGATATTTTGAGGTCGAAAAAAATTTTGACTTTTTTGTCCGAAAAAAACGCCTTACTATACTATGACATTTTTTATGACATTTTGAGGTCGAAAAAAATTTTGACTTTTTTTTCCGAAAAAAACGCCTTACTATACTATGATGTTTTTTATGACATTTTGAGGTCGAAAAAATTTTTGACTTTTTTTGTCCGAAAAAAACGCCTTACTATACTATGACGTTTTTTGACATTTTGAGGTCGAAAATTTTTTTGACTTTTGTCGTCCGATTTTGACGCCTTACTATACTATGACGTTTTTTATGACATTTTGAGGTCGAAATTTTTTTTGACTTTTTTCGTCCGATTTTGACGCCTTACTATACTATGACGTTTTTTATGACATTTTGAGGTCGAAAAAAAATTTGACTTTTTTTGCCCGAAAAAAACGGCATACTATACTATGACGTTTTTTTTGACATTTTGAGGTCGAATTTTTTTTTGACTTTTTTCGTCAGATTTTGACGCCTTACTATACTATGACGTTTTTTATGACATTTTGAGGTCGAAAAATTTTTGGACTTTTTTCGTCAGATTTTGACGCCTTACTATACTATGACGTTTTTTGACATTTTGAGGTCGAAAATTTTTTTGACTTTTGTCATCCGATTTTGACGCCTTACTATACTATGACGTTTTTTGACATTTTGAGGTCGAAAATTTTTTTGACTTTTGTCGTCCGATTTTGACGCCTTACTATACTATGACGTTTTTTATGACATTTTGAGGTCGAAATTTTTTTTGACTTTTTTCGTCCGATTTTGACGCCTTACTATACTATGACGTTTTTTATGACATTTTGAGGTCGAAAAAATTTTTGACTTTTTTTGTCCGAAAAAAACGCCTTACTATACTATGACGTTTTTTATGACATTTTGAGGTCGAAAAAATTTTTGACTTTTTTTATCCGAAAAAAACGCCTTACTATACTATGACGTTTTTTGACATTTTGAGGTCGAAAATTTTTTTGACTTTTGTCGTCCGATTTTGACGCCTTACTATACTATGACGTTTTTTATGACATTTTGAGGTCGAAATTTTTTTTGACTTTTTTCGTCCGATTTTGACGCCTTACTATACTATGACGTTTTTTATGACATTTTGAGGTCGAAAAAAATTTTGACTTTTTTTGTCCGAAAAAAACGCCTTACTATACTATGACGTTTTTTGACATTTTGAGGTCGAAAAATTTTTTGACTTTTGTCGTCCGATTTTGACGCCTTACTATACTATGACATTTTTTATGACATTTTGAGGTCGAAAAAATTTTTGACTTTTTTTGTCCGAAAAAAACGCCTTACTATACTATGACGTTTTTTGACATTTTGAGGTCGAAAATTTTTTTGACTTTTGTCGTCCGATTTTGACGCTTTACTATACTATGACATTTTTTATGATATTTTGAGGTCGAAAAAAATTTTGACTTTTTTGTCCGAAAAAAACGCCTTACTATACTATGACATTTTTTATGACATTTTGAGGTCGAAAAAAATTTTGACTTTTTTTTCCGAAAAAAACGCCTTACTATACTATGACGTTTTTTATGACATTTTGAGGTCGAAAAAATTTTTGACTTTTTTTGTCCGAAAAAAACGCCTTACTATACTATGACGTTTTTTGACATTTTGAGGTCGAAAATTTTTTTGACTTTTGTCGTCCGATTTTGACGCCTTACTATACTATGACATTTTTTATGACATTTTGAGGTCGAAAAAAATTGTGACTTTTTTTTCCGAAAAAAACGCCTTACTATACTATGACGTTTTTTTATGACATTTTGAGGTCGAAAAAATTTTTGACTTTTTTTGTCCGAAAAAAACGCCTTACTATACTATGACGTTTTTTATGACATTTTGAGGTCGAAAAAATTTTTGACTTTTTTTGTCCGAAAAAAACGCCTTACTATACTATGACGTTTTTTATGACATTTTGAGGTCGAAAAAATTTTTGACTTTTTTTGTCCGAAAAAAACGCCTTACTATACTATGACGTTTATTATGACATTTTGAGGTCGAAATTTTTTTTGACTTTTTTCGTCCGATTTTGACGCCTTACTATACTATGACGTTTTTTATGACATTTTGAGGTCGAAAAAATTTTTGACTTTTTTTGTCCGAAAAAAACGCCTTACTATACTATGACGTTTTTTATGACATTTTGAGGTCGAAATTTTTTTTGACTTTTTTCGTCCGATTTTGACGCCTTACTATACTATGACGTTTTTTATGACATTTTGAGGTCGAAAAAATTTTTGACTTTTTTTGTCCGAAAAAAACGCCTTACTATACTATGACGTTTTTTATGACATTTTGAGGTCGAAAAATTTTTTGACTTTTTTTGTCCGAAAAAAACGCCTTACTATACTATGACGTTTTTTATGACATTTTGAGGTCGAAAAAAATTTTGACTTTTTTTGTCCGAAAAAAACGCCTTACTATACTATGACGTTTTTTCTGACATTTTGAGGTCGAAAAAAATTTTGACTTTTTTCGCCCGAAAAAACGGCATACTATACTATGACGTTTTTTATGACATTTTGAGGTCGAAATTTTTTTTGACTTTTGTCGTCCGATTTTGACGCCTTACTATACTATGACGTTTTTTATGACATTTTGAGGTCGAAAAAAATTTTGACTTTTTTTGTCCGAAAAAAACGCCTTACTATACTATGACGTTTTTTATGACATTTTGAGGTCGAAAAAATTTTTGACTTTTTTTGTCCGAAAAAAACGCCTTACTATACTATGACGTTTTTTATGACATTTTGAGGTCGAAAAAATTTTTGACTTTTTTTGTCCGAAAAAAACGCCTTACTATACTATGACGTTTTTTGACATTTTGAGGTCGAAAATTTTTTTGACTTTTGTCGTCCGATTTTGACGCCTTACTATACTATGACGTTTTTTATGACATTTTGAGGTCGAAATTTTTTTTGACTTTTTTCGTCCGATTTTGACGCCTTACTATACTATGACGTTTTTTATGACATTTTGAGGTCGAAAAAAAATTTGACTTTTTTTGCCCGAAAAAAACGGCATACTATACTATGACGTTTTTTTTGACATTTTGAGGTCGAATTTTTTTTTGACTTTTTTCGTCAGATTTTGACGCCTTACTATACTATGACGTTTTTTATGACATTTTGAGGTCGAAAAATTTTTGGACTTTTTTCGTCAGATTTTGACGCCTTACTATACTATGACGTTTTTTGACATTTTGAGGTCGAAAATTTTTTTGACTTTTGTCATCCGATTTTGACGCCTTACTATACTATGACGTTTTTTGACATTTTGAGGTCGAAAATTTTTTTGACTTTTGTCGTCCGATTTTGACGCCTTACTATACTATGACGTTTTTTATGACATTTTGAGGTCGAAATTTTTTTTGACTTTTTTCGTCCGATTTTGACGCCTTACTATACTATGACGTTTTTTATGACATTTTGAGGTCGAAAAAATTTTTGACTTTTTTTGTCCGAAAAAAACGCCTTACTATACTATGACGTTTTTTATGACATTTTGAGGTCGAAAAAATTTTTGACTTTTTTTATCCGAAAAAAACGCCTTACTATACTATGACGTTTTTTGACATTTTGAGGTCGAAAATTTTTTTGACTTTTGTCGTCCGATTTTGACGCCTTACTATACTATGACGTTTTTTATGACATTTTGAGGTCGAAATTTTTTTTGACTTTTTTCGTCCGATTTTGACGCCTTACTATACTATGACGTTTTTATGACATTTTGAGGTCGAAAAAAATTTTGACTTTTTTTGTCCGAAAAAAACGCCTTACTATACTATGACGTTTTTTGACATTTTGAGGTCGAAAAATTTTTTGACTTTTGTCGTCCGATTTTGACGCCTTACTATACTATGACATTTTTTATGACATTTTGAGGTCGAAAAAATTTTTGACTTTTTTTGTCCGAAAAAAACGCCTTACTATACTATGACGTTTTTTGACATTTTGAGGTCGAAAATTTTTTTGACTTTTGTCGTCCGATTTTGACGCTTTACTATACTATGACATTTTTTATGATATTTTGAGGTCGAAAAAAATTTTGACTTTTTTGTCCGAAAAAAACGCCTTACTATACTATGACATTTTTTATGACATTTTGAGGTCGAAAAAAATTTTGACTTTTTTTTCCGAAAAAAACGCCTTACTATACTATGACGTTTTTTATGACATTTTGAGGTCGAAAAAATTTTTGACTTTTTTTGTCCGAAAAAAACGCCTTACTATACTATGACGTTTTTTGACATTTTGAGGTCGAAAATTTTTTTGACTTTTGTCGTCCGATTTTGACGCCTTACTATACTATGACATTTTTTATGACATTTTGAGGTCGAAAAAAATTGTGACTTTTTTTTCCGAAAAAAACGCCTTACTATACTATGACGTTTTTTATGACATTTTGAGGTCGAAAAAATTTTTGACTTTTTTTGTCCGAAAAAAACGCCTTACTATACTATGACGTTTTTTATGACATTTTGAGGTCGAAAAAATTTTTGACTTTTTTTGTCCGAAAAAAACGCCTTACTATACTATGACGTTTTTTATGACATTTTGAGGTCGAAAAAATTTTTGACTTTTTTTGTCCGAAAAAAACGCCTTACTATACTATGACGTTTATTATGACATTTTGAGGTCGAAATTTTTTTTGACTTTTTTCGTCCGATTTTGACGCCTTACTATACTATGACGTTTTTTATGACATTTTGAGGTCGAAAAAATTTTTGACTTTTTTTGTCCGATTTTGACGCCTTACTATACTATGACGTTTTTTATGACATTTTGAGGTCGAAAAAAAATTTGACTTTTTTTGCCCGAAAAAAACGGCATACTATACTATGACGTTTTTTTTGACATTTTGAGGTCGAATTTTTTTTTGACTTTTTTCGTCAGATTTTGACGCCTTACTATACTATGACGTTTTTTATGACATTTTGAGGTCGAAAAATTTTTGGACTTTTTTCGTCAGATTTTGACGCCTTACTATACTATGACGTTTTTTGACATTTTGAGGTCGAAAATTTTTTTGACTTTTGTCATCCGATTTTGACGCCTTACTATACTATGACGTTTTTTGACATTTTGAGGTCGAAAATTTTTTTGACTTTTGTCGTCCGATTTTGACGCCTTACTATACTATGACGTTTTTTATGACATTTTGAGGTCGAAATTTTTTTTGACTTTTTTCGTCCGATTTTGACGCCTTACTATACTATGACGTTTTTTATGACATTTTGAGGTCGAAAAAAATTTTGACTTTTTTTGTCCGAAAAAAACGCCTTACTATACTATGACGTTTTTTGACATTTTGAGGTCGAAAAATTTTTTGACTTTTGTCGTCCGATTTTGACGCCTTACTATACTATGACATTTTTTATGACATTTTGAGGTCGAAAAAATTTTTGACTTTTTTTGTCCGAAAAAAACGCCTTACTATACTATGACGTTTTTTGACATTTTGAGGTCGAAAATTTTTTTGACTTTTGTCGTCCGATTTTGACGCTTTACTATACTATGACATTTTTTATGATATTTTGAGGTCGAAAAAAATTTTGACTTTTTTGTCCGAAAAAAACGCCTTACTATACTATGACATTTTTTATGACATTTTGAGGTCGAAAAAAATTTTGACTTTTTTTTCCGAAAAAAACGCCTTACTATACTATGACGTTTTTTATGACATTTTGAGGTCGAAAAAATTTTTGACTTTTTTTGTCCGAAAAAAACGCCTTACTATACTATGACGTTTTTTGACATTTTGAGGTCGAAAATTTTTTTGACTTTTGTCGTCCGATTTTGACGCCTTACTATACTATGACATTTTTTATGACATTTTGAGGTCGAAAAAAATTGTGACTTTTTTTTCCGAAAAAAACGCCTTACTATACTATGACGTTTTTTTATGACATTTTGAGGTCGAAAAAATTTTTGACTTTTTTTGTCCGAAAAAAACGCCTTACTATACTATGACGTTTTTTATGACATTTTGAGGTCGAAAAAATTTTTGACTTTTTTTGTCCGAAAAAAACGCCTTACTATACTATGACGTTTTTTATGACATTTTGAGGTCGAAAAAATTTTTGACTTTTTTTGTCCGAAAAAAACGCCTTACTATACTATGACGTTTATTATGACATTTTGAGGTCGAAATTTTTTTTGACTTTTTTCGTCCGATTTTGACGCCTTACTATACTATGACGTTTTTTATGACATTTTGAGGTCGAAAAAATTTTTGACTTTTTTTGTCCGAAAAAAACGCCTTACTATACTATGACGTTTTTTATGACATTTTGAGGTCGAAATTTTTTTTGACTTTTTTCGTCCGATTTTGACGCCTTACTATACTATGACGTTTTTTATGACATTTTGAGGTCGAAAAAATTTTTGACTTTTTTTGTCCGAAAAAAACGCCTTACTATACTATGACGTTTTTTATGACATTTTGAGGTCGAAAAATTTTTTGACTTTTTTTGTCCGAAAAAAACGCCTTACTATACTATGACGTTTTTTATGACATTTTGAGGTCGAAAAAAATTTTGACTTTTTTTGTCCGAAAAAAACGCCTTACTATACTATGACGTTTTTTCTGACATTTTGAGGTCGAAAAAAATTTTGACTTTTTTCGCCCGAAAAAACGGCATACTATACTATGACGTTTTTTATGACATTTTGAGGTCGAAATTTTTTTTGACTTTTGTCGTCCGATTTTGACGCCTTACTATACTATGACGTTTTTTATGACATTTTGAGGTCGAAAAAAATTTTGACTTTTTTTGTCCGAAAAAAACGCCTTACTATACTATGACGTTTTTTATGACATTTTGAGGTCGAAAAAATTTTTGACTTTTTTTGTCCGAAAAAAACGCCTTACTATACTATGACGTTTTTTATGACATTTTGAGGTCGAAAAAATTTTTGACTTTTTTTGTCCGAAAAAAACGCCTTACTATACTATGACGTTTTTTGACATTTTGAGGTCGAAAATTTTTTTGACTTTTGTCGTCCGATTTTGACGCCTTACTATACTATGACGTTTTTTATGACATTTTGAGGTCGAAATTTTTTTTGACTTTTTTCGTCCGATTTTGACGCCTTACTATACTATGACGTTTTTTATGACATTTTGAGGTCGAAAAAAAATTTGACTTTTTTTGCCCGAAAAAAACGGCATACTATACTATGACGTTTTTTTTGACATTTTGAGGTCGAATTTTTTTTTGACTTTTTTCGTCAGATTTTGACGCCTTACTATACTATGACGTTTTTTATGACATTTTGAGGTCGAAAAATTTTTGGACTTTTTTCGTCAGATTTTGACGCCTTACTATACTATGACGTTTTTTGACATTTTGAGGTCGAAAATTTTTTTGACTTTTGTCATCCGATTTTGACGCCTTACTATACTATGACGTTTTTTGACATTTTGAGGTCGAAAATTTTTTTGACTTTTGTCGTCCGATTTTGACGCCTTACTATACTATGACGTTTTTTATGACATTTTGAGGTCGAAATTTTTTTTGACTTTTTTCGTCCGATTTTGACGCCTTACTATACTATGACGTTTTTTATGACATTTTGAGGTCGAAAAAATTTTTGACTTTTTTTGTCCGAAAAAAACGCCTTACTATACTATGACGTTTTTTATGACATTTTGAGGTCGAAAAAATTTTTGACTTTTTTTATCCGAAAAAAACGCCTTACTATACTATGACGTTTTTTGACATTTTGAGGTCGAAAATTTTTTTGACTTTTGTCGTCCGATTTTGACGCCTTACTATACTATGACGTTTTTTATGACATTTTGAGGTCGAAATTTTTTTTGACTTTTTTCGTCCGATTTTGACGCCTTACTATACTATGACGTTTTTATGACATTTTGAGGTCTAAAAAAATTTTGACTTTTTTTGTCCGAAAAAAACGCCTTACTATACTATGACGTTTTTTGACATTTTGAGGTCGAAAAATTTTTTGACTTTTGTCGTCCGATTTTGACGCCTTACTATACTATGACATTTTTTATGACATTTTGAGGTCGAAAAAATTTTTGACTTTTTTTGTCCGAAAAAAACGCCTTACTATACTATGACGTTTTTTGACATTTTGAGGTCGAAAATTTTTTTGACTTTTGTCGTCCGATTTTGACGCTTTACTATACTATGACATTTTTTATGATATTTTGAGGTCGAAAAAAATTTTGACTTTTTTGTCCGAAAAAAACGCCTTACTATACTATGACATTTTTTATGACATTTTGAGGTCGAAAAAAATTTTGACTTTTTTTTCCGAAAAAAACGCCTTACTATACTATGACGTTTTTTATGACATTTTGAGGTCGAAAAAATTTTTGACTTTTTTTGTCCGAAAAAAACGCCTTACTATACTATGACGTTTTTTGACATTTTGAGGTCGAAAATTTTTTTGACTTTTGTCGTCCGATTTTGACGCCTTACTATACTATGACATTTTTTATGACATTTTGAGGTCGAAAAAAATTGTGACTTTTTTTTCCGAAAAAAACGCCTTACTATACTATGACGTTTTTTATGACATTTTGAGGTCGAAAAAATTTTTGACTTTTTTTGTCCGAAAAAAACGCCTTACTATACTATGACGTTTTTTATGACATTTTGAGGTCGAAAAAATTTTTGACTTTTTTTGTCCGAAAAAAACGCCTTACTATACTATGACGTTTTTTATGACATTTTGAGGTCGAAAAAATTTTTGACTTTTTTTGTCCGAAAAAAACGCCTTACTATACTATGACGTTTATTATGACATTTTGAGGTCGAAATTTTTTTTGACTTTTTTCGTCCGATTTTGACGCCTTACTATACTATGACGTTTTTTATGACATTTTGAGGTCGAAAAAATTTTTGACTTTTTTTGTCCGAAAAAAACGCCTTACTATACTATGACGTTTTTTATGACATTTTGAGGTCGAAATTTTTTTTGACTTTTTTCGTCCGATTTTGACGCCTTACTATACTATGACGTTTTTTATGACATTTTGAGGTCGAAAAAATTTTTGACTTTTTTTGTCCGAAAAAAACGCCTTACTATACTATGACGTTTTTTATGACATTTTGAGGTCGAAAAATTTTTTGACTTTTTTTGTCCGAAAAAAACGCCTTACTATACTATGACGTTTTTTATGACATTTTGAGGTCGAAAAAAATTTTGACTTTTTTTGTCCGAAAAAAACGCCTTACTATACTATGACGTTTTTTCTGACATTTTGAGGTCGAAAAAAATTTTGACTTTTTTCGCCCGAAAAAACGGCATACTATACTATGACGTTTTTTTTTGACATTTTGAGGTCGAAAAAAATTTTGACTTTTTTCGCCCGAAAAAACGGCATACTATACTATGACGTTTTTTTTTGACATTTTGAGGTCGAAATTTTTTTTGACTTTTTTTGTCCGAAAAAAACGCCTTACTATACTATGACATTTTTTATGATATTTTGAGGTCGAAAAAAATTTTGACTTTTTTCGTCCGATTTTGACGACTTACTATACTATGACGTTTTTTATGACATTTTGAGGTCGAAAAATTTTTTGACTTTTGTCGTCCGATTTTGACGCCTTACTATACTATGACGTTTTTTATGACATTTTGAGGTCGAAAAAAATTTTGACTTTTTTTGTCCGAAAAAAACGCCTTACTATACTATGACGTTTTTTATGACATTTTGAGGTCGAAAAAATTTTTGACTTTTTTTGTCCGAAAAAAACGCCTTACTATACTATGACGTTTTTTATGACATTTTGAGGTCGAAAAAAATTTTGACTTTTTTTGCCCGAAAAAACGCATTACTATACTATGACGTTTTTTTTGACATTTTGAGGTCGAAATTTTTTTTGACTTTTTTCGTCCGATTTTGACGCCTTACTATACTATGACGTTTTTTCTGACATTTTGAGGTCGAAAAAAATTTTGACTTTTTTCGTCCGATTTTGACGACTTACTATACTATGACGTTTTTTATGACATTTTGAGGTCGAAAAAATTTTTGACTTTTTTTGTCCGAAAAAAACGCCTTACTATACTATGACGTTTTTTATGACATTTTGAGGTCGAAAAAATTTTTGACTTTTTTTGTCCGAAAAAAACGCCTTACTATACTATGACGTTTTTTATGACATTTTGAGGTCGAAAAAAATTTTGACTTTTTTTGTCCGAAAAAAACGCCTTACTATACTATGACGTTTTTTATGACATTTTGAGGTCGAAATTTTTTTTGACTTTTTTCGTCCGATTTTGACGCCTTACTATACTATGACGTTTTTTATGACATTTTGAGGTCGAAAAATTTTTTGACTTTTTTTGTCCGAAAAAAACGCCTTACTATACTATGACGTTTTTTATGACATTTTGAGGTCGAAAAAATTTTTGACTTTTTTTGTCCGAAAAAAACGCCTTACTATACTATGACGTTTTTTGACATTTTGAGGTCGAAAATTTTTTTGACTTTTGTCGTCCGATTTTGACGCTTTACTATACTATGACATTTTTTATGATATTTTGAGGTCGAAAAAAATTTTGACTTTTTTGTCCGAAAAAAACGCCTTACTATACTATGACGTTTTTTATGACATTTTGAGGTCGAAAAAATTTTTGACTTTTTTTGTCCGAAAAAAACGCCTTACTATACTATGACGTTTTTTATGACATTTTGAGGTCGAAAAAATTTTTGACTTTTTTTGTCCAAAAAAAACGCCTTACTATACTATGACGTTTTTTATGACATTTTGAGGTCGAAAAAAATTTTGACTTTTTTTGTCCGAAAAAAACGCCTTACTATACTATGACGTTTTTTATGACATTTTGAGGTCGAAAAAAATTTTGACTTTTTTTGTCCGAAAAAACGCCTTACTATACTATGACGTTTTTTATGACATTTTGAGGTCGAAAAAATTTTTGACTTTTTTTGTCCGAAAAAAACGCCTTACTATACTATGACGTTTTTTGACATTTTGAGGTCGAAAATTTTTTTGACTTTTTTTGTCCGATTTTGACGCCTTACTATACTATGACGTTTTTTATGACATTTTGAGGTCGAAAAAAATTTTGACTTTTTTTGTCCGAAAAAAACGCCTTACTATACTATGACGTTTTTTATGACATTTTGAGGTCGAAAAAATTTTTGACTTTTTTTGTCCGAAAAAAACGCCTTACTATACTATGACGTTTTTTATGACATTTTGAGGTCGAAAAAATGTTTGACTTTTTTTGTCCGAAAAAAACGCCTTACTATACTATGACGTTTTTTATGACATTTTGAGGTCGAAATTTTTTTTAACTTTTTTCGTCAGATTTTGACGCCTTACTATACTATGACGTTTTTTATGACATTTTGAGGTCGAAAAATTTTTTGACTTTTTTTGTCCGATTTTGACGCCTTACTATACTATGACGTTTTTTATGACATTTTGAGGTCGAAAAAATTTTTGACTTTTTTTGTCCGAAAAAAACGCCTTACTATACTATGACGTTTTTTATGACATTTTGAGGTCGAAAAAAATTTTGACTTTTTTTGTCCGAAAAAAACGCCTTACTATACTATGACGTTTTTTATGACATTTTGAGGTCGAAAAAAATTTTGACTTTTTTTGCCCGAAAAAAACGGCATACTATACTATGACGTTTTTTTTTGACATTTTGAGGTCGAAATTTTTTTTGACTTTTTTCGTCCGATTTTGACGCCTTACTATACTATGACGTTTTTTATGACATTTTGAGGTCGAAAAAATTTTTGAGTTTTTTTGTCCGAAAAAAACGCCTTACTATACTATGACGTTTTTTATGACATTTTGAGGTCGAAAAAATTTTTGACTTTTTTTGTCCGAAAAAAATGCCTTACTATACTATGACGTTTTTTATGACATTTTGAGGTCAAAAAATTTTTTGACTTTTTTTGTCCGATTTTGACGCCTTACGCCTTTTGAGGTCTTACTAAAATATCATTTTAAAAAATATATTTTTAAGCATTAATGTATACTATGTTTTTTTATGACATTTTGAGGTCTCACTAAAATATGACTTTTTTGTCATTTTTCGAAGCCTTACCATCATATGACATTTTTTATGACTACAATATTTCTCCGATAATTTACTAATAAGGTTGATCACATTGAAAATGAGTTGATGATGAATAAATCATGTATAAACAATGTTGACACAGCATTTTCAATAATGTGTATCAATCATCAATAAATATTGTACAACTTTAGTTATAAATGGCTTTATAATTATTTACAAATGTATATAAATGGTTTCTTCATGATTAGTTTAATATCTGCTAATACCTAATAAATGTCTTGTATCTTAAGTAATAAGTGTTTTAATAATCATTTCCAAATGTATGTTTTGTTCATGATTAGTTTACTATCTTTCTAACTTTTTTAACAACGTGCATGTGTGCATGTCAAAACTCCATTCTGCAAATGCTGATTCAACATTGCAATTCATAAGCACAGTGAACCAGTGTATCTGAGCCAAGACAATGTGAGAGCAGTGTTTTCTTTAACTTTACGTCTTGCAATACAGTTGTGTTCAGGAAGTTGTTTCGCTTTTAATCAAGGTGGGAGATAAACTCGAGGCAAATGCAGGTTAAGTCTCAGCATTGGCAGAGGTTTATTTAGCTCAATGCCACTTTGGCAGGTATGTAGCACAGGTTTGGAGGTTATTTTTAATCCAAAAGGTCAAACATTGCTTGTGAATTTGGGAATCTGGTTTTGGCCCATTAGCAAAAAATGTTAATTTCAATTGTTAATGTTCATTTATTTACGCAGATGAGTCACAGAGGGTTCAAGTTGAGTTACTCTGAGGAAACTGAACCAGGAAGTAAGACTAAAAAGTACAGAAAGCTGCTGGCCAGTTGCCAGAGAGCCACACAGAGAGGTCCATTTCATTTTTTTGCACTCCTCAGCTGCCCCTCACACTCTCTCAAATGAAATGACCACTGGCAGGGATCATGGAGGATGTCTTTTGTGAGGGAGTAATACTGTTGCAGCATAAACAGAAAAAAAAGTTCACATCTGCGTGTCACCCCCTCCCCAGTCTTTCCTCCTGGTTAATTTCCTTGGAGCCTGCAGGGCCAGCCGGTAGGGGGATTTGACAGAGGACTTCTGACAATCCTGAGGAGAGCTGACACTGAGAGCACCAGTCTCTCCATCGCTTGCGGCCAGATTGGAAGATGCTCAGCATGCAGAGAGCAGATGAGACAAACCCGAGGAGCCGGGAGGGCTGTTTGTGCAGAGCTGGCTAAGCCTGAGATGTCTCAGAGAGTGACACTGTGAGCTCATACTGCCACACAGAGGCTGTAATTCATACCTCTGCCACAGCCTGCAACAAAATGAACCCCTGGTCACAAAAATCTTTACTTGATTTCTATGTCGTGCACAAAATTAGATAACTAATAATTAGGGACACCACACACCCAAGATGAGTACTCGCAGGGATTTTTTTGGAAACAGTTTAGTAAAATGCAGCCCTGCAGAAATGAGTGGGTGTCACTATCATCTGATATCAAAAGTGATATGAATTCAGTAAGTGTGTAACTTGGCTGTTGGAGGTCCATTTGAAATGTAGCACCAATTGGTGGTCTGCCGCTCACATATTTCAGTTGTGTCTTTGTGACCACTCACAGCAGACCTTACATTTGAATTTAAATAACAGGCAAGTTCACCATTTCAAAGTGATATTCTGAGGCGAAATTCATGCCCAGCTCTTTTCTCTGCTTTATCCACAATTCTGCCACTTAAAATATAAATGTGACAGAGGAATGTGCAGGCAGCCATTTGCCCCATCAATGTCAAATCACAGCACAGTATTCCTGAGTCATGGGAATGAAAGCCAGTGTTTGGTACAGACAAATGTATAGTAAAGGGAAAAGAATAGAGACAGGCAAGCTCAAACAATGGCATCAGGAGATGCAGAGGGTCTCTGGGCAGAAAGAGGAAAACATGTCACTCAAGTTGAGTCTGATGAATTTTTAGTGCTGTGTTGAAGCTTGGCAGATCACAATCTACATGTAATAGAAAGAGCTGTTTTGATTCATGCAAAGAAGAGTGTGGAGAAAAATCTTGACAATTACTTGATGAAATATTTTTCTGTGTCGCAAAGTTGCGCTCTGTATTCAGTGTATGCTACCAAAAATGAATCAAAAGATGAATAAAGAAAGACCTTGACATGCCAGACAGTCATGAAACTCCACTCGTTACAATCATTGCCCAAACCAAGGACAACTTTATTATAAACCTACCCAGTATCTAAGACACCATAAAGTGCTCTTGGAAGGAGATTGAAGGCTGAATGTGTTGTCCATATTCAGAGTAAACAACAATCGAGTTTCAAGACAACACAGGGTTTTTCTCTCAAGCAGCAGAGCCAAGTGTTGTTGTGTGAGATTTTGCTTCAGTGGTTAAAAACCGGGTCCCAGAACTGCCGCCAGGTCACTGAGACAATCTAGTCATAATTAGTAGAAGTTAATGGACCAGACTAGTGATTTTGCATGGTTTAGCTCATTTACTACAAACAACTTAAACTTAGCATAAGTGCTTACATTGCTGCCGTCTTTCAGATTTTTTAAATGTATTTTTTTTTTACCTTTGAGCCTGTCATTAATTTCCATTCCTTATAGCTTAAACACCAGGCTCATGAAAATTGCTCGAGTTGCATAATCCAGCACAGTGAACCCTAGTTATGTATTAATTTGTGTCCACATACATTATCTTCATATTATTGGGATGGATGACGGGTCATCGTGTCTTTCATCTGTGACTGTTTCACATCTTAACCATGACAGCGAAGGTCCTCTGACCTTAAGGAAGTACTTATTTTGCATATAATTGATGTTGCTTTTCTCTGTTTTATAGGATTGAATATCTTTAGGGTTTGGACTGCTGCTCATTCAAAACAAACAATTTGAACTTGTGGTGGGCTTTTTTTCCCCCCACTCTCCTGACATTTCAAAGACTAAAACAATCTGTCTGGGATCTGAAATATTTCAGGTCACAGACACCAAATGAACACATGTTCCTGTTCAATTTTGTCCCAGAATGCTACATACCTAGGGAACTGTTGCTTCTGATTTAGCACAGAATTAACTTTGGTCATCATTAATGGGGAAATGATAGTAGTGAGAATGAAACCTCATTAGAATAGTCTTTCATTGCTCCTAATTTTACCAGAAACCTCCTGAATCCCCCTCCAGGATCCCTCCTGTGGGCCCCCAGATCCCACTTTGGCAACCACCGCTCTACCTGTGCACCGACACCCCCACCCCCAGCTAATCTGTGAGACTCAATTATTCCTATTCAAACCTGATTAGGAGCTGAGGTTGTTTCACATTCAAACAGCAGTTAGTGTTGGTAACAGCCCCCATGAGGTCGTGAAGATGTCGCTCCCTCTTGTTCTCTCTCTCTGTCTCAGTTCTAATTCTATATATTCACACCTGGCTGCCAAGGTGAGAGAGCTGGAGTGATAGCAGCCCTCGCCACTGTTCCTTTCGACTAATGGTGGCCATGTCCAGCCTTTGATTAATTAAACATTCCTTAGGGTCAGGGAGTCATGGAAGGCGATGTAATTTATCATCTGGCTGATGCGTAATGGACTGTGGCCTACTGCAGAGTCTCTCATTAAGAGTGATAAACTCAGTCGTTGCATCCAAGGCCTCTCTACAATTCAGAGAGGCCAGCAAAGGCACGGCACAGGGAAATGTTTTCTCAAAGAAGTGCTCCTGGAGACCAAACGACTGTAATTGTAATCATCTGCTTTCACCTTGAACTGAATGGAACAATACCAGCTTTCCCTAACACCAAGGACTTAGCTTTTTCCAAAGGGCAGATTAAATAACGTTAGCACTAAATTTGAAGCACCTTTACAAACACTGCTACAAATACAGGTCACATTAGTTTGGATGCCAGTTATATCAACATTCGCGTGTCTGTCAGATCTCTGTTGGTTAAGTCTGACTTGCCAACACTCCTGTTCTTTGACGTTGTACTTTGTTTTTGGCCTATCCAGTCATGACTTTTGAGACCATTTATAAACTATCTGACATAAACTTGAACCTGCATTAACTGAAATTTTGTCTACATGTGGGCCATGGGAACAAGCTGTAAACAAGCTGTAAGAGTTATTATCACTTTTTTTCCACATAGACGTTGCAAACTTGTTAGCCTGCAGTTGCCAATTTACACATCTCGCAGATGCAGAGCAACATTACCGTTCATCTGTAATTGTGTTTCTGTCCACCTGCTGAGTGATAATCCAATGTTCGCCCTCCTTTTAACAGTTTTCGGTCTCCACTGACTCCTGAGAAAAATATCTGGCTCTTTAGTTGCTAAATGGGTCACTATGTTCAGCAGCTAGTTTCTAACTTTGCTTGCCTTTTGGTGCTGAGCAGGTAGAGTAATGTGGGTTTTTAGAGCTTTTCACTGACAACAGCTGCTCGCTGCTGCCAAAAATGATGCTATGAGAAATGACAGTGAATCAAAACAGTAAAGTTGCGTCATGTAAAACCTTAACAGTTAGCTGAAAGATGCTACAAAGCTCTGAAAAGCTGAGAGAACTGGAGCTGATCATTCTCTGCAGGTTAGCCATTACAGGGACCCCTTTCACACTAGACCAGGGGTGGGCAAACTGTTCCACAAAGGGCCGGTGTGGCTGCAGGTTTTTGTTCCAACCAATGAAGAGCACACAGTTTAACCAATCAACTGTCTGAAGACTGAGATCAGTTGATTAAATGAGTCAAGTCTGGTGTGATGCTGCTTGGTTGGAACAAAAACCTGCAGCCACACCGGCCCTTTGTGGAACAGTTTGCCCACCCCTGCACTAGACACTCATTTAACCCATTATTATTAAAAAAAAAAAATGCTGGTAACATTCACTTTAAACTTGCTAAGCTAACACTCCAACTATTGTATATTTGCCAAAAGCCAAAAATGCAAATAGACAATTTAGCAAAAACAGGGATAGGTCAGTTAAGTGTCACTGCAAATGTGGCACAGCAATCCATCTAAGGTAGCTATCCAGTCAGTCCATCAAAATGGGTTTCTTTGAGAAGTCACATATCAAACTACTACAGTTTCATTTCACACTTTGTATTAGGTGCTTACATTGTTGTGTCTACACTCTGTATAGGTGCCGTCTCAGAAAATTTTCTCTTTGGCTCCTGGCTCATGTTCTGGCTAAGCAGCTGTAAGCAAATCCAAAACCACAACTAGTCATCTTCCTCTGAGACAGAGATTAACAGGCCTCGGGAAGCTGTCTAATTTATTTAGTAACACCAGATTCTGACAATCCTTCAGTGGACTGAAATAGAGCTCAATGATCTTACACAAGGCATGGTCACATGTTAACATTTTTTTTTTGTTTCCAACTTTGCAAAACATAACTCATCTATTCTAACACACTTCAGAGGAGACAAAGGGATAAACTGGAAACAACATGATGTAACTATTGCAAGAAAAGAGACTTTGAAATCTCTTCATCTTTGTGTAATGATGTGATGTTGAGAGAGTCTCACGCTGGATTAGTGGTTTTCCCCTGGTTGGGCTTGTCCACATTATCTATAATAGGATATCTCTATACATAGATACATATATCTATATATGCTAATATCTATAATTATTGAAAATATGTATTATATTGACGTATTTTGCTTAATATGCACTCACAGATTCAACAGCTGGACTGCAAAATCTCAGCAATGAATGATTAATGAATCGTTTAATGAATCGAGTTCAAATTTTCTCCTCTTTCATGTCTACTCAAATCTGACTGTGGGCCCCCTCTCATGAATCTAATTACTATGTTGTTGTTTTGCAAGGGTCAGAAGCCAGAAAGTGTTGCTTCTTAACATCTATTTGAACAGCAGTAAAAGCACTGAGCAAGACAGAGACTTCCTGACACTCCGTAAATTAGTACAGTCTGTGATCAGCTCTTCTCTCTTGCCCTCGTTGGTAAATGCACCAACGTGACCCGAGGAGCATGCCGCTGCTCATTGCCTGCCATTTTCCCGGCTTCTCCTGCTGAGCTGCGTAGGCGTGACTCAACTGAACTTCCCCCTGCTAGGCAGAGAACAGCCATGAGGCCCCGCAGCTATACCCCTGCTGGAATATCAGAGCATCTGTCCCCCCTGCGGCTCGCCTTTCAAACAGCGCAAGGCCATCTTCTCCCAGCACCAGCATTTTTCAAAGGCAGAGCCAACGCTTGGGGAATATATTATCATCACATCCCAAGCCCATCTGGTGGAGCAACACCTGGGAGGGCGTTTTAACTGATTCTCAAGCCCACACCAGGAGGGAAACTCTTGCCCAGCAACACTAATAAAGAATCCCTCCGTCATCATAAGTTGTTAATCATTAAAATTCATTTTCATGCACCCACTTTTCACTTTGGAGGGGTGAAGAGTAAAGATGACATCTGATAAGAAAACGGACGCTTTTTTACTTTCTTTTATTTAAGTTCTGAAATCAGATATTAATGTGCATGAAAGGAGCCGAGAGCTATTTCTTTGTGGCCAATGCAAAAAAGAAAAATCACAAAGGTGCAGCAATGAATAGCATGCTGGGTTATAATTTGTCAGAAGATCCAGCAAATTTTCATTTAGAATAGATGACAATCACAGGCAATAAAAGCTGTGAAGCTCCAATATTTCCTTAAGATGAAATCCCCCTTTCTTTCCTCTGAAGGATGTTTTGGCAGTATTTGCTGATTACATGGTTCACATGGCTTTCACAAAAGAGGAAATTGGTTTTTCATTATTCTATTCCACTGGGACACAACAGGTCTCAAGTGGACAAAGATGGTCTTGACCTGACCTTCGTATAAATATTCAGTTGTTGTTCATGTCTAATGCGGGACGTGAAACAAAGAGGAAGAGTGACAGAAATGGCCTCAGCACATTCTTTCTTTCTGGTCAGAGAATTAATTAGCTTCCTCATCAAATACACCTTTGCCAAGGTGTGTGTGTGTTAATTACAGGAGGACGAAGCCTGCACAGAAACACAAATGTGTTCATAAACAAGTACACAAGACCTAGAACACTAATTGTGTATTGATTACCTGAACTGGAATAGAAGCAATTTGTCTTAAAGTGCACATTTGATTTATTTCTCTGCTCATAAAATAAATTAATAAGTTAAATAAGAGCATCCCGCTATATGTGCAGCTATTCTGTAAGTTCCAACATGCTGGAATAATGAATCAGATGTCTCAAAATCATACTTAGCGAATGTTCAATCAGGAACTTTTCTTACGCGTGCTTCTTTATATTTATACATATAGATTGTGTGCAGTAATTCTGCCCTGTTGTGTCTCTGTGTTCCTGTTACACACTCTCCACCAATTAAGTTTGGTCAAGTTTGCTGTCAACTAACACTGCTCTCAGATTTTAAAAATGCTCCTTTTCTGCTGTTCCTAGGTGTCAGCTCTGGGTTATGGTTACATGACTCACCTCCACCACCTCCTGTGTTCATCAGAAGTGGAATGGAGCTCCAGGTGCTGTTCAGTATGCCCATCAGGAAGTCCTGATCCAGGAAGATCAACATGAGGAGGAGTGTCCTCGATCGCTGCAGGGTCATTGTGTGTTCCCAAGGTTTGTTGTTTCCACTGCACCCTCACCTAACAGAATGTTAATAGTGAAATATTTAGATTCAGGGAACAGCCATATTACATTCTTTGACAGTGTTTTGGATTGATTAGTGTAAACATGTTTTAAAATGATTATTCCCACGACATACGTGGCTCAGGTACATTTACAGGAAAATGCTGTTTATTGTTACTTGGGTCTTATTTTTTGTAATTTTGGCTCTTCATTAGTTAAAACATTGTACTCACCAGTTTAGTTGCTAAGATCTCATTGCCAACACTGATGGCCACCATTGTTTCTTTTTTTTTAAATGGTTCTTCATCTTTTATTCTTCCAGTTTTTTTTTTATGGAGCAAAGTTTAGGTAGTGTTATCATCTCAGTGGCTGCGAGTCTTCCCACCATTTTCCTGTGTTGACACGTGTGTTTAAATAGAAATGGACTGGGCCTCAGAGCTTGGAAGAAATGTAGACACTGAAGTATCAAATTGTGTTGTTGAGGGGAACATGGGGCTGTTCTCAGTTTGAAAAGAAAAAAAGTTGCTCTGAGGGAATAGAGAGCTCTGGGAATTGTACAATGGGTACACTCCAAGTAGCCATATGCTCTGTTTTTTTCCAGTGTGTAGATTCCACTGGGATGAGCTCATTATTTCTCAATGGGGTCCAATCACTGAAGAGTATATGTTTATGTTTACTCGACTAATGTCAAAACCACGGTGACACGTCGCTATAGACCAGTGCCCACAACACTTCTTTTTCCTGAGTGAAGTGTGTTTCTGATCTGAATCTAATCTGAATCTGAAAGTTAAAATCCTACCAAATTAACTGGAAACATGTTAATCTTCAAACATATTAACCCAGAGAGGAGTACAGTGAAGCTCCTGTGGTGGTTGAGGCTGCCTGTTTTAAATACAAGTGGGAAATGTCATCTTCTTATTATTACCTCTGCATTTATCACCAGTAGACAGACCGAATGAATATTGGCAATGCCTGGAATAATAGCTTACAAAGCACAAAGTCTGGGCTATTCAAATATTGCTCCCCTGCAAATGCAGACTCATGAGCTCCACTGAATCCTCCTCCCACTAATTTAATTTCCCTCCTCCTTTTCCACCACTCCTACTTGTGCGCCCTCACCACTCCGGCCCTCTCTCATCAGTTGAGTTGTGAACCCGGTGTTCTTCCCCTCAGGATCTCCCACCATATGCCACTCTATCCTATTCTACCTTCGGCATCCCACTTCTCTGCAATGGAATTAATATTTCACACGCGGCTCCTCAGCCATTTTTCTTGCTGACGAGTTGGGAGGTGGAGAGAAAGTTTCCGACCAGCCACAGAACAATAAATATTAAAGTGTTTCTCTTGGAAGTTCTCCAATCCAGAGCTCCTTATGTACACTGTCAAACACGTGCTCTCGTGCCATTTCTCTCTTTCCCTGTCTCTCTCACTCCTTATCTATCCATCTATCCCTCCCACCTCATCTGCTGCACCATCTGTGCAGCTGTAATAATCAGGGCTCCTCATGTGTTCTCTTTCACTCCCTTGCTTTCTCTTCCCTCCTGATCCTGGCTCATCTCTCTCTCCAGACATGGCCTCCCCTGCCTGGCTGTTTGACTGACTTTTTTTGCATCCCATGACGGCGCTGCCATGCAGTCAGACTCGCCGTGTGCAAAAATGGCTCACACGTTTTTGTCACACGCTACGTTCTTGCCATTGCGCAGCAAGCCCCGCCAGTTAACACAGCACTGCTTTCATCTTTCCGTGAAAGCATGCTGCAAGGTTAAATGTGAAAACCTTACATGTGTTCACTCCGTGGCGTATACAAGATGCGTGGTCACTCTCAATTTCCTCCAACAAAACAAAACCATCGCCCTCTCATAGTGAAGAGCGTACAAGCCCTAGATCTAACAATTCAAGTCCTCACCACCAGTACACTATTGATCTGAGTCAGTCATCACACTGACATCCCTCTCAGCTGGATAATGGAAAAATCAGTGTGACATATTGTGTGTGATTCTCTTGGCTTATGGTTCAAACACAACAAAACTATCTTCGAAGACCAACTCAGAGTATATGTTTTCTTTCTCTAACAATGTAAAGTGCCTGGTAAAAGGCTTCTATCAGCAGGCAAGGACACTTTGCCACACTGCAAACGCCGATGGGCTTTTGTGGCGTCCATATTGATTGTATGCCCACCAGAACGAAATGGCATGACTGGGAAAACAAAGCATGTCATCCAATACAACAAAGAGCTCTGCCGCCTCACAGTGGCACGTTTGGGCAACAATCCTACAGCTCCCTCTAAAATTATTGGAATTTCAAAGCCAGTTCCTTTGTTTCTGTTGTATACTGAAGACATTTGGGTTTGAGATCAAATAAGACAAGAGTTCAGAATTTCAGCTTTTATTTCCTGGTATTTATATTCATATCTCGATGTGTTAATCAACTTAGGATGTAGCACCTTTTGAATCAGACCACTGCATTTTAGATGAGCAAAAGTAAAGAAACAGATTGTCTTAAAATTACTTAAAGTAAATTACATTTAATATTTAGTTGCATAGCCTGGTGATTGATTTGGTCAGTCTAAAACCTTCGAGCCAGTTCCAGAAGCAGCCAGATGAGCTTGTATGTTTTGGATCATGAGCAGATCCTTTTGTTTCTCCACACTTTGACCTTTCCATCACTTTGTTAGATGTTAATTTTGGTGTTATCAGTCCATAACATTTTGTTCCAGAACTTTTGCAGCTCATCTTTGTACGTGTTTGTTCCAATGTGGCCTTCCAGTTCTTACTGCTGATGAGTGGTTTGCATCTTGTGGTATGGCCTCTATATTTCTGCTCTCACTGACTGTTGTTCTGGGGTTTTTTCCTTCACAACTCTCACAATGTTTCTGTCATCAGCTGCTGCCCTTGGCTGACCTGTTTGATGGCTGTTAATCAGTATAACCAGTAGTTTCTTTCTTTTTTAGGACATGCCAAATCGTTGTATTGGCTATGCGCAGTGTTTGTGCAATGGCTCTGATTGATTTTCCTTCTTTTCTCAGCTTCAAAATGGCTTGTTTTTCCTTCATAGATGGCTCTCTGGTCTTCATGCTGGTTTATTCTTTTTAACAGCAAATGCAGTGTTCACACGTGAAACTCAAAGGCTAAAATCAAATGTAGACATTCAGAGCTATTTAATGTTTAAACAATCCATCTAAAAGGCAATATTTTGGCAACAAGAAACACCTGACTGTCGCATGTTCCTTTTTTTTCCCCAAACAAAAGGTGATATGTCCTTAGTTGTTTAACACACGATGTAAATACCAGCAAATAACACCTGATATTCTGAATTCTTGTCTCATATACATCTTTTCATCTCAATCCCAAATGTCTTCGGTGCACAACAAAAACAAAGGAATTGGCCTTGCCAATTAAAAAGACATGTTTATCCTGAGATATCTGGGAGGTTTTAGGGGGAAATGTCAGACCAAGGAAATCAGTTGAAACACAAACACAGCAGCCAGGTTTGCTGAGCCCTTACATTAAATTGAGAATTTCTGTATATTTGTATAAAGCCCTGATCAAGTTAATCTTCTTATTTTAAAGTATATTCAGTTTATTGTCAAATAAAGCAGGATTCAGAGAAAATATGTTTGCTGGGGTCTTTTGAAAATGGCTTTTCTTTCTTACCAGCCTGTTACTCTGAGTGAACTCGATATTTTCTGTCAAAGTTAGAAGAGTTTTGTTTATTTTATACAAGAGATGGCTTTAATTGTGTTTTTGTTTGTTCTTTTCTTGTTGGTTTGAAGTGGGTGAGGCTCACTTGGAATATGTGATCACATACTTCTGTTCGCCAATCAGTTTAGCTACATTTGAAAAAAAAAAAATTAAGAATGCAATGACAGGTGTGGAGTTGTTTGCTTATGTTGCCAGCGCTGTCAATTAAATCTGATCAAACCACACCCACAAGACCCTGAAGAAGCAGTCGCAGCTGAATTTTTGAGCTATGGATTGTTTTTATAAACTTTAATTGCTTAATATTTTGTCAAAAATACTTCACAGAAAAGTGGGTCTTTAAGCAAATGTAATCTGAAATATAGGCTGAGTTAGAAGTTTAGCAATTTATTCAAAACATAAAGCCAGAGCGTATCCACATCTGCACTTTGACAATATTGTGTAACTTCATAAGCAAGGTGAATTGCTTTTGATGCATTTTTCTCAGAGACCGGTTCAAGGGTGCATATCAGCTGAGGCAATATTACATTTTCTCTCACTGATAGCTCTTCCTTCCATTGGATTGGATTTTAAAACTCCTCTTAAGCAGGAGGAATTCTATAGGAATGATTCCTCAAGAGTTATTGATTATAAAAAGTCTGATATCTCTGGACAGTGCAGAATCAATATTACTAAGCTATCTCATATCTATCTGTATAATGCCTCCAGTTAGCCAATCCTTCCAGTTTAGAGGTCAAGGAGTTGGCCTAATATCCGAACAATTTAGCTGCTAAGCCAGAGACAAACCAATTTTTTGAGGAGGCCACGGTCATAATTAGGGAAATACATTACACAGGAAGACAGGAATGATCCCTCAACGAGTTATTGATTAGAGAATATTGAATGGGAGTCAGCAGTACCTGAGGAGCCATCTCTGGCTCCCTGATTCACCATCAGAGGATAGACAGCAAGCCTGCCTGCACATCCCCACTGTGGGTCTTCACAGACCGTGGGGATGTGGGTAGGTGGGGAGGGGGATTATCCTGGCAGTGCAGAGCAGGGTTTCTGCAGCACCAAGTGGGACTCAGCGGTACCACGAGGACTCAGTGGATAATGAGCAGTCTTTGTGATGTGTGCTACAGGGGCTAGTGAAGGCTGAGCCAGGGAATGGTAATGAAGCGCAGGCCTCCATCTAAAGTCACACAGACATTCAGAGATATAAATCCACCTCTATTGTCCTATGCGCCTGCTTTTTTTTTTCCCTCTCTACTTTCACTTCTGTTTCATTAGATTTCATACATTTCTGCACATCATCCTGAATCTTATTCTCATTATGGAAATCATGGAAGGCGTTGGACATAATAATATGTTTTTAACATATGTCAGACCATAGGCACATACAATAAGGCAGACATGTAGAGATACATGTCGAATATTAAAAACACGAATGAATTAAATAGTGCTGTGAATAAAAAAAAAAGTCTCCCCTGTCTTTAACCACATTCAAACATATTTCCTTTTCTGCAAACTAAATCTTGATATTCTGGGTTTGATTATAAATGTGAAGCACAAAAAACATGTTTGTATGCACATGCTAGTTTATATGCAGTGGTAGTTACTAGATGACTGGTGAGGACGAGACACCCTGACCTTTGCTTCCACAACAACATGTAATGCACTTGTCACTGCTGCTTTGCAATTCACAGACCGCCCACGGAACGTGCTTCTCAGGATAACATCCTCAAATTCATGTAATTAAATGCGAACGCACGCATGCATACAAACACGCTGTAGTTTCACCTCACCGCCACTTAACTGCTGGACAACTTCTTCCACACTTTACAGCTCAATCTCATTAACTGAACACAACAGATTTCTGCTAAAACAGCATGGTAATGTGAGTTATCAAAAGGAGCAGGTTCTCCTTGAGTTACTGCTGTCAGCGAAGGCTGGAAAAATAATGACTGCTGCCGGCTGCTTAAACCCCTCTGAAGTAAAGCAAAATGCACACTGCTGCTACTGTATGAGTGCCACAGTTATGTGTGGGGGTGAAGAAAAACAATGCCAGTGATATGACTTGTAGATGAAGGCTCACAATTGCACATTACTAGAGTGTGATGTGCAGGGTTGCACGGGCTGCTGCACCCATTGGCCTTTTGCCCATTTAAGTTGCACAGTCAATCTGTTGTGTGCACTCATGCTAAAGAGAGAGATGCAGTGAAATCCCTGCTTGGGCGGCACATATGTTCACAGCCAAGAAGCATCCAATTTCTTCTTTAAGAAGCAAACTTCTCATCACTGTTTTTTTTCTTTACAACCATTAGAATATCTATATGCACTTAATTTCATGCTTGACGTGCATATCTCCATAGATGTAAGCAGAAATGGCAAAGACAGAATGACTTCCTCGCAACAATCAGAATTAAAAAAAAAAAAAAAAAAAAAAAAAAAAAGAAGAAAAAGAAAAAGTTGACTTGTCTTTGTCTTCATCTGCTTATCCGGGGCCGGGTCGTGGGGGCAGCAGTCTAAGCAGGGACGTCCAGACTTCCCTCTCCCTGGACACTTCTTCCAGCTCTTCCGGGGGAACCCCGAGGCGTTCCCAGGCCAGTCGAGAGACATAGTCCCTCCAGCGTGTCCTAGGTCTTCCCTGGGGCCTCCTCCTGGTGGGACATGCCCGGAACACCTCCCCAGGGAGGCGTGCAGGGGGCATCCTAAATAGATGCCCAAGCCACCTCAACTGACTCCTCTCGATGTGGAGGAGCAGCGGCTGTACTTCAAACTCCTCCCAGATGACCAAGCTCCTCACCCTATCTCTAAGGGAGCGCCCAGCCACCCTGCAGAGGAAACTCATTTTGGCCACTTGTATCCAAGACCTTGTCCTTTCGGTCATGACCCAAAGCTCATGTCCACAGACTTGTCTTTGTTTCTTTTTAAATTAATGATGTGTTTGAGTGAGTTACAATCATGTTTACAATGCCCTGACTTTTTTCACTGTTACTTCACTGTATTGAAGTAACATGAGGTTACTGGTCATCTGTACAATAACCCATTAGGTCAAACTCCAAGCACATTTTTGACAATATTTATGGTCTTTTTTTGTGCAAATTTTACATTTAATAATTCGCTCCATATAGTAAAAGAAGTGTCAATTATACATGCATGTAATTCAGTGTAATTTTAGTCTCATTGTTTATTGTTCACTGTCTTTGCACTGTGTCAGAGCTGTATAAAGTTACCACTAATCCAAACCAAAAATCCTAGTGCTGCTATTTAACATCAAAAGCTTACAACTGGAGGAATATGGGATGGATTTTATTTTTGAGGCAGCTACAAAGAACAGCATGTTTTTTTTTTTTTTTTTACTGTGGTTTGGAACCTTGTGTTTTCTGTTTTGTTGTGTTTTACACCAAACGGCCACCACACACATCAGTTCCACATATCCACAAAGAGTAACAAAGGTAATTTTAACATGCAATGTTGTACTGAGTGTTGTCTAATAAATGAATTGTTGTTATTGAGGTTAACTGTTTATGCCTAATGAAGGATTATGACCAAAATACTGCATTTTAAATAGATTTAGTGCCATCTGAAATTCTTTGGTTGTCTTGTAAAATCAAATAAAAGTGTCTTAAGGAGTCACATGCAATAAAGACCACTATGTTTTAAACATCGAAACACATTTCACTTCACATTTTATTTCTCACATCAGCTCATTTACAGTCCAACTTCAGTTTGCATCCAAATAGAAAACCTGAGTCGGAGATAAGATACAGTACAGCAATGAATAAGTGAATTAGGTGAATGACTTTTTCTAATGTCAGCTCATTTTCTGAGACAGCTTAATGCTGTGATCCAAGTGGCAGCGAGCACTAACAGCCTGCATTACTAGAGAGAGTCAAGAAGCGCCTAAATGATCTGCATCTTTTAATAAAGCCAGAGATCATGTACCTCGGAGGATAAATACTAAAATATTCATCAAAGGATTTCTTAGTTATGATAAATCATATCGTGTTCATTCTGCAAATAAAAGTGATCCTTATCATCTAGGATGTTAAAAAAAAAAAAAAAAAAATCAGATTTTTAATGCCATGTTGTGTCTGTTTGAAGTCAGTGGGCAGCAGTGATGCGGTGCAGTGAAAAAAAGAATAAAAAAAAAAATCCGACCTCTCGTCAGGCTCTGTTGTCACCTCTGATTCACTGGAGCGTGAGAGTGGCTGAGATGACCAGAGGCAGCAGAAGACCAGAGGACACACGTGTGCTTTCTGAGGTGAGAGTCTCCCCATACTGGTCCAGGAGCTGCAACGCCACGCCATTTGTCCAACCAAAACCCAGCTACAGAAGGGGCAACACAGAAGAGCATAAGTTATGTTTTTAAATTTTATTTAGCACATTAGGAAAGCTGCAAAACACTGTGATGAAATCCGGCGATTATAAATACTAAGAAGTAAAACAAGTGATTAATTTGTGCTAGTGGAAGTAGTAAGAAAATCAAGTGATTCAGTAAGTGAAAAGTAGGCAACAAAAATTATCAAAAAAGAAAACACAAAATGACAAAGAAATAAAGCGGAGTCAGAATACATGTGCATGAGCCTGCAAATGTGTTCAAGTTAAGAGGCAGAAGTGAGGTAGAAAGAATTTACAGGGCTTTGCATGAAATTAGAAGGACTAGTGTGACTGTAAGCACATTAGATTTACACCATCCAACACATGAAAGGAAATACCTGAACTTCATATTCTCCTCCACCACCAGGTTTGCCATCACCGTTCACATCATACTGTCAGGAGGAAGAAAAATTACAGATTCTGAGCCAGCTGTGCTATCGCTGCGCAACACAAGCTCTGAAATACTAAAACCATTAAAAAAAAAAAAAAAAAACACCTCACCTTTTCAAACATGGCGTCATACTTAATGTATGCCAACCAATTTGTTTTGATCCAACGCTGGGCCAAATCAAATGCTAGCTGTTTAGCATCCTCTGAAGGCAGTTTGGATAAACCTTGAAATACAAGGAGTTTTCAGTAATTAGATAAACCCACAAACATATTTTTAAACATGAGGCTGTTCAAAGTATTAAAGATAACTTGTTTTTCATTGTGTTTGCTCCCTACTGCAGCACATTGGATGCTGGATATCTGGTGAATTCATGGCCCTGTTGGGTGTGATTACTGGCTATACGTGATTACAGGACAATGATCATCCAAAGTAAGAAACCAAGGAGTTTTAGGGACAAAAATCACTGATCTCTCTGATCACGTCACGCTCGCTCAAGACCAGATTAAAGGCGAAAAGAGAAGCTGGCTACTGTACGGACCTGGCTACAGCATCAGATACAACATGTGTGCTGATGTCTGTGGGTGGTAGGATTTTAAGTCAAACAGTAAACATGATTTTAAGGTCACCTGTGGAGTTTCTGACCAATCATCTCTCTATGGAGGAATGTTTTTTTAGGTGTTGGTTTTGCGGGTCTCTGTTTTGTCTCTGTTGTGTTTGTACTGTGCACACACACACAAGGACATGTGCACAGATGGATGATAGACAGGTGGTGGTAATGTGCCAAGAAATGCTACAGTGCACCAGTAAAGGCAGGGAAGAATCAAACACTGATGACAACAATGCTGGTTTAAAACAGTCAGAAAATTTGCTTTGCAAATGTTACACAAGGAGCAAAATACTTTTGACCATGGACACTTAATGTAAACATAAATTTGGATTATTTTACATGAAATTCAACAAAGCATCTTCAAGGGTGTGGGTGTCAAAAAACATCAACAAATTAAACCTAAACAGTTGTTTTTCAACTGCTTTGATTCAAATCCAGTGATCTGGAGTACAAAGCTGGAGCAAAAAATAATAATACTAAATAAAGAACTATCCTGCCACTGTGTATTTTCAGATAATATTATGCAAAGACAACAGAGCAACATGTGTAACAGTTGGTAAATCATCACTATGGGTCTCATGAAATTCTTATGGTGGCAGATAATTCATGATCGCCTACCATTGATGAGCATGTGCTGTAAAGGAGGCCATGCGTTAGGATAGTCCCACTGTTGACCAGAGTCTTTCAGTGACGTTGGGACTCCATTGGGGAACTGTAGAGCACCACTCCCCTGTACAGACATGAAAAGCAGTCGCAAACAGAAGAATGCGTGGCTGAAATCTATGTAGTCTGTGTGTGCCATCTGCTGGCACAAATGAGCACTGTTGATAAAGCATGTTACATCCTACTGGGATTGGGCCTCCGAGCAGAGGGAGGGCTGACAACTCAAAATGCTGGTGGGGAAATAAAACGAGCAACAATCTCTCCTCCCTCAACAACTGTCAAGAAGCACTCCAGCAAAATATTTAAAGCCTACGCTGTTGAGAGTGGAGCTGCAGTCACCAACAGAAGAGGTTACTAATCATACTGTGCAGCTGTGTGCAGGGGTGGATGTGTGCAGCTGTGTTGGCATTTGTGGAAGGAAAAAAAATGTCCATACTCATTTAACCTTATCTGGATAAATGCAGGGTAAAAGTTTTTTTCAGACAAATGCATAAACTCATCATATCTTACTTACCCCAAATGGTATCTGGCCACACAGTTTTCGTATTGGAGGTATTTTACTGCCACCCCTTTGGTAATTTAGTCTTTTTTTTTTTTTTTTTTCACTGTAACCACTTTCCACTGCAGACATAGTCCCTATGAAAACTATTCACATTCGGTCCTGTGATTTATCCAGAGGCAATGGAGAATTGTATATGTAAAAACATTTTTTTGGAAACACAATTTTCAAGCACAATTCTATACACTTCCAGTGTATTGGTGTGGAGGCAGAAATCTCAGAGATATCCCAAAACCTGTTCAAATAAAACCAAATCTGCAGAACGGTATCTCCATAACTAGATAACATAAGAGGTAAGTATGAATCTCAGAATGAACTGACCCTTAAAATAAAGAAAATCATCTATTCTTTCACATTTATTTGAGAACTGAAAGCACAACTAAGCAGCACCGACCTTCAGATACTGCACAGCCTTCTCTGCCATCTCAGGCCGAGAATAGCACTGCGCCCAAACAGGTGCCAGGTTGGAGGGGTAAAACTCAAAGTGTTTTGAGTGAGTCATCAGGTTGAAGTCAAACCAGACTCCTCTCTCAGCATCCCACAGCACAGACTCTATCGCCCCCAGTCTGCGGGCTGCAGCCTGGTCATACTGTGCAGCTGAGTCACCATCACCTGTCAGGAAACAGCCCATCACAGTTATGTAACACCAGTCAGGAGCTAAACAGTGTGTGGACCAAAGTTAGTTCCAAGGTCAAAGGCTGCTCATACACTCTCACCCAGTATCCTGTGAAATGAAGCAAGAGTCTTCTCATTGAGGCACATTAGAGCGTTGAGGTCTGTGGGGAGGATCTGACTGGTGCGGGTCTCTCTGAGGGTGCCGCTGTTGTGGCTGTCACCGTCTATATACCAGCGGGATGTGAAGTCCCAACCAGACTCTGCACCCACATGCAGATTCATCCACAGCTGCTCTTTACGGTCTGAGGGCAAGAGGAAACATGAAATTGCTGCATGAGACACAACAAATCAGCATCTAAAATGTTGCACTTAATTGTGTTTGTCTTGTTTTTTTAACTGGATGTGAAAAAGTGAAATATGCAGCCTCCAAAAAACATGTTTGTTTCAATTTTCTAACTTTTTTCAAAAGCTTTGGAGACAAAAAAAATTGTCTCTTCCAAGGAGGAGGAAATGACGACCTTGACAATTTGTTATTAATAAAAAAAAAATTCATACATAAATGTGAGCAGAAATGAGAGAAACACATTTTAGTGGTAGAAAAAAAAATCTACATTTTAGAGAACAAAAACAGTATTTTCCTTTCAAGCAGATTTTCTTTAAAGTGTGGTCAAATTGTTCAGAGGTGATGTGAAAGAATGAATGTATTTAACATTAAATATTCATTACCACATGGTACTGGGCTATTTTCAGAGCAAATTTGTTTTGTACAGATGATCTTTGAATCCAGGAGACTATATTCCCCTTTTCCGCTGAGAAGCAATTATAAAAATGCAGTACATTCATTCCAGGACTGAGCGCCCCACAGCATAATCTCTTCTTTTTTTTCTTTCATGGAATGAAATGACCGTAGCAGGGTAATATTTCTCATGCTCATAGAGAGGGATTCATTCAGCCACCAAGGATATGAACGCTAATAAGCCATTACCATCAGTGAGTCCTTCAGCTAATTCTAGATCATCTGTGTAAGATTCAGGCCTAGAAAGAACAAAAGACATGTTAGTGTAGGTGAAGGCACAACCCCACAATATCCACATTCTTCGGTCTGTTTATTTATTATTTAATAAATTTCATACTGACATACCTGGGCAAGCCCACCTGCACATGATAGCGATTCAGTACATGCTCTGCCCCGTTTACTGTCACAGCCACGGAACGGTTCTGCATCCAAAAGCGATACTCCTGCTCCAGAATTGGTAACGCTGCTCTATAAAGCGTGAAAGTTTGTGCAGACAGCAGGAAGCAATGTTTCAATTCAAAATACTTTTCACAGTCTTTAATATCATTACACACAAAAGTTGGGGTGTCACATTCTAATTAAGCGTGTTAGGAAAAACAAAACACTGGAGGCAGAGAGAGACATGAGCAGTGAGGTTTTGATGCTCAGTGTGCCTTTTTTTTTCTGCTCTGGGAGCGATGCGAAGCAGCTGAAGAATGATAATGTGTCTGGCAGGACATCAGCTCGGGCCTAAATATCACCTGAGGAAATCTTTATCCTTGGTTGTTTGATAGAAGCTCTCCACCATCAGAGTGAGGAATGGAGGCTGACTGCGCCTTTCATAGTAAATCCGCCCACCATTTGGAATGAAGCCATATCTGCGGGAGAGATATAGAAAAAAATCTTTTATACCCTGAAACTTGAAATCCCCCCCTCCCAGCCCAAGTGCTCCATTTCCAAAGTGTACAACTAAATGACTTATTATTCCAAATGAGCATGCTGAACTACCTGCAGCGACCTGGACTTTTTTAAGTGCTATGAAAGATGAAAGGTGCCTTAAGGCTCACCTGTTGACAAAATAGAGGAAGTTTTGAATCATCCCGTAGGCCGTCTCTGTCATCTCTGACAGCAGGAGTCCGTTGATGACCCAGTAGGAGTCCCTGTTGGGCAAAGAGCAACTCAAGTAACTGTCTGCACATGATACCTGGGTGGGCTCTCAGCAGAGACCCCTGGCTGGGACCAGCTGTGATCTCTCCTCGCCCTGACCTGGTGAGACTCTACGTTAACTGTCAGGCAACTGAGCGACAGGCTTCACCGTTCACTCACCAATAGTAGACTTCCCTGAAGCGCCCTCCTGGCACAACAAAAGGATGTGGGAGGTATATCTGCGAGTAGAGCTCTGGGTGATCTTTAACATCGACACGGATCTGGAGGAGAAATCATTTTTAATTCAAAGTCCGTGGGCTGGGTACTGATGGAGGTGGAAAATGCTGTTACTAAGGCTGCAAATAACAATTACTGTCATTGAGTAATTTATTTTTTTTGATTAATCATTTGGTGTATGAAATATCAGAAAATAGCGAATAACGTTCATCTTAACTGCCTAAAACCCTGGATGACATATTCCATTTGCATCTTTTGGTTAAACAACAGTCCAGAATCCATAGATAATCAGTTTGCTTTTACAGTAGACTAAGAAAACCATCAAAAATTCACACTGGAGAAACTGAAAACTGTGACTGAAATTATTATTCAGTTATCAAGTAGCTGGCAGTTAATTTGTTCATTTCAAATACACTCATTATCATCACCTTTCTGCCGAGAGACTTCCACAGATTGTGTATCTTTTCAGCCCAGTCGCGCAGTTTTTGGTCTGTTATTCCTCCCAGAAACTTTGGCCTGTGTATAAAATTCAACTCATGTCAACCATGCAAAATTAAATAAATAAATAAATACAGTACAATCAGATTATGGGTCCTGAAACAACTTGATCTCACTTATCATGCCAGTCTGGTGGTGTCCATGACTCAAATTCTGTCCCTGGTTTCTCAAAGTACACACTGAGGAACTCCTGCAGCTTGGCAGGCAGGACAGTCATGTTTGGCGCTTCACTTGAAAGGTTACGAAAAGCCGACAAAACATCACCTGCAGGGACAAGACATATATCAGAAAACTGCGAATAATGTGCAACCTCAGAAAGTTAAAACAAGACAAAACCAAAAAAAAAAAACATTTACTTACCAGGAGCTGCTTTTAGCTTCATGTCAACAAAGTACTTGTCATCATCAAACAGTTTAGCTTTCTGTACCTGATGCAAGATGGGCCCAGTGCAGTATATTTCACTGAAATAAATTTAGAGTTGTGAATTATTAAACAGATATCATAAAGGCAAAATGCCTGTTAGCACAATAAACCCCCAGTCATGTTACAGAGCTGTGTTATTACACAGTAAAACCATATCAATGCAATAAAACCATATCAATGTCTTTTAGAAAAAAAAAAAAAAAAAAAAAACAGGACAAAGGTCTGAGCACTCACTTCTGCTAAAGGAGATAATTATACAACACAAATGAGAAATGTTCATTTACTGCATATATATATGTTTTTTTTTTTTTTTTTTTTTAAAGAACGCCCACCACCTTAAATGGGTTCAGCAGCAGCAGAAGCCTGATGTCATGGCACAGATATTTTTTTTGAACAAGCGAAGCAGCAGAAAGCTGCCAAGATAACTGTCTGCATTTCTGCCATTAGAGTACAACTTCCCTTTTTAGCAAATTCAGACACACTGTACCTGTAGGAAACTCTTGTAAGAACTCAAAAACATAGGAAATCATGAGTCATTTGGCAAACAGAAAGCTTGCAGAATATCAGTGGTTTATACACCATACAGATGAATTATTTTTGGTGGCAAATATGAAATTGAAGAGTTTGACAAAAAGATACAGACAAAAGGACAGAGACATGCTTTAGATAAAATGGACACTTTTATAAATTAACAACTTTCCTACGGAACAACGGGTGTTCAGTATCAGGAAGCGGTCTTCATAGTCTCCCTGAGAGACAAATATCTTTTAAAGGAAAAGCACATTCAGTGATTCATCTTACCTGTCACATGGTGGTGGAAAAGCACTCTTTACACCGGCCAAAAGAGCAACTGCTGAAAAGCAAAACACCACCAGTCTACGCATCTTGAAATATAAACTGAACTGATCCCAGAGTACGAGTTAAGACTGACTTAAGAACTGCTTCTGGGTCGTAGTTTATTTTAAGACATGAACAGAAGAAACACACTGACCCCTAGCTTTGAAAGAACAGTTTAACAGGACACTGCAGTGGTGAGGCTAGAAAAGCAAAAAAAAAAAAAAAAAAAAAAAAAAAAAAAAAAAAAAAAAATCATCAGACACAGTAAATTTCAGTGAGCTTTATTTTCAACAAAATGTCCCCAATTATATTCATGACATGACAAACTTAGTCCATTGTAAAATTAGCTTCACTGAAAAAACTGCCAATTAAGTAATGGCCAAATTTCAAACATAAAAAAAAGAAATAAACTCAGGCTTTTAATTCTTCACTTAAATTTGGATACTTTTTAAATAAGGTGTATTCCACTTGAACATTTCATTTGGAAAAAAAAAAAAAAGAATCCAAATCTAAGGGCAACTCTTTTTTTTTTTTTAAACCTTTTTTTATACCCATTATCATAACTGTGGATCATTACATCATGTCATCCTGTTTTTGTAATGCCCAAAGGCTCCTCCCCGAGTTTTTTTTTTGTGTTTTTTTTTTTTTTTTTTGTTTTTTTACTGATGCATCACATTTAGAAAGGAATTCCTGAAGGACTCCTTCCACATGCTCCTCAACAGATTAGTGACTGAATGGCCAATTTGTACACAAAAGCTGTGTTATTTGAAATGCGTCACTATCAAGAGAGGATGAACGTGTGCATCAGGGCAGCAAGTGCACTAATTTACCCACCCCAGAATTTTAAAAAGACCTTAAAGAATGAGACAATTTGGATACACAAACTATCCAATTAGTGACCAGATCTAGGGCAAGATGCTCTTGTCTCAGTCTTTGAGGTTCTCAAGATGACAGCCACTGGCAGTAAAGCGTCATCCCATCAAAAGGTAACAATATGCCAAATGCAGAAGGATCGCCGATTTGGCCCTGCAAGCATTTGCTCTCGCAATCACTGCCAGTGGGCTGACAACAAACAGACAGCTGCCAAGTGCCTGCACAATTAGATCCCTGTTCGCTCAACTACTGCGTAATTAATTTCGATATTTTAACAAACAAAACCCTCCCACCCAAAAAAATAATTCAAAACAGCCAAATTAGATGTGCAAGTATTTCTGGGACAACAACAGAATTAAGAGAACAGGGATCACAGTCCTAACCAATGAGAAATAACAGGGTAATCCTTAACTAATCAACACTGTCACACTGTTTACAATCTTTTAAAAAGAGCTTAAATTAAATGTGCAATAACACTTCTCACTGATTAGAACAGTCAAGAGAGCATCTCACCATAATAATAATAAAGGGAACCTCATTTGCAAGAAGGTTCTGACTGAACAAATGGTCACAGGACCTTAATGCAAATTAAGGCTGTCATGTTGCATAAAAAAATGCAAAACGTAATCCCAAAATACGTAACCAAACCCAAAAAAACTGAAGCAATAGAGGGCAGAAAAATAAGCCATAAAGGTACAGTCTGAGGTGCCCAAGTTTTTTTTTTATACTTTTAAACAAGCAGTCCGACTAACAGTAATTTTTTTTAATCCTTCATGCCCATTCCCCCTCCGTGCCAATTCTGTTGTATTTTTTGTTTTTTCATTTAAATGTTCTGCACCAACATACACTTCGTTCCCCTCTGGGCATCATGAGTGTACAAAAAGCAGTGCAATCAGTGTTATTGCCTGAACCCATCTCTGTGCGTTACGTGCAGCCCAACCTGCTCAGGTTGTTTTTAAGCAAAGCATCTTTTGTTAGCTGGTTTTAGGAAAGTCCGCTAACTTGAAATGCACAGAGAATGAATTCCTGCTACATTTTAGGTCAGATGGTTCATTTTGATGCATTTGGCCGACATTCTTCAAAAGGGGGAGGGGCGGGGGATAAAACCACAGCATTCTACCCAACATTTATGAAGTAATGTAGCTGTGCTTAAAGAGCACAGATTAAAGTAACAGCTAATACCTCCCCCCAGAAAACTAATTCTCTGCCAATTCAGCTGCACTGCAGCGAGTAGTACTACTACGTGATAGAATAATATTTTCTCTTCCAACAACACTCACTATAACTGGAGATCTTCAGAGTGTCTCAAGAGTCAGTTTCACAAGTTAAGGCTGGTGACAACAAAGAATTCATTACTCAAATGCACAAGGCTTAACAAAGCCATCTGTCTAGACTGAATACTTGTTAACACTGGTAGCAAGAGAAGAGAATGAGGGCAACTGCTTTAACAATCTCAGTTTAAGTGCCGCTTTGAAGAATTACACTTGCCACCAAATTTGGAGGGGCTAAAAGATTATCAGTGATGAACTCTGCCTCCAAAACATCTGATGCACAAGGTCATTTAAACGTTTCAGATCCTAATAAATTCTGCAATTTTTAAAAAAATTATAAATAACATCACAGGCCAATATTGCAGATCAAACAAACCGATAGTTAAGGAAACAGTCTCCAGTGCTAACAAGAGAGGGGGGGGGGGGGGAGCTTTGCAGTTTGTCAGCCAGCCTTTTGAACTTGTTTAAAACAATCTTAAAATGAAGGTATATACACAAGGTGTATGGTGCGCCCCACGTCTGCAGCACATCTCGCAGAATTAAGTATGGCCATCCATAGAAAGGTGAAACGCAGGTCAAAAAAACAAAACAAAAAAAAGATAAAGCATTCTCTCCAATTAAACTCCACCAAAACAGGAATCCTCATGACTCATGGTGTTGAGAGGCTGCTTATTCATTTTTAGTGTTCTGATGCTGAAGACAGAGGAAAGGGTCTGGGTCTTTTAGAAGCACAAGCTTCTTCACAAGCAACGGGACAGTCTGGCTGTCTCTTGGAAAAACATCCAGCATCTCTGTCCATGGAAAATCCAAGTTTGTCCTCATTTATCAGCCAGACCCAAATGCAGCTAAGCCAGCAAAAAAGACTTTTCAGACCAGCCTCCCTCCTGATCATCTCCATTCCTTGCAAACAGATGTTCCAACCAAAAAAACAGTTACGCATTCACCTGTGTGGCCAGACATTAAATTAGTGTAACGACTTTTGAATTAGGTGAACGTGATTGTGTGGTATGATGTGAGCAAGGATAACGAAGGGTTATTACTTTAGAACGAGTTGAACTGCTTGTTAAGGCACTTGATACAAATTGGTTAAAACTTCCAAAATGAAAAGTGAAGAATGGAGGGTGTCGTTTAGGGAGTCTGACGGTGCTGGCTTTGTGTCATTGGTGGATATGAATCATCACGATGTGCACTGTAATTTTCAACTTGGTCCCATGCTTTCCTCCCGGTGCTTATGTCTTCAGATGTGGTGGTGCAGCACAGAGCCTATAAAAAGGCAAATGAGTTCTTCCAAAACGCGTCCATCAAAACACACATTCCTTATGGTGGCATCCAAAAAAGGAAGACAGACAGAAACTGTACATAAAAAAAGGAAAAAAATACAAGACAGGGGGTGGTGAGGGATGGAAAAAAAAAGGTACATGGGGGAATGGAGGATGGACTGATCTGGAGAGAAAGAGAGAAGAGTGAAATTAAGTTAAACGAGATGATATTCAAGCCCCACTGACATTACTATGTCTTATTCCAGAATAGCTGAAGCTATTTTGAAGTGTTCCACATGAACGTACTTACTCTGAATTTTTATTCAGTCCTGCATAAAGAGATCATTCACAAACTGTAATGTGCCCCTTTATAGATTTATTTGGCCTACAATCAGTGTCATTATACTCATCAGTTTCACACAATTTAGCCATTACATAGAGATAACCTTAATATAATTATGACAAAAAATTGTAATGACAAAAAATAAACCCAACCAAATACCAATCCTCTGTTTATTGTACCTTTATTGTACTCCCCTTTTCAACAGCTTACAGTGTGAGCATTTCAGTCGCATATGTGACTGAAAATGCAGATGTGTCACGTGTTGCTAATTAACATTTATGGCATGAGTAACTTGTTGACAAACTTGTGTGTATTGCCAGCCAGTGTGTGTGTGTGTACTCACTGGCTCATGGCTTGACTTCTTCACCACTCTCACTGTGGTACTCTGCCACATACAGGCTCTTGTCAATGATGCCAGGGATGGGCTTGATCTCTGTTCCAAGCTGCTCCTCAATCCCTTTGAGGTTGAAGCGATCATCGTAAGTGATGAGGTTGATGGCTAGACCCAAGTGTCCAAAGCGGCCTGGATATTAAAGTAATAGTGAGGGTTTAAATTACTGTATTATTATTATTATTTGCTAATAATTCTTTGTACATAAGAAGCGGGTCAAAAAAAAGAAAAAGAAAAAGAAAAGACAACATAACCGTTATGGGTTCTTACCAGATCTACCGATGCGATGAAGGTACGTTTCTCCCAGCTTAGGAAAGTCAAAATTGATCACAACATTCACAGCTTGAATGTCAATTCCTCTTGTGAAGAGGTCTAGAGGAAACAACAGGAAATCAAAACCTCCATCAACATATATGTCTAAATTAAAATGTTAATTATCTGCAGAGTAGTAATTGCAAGAAAATAAGCAGTAGTTTATTATAATCCACACAAGTCATGGCTAACTGAAAATAAAAGGTGTATAGAATAATACAGAGTTCTGTTGCCATCACCACTACAGTCAAAAAAACGTGGCCACACCTGTGGAGCAACTTAAGTCTAACCAATAAATCACCAGGAATGTATTTATGTGCACTGGAGTCTCACTTTCATTTCTCTTTCTTTAAACTCACAATCCTATCAAAGTAATAAAATCCTCCTTTTACCAAAATCAAGGCTGAACGTTTGCTCCAAATAAACTGGGGTGTGCTCCCAAAGGCAAACTGAGCCTGCTGTGGACAAACTCTAGCACCGTACAAGGATTTGCAGCATCCAGATCTTGTTTAGATCCCTAGACTGCCTTTTGCTCTGTGCATTTTTGTTTATGAGGGCACATATTAAGATCCAGAACTAATTAGATCAGCCAAACATTTTTTAACTAGGCACCTCTGACAATTCAATCAGTGATAATGTGTTGACAGTCTCACAAAAGCTGCCCATTGCAAAAACAAAAAAAGACTGCTTGTAGAGTATTCCACCATTCTGCTTGTAAAAGCATATGTACATGTACACAGCTCTACTACTTACCAGTGCAGACAAGATTCCGACACAGGCCGTTTCTGAAGTCGTGGAACACTCGGTTGCGATGCTCCTGTAAAGCACAGAAGAGCCAAGTCCATTTAGTTAGAAGCCACATATGTAAGCATCTACTTCACATTAAAGATAAACAGCAGCATGTAATGTACACTTCATATGCAGGGCACTGCACAGTACTGCCTGTGTGTAGCTCCACTGTTATCAACCGGTAAAACTTGACTATAAACAGTAAAAGCTAGGCTGCAAAACATCTCTGTAAAGTGAATACATGTCTTCAATGCAACATTCTGTAACAGTGGATGACAAATAATATGGGACAGTCCAAATGCTGTTGTTTGTACATATCGTTCAGCTACCCAGGTGTTACCACAGCCATTTCTCATCAGAAAACAAAAAAGTGGCAGAAACATTCACTCATACAAAAATAGAGCACTGGAGTGAACTGTACATGCACAGAGTAAAGAGGCACATGTAGATCTATTTGATGCGCCTCTTTAATGCACACTGAAAGTAAAACTAACAGCTGTTCTGATATGCATCCATTACCACCAGTGTATTTTAGTCTTAAGCTGGTAAACAAGTATCTCTGAGGCAGTACTTTGAGCTGACCTGTCTCATCTTGGCATGAATGTAGAAACATGAATAACCAAGCTGGGAGATCTTCTTGGCAAGGAGTTCCACTCTCTGAGAGGAGTTGCAGAAGATTATAGACTGGTTGATCTGGAGCTGAAAAAGAAAATCAGCAGACACAAGTCCTGGTGAAATTACAGCTTGAACTGTGAGGTTTCTAGTTATTTGTTGCTAGTATCCAATAATATACATTTAAAATGTTCAATGCAATGTAAAATGCCACAAAGTTCTTTAGAGAACTATATTTATAACACCATTCCTGCTCAAAGTTTGCATTAAAAGCCTGCCATTTGCTTAGCGTTTTACAGCATTTTTTTAATGACACAGCTGAAGTCAGTTAATTAAAACTGCATCATGAAGTGCAACACTTACCCTGGAGAACAAGGTGTTAAGGCAATGGACCTTTTGCCTTTCAGTTACATAAGCGTAATACTGAGTCACACCCTTCAGTGTAAGCTCCTCCATTAGGTTGATCTCATAGGGCTTCTGCAAGTGAGCATTCTACAAAAAGACAAAACAAAAAAGGAGTTATGTTCTGGGTGTGATACACATAAAGGTAGATCTGTATATCAGTTAATAGGACAAAAGTTCTAAAATAAAAAAAATATGTGAAAAATATACCATAAACTTCTGCACACTGAGAGGGAAGGTTGCAGAGTAAAGCAGAATCTGCCTCTGTTTGGGCAGGAAGCCCAGTATCTCCTCCATCATGACCACAAAATCCTGAGACAGGAGTTTGTCTGCCTGTTGACCAGGGGGACACGGGGTTAATGGCATATTGAGAGTTGCCTCAAACTTACATTTTACACTTAAAGTCACACTTGTTTATTTGGAAAAAGTAATATAGGTCAAACGGCACAACAAATGAACTATTTAACTCACTTCATCCAGAACAATCATCTGCACTTGATTGACTTTGGCCACTCCTTTCTTAATGAGGTCTAAAATCCTCCCAGGAGTGGCAATGACCACGTGTACTATAAAACAAACAGAACTGGTGAAACAAATATAAAAATACACAGGGGTTGAATTTAAGAATGGCAGTGTTATGTTCATTGCAGAATTGTGAATTTAATGATCATGTCTGGATTACTGGCAATATTCAATCACTGACAACACTGCAGTACAGAAGGCTGTATCCACCCCTTCAGGAGAAATTTTCAATTATTTCAAAAATTGTTCACTCTGTTAAAGAACATGTATTTTGATTGGCTGCCATATTCTAATTATCAAAACCTCTTGCCTGCCAAAAATATGTAGTATGTAGTAAAACATGTAGTAAAAAGATATTTTAAAAAAACTGATGGTACATGTTTGCTAGTTATCAGGACACATCTCATTATGGAGTTTATGGATCCTAACAGTGTAGTTAATAATTATAGCTTTAAACAAGAAGAAACTAACAGTCACCTCACTGCGGTTTTGTGATGTGACCATTAAGTAAGAAACATATGCTTTTTTGAGAAACTCGGTTTTCCGATATCCAACCTAACAGGACACAGTCCCTTCGTTATCCGTGCCAGACACTGACAAGACCAGACTGTGGAGTTCATACATGAGCCAGACTGACATCCATCATCTGGGCCTCAAAATCAATCTGCTGAAAGTGTATAACCTTAGTCTTCTGCACAGACCTCAGTGCAGTGCCCAGAGAAATAAAATCAGGAATTCCATTTGAGATAATGACTTCATCTCACAGGAAGCACTAGGAATGTTCCTACTGAATAGAGCAGATGGGGATTTCCATTTGCTTGCATTGTATAACGTGCAACAAATCAAGCAACGCAGACGGGCCAGTTTAGAACGAGAGCTTGAGTACCAACATTAATATTTCAGTTTTCAATAAGTCATTTAAGATATTAACACAGTATTTAGTATGAAGACAGACAGAAATCGTGTTTACCTGTTTCATCGAGTCTCATGATGTCATCACGTAGGTTGGTTCCACCTGTGGTTGCCATTACCTTCACTCCACCCATGTGTTTGCTGACCTGGATACATATTTGGCTTACTTGCAGAGCCAGTTCTCTGGTGGGCACTATGACCAAAGCTGGATAAAACAGACACACATTCTTGTGAGTATTCATACATATATTAAACCCGTCCCAGCTTAGTCTGAATTTGGACACATGAACAACATAAAAAAAAAAAAAAAACTATCTAGACACATGGGAGGACACAGGGAGAAACTACAATGAAGCTTCACGTAGTTCTACAAAAACCCTGATTAGTGTTGTGCTTTTATTTGGCTGTTTCATACAGTACCAACAGAAAGATGTTTTATACAGTGGATGATCATTCAATTGATTCAATTAATCTGTTTGAATATAGTCAAGCAAACAGCACAACTATTTTTTTCATTATGAATAAATCTTAAGGCAATTCAGTCAAACACAGAGGGCTAAGAAAACCACTATGATAAGTTGAAACCTGACATTTTTATTCTATTACATCCCGTTTCAACCCCATTCTCTTGATGAATGAGATTAGAGGACAGCTGTCTTTCTGACATTTAGTGTGAGTAAACTGTGGCAGAAAACTAGCTCTCTCACCTTGTATGCAGTCCTTCTTCAGGTCAATACGTTCAAGTAAGGGAATGAGGTAGGCTCCACTCTTTCCCGTGCCATTCTTGGCTCTGGCTAGTATGTCCCTCCCTGACAGTGCAATGGGAATGCTTTCCTCCTGTACAAAAGTCAGTCAAGTCAGTGCATTTCTGGCACCTACAAATTATTTTTTCTAACAAAATATGTTCAAAGATTTATTTTTGTGAGCATGTTAGCAACCAGATACAGATACTCAATACAATAAATCAACCTTATACCATGAGCACAACCAAGAAGTGGTAGACTATAATTATTGAGTGCTTTATTAATCAAAGTATTTCATAAGGCTTCAATTAAACAAACAAAAAAAAAAAAACAAACAAAAAAAACAAAAACAAACGAAGAACATATGGGTAAAGAGTAAAAGTCAACGCACTGGAATGGTTAGCAGGATGTTTCAAATACACCCACTCTAATTATCAAAACATGCACTTCCTTAACCACAAGACACTTTTTTTTAGCTGACAAAGCGGACAAATCTGAATCTACCTGGATTGGAGATGGCTTTTCCCAGCCCATCTCAAAGATTCCCATGAGCAGCTCCCTCTTTAGGCAATAATCTTCAAACTCGTTGCCTTTCGTTGCAGTCACATCCTGTAATCATCATAAAATAAAAATGGCAGTTAATTAACATCTGACTCAAGAAATAAACAGATCATGACCTTACAAAGTGATGAACTGTGTTCCACTGAAAATGAAATAGAGTTAGAAAAAAAATGGAACAAAAGTGACAGCCAGGAATAAAGCACAGGAGTAAAACATTTCTGTAAACTAAAATCTCTAATTTGCACAGTACAGTAGCAAGTCTCTCTTACAGCTTGAAGCAATGTTAATGCTAATCAAACCACTGCAATAATTCCTATGAAGATGAAAACATGATTTTCCTAACCATAACTGCGGTGCTGTTATGACTGTGCTGCTGCTTTACAAAAAAGGACCACATATCAATAGTTAAGAACCCCTAACCGTAGTACAACATGCATAACTATTATGTGGTAACCACATAATAGTTAATGCAGATATATTACAAGGCATCCTTTCCCTAATAAAAAGAAATAATAAAGCCTTTCTCTTTAGATAGAAAGACAGATTTAAAAAAAAATAGCCAAGATTAGAAAGATTTCCCAGCATGATTAGAAGACCTTACTCAAAGGGACACACATTATGAGGAAATGATTTAAGATATTCTTAATGAACACTTTGTATAAAAAAAGAATGAATAACAGTGACATAAACTCAAGGACCTGTCAAAACCACGACTATCTACAATTTCTACTTTCAAACCAGATGGGTTTCAGATCAGTAACTGGAAGAATGTCTTGTACCAACCGAAGTTTTCATTCTCATGTCCTTTGGGGGCAATTTCAAATTTTTCTTCCAGTCATCTCCAGGCCTGTGGGGGTAAAGTTTGATTTAAGCAAAGAGCATAAAGAACTGACAATGATAATTGTGCCAAATACAGGAAACAAAGTGCACATTTTCTGTATTACTAGTCTCAAATAACTTACTTGATGACAGCGTTAGTTGTAGGCGCTGGCTGGGAATTACCATTGTTGATTGTGCCTTTCATCTGGTTAAGTTGCTGTTGTTGAGGGCCACCTCCACCTCCACCTGGTGCTCCAGCAGGCTTCACGGAGCCTCTGAGCTGTCCATTCTGATTAGACAAGCCCAAAATCACAGGGTTCTCTGTCCTGGTGGTACTCATGTTTTCTTAGCTTAACTCTTCTGTTCCAAACCTCTAAACAGTCTCTGGATGGAGTGAGTCCACTCTGCTGGGACCACTCAAAACTTAAGATTGTCCTTCCCTCTTGAGACTTTATTAATTATCTAAATGTTAAGTGTCCAAAATCTTCTGTTTCAGTAGGCTCTTCAATAATAATGTTTCTCAGACATCAAGTATCAAGAAACAAATTCCTCTTTTGAATTTTTAGAAGACTCCTAAGCATGGATTCCTTGAGCAAATTAGGGCTTAGCATAGATGTAATCTGCCAGTGTTATCTGGAAAACCATACACCAGGAGGGCTTAACTAGCTTTCAAGTATTGGCCGACTCTTCAGCTAGCCATCATATTTAGCTTAACTGAGTCGCCGCGTCCTTGCTCAGGTTTTTCCAACCCTGAAACATAAGAAACACAATGTCAGAAAACCTATACTCGACGAAGATAATAATAATAATAGACACAATGAATGAGGCTATGAGGCAAAATACAATAATGTTTTCTGAGGGCAGGCAGACTTATCGAGTCAATATTTAGCTGATCAATAACTGTAGCAGCAGATAGCTGGCCTACGTCAAAAGTTAGCCGACACAGCGACGGATGTTAATGTTATTTAGCTAACCTTTGCTAACAATGTGGAAACAGCGGCGTTATACGAACTTCCAGGCACATCCATCATTAGTTGTACAGTTACCCCAAACTGTACCGCCTGCTAAGTCAGGTGCAAAAATCCCTGAATATGTGATTTGCCAGGCGCACACTGTGTCCGTTTAATCCGACGAACTACTGGGCAACTAGCGTCAAGCTAGCATTCTGCCAACCACCGACATCTGGCTAACTAGCACACGAAGCTTTAGCTTAATGCTAATGTGCTGTTTTGGTCATCGACGCTACGATGCCGGACTCAAAATATTTAAATGATGTCGATATAAGAGCCAATAACACTCAATACGTTTTCAGTGTCAACTTAAAAACAAGATAAGTTATCTGCCGCCAACTGATATCAGATACTCCAGCCGATCCGGCTGCCATGCTAGGTCTGCTAGCAAGCTAACATAAACTGGCTAACGATGGCGAAATAACATTAACAGTTCATGCTAACTGCGAAAGGCACCACGGAATAATAGAATATTTGGTAAAGAGCCACCCATAAGTAAAAACAGTTTAGGTTTACATGCATTTACCTCAGATAAATGAAATAACCGGTTCCCTACGCGGTGTTTGAGAGGTGTAATCAATTCTTAGCTGACTACGAAAGACTCTTGTCAACCAGCCGTTCAAGATGGCTTCCACTCGTATTTGAACCCGCCCACATCCAACTAATCAGCTGATTTCATTTCAAATCAAGGTTTTAATTCAAATGTGTTCTAAGAAAATAATCCATTAATCTTAACTCACTACATCCACGCCACTGCACCTATTCCAGCGCGAATCTTTGTTGGCACCGAGTACCGTCTGTATTTTTCTTTGACACAAATGTATTTGGCCAGAAGTTATCATAACAGTTCAATTAGCAGGTGAATGTAATATTTTATACCTGAATATCTCCCCAAAATGTCATCTTTTATTTCTATTGCTACAAGCTTGAACATTTATTTACCGCCCCTATCCCGTTAACAGCTGCTGATAACAAATGATTTTAAATGTTTAAAAGTGTCGTATTTACCTATATACAATCAAATAATTAGAATGGGATGATGAGGAAACTCAATAGAGCGCATACCTCCACCAAGGCGAAAAATGCGCTGGCAAAGTGCAAATCGGTCCAATGCTTTTTGCTTTTTCTAATTCTGCTGGCATAAACCAACACACAAAAAACAAAATCACGTACACCGTTCAATGCTGACGACAGTTATCAGTCATCAGAAATTAAATAAATATACTCTATATATATAAAAGTGGCAAAAATATACACAATCACACATAACAACAGCAGAGAATAACAATAAAATAAAAATAAAAACAATATAATTTTATTGTTTTTGAATAATAAAAAAAGAATAACATACAAATAAAATATAGAATAAATATTCTGAATAGCGCAAATCCTTGATCACACAAATGAAAACACACTAAAGGAAATCACTATTGTACTAAGAGCAGCAAACAAAAACTTAAACTAAAACCTGATCTTTCTGGCCTTCCTTGATGCAAAATCATCAAAACTGTCATCATACGAAATCTGCTCCCCTATTGAGTGATTGATACTGATGAGAACAAGGCCAGTGAGCCGTTCCTGAGACATGGTTGACCTCAGGTACGACTTGGACCCCCCCCCTCCCCAGAGACCCAGAGGTGAACTGTCCCCCGCGCCCCCCTCCCCTTTCCCCTCCTCACAGCTTCTGAGCAGGGCACCTTCTCAGCAAGCAAGGGCGCCTGCAGCTGCAGGCGGCGCCAATTTGCTCATTCCAAACACAGTAATATGATAGATAATAGAAAACCGCTTAGCGGCTCAGATGATTTTTTTTTCACGTGGTTGTGCCGTCCCCCATGAGATGCCGCCCACCACTGGAGGACGGAGCTAAAAGTAAAAAACTCATTTTCTTATTTCTCTTTCCCCCAGCCATTGCGATCCCTCGACTCCAGTGAGATCTATATGAAGCAACTGAAAACGTTTTTATTCACACAAACTTTTGGTAAAACTTTTGTCCGAATTTATTTGTTTCTTCGTCTGTTTGGATTTTTTTGACCATTGTATTTTTAATAATGCTACTTAATGCTGCTTACTTAATTACCTACTTCTTTTTACATCAGCAGAGGGTCCACCACACGGGAAATCAAACACTCAACTGATATTTTCGTGTTCAAACTGTAAATCATATGGAGGGGAATCAGGGCGTATTCTTATTTCTGCGTCTTCTTTAGAAAACGAAACAAACACTCTCAGTTCAGTGGAAATACTAAAATACTAATAAGCCATACATCCATGATATTTTCCTGATAAATGTCACAATCAAAAACACAGAACTGATGTCGGTGATAAAGATGGATGATGATGGATGATTTTTAATGTAATCTCACACCAACATTCTTATTGTTAGAGCATGGCTGGAGCTTGTATTCAGATATAATTTGTAAGGGTTGTGCAGTTGTTGCCAGGGATGTCTGAAATAAATCTGACTGCAGTACAGTATAATTGTCTCTGGTTTGTCAAAACCTAGAAAATATTGTTGGTTGGGTTTCCTTGGACTTGCATTGCTGTTTTTGTTCCACTATGGAAAGTCTTCTATAAAGCTTGTTTTTGCCAAAGGCTCCCTAGCAGCTGCAAACCTCCCAAAAGAGACATCAGCAAAGCAAATATATAAGAAACAGCACTAACAGGAAGTACAACACATTTCTCTGTTGCAGTGTGAGATATACATTCAAGCGACCGAGATTTATCCACATGGCTGTCACAGGCACTTTCAAACTTTCTGAGGTAAGACATAATTAAGAATTGTTGAAGTGAATGGTACATTTCTGTAGAACTATTGTCTCTTTAAGGGTTTTATTATTTTATCATGTATAGCGCTTCATATTCTGCTCCAAATTTGATTTTATATATCCAAATGTACTTGTTGCGCATGTTGAGTTAGCAATTTCTATAATCAATGTCACTGTAAACAACAGATTGAGTCTTACTGTGATTTAGTCTTTAGTTAAATGTTCTTTAACTGCTAGTGAATACTTTCCAGTAGTTCTAACCTAATATTTAAGACAGTTCAGCACAATTACTAAGTCTTAGCTGACATTTAAAACAAAAACTTTTAAGGAAGCTTTTACTTGATTTCTATAATTAAGGTTCAACCACAAGATTTTTAAATGTTTACAAAGTACAGCAAAAGTACAGCAAAAGTACAGTAGCTTGATTTGCTGAACTGTGAAAAACTGCACCTAAACAGATGTGGGTTAGTTACACTATACTGCTTCTTTCCTGTTGACTCACCCAGGGAAATAAGCGAGGAAGAAACGAACTATAATACATCCCACGTTTGTCATGTCTTGACAAGAGAGCAGGGTGATATTTTCCGTTTTTCTAATCACAGGCTGCAATTTGCTTGCAGTACATTTATCACCACACTGATGCAGTAGGTAGAAAGAACACATTTGCAATTATATATGTGATTATTTCTAATTTCAAATCACAGCAGTTTAGCACAACATATCATAATTTAATCAAACATACAAACCCAATGACTGTAGAGGAAGTAACTTTATAAAATGTTGTTAAAACATTCTGATATAGGAACGTTACAGTGCCGCAGTCATGAACGCCCAGTACTAACACTGACGCTAAGGGCAGCAGAAATTCAACTCTAATTAGTTCAGCCTATGTTATTATTATTATATGCCTATTATTGGAGTATATTTTCTTTCCATTGATAAGAGTGGACAGGAAAAGCATCAGGAATATATCTATATATCATAAAAATATTTACCCGTCTGTCTTATGCAAAGACATTTTTTTTTCCACAAGTTGCATGAAAATACTGGTTTAAATGTGGCACCGAGTACATTCATGAGGATGCATTCAGTGCTGTTGTGTAAAATTATGAACATATTTTTATACAATATGACAATTATCCATGTTTTTATTTTAGGAACATATATGGTTATATTTTATATTTTCAGTTACTAAAACTGAAGATCTTCTAAAATCTAGCCATTATTTAAAGAGGCAATTCAGGTTTTTGTGATTTCTCCACCAGATATAATACTAACTTGGTTGCTGACTGGGGAAGAAGTAATTACTATTCATTCATTAGTATATAGCCAAAGTAGGATGTTTTGCAATATTTGCTCGCTTAGTTACTGTGAAGAGGAAGTGAAAAAAAATCTCGCTTATTCAATCTGTTTCCTGCCAAACAATTTGACTAATAAAACTGCAGGGAACAAAAACCACAATCAAGGCAGTGACTTTAAAGCTCTTCAGACTTAAATAATAATGATTCATTTTTCATTTCATCATCAAAAACATTATGCTAGCACTATTAGAATTTAGCCCAAATCAATCATGTACAACTGTGTATTATTCCACAGCACACAAAGTGATTCTCTAACTTTGATGAAGTAATTGAAACTATCATCCTCCAACCCCAACCCCCACCCCCTTTAACTTTTAAAGCTGGGAATCACCTCAGAGTCTTGGAATGAGAATGCTTCATACTACGACTCTCAGAACTTTACAGACTTCACCTGCGAAGAAAAGGAACTGGGCCTAGAGACCTTTTATGCCGTGTTCCAGCCTGTGCTTTACAGCTTGATCTTTCTTCTGGGCATGGTGGGGAATGGCCTGATGATAACAGTCCTCCTGAGACGCTGGCACCTCCTGCGCATCACTGAGATTTACCTACTGCACCTTGCCCTGGCTGACCTCATGTTCCTTTTAACGTTGCCTTTCCATGTGGCTGACAGCGTCACTGGTTGGCTGTTTGGGGAGTTTCTCTGCAAGCTGATGGGCCTGTTGAAAAATCTTAACCTCCTCTGTGGGAGTATCCTTCTAGCTTGTATTGGGTTTGATCGGTATTTGGCTATTGTTCATGCTATTCCTAGTATGCGAAGTCGACGCCCAAGAACAGTGCATCTAACGTGCATTGTACTGTGGCTGGTCTGTTTGGGTTTATCGGTACCCAATACTGTGTTTCTTGCTGTGGCACCTGACACAGCAAACACATCTAGGCTCTCCTGTTTCTATTATGATTATGAAATCCATGCACACAATTGGCTTTTGGCCAGCAGAGTCTTAGGTCATATTTGCTTCTTCCTACCTCTGGCTGTCATGAGCTATTGCTACGCAGCAGTGGTAGTCACTTTGTGCAACAGTCAGAAAAGCCAAGCAAAGCAAGGAGCCATTCGACTGGCTTTACTTGTCACTCTCATCTTTTGCTTCTGTTGGCTCCCATATAATATCACCTCACTGATACAAACCATGATAGAACTGGATGCTATCTCTCATGAAGACTGCCAATCTTATGTCCTACAGCAAGCAGCCCTTGTTGTGACAGAAAGCTTGGGTTTCTTTCACTGTTGCCTGAACCCTTTCCTGTACGCCTTTGTTGGGGTGCAGTTTCGCAATGAGTTAAATCGGCTACTTTATGAGCTGGGCTGCAGCCCTGTTTGTCTGTCTTTCATCAGAGTTCAGGGTCACAGCCGACCATCCATTTCTGATGGAGCAACAAACACCAGCACAGTCCTCATGTAATAATGTCAGCTGTAACTAAAATGCTTCTCTTCTGTTCTATTGTATTTCACTTGTAATGATGAAAAATGTCACTTATTTTATCAGATGCTCTGACAATATTGTTACTCATTGCTACTTTGCACTGTAAAGATGTTTTATTTACCCAGTCAAGAAAAAAATATTGTTGGCTGAAATCTGTTTTTGCTTCTATTTTAGCTACTGCTACTTAAATGTAATAAAGATTTCATTTATCAAACAACAACCATGTCCCCTTGTCAGTATTATTAAACCACAGTAATTGACAAGACAACCCTCTTAGAGATCAGTATTGTTCTATTTTTAGACTTCTATTAAAACACAGTTATACAGAACAACTGCAAACAATCACAAATCGCATCTTATATACAGCAAGTGCATATATATATATATATATATATATATATATATATATATATATATATATATATATATATATATATATATATATATAGTCCTTTTGCACAACAGTTTGGTAGTTGGAGAAAATAAAATCAATGATATTAAAACAAATAGAAATTTGAGGCACTCCTCTCCTGGCTGCCACTCTGTTCCCACAACAAATACACACATCTTTGAAATTTACATATTTTACAGTATTTTTTAGAAAATGGCTTCAGATTTGTTATTGAACCATGTTACAGTGCTTTTAAATATTCATTTTTTTAAATCAGCTGTAATCCAAAATTTGAAGATTATCACTGATATACTGTTTTTACATTCCTCTTTTCAAACAACCGCAAGAATAACATTAATGAAAAAATTTGGACACAATGGGAAGGTAACCTAGTGGACACGTTTTTTTTTTTTGTTTGTTTTTTTCATTTTAGTTCCAGTTTCCAGCTTATGTGAGCTGGATCAGAATGGCATATTGGCCATGCCTCCAGGGCCATAGCCAATGGGACTGTCCAGAGACATTCCCCGCTGTCTGAGAGACTGGGGGCCCATCATACCAGACTGTGGGTGAGGAGGGGCCATCATGGGACCCTGAGGGGACATTAGAGGACCCTGGGGGCCAAAGGGATCCCCTGGAACTGACATGCTTCGCTGCTTAGCCTGCATCATCATAATGTTTTGCTGTGCCATCAGATTTTGTGGGTGCTGCTGGGAGGACATCATGCCAGGGTATGGATTAGAAGGATGGTGGAGAAGGCTGTTGGCCATCATGGCTTGCTGTTGCTGGAGTTGCTGCTGGGGAACCATGCCTGTCCTTCCTATCATATGTCCAGGGGGGCACATGGGGCCCATGCCCCCACCAGAAACCATACCTCTTGAGCCCCCTTGAGGAATACCCATGCTTTGGCGTATCACACCGTGTGAGGGGTGAGGTGGCAGCTGCTGTTCAGCCATCATATTCTGTAGGTTTGCTAAGTGGGGGTTGGATGATGGGCCGCTGCTGTGTGGAGGGCCTGAAGAAGACAGCTGTTTGAGGAGCTGCTGTGGAGTAGGTTGCTGGGATGGTGGCCCCGGATGTAGATTCTGATGAGGGTCACTCTTCGGGAAATACTGAAGAGTGCTACTGGGCTTATCAGAAGGAATGATGCGGGAGAGATCAAATTCAGGGATCCCCGTATGAGTGGGTCGTATGACTTCACTTAGATCTGGGCCTTCCCCCATGGGCAGAGAGGCAAATGAGTCTGAAGGGTGAGAGGGGCGTTGGTGAGGATGACCTTTACTAAGCAGGTGTAACTGCTGGGGTGGCAGAATATCCTCATTAGACTGGGAAAAATTCTGTGACATTCCTCCAATAGGTGAATGCATGGGCCCATGCGATGGTGGCTGCATGCGAGGAAAACCAGCCATCTGGTTCTGAGATATGGGTGAAACATTGCAGGGTCCCATTGCGTCAGGTGCGCCTCCCCCCATCATGGCAGAATTCATGGCAGGCATGCCCATTTGGTTTGGGGAAGAAAGCACAGGTCCTGAGGCGTCATGGGACAGGTGCTGCTGACCTTGGCTTACAATACCCATGGGGCTTTGTGGATCACTGTGTGGACCAATGGAGCCTTGGGAGACAAGTATCTGGGAGGCCTGGGGGTTCCCCATGTTTCCTGGTAATGAAACAAGGCCAGAATGAGAAAATTCACACTGACATCGCATTGACATTTGAAAGCAGATTGCCCCTTTTTCCCCACGCTTTTGACGTATGAAGTATAAATTGAATATCTATTAATAGTTTCAGACAGCACTACTATCATACGAGCGTTTAGAATGAAAGAAGGTTTTTATAGGCAAAACAACACAAATCTAAGAATAAACAAATGTCTTTCAGCTGGTTAATCTTTCTCTGATGACATGGAAATATCTATAAACGACACACTGAACCGGGTCGCTCTACTACTTCATCTCTGCATACTGCCTAACTGTATAAGGAGTTTTCTGTCTGTGTCAAGATGCATCTTGGTTTTCATACCTCCGATGCTAACACCAGACAGAAGAGGCCGATCAGGCAGCATCTCATCATCGGAAGTGGCAATTGTTTTGATTGCATCATGGTAGAGAGGAGTAGAACTGGGCATGGCATACTTGGACATCTGCGACATGATAAGGGATAAAGGATTCTGAGATGGAGGGGCATCTGGAGAGGAAGTAAATGGCATACTCGGATTCATAGAGCCTGGCTGGCTTATGGGGGTAGAGTTGGAGCTCCTGGGGGGAAGTGACTGGCCTGCAAAAAACATTAAAAACGATTAATGTCACAGCAAAATGAGGAACAGCATTAATGATGATCAGACACCAGAGATGCCAGTGCTGAGATTTCTGATGTGTATTTTAACTGTCTTGGATTCTAAGTATACCTGTTTCAGTGGAACTACTTCCGCCATTACCCGCTACTTTCCCACTGGTTGGAACACCTGGACTTGGAAGTGCTGTTTTAGGAGACGTCCACCCAGGAGAGCCCACAGCCATAGCTGGGGACTTCAGTCGTCCAGGAGAGGCAGACGGAGAGTGCAACCCAAGGTTTGAAGACCCCATTACCTGGGGAGACTTCATGGAAGAAGAGGAAGGAGTCCCAGCACCAGACGCTGGGGGAAGAGGAGGGTGATGCCCTGCAGAGGAGATCTGAGAGGGTGACTTCAGTCCTGGAGCAGAGGGGGAGGGTAGAAGAGGAGATGGCTCTTGGTTGAGGGATGGAGACTTAAGCTGATGAGGAGGAGGCACTGAAGGGGAAGTCAGGGGGTTAACATTGATTGATAGGTCAGAGGGGTGCCTAGGACCAAGGTCTGTTACCCTTAGTCCTCCAGTCATTGGCATGTGACTCAGACGCGATGTACTTCCCATTTGATTAGGACCTTGATGGTCAGGCCCAAACATTGCAGGGCCAGATTGCTGAAGATAGGGCCCTTCCATCTGACCTCCAGAGAAGGAACCTTGATTAGGAAACTGGAAGGGCCCATCGGGTCCTGGGATCATTCCTTTATTTCCTCCTCTTCCATTCTGTGAAGCCCTGATTCGTGACATCTCTCCGGGGCTAAACATCTCACCTAAAGGGCCCCCTCCTGCAGGACCTCCTCTGAGCTTCTGGGATAGCATCATCTGCTGTTGTTGCTGAACGTTCATCTGTGGGTTCATGTTCATTGTGAGGTTGCTCCCCAGAGGAGAATCCACCAAGTCTCTCATCTGAGGACCCCCTCCAGGAGAGCCCACAATCTCCCGTGAGCTAGGAAAGTCCATAGGATCACCTCTAGAAGAGGGTGGACCACGGCCCATTACCAAATTGGAAAAGTCTTGGCCCCCAGGATTATCCATAATTCTTGAGGCCAGATTCTCTTGTTGCTGCTGTTTTGCTAATCTATCAAGTTCAAACCTGGGAAGCCCCTGCATTTGCCGTTTTTCCATGATACGAAACATTTCCTCACGTGTTAAAAGATGATCTGGGTCACACTGTAAGTGCTGAGCAGGTCCACTGGGGTAGCAGCCATGAAAAGGACCTCCCCCACCTATGTCATCTAGCCAAATCATCCCTGGCCTGGTGGGCCTTTGGGGTCCTAGACCCTCCACTGATAAAACTCCCCCTGGACTACCAGGAAACCCCCCTCCCCCAGGTGGCCCTCTCTGTATCTGTCCCAGGAACCTTGGGCCACGGGGTCCCTCTTGGTGCATGTCTATCATTCGTGCATTTCCACCCATACTTCCTCCCATCATATTGCCAGGACCCCATTGCTGGTCTCCTGGCTTGCTGTGGTAGGGAGGAGGGGGTCCTCTCATCATCAAGGGACCTCCATGCATGCCCATCTCAGTCACCATTCTAAAGTGCTGGGGATGTGTGGGGGGTTGCATTTCCTGTTGTCGTCTCTTCTCTTGGTAGTATTCTTCTTGAAGTTTCCTCCACGCCATTTGCTCTGGCGTCAGCCCTTCTGGTCCAAGTAAGGGACCCATGTCAACCCCAGGTGAAGACAGCTGGTGATGGGGGTGTTGCGGTAGGTTATGATGAGAGTCCATTTGGGGGCTGTCAAGGGCAGGTCCACCAAGGGACTGTGTTTGAGAAATTATGGACTGGAGGGGTTCTTCATATTTCTTCATCCCTCCCATAGGAGCCAAGGCTGATGATAGCATATTACCGCTACTGCAATTTCCAGAGTTATTAGTACCATTGTCACTGTCCTCAAGAATACCACTCCTGTCAGTATTGTTGTTACTGGTGGAGTTGTTAGTAGCATTATTGTTGTTGGAGCCTCCTGTGTCTCCAGGGCCTCCGCTTGCCCCACTGCGCAGAAGCAGTCTCTCAATGTCCCTCAGCGTCTGCAAAGAACGCTCCCTATGCTCCAGCTGCTCTTTGGAAAGACCATCTGTGTTCCCTGGGCCACTCCTCTGGCCCATATCACTCTGTAAGTGTGCAGATAGGATGGAGGGACTCTGTGAGGGAGAAACAGCAGCAACAGGAAGGGGCATACCCCCTACACCCTCCCCATCTCCAGTTCCTGCGACTGCAGGTGTGGCTGTGCTCCCTCCTTCTGACCTGTGTGTGACAATGCTATTATTGCTGGAGGCTGCACCTGATCTGGTCTGAGAGGATTCATTATCGGAGTGTCCTGTTGATGACGGTGTGCCTGCAGGATGCAATGGGCCTCCAACTCCTACAGAGGCTGGCCGCGGAGTTCCACTTTGAGATTTAGGGGTGCCTGTGGGTGGAGAGGTGCTGGAGTTTACCTTCTCAGATATGTTAGGAAGCTTCCCTGATGGGTGGCCCTGTGGCAAACAAAAGAAGAAGGAGAAGAAACAAGTTCAGGCTATTAAAATGGTATCACTACTCCTACAATTATATTATTATTTTTAGTGGTAGTAGTAGCAGTAGTAGTATAACTTGTTGTTATTATATTATATTATATTATATTATATTATATTATATCATATTATATTATATTAGCTTTCCAAAGCAACACATAGTGTACTTCACTTTCTCAGTACAGCAGTCACAACAACTGCTAATAGAAACAGGAACAAAGAGGTACTGAGACTAAAATAGTTAAACAAACTAATCTTCCCACATACTTTGCACCTGTGGTCTTTACTGTGTAAAACACTTTTAGTCCCTTGTGGCCAAACAGGTTTAACCCAAACTTGACATTTTGATAAATCTGCCACTGAACTGTGGATGTCTGACCTGCTCAAGCTTGGTGCGTGGAACATTTTGCTGGTGAAACAGAAGAATGGAATCGGTCTGTCCTTTCATTACTGCCTCTGCAGCACTGTCAAACATGTAGAGGAAAAACAGAAGCTAAATGATCACTGCAGTTGTATAATTCAGTGTTGAAGTAGACAATCTAACGTAAATCTGGAAAAACAAATCAAATCTTGTTTATTGTAAAGATAAAAAAAAAATCTATCTGCAGATCTCTATTTATGATACGAATAAGAACATGCATGTAAGGCCTGCAAATAGTCCTCACCTGTTGGCTAGACTGGTTGTGAAAACATACACCACTTGCTGTGAAGACTGAGATGGCTCTGCCTTCAACACTGGTCCCACTCCACAGCCCAAGACAGGACCCCCAGGTTCAGACATGGGCCCTGCAGACATGCGATCAGAAAGCCCCTGGATAGAACCTGCCAGCCCACGCTCTCCTAAGAAAAATCACCAGCACATTGATCTAATTGCTCTAAAATCATCTCCTGGTTTATAATTATAATACCAGTACATCCTTTTGGCTGCATCTAAACACTAGATGGAGCTAAAACACATGTAAAGTAAAATCGGTGGAAAGGGATAGTATGGCATTCCAGGCTGACATCCTCTTCCTTTCAGTGCATGTGCAGGATCTGAAAACAGCAATGGATAATTTATGGCTTTAACTTGTTTTCGTGGAAAATAAAATTGAGACATGGCCGGGGATTTCTACATGTAATGCATACAGCCTTTACAGTTGTGGCTACAATGACACTGTTGTTAGTAAGGACCGCGCTACATTCAGGACATAACAGCAAATGGCAATGTGTTTCCTCCACTGTGGAGGTTGGCAGACTCACGGTGGGTAGTAGTGTGCGGCTTGTCTTCATCCTCCTCTGTGTCAGGTCCAGAGCACCACTCATCTCCACTGTATGGCTGTTTCTTCTCCAGAACACAGCGCCGCTTACTGCGCATAACACTCTCTAGAGAATAACACACACACATCAGCACCTGGATAACAAATGTCACAGTACTGTCCCTTTAAAGTGTTTTAAAGTGGGGTTTTTTTGGTACATTTACCATTTATGGTCTAGACCGCTGTATTCTCCAGGAGCAGAATCTAAGAATCTAAAGTACTACTATCTGTTATACTGCAGATTGTCTTACCTGCTAGAAGTTATAGGATCCCAGCTTCCCAGCATCAAAAGTTACCTTAGTAAAATGAACCATTGCCATGTCATGAAAAATTATGGATTAGGTTAACCAGAGCTACAATGTCTCAGTGAGCCTATGAATGTGAAACATGGTTTATGCAACCACGCTTGAACCATCTCCTCTGCAAACAGGCTCCTGTTCTGAAGCGAAAGTATACTCATATTTTCTGCATTCTCATTCTTGTACTGTCATGGGAAAATAAAGCTATAACAGACTTAACACATGTAAATATGCTTTCTCTGTCTGTGCAAATAGTGAAACATTAATAATACTAAAATACACCAATTGAACTGACTTACAAATGTATTTTCTTTAATTAACTTAAATATAAAATAACACATATACACACCCAAATTATCAAAACTAATAGGTAAAAATTATACAGGATCATTTGCAGTTCTACTCATCTTTGCTTTGTTTTTTCTTTTTTTTTCCCTCAACAATGTACCATGCATACTGATCACATCTGCAGATGCAATGTTTTGAGAAGCATGTGCTGAGCATTCTCACATGGCACAATAATGATTTTGTGGATGTGAAAGCTGCTGTGTGCCAGTGGTTGCAAACAGCTGCAAGAAATATGCTGCAGTTGTAACGTTTCTGCAAGGTGGCCTGAAGCGCAAGAGGACAGAATCAACTTCTGACAACCAAATACAACGGTGGGTTTAAACTCCAAATGGCGACAGCTGAATAAGCCCACTGGCAATATTCGTGATCAGTGTCACATATTTAAAGAAGCTCTATAAACAAATCACTGAGGATTTTTCAGGTTCATTACTCAACATGTTAGTGACTCTGTGGCAGAAAACTGCCTTCAAATAAACACATCAGATGAGCCTGGGTAACCACAGACCTAAAGGACTGTGAATGTACAGTGAGGAAGGAAGGAAGTTTGCAATGACAATACAGAGCAAATGACAGCAGAGGGAGGACTGCTGCTTCGAGAGGCAGAGAGGCAGCATTAAGCTGTATGAAGTGTGAAGAGCTAACCTCTCTTTTTCTGTGAATGTTTTTGTTACCAACAGTTATTGGTTTATCAGTAGTAGAAGTCAGCTATTGAGCCTGGTTTGTTACTGTGATCAGATTATTTGTCTCTAAATCTACAGGTTTCTAGGTTTAGTAGCAGAGCAATTTGAAGTAAAGAGGAGGGAGACTTGCATTTCATTTGAATGCACTTTTGTTTTACGACAGAAATTAGATCACAGGGAACCAGACAGAAAGAGAGACAGACAGAAAGAAAGAGCGTGTGTGTGTGTGTGTGTAGAGGGGAGGTCAAATGGAGCCAGAAGAGATTTGCCTTCAAATGATCCACCCTATCTTTCATTCTCTCCCTCTTTCAGACTGTCGCTCCTTTGTGTTGGAACCACACCTCTCCCTCTGAGTGTGTCAAGGTATGTGTGTGTTCACGTCATGGGCATGAAGCCCAGATGAGTTTAACAAAGTCACATTAATGTCATCTGCACTTAAACCCTCACATGAACAAATGTCTAAATTAACAACAGCCAACAAATGCAAATCAAACACTTTGTTCTGAGCTACAAAAAACACAAATATTTACAGAGACACTCACAAAAAGAAACTTAATGTCTTTCCACCCACTCATCATCTCTTGCTTTAATAACAACCTCTCTAGGCTTCCTAAGTTTTCACAACCTCATGACCCGCCTCTCCCTCTGAGCACTACAGAAAGCCCAGACGCTTTTTCATCTGAGACACGTCACTGTAGCGCAGGCATGGCACAAACTATCAAAAGCCAGGGGGAAATTCTGACGCTTCACTGAAAGGTCAGGGCATTTCAGTGAGAGAGAAAACAATTTCTTCTGTCCTCTCAGTCCTTACATTCACTTCCTGCTGTGGAGGCGGTGAATGCTCGTAATCTGGTATTTCGGGTAAAGATTTGGCTGATAGGAAGGTAAAGGAAATGAACTTCTGCATACTTAGAACAGAAACACACTGTCTATACATCCCAGATGCTGACACAGTCTCTTCTGTGCATGCATGCCTTACCTCCTTTGGCATCTGTCTCCAGGGCTGGAGGAATGGCATTTCTTGATTCACCAGAGTCGATGGAGACACTTCGCTCCCGCTTGGATTTGGTTTTCAGCATACCTCCGACGCTGCTCACTGATTGGCTGACAGCCTTTAGCCCAGAGTTGCCAGGGGATATCTGGTTGGTTTTGACTCCATGGCTCCCCACACCTACGCCCTTTGAAACCAGGTGGCTCGCACCTCCCTGCTGCTGCTGAGCCTGCTGGTTTACACCCGGTATTAGGGATCGGCTGTCACTGGTGACCTGTTTGCCATGATTGGCCAGTTTATTGTCTTGGTGCATTTGATTAGCTGGTGATTGAGGTGGAGGTCCGGTATGGAGAATAGCTGTGCCTGTCTGTCAGTGGAGCTCACATTGCATACAGGCAACACTGGTGGAGAAAAGAAAAGTCATGATCAGACCTAAAAGTGTTTCAGACTAAAATTCTATAGTGGGCCTTTAAGTTGAAAGACAAATTGCGATAATTTCTAATCTAGAAGCCTGATCTGGGATTAAAACAAATACACACCTGACCACTGACCCAAGCAATTATTTGGAAATGTAAAACAATCAGAAAATTGTTACCATAAAGAGTTTATAGATACATAGTTTCACTAAATCCATTTTTGCTTATAAAATAAATCTTAAACCTTGAGTCGGTACTGAGTAGATGATTGGCAGCACACTCTGGTTCCAGGTTAGGCTTTAAAGCAAACTTTTCGGCCTGTACACTCACCTCATCTCACCCAGATGTTCAACTGACACACTGCCATGCTGCTCTCTAGGACACTTCACTGACTACACACGGACCTGGGGGACAACAAGAGAATAATATCATCAGTGGAGGCAGATAGCAACCTTTACAGTCAGTGCTATCTGTCAGCCTGCGTGTCTTCAGCCCGCAGGTCAACATCAACTTCATGAGCAAAGACAGAAAAGAGAGTGAAGAAGCTAAAAGATTGACAAGAGAGCAAGGCCAGAGAGACACTGTGAGGTAACTGTCCCTTTAAGGGAAAGAGAGCAAAGACTGAGTTCAAGCTGGGGGAGGGACCTGCAAGCAGAAGTAGCTCAACAGTGTTTTAGGTCCCTCCCCCAACCAAACACTTTACAAACCACAAAAACACCACACATTCCACAACACTGTCTGTAGCAATACCTGTCTCTCTCTCTCTCTCTCTCTCTCTCAGAGACGCATTTTCTCAGTTTCACACTTTGAGTTTAAGCACAAACAGGCAGAAAGTTAATACCTGCTGATTACAGACTTTGGGTTTTACAGACTGAGTTATATCACAAGCCAAAGAGTTCATTAGTATTATCCGTACTTGTTTTTAATCTATTTTACTGTGTACTGAAAGCAGATGATGAGGCCTTCAGCTCAGTTCTCAGCTATCTGCCTCGACTTTTGCTGATAAAGGGAGTAACAACAGCTTTCAGCTGAGTGGGATTCAAGCTGAGCATTAAAAATGAAGGACACTTCTCTGTATATGAGGCTTCATTCTGGGTTCAAGTCCATAGCTGCAAGCTGATGCCCTCTTGACACCACCACCTGCCTGTGTCCATAACCCCAAGCTTCTGATTTTAACCTTTGCAACTGGGGTGTGCTCATCTGTGTCCTAAAGAATTTGCGTGCAGTCTGCAAACTACTTGTACACAAGTTTTCTTGCTGTCTATTCCTCAAAAGCTGCTCATGCACAGAGCATTAAACAGTTCCTCGGCATTTGCAGGTCTCAACAAGACCCTTCCACACCTGTTGCTGGTGAACAATAGTTGGTCAAAACAGTCATCACAGCCTGTTGAAAAACATCTAGCCTGAGATATTTGGCTGACACAATGCAGATGTCATGTAAATATTTCCACCGGGCTCCATTTTCCCCCGCTGACACAATCCTACCGCTGCACACAGCATAGTCAATCAGGTCAGCTGTCCTGCTCTAACAGAACCATCTGTACCACTCACTCACCTTGACAGGTAATGGTAAACACAATGCTGCAATTAGTCATTAACTAACACCAGCTCAAGTCAGCACAGAAAGGCGCCTTGTTCGCTGGCTGAGGACTTCATCACTCATTAACTCGAACAGGGACAGTCAGACATCATTCCTGTTGACAAAGTGTGACTCACTTGCTTTGTGCAACACAAAGAGTAGGCAGATTAATTGTAGAGTGAGACGCTGACCTTCGAGAGGACAGTTAAGAAAAGATAGGTCTATCTAAAGTGAATACCAGTCTAGTAGATATCAAGAAGACGCCCAGTCATTTCTGCTGTATTCGACATGATCAACAAGGTAACAAGGGATAAGCCTACAGAAATCAGGCGCAGCCCAGTTTGAACTGTAAAAGTAAATGTGTCTCACTGGAATATTTTGTAAACCTGGAGTTAGGCCTCACACTCCCATTATTCCCACTCCTAACCACGTGTACAGAGCCTATACTTTAGCAATCAGCCATAAAGAACATGACAGTGATTTTTTAACAGCCAACAGTTAAAGCTTTTTTTTGGATTGGATGAATTTTAAGTGGATTTGAGGTTCTGTAAATACACTTATTACAAATGATTTAAACCAATCTGCCCTTAATGAATATTCTAAGATCTAATAAATGTTGCTTCTTGACCTTCTGGAGTAGTAGCTAGACAAGATTCTGGTGTGACCAGCCATTTTTTGGTTGGCATATTAATGTTTAACTGAACTGTTATGCAGGTCTCAAACAAAGCAGGTTTCCTCGTCCAAGCCAAGAAATTATATTTGTGCAGTGCTGTGGCTTCAAAAGTCATTTTAGCTGGAAGAATCTCAAGACCTAATTTGTGTTACAACATCTTGAGGAGAGCGCTTCAGTGATTTACAGACAAGAGAACAAAATTAAAAACCAGAAACCATAATGTTTTATAGGAGAACATGGAGGGTTGGGCTTAAGATTAAAATAATAATAATTTGAGAATACAAACGATTAACTTGAGTGAACAATTTAAGTATTCTGAGGGCACAAGTTATTAATTTGAGGCTTACTAATCATAAAATCACTCGTGACACCTGATTACACATGGCTAATCTACATTATACTGATTATGTAACTTCTTAAAATAAGAAGTTACATGTGTCATAGTACAGTGTGAAAATACATTTTTAGGTACAGAGCTGTATATTAAACAGCAGTGCAGGTACAAGCAAAATCTGATCTGCATGTAGTGCCATCAGGTCTTGTTTTTCTTTATAAAGTTGTCAATAAATCACACAAACCTGGAGCACCACAACTAAACTTAACTGATGTCATCCGCATTTATTACATCCTGACCTCAACACATGAACATAGCAAGACATTTAACAGCTAAGCTTGAGAAATGATTAGTACTTAATTATGATGACATTTGAATGATGAATTAAATCAAATCAACCTGGCTGCTGTGCAATTAATCTGCAATAAAATCAAGGTTGTAAAATGTGAATATCCCTTAAGGGAAACGCTCTCCTGTTACCTTCCCCCTCATCCATTCAAACAGTTTCTGTCAAAGCCGGTTTTCAACATTCATTTTCAGTCTAGCTTTTGTGTTCATGTTGACAAGGCTGCAGCTCTCCACCTGGCCTCACAGGCTGTAGCTTTCCTTATCAAACGGGGTCTCCTGTAATTTTCCTCTAATGGTTTTACAACTCGTCACTGGAAAAATATGTTGCTGTCATATATTTGTATTTGCAGGTCCAAAATCCTAATTGCATGTTTTTCACTAGAAAGGAATAGAGATAAAATGGCCAGCATCTGAAACCACACATAAAAATCTTTGAAGAAGAAGACTTTCTTACCCAAGTTGAACTAGTATAGGCTTCAGGCCCACGCAACCCTAAAAAGAAAGTGAGTAGAGATAATGGGTGGATGGATAGATAGATGAAACCTGATTAAGACCTAAGTCTTACTGTGCAAAGGAAGCATGCTGACACGGTTTGGAAATGTACAAACACCAGTTCAGCTTGTTATGTAAAGGGTACAGGCTCCTATGACTAATCACACATACCTGGTGTGTACAGAGACTGACTAATCAAGACCATGGCGTCACCCATACTGACTTGCAACTGACCAATTACTGAGGCAACACATCGAAAAGAAACCATGTTAATCACTTCCCACATGGCTAAAAGCTTGATAAATAACTATAGATAAAGTAGGATGACATTTGACTCTCGGATTTAGCCAAATGTACTAAATAACACTCCAAACTGCAAGCTCACAGTAGTTAGATACAAATAAGAATGTAACAGGAAATATTGCAGTTATACATTACCTGCTTTAACGCCACTATGTGAAATGCTACTTTTATAAGAGATCATATTGTGCACTATTATACAGTGGACCGTGTGCACACAGCAGCTGAAAGAACAGCCTGTGCGGTATCAAGAGAAAAGTGTGTCAAGGAAATAAAGACAGATGGAGTGAATGAAATAAAGTAAAGTAATAATAATAAAGTACTTGGAAGGCATCACTCAACCAAAACATAGTTGTTCGCTTGCTAACACTCCAGTGCTCCTCCCTGACTGTCCAGATTACACAAAGCAACATGTAACTTCAGTTTCTGCTGCTAAAAGACTTGCTATTCATTTTAGAATATTAATAAATGAATATACACACACACACACACACACACACACACATATATATATATAAATGCACAAATGATTGCAGTAACTAAGGGGGAAAAATACAATTTTGTGTGGACGCTAAAATTTTTTTTGAATTGTTTCAGTTCAAATCAGTCAGTGTACTAAGATAAAATCCTAACTTCACAAAGGTTATAATGTCCAACTTCGGTAGAAACTGCTTTAAAGTGGTGCTGATTCAATTTTACGGTTACAGTGTATAATACTGAGGTTTAATATTTGGTAAACCCTCAATGATGTAAACCGGGTGGACAAAATACTACAAACACCTCCCAGGTTTGATCCCTACAGCAGCAAATATTTGAACTGGCAGACAAAGACACACAGGCACTGACAGACTGCTTATTTCTTGTAACTAATGCTGACTAATTTAAATTTAATGTAATGCCTGTATGTTGCACAGCAGCCTGGAGTGTGCAGCAGGTGTGCAACAACAGATATGGAGGGAAAAACAGTTGCCAGCTTACTTAAATTTCAAGCACGCCTCAAACCACTACTGAACTGAACATTTTTCACCACCAAAGGCGTTATGTCAAGGTGGAGCCTATTCTAAAAAAAGACGTCTCCAAGTGAGGAAGGAGAGATAATGGCTGTTTGCTAGGATCAAATGGTATCAAACAAGCTGGTGCCTTTGGTTGCAACAAAAAAGTCATTGTCTTGATGTACACAATATTTATTGGGTTACTTCAGTGTAGAATCCAGTCCAAAGGACACCTGGTGATTATGTGAAGGACTTTTTCTAAATGTCCGAATGTTCATTCACACTATAATACTGTTTAATGACAAGTTAAGTCTCAGTCACAGCTCCATACACTCTAAACTTTTGTTTGTATGGTTTTTCAGGATTGGCATATCCATCATCAGTCACTGTTAGCTTTCTCATCTTGCTGTTGACTTACAGCAGCAGCAGTAGCTAACTTTTTTTTTTTTTTTTACCTTATTTGCAAAATCTGCTCAACAGTGTATTGAGGTTCATAAAGAGTTTGTTTCCATTAATGTGGTCTGAGTTACCAAAGCTTTTATAAATAACAGGTCAAAGACATTATCTAATTGGCTGTTTTTCTACCAGTTATTTTAAAGCGCACACAAACAGTGAAGCAGGGGAAGCTGCCAGGAAAACAGAAAAAAAAATGTGGGCTGGCATTATTATGTTCATGCCCTGGTCTACATTGTTTTTCTTATTGACTTCTTGAAAGGTCCAATAAGGATGGGAGACTCTTAATAAGCATGCAAGGCATGCTGGTGTAGTTGCTCCTGTTTAAGCTAATGGATATATGTTTATGCAAAGGTTAGCTATTATACAATCACCAAATGTGTTAAGGCATAAAATGTTCTCAGTTCCCCTTTTCTCATTTGACATTTTCCCAAGCTGTTTTTGAAACAAATTCAATTTGACAATTGGACCTTATCCAGATGTGTCCAATCACTGCCCCAAACAAATTTGGGAAATAATTCAATGAGTTTTAAAATCCATAGCACATGGTCTTTACGTATAAAGCCAATTTATTTAGGGCCACCATGGTAGGTGCATACACACACAAAGCAGGCCAACACACACAAACACACACCCCTTCATTCCTTCAACGTCAATGGAAACAAACATCACTGTCCTGAGTAAGGCCTTGAGTTAGGCCTAGGCCCAGTAAAATGATGTAAATGAATCTACCAAAAGGTATTTGCCTTTCAGTGTGGAAAATACTGATGTTCTGTTAATTTTTTTCAGCTGAGCATCCAAGGCTGCTGTATTCTAAAACTCATGGGTAATTTGATTTCCAGGTTTCAGTACAATACAGGTCACAATTTCTAACTGCTGTGTGTGTGTGTGTGTGTGTGTGTGTGTGTGTGTCAGTTTGCCTACGGTAAGAGGTTGAGCTCCTATTTAGTCCCAGTGGGTCACACAGTACTCTGTATTTTTAGAGCGAGCTGGTATTAATAGACCCAAAGAGCCCTGGGAAGTCAGGGCCAACAGTGAGAACAAAATACGAAGCCAAGTCCAAAACACAGATGCCACAGTGCTGCTCTGTGGATCAACACCAGTAAACACTGAGGCCAAAGTGTTTAACAGTACTGATGAAATGTGTATGACGCAGGACAGCACACACTTACACAGAGATGCACAGCTGAGGCTTTTTTGACATCAGCTGGTTAACAAACTGCATTTACACATGGCGCCAGTCGAAATGTAGCCTAAGAGAAGGAAAATGAGTTAAATGTGCTTGGCCACTCTGCACTCTAACTTAGGACAAGGCCATGGCTAGCACAACACGTATGACTGTTAACAAAATAAATCCTCTGCGAAGGACTAATCAAAGTTAAAACTTGTCCTTGCAGGCTCTGCCAAGTTGTTCTTCAGTTTTTATTAATGATAATAATAGTAATAATGGAGATCTAATGCTACAGCCACGACAAATATCCATACCAGGTTCACCAGAGGACATTTGTTAGTTTTGAGCTGATGGTACAGGTTGTGTGATGATTCGTATAAAGGCTGCAGGGTGGTATACTGCAAGTTTAACTTTGATAAAGAAGACTGTCAAAAGTCCATGAAAGAGGTAATCGGCTGAAAAGACGCCAAAATATAACAATGATGTTAATAACACTGTTGGGAGTACTGCGGGAATATGACAATGATTTCTCCAAAGAGCTGGTGGACAATCAGCACTGTGAGAGAACTATAATGTTTTTAAAGGTCTCGTATCTCGTCTCAAATTACAATATTTCCAGGTAAGGATTTAAATTTGCTCATTTAAGCTAACTGTGACTCTTGTCTGGCATTGTTTTCCTGAAATGTCTTTTTGTCTTTACTGCAAATGAGTTCTCACCACCTAAGGCACAGTTTCCACTCAACCTTGTCATCAATATCTTCAAAATATTTCCATACTTCATCTGAATGTCTCGTCAGCATCCTCCAGAATGACTGTGTCTGTGTATACTGCATTCCCCAACAAACATCATTTGAAAAACAACTATTGGGACATGCTCTGTAAAAAAGTGCTGAAATTAGTGGTTTTTAAAGCGATGACAAAGTCCCTGATTGTAAGCTGCATTTTCAAATAGAATCACCTCAGGACTTTTACACACGCAATCATGAGCTGCAAAAACATATCTCTAAAGCTGTTTTTGCAGCGTAAAGTTGTCATTTTTAAGCACATAAGATGACACGAATTAACATCAACAATTTAACTATAGATTTTTTTTCCCCCAGAGTATTATTCGAGTAAGTATTGACCTTAACGTCTTTTTCACTATGAATTTTTGTTTGTGAGACATGCAACTCCAGTTTATCACAACCTGCTAAAAATAAAGAATACAAAACACCTCTGATGTTACACGCTGTAATGTGGGCTATGCGGCTGGTGTAATGACTCCCTTCATGTCGACACACAAAGGTTTCAAACAAGCCCAAAATTGTCACCCTTACCACCACTGACCACTTTCCACTGAGTCAGACAGACCACATATTTCCCCGGGTTGCTGCTGGTAAATCTACCTGGGGGCCTTCTTTAATAATTTAATCAACTCTAAAGGGGACGGTGACAAATTTTATGTGATGTGATGTGAAATGGACAGCTTTGAACTCTTTTATGATAGAGCTTAGAAATAACCACGCAACCCCATGATCACATTGAAGCTACCGTGAGAGAACAGTTTGGGATGCACTGTGATAACGTGGGATGTAGCGTAATAAAATTAAAAGGAAAAAAAACTATGAGTGGTGTCATGTACATATGAGTGGTGTAGTGTAATTTCTCCAAAGTGTCTTGCTAGCATAGAAATATGTTTTCAGTCACTGGTGGGGCTGCATAGTACCAAAACTACTATTTGCAGCAGTAGTGCAGTGCAGAGCTAGCAAATATCTCAGAAGACTTACAGCCAAAGGACACAACTGAGACTGAGGAAAGGACTCTAGTGTCTCTGCAGCAACATAGAAAAAAAAGTTAAACTAGCCAGTTGTTGGTATAAGGAGTTTAATTTAGTTTAGACCTGTGGACAGAAAATACAGCAGAGTACTGTTCACTGTCTCCTGTGGTTCAGAACCCACCGCGGCATATCAAAGACGTACATAACGCTATATATTAAAAAAAATCCTCCACTCAGTGAGAACTGTCTGAAAATAGAAAAAAAAATCACAAAGACATCCCTCAGCTTTGAAATCCACAGTGAGCTGTCCTTAATTGAATTAAAATACATGTTTGAACTACATGTTTGAAATTTAAGGCAATCGCACAACGGTTCTGTCAGCTATGCCTCTGTCACTGGAGCTGAAATAATTTGCAGGCCATGCAACTTTAGAGAAATCAACATGGATGATGACAGGCCAGCACGGCTAGGTTTAAAGATGTTGAATCAGCCATCAAACCCCTGCCAACTTTTACTCAAGGAAAACCAACTGGGACCAATAATGTGAAACTGATTCCAAGTGACAGCCATCAGGACATTTTGAGTGATTACTGGTGCCAGCATCCAATAAAATACAGCCTTTAGACTCTGTTTGATGAATGAAGTTTCTGATTTGATTTTTTTTATGCTTCTGCTGGAATCAAAACCAGTGTTAAAGAAATATATTTCACTCATGGGTCTCTTAACAATGTGACCACTCAAAGGTCATTTAATTGGAAAGCACCAACCACCCGTGTCTGATAGCATAGCAACTGATTCCAGGTTAGAAACTAGGAAACTATTACCCAACATGGAGAAATGATCTGCTATTGATGCAGCCAGTGTGAAAGCTTTCTGCAAAGAAGCAGATGATTAAAAACTCATAACTTCTAAACAGGAGAAAACTACATTTGTATGCTATCAGAGGCTGTAGGCAAGAAAAGGACACAACTGGAACTTGTTCCAGTTGAAAAGTCTTGTAGAAGGAAAAAAATAGAAAGCATACTGCATGTTTGTCATTTTTTGGTCAGAGCTCTCCAGTGGGCCTGCTAAGAGTAACAGACAGGGAAACCCTGATCATGGATTATTGACCCTGCGATTATTCAACCCTGCAGCCATATCTATTTCTTGCTCTTTATAATCCTCGCCATAACCATTTTTCCTCCCTCCTCCCTTCAGTCATTTGCTTGTTCTTCTCTCCCATCATCCAGTTTGTTTTTCTGCAGCCTGGTGTTGTGGGAGTGTATTAGTCTACAGGCATAACAAGAGGTTACTGCAGGTCAGCATCATTTTGAACAAACATCTAAAAATGAGAGGGTTTTGACTGAGTTAGTTCAAAAAACTATTATGTTTAACCTTTGATTAAACAATGTGTTTTTATTTTTTCAGAGGTTAATCCACACTCTGTTTACACGTCTGTGAGATGCCTGCTCTGCACTCACAATTCTCAGTCTGCTCATAGTACTAGTTGGGGGTAAACTGCAGTGCATTGTGGGACAGTACACAGGTGACAGCCAAAAAATAAAATCTGCACACGGGGGGGTTGTGGCAGGTTGCTGTGGCAACAAAACATGTCACGGGGCTGAGTAAATATAGGCTAACCAGTAGGCGATGTGCAGAGAGAAGGGCTTGCAACAGAGGAAAGGCCACAGGAAAAAAAAAACTGAGACACTTGTGAAGATCTCAAAACATCACTGTCTTTTTATGTAACAGGCCTCTCTGAATAGTGACAACAAAAGAGATGACCTAAGATGCACCTGTATTATAAACCATACAAAAAGTGGTGAGTTAAGCGGAGGAAAATTGATATTTCAGCCAAAAGATTAACTGATTTACTGAAGCCATGAACAATTCTGATTTATGTGTGTTTTAAAATGGAATGGATTTTGCACATGTCTGTGACATATGTGTTCTGGACTGGGTGAACTGGGGGAATTTTGCTGAAGGCATGGAAATATGGCCAATTTACGCAGGATTTGTTGGCTGTTCCAGACAAACAAAGATGAAGACCTACGCAAAAGGATGGAAATAAAGTGGTAAGAAGCCTGTAGGCACCTAGTCCATGGTTTGGCCTCAGCTCAGGGACAGAGAAGCACTGCGCTCATTTTGTACAGAGGGTCAAGGGTTGTATCCTCTCCAACACATTCTGGGATGAAAGCCAACTAGAGCAAGGAAAAAGATCAAACTGCAACCTTAGTACTGACAGAAGGCAGGCATTACGGCACACAGGCAAGTTGGAAAACAGAAGGCTGATGGACAGAAGCCGAACACACACCTCCCAGTCTGCTCAGGAGAGGACGACCAGTACTTCCAGATACAGTGTCTTGGTTGAGTGTAATGATGCACTCCACACAGGGTTTATCATTGAATATATTTTTACATAACCCTTTTTTTCAGATTAGATTAGAATTAACATAGTTGAACTAAAAGTGTAACTGTTGTTCCCACTGGGAGCATTAGGGGTTGAACACAGCATCTTCTTCCCAAAACAACACTCAACTAACTGTAAACAGTGGCCAAAACTTTAACCTAAAATCTGACTTTAACGGAAAGAACTTGAAATTAGGCAACTTGTGGGACAGAAGGACTACAATGAGAGAAATGTCAAAACTGACATTACAATCAGCCTTAGATGTCCAAAACCGAATAACAAGTGGTGAAGTACAGAAAAAGTAGGAGGGTGAGTGTCCGAGGCTGAAGCAATGATGCAAGATGAGAGAAACTTGGGATGGAAAAGAGATGAAAGAAAGCCAAGAGGAAAATTCACCTGGATTAAACAGGCAAACTTGTAAGTACTGGAATGGATATAAACAATGTGGGAAATTACCTCCAGATCATCCAAGTGCTTGCACGTGTTTAGCCTTTGCTAGTTAATTTAAAGCATTTATGCTTGTAGACATTTGGTAATTTAACCACCGTTAAACTTAAAGTGATGTTCTTTACTTAAAGTGTATTTGTTAGGCCAGAAAGTGAGTGTCCTACAGATTTCAGTACTATATACACACTGTAAATAATGGTATGCTTACAAAAGCAAAGGGCGAGAAAGCCACAGAGCATAGAGGTGCTGACAAATACAGCATCTGGATGCAGAATCCCAGTCAGAGCCTGTTTGTGCATTCATATGTAATAGAATTTGCAATACACACTACTTAGAGGGAACAATGGTATACACTGTTAAAACCACGCCTAGCTCCATGAGACCCTCGCAAAGATAAAATACTATTGTGCATTCATATAGCAAGCACTAGAAGTCAAACACGCATCTGCCAAGTTCTGCATTCACATTCCAGCAAGTCACTTGGCAATTTTCCGCACTGAGTGCATAAATTAAAAATGTTATGTAGTAATTTTCCAAAAACGCTCTTCTCTCATAGTCCTTTGGTGAAGAGAAGCAGAGCTTTAACATTAAACTGGCGTCAAACACAAATTATACAAAGTCGGACCCCTTCACAAAGAGAGGTCCTGCATCGCAAGAACATGCCAGTTTCTTTGTTATAAGCATTTTTAGCCTGGCTAAGTGTTACATAAATGCCACTGTCAGATTCTCTATTCAAAACTCAAAGAAGTGGCATGAAATTTAAAGCCTCTAATGGGGCTTTAAATTTTTAATTGTTTGTAAAATATAAATGTCTGCATCTGAAAAAGTTTAGCAAAAGATTATGGCTACCTCTTTCAGTTCTGCACACTAGCCTACAGTACTGTACATACTGCACATACTGCAGTATGTAGCCAAACACTGCTTATATATCTTTGGGTTTTGGACTGTTGATCGAAAAAAGCAAGAAATCTGAGGATGTCACACCAAGTTCTGAGAAACTGAGAGAGACATTTTTCACAATTTTTAAACATTTTAAAGCTACAACACAATAACTGTTTAATCATGAAATTGTCATTACTGACAATCATCAATAATGAAATCAGCCATTAGTCAGTCACAGTCAGCATGAGATTCAATACATTTCAACTTATGTTAACTGTCCTTGTGATGTGATGTTAAAACTCATTTGCAGTATTTTTCCTTCATAGAGCATCCTTGCATTTCATTTACAAGGTTTCTGACATTGTTCAAATATTCTGATGATTGGTTAGATCTGGTCAGAGGTCAGGCCTCATGGTGGCCTCACTGGTAACTAAGCCTGTGATCACACCCACAGTTGGTTTTGTATCTGGAAAAGTTCACTTTGATGCATTTTCCTGTTTGAGTCATCTACTTTCAGGACTACATGTTTCAAACCTGGTCACTCTTGTCTCTATAACTATAACTATGCATGATACATTTGACTGTGCTCTTTACTAAATTTGACATTTTCTAGTATTTATATCATTTGGGAAAACGTGAAGAAATATCCTAAGCATCCATTGAGACTTAATTTGTTACATGATGCTTTCCAAGCATAAGTAAGTGCTGACAAACAGAGGTGAACATCTGTTCTCTTGCACCCATGAAACTGTGTACAGTATCTGAGGGTTAAATCCTGTAGCTGGTTCAGATTACATCCTCGCTTCTACCAAGCAGTACCACAGTTTGCTTGGAAAAAGACCAGAACCTGCATGTTCACAAGGTCTTGGTGTGGTTCAAATGGCATTGTTCTCACCTGACCAAACAAAGTAAAGTTAAAGAGCCTTAATACGCTGCTGGTGTATGCCTGGTGTGACTATATTTATTAATGCAGTTTAAAAGGTTGAGGACCAGTAGCAGAGAGGATGGAGACTATATGCAAAAAACATGCAAAAGACAAGCACATAGAAAGGCTCAAAACCACAACAGACACTGTGGCATTAATGTGAACCTGAATGCAAGTGTCATAAAAAATGCTTAGCTCTAATACTTTCTATTTAGGGATTAGACAGGGCCTCGCTTTTTTCGCTAGTCCAGTGCTTAAGTGTCCTAGCATATTCTGTCGTGTGGAAACGTTCTCAATATCACATTATTCTTTCATAGCTCACCTTAGCAGTGCTCCCTGTAACTCACCCCAAAGTTCTCAGATCACCTAACCAGATAAGAAACACTTTGTCAGCAGCTCACCAAATCTGTCTCTGCTTGCACTGGAGCAGTCTGTGTGGACACGCAGTGACTGCCACATGCGTATTCACTCAAATCAACTCTAGACAAAACAAAAGGCAGGAAATACACTTTTCATTCACACCTAGAGTATGGCAATATATGCATACAAGCTTATATTTTGCTATGGTGTACAATTATAGATACATTAGCCGTCTTGTTGCAGGAAGGCTGCTCCATCATCACTGATTCTGTCATTTATTTCATCCAAACCAAGTGTTCAAATTTACTTACTAAAATATCCATGCAGTTTGTCAAGTGCTGAGCACCGGATGGACTAACAACAAAATAACTCTGTCACTATGCACTACAACCTCATTTATGGGTGCCCATGAGGACAAAACACATACAAAAACAAAAACACAAAATGAAACAGGTTTGCACAAAGGCCTACAGGCAGGCAGTGAACTGTCCTTTAAAACAAAGAAAATCATAAAAGAAAAAGATACTCTGAACTGAAAGATGAGGGAGATATGTCACTTCCAGTGGAAAGCAACACACAGTGTACTGTAGCCCTGAAAGACAATTCAGATCAAGTTGCAAACTCTGTTAGGTGCTATATATAGCTCACCAGGATATTGTAGATACACACACAGCATGAAGCGCCTGTGCACACACGGAAAGGCTGTGTAGCAAATGAGAAAAGCTGTATTATCTCTTCTTGTGAGCAGGTTTAAATGCAGCATTATCACACCATATTCAACAGGCTGAACTAGCAGGGTCATAGGTTGTCATAAGTTTACTGGACTGAGACCACACACACACAGAGGGAGAGAGAGAAAAAGAGAGAGAAACAGGAAAAAGGGTGTGTGAGAGAGAGAGCTTTGCTTAAACATTTATGCTACACCACTTTTTACAGGCTGTATGTCAGCATTTAGCTATAACATTATGTTAACTAAAATTCTAATATCGGTACTAACATACCAAGTTTGACCACTTTAACTTGAACCAACATGACATGTTAGTTGTCACAGCTTCACGTCCAGCAACACACTACGTATGCGTGATCACAGCGGGACAGGAAATACATATTAAAATAAAATATTTTGAAATGTGTATTTTTTTTTTTTTTTGCATTAGGGTAACGCTGCCCACGGTAATATCAAAGTGGCTCACAGTGTTAAGCAGCGGCAGCATTAACAGCATGTTGATCTCCACATGCCTACGCTGAGTGTGTTGAAGTGACAGGTATCCTTACGCAGCCTGTCACCCACCGAACACGGTTTAGCTGCTTAGCTCAAAAACACCATTCAAATGCTGCTTTGGCTGAGTCTGTCAGATTAGCTAGCTGACAAGCTAATATTAGTAAATTACACATCTGGATTGAAACGTTCCTATCGGCACACCCGAGAGGGATAAAACACAAAGTTGAGCAAGCACCGCATTGTTGTTAGGAGAATTTAAGGACACATGCCCCTGATGTGAACCCCAGCTCTCATGACTGGAGACCTGCTGCGCCAGCCAGGTCCACGGGCTAACTTAGCATGCTAATTCATGTCTCCGCTAGGCTACTTGCTTGTAAGCCGACGTTGCCGTAGCACACATCTGCAAGCGAACCAATGCTAGCTAACGGGATTTGAACTTTGTTATTGGCTTGCTAGCGACTCTGAGACTTAGTAAAAAAAAAAAAAAAAAGCAAAGAAAGTTGTATGAGTCCGCACATAAAGAAGACAGCTCCGAAATATGTGGACAGCTAGCATGACAGTCTTTTGAAATGCCGTGTACTCTACCCCATTTGGCTGGTGTCTGAGATCAGAAGAGGCCGATGTCAGGACTGACGGCCAGTCGACATTCCCCGGAGTGGCCGCCGCCGCCACCGCTTGCTCCGCTCGCCGTACCACTGCGCAAGATGGTCCCGATCCCGATGTTTGATAAGAAAAGGAGGTGGTGCAGTTTGACGGAGGTTCAGATGGTGATAAATAACACGGCGTGTCTAGGTTGAAGTTTCGGTTGAAATCAGAGGACGTGTCACCTTGCAGCGGTTCATGACTCCCACTATTCAAGATGTAGAAGGGCAGGACGTTGCATTTCTCTGCGAGTCCATTCACTCCCAGCCGCTGACAATAATTAGTGTGGCCACACGGGCATCCGTATGTCACTGTACTGATATGTCACACTGGACTTCTGTGCTGCCTGAGAGTCGGATTATTTTTTTTTCTCTCTCTCTCTCTTCATGTATAAATATTTACAATATTTTCAGATGACGGTGACGATGTCAACTCTGAAATGAAATTTAGTCTTGCAGACATGAAATGAATCTGCTTTTCCTTAAACTTGAAAGAATCAATCAGTCAATCAAATAATGAAAAAACAGATACGTTTTTACTATTATTTTATCTGATTATCTGATCCAGCGAGTCCATGAGGTCTCAGATCACATTTCTGGTAGATAGCCTGATTTCCTGCCGTGATACTTCAAATTTCAAAGCAGAAGTAAATCAGAAACTGAGCTGCAGACACCTCATGTTCTGCGAACCATTATGAAGTTAAGTCAGAGTGAGAATACAGTTGTTGCACTGTTAAACCTGTTCTTTTATTTCAGAGGAATACTCCCTCTGGTGGTATGGGTAGCACAAGTGGGGCTTGCAAACATACCCTCAAGTGAACTTGAGGGCATGCCTTGCAAATGTACTGGGTGTGTTTTTAAATTGAGATAGGAGTTCAATTGATGTCACCTGCAATCTGTTCTATAGGAACATGTCTTTTACTCTTGCATTTCCATTTATACAGTTAAAAATACTTACAGTAGACTACATCTTGGAGCAACAGAAGACATCCATACCTTTCTGGTGCTGGCTACCGCTTAGCCCTACTAATAAACTAATTGCCATAATCAAGACATTGTTCACACTTTTTTTTTTACTTGTCCAGATGTTTCCACTGCTGCAAGAATTTGAAACTGCAACGGTTGCTACTTCAACCTAAGATGTAGGTTTCTAGGCCACCCACAAGATTTTTTTGTGCTCAAAGGATGAACAAGAAACCCTACTCTGATTTTTTCTCCCCTTTTTTCTTTTCTTTTCTTTATTTTTTAACATGAAACAACCAGTTGAATGTTAGGGAAGAGTGGTACAGTACAGGTCCCAAATCCTTGTGGAGGGAACAACAGTGATTTAAGCTGAAAAGGTGAGGAATAAAACACAAATCTGCAATGGATAAGGGTCAGAATAGAGCAATGAATATAATTACAGTCCATGGAGGTGCCTTGCCAGGACTCCCTGACCTGTTGATGTGGAGCCAGGACTGGAAGTCTGGTCAAAGCCGTGCAGGAGAATGACCACCTTCTGCATGACCTTCTTCAAGACAAGGCAGAAAGGACTGGCATTAATTAACTGAGGAAGCACCATCACACCTGTTGGCATCAGACATTTTTCATTATTTAGTAATTAAATAGCTTGAGATTTTAATTCCAAATCATAATGTCAGACTGGATTTAGGATGAAAGCATTTTTTAATTTGAGTAACTAAATTGAAGGATAAGCAAACATATTGGGTTATTTGATAGCAGCATCTTGTTTTTCTCATTGCTCTTTCTTCTTTTTGAGTGCTGTATGCCCTTGTGTAGGCACACTAATTGCCAAAAAAGTGTTTTGTTTTTTTTTTAAATCAGAGGAAAGGATCCACATTGTTTTAATTCAACAATTTTGGGCTCTGGGCATCACTCCTGCCAAACAGGCAGGCCCGGGAATATTTAAGAGTGAATAGAATAGCCCACAGACAGAGTATTGTTCATTTGTATATTATGATAAAAATGCAAAAAGATGCTGTGAATTCTATCCCACCATTCCCCCCAGGATATGTTTTATCTGAGTCCATTATTCTCTGCTGGTATATGGCAAGCAGAGGAATGAGCTCAATTAGGTGAGGAAATGAGGAGAGAGGAGGAATTTGGACCTTGGTATTTGGAGAGAAAGAAAATGAAACATTGGAGGAAGGTCAAAAGAACATAAGAAAGGAGCAGTGGGGAATGAGAGAAGAGAGGAGGGAGACAGAGAGTGAGACAGAGAGGATGAGAAAGTGAAACTATGTTGTCATGGAAACTGGCATGGATCTGAAGAGCAAAACAAGAATGTAAATTGGTTTACCCTTAGGGAATGTGATGGCGCTACAGGGAAGAAATAAGCAGTGAGATGTATTTAACAGAGGACCTTCCATAACGTTATATATAAATAAAGAGATTGGAAACAAAATAAATATATGATAGTAATGATGAAGCTATATGTGTGGCTCTTTAAATATAGAGGCTTAATGTATTGACTCCCAGCATCTACCAGATAAAGACAGCTGTAGCCATCCCTCATCTCTAGGCTGAACAGTTACAAATGACTAATTAAAAAATACATCCGTTTGAGGTGCAGAGGTCAGTCTGAGTGGGTGAATGACTTATGCGGATAAACAACTTGTGGCTTGGCTACTGCTGCGTGCCAGGAATGTTGTTTAATTTTAACAGGTTGACATTTAGTGATGGAGATGCATGCTAGCCCTCTCACGCTTATCATTCAAGAGTGTTACAGATGGCAGGGTTCGAGTCTAAATGTCTGATTTTCGTCTTTACAAAACCACCTGTCAGCAGCTGCAAGAAGCCTGTACAGACCCACTGGGTAGGGATTGAAAAAGAAAAAGTTTTGTGAACCTCATCCTTATTTTCCCTCTCAGCCTTTGTCACCCCTTTGCACGATAACATTCTTCTTTCAGTCGACTGCCAGAATCCCATCATTAGATTCGAATTTAGAGTCAGCTAGAGATGATATGAATGTTGCCAAGAAACTAATGGTTTCCGTGGTGACACTACCCCTGTCATTGTGTGTAGCAATGCAGGAAGTCAAGTCTCTCACATACAATCTCTACCTGTGCTTTCAGAGTGGAAGCAGAGTACATCTGAGAACAGCTTGTACTCAACAGACAATAGCATGTGCTTTAATCTGTGTGCATGTGCTTGTGTACATGTCTATCTATGTTTGTGTGGACAAAATTTAGCTTGAAACCATTGTCATGAGGACATTTTGGCCAGTCCACACAACTTGAAGGGGCTTTTTGTGGGTTAAGAATTGGTTTAAGGTGAAGGTTAGAATTAGGTTTAGGTTATGGTTAAGCATTTATATGTTATGGATAAGGTTAAGGTAAGGGGCAAGGGAATACTTTATGTCAACAAGTGTCCTCACAACTAATGTAAGACAAGCACATGTGTGCCTATTTGTGTGTGCTCTTGTACAAAAGGATCATACATCTTCTGGTTGCTCTCTTGTATTCACATAAATGAAACTATTCTTTATGCAATATATGTGTTTGTGCATGTTAAAATGTTGAAATTGTGTAATGTATTTTCATGTACTTTCACCCACAATGTCATGATTTTTGCTTTGGCAGGCAACTTGTGCACCAATTCATGTATACAGTACATTATATCTAATAACATACAAGACAGTAACATAGAAAAGAACTGACGCAATAGGTGAATGTCAAAAACAGTACTGACAAAATTAAACTACACTGAAACACTGCAGCAGTTTTCACAGACTATGCTGCCATTATCAGTTATAATGCTAAATACCTCAAACAGAAAAGGATCAACTTAAGAATGCAGTGAAGCACAAAATAAAGTGGAAATGATGTCTCAGTGGCAGACACTGATAAATAGACTGAATAACCTAATAACCAGCAGCCATGTGCAGATTTGTTTGTTTGTTCAGTCGGTTTGCCAGTATGACGATGGTGTGTGTGTGTGTGTGTGTGTGTGTGTGTTTTCGGTGAAGAGGGTAATTGTGATTGGGGAGAAGTGGTTGCCGTGGCATCTGGTGCAGGCACTGATGCACAGGACCGGTATCTCAAACAGGTGGATTCCCAGATGGGCAAAGTCAGCAACAATTATGTTTTCCTCTTGCCCTTACTTTAAAATCATGCAGCTCTTTGATGGAGGACAGCCAGCAGACATGGAAGTGACAAACTGCTCAGAAAAGGAGGAAGCTAAATCAAGCAGTGATGGATGCTGAACAGATTTTCATTGACAATAATCTGGACCAGACACTGCTGTGACATGTTCAAGCTGCCTATTTTGAGACAGGAAAAGCATATTTCAGTCTGACTGGAAATGTTCTTGTCTGACCTGAGGGCTTTGATGTATTTAATCTGCTCCACTGTGTGCACAAGGTATTGTCATTGATTACCAGGGGGAGATGAGCATATGGGTTCTTGTGGAAGTCAATCTAATCTCCACAGTCTTGTTTGTGTTATTATCAAGGCTGTTGGCACACCTAAATACCCACGTGGCCAATCCTCTGCTGTAGATGGCCAACTTATTTTCTTAAATTAAGTTCAGAAGGGTGGTGAATGAAGGTAATTTTTAGCTTGTTAGTTTAGGTTCAAATATTACCATACTGACAGCAGAAGTTTATTAAAACACAATAACACAAAGGTTCAGATTTTGCATCTCTAATTGGGGTGGAAGTGGGTAAGATGGCATTACACAAATACTACAACTAAAACTAGAAAAATAATAATTCTAATTGAGTAACAAAGCATAAATCCAAATAAATTGTGCAACATAAGGTTCAGGTAAAGATAAGAATTTTACCTTTCAAAAAAGAAAGAATGAGGAAGGAAGAAAATTCATCATTGTGTCCCTAGAGACATAAAGAGTACTGTCCCCTGGATGGCAAAATACCCATGATCATTTGGACATACACCTGAGCTACTTTGAGCTAGGAAAACATGCTTAGCAGCAACTCCAAAATGACTTGGTTGAACATTAAGCAGAGCTCAGAGCCTTTTAGCACAAGATTTGGAAGAAGACCATGCTGACCATATCATATTTTCTCTAACTACAGACGATCAGATTTCAGATTTATTGCAAGTTTGGACAAAACCAGCTGCTCTAGGTTCTTCATTATCATTACAGATAATGTTTTAAAAATCAATAGTTTTAGAACATTTAACCGCTCTTCTTTTATCATACAGGTGGTCAGAGCGATGTCCTACTGCTCAAGTGAAGCTCCACAACAACAGGAAATTTGTACTTTTCACTGTGGAAAACAAGAGCAGACAGTAGATGGCAGTAGAGCTACTCTGATGAATTTTGATCAGGTTCACAGTCACTCACCATTCCCCTCCCTCAGTGATAGCTTTTGTTCCACACAAACACAGGTATGACTCACTGAAAAACAGATTAATGGAGAGGTTATAAGAACATTATAAACTGCACTAAATTATTTAATCCTGAACTACCGGTACCGTAGACTTTTTCCTTCTGTGGATAAACCTAATAACTATTCTTAAAAAAGTGCAATTTTTGAGAAATGTATATTGAACAATTATATAGAAGTATTGTCATCTGAAACTAAGTAAGTTGTATAAATACTCGTTTTGAACACATTAAGAAATGAGGTGAAAGTGAAAGGAAAGCTAAAAAAAATAATAATAGTAAAGTGCCACCAGTATAAACATTATTCTGTCCTTTAATGTACCATCAATACTTGTGGCAGGACGGGAAAACGATTCCTTTGTTTAATGCTAGACAGTGTAAAGTTTTTTTTGAAGGTACAATTTTGTTTTATGTGAACTAACTGCACTAGTAAGTGGAGTTTTATTTAAATTCAGCCCAGATGAATCCCGTACTACGTCAGAGGCCTAAAAATCAGAATATCACCATACAATGATGTGTAACATCGGACCACTTGCAAATATGTGTATTTACATTTGTGAGGGTAATGGGAGACACAAAGCAGGCCATGCCTATGAAGTTTAATGGGGCCACATGAGGTGAGGTCCAGCACTATTTTTGAACTGAAGCTTGACCCTAAAAAAAGGTTATGGGGACTGGAGGTGTTGTTGTGACCTTTTGTGAAGCTGTTAATGCCTGGCTGTGCCTGCTCAGGTCTCCAACAAACACAGTGAGTGTAGACGTACACATGGCAGCGTCTCCCTTTGAAACAGCGAGAGCTCAAAACAGTCTGGATCCCATTAAATCTTTTGTCTTTCTCCCATTCTCCCCTCCTCGGTGTGCTGTCTGTTTTTACTTTGTGTTATTCATATTCATTCCATTACGACCCTCCTCCCCCAGTCTTTAGCATCCCACAATGCATTTCATCGAGACTGCTTGGCAGATGTTTTCATGGTGCTGAAGCGTATGAATCCTGGGTACAGAAATGTTGGACAAAATTGGACATTGAACACAAAGCTGGGACATAATCTTTAAAATTGAATAATTAACGTGTTTGTATGAGGTTACTCTGCAGCATGAAAGCTGTAAAAGAGACAACCAGCTTATTCTATTGATCCTAGCAGAAATCCTTGCCCCAACCCACATGACAGAGCAGCTGGCTGAGAGTGGCCTCATCTGGAACTGCCATCAGTCGCTTGTTAAATGCAGTGTGCGAGTGGGGCGGGAACATGGCAGCATGCGGTCTCAGCCAATCCATAACCAGACACTGGGAACTGTGCACACAAGCTACAGGTCACAGAGCAGTTTGTTTAGTGTGTGTGTTTGTACTATGCTGGGCCAGACCATGATACAGACTTTGTGCCCCCCCCCCCCACCCCCTTCTCTCTCTCTCTCTCTCTCTCTCTCTCTCTCTCTCTGAATCCTGTCTATGTAATTGATCCCAGACTGGACATTTGAGTTGCCAGCAGCGATTCATATCGTTTTTATCTTTTAGACAAGCCCTCTACTGCTTCCAGATGGGGAAGGCACTGCAGGGTTCAAGTTTGTTTTTGAAAAAAATGTAATGCTTTAATGTCTTTACCTTACAAAAACCACGCAGCAAGAGGAGAAACCTACATGAGTGTAATACAGCCTGTCACAGATTTGTGTCACTCAGTGGAACTCATTGGCCATGCACTGCAGATAATTTGTATTTTACCTTTGTTGGCATTTGTTTTCATAGCAGTGAAAGAAATTGCCACCATGCTAGATACTAATTCCACTGTTGTAAATTAAAGAAGGTTAATACTATACAAACACTTCACACTAATCTAATGTCACATGACACATCTACATGTTATCCACCCTAGGACATACCAATGTTCTCCATAAAACTTTCTTATGCTGAAAAAAAAAAAAAACTCACCATTGCAAAGTTCATTTTATAAAACTGAAGTTCATTTTCAACTGTGACAACACAACAAGCTTCTTTCCACTCAGACAGGGTTTTAAAAAATGAGAGGAGGAACAAAAGCAACAATGATTACTTGGACAAATTACTGACCACTTTATAGCCACCTTTCCATAGATTTTAGAAGCTTATAAAATAGCTGAGGAGAACAGGAAGACTCTTGCTGATTGTGGGTTTTAGTTTTGTCTGACATAGAAAACATCTGTACAGATGTTACACTGACGTGTTTGACATTACAAGAAACTTCGAAGCCAGGTCATGAATACGGATGAATGTGAAGTTGGGCGTTAAGTTTTGTTCATTAAACAAGTTTTTTTTTTTTTTAATCTCTCAAGACCTTTTAATAATGCAACTCAAATCATTATTCACAGGCCTGTGAAGAAATTTCCGTTTATGTTGTGCAAATGTAGTTTCAAAGATATATGGATGTCTTTTACTATCTTATTGAAATTGATCATTGAAAATAATAAGCTGGTAGCTAAATGTCAGTTACCTGGCTACATAGTGATCAATGTGTTAAACATTAACAAAAGACAGTAATAGACCAGCCTTGCAGCCTTTCTTGAGGTTTTTAACTCATCTCATGATGTTAATCACCTACAGTGCAATTATAAAACTATATATATATATATATATATATATATATATATATATATATATATATATATATATATATATATATATATATATATATATATGTAAAAGCTGTCAGACTTCATCTCTTCTTCCCCTTGAATCAGTGAGCATCGTGCCAGCCAGCATCATGCACGTTCACACCCGCACTTGCACAAATTAGTGGTGTGCTCGTAAATTACACACAGGATATTTTTTTTAACAAGAAGAGTTAAGAGTTAAACCATGTTTGACAAATCCATTACACCAGTGGAAACAAAATAGTAATTTCACTGTCATGTTTGAAGCATTTTTGAAGCTAATTTTTGGTTTTAGGGAAACGTCTCAACATTTAAATTGTCGACATACCATGGTGCTGCGCTTCTGTTGAGAGAGTCTGATAATTTACTGTCGTACATCTGGTGATAAATTGGATAATAATACAAACTGTTCCCCAAATGCTGGAGTATAAACAGTTTGAACAAGAAAACAGGAGTCACAGTGACAGTGAAATATGTTGTTTGACACTGAAGAAAAAAATACATGAAGTTAGCATCTGCCCAAAGCAATTTAAACACTGCATGATTCAGCCCATTGACTACACACCACATACTGTACACTTAACAGTACTGCTAATCATTTTTGAAAGCATGCTATAGTTTTAACCTTTTGAAGTGCTTTTTACAAAATGAGTGAGTGTATTTAGAGTTAGATGTAAAAAAAAAAAAACAAAACAAAACAAAAAAAAAAAACTACGAAGCAAGATTCAAGTCACTGTAGTGTCCATAGTGCCACACTAAATCTGTGTTGATTTTCACAAAGCATGGAAATAAATGGCTGCACAGAAGGCTGGAAAAACAAAACATCTTAACTGTGCTAGGTTTTGAAAAATGGTCAGCAGTTACATACAGCCTTCATAATTATGGTTGGAACATTGTCAACAGATGAAGTATGTAGACCACTGCAGCTATATTTCATCTGCATTAAAGCAAGAGTTCAGCATTTTGGAAAATACACTGCTTTGCTTTCTTTCTCTTGAGTTAGATGAGAAGATTGACAGCTACCCCACATGGTTACTGCACACAGCCTAGAGAAGTCCTGCACATAACCCCAGTAAAAACCACAACAATTTACCTTTGGACAGAACCAGGTAAGTTGTTTCCACCTGTTTCCATTCTTTATGCTAAGCTAACTAGTTGCTGGCTGTGGTTACATGATGCATTAAAACTTGGCTGTGAGTGACCAGTGAGCCCAGTCTTGGGACAAGCATACAGCCGCCCTGGCCATATAGATTCTGGTTTGGCAAAAACACGTTGAGCATAGGATAATGATTGTGGCCTAAAAAAAAAAAAGAAAAAGAAAAGAAACTGGAAATCTGAAAGGTAATCATGCATTCATCTGATTCTTTAGCATCTTATAAACACTTGTTACAGAACATGCAAGATTTTAGATCAAGAGGAATCCGTTATCTGATCCCTTTTAACAGTACAAACACTAGATTTCGTTGTAGAAATGTCAAAACAGAACTTGCTGCAGTCACTGTTGCCTTCAGTACAGCCATATAGGTTTTGTAAAACACACGTGTACGTATGTAAAACCATTAAATGAAATACTAACTGAGCCCGCCACTGTCGACCTCTCTCCTAATCTGATTTAATGATATTCTGACTAAATAAATTAAACCAGAGAAAGTGGAGCCTAAAGTACTGGATTATTACATGTTCCTCTTGTTCTCTGCCCTAAGCTGCCATGGGAGACCCTGGAAAACAAAGAGGCCTATGACAGACCACCTGCTCAGAGAGGATTGTGGGTATGAGCTACTGTACACTAAACAGCTAAACCAGGACCAGGGACCCGAGGGGAGAAAGGAAGGAGAAGGAGGAGGGGCTGCTTCGGACGAGGTGCTCTCGTGGAAACGGTTGCAGAGGTCGTGGCTGTATGTGGCATATCTGCTCATTGAATACTGATGGACAGTGGTCAAGTCGGGGCTCAGTACATAAATACTCCACGCTACATTAGCCACCAAAGCCTTTCCACATGTTGTTTGCAGAAGGCCTCTGTGGTGCTTAAAACCCTATCCCCATCTGGCTCTTTCCAGGTCAGCTCGTCCAAGACTTCACACACGTTCTCTGACATGGACCTGCTTTCACAAGAGAGGAGAGTGCCAGGCCCTCTGTTGTCCTGTGGTTTACATACCCAACCTAGCATGTCGCAAGCCTGATCCACTCAGACCAGCACGCTGTAAAAAATGACCACAGTCAGACACTGTTTGGCGTCACACCGAGTCTTAACTACGTATTCTTCTTAAACCAAAACAAAACGTCTGTCAGTGGAGTGAGATAACTCCTGTTAGATCCAGTGTGGGTGCTCTTGTTACTGGACTCTGTGAGTGTAAACATCTTTAGACAAGACAGAATAAGCAGATCTTTCCACTAGTCTCAAGAGAACGACACTTGATTCAAGTAAATCGTTTACACAAGTTGAATTTAATTGGGAACAAGTTAAATAATCTTAACCCAATGACAAATGTTTCTTCTGGCTTTGAGAAAAACAAGATGTCAACACTAAACATTAAACTAAAGGACCCGCTATGATGTAAGTTTTGTGTAGTGGAAGCGATCGACAAATACACTTTAGTTTGGCTATGAGAGCAAATTTTTATCTATGTGGCCTTTGAAAGCCAGTTGAGTTCATCAATTCAGAAGGAGAACAAGTCTTCTCAGTTATTTCAAACATCAAGAGCAAGGCCTTTGTTTTCAGCTATTAATATTGATGATAATATTTGTTTAGAGTTGAATCCTTTCCTTATGCTTTTATCTGGCAGTGTCCATTAGTTGGTCAGTTTGTCCAGCAATTTGAAGTCAGCAAATTAGAAGTCTGTAAAGTTTCTGTTTTTTCAAGTTTCTCCATTTAAACACTATTTTTGGGGACTAACTAAAAGAAGAATTACTCAAGACACATATAATGTGTTTCTCCACTGGAAGCCTAAAGTACTATCATACTTATCTTCTTTTTGCCTTCAAGCTATACTTTGCTATTTGTTCAAGAGAGTGGTGTAAAGAAGATTTAGACCACTCTCAAATATAGCTATACATACATATAGCTACAGCCAGCTAGTTTAGATCAGAAAAAGAAAGGTAGCAGTCAGAAATGATTAAATTTTTTCCGCCTTTGGACAGGGCCAGGCTGGTGTGTCGCCCTGATTCCAGTCTTCCAGCCTAGCTACGATAACCAGCTGCTGGCTGTAGCCTTAAATTTACCACAAAGACATGAGAGAGGTATCCATCTTCTCATCAGATTAACAAGAAAGTATTAAAATATACAAGTGTGATGTTCTACTTTTGATACTTTTTTAGATGCAAATAACTTGAATATAACATTATTTCAGCATTTTCTACAGTATGCAGTCGATAAAAATGGAATTACCCCACTGACCTAATTTGTCACTTGTTATAAGAAAATGGGATTGTAGTGCAAAAGTAAACCTGAACGTCACTAGGAAAACAAACTGCATGGCTGCAGGACAGCAGAGGTTATGTTCTGTAGAACAATATTTTGTGCCTGTGCACTCCTGGGGCTCAGTTATATAGAAGAGAGAGGCCCCTTCCTGCTGCCCTTGTCCCAAGGCCAGTCAGCTGTGGCTGTGCTCTGCTCTGTGATTCAGGTAGAGGCCCAACAGGGACCCCTCTGCAGTGGAGACCAGCATGGCCAGGTCTGAGGCTGTGAGATGAGAAGTGAGTCAAGAGGGAAATGGAGGTCATGGGGGTGGGCTGCTGTGCTTTACGAGCACAAGCCTGTGCACAGCCCTGCTTACCTCCACTCTGCCTGTCTGGCAGATAAATGATGATAGAGCAAAAATATACGGTAGGCTGGCTAATATATGTTAGCCTGTCTACCCGAGTAGTACAACAGCCTTGCTCCACCTCCTCAATGTGTGGTCCCTGACACAACTGTCAACTGAAGAAAAAGCAGGGAGGAGGAGGAGGAGGAAACCTCACAGCTGTAGCCAACATGAGATGCATGGGACTCAGATTTGAAGACAGCGGGGTACAGATTTCCGCTACTCTTACAAATAAGAGGCAGACAACATCACTGGTCAACACTGGACAACTCTGATAAAACCTGAGTTACAAAAATAAACACAGTGGCTGTACAGCACTCTGTCAGCGGAGAGAATAAAAGAAAATCAGAACCTCATCAGATGATAATTAGAAACATTTGTCCTCACTGTAAGCCAGCACAGACTATTTTTCTCATCCAGAGGCTGAATCATCTGCTGTTAAGCTTTAGTAACACATTCCAATACAGGTGGTCCTCTGAAATGAGAGGTTAGCTGTGCTTTCAACAATGCCAGTGGTAATGACTGATCTAATCATAGGGCACGCTCAAGGAACCCACCTGTTTTGCCAGCTTTGCTCTCACATAAAGAGCAGTGTTGCCAAGCTCTCACAGTCTGGGCGGGTGGCACATGTTGGGGTGGCAGTAATGTGTTACCCAGATCCCTATATAGTCCCTGCTATCTGGGTCTGATTCTGCTCTCTTATCTGCTGCCAAGAACAAAAAAAGTCACTCAAACTTGGCCCGGCCGGATCCGCTCAATGGGGCACTGCACCTGAAAGCTTTTACAGGGCTAAGAGGGTCCAGATAAGATGCAACTTTCCCTTTGTCGCTAACTCTCCCCCACCAAGGCCAGCTTTCCCCCCACTCCCACCGACCACCATCCAAAACATTTTGTTTTTCAACAACTCACATTTTCCAGTCGCCTGGTCCTCTTCCTTCACAATTTTTTTTTAAAGTTGCAGGCAGCCAGGCAGCAAATCAGGCAGGCAGCCAGCAGATGTGGCAGACCCTTGTGTGCAGGACTGTAGTGCTTAGAGAGGATGTGCTTCACCAGTAAAGAATTTGTTCAGCTTTTACTCCGACAGAAAAGGACTTACCAGTCCCCATTAATGACAAATCACACCCCTTCTCCCCTTTGTCACAGCTTGGACTTTACAGCCTAGTGCAGCAGCTGCAAGACGGTTGTTTCAGAGGCCTAGTTGCACTGGGATGGGTTTAAATTGTTACTGTGCACAGAATGAATATAGTACAACGAGGATAATTTTATTGCTTATCTAAGGTCTAATTTACTGTTATCACATATGATGCAAAAGTGGGGAGTGCAAATGGTAAACCCAATTTCTGTCTATAGTTGAAGGTCAGCTTACTTAGCTCTTCCCAGAACTTTCAATCACACTCAACAGCCCTTTTCACCTAATAGAGCTTGCTCAGGTGTCATCACGTGACTTTGGCTGCATGTCACGTGGTTAAGGCATAAAACCATGTTACTCTCTTGGTTTCAATGGTAATTACAGTTTTGTTGGTTTAAAAATATTCTATTAAATATTCTAAGTCCATCCATCTTCTATACTTTTATCAAAAGGATAGTTGTGCAGTTTATGTTTTTTTTACTTTCTTGTCAGTGTTTCTCTGACACATCTTTGACTTCATCTGCCAGTCCACTCTGCCCTAAGAAACCATGTTGTTTTACATCACATTTTTATTACATCTGTCTGTCTTCCAGCAGCTTTCTAAATATAGTCCTCCTCTTTGCCCCCCCAAAAGAGCTGAACACTAAGTCCCTACTAATTAGAGCCTTCTCCTTAGTCTGGGGTTGCCTCCAGTAAGAGCAGGTTTATGGGTTGCTTGCAAGGCCACACTGCTCAGCTTCAGCCTATTCTGTTGCAGCTAGCAGGCCCAAACATCAACCAAAGGCTCTGGGAAACAAAGTTTTTACTGGCGGGTGCTGCGTGGCACCCTAATGATGTTCACTGTTTGTCTCCTCCTAAATCTAATCTAAACAGAGGTTCAGAGACACTACATGAGCGTCGTACATCACAAGCATTTAAGGATTTTGGGACTAATATCCATGCATGAATTATGCAAAAACCCATGCATTTTTACATGCCTATGTGCACAGCTTCCAAGCTTGTCCAAGCTTGGAGTCGGCACAATACTGTCAACTGAGTCATGAGAAAACTGGTTATCAGAAGATGACATGAATCAGTGGTGCTTTTATACTGGCTGCATGTCGCTCACAGGCTGAATAATAACTTGTGTTTGTGTGGGAGCCTCCACACTCATTTTCCTACCTTGCCAGCTCCTATTTTCATTTCACGTTGGAAGTGATGGAATTTCTAAAAAGGCTATCTCAGCCGGTTTATTCAATAATATATGAAGTGATGGCATCATCCTGACACCCTACACCTCTCACTCTCAGGTCCAGCCATTAGCCCAGTCATGAGTGGAGAGCTGGAGAGACAGGCAAAATGGAGCGACAGTGGGGAGGTGGAAGTGCTGATGAATAATTTAAAGTGAATCCAGTGTAGTTTGAAAGAATTCTCCGTGTCAGTCCTCCAGCCTTGCTCAGCCACTCTCAGTGTTTACAGCAGTGTGGACTGGAGAGGAGACACGCTTACAGCACTGTGATAAAGCTTTAAATAGCCTCCTGACTTGAAATTTTCAGTTGAAGCTTTGTGGCACCACAGGGAGTCTGAGGATGATTCCTTATTTCTGCTTGCTCCTCTGCTGGCTGGCTCTTCCTCTACAAGGTAAGGGCTCACTGTAATTCAGCTTACTTCAACAACAAAGACGTTGACTTGGAGACAAGTTGAGACAAGTACATTTTCTCGTCATCAGAAACTGCTGTCATTATTTTGTCAGATTGCTAAGTACAGCCAGAGGGAGGGTCATAAAATTTGATCCATCAAACAGGCCAGAGGCGTATAAACTGTGAGTGTGTTTAATTATGTGTTGTTCATCCTCGAGAGCTGACGCAGTCCGTTCCCAACAAACTGTGAGGTCTTGTAAAAGTTTTTTGAAGACACTTACTAATAAACATCTGCCAATACGGTGCCTGAAGAGGCTGTTTTTGTTGATGTGTAGAAAGCAACACAAGAGCTTTTCCCTCTGCACAGTTACAGTAACTGACTCCGGCAGTCTTGTGTTACAGGTCTGGAGATACTTGACCCTGAGGAGGTGGAATACATCCGCTCCCATGCTACAGCAACAGTGGGAGGCTCAGTCGCTTTGGACTGTGGCTCCATTATGCCGAATATCTTCATCTGGGGCTTCACCAAACCAGGAACTGATAATAACATAGCAGTGGCTTACAACTACGGACAAGGCCCGAAGCTCCAGTCTCAATCCAGCAGCCTGGGTCGCATGCAGGTACCTGTCAACACCTCTGCTCTAGTCATAGAGGAGCTGCAGAGCGAGGCAGCGGGGATGTACACCTGCCAAGCTTTGTATGATACGGACGAAGGAGCCAGGGTAACTTTCTATTTCACACGGCTGGACGTGGAGGACGACTGATGATGACTCCTTTTTGATTACATCAGCCTCACCACTTCAAAAGTGTGCTGCAATTCTGCCGACTTTTTAAAATTCAGCTCGTGACCATTGTGTGTATAAGTTGGTTCATCTAAATTCCCAAAGACCTATTCTTAAATATATCTCCAGTGGTGTCTTAGCCTTGCAGATTGTTTAGGTCTTATTTGCACTGGAGTTGAAATTCCCGTGTCTGAGATTTTTAAGTGGACTGCTGTGGACAGGTTTTTATATTGAAACTATTACTACTACTGATGAAACCACAACAAATGAAGTTCCATTCAGCTTCACTGTTTTGGGATGGAGACAAAAACTGATAAACTGGGAAAAACCTAGGAAAATAAAAATGATCTCCATGACTAAACACCATTAGAGGTAAATGAAAGTATAAGTTTTTCAGTCATTTGGATGAACTGATCTTTTAACACCAGACTGGACTGCAACACAAACTGAGACACTTTGATCAGTGAGAGACTGCGCTATTGTCTCCTGCAATCTTTGTAGCCATATAAACTTACAGAGCGTGACACCATGCAGACCTGAGGTTGTGGTTTCCATTTCAAATACTTCACCAGTCTTGTATTGTGTTGATTATTAAAACCATCTGGAGTGCGGGTTCATTAGACAAGACTATTTTTTGTTTTTCTTGAAATATATTGTTCATTACGGTTTCCGCTTAATTCCAATTACCACCCTGCTGTGTTGTTTTTCTTTCTTTAAGCGCATTAGACTGGGCTCGTTAGCTACTGTGTGCTGTCACTCTCAACCAAGTGAGAGATTGTGGCACATCCGGAGCAGACCGACACATCTCAACATTTCAAGCACATCGCTCAAGGTCACAATCTCTCATTCCCAAATAATATCCCGGGAACATTTTAGCTTCTTTGAAGCAAGAGATACCTTGACAGAAAACCTTGTACATAAAAAAAATGTTCTCTTAAATAATTCATGAATATTAGAATAAGCATACCAGTCCTCATGTCTGCGCACAAGATATCCTCGAGTGGTCGGTGGATAAAAATGACTACATAGCTGATTTGTTTCTGGCTCTCAGAATTTCCTCTGACTCATGTGGAAAACATCAATTTCATTCTGAAGATTAGCTCACGTCAACAAGTCCAACCTGCTTGTCATCGATAGGCTCATTATTGATCCGGAGCAGAATGAATATGCTGGAATTGTGAGGTCTGTCGACAGGGAGAAAATGGGGGGGCGGTTAAATGGATGCAGCTGGGATAAAGATGAGTGTGTTTTGTTGTTGTTCTTCCTGATTAAATCCAACAGGTGCAGTAGACAAATGCCAAAATTGTCAGCTGTGATGTGGCATCTACACGCACCAAGACCTGAGCCTGATTACAAATAAACAGCGGACATCCCTGAGGGAAAATTTAGATTATTAGTCTTTTACTGCCCATGAGCTCATCATTTGCTGGGACCCACTGGAATGCTGTTGGAGTTCATCCAATCACAACATGCTTCACTTGGGGTTTGTGACATCTCAAGGATAAAATCGCCCAGGGCTGAATCAAGCGAGTTAACAACACACTGCTCGATTCATAAGAATTGCATTCATTCAGGGTGTGCTGGAGAGGGGAGAGAGGAAGAATGGTGGGCGGAGGGGAGAAGGACTGGCGTTAACAGGTCGGCTCTGCGGCAAGGGGCAGAAATTCCAGAGTGGACAATGAGCTTTCTTGTTCCCATGGGCTCCTTAATGAAGGGGTGTAGCTGCGTGGGTAGAGGGTGCAGGGCAGGGCTGAGGGAGAGTGCCGACTGACAGACGTGGGAGATGGAGAAGCAGCTCATTTAGAGACAACCCTGCCCTTATCTTCTCCTCATCAGCCCAGCCTGCATCTGTCAGCATCCCCTCTCCCTCCCCAGACCGTTTCTCTTTCATTTCCAGCTTCATTTCCTACCCATTGTTTAGTTCCTTTTTCTTCCCAACGGCGGGAATAATAATGGAGACTCGAATAAGCTACTGCATGGAAATAAAGAAAAACTAAATGACACTGTGTAAACAATGGCCAGTTTTTTTCCAACATTTTCTTGATCAAACACTGAAGAGTTTGAGCACTGAAAAACTCCGGCAAGCTATTCCTGGGAAAGAAGTAAGTTTGAATCAAGTCAACTGGGCAAATGCCATCAGCCTCAACAGAACAACAGCCTCCATCAAGACTAAAAATAACAGCCGGAAGAAGCTGTGCCACGCCTGCAGCAGGCAAGTAAATCCATGTGCCAGGAATATCCCGTATACCATCAGGGGGAGGAGAGATGCCAGGCGAGCCGGGGCCTGAAGACTGGCAGCCGACTCTGGCACAAACACAGGCAGACGGGCACCAGGCATGGAAAGCCTGCACCCCAGTCATCCTCAGTGAGGCACGGCCAGCCCTGTCATCTGCCCGCTGCAATCCTATCAACTCCAATCAGCCAGTACACCATGGAGATTATTTTAAAACCAATGGAGGGTTTAAGCCTTTAGAAAATGGGTTTGGCTAACTCAGGCTGAAACCTGAGGAGAGTATATAACAACTGTTTTATGAATGACTTATCTGCAGTACAACAGGATCATCACACAGCAACTTTTGATGACAGAAATAGAAGGAGGTGAGTTAATATTCTAATATACCCCTGTCCGTTTTGTTCTTTACGATAAGATAATACAGCTGCAACCCACAGCTCTGCATGTTGGCAGCTCCAACTGAAATCATGGAATAAAATGTCATTAAACTGGGGCAACTGATCATTTTTTTAACGGGTCATCCTACCTAAATAACAATAACACAGCTTCCCACTTAGCTCCTAGTGGGTATCTAGGCATGCATAATTTAAATTTTGGTTTCACATGTCATAGTTTTGACATCCTGAGATTTCTGCCTGTGACCAACACAGTGGAGGTGAAGAAAAATTAGTTTTAGCTGCTTGAATTACTGAAGCGTTTTTGCTTGAAAAAGCAAAACATATTGTGTCTTGTTGGACACAATGTGCCTTTTTACTCTGGATAATCCATAACATCAATGTTCACTGATTTCATCTGGACTATTTGTTCTCCTTTCTTGGTACAGTGACACAAAACTACATAACTAACATTACTATTTACCACAATGGGTACGGAAAAAGCATGCTTTTTTATGGTCTGGGTGAACTGACCCTTTTATACCAAAAGCACAACACTGATGAGAGGATAACGTTTTCTCTGAATGGAGAATGTGCTTCAGTTTTTGACACAGTTTGTGTTAAACTTGGTCAGACAGAGTTCACCTGCGTGATCTCAAAATCAGAATTGATGGTGAAGTATTCTGTGTTTACCAGCAGCAGAGCAGTCTCAACATAGAAAGGTTTGAGTGAGAGGTGTTGCTAGCGTTTAGAAATTCTGCTTTAATGAAACTGCCCCACTCCTCAAGCAGATTGGGGCCAGTAGGTCAACAGTCCCCTCAAAGCAACAGTGCATTTTGCGTAAAGTGATGAGCTATCAAGTATTCACTGAAGCACAGAGCAGCCGCCTTAATCTGAACAGTGGAGGGAATGTTCACCCTGTTCAGGGGTCACTGCAGTGGAACAGCCCATCACAGAGCCACATCAAAGGCCTGCCAGAAATATCGATGGGTTTGGGCCGAGGCCGGGGAATTCACTGCGGCAATCATTCATCAGGCGCTGTGCATAAAGGTGGGGAGGAAAAACACTGAATGTAGGTTGTTGTTTACTCTTCCATATCTTCTCTTTATATTATTACAAAACTTTACACAGACAATTGCTAATGTCCACACTTCATATTGAGTGGAACACAGAGGGACAAAACAACAAAAAATAAAAAGTATTTCTCATCCAAAAGGCATAAATAATATAAAAGACAAACTTTTTTTCTTTAAAACAGATACATTCATATGAAATAATATTTTACTACTACAAAAAATAAATAAGTCATCTAAAGAGTTTTTTATCTTTTATGAGAGTCTTCCCTCCAGTGGGATATAGTTTCTGTCTTTGAGCAACGCTCCCTTTTCTCTTTGCATTTCTCTCCATCTGGCTTTGCTTTCAGTCTCTTGTAGTCGCTCATTTTTCCCATGTCGCACATCTCAGCTCAGTCTATCAACAGTTTTGTGTCCTTGTCACCGTAACATGCAGTGTCTCTGACTATCCCACCGCTGGTCCTCTTCCTTCCTCTGCAATATTTCCACAACTGTCTCTCCGCCTGGTTTCTCTAAAGCCTCCACACTGCAGAGTGTGTTTGTGTGTGGGCTGCGTTCAGACCTCCTGTGGGCCGGGCTGGATCAGCTCTCCTGCCAGGCTGCTGCTGGAGATCCACCCAGGCTTTTCGTCACAGTCCAAGTCTGGAAGGCCAAGACTCTCCCAGCACACCACAGGTCCCTCCATGTCCACACAATCCAGCTCCTCCTCAGCTGCGCACAGAGAGAGGAGAGTCTTTGGTTTACTTCATATTAAAAAAGACAAGTGCAGATTCTGCAGAGGCCCACAGTGTAATTTGTGGTGATGCTTCATAGTTTGTCTGCATACAACATGAGGACTGGTAATGAAACTTGCTAGTAAGGCACGTAGAAGAACTGTCAGGGTTTGATTTCACAATAATGATGAACCATGAGGGCCTGGAAGTAAATATTTTCACGTAACCTCAAGGGAATTTGCTTTTTAGCTCTAATGTCTAAAAGAAATTGTTTTGACACTTTGTGAACCATGCTTAAAGATCAATAGCACTCATAGCATAGCACAGCACTCATGTGTCTGGTACATATGAAGCTATAGCTGACGGCAGATCAGCTTAGCTTAGACTGAAAAATGGGGAAAACAGCCTGGCTCTGTCCGAAAGGAACATAAATCTGAATACCAGCAACAACACCTTTAAATATCACTAATCAACATGTCACACCTCATTTGTTTAATTTCTACACCAAAATAAGTGTAATACTCATGTTTTTTAGAGGGTTATGTTCGTGACTTAAGACTTTCCCTGTTACTGAGAGAAAGTAAGTTGGTCTGACTATTAATAGTATATTCATGCTACCGTAAAAGCTATTAATCATTCTGATTGTAATTTTGGTATTCTGCATTAATTCGTTCATAAAGGTGTTTAAAAGCACTCTTGAAATATTACTATCACCTTTGTTTTATTATGTTCATGAGGAGATAAGGTCATTCCTGCCTAAAGCTAATCTTTTGTATATCCTTTTTTTCTGAGTCTAAGTCATTAACCTCCTAATTCAACTAATTGGTGTTTTGATTAAGAGATTATCCAGTAACTATCTGAAATTATGTGAGATTTTTTTTTAAGAAACAGGAAATAATCATATTGTGTAATCTGGGCTAAAAAAGCAGTGAGAAGTTTCAGTTCTCTGTGGCAATTTCAACTTAATATCATCGGTGGATTCATGTTACGTGGAAAGATACTGGCAGGATCAGGATGTTTTTTTTCTATTATTCACAGAAAAGTGTAAAAACATAAGATGGACAAAAGAAGTTAAAGAAAAAAGAGGAGGAGGAGGAGGAGGAAAAAGACAAAATATATGGAAAGATTTTGTGGGCATTTGGTATAAAAATGTGTCTCACCAGTGTTGTCTGCTGGACAGTTTTCATTGTTCCCGACCAGACAGCAGGAATGCTGCGAGGGCGAGGACTCCTTATGCTCGTCTGGCTGGTACCCTGTGTCGGCCTCCTGGTCGCCAGAGTTCATCTGTATGTTGGGGCTGTGGCACTGCGATGAAACCTGGCTCAGAGGCACCATCTCCAGCCCATCCTGCTGGCACGGCGCCACACGATGCATTAGAGGCAGAGTGCCGCCGGAGAAAGTGCCATTGGTCTTGTTGTAACATCTGCTCAGAGACAGAGGAAGATGGAAAGAAAAGTGGGACACGTACATTCGTTTATACGGTGCCCGTGGGCTGATGAGTGCTCACCCACTGACAACACTCAGCAGCGCTTCAAATACGGTACCAGTTCTTCCTCTGTAGATGTCAGTGGGTTTTCCACCAGACACAGAAAGCCCTTGTGTTAATACTCCCAACAGTATACAAAACAATGACAGTGCTAACACAACTGGAGCACTCTCGCACAGCTGCAGAAAGCATTTAACAGTTGAACCGGAGATTAAAGGTCTAGTCTCACTGCCTCTAAATAACTGTGACACATTGTGGTTATGCTCTCCAGTGAAGTTCCCAAACGCAGACGGTTGCACGCAGCGATCTTCACCATGTTTCCCTAAACTCAGCTTCACTCTAACGGTACATGATTGGATCGTGACCACACCCCCTCTTTTCCCAGCAGCCGGAGGTAAATAAACACAGGGCTCATTACGTCTGCTGGCTGGGTGCACACAGGGTAAACTGTGATGCTGGGGACCCTTAAGTACATAAACAGGACTAGCAGGAGGGCAAATATGTGTGTGCATGTGTGTGTGCGTGTGTGTGTGTGTATTTGGGGCTGGTAGGGGTCTCAGCTGCTGCTTATGAAATATGAGCAATGTTTAATTTTCTCAGTCCAGCTTTTTTCGTGTGATATCCATAAGGCTCATCTTTTTCAGACTTTGAAAAGAAAAAAAAAACAGGTTAGTTTACTGAGAATTTCACCCAAAATGTATTCCCATCACTGTAGTGTAGCGATCACTGTAGTTTACAGCAAATGAGGTGTTTTTCTGACAAACGCAGTTCAGAAAAATTTCTGATATGGGTGTGAAGCAACAAATTATGCACCCAAATCCCTAAGTAAAAAAAAAGGGATAAATGGTTGAACTACAGAGTAGCTGTCACTTTTCAGGTCTGATTCTAGCCTGCATATACATTCATATTACTGATTCTGTTGTTGATGACAGAAATAATGTGAGCCAGACATCCACAACCAAGCACCAAATGCACATAAACTCAATTCTAATTTAGATGAAAAAGACTCCTTCTCTTACCTGTTGTTGTTGCAGAGGTTCTGACAGCTCATACAATCAGAAGACTCTGTTTGGGGAAGAGCTGTGTACATGCCTCCACCCTGACAAGAGAACACAAACAACAGATTTAGCCAAACTAAACCGAATTTGTTCCTGTCAACGAAAAGTACCACACTTCATTTAAAACTTGTACGGCATGTATAAAGCTATGAATGAGGCACCCAGTCTCCAGGTCTGGAATACTTTGTGGTGTCTGAACTCACGTTATGGTGGTGGTGAGGGTGCGAGTGCTCGCAGTCTCGGGTGCTGTGGGGCAGGGTGCCATCATGGCCGTGTGGGTGGCCAGGTGAGAACAGGCCACCGGAGCCATTGAGCAGTGCCAAGCCATTGGGGAGTTTGTGGTGAAGGTGATGGCACCCTTGGGGTAATAGGGGACCAGTGTGTCCATAGCCCCCGTGGATACCTCCATTGATGCGGCTGGTGCCAGGTAGCGTGGTGTACTCATGAACATGGCCGTTCATTTCTGCAGGCTGGCACAAGTAGCCAGGTGGGTCATACTCTACAGCAGAGAGAGAAATAAAGGAGGTCATGAAGAGGCAGAGTGGTTTGGATTCAGGTAGAGACCAGTTTGAAAGTCTGATCCAGTCTAGTTTAAAAAAAAAAACTTCAAAATATTCTTAAATATTGTTTAAAATCAGCTTATGTAAAATTAAAATGAAATACTGTTCTTTGAGATGTTTGAGGAGGAAACTGTGCTTGTATTTGCCAAAATAAGTTAAATAAAAAAACATATACTGCTTAGTGTCAGTACCCAAACTCAGGTAACACATTGCCACAAAAATCAGCTCTGTTCAATCAACTGTGTAAGCACCTGTGACTCAGTCTTAGCTTTTCCTACAAATCTCAGCTACGAAACCCCAGCTATTTACTGATCCAAAAGGTCTGGTAAAGAGTCCATCCAACAATGGCAAACAGTTTTGCAAGCACTGTGGGATCCATATTTGCACTATGAACATTTGGAATATTCTGCACATGCTGTCTTGGGGCCAATCTTTAAATATGAGACAACTGAAATACAGTTAACTCTTTGTTTGTTTGCTGGTCAAACACTCAAACTATGGTACAGTATAAAGAATTTGATGGATTGTTTACAAACATATGCAAAATCTTGCAGTGTAAATACATATTTTGCATTAGTTTTGTGTTTATCAATAAACGCACTGTGCATGTTGTTCTGTTGGCGATTCCTCCACAGGCACATGGCGATAAAAGCCAGCAGGATGAGCACCATCACTCCCAAAACACAGCCCACAATCAGGTACAGCAGTCCTCCAGGAGGGCTGGGCGGCTCCTGCGGATGGGGGCCAGGTGGAGTGATGGGGTGCTGGCTGGGTGACCCCGGGGACTGACGTGCTGCAACAGAGAGGAAGGAGGAGACATGAGGGGCAGGTTTTTACCTGCTAGCAACAAAGAAAAATAACACAGTACCAAACAATAAAATGCGAGCCATTGTTGTTGGTCTCATAAAACTCAGTACATTTATGTTGTGTAATTATGGCGATCATACCCATCATTAAAGTTACAGCCTTTGCAGAAACATGCCTGGACTTCTGATAAAGTGGAGGTTTGGTTGACACATGAGTCATCGCCTGCGCTGCACAGTTTGTGTTCTTACCCTTCGTCTCACAGATCATGACGTTGCTGTATTCGCTTTCTCCCCCATCGTTAAAGCACTGCATCTTGATATCATAGGAGGTCTCGGGCTGAAGATGTCCAATCATGTGCCAGTGTTTTACACCTGAGACGGCAGGTGAGACGGTGGAGAGGGAAAAAAAAGGGGACAAAGGTGAGAGACCACGTCCTCTACAAGTCAGTGTTGACTCATGTTGCCTGTGTAAACTGAAAATCTGTATTACCCGCCTTCTCTCCCTTCTTTTCATGCCTCACACTTTCATGGAGGTCATGTTCTTTCACGCTCTCTCTCTCATTCACCCCCCCTCTCTTTGCTTCAGCTCACTGCCGCCCCCCCTCCCACCCTTCTCTCTTACTCAGTCCCACGAGGGCCCAGACAGTTGCTTTACTCTAGATGAGCTCCATATATGGCAGCTTGATGTTTGTCCTGGCTTGCCTCCAGTATCCCCATTCTACACACACACTGCTGCACTACCACACACAATCAGACTACTACGTGCACTGAAATCACAGATGAGACGACAATCTCCAACTTGGAAATGCTACATTTCCAACAAATGAGGCTGAAATAAGCTCCTGTTCTTGCTGTGTTTTGTTTAATATGAAGTATAATAAATGACTGCATGTGTGTTACTTCTGCCCCAAGGCAGATTTTAACTCTTGTAAGTGGAAACAATAAAAGAAACCGGCTGTTAAGGTTAAAGCGACGAATCAAAATCAAAATAGAACCAAATTTTAATTCACAAATAAACAGTTTTTGTGCTAAATAACAGTTTTCATACATGCAGTTTCAAACAAGACACAAAAACTGAACCTTGATACTTGTGTACTGACTGAAATGTGTCACTGAGAATCAAAAACAGCTGACGCCATGAGTCGGCACTGAGTGGTTTCTCAGAATATAAGTATCGTTTTGTTTCAGGCAAAGTTTTACTACATTAGATGTTAGACAATGAGGACTTATGGAACTTTCATTTATTCATTAACAAAAAAGGGATTACGTGAAAAAAATATGTTTGTGTTCCTCGACATATTGTATTGAGACTGACACTCTGACACACTCGACACACTGACTCCTTTGATGCTGGAGATGCCAAAGTTACATATTACTACATTACTACACATATTAGGCCCATTACAGTTCTGTCTGGAAACCAAACTCTGCACACCTTTGTCCCCGACAGTGAGAAAATCGTGGAAAGCCAAATGTTCAGATGTTAAAGACTTAGAGAGTAAAAGGACATCCCTCCTTCCCTTCCTGTACCAGGCTCCACTCTTAGCATTCCACCCAACAACCTGAGCCCCTCTCCTCTGGCTGGGCTCATATTTCAGCTCTGGCCCATTAGTTGGCAACCATTTATTAAAACCAGATTTCAGAAAGCCCTGCTGCCCAGGGACAGCACTCTCTATAAATCAAACAGCAGAAATGCCCCTCTTCACTGCACCCCCCTCTTAACACTGAGTATCCATTACCCTTCCAGTTCCCAGTTTATCTGCACAGCGTGAGCTTAACGTCCAGGACCGGATGAGGCTGTCGACAAACACTCTACACCAGCTACACACTATGTGCAGTGAAAGCACAGACACGCAAACATTAAAATTTGCATTTCCACTTACCATCGACCACATCCCTTTTGTAGTCGCTGTCATTGTCGCTGTCTGTGGGCCTGTAGTAAATGTAGAAGCCTTGGATTGGAGTGTTGTTGTTACTCGAGGGACTATACTGGATGGGGATGGAAAAAAAAGATTACGTTAGACTACAGAAATCTGGTGGGTAATTATTATACAAAGAGAGGAAATTTTCCGGCAACTAATGGCAGGGGCTTGTTATCAGCAGATGTACGGGACTGCAAGTGAGATTGTGATTGCACTGTCTGTCTGAAGTTCAGGAAATAATGAGACTGTCTGAGGTTAAGTAAATGCGGGGAACTATCTGCATCCATCTGCAGCTCAAACTGTTGTAGGGAGGAGAACCAGCTTTGAAGAGCGCAAAATAAAAACGTAGACAGACAAGGGCTCTTAAGCTCTGTTAGAGCAGAACTCTAATCAGCACAGCCGCTCAATTAAAGGTACGATTGAGTCTCAGCTGCCAGAGAACCACCAGGAGCTCAAGCATAGATGAACCAGCTGGAAAAGACATATACATAAACCTGTGGTTGCCAAGTTATTCTGAAGTACTGTTCTTAATACTAGAATTTTAAGGTATTTGCACTTTCACTTTTTATGCTACTTTATACTTCTACTCTAGACCTGTAAACCTGACACTTACTACTTGGGCTTAGTCACGCTTCTCAAACAGGAAGACTTGAGACCTAACTTAGACTTGATAGCAACATGCCGTGACCTCCTTGACTCTAGAAAGTAAAAACTGTCAAGTCTCAGGTTTTGACCTGATAAAAACCCAGAGCAGTGCTGAACAGGTTTTAAACAAATCAGCAGTTTATGTAAACTTCTTTATTCAAAGGTAAAACTGGTGATGAATACATCTGAAATTCTAGCAATATTGTGTATGCACAACTACAGTAAGTGTCAAATTATTACAAGACAGTTCGGGTTCACCGCTGTTCTCACTTCCAAAAAAAGTTTGTTTAAAACCCTCATGATCATGTTCTTTCCCTGTCTGACTTCTATCCTGCAATGCTGCTTGTTTCACCCATTTCAGCATCTAACATGTTGAGTAAAAGGTTATAATTACTGAGAGGAATAAAGGACTCAAGTAAAGTATCTATAAACATGTTCCTCCTGCAGCATAGTGAGTGTCAGTGGTGTACTTACAGTCCAACGCAGCATGATCTGCGTGTCGCTGATTGCATCTGTGGATGAGATGTGAGGTCCGATCACAGGACGGTCTGCCATACGTGGGCTGGCTTGTGGCACCTGATACGGCTTTGAGGGAATGCTGTGGGGACTCTCGCCATACATGTTCATGGCTACGACACGAAACTTGTAGGTGGAGCCTGAGAAAGAGACACAATGAGAAAGGCCATGTTACAGTACAGTGATGCTGTAACTGAACAGCATTCATAGGCATCTATCAATACATCATATCTGGTAATGGTGATCCACACGTCAGCTCTGTTACTGAGTCATTTTAGTTGTTTAGCTGAACTTGAGAGGTGCTGGAGTGTAAACAAATCCTTGTTGCTTTGCTCATGGCAGAAATGAATTGTAATTGTATACAAAAAAAATCTTGTTGTTCCGTCCCAAAGCAATGATCGCATGCCTCAAACCCTTTGGAGCAATACTTATCTGTCACTAACTGACTAAAATAGTCAAAAATTAACTGGATGAATGAGCCACTCTTGTATGCAGCAGTGAAACAGGTAACATCAGTCTGGATTATGGCTGACTGACCATAATCTAGATAGAAAAATAAAGTTAGGATAGATAAGCAAACTAGTCACCTGATGATCATTTGAGATCTGTGTTTTTTTTTGGTCCCCAGTTTTTCTTACTAGGCAAAGGATCAAGAAACTCTTATCTGGGCTGAAGAATCATGTCATGCTTCACTGGACTGTAGAGAAAAGTTTTGAACTATGTAAAAGCTCACCAGGCTCCAGATTGCGAACTTCCACAGACAGTTTGAGAGGTGAGATATTATCCGCAGCCACAACCCACTCAGCACTACGGCCGCGCCTGTACTCAACGCGGAAGGCTGTGATCGGAGAGCCGCCGTTCGCTCTTGGAATCCAGGTGACATACACCGAACTTTCAGTCGCCATTGAGATGGTGGGGCGATCAGGGGCCTCAGGCACTGGGACAAAGAGGAATAAACTTAGAGCAGTGCAGACTTCTGGGAATCCAATTAAAAACACACAGAGAGCAATAAGAACTGGCAACCGTCGCCACTGCGTCCCATCTCATGTGAGGACGGAACAAGTTCACAGAGAAGGAAAAACAGGAAAGAATACACATCACAGTAAAGTGGCATGCTGCGGAGGAATGTGTACTTACTGCTTGGGCTCTTAGCCACAAAGTTAGAGAGGGCAGGAGAGAGTAAGAGAGGGAGAAAAGAGGGTTAGTGAAAAGACTAATGTGAGTTTCAGTGAAAATAGGCTTGTTTGTAATTCGAGTAAAACATGCACACGCGCACACGCACGGATAGACACACTCAGATCTGACCCTGAAGCCGTGTGAAATCTCACAGCTTTCTGCTTACAGCATCCTTCATCCAAAGAGTCATGAAGGGGTGTCAACTATCGTTTCGCTGTTTTTACTCAAAGAAACAGAACAGGCCACATCTAAACATTAAGTTTGGAGATCTATCCAGCACTGTCTGGTCATGAACTCGACAATAACTATGTACATGACAGAAAGCCCCACTACTTCCTCATAAACAGCCCACGATCGACATCCGTACACAGTCCAGCAGCTGCAGCGACAAAGTTTTGCGAGTTTGCAGACAGTCCTTGATTTTTCTACATCTACCTCTGTCGTGTATGATGACTCCAAAGTGTGTGTTGGGGGTCTTGTCCTCCGGAGCTTTGGGGGGCATTGAGACAACAGGAGGCTTGGACGGATTCTTGTTGGAGGAGGTGCTCTTTTCTGAGAGAGAAAAAAAAAGGAAAGCTGGGAGTAAGAAAACAAGGCCCAACAGGTCTTCAGGGCTATCAGTTCCACCAAAAGCACATGGAACAGCTCCGGATGTTGGCTCTGAAATCTAAAATTTCCTCCTGGTTTTTAGAGCTGTTCTGGTTTTATCAGGGTGGGTTTCAGGTTTCTGTCTGACAACTCTGCAGCCACAACTTAACTGTGTAGTTGCTTGGAGGAGTGTGTGATGTGAGCCTTTATCCACTTTTCGAAAACAGAACAGGGACATGAAACTTGATGATAATTTCATTAAAATGATTCTTAAGATAAAAGAACAACAATTTAAATGTTTGTATATTTAAACAGGGCTGTAGCTACCACTGAGGACACAAAGGTCATGCCCTTGTTACTGTTTCTGGGTATTTGAGGTTTTTAATGACCTCAGAAAACATTTTCATTCTCCAGTTACACACACATTATATGTGGTGGCTTTTAAAGGCTTCTGTTGATATTTTTTTTTTTAATTTGACTCTTTTCAGGCAAAAAAAAAACCCCATATATATGCAATTTAGACCAAAACATTCACAGACCTTATATGAGGATAAGTCAAACATTTTTCAGGAAGGTACCATCGTTCTGGAGAGTTTGAAGCCACATCTGGACATTAGAGCCTGGTTTTGGATTGGTTGGCCTTTTTTTTTTTTTTTTGGTTCAGCGACATTTTGAAAAAGAACCACCCTTGGGATACAATCATATCCGTGGTTTTTGGCAGTATTTTACATATTTCTGAGCAGGGAACATTTTTTCAACCCTGCTGTGGTATAGGATTATTGTTAGTTTCTGGAACATTTGCGGTTGTTCTTATTTTTATTTGTCTCAAAAACAAAAAAAATCCTTGATTATCATGATTGTATTGAGGATTATAATTGGATAATGTGCTGGAAGTAATCTACTCTCAGATACAGTACCTGCCTGTATATAATCCATTTTTAATTACTCAGCAGTTATTTAGTGATGCAGTGTGATAATTTTATGGTTTGGTGTATCCACTTATCCTCAGCTTGTTTCTGCGTCTACTTCAGTTTCTGATCTTTCTCAGTCCAACACTGTGAACTGATTTCATAATGTGATCTATGGATTTGCTCTGAAGGTAGAAACATAAATATCAGCCCAAAAAGCTACAGTTGATCATCTTACACCCCCAACTTCAAAATGCAGAAATAAATTTCTTCCTGAACGTCTGCTGAACGTCAGTGCAGAAAAACTGAGTCCAGAAATGAGCAGATGCTCTTTAACTCAGAGGAACTGACACCAAAACTTGACATTTACTGTTGATGTTTTAGGCAGCTGAAAATTTTCATCGTTCTCTTGAAAAATGGGGGAAGTGGTGTCTTCCAGTGGTAAGCTATTCCCAAGAATATGACAAGAAACACTAAACAGGCTAATGCACACAGAAATTGCAGTTACACTGCTAATAACTGTTATTTTACAGCAGCGTTTGAGTGTTTTTTTGTTATGAGCCAGTGGTTGGACTGACCCTTGCCGGTGCGGAAGGTGAGCATGGCTGGTTGGCCGTCGCCTGCTGAACTTCGAGCCACCATCAGCACCTCATAGAGACTGGAGGACTCCAGCTCTGACAGCCGCAGGGTCTTCTCGCTGCCAGGGACACGAACTGTATGCCAACTCCCCACCACTGTTCCCATTTCATCGACCTGACACGCAGACAGACACAGACAGACGGCCACACACACACAGAGACAAATACAAACACATGACTCAAATTGACAGAGAGAAAAACAAAATCATCTGTGAGTCTAAAGTCCTCTATACTTCAGTCTCTTTCCGAGCCTGAATAACGACAGGGAACGGCCTCAAGAACAATGCCTGTGAGATTTCTGTCACAATTTCCAACTCCAGCAAAATTGAGTCCTGCTGCCAACAAAGTCTTAACCAGTATCGCTGCAGTTTTATAGTCAGGGTGAGCTTATTACTGAGGCAAACACAGGATTTTAAAGAGGAAATGACCAACCTTTCCGTCAGTCCGGGTCCTGGCCCTACCTTCTTTATTTAATGAACAAACAGCATTCGCTCATTCTCAGTTGGTTTAGTGCAGGACACTTCAGGGAAAGGTCGTGCATTTGTGGTCAAACTGAAATCCGTCTTTAAGACAATGGCAAGAAAGTAGCTAAATGTGGCAGTGGGTATTTTTACCTTACGGTATTTGACAAAATAGGCGATGATTGGACTGCCTCCATCACGCCCCGCCCTCCACTCCAGGTCGTACATGTCAGGCTTGTGAGTCTGCGGCGGGCTGATGATGATCGGTGCCTCAGGAGTGGGATAGTCACCGCTCCTATCAGCTGGTAGGTTGATTGTGTCGCCCACGCCTTCATCATGGCCCTCGTCGCTTTGCATGGGATGGAGAGATGGCGAAGCCTCCAGGAGCACACTGGCAGTGGAGCCCAGCTGCGGATCTGTCGGTGAGAAAAACTGAAATATAACTGGGGTCGCAATGATATGAGTTCAGTCAGATACATTATAGTTTTAAAAAAATAAAGCTGCTGAAAAAAATAAAAAGGCCTCTACACAAACATTTCTTTGTCTAGATAAAACTAAAGTGACCAGTCTAAATGTCTAAATATTTAGAGCAAATGTCTAAACCTCTTCTCCAAGTGTAAACATCTCCACAAAGACTTTTACATTTGTGAAAAAAGACAATTTTTTTTTTTTAAGATTTGTTGCTGTGAGTTTGGAAAGCCATTTAATTTTGGGATTATGCAAACTAACCTTACTACGTGTTAGGAGTGACAACCAAACAGATTTAGTTATTGCAATCAATTTTTCAGCTCTAAAACATTTTTGTATGACAATATATTGTTACATCCCTAAATTCCTGAATCATATATGAACACTGCAAAATAAAAAAAATCTAAATAGCATACTGTATTTCCTGCATAAGATGACAGATGTATTCCATTTTTACTCTGTATTATATAGTTACTTAAGAACCTGGTTATGCTGAGTTTAGGAAACCCATTGCTGGAAAAGCGCAATGCAATAAAAGCTGAAGCAAAGGCACCAGTGTTGCTCAGTCAGTGACTAACAGAGGTGGACCACAGAGGACAACCAGTGCTGGAAAGTTTTACATTTGGAACAAGCCTTTTAATCTACATAACATAACGAGGAAAAAAAACCCTGGCTCTCTGCAGCACTACATAATCATGCTTTGTTTGTTTTTTTCATTAAATCTTCACCAGAGCCAGAGAAGTCCACCTGGGCAAATCATGCAAGCTGGGAGCCTTATTATGGCTGACACCGGTTTGGCAGAGCTCCGGGTGGAATTTTTTGCAGACGTTTGGAGGACACTGAGCACAGCCCACAAAGAGCGGGGACCTCTCGACTCTGTGCCACACCACCGAGGTCAAAGAGCGACATAACTGAATATTAAAATCTAAACAAGCGAATAAGGAGGTTAAAGCAGCGAGGCTTGCCACTGGGACACACTGCTGGGTCTAGTTTCGGGGTGTTTTAGGTGTGTGCGGCACCCGTTCACTTTGTAAAACAAACAGGCCCAGAGCTGGTAACACTAGACCTGATCCTGGGACTGCGGCCAGCTGCCACACATTCCACACGCCAACCATTAAATACCGGAGAGAATCAGACCCCAGCGCTACACCCAGCCCTACACACTCTCCTGCTCATTCCATCCCTCTGCCCTTCAACACTGCTGCCTCTCCACAGCACTGACTCATAGCTTAATCACAGACAGGGCTCCTCCTCCAACAGACTGATACAGGAGGATGCAGTTAAGGCCGCGGCATCCTCATGATGGAGAGGAGTGATATATCTTGCCTAAGTGCTACTACACCTGGACAGAGAAACGCTGGCAGGTCCTTCCCAGAAAAAGGTCAGTCCATTAGAGGAGAACACCTGGGAGTAAATGTGAGAGTAAATCACAAAGGATTACCAGCAAGGAGGGGGCAGCTGTGACTACGACTGCAACTAATGATTTTTTTTTTTTTCATGATGTATCCGTGAGTTTTAATTACTCAATCATTAAAATCAGAAAATAGTGAAAAAAGAGAGTTAAAGGCAGAGTCTTTAAACTCTTTTGCCCAGCAAGTCTAAAAACCAAAAACACCCTGTTTACGATCATTTAAACAGAGACAAGCACAGAATCTTTAAATTTCAAGAGATGGATGTGTGTTTTACATTTCTGCTCAATAAAAAAAAACTTACTAATAAATCATCACAACTGTCCAATGTCTGTCAATCAACTGATCAAATCATCTTTTCAGCACTAGCTGTTGCTCTAACGTAGCTGCTAGGTTTGCCATTTGGGAGCAGGGGAGCACAACGGGTGCGTCGAGGGGAATGGCAGGGAGGAAAGAGCCAATCATGTGACAGAATAAGGACACCACATGTCCCCTGTGGTACATCCCACTGAACGGATGAAAGCAGGGAGTTGTCACGGTGATGGAAACAATGATAGCAAACATATCTCAGATTGCTCTCTGTGATGAATCACAATAACAGACTGCACGCATCAGTGATACTGTTTACTTTGAATGGAAAGGGCATTTGATAAGCTCCGGTGCCTGGTACCTAAAAAACAATCGGACACAAATTGACCTCAGAGTGTTTACCTCTGCTGGGCATATCCTGCTTATCAGCTCCCCGTTCTGTTTTTGTGTATAAACGTGGTCTGCAGCAGTAGATTTTACTACTCATTCTTCTTCCTGCAGTCTGTGGAAAGGGAGCGACTGTTTTGCAGTGAAACCTCCTGATCCTGTCTGATTTGTACTCCCTATGTACCACATGTAGCTGTATTAATCATTCTGCAGATAGAGGGTCGAGCTGAGGAATGGGGCCCTGGCGTAGAGCGGCTGGGTTCGGGGGGGCGGCGTCTTTGGGGAGAGTGGTGGAGGAGGGAGAGGGTTGTGATGTGTTAATAAATAAAAGGCAGTTGTGTATGATGTTGACAGCTGGGTGGTCTGGCCCTCGTCATAACCCTCCACGGCTACTCCTTACATTCCAGCGTCCGGGGGCTTATCCCCGACGGCGTGCACAAAGCTCACTCTCATGCTCAAGCTCAGTTCAAGGCTCAGGAGGAGGGCGGCCTTAGCCAAGCCTCTCCTACCAGCCTCCGAAAAAACACACGCACACACTCACGGAGCGAGGACTCCCTGCAGATACAGTATGCGCAGGCCCTCAGAGACCCTGCCTGGTAAGATGCCTTGACCTTTTCTAACATTAGCAAGAACTTTTGTAACACTTAACAAAGATGTGTCTTTTCTGGAACTCCTCCCTTTGGTATCTGCAATGTCCTCAGCTCCACAGTCCTTCAGTGTTATGATACAAACGTGTTGTAAGGAAAAATAATGGTAAATGGTGTGAATTTATGTAGCACATTCACCCATATGCAATATCAGGAGAAGTTAGAGGTTTAGTGTCTTGATCAAGGACACTTCCAAACGCTCCCTGGAGGATCGAACTGGGAACCCGCCGATTACTAGATGACCACTCTACTGCCTGAGCCAAGCTAGTAGGTATTACTCCACAATAAACCAAAACAACAAATCAGTATAAGAGCACTAACGGAAATTTACCTGACTGCATCGTAAGCATTCCGTATGTCTGCGCTGAACCAATCCCGTTGTCCAGCAGACACTGATACACGCCGACATCCTGTGGTGTCACGTCTGTAATAACAAGTGAGGATCCAGAGATCTGAAAGCGTTGTGATAGGGTGATGGGATCAGCGTTGAACAGCCATGTGACGTTTGGGGAGGGGTTTCCTTTTGCTAGGCAGGTAAAACGAGCAGAGGAGCCAGGAGAGACGAGCTGGTTGCTCAGGCCCTCCACGACAGAGACAGGCTCTGTGGAGGAGAGAAAGGGAAAATTTACCTCACCATGACCATCTGCTGCTGCATCAGCACCCACGTAACTCCCTTTCTTGTCTTTTTCTTACCTAGAACTTTCACAGTGTAGTTAGCGCTGATCACAGTCCCCTGCTTGGTCTCAGCAGCACAGGCGTAATTCCCTTCATCGCTCCTTGCCACTGTTACAAAGGCCAGGTTGTTGTGCTGCCGTTGGTGAAAAGGCCCCGGTGTGACCTCCTTACCATTCTTAAACCATTTGGCTTCTGGCGCAGGACTACCAGACACAATACACTCCAGCGTCAGTGGCTGCGACTGCTGCACCGAGACAGTCGTTGGTGTGGTGGGGTAAACTATCCGCACTGGGGAGAGGGAGTCTAAGCCTAAACAAACAAATGAACCATGTTAGTAGATGATAAAATGCAGCTGAAATAATCTGAAATTAAATGTCATCAGACTTACGTTTCACTGATAGCTTGGTACCATGAGGCTGCATGACCGTTTCCCTAGTAACAGGGTTGAATGCACCACATTTGTACATGCCCTGGTGCTGGACTGAGGCAGAGATAATCTGAAGGTTTCCCGACGGAAGAACTAAATAGTCATCTGAAAAGAGGAAGATAAAGCAGTTTCAATAATAACGCAGACACCATGAGCAGATAAATAATATTAGGAGATATTACTAATATTAATAAATGTTGTGAAGCAGTAAATTTTCTGGAAATTCAACAAAGAAAACCTTTATAGATGAAATAACTAAATATAAATGTTTGAAAATCCTGTGAAAAAAAAAATCAGTGACACATCAAGAAACTTTATAACACTGACAAACCAGCAGTTCTACTCAACAAGAGAAATTAACAGTATAAACAGTAAAACATAATTTCTGAATTGCTGTTGTCTTGTATTATACGTCACATCACTAAACTCTAGTTAAAGCCATCATTCAGAAGACAAAAAAGAAACTGCACACTTGTTCACTGGTTTCATAAATACCTGCTGACACTTCCATCCACTCCCCTCGTACTCTTAGTCTAGGAAGAGCTGGAGGGACGCTGTGCGGTAGAGGACACTCTATAAAAGCAGTGCTGCCTTCCTGCACTGATAATGACCGCCGTCGCCCATCTTCATATTGTGAAATTTCTGCATGGACAGAGAAAAAGATGACTTCCGCAGTTAAACTGACTTTCTGTGCAGAGCAGGATACATTCAGTATGCGCTGAGTCTCTGCACAGTCAAGAATGAAGGCCAGCAGCGCTACTTGAGTTGTGTTTGTGTTGGATCACTGGGTTTGTTTATTGTTGCAGTGAGTGATTCTATTCAGCTTGATACAGTTGCATATCAGGGTCAACCCCTTAGTGTAGTGTCCAACAGCAAGCAGCATCCCAGCAGGAACATAACACACCACACAGGAAAGCCCAAGGCTCATTAAGGATACCGGTCAAGAGGCATCTGGAAGGGTGCCCGAGTAAAAACTCCTACTGCTTCCTTCCCCTCCGCCACTGAGCAGCAGGCAGCCGAGGACAGGCATTCTTTCTAAGTGTTCAACACTCACAAAATGGCCTTCCTTTTCTCAAGGCAACTTCCCCTCTTTCTTTACCCCCCTGCTTTGAAGTAAGTAGAAGTATGCACAGAAGGGAAATTTTCTGTATCCGTACCTGCTATGTCTACACGTGCGAGGCGGCTGGCGATGGCCGGCCCGTGGTCTAAGCGTGCCAGACATTGATAAATGCCAATATGGCTGGGCTTAAGGGAGGAGATGGTGAGGGAGCCCCCATTGAGCTCCACACCAGGCAGGGTGTCCTGGTCCAGGGGAAGGCCTCTGAAGCGCCAGGAAACTGTAGCTGATGGAGGACTAGCTAAGCAGTGCAGACGAGCAACAGAACCTTGACTCTGAACCAAGGAGGAAGGCTCAGAGCTGAAAGAGGGATATTGAGCTGGTGAGGAGACAAGAGCACAGAAGAACAGGTTCAGACGTTGCAATCAGGAATTTTGTCTTAGATGGTTTGTATATGATTTTCATGCAAACATATTTTTGATCATGGAAAACCACAAGACACCTTTGTCCCAGCAGACAGCAAATTCTGAGGAATATTAGCTGTGTTGTTTTTGCCATACAAATTCAAAAAAGAGTAAAACCATGTGGCCAGCACTGATGTCTTTATCCTTTTTCCTGATTAGGTTTGACTTTCACGAGGCACCAACCCTTGTTTTGTCTGCTGTGATGGCTGTCAAGCTCACCCTCTCTGCTTCTTTAACATTCTAATGTACAACAGTACAAAGCTACCCCAACACCAAATGTTTTGTACATTAAATGTATTAAAGGTGACAAACTGTCTATTTTTTGGCTTCTTGGGAGCAGGAAACTCCAGAGCAAGCTGGAAACAGAGCCCTCACATATCCAGCAGACACAGAGCAACATTAGTCTAGTTAACTTGCAATCATGTTTACGGCCATGTAAGGCCTTTTAGCTCTGTTTTGGTCATCAATAACAGCTGAAAAACATATTTGGTTCTTTAGCTGTTGGATGATCCACTTTCTTCAGGGTTTTTCACAGTCCCTTTGTTGAAATCAGCTCCTTGCTGCTTTTGAAACTGATGAAAGTGTAATTTGCTGCAAAGAGCTGCAACGTATAAATGTTTATGCATTTGTCACTATGAGCGATATCTGTGACACTGAAGGTTGTCCTTTGTCTTTTTTCAGGAAAATGGATCTAACCCCTCCTATCTCTGTAAAGAGCAGGACCACAACTTACATGAGCAGCTGATGAGCAGAGACTGGCTGAGACACAGCACAGTGGACAGGAGGACCCTTAGGCCACTGTCCATGGTGCACTTCGACCCCTGTCAGCAGCCGTGTTGCCCAGCACGTACGCCTTCGTCTGTTCAGCAAAACTGCAACACACAGAGGAGATAAGAAACTCGTCAAACCAGAGCTCTGCCTGGAGACATGACAGCACGCACATCAAGACAAAAGAAGAAGAGGACACAAAAGAAGAGGTGAGACAGAAATAAACAGCAACAGAGATTTCAGAGTTGGATCTGAATGAGGGAAAAAAATCCAGTAGATTCCAAATGAATCCTATATGGCAATCCTTTTAATCTTCACAACACATCCTCTTTACACACTCCTTGATCTCCACCTCCCACCCTCTCCTCTGACCCCTCTTCTCACCCACTTCAGTGTCTCCACGGAGGCTGGAATGTCCAGCCTCTCTGCCCCCTTGCTCCTCTCTCCCACTGGGCTGCAGGGATCTCCCGCTAATGGAGTGGCTGTGGAGAGACTGTCGCTTCACTCTTAATATCACTCTCTTGTCACACTGTGTTGCTTCCTCATAGGTTCACTGTAGCCTGAAGTGCAGGCTCAGACACACACAGGGAGACAAGAGAAGAGCCAAAGTGAGAAACAGAAAAGGAGTGGAGGGCACGTAATTAGGAGAATTCCTCTATCCTTTTCAACCCGACCCCCTCTGACTGCGGCACCTCCTCCTCCTTTTTTTAAGAGTAATCCGGGGAAGCTTTGATCCCAGGTTGCTGGTTGGTAACCAGGGTTTGAGCCTGAGGCCAGAAGGACAATGGCCGTCCAGCTGTGATATTCACACTGGCGCTTCAGTGGCTCGCAGACGTTCGCGGAAGGGCCGACCGGGGCTGAAGGGTGGGTCAAATTAAAAGGATGATGTCTGGGTGGGATCAGTGAAGCTGAACAGGTTTCTAACCCTCGTTTTTTTACCTAAACATTGTTTCATCTGCTGGACAATCAAGCAGGTCGATTTATTTGGTCTCCTCTCAAGGCTGCAGACAAGTTGGTCCCAGTGGACAAGTGAACAAATATTTTCTTTACTGTTATCACTATTTCTGTAAAGAAATGGTTAAAAAAACTGGACAGGGCATTTTCTTAGATTCAAAGTAGACCTCTTCAGATTGCTTTTAATAGTCCAAAACCAAAAGATATTCAATCTTACAAACATAAAACACAGAAAAGCAGCAAATGTGGGCAATCTAGAACAAGCAAATGTTCTGCATTTTGCTTGAACTGAACGATTAATCAACTATCAGTTATTTCAGCACAAGTTGTGAGTAATGCCAGGCAGGCGTTTGTTCCCCTGTGATCTAACCAATAAGACACAGATGCTTTATTCACATACTCATTCTCACTCTCTTCATCTTGCACCCTCTCTCTCTCAGAGGGCAACATGAGAGGAGGAGGAGAGAAGAGGCAGGAAATAATAAACTCTCCCAGCTCCTGGCTCACGCCCCATTCTCACCCTGAGGTCAAAGGTCAGGAAAGAGCAGAGAGAGGGTGAACCAGCGGGTGTCTGGTGGCCCTGGACCAGCCCCCGGAGGTCACCTCAAGCTCGCTCTCTCTCTCTCCCTCTCTCTCTCTCTCTCACACGCACACGCACACACACACACACACACACACACACACACACACACACACACACACACACACACACACACACACACACACATTAACAATCACTCCACACAAAACAAGTGCCTCAAATTTAACTAGATTCTGACTAAACTGCTACTTCAACAAGACTTTGACTTTACTACGAAATTACAACATACGACATTATGTATGTGGTGTGTGCTCTGCATTTCAGGCTCCAGTTGTGTGCATTCTCATTTAGGCAGATCAAACCCACATCTTGCAGGCTAGCGTTTCTCCATCCCACGAGTTGCAACAGGCCCTGCACACTGCCCCCATGTCATCAGTGGAAACTATCTTTCTCTCTCTGCCGGAATAATGATATATAATTACAATAATTAACAACAGTGCTATAAAAACGCACAGCCAAGAGCAGGCACATTGGCACATGGCACGGTGAGAAACCAGAGCTGATTCTGTAACTCCCTCTGTCCTTATCTACCTTTCTTTTTCTCTCTTATTTTAACCATTTTCCTCCTCCCAGTGGACGTAGCAGTTGGGCACTGCAGCTCCGACTGGGTGCCCTTGTGTAAACACACACACAGCTGCCTATCTGGCCCATCGATCTGGCGCAACGAGGAAACACAGGGGCATCATTCCTGCTTCTTATCTGTTTGGCTTTCCTCTGATATCCGCCACCATGAAGCCGCCTCAGTGGAGACAGACACTGTGAGGATATCTTGTATCCCTCATCAGAGAGAGTTGTCTCGATGCTGGCAGCAGCGGCTGCATGGAAAGGCAAGTCCTGCTTCCTCCGGAGCAGACGCCCAGACAAAAGCTGGAGTGGCCCTTTGACAAAGGGGAAGTCCCTGTCAAATGAAGCCTGATCAGCCTGAGAGCCGTCTCCTCTGGTCCACTGTTGATCTCCGGCCAGCCCACTCCCTCACTCCTCTGCTCTCCTCAAAACTCCAGACTATACAACTTAAAGGGAAAAAAATCCTTCGTTCCAGATTTCCTCCTCCTATCCCAAATCTGATCTTGTGTTACTCTCTGTTTTTGCACTTATGTTGAAGATGCATGGCCATTCTCAAAGCGGGATCGACCAGCTATAAATTGAAGAGACATCCTGCATACAAAACAGACTGCGCTGTTGAAAGCTGATATACAGACACAGGGACAGTTTATGAAAATAAATGAGGTTAGTGTCAGTGAGTTCAAGTGGAAAAGTTCCTATTTTTTGGGTGTGGGGGTTGACCCATGCATGTTTGGGAAATGTTTGACTGACACCTGACTTAACTGTGTGAGAGTGAGAAAAAACAGCTCTTCTTTGACAGTTGTATCTCCCTCTTAGTCTTTGCAGCTCAGTGTTTTGTATTTTATCTGTTATGCTCCCTTCCAGAGAAATCTATAGTAGAGGTGTAGTGTACCTTTGAGAGGCGGCATCTTTATTGATGCATCTTGGGAGTAATACAAAACTCAGACACAGGAATAGCACCATCTATCCCCATGTAGGACAAGAGGGATCCCTGGTGATGACACAGGAGAAAATAAACACACTGACAGGCTGGCCTCAGGGAAAGAGAAGGGGTTCAAGTTTTGAGGGGGGGTTAGCACCTGCACTTCTTTTTAGGCCTCTTCTCTGCAGGAACTACTTAAAGCCCCATCTGCCCCCATGCGGGGCTGGCCCATATCCCTGTCATATTGGGTAAACAGGGACAAAAGCAACACGGCAGAGCATCAAAGACCTGGAGGGCAGAGGAAGAACAGGTCACAACTGGTGCTGCTGACTGAGGCGGGGGCCTGGCCTCTCCGCTTCACACAACTGCACAGCTGAATGAAAGCCAACGGCAAACATCATAAAGCAGCTCCATCGCTGATCCGATAACAAGGGTCTGATCCCGACTGCTACGACAATCAATAACCGTGTGAAATCCAATAAATCTGAAGAATCTGAAAAAATAAAAATAAAAATAAAGAGAGAGAACTGCAACAAATGCCGAGGACTGAATGAAGCTCAGAGTCAGAGATAAAGACTTTAAGGGTGAGGGAGCAGTGGGGTGTAAGAGAAAGAGCAAGTCTTTTCTGGTATGATGGTCTAATCTGACATGTGTGCTGAAGCTGATTCACATGCTATACCCCAAACCTGTCTGCACTCGCCCCACATCTCACTGACAGAGGATCTGCAGCACACACATTCCTCAGCTCCACAGAGAGAGAGAGAGAGAAAGAGAGAGAGAGAGGGAGAGAGAGCACGACGGACACACAGAAAGAGACAGAGAAAGACACACACATACACTCTCACACACACACACACACACAAGAGATGGGAGATAAATTCACAAGAAGAAGAAGATGAGAGGCAATGGGGAAAAAACATACAAAAAGCTCTTTGGGAGAGAGGAGTAAAGGGAGATGGGGGTAGAAAGAGGTGAAACATTCACTGTGAGGTGAAAAGTTGCCAAGCTCCGACTCATTTCTCCTCCCTCTTTTTTTGGCTCAGAGATACAGACGTACAGATAATGGCTGAGTTCGCATCCACATCTGCCAAAAACTGACTGATGATTCAGCCTAACTACATTCAGCTCGGCCCAGAAACTTGGGAAGAGCCTCCCGAGAGAAGAGACTCTAGGGGACCATTATGGGCTTCTTCTATTGGTCTGTGTGAGCCCACTGAGGCAGCCTGGGGCCACAGAGGAAACTAATGAGTGGAAACACTGGGCCTCTGGTATGGCCTAACTTTGTCTGATTAAAGACTGAGACGTTATTAAAAGTGGGACAGACTTAGAGAAGGGGACTGAGCTAAAGAAAGGGAGGGAAAGAGAGAAAAAGAAAGAGAAGACATGATTTGGAATCAACTGAGAGAATTAGGAGGGTAAAGAAGAGAGGTTCTTTTTGTTTTCCCTTGAGAAGTGGGGAGAAAATCACCTTCGGGGGGGTTTAGTCAATCCATCATACAAAATGTCTGAACCTGACATCCTGCACAAAGTTAGAAGAAGTGCGAGTGTCCTCACTAAATCATTTAAACTGAGTGTAAGTGTGCAGAAGACAAATGTGATACATATTCAAGGACAGTCTGCTTTCCAGACACTGCTGTCTCTCTGAGTGTCTGTAGGAGGACAGAGCATCAGCAGTCCTGGAGGCAAAGGGTGACGGCAAGGCCAAGCGGGTCCCAGAACTCGGTGACGCCGCTGCCCTGACAACACCACCGTGGTGTGGGATCAGACGAGAGGAGGAATGAAAGGAGAGGCCCCGGGGATCAGACAGTCACATCCCACAAAGCCCTGTTTACCAAGGACACACATCTCCCTCCCCTCCATTCCTTCCCCCCAATGCCTCAGTTCACCAAAGCCCGACCCTCCCAAAGTGCCAGGGCCGGGACCTGGGAGACAGCGCTAATTCTACCCTGAGGCTTGTTGGCTGAGGACACAAACAGGGAGCTGAGAGGGGAGAGAAAGGGAGGGAGGTAGAAAGATTGAGACAGAGGGAGAGAGAGCAGGGACTGAATGGTACAGTATGTAAGACCCATCTTAATTGGAGATTGTTCTGCAATGTCTTGTTTTTCCTGGGAATCTGTGAGGGGGAGGGAAAGGAGGGTGGGGAGGTATGGTTGTTTCCCAAGGTCCTGAACAGCGGGATTAACCACAGGGGCGAAACTCAATAGCAGCCTCGGACACTGGAAACAGATCCCCGGGTATCGCCACCATACAAGTCCACCTCGAGACCTTTTGCAAAGCGCATGTAACTAACAACCCTTCCCCATTGTCGAAGCTCTCTGGGCCCTTCCGGCTGATTTCACAGGCCTTTCAGCCCACAGGGGAACGTCTGCTCGGATGAAAAGGTAATTCTGATGGAAAGGAGGAATGCACAAGAAGGCCCTCTTGCCCGCGGGGTGTGTTATAACACTGATCTCCAACATGTGCCAGGAGACTGATTCATCACGCCAGGTGAGAGGGGAGCTGGGATAGTGCAGCCATGGCACTCGGGCAGAGGAGGAGGCTGCAGATTCGCATTCCTCAATATCAACCTCGATTAGGAAGATGAGAGGAAAACACACTGATGCAGGGGAGGAAAAAATTATCTTAAGTTTGCCAAATGTCCACCTTCTCTGGGGGGAGTCAAGACAGTATCTGTTTTTAAATGCTGTTGCGTAGGCTATGAACTATGGGCATGCAGTTATCTGAACCAGCTGCCCCCACTCCTTCTCTCCTCAGTGCAGCAGCCTCCCGTCCCTCCCCAGCTCTCCTGGATTCCATCACTGCCTGTGTCTCTACGGCAACAAGCAGCAAAGACGCAGACAACAGTTTCTGTTCAGTCTCCTCCTGATAGGTCCCTGGCTGCCGACCAAAAGCACTTTCAAACTAAAACATATATTAAATAATGTAATTTCAAACATGTGCAACAGAAACAAATTGGCAGGGTGTCCAAACAGATACTAACAAGAAACTCCATTTTACAAAGTCAGTATTTAAAACCGAGGTGCTTACAGGGGTGTTTGCCTTCTCGTTGTTTGTCACTTGAGAGGCGTGAGAAAGAAAGTACACACAGAGTATTTTCATTTCTCAGAGTGATAAATTGACTCTGCAAATATAATGGAGCAATGGTCATATATTCAGTGGGAGGAGGCGGGGGGGGGGGGGGGGGGGGGTTTCACGGGACAAAAAGGCTTGCCTACAAAAACCTGAACTCCACAGCTAACCAGCAGAACAAAAACAAACACATGTAAAAAGGTTAAAATATAATTAGTCTTCTTCACCAATTCCACAAATCTCTTGCAAAAACCCAAACAAACAATCCAGCTCCCTTGTATGAACAAGTCTGAGGACCTACAAGATAAATATGCAGTCCCAAACAGTGTGTGTAAACGCTTTATTTAGTTTGTCTAAATGTTTATCCGTCTCGCCTTGTAACACTCCACGCTTGTTGTGCGGCAATCGAGTGATCGCAAAACAAACTTGGTGGTGATACATCAACACACACATCATCTGAGTTTCCACTTCTGGCTCTTGGTCAAATCATAAAAACCTCTCCGACATGTTTAGGGCCCAGGCTGCTCAATGAGCGCTGGAGGTGAGAAGAGCTTTTGGCAGATGACGTAGTGCTCTGATGTGCGCCAAGAGAAACACAACCTCATGACAACAGCAAAACACAGCAATAATACAGAAACCATGGCGTATGCTAACTCAGTGCATTCTTTGTGTAGGTTTGTGTGTGTTTGCTACTATGTAAGAGCACCAACAGAGAGATGACAGCAATTTATTTTACTTGATTAAAGTCAGTCAAAGCAGAAATGTGTTTCCATCTACCACAGGGCATAAATATACACTGCACTATGCTGAGCATCTGCTCCATCTCAAAAGATTCCCAGAACAATGCAGAAGGCTGGACCAACCATGTGTTTGAGCCTTCTGACTTGAATTCCTCCGCTCACATTGAATATCTTTTATAAATAAGGAGTTCCGTTGCTCCCTAAGGGGCCACATCTTGGAGGAGGGAAGGCCCAAAATGGCACCCATAACCACAAGCCTGGAGGCAGGCAGCAGCAGTACCCACACTGCCTCACACTCTGATCTGGGAGAAAAACAGCCCTTCAAACAAGCAGCCTGTTTGTCAGCCGGAGGGGAGTGCCAGCCACTAGTTTTGCCTTAATATAGTCTTGCTGATCCTTGTGCTGGCTTTTCAACAGCACACACATTCTGGTTCGCAAAAAAAAAAACCATGTCAGATGTGACTTATTGGTTCAACATTTGAAATAGAAAGCTGCGGTTGCTCACAGTTTCAAGAAGAAAAGACTCTAACTCTTGGGGCCTGCGCTGAGGCAAAGGACTAAGTCAGGCATATTTAGTAGGGTCAGTTGCAGGAAGGGAAAAAGAAATGAATCTTGCAAACAGGAAGACGCTGAGGATGCAAAAAAAAAAAAATCCCCTCACATGTTCTGAAATACTTTGCAGTGAGAGCTGTCAGCAAGGGTCCGGTTCAGAAGTTCACTCCCTGAAATCTTCCCCAGGGCTGAGGAGTCATTAAGAAAACTACACAAGACAAGGCTGCGGAACAATGGGTCTCATCGTGTATTTGCCTGACAATTATGAGAAAAATAGTTGTTTTTGGAAAGAGGCGAGTGCTGTGCGAAATGCCACGTTGAAGCCTCCTGGGGAACTTTTTGTTCCCTCTCATACATGCGGTGTCCTGCATCCCGTTGGAGGCACATATATATACAGCTACACAAGCCAAAAAGCAATCCTGGATTATGAGAATATAATAAAAGGCATCTACAGAAAGTAACAAACGTCAAACCATAAGGCAAAAAAAAGAACCTGCAGTTGGCTTCAAAGCGGCTCAGGACCTATTCTGCAGTCTGTCATAGTCGTTTGGGCTTTTCATCAGAGCCTACCAGCTACATATAAGATCTGATCTGAGCCTACAGCACATCATTTTTTCCTACAGTAAAAGTCTCAGTCTCTATCAATGTGGGTCTTTATGTGTCACACAAACTGCTCTTGACCATCTGCTGTTGAGGTATTTTCATTATCTGTAGCCGCATGCACAATGTGTTTTTTCTCAAACCGCTGTGTGTGTGTGTGGTACTGGTTTATATTCCCTTATCATACTCAGCTCACGGACATATATATTTAGTCGAAGCCTGTATTTCAGTTACATTAACAGAAAACAAATCATGTTCAGAGAAGAAGCAGACCTCCTCTCTCCCTGCCTATCTCCAGCCTGTACAGCTTGGTCCCACTGCATTTCAGTGGCTGGCTGGAACATCTGTTTCTGCTGCTCTAAAAACTGTTTGTTTGTCTTAACAATTACGCCCTGATGTTTCTCATTTCATTTCTCAAATCTCTCGAAAGTCATTATCCAGTTTCAGGTCCTTCAAGGTTCTGAATTTTTAGAAACTCAATACGACCATCTGTTGAAAGCTGGTGTATACATCGGGCTACAGTGAGCTCACCTTTGACATTTCAGACGAGTAGTACCGGAGGAAGCACGCAGCCTATCTGTAACCTCCTGGAGTAACATGCTTGCATAGTACAGCGAGTCAGCGCCGGGCTGTTTGGATCATCTGTCAGAGTCGGGGGACATGGAAGAAGCGGGGAGGGGGTCCCACCGAGAGACGTATGCGTTGTGTAGTTAAAGTAATGACAGTGTGAGCTCAGAGCAGATAAGAAGTGCTACTAATGGCAGCTCCATGTAAACACGAGTGACACCTTCAGCTACTGCATTTGCCTTCATGGCTACTTCAACACAGCTTCAATTTAACCAATTCAACTCACAGCTTGTCCCTAGAATAAACTTAGGGAGGGAAAGTAAGGGTGGAAAGTAAAGTCAATTTTTGTTAGCACTGCAGCTGCAGGGTGCACTCACCAACCCAGCAGTAACAAGAACTCAAACTCTTTCTCTGACCTGCCCATCTTTCCCATCAACCCCCTGCTCATGGCTGCTGGGCGTTGTCAATCAGCACCCCCTGGCTCCTTGAACATGGGGGCTGTTTGGCAAGTTGCCCAAAACTCCCCTCTGTCCATCTAATGGGGCCTGAGCTCTGCGTCTGTCCTTGACGAATGGGAGCTGAAGCTCGCAGAGTAAAGGCCAGCATTAGAAAATGGGAAAAACTCTGCAGTATGACTCAATGCCTGAGCAATGAGAGTAAAAGGAGCGCTATGTGTCAGGAGTTCAAAACAAGCCAGGTTTAAGTTTGGGAATAGTTGCTTGGCAGGTCAAACGTCAACCTTACAGTCCACTAAATTCTGCTTTATTATTCTAAGAAGCTGAAATGGATTAGCTATCAGAGATTTAGAAAATGAGCAAGACTTAATTCTAGCAGTCACAATATTTGTGAGGATGATGAAAAACAAGGTGGCTGCTTGAAATTCAGATTTCTCTCCCGTTTTATGACTCTCAGAACATTTTTCTCGGCCAAAGGTTGATCTTTTGGAGCAATAATATGACAGATTACAGCGCAAAACCAAATAAACAACCAAGCCACACTGTGATTTAGGTTTTAAATTCACTTCCATTCACTTAAGGCCAGGACTGAGGTTTGCTGCCTGGCCTCAAATCTGCATGGCCTAGAAAGCAGGAGAATGTGGGAGGTGCCCAAAATATACTTTAGTCACCCATTTAGACACACCCTCTCCCACCACACTCACCTCAGATAGACATTCATCCACTTATCCATCTCTGACATGCTTTAGAAGTAGGGTTGCAATGGACAAATGGGTTAGTTTGGGACAAATGGGTTAATTGTCATCTTTAAAACTATTTTGTCCAACCAAACTGTCCAAGATATAAAATGATATAAAACAGAGAAAAGTATTACGTACTCACATCTGAGAAGCTGAAACTGACGACTGTTTGGCACTTTGGTTTGAAAAATGACTTCTCAACTTTGTTGTCAGTCAGTTGATCAGCTAATCGACTAATCGTACACAGCCTCACTTCCTGGTTTTACCCAAATTCAACAATCATTTGTCAGTGTTGAAGCACATGTGCTTGTGTGATTATAATACTGCATCAGAAAAATCAAGAAAGCCATTATGAGAGCAGGGGCTGGTATCATTACACATGCTTACATTCAAATTGCCCACTTAACATAGTTCTCCTACAGCAACATGTGTTTATCATTAGCCAGCACCCTAATGGCTCAAACATTATTCGAACTCGCTTAATGGCATAGTTGTGCTTTGTTCGGGTCTGTCTGATAAGAGTCGGGCCACTAATGGTTTATTAATTTCCCTACAAGTCACAAAAACACACTGTGAAAACAAAAAAAATGATTCTGAGGCTCTGTTGTTGTCTGATTCAATCACATTCCCATTCCTGTGGGGGAAAATCCCACACATTAACAACATGGTTAGTTATACTAAAAATACTCCACGGGTCCACCTTAAAATCAGGCATCTAAAATCCAGTAATGTAGCTTGGATTTCTGGGTCTGTTTTTGTCATTCAAAAGAGTAATGTTTTCACTTTCCATAAAAAAAAACTGCTTAATATAGATATAGCATGATGCCATTTTAAAATATTTCCAGCACGCGACAGAGGACAACTGACAGCAAAAGCATCTTTCTGTAATTTAAAACACATCTGTAAACATCATATGTGGGTTGTCAGTCATTCAAAATAAAAGAGTAAGAGCCTCTTTCTATAGACTCTTACAGTGATGAAGAGGCAGAGAAACCAGTTTCTCCACAGACTGACCTAAGTGCAACTCAGCCACAGGACACACTATGGTTACAGCGAGGGAGAATAGTATTAAAAGAAATCATAGAGTGAATTAAGTTAAAATGAAGCAGGGTGAAAAAAAAAAAACAAAAACAACAAAAAACTCAACAAAACCTGACAAAAAAAGCTGGAACAGACTCAGTATCTAAACCTGAGGGAGGATCTCTCCTGAGCGCCGTCAGTGTCCAAGCATGAACACAAAGGGCAAATCTCTCTCTGCCCCTGTCAAAAGCTCACCCAATATTGGGGAGCACTGAAAGGATTTGAAAGCCATCGGAAGTGTCTTCTTGTCCTCCATGGACGCAACAATGCATGAGCAACTGTTTGAACTTGAAAGTGTTTTATCTGAGAGCAGCCATGTGTGTCCCACTGACTGGATGTCATGCATTCGAGAGGGATTCAGGACTTTGTTCTCAATAACTTTTAAGTGTTCACTTTTCTGAGAGTTACCCGCATGTAACAAAAGTCCCTGTGAAGCTCTGATGATAGGGGTGAATGGCAGACAGAGGAAATTACTTGACGGAAAAAAAAGTGACAAACTTGTCTCTGCAGTAACATCGTTGCTATCACTTTCACTCTGTCACAAGTTTTATTTCTGCTCTGAAAAGCAATCGCAATCACCTCACCCTAAACAGAATATTTACAGTCCTCAACATTTATATTTCAGCTTACATTTAAATATGAACTCTGTATGTGTTTTGTGTACTTTACAAATTTTCTGTTTAGCAGCAAAAGTCCAAACTAACTTCACTTATTTGCATTCAAAAAAAAAATTCTAACAATACAGATGAATTTTAAGTTTCCTAAAAAGTTTGTCTGTGACAAAAAAAAATTTGAGTTTCATGGTGTCATCTTCAAAGTTCCTGAAATGCAGCAGAGCAGATCACAACACAGCAAGACCTGAGTACAATAAGCTCAGGCACACAAGTGCACACTCAGCCCTGAACTGTTAGCAGTGACAAATCAAACATATTTCTTGTTTTGGGGATATTTTTCACATCGAGAGGAACAGTAATACGCTCCAGAAACGTGAAACTGAGTTGATAAGAACAAAGCACAAGCTGATTGATAATCTCGAACAGACAACACTCACACTTATGCTTCTTTTCTTTTAGCAGAGCTTTTAAAGAGTCCCCTTTGCCTCTAGTGCTTTTATCATTTCAGAAACCAAACTAATAATTTATCCCAAGTCAAAAATTAGTAAAAAGCTTGTTGCCAGACCGTGAACAACGACACCTTCATTCAAGCAGGCAGGGACAGTTGCTTTTGTTTGCTTTGCAAAGTGATTTGTGCACTTGCCAAATTTTAGAGCAATACTAACATGGATTTACCAAAGCAACATTTATGACACCCTCAGGGGATTTATCTAAAACAATAAAGGCTCTCTGTCTTTGGAAAGAGGAAAAAAAAACCTTCAAAAAAACCTTCAAATATTAGTCTAAGCCACCATGTTTCTGCACAGTGGTAAATGTGGCAAAAGAGTTGGCTCCTAAAGTAGATCCATAATAAAAAGTATAACTTTAGAACAAAGTAATGTTTCACATATTCCCCTCCATTTTCACCTTTTATGACTGTGACACCAATGTGTCAACCAAGGGACATATTTGCCATTTCTAAAAATGTTCTTTCATCTTTCAAAGCTGAAATGCAGCCCGCAGGCCATCTGTTTTCAACTGGGATGTTAAGTGAAGTGTCGCTGCACAGAAACTGTTTACCAAACAAATATTTAGGCATTTTTCTTGTATTTCATTCACTTCACAGACAACAGAGCTGAGCTGTGTCGGAATGCAGGAAAAAGAGCAGATAACTGCTGAATAATGATGCTACTTTTTGGATTCTTTTGTTGTATTTTAGCAAAATACAAAGCATGGTCTTACACCAAAATACAGCTCAGTCTTGAGGATTTTCTTGTCCTGTCTGCAGATTTTAATCTAACAAATCTGAAACCTGAAGTCAATAAAATCCAGACTATAGCAGAACATCAGGTTCTGACACTTCATAGCAAACTATTCTGCACAAATCAGATTTTCACTAATCAGAGTGTAGTCGCTGTAATGAAGAAAACGTGGACAGTTCATTTATGGATATACACAAACATAGTATTAATTTCCGTACACGGGCGCCCCCGTTTACCAGACTGCCACAGAGACGGCGCACTTACTGCCACTCCGCGCCGCTGCTCTCCACTTTCACCACAGCACAAAGTCAGGAAAACACGGCAACGTTTGAGGAAAAGATAAACCGGCACAATGGAGTCCTCTCTTTTTTTTATCTTTTGATTTCCAGGGAAGCCCAGCTGGCCTGGTGCGCACACCGAAGCTTCCCCCAGCCCCTCTCCCAGCCAGCCAGCCGGCCCGGGACTCCCTTCTCCGCCTCCCCTCCGTCCGTCCTTACCTCTCTTGCAGGAGGGCAAAAGCTGCGAGCCGTCGGGTGAATTAGAAGCAAGACGCATTCTTCTGGTGGCAAATCCGTACGGGGCCCTCCATTAGACACGGGCTGAGAGTGCGAGACGACGGGAGGAACATGAAAACAGCCGGAGTGTGGAAGGGGGGGAAAGAGTTTTCAGACCCGCAGAGCAGCGCAAGCTTCGGGGCCAAGGTGCGAGAACTCCCCCCGGTCTAAACTGTAGCTGAGGTGGTGGAGAGTTTTCTGTTTTTCTGAGTCCGTGTGTTTGGATCAAAGCGTAAACTCCCAGCTCGGTGCGCTAACACTCAAACAGACACACACTGTGTCTGTGTCTAACCCGATTGAAACTTCTCCGCCGTTTCTCGGTCTCCGTCTCTACCGCTGCTTCCCCTACACACGCATCTTTGAAGCCAGTGTCGAATTGCTCAGCAAATCATGGCAGCGGCGAGGCTGGTCGTCAAACCAGGAATGTCCCAGCCCCACAGCTCAATACGGCTCCTGGAGAGGGGAGGGAGAGAGAAAGGGGGAGGGGGGGTGTTGCCCATATAGACGGTGCATTAACAAGTTTTACAATCTATCGAGAAAAAAAGAAAAGAAAAAACAAACTCCCTCCTTCCTCTTCTGTGCACACTTACCTGTGTGACTTACTCTAATCAGGATGCATAAGTAAACCCACCTGAGTACATTTTCCCTTTGTTTAGTATGAACTTGTTAATGAACATTTACACCACAACAAGGGTTTTAATCACGATTAATCACTACTTCTCAAATCTGTTTTTTTTTTTTAATTATTATTTTAAATGTTGATCTATATCTGGATTTACAAAAAACTCTGAATCAAGGAATAACAGGATAGAGTGTGCACTTCCTTATTGGTAACTAAGACAGGAAAATAGTTACACAATAAAAATGTTTAAAACACAAATAACATCTGAGAAAAAAAAGCCCAAAACTATCCACGATAATACAAAACCCCCAGATGGATTGTTTTTATTTGTTTGTTTGTTTTCACCTGTACAGGTATGATTTACTGGGAGTTCATACTTTTCAGCAGCCTCGATGATAAGCAGAGATGGGATGAAATAACATTTACATTTGTGAACTATAAACTGTAAACTCTCACGCAGGCAGGTGATCATCATGAGAAAAAATTACCACCCATATGGAAACAGAACTGATTTATATTTTCAGAAACACTATTGACATCAGTGTTGACAAGGAAGTTGAAAAGCCTGAAACTTTGTACCAAATGTAAAAATTTTAATAAAACCAAGTCTTCAAATTCTGTAAACCATCCAATTTAAAATAAAGTTAACATCCACCTCGTGCATGAATGCAGCATTTGCTGGAAGATTTTTTTTTTTTTTTGAATAATAAGAATAGACTAAAACATACTAAGGTAGCCTCACACACTTCACATTGTTCCTACCTAAACCTTCATTGAGTGAGTAAGTCTACTTCTCTGTTTAGGCCCGTGACAGTTTCATCTGCTGCACAAACACCCTCAATCCCTTCACCGCCTCAAAGCCATAAAGACATGTCTCTTTTTTTTCAGTGGAATACACTGTTCCTTGTAGATTAAACCAGCTCTCACTGGGGCCATTGAATTGAATTAAAGTTATGTGGGAGGGGGGAGTGTTTGAACAGCTAATAGCTGCGGGTCATTTCTGGCATCAGACCTGTTGGCTGCATGGTCTGAATGTTGGTTGGCTGCAGCCGTTTCCTCATCACTAGGTAAAATGCCTTCACAGAGAGGCGGGGGATAGGGAGCTGTGAGTGAGACACAGTCATCTGTTGTGCGTATGGGCATGAGTAAACAGCATAATCATCTTTGAGGCAGTAATTATGTGCTCCAGCGTTGGCCAGGCGGCGGCAGCGGCGGCGGGCCCACCCTGCTTCAGACAGCAGGTGCAGCTCACCATCTGACAGCTGACTTCTATGGAAGGTGTGATCCAATCCTCCCGAGGCTAGGTCGACCCAGTGAGGGCCTTCAGGCGGTCAGGGCCAAAGCCAACAAACCAGCAAACCTCTGACACAGGAGGAGAAGGAAAACAACATGGAGGAGGTGGTGGAGACGGGATGGTTGTAGGACGGATGCCACCACTCTGTTTTCACTAACAGGTGTTGGACTGTCCTGTTTTTCTTTAAACTTATTGCTAACAGAGCCAGTTTTCTGTCATTGTGAAGGATAATTTTCTATCTACTTTGTTCCTTCTCAACATCTCTTAACAAACTGTTCTTTCACAACCTGGCAACCCAAAAGTTGTTTTTTAAATAACTATAATAATTCACAGCATCTCAGCTATATGGTTTCAACCCTTTATGATGCCTTTTTAGGCAATGCTGAGCCCACCTTTCCCCTAATCTTCCTGATTACAAGAGATTAATTTTATTTTTTCAGATCCCACTCTCTCTCTTGCTCTCTCTCTCTCTCTCTCGGGGTCAGGAGCTGGTTGGAGATGGAGACAGAGTCTCTGGGTTCAGAGGGGGGTGAGCGGGGTGATTGGACACAGTCGCATGTGAAAGGCCAGTGAGCAGCGAGTCCACAGGGAGCAGGGTCCACACACAAAGGGCCTGGGAGGGGCTCGGTGGGGGCGGGAGGGGCGACCAAGGAGGAGAGAACACGCTGGGAACCAAAGCTGACAGCACAGACACTTCTTATCCACTGAGGGTTTGGCTGTCTCTGGCCCCCTGGGGTATATACTCACTTATCTGCACGGAGCTGCCAGCTCCGCACTGTTGAGCCACAGCAGCTTCAGAGAGCTGCTCACTGAGGGCAGGAGCAGCAGAAACATTAAGCACACAAAGCAGCAGTGACCTCTGGCCCACATTTAACTGATATCAGGTTTGTTTCCTCAGTCATATCAGCCCTGACCAAATATCAATAGATTACAACACATTTAGCCAATACAAGAGATTACTTGTTGATGATCACGCAGAGACTGCAAAACACTGGAAGTTTACACTTTATACATTAAAATACAGATTTTCCTCCTGTGACACCCTGATTGAGCTTAAAATGGCAGGAGAGCTGCTAACAAGGGATTTGTGTCCTAAATCCTCAAGCAGGGATTGTTTGGAGTTGGTACATTCAGCTTGCTGTGCTTTGCTGTGAGGATAATAAGCCTCTGATCACTGTCAATAGGGTGTTTATGACCTGCAAAGCAGCGGCTGGGTTGTGTTGACTCTGTCAGCAGGAGGCCTGAGGGATGCCTGATTCCCAGCGCTATTAAAAGGCACTTTCAGATAACAGGAGTACCGTCCTTCTGTTTGGGCCTGTCCAGGTTTGTGGATTGGTCAGCGGGACAAAATACCAGAGCGTAACTATTAGGCTTGAGATCTGGCAACACAGTTTACATAATTTACTCAAAAACAGATGCTGTTGGTAAAATCTCAGTGCCATGGAAAATCAGTTGTTCCTCTGCTTTTCACAGGATGCTAAGGCACGAGGTGTAAGTACAGAAATGTAGAAATACTTTTTTTTCTGAGGAGCTGAGACAAGGACATTTATTTGCAACTTTTTATACGTTTTTATAAGACAAGGAAAACTTTGTCCAGGTGAAGAAATATATACGAGAGTGAGAAAAATCACAATATTTTACAACATAGACTAAATGGATTTCCCCTCAGAGGGTTATATATCTCATGACTTAGACAGGTGTGCGCAATGACTGTGTGTGTGTGTGTGTCTGTGTATACGTTGTGTCTTTCTGTAGGCTCAAGTATGTGGCGGCAGTTGTGTGTGTGTGTGTGTGTTCGTGGATGTGTAAAAGAAAGAGAAAATTGAAGGCACTCCTCTCCATCTGGTTTCTGCATCACTGTGGTGGGATCACATTATCCATCGTAGGCTCTCTGGGAATTTCATCAGTCTGTAACATCTCACTTATTCACACATCTCCCCGGACTTCACCATGTACAATGATCCTGAGTGTCCCTCCTGACATTGTAGTGACCCTGAACATCCTCTGGTCATCTAAAGCTTTCCCCCATCTGACGTGAGAACTGTACGGGCAATAAAACTGTCTAAACTCCAGTTTTCACACTGTCACTGTTTTGCCTAAGCTGTCTACAGCTCAACAATATGTGAAAATGACAAAATATTCTCCCACATACACAACTTCCAACTGAATGGATCCAGTGATAAATAATATTGAAGGCATGGATATAGCCAATCAACTCGAAAACTAATGCACTTTTTTATGAAAAATTTTATAATTTTGTTAAATTACGGTGAATTATTTGTCTGTGTCTCATCGTTAGAAAATCAGGAATTAATTTGTATTATAACTGTGGTAACTTTTTCTTTACACTTCCACTATTTGTGTACTTAATTAAAAGTCAATTTTCTGAACAGCAATCTTGATGTGAAGACATGAAAACTCCCCACTCCTGCACTATATCACTTCCGCCAAGCTCCAGTCCATAAGTGATTTCCAAATGGTGTGGATGGGTTGTTCCGGTCCCATCCCCAACATCCAAAACAGCTCTGACATGAAGCTGTCATGATAAAGCATCCAGGAGTTGGTTGTAGTGGGTATCTGGGGAACAGTGGAGCAGGAAGAGGCTGAAGTGAAATATCATTCCTGTTTAACACTGATGTTTCCTCTGGTCCCAAAGGCTCATGGTGACCTTGTGATTTATGGTGCAGCGCTGGAGGAGCAGATCAGAATACAGCTGCCCCACAGCTACACACAAACATGTGTCAGACTCATGCATAACCTTAACTTTCAAATGCAGCCACTAATCTGCATTCAAATCAGCGCAGCTTTGGAGTGTATGTTTTCCAGCTGTTGGGCAAATAAATAAACAAATAAATAAACAAATATCCTCTCTTTTGTGTGTATTTGCTTCTGTCCGTGAATCCAGGGATTATGTGTGTGAAAATGTGACGCATGTTGCGCCTAACTGGCTTTTCCAGCTCATTCTGAATGGCATGAAGTGATGTAGAAAATGAGCTAGATGAAGAGGATTAGGACCGGAGACTGCAAGCGCTTATCATCTCCCGTAGCACTGGAGTGTAGCCATGGAAACAGGAAGTGAGAGGCAAGCTTCCAAGATGGCCACCAGCTTGTGAATGGGTGCATTCCTCAACGGCAGGGTGTCTGTTGGAGGGAGGAGGGGCGAGCAAGTGTGTTTACTCCGAAAAGGGACTATATAAATAGTAACTGCTGCTGTTTTAAGGACTTCCTGTCACTAGGTATTCCATAAAACAGTAGTTAAATAAACAATCAGTTTCCCATTGGGGCTGCCTTGTCTATACTGAAGTGAGGTCTGCAGTGGGTTCAATCAAGGACCCCGGCGTGTGGATTTTAAAGCCCCAGACTGGAGTCATGGAGCTGTTACAGGTCACCACACTCTCTTTCACTCGCAGCCCGTCTGGTCATATAACCTCCACACGCACAAACTGAGCCTGAATTCCACATTCAGCAAGTTTTTTTTTCTCTCTCTCTCTCTGCCAAGTAACTTCTGTGCTGACTTTTCAATGAGTTCTCCTCATTGTTTTGTTGTGTGAGCTGTGCATGTGGTGCTGTTTCACACTGCAAGGATTCAGGGCACTGAAATGATCTGAGTGGGGCATCATTCAACTGCAACTTGTGTTCCAGCCAGAGAAATATAAAAGTTGTGATTAGTAAGTTAAGTTTGTGGTCACTAACGCAATTCTGATTTTTTGAGTGTTTCGTTTGAGTATTTGTGAGTGATGTCCATATTAGGTGCTGGAGCTGTACCATTTTTGTACACAAAATATATATACAAATATATATACAAATCCAACCCCACAAATATCCAAAAGAAATGCAGAGGTCAAGCGCTCAGTTAATTTCACATTCATTAAATCCAGGGAACCTGAAGGAGCTTCTGAAGATGAAAAAAAGAAATTGTGGATCATACAATTAATGATTACCAACGTTGACCAGTTTTATCCTGGGGTCACCAGGGGTAGTGATGATACAAACAAAGCATCATGGTTCAGCATAAAGACAACACAGATGTAAACATAATCACACAATGAAATGAACAGAACATAAATCATTTTCCCTTGTAAATATATGGATGACCTCAGCTCTTGGGAACGCATCAGAAACCTGATGAGAAGAGGTCAGAGACAAGGGCAGAGGGGTAAAGAAAAGGAATCTCTGGTAATCTTCTTCCTCAACTACACACACACACACATAAACATATATGTAAATGCCATTACACAAATACACAAACATCTACCAGCTGGCATTGTCCAGAAGGACACCATCCGTGCTGGCTCTGTTTTGGACAAGGCCATGAAGCTGTCAGCGTGCATTCCTGAATGCAGCTTTTGCAGAGCACATTTGTCAACCTTGAGGAGAGCACATGCCCAAAATGTTTGGATGTTTAAACTTATCTCATAATGGCCTTTGGAGGTTATTGGCATTCCCACAGGTGTTAGAATAATTCACAGACATAGTGCTTCACAGAGTGCTTTGGTGTGGAGGCCTCAAGTGGTATGATACTCCGGAGGGCAGCTCTCTGTACCATGGCATGTTTGTTTGTTTTCAGAGATCTGAGCTGAAATGCAGAGACTGGAGTGTGACAGACAGAATAGAGGCAGATGACAGGATGTCAGGGTGTGATAGAGCATCCACTGCCCTCATCTGTTTCTGTTTTTTTTCTGTTTTCTTTTTTTTTTGCTCATGTCTCCCAACACAGACAGCACCCTTGTCTCAGGAGAAGTATCACTTTTGTTTGTGCATCGCACTGGTCAAACACACCGTCCAAGAAGATACCATCTATCTCTCTTCCGCTTTTTCAGATGTGGAGCCTCACAGCCCCCAGCAGGGGCCAGGCGCACAATCACTGCAGGATATCACCAGATAATCACCGTGGAGCCACAGGAAAATGTACCAAGAGTAAACAAAGAAAGTGCGTGTTTGTGTGTGCCTGTGTGCTGATTCATTGTACATGTCTATTTACATTTTCCTGTGCTTTTTTCTATGCAGCCATATGGATGCATGTTTTGTCTCTCCAACCACATCATGATGATGCCTGCTATCTAATCAGTGACAAGACACAAGAGATTTGTTGGGTTCAATCAAACCCCAGTGGAATGACTTTCCCCCGGAACAGGATGGACTGTGGGGAAATCTCGGGCAGATGTGAAGTGAAGACACTGATGTCTTCATAATGATCTCTGTTTTTTTTGTCTCCTATAACTCATGCTATCTCACCCAGCTTTGCCTGTCTCCTCCTTTTTCTCCCCCTCATGCCAGAGAGAGACAAGCTAGATCCGTGAACAATCTGCTCCATTCTGCAGGCTGTGCTCCCCTCTTTGCTCCATAAATCGCAGCTCCCTGGGGACAGCTGGAAAGACAGTGCGAGCGGGAGCCAAATAGAGCTATCTGAAAAGGCTCCTGTTTCAAATTAGGCTTGCTGGACAAAAGTCCCCTCGACCCCAAAGTTGAATTCATGTCTACTTCCTGTATCCCATTTCATCCAGAGCTGTGGACAGACACTGGAAGGTAAGAGTCAGTGTGTTAGGGCCGATGAGCCTGGTGTCACTGTGCCTGTGGTCTCCTGATCAGGGCCCTGAAAGGCAGTTTACAGCCCTGTTAAAGGCGAATAAAAGGCTCTCACTAAAGAGGCATATTTCATGGCCTGTGTGCTCCGACAGTTAATGTCCCAGCCCAGCATGAGTTCACTGGACTTCCTCCCTCGTTCTGTCTCTGTGCCCTGATGGACTGAAGTCACTGAAAAGTTGTATACTCAACATGAAATGAGGCGCAGTAAAATGGAGAAGTGAAATTTGGTGCATCCACACATGAAAAACTTTAGGTTTATAACCTTTTGCAGATCCGCAGGCACTGACTGCGATACAGCTTTTCAAACGAATTAATTTTGGTTGAATTATTTTGGTAAACTTTAAGGTCCAATTTGTGATCTAGATATAGTTGGATCACAAAGTTGTTCTTTTTTTCTGAGGCTGTAGGTTTGTTAACATTGTTAATATTTCTCAGTACATTTGTCAAACAGGCCTATTTATTATGGTCATGCTTTTTTTCAACTGTAACACTTCAATTATGTCGATATACAGCACATTGTGTATGTGGTCAAATAAATACAGACTGGATCTTTAAGGGTTACACATTAAAAATAAGCAGGAAACAAGAAACAATCACATAATCAAGGGCAACAGTGTATTTTGTTTTGTTTTGAGTGTCAGATATGAAGGAAAACTGAGCAGCCAGGACAAATTGGTTGAAAGAGAGACAAGGCAGGTGGAATCTCAGCTCTCAGGATGGATTGATGGCACAGCGGGGAACACTTAGGCGGCTCAGGTTCGCTTCTGTGATACTGGGCTGTTTCGGGTCAGAGGAAGAAGAAATCAGTGGAGCACCAACTGAGGGAACATCTGAGGCTGCTGTGGGTATAGTGTCATACCAGCTTCCCAAGGTGGTTTGATAATGACTGATCTCACCCCAGGTGCTCATGAGTAGATTTATTCACGGGGTCAGGGCAGCAGAGGAGCATGGCTAACATGAACCTGACCTTTTCAAGAATCATTTTCCCCAGTTGTGACTGTCAAAACAAGCTTCGGGTGACATCAGGGGTTGGACCTGCCTGTCTCCTGCTCCTCCACTCACTGTAAAACACTTCTTTTTTTAATTTTATCTAAAATATTCTGGTTTTAACTGATGCTATTGCAAAGCAGCTTCCTATGGCTTCAATCTGTGGATTTCATTATGGTCTGAGGCCAAAAGAAATGTTTCTTCTGAAAATGTCAGAAGTGCCTGAAAGATTCAGACCTAATGGAGTAAAAAAAAAAATCCTTCAGATATGATACTAAACTGATTAAAAACTGCCAGAAACTGTCATTTATTTTGAGGAAATATTTACACTTTTTAAGAAATTTTGTGTACTTTTTTGTTGATACTGTCTCAATCGTACTTGTAAAGAAATGTAACTGCTGAAATAAATAAAATCCAAAGAATAAAAAGCAATCTTATCATCATTTAACTGTCAACAGTCATTATTTTTTTTGATGCCGTGTCTGTGAAAAAGCCATTAGCCCAAACACTCAAATTATCCAACATAGATCAAGTTCAGTCCTCTTCACAGCTGTTGAAGACAACAAACTCATCCATTTAGAATTTAAAAAATGTATTCAGTTTCTCCAAACAGTTTATGCTGCATAATACCAACATTTAATAGCCACAGAATTGCAGTCACCCTCCTTACTGATTATGCTGTGGTTGCACACATGTATTTACCCTAATGAAAGACTTGCTGGCTACTGCATGGTCTGTTTGTAAGCAGAGAGCTGTCAAGTCAGGAAAATTTAGGAGATAAGGAGATAAATACTAGTCTTCTGGACCCACAGCGCAATCGCTTGGCTGCAGAGTCTGTGATTATGCAGCATGTTTGTTTAGAGAAATTATTCTGCTTTTCTTTTTTGGAAAATGTGAAAGGATAATGAGTTTTCATTTTTCAACTAATGCATTAACAGTCCAACTGTGTATGCCTTATTTTCATTGTTTTAATGTTCATGCATTTCTTATTTCATTTGTTCGCCAGCACTGTACAGGTGAACACACTCAGCTTGTCAACTTGTCCTAGAATGAGCATTTTGATTTTGTGGAATTCTCTGGGTCTACGCATTGATGGAGTTAATCTCTTCTGTTTTAATCTGGCTCATGGATATTAAGACCAGCCTCCTCGGCCCCGGTCCCATCACCTCTGACCCCCTCTGTAATCCACCTCTCCCATCAGCTCATTAAGCCCGGGGAGTTCACACCTCTCGTCATGTTGGGCCCAGCTGTGTCCCCCCGGTGCCCAGGCCGGCCAGGGGTGTCAGGAAAGGCTGCCGGCTTCACAGGCGCGCAACAGGCCCGGGCCTCTGATCTCTGCTAAAAATGCTATAAATCACAGAGTGGAGGTGATGGTCCAAAGTGCTCATTAAAGTAGGCAATAATAAATGTGGAGAGAATGAAAGGCTCTCTCTACCTGTCAGCCTGGGCTGGTTAATGAGAGGAGCCTGCTGGACTTTACTAATGACTGATGATTAAGGAAAGGGTAGATGGAGTGTTAACAAACGTTTAACTACAGAGCAGCGGTCATAAATGTTTCACAGCTACAATAGGCACCACAGTGTTTCCTTCTGAGCGCATAAAAAGACCTTGTCTGATGCATTCATAATCATAATTTCATCAGTCTCAGCTCCACTCAGACAGATTTTAACAGTATGTCTGATTCAGTGGAGGCTGTGCAGTGTTTATGCCTTTAAATGTCACAGTGAAACACAGCGGCTCAGTTCTTTTAGTAGGATTTTGGCTTTGTTTGGTGGACTTTGACAGAGCATTTGCTAATGGACAAGCCTGTCTCTCTATTCATCAGTCTGACAAATAAATCTTCTTAAGTTCATAGTCTTACCAAAAAAGGTGATAACTGTAAAATGTCTTTGAAGACTGAGTTGTACAGTGAAAAGCTGTCATGCAGCAAAAATGAAAACTGAGGTCATGGCGTCGCTGTTACAGTTTACCTGTTTTTATTCCTTTTAGGGGGACTAACATCCATACTGAGTTTGCCTTTTTGAGTATCATTTTAGGAGGTCTTCTCAAAAACACTGTCCAGAGTTGTCCTTATTCGCTTGATTGACAGAAATCAGCAATATTTTTGATAACTGAATGTAAGTAAAGTAAAGTATTCATCAAGCAAAACTGCCACATATTTGCTTGTTTCAGCTTCTTAAACACTGGGATTCTCTACTTTTCCCTGTCTTATAGACTTAGACTTGTTTTTATTGTCATTCAACAGACACACCGTCAGTGTATATATTAAACGAAATACCGATACCTTGGCTCACAGTGGGGTGGACACATAAATTGTCCAAAATACAAAAATAATATATTCACAGAATATAGAATGTGAAATGTAAGATGCTGATATAACATAAGAGTTAAAGTGACAAAAAAGAGTAAAGACAGTAAAGTGGCATAGTGATATGGTGATATTGCACTTGTTATTGCAATTGTTATAGTCCAGTGAGGGTTCATGGGGGTGAGGGGGGGGCTATTGCAGTCTGTAGGTACAGATTACTGTGTGTATGGTTTGCACTGTGGGTGGGACAAAACTTGTGAATCAATGAATCAAATAAATAATAAATATAGAAAATGAAAACTTAGTCCACAGTAAACCTTTGGAAAACTAAATAAAAAATATATATGAACAGGAAACTTTGCTAATGGCTTTTTCAATTTCCAAATCTGCATCACAGTAAAATATCCACAGCGACATCGCCTTTCAGAGCTCAGGAACACGACACACGCAATCAAACAAACATGCTCATATTCATTACCTGGACTGGCCAGCTGAAGGAAAACTAATATTGGGTTTGGTGGTTTGGGTGGCGCAGTGTGGATTAGGAAGCAGTGTGGGTGTGAATGAACTCTCTTCAGAGCCTTATCACTCAGCAGACAGAGCCCCCCCCCCCCCTCCCCCCCGCACCACCACCACCACCAGCCTTCAGAGTCGATCCAAAGGCTGCTTTCACCACACAGCCAGGTGGTACACAAGGAAGACCCCTCTGTCTGCCTCTGTGATCGAAAACACAGCACAGGCCTCGGTCAGCAAAACCCTGAGCGGAAAGCACGTTCACTGTGAATGGGAGAGATGCAGAGTGCACAGGCCTCGGCCGGGGGGGGGTGGCCAGCAAAACCCTGAGCGAAAAGCAGAGTCGTGCTCTTAATGTTGGGGAACACATGGATTAAACTTAGCTGATGTCGTGAGATTAGTCCCTGACAAAGAAATGTAAAACCATTATCATCCTGTTTGTGGGTCATTCTCTTGTTTTATGAAAGCACCAACTCTGTTTGAGAACAGTTGGATGCTGAAAATGAAATAGAAGGACAGAAAGGGAAGGAGGGAAGAAAAAGAGAAGTGCGGGCCTGACTGGATTAGGAGAGGGCCTGTTTTTCCTCTCCATGTCAATGCACTCCTGCACCAGAATAGATAGATAGTGACGGCCTGCCAGTTGGTTTTCATTACGTTCTCTGCACTTCAGACCTAGGCAAAAAAAAAAAAAAAACAGCAGCATCCCTCCCTTCCTCCTGCCCCCTCTCAGCTGAACACACTTTTCCCTCTGAAGGAAAGGTACAAAATTGTTCTTGAAAGTGGAAAAAAAAAATTGCCAGAGGGGACGTTTTTCAATGTATTTTTCTAATATCCTCTTCAGACTTGAAGTCTCCCCCTGCATGCCTTTTTTCTTTTAAGTAAAACCCTGTCATCTACCCTGTGGGGGCTATGCTGGAATGCTGCTTCAATATAAGATCTGTACCTTTGCATTCTGTGTGATGCATGCCTATGTGTGTCCAAATGGCTCTCCCCACAGGGGGAGAGAGGAAGGCGGACGGGGGAAGGCAGGGAGGTTTCAGTCAGGGATATGGGAACAAGGTGGAACTGTGCTTTGTTTGTTGGCCTCTGCACATACCAACACAAAATTGAACAGCAATAAAATAAGGCACAGATGTGCATTACTGGCTCAGACTTCAATTGTCCGCAACCTGGTTGGAGGCCTGGTCACATGGCATTAAAAGGTGGATGGTCTGACTCTCTCGCCCCCCACTCTCCCTCCCAGAGGCCTGTTATCTCTCCAACATGCTGTGCTGCCTGGATGCCAGCATTGCGCGCCGATAACCACAACCAGAACATCTCCCCTCATAGGTCTCCTCACCGTGTTTGGCTCCAGTCACGCCATGCCATTCGTACGGGAGCACTACGCTTCAAAGAGAGCAAACTCGTGCACGCAACAGAGCCACAGCAGGCTGATTTTTAGTGGATGAGACAACTGCTGTCTCTTCTTTGAGAAGCATTGCACTTTGACCCCTTGGCTTTAACTTTGACAAAGTGAACAGTTCATTATTTCAATCAATCGGAAATTCTTTCCTGCACACGTCTCCTGCTTTAAATCACTCAGCATTAGCTGCTTGTCTCTGTATGGTTCGGAACTGCGGGAAAATCAAAACCATGCAATATAACGTGAAAGAAACACAGACATTTTTGATCCAAATAAGTGGAGCAGCAAATATGCCACGCAGAGAAATAACGCTGGAAACAAACAGAATAATCATAAATCAACCTTAAACACTCCGAGGACCTCGGGGATGTTGCTGTATGGTTCTGATGAACACACCTACTGCAGTCATGAGAAATGTCCTGCCAAACTGCACTGCTGCTCTTCGTTTTTGGTGGCTCTTGTCCAGACTCAGGCTGAAAGGTTTTCAGCTTGCAGGGCCACATTGTCAATAAAACCTTTGCCATCGTGATAGCCTTACATCTGTTTTGTTTCTGCATAAGAAAATGCAGTGCTGTAAATGGACCCATAAATCTCTTGAGATGTTCATTTAAACAGTCCCTTTTGGCTTTCCCAATGCTCTGATTTGTGTTGTATGTGAACGATGCGCACATTCAAATGAACGCTTTTCCTTATGGCCCCTTGCCAGAACTATAAATGCAAATCCCAGCAAGATGAAACTAGAAAGTAAAACTGTATATTCTTTTATTAGAAATTAGGAACTAGAATTGAAACATGTCTTGTGGAGATTTATTATGCACAGCCTGATTTAACCAACAAATAATTACTAAAGTTTGTTTTAGACTTGTTCCAGGTCACTATTTCATCAAATGAATTGTTAGAGATTCCCTTTTTATTGCTTATTTGTCAGTATCTTCATTTTTCCCATTCTTTGTTTCTTTTGATCTATTTGTGTTTGTTGTTGTTGTGTATAAAAACACATGTCAGGAAGAGAAAGGGAAAACCAGAAGACAGTCCAACTGGCCGTTTACCCTGCAGCTCTGGCCAAGCAGAGGAGGGACAGTATGGGAACTGTTTTCAGCTCCAGAGCCTGCAGATTTTTCCAGATAGCATATCTGCCTCTTTAACTCTGCCAAGAAGGGTTTGTATAGGACCCAGACCCTTCAGTAAGCAACAGTCTGCTGATGCAAAGCAGAGCAATTACAATTCTTGCCCAAATTACAGAACTCATTGCCTCTTCAAGCTGAGGCTTCAGCAAGTTGGACCCTGCATCTCCAGAACACTATGTATACACTGTACTCTTATCTGTTGTAGCAGAGAAGCAAAAGATAGGGATAAAAAGCTACAGTGCTACCAGGACGGGAAACGGGATCGCTCAAATGACACACAGACAAGTAATCTCTACACTAATCACTCTAATTAGTTCACTCAAAGGGGGGGTTAGGTCTGAACATTAGCCTTAAGGCATCTTTTTCCTTTTATCTTGAGCACTTAGCTCCATTAGTGAACAATATCAAGCAGCACCTGAACGAGACTAAAAAGACTGTGAGTGTACTGAACATAACTTTGGGTGGAAAAGCTCAAACTTCAGTTATTTTTTATTTATTTATTCAGTTATTTCACATTATATAAAACAGTTTTCTATTCTCTAGAACAACATGAATCACATCCAGGTTTGATGAATGGTGACACTTGAACTTGTCCACAGTAGCTTGTCCTATACACTATACAAGCAAACATTCTATGGATAAACAACGTAACTTGTGTGGGTGTACATAAACTTTTTTAGAGTGATCATATTTCATTTTATACTTAGTTTAACAACTAGTACTAGTAGCTTTAGCTTTTTCTTTTATGTTCAAATAACCGTGGGTAACAACTTGTGGCCTTAAACATCTTACATTTCAAATTCTTGTTCAGATTTACAAAAACTTCTGAGTAATGTATAAATTCTGAAATTGAGTTCAGTCCAAATGGCAGCTGGCAGCTGATTTAATAAATTTTAGATCAGATTACTTGAAATGAAATGAAACCTAATCCCAAGGATCCTGCAAGGTACCTGTGTTCTTCAACCCGCAGATACGTATTAAAAGCTCCATGTGCAGTTTGTAATCTATTCTCAATGAGGAGAAAAGCTGTGACCCTATGACAAGGTCTTTAGTTTGTCAATAGCATCTTGAAGTGGATTCATACACGGTCAGTTAACACCCATAATAAATTTCAGAAGCAAACATAGTTTGGGGTAAAGCATTTCTGTTCATCTTTGATGTCAGGAAGCAGAAGTGAACAGTGTTAAGTGCGAATCTGTCTTTGAGAGTCACCCGAGCGAGCGGTGTGTGTTGTGAGCCTGTGGGCCCCTGCTTCAGCAGGTTGTGTGTGAAAGCGGCTGGTGCTGTGGAACCGTCCCGCAGCGTGTGAGAGTGAGGAGCTGGAATCATCCGAACCCCCTGCTGCAGCTCCAACATCTGCTCGCCCGCTATAACCAATCAGAGGGGAGAGCTCGGAGCCGTGACAAATCAGCCTGCTCGGTGATCTTTTCAGGGGATCCTGGTGGAGGGGTTCGAACAAAAGCCAAACCCCACCACCCCAAAACCCTCCCGCTGCATCCACCCTCTCCATCCTCCCCACAGCCTTCTGGCTTTGATATCTTAGACCCCTGCGTGGAGGAATATCCTCCCCTGTTCATACCCCCACACACACCCCACCTCCATACAAATAATCCCATGGATCATGATAGAAAAATGATGTGGGTTTTAGTATCATGGTTGACATACATCTACACTGCTCTCTGAAAGGTTGTTTGTGTCCTTTCTTTTCTTACCTTTCACAGGGTGAACTGGGATATTCCCACACTGGAATTTGAGGGCCTAGCCCCAGTAAGACAGCTCTCTTCTGCAGCCTCAGCGCTCGAACTGTCTATCTCGTTATACTCATCTCTTATCTAGACATTCTCGCTCTAAGCTGAGATACACTCTGGCAACCCAAGGATACACAGGCGTCATGTGAGCAGATAGACATAGCAACAGAAGTTTTTCCAATATGAGATAATCAGACCGCAGAAATGTAACTCATGCATAATAAATCTGAGGTTTTAGGGTCACAGGTTGTTTTGAAGGCCAGTTTTATATTTATTTATAAAAACAGACTGCACCAGACGGCTCTGTAAGAATGGTCTAGACAGTCAGTCCTCTGGCCAGCCCATCTCAGCAGGCTAATGACATGGCTCTCTCTGAACATCTGAGGAATTGGCAGACAAGCAAAGGAAGGATTGGGTTCACTGAGTGAAGTGCAGAAGGTAATTATGGGATGGAGTAATGGAGAGATGGACAGAAGAGACAGGGGGCACATCGAAGAATGTGGCAAAGGGCCCGCTGACACAATGGGTACCCGCACAGGGATGACATCCACTCCGTCCAGATGATAGGCCGTGACCAGCTAGAATTACGCCGTGCTGAAATATGTCCGTACATTCCCATCTGCAGGCTCATATGATCCTGCTGTTTCTCAGGATGACTTCAAACAATCAAAAGTTGAGCTCACTCTGCCAAACGCTGTCACATTATAGCACATAAATCATGGCCAATAGATATATGATACCTCCATTTTGAGGTAATGGAGTTTTCCTCCTGTTGATGCCCATGGTGTACATGTGAAATGCCAGTTTGAAGGGGTGAGGTGGCAGCTGTTGCTCTCATGTGTGATATGGGGGCAGGCATGAGAGCTGTTTTCAGGTGTGATCTTGATTTGATCTCTGTAAAATGAGAAGAAACCACAAATCCTCTGCATTTCATCAGGTAAGATTAGTTCATTCTTATTTGATGAAGGTCTGCTGATTAACTTCCTGAGACCCGGCAATTCATTTTTGTCTTCTGTGCGGGACACGAGTCTGAGACTCTTAGGTCAAAATATCATTTATGGAATCTATCTCAATCGTACTGTCCTTTTAAGTGGAGATCCTGGGCTTTCTTGTGATGCCTCAGTTGTGGGGTTGTGGCCAACTTCCACATTTTATGGCAACAAGAGAGTCAACAAATCATTGATTTTTTGCAGATATCATGTTTCTGTTGCTAAAAAACAGTTTTTTCTTTAATATCAAAGTCTTGACTTCAATTTAGTAAGATTTTAACCCCCACAATAATTTTAACCCGTTCAAAACACATTTTTGATTCAGTGTCCTTTGTAGTGGACAGCAGGACTTACTAACCCCAATTTTTAATACATTAGGGAGCAGAGGGCTAAGTGAGGCAGAGAGGATTTTACTAAGAATTGTGGAGGGGGATTGTGTAGAACGGGAAATGAAAGCAGTTTTAGTTCACTGTTCACACTGTTGATGTTTAACTACCTCACTTAGTTAGACTGAATAGTTTTAATTAATTTTGTTACATAAAAGAAAAAAAAACATTCTCTCCTTTGGGATTACATTGTAGCCCTGATTTGCTAGCTGGTATCTTTCATCTTTCATCTTTGCACACAGACCAGCTGACAAGTTTGACTGAGATGTGCTGATTTCCTCCATTTAAAATGATATCCATAAAAAAAATTAAAAAAGAATTTGACTGTGAATGGGAGAGATGCAGAGAGAGCACAGGCTGAGAGGGCTGTGGGGGCTGTGAGGGTGCCACCACCTGCACGACTCTGGTTTCAGAGCAGATGTGCCCGGGCACTGGGGATCACCTGGGGAAGCCTCTGCCTCCTGGCAGGAACAGCTGCGCTCCTCAAACAGGTGCCTAATGGCTGTAAAATCAAGTCCGGCCAGTTCATCATTACCACTTGAATTCATGCATTAGTCAATCCTCTCCCTTTCATCCTCTCAGCTGTCAGCTCTTATTTATCTAATTGGTGTTACTGGTGATGAGGCACTGACCCGCTGCCCTTCACCCCGTCCACCAGCCTCCCTCCCTCCTTCTCCACGAGGCCCTGCCTTTGCCCTCTCACCGGCCTTTAAACCTCATGTCTCCAGCTCCATACGTGCAAGCCCACTACTTTTATGCACCTCTGCACATTGAACTTTGGTTAACCCCTGGTGATGATGAGTAGAGGCTCATCATCAGTGACAGATCAGACTTAGCTGACCATCTCACTGCTGAGAGACTGAATGGGGCCACAGATCTGGTTTTTCGTCCGTATTCAGAATGAAAACACAATACAAGACAACAGAAACCAGGAAGTTTGAAGGCTTGTCAGATAAGACACAGCTTCAGTATTTCTACTCTACTGTGAGAAGTTATCATAGCAGACATAGCATGTGCCCCTGTCTGAGCACTTACGAGGCAAACAGCAGATTTAACAGGGTTTAACAACACCACACAACACAAGCCACAAGGTTTTCTGCCTGGTATGTACATGTGATATACCAGCCAACTAAACAAAGACGCTGGACACCACAGCTAAAAAAACGGAGCCCCATCAGTGAGCTCAGCACGCTACATTACACTACTGATATTAGGTCTCAGACAAGACACAGTCTCAAGAACAGATTCGTTCTTAAGTAGCACATATAAGAGATTTTCTCATACCTAGAATTTTCAAGTAGGTCCGAATGAAATTCATGAGTGATCCAGACCCGCCATACGAGCCATGAACAAATAGGCTGCCGTTCTTCACAGGGCGAAACACACCTGTGTTTTAAGAATTATAGTGGCTAAATCTGAATGAATTTTGAGTTTAAATCATTAATACTCTGTTCACCATATTGTCATAGTCACGGCTTGCCAATTTACTGCAAGGTTTTTTTTTATTTCAGTATGTGAATTTGCTGCATATTCGTCATAGATTTTTTTTAGAAAGACGTTTTTAGTATCTAACCTCTAAACCATTCCACCTTTGTTTCTATCGCAGTACAGTGCTGCTCTGATGGTGCATCTTTGACAGAGTTACTATCAACATTTTCTTGCCCATGCAGGAGCTACCGTGCGCTCCTGACAACAGGGATGGAGATATCCCAGCGCAGTGAGATCGACAAAGTTACGAAGACAAAGTTACAAAGTTCTGAAAGGAAGTGTGGAAAGTAGACAGGAAGAAAGGCCTGATTTTACTACCCCGGCGCTAAGAGGGAGTTTTGAAATGGAGAAAGCAGAGAGGACAAGAGCAAGGAGGAGGGGGAGGAGCTGAGCCGACTGCCTGAGAAACAAACTGGCTCACTGCAAGAGTTTCAGTCAGGAAGGCACAGTGGCTGGTGGGTAATTTATAGCACAGAGAGGCTTGTAGGGTGAAAAACATTATTTTAGCGGCCCCCACATCCTAATAGAAGCCAGATGTGGAGGGATTAACAAAGACCATTCCCCCCTTCTCTTTCTCCCTCACTCTGCCTCTCCCTCTCTCGCCCTCCCCTTTCTCTCCCTCCCCCTTCCAGCTCCAGTCCCCACTGTCTCATTTTCTTCCACTCTCTCTTTCATTCTCAATCTCAGGCTTTCCTCCACCACTCCTGCATGTTTTTCCTTGAGAGTGCAAGATGCTCTGGGAATACGAGAGCAGTCAACACTCTGGTTTTTGAGGTGAGACTTAGGAAAGCGTCACTGAGCCTTTCCAAACAGATCCTCTGTTTATCCCTGCTCCTTCCTCGTGTGCAAACGGGAGCTCTGTGGTCACTGATGTCACTTTACTCCAGGGGTTGGACGGAGTTTCCAGGCCACACGTCAGGCAGCAACAAAACAGCCTGGCATCACTTTACCCAGTGCTATCAGGACGTAATTTGTTTCTCTTTACAGTGAGCTCTCCAGGCCATTAGAAAGGTATGATTAAACAGTACAGAGATACTGTTGTAATGTGGCGCCAGAATCTTCAAAAGCTCTTTATAATTTTGAGCTTGTGGCAGCATCACAAAAGCCATTACCTGGTGTGGCTTTGAAGGCTAACCAAGCTGACACACAGCAGACATGCTGAAACCCATATCAAGTTGGTAGGCCAAGTGCAGCACCAAAAGACAGTTAGATGAGAAAGTGGGACAGATGTTTCAAGTCTGTTTGAGTGCATTAATCACTAAAATGTGTTGAGCGCGGGAGCTGCCAATGAAAAGGTTCTGTGTTCCTTCCAGCAGAATGGTATCAGTTCCAAAGTCAACACATTATGTAAATTGAATAAGATTATTTTCACTCTTCCCTCAACACTTACATCATCACCTGGGAATAAAAGTTTGATGTTGCAACCAGTGCTGCAGCCTCAGAAGACCTCTGGCACTGGGATGAAGGGCGCAGAGTCGGGGCAGGTGCTTCTGGGAAAGTTTGCGGTGAAGTTTGGTTTGTTGCAGCTTTTAATTTTGCCTCACACGAGCAGCTGACTGTATCTTTACAAGTAGCTTTTTCTGTACTTTGTGTAAATGTGTTTCGTGTGTGTGTCTGCCTGTTGGTCATACAATGGTTGTTCAACAGTTTGTGTATATAGGCATGTGCAGCAACTGCGTGTTTATCCTTCTGTTCATGCTTTGTGTGCTGCACATTTGTGTGTCTAGCTGCATATTAATGTATGTAGTTGTACTTCTGTCTGTATGTGTGCATGTATGTGTGTGTGTGTGTGTGCGTGTGTGTGTGTGTGTGTGTGTGTGTGTGAAAGCAGCAGGGGCAGGAGCTCTGAGAATGACAGCGTGTCTGTGGCGGGCAGAAACTCGAACCCTCTGATCTCGTCTCGGAGTCTCCTGCCTCCCAGCTGTCACTGTGCCTCTGGCATCCTACTTGGCCTCTCGCCCCCCTCCCGCTCCCTTTGAAGACGGCTACCCAGGAAATTGAAAGCTGTTTTCAAACAAAGACAAGAGAGAAGAGAAGAGGAGAGGAGAGAAGAGAGGAGAAGGGCGCAGACACTGAAAAAAGTGTGTGATGATGGAGAGGTTCAGGTTAAAAAGGATTTGAGATGTTCTTCAGTGGAGTGAATCTATCTTCACTGTCCGAGTTATGGTTACACAGATGAATCATGTTAATCAGACTGCTACTGATCACAGTGTAATCTGTGATGACATGGTTCTGTCTACAATAACCTAGAAGAGTTCTGCAAACACAAGAGAGTTTGAAGTGTTTCTGAAAACTAGTCTGAAAAGAACAGGTTTTTTTTCTTCCATTCAGCCTTTTTCATTGTCAAAACCTGGCTCCAACACTCCCCACAATGCAAATCAACCACAGACAGGTCTGATGGAGATTCAGGTGTGATATGCTCCCAGTGGTTAACATAACCTTGAGCCATTAGCCCCAAGCAGAGATGAGGAGCCAGATAATCTCACTTCTTTCTAACTCCACACCCCCAGATTTTTTTTTATTTTCCGACATGCAGACATGCATTTTCTGTGACTCGGGTAAATGTGGACGTCTATTTGCATGTTGCTAACCTTGATTCAGAGGAAAAAACAGGGTACGAGGTTGGAATTACACACAGTACAAAACAAATGTCATAAATGTACAAAAGTAAAGAAAAGGTAATATTAAAAATTTAGTAATAAGAGGAGAATTGCAAGAGGCTTCCAAATGCAAGGTGAAAACATAATAAAAAGAGCAGGAAAATGTTATGATGCAAAACAGTAGACAAAAAAAAAATTAGGAACAAGAAGATAAAAATACCTAAACATGAGAAAAGTATAAGAAAAAGCAAACACAGCTACAGCTACTTGTCATAGAAGTGGTTGTGGTGTCTGACCACATGTTCTGTGGATGAACAGATGAATCCGGGCCCTATGACCTGGTGTGCTGCTCTCACCGAAGCCTTCAGGACTCCCAGGGAGGAAATCATTCTTACAGCAGAGTTTTCTTCAAACTTTCCCTCCTCACATCTCAGAGACAATACAGGCGTGTGCCAGAGCACCGGGGTTCCTGTAGTTTGCTGAGGTTTACAGTGGAATAACATTTTCATGATCCATGTTTCAGAGGACAGGAGCCAGGCAGAGGGCAGATGGTTGTGTGGTTTGGCCCAACAGCAGACAGCTCAGAAGACAGGCAAACAAACAGTGATGGACAGGTGGGCGTCACACGGGTGCGGAGCAGCCAGACTGACAGTCAGATGGAAAGCAGCAGCAGAGGATTCAGACTGGCATCTTGGCACAAACAGTTAGACCAATGCACGAGTCTCCTAGCCAACAATAATGTCTGCCTCATTAGATCTGAACCACGAGACTGACCAGTTGTTCCAGAGGAGAAAGAGCTCATGAAGCGCCCCTGGTCAGGACTGTAAAGTTTATAAACGCAACAGATGGGTTAGCACACTGTTAAATAGCAAGGTAGAGAGTTTCGGTTACTATTTATGGTAATGAGAAACTGAGTGTGGTATTCTTTTGACCTCTGCAGTGTCTTCTGCTTTTTGTTTTTTGTTTTTTTATAAAAGAATATGAGTCAGCTCTACTTTTAAACCATTTTTTTGTACTGATGCAAATTTTAATACACATGAAATTGGTAATTTCACATCTAAACTCTCTACATTAAAATGGCGTGATTTTTTTTTATCTTGTTCATTTATTCTTTTCTTTTTCCATTGCTGAGAGTATTGTATAAAGCCAGACCGCGACAGAAGGGACGGGCGGCGGGCATTGTGGGTAGCTGAGAGCCCTGAGCTGTGTGTATAAAGCCAGACCGCGAAAGAAGGGACGGGCGGCGGGCATTGTGGGTAGCTGAGAGCCCTGAGCTGTGTGTATAAAGCCAGACCGCGACAGAAGGGACGGGCGGCAACTGGATGCCAACACTTTCAAAAGATTTTACCAAGGTTATGTAAACACGTACTCTAATGGAATTAGTGGGCTAAAGTCACCTCGACTTTCTTCCAAATAACACACATTTCATTCATATTATAAATACAAGCCTATAATTCCTGCACGGTTTTGTTTTTCTGATAATACTGCTCCCAGGATCACACTTACTCTGGCTTACTTTCTGCTATTCAGAATATTTATTATATATTTTATTGGTATATTATTCTTTTATTTTCTTTATTATTCTAAAGTAATAAAATTATATTGTTTTTATTTTATACTATTATTCTCTGCTTTTGTTATGTGTGATTGTGTATATTTTTGCCACTTTTATGTATATAGAGTATATTAATTTAATTTCTGATAACTTTCATTTCTAAATTGTTTTGGCAATGTTGGAGTTGGAGATTGTTATAATATATTGTTAAAACATGGCTGTTTGTGTCAAGTGTCTTTTCTTTCGTTTGGGGGGGAAGTGGGGGGGGGGGGGGGGGGGGTGCTCAGAGGGGGTGTCGCCCAGGGAGTAATTCAATGTAGAACCGCCACTGGGTGTGACTGTCAGTTGGAAAGCTTGCTCTCGCTGCATCAGTTTCTTCACACGTGGAATAAGAAAAATGAATAACCTGATGAAAGACTAATATTTGCATTTCACTGAACACTCAAAAATGAATGTGACATGTTTTTCTCTCTGTCCCTGAAATGTTGTCTCTGTCCCACAGACAAAATCAAAAACAATAGTTTTTATTCTCACAAAGTTTCAAACAAGGATCACCCATAAAGGGTTAAAAGGCAAAAAAACACAAAATGCAAACGCAAAATCATTCTTAGCGAGGAGAAAGACAGAACAAGGAGCTAAAACCAAACAAGAAACAAAGTAACAAATAAATACACAACTTGACTGGGGATACAATGACGAGGGGCAAGATGAGAAACAAGAGACAAGGCACAAGACATGAGACAAGGGCAAGAGACAAAAACGAACTAACAAGAACACAGGGAAACGATGAGACTTAAATACACAAGGCAATGGGCAACAGGTGAAACCAATTAGGGCGGGGCAGACAATCACAAATGGAGGGAAACAAGACAAAGACAGGAAGTAGAACAAGACAAGATACACAAGGGCTATGATTTCAAAATAAAACAGGAGCTATAAACAAAACTTAAACTAAACAAGAGTCCAGCAGTCCACAAAAGAGTTCAAAACAAAACAAGGACTCAGAAAACAGCCCCCATAGGGGCTAGTCATGACAGTCTGCCTGGATTTCTGAAATGTTACACAGTCTATTCATGAATAGACAAGAAAGCACCCCTGCACTCTTACATACTGTTCCCCTTCTACAGCTATACCATAGCGCCAGCTGGACCAAAACATTTGCAGGAGTAAACCATTATATGGCTAAATATGAGTAAGGGAAATCACGAAACCATGTAATTATGGAGTAATACAGCCTGAGGCACTGGAGGGTTAATTCACCCAGTTTTAAATGTTAACAGCACAGGTCTCTTCGCTATTCACACAACAGTCTTTCACAGCACCTGTGAATGAAATTAGCTTTTTTTTTATTCTTTCTTTCTTTCTTCTTTCAGTTATTCTTACACTACCTGAGTTTGCTAACAGATTAAACTCAGTGTCAGACTGTAACTGTAACTTTACCTCCCACAGGAAGACTTGAGTTCACAGCCTCTTATCACCTTCTACTGTCTCTTCTTCAGGCAGCCTCTGTATCCATGGTAACAGGTTTACAATGTCAAACTTGGAGACACACATATATTCACACACACATACACACACAGGTTTAGAAAAGAGGATATTACCGACTCGAGAAGCGTTCACAAGCACTACAAAAGAACATGTACAAACAAATCCAGGCTGGTGCACTGCGACGAACCCAAAGTCAAGACCACAGAGGTAAACAGATACATGGATCAAACAGATCCTCAGATATTTAAAAAAAAATGCACAGCAAGCATTTAAGTATGGCGGCAACATGTTTCTATTCAAATAAACTGCAACAGCAAATATGTTTGTATTTGCAACTTGCAACAAAGCATAATCTGATCACAGTTCTGTTTCAAACAAAGCATATTTGTTGTCGGAGTTTAGTTGAACAGGAACATATTTTTTGGGTTGCAGACAGCATGAAACTAGAATGAAATTTAGCTCAAAGTAGCTTTAGCAGTAGTTTGACATTTTGGAAAGTTTGCTTATTTGCCTTGTGGCTGAGAGTTAGATGAGAAGATTGAAACCACTATCATGTCTGTACTGCTGACAGTTATCTTAACTTAGCGCAATAAGAGGAATGAGGGGGAAACAGCCAGCCTGGCTCTGTCCACAGGTAACAAAATCCAGCCCAAACACCTCAACAATTTACTAATTAATATGCAGCTTTACCGGGGAAGGAGGATCGACCTATCTTTATTTTTTTCTCATTTCTGTTTATGTCTATATGTCCTCCTCCACTCACAGCAATAAACAGCAATAAGTTTTGTGACCTGCGTCCCCAGGTGCGGAGGTGAAGGGTCAAAGCTTTATGGTAGAGCGGGCGGGGGTCGGGACCTGCGCTTTGTGGAATTTGGGTGTCACCATGGCAATCACGGTGGAGCGGTGAGAATGACAGGTAGCCCCTGGGGGCTGTAAATAACAGATATGCTCTCATACTTATGGGAAGGGAGGTTGTGGGGGGCTAAAAGCTTGGTGCAGCTCAAAACAGGAAATGAGTATAAGAGGGATGGGGAAAACAAAAACAGACAAATGGGAAAAGATAATTGCATTTGAGGAGCAAAGGAATGCCACCAGCTGAAGGGCAGAATCTCCAATCCCTCTCATAAAACTTTGCAAAACCCAAGTATAAATTCAACAATTTAGAAGGACTCTTAACCTCCTCCAGTACTGTCTGTTTCTGTTGAAATATTTGGATTCATCTTCAGTTTGATTTATCCTTATAGAAATAAATCACAAAACAGAGAAGTGGATAAAAATGATAAATTGGCACATGACTTAAAAGGGCTTTTTTTTTGCGCAGTTATAAAACATGGAAGTGAAGTGGATAAAAATATATCATGAAAAGCAATGATGACAATCACAGAGACAAATGGAAGGATCAATACAGAACAAAATGTGAAACTGGTGCACTTGAAATCAGTTTTATAACATTTACATTTTGATATTTGACCATAAAAACGGGCTTCAAGCGCACACGCCAAAATATTTTAGCACTTAGGAATAGAGCACAAGATTGCAAAAAGATCCCTGCCAGCAGAGAGGAGACACAAGCTTGAAACAGGGCCAGCTTCATCCCAAACACTTTGCTTGTCTGGCTTGTCAAAATGTGGAATGAGGAGCAGAGAGAACTCAAGTTGTTTAAATGTGTTTGAAAAGCACAAGCAGAGACAGGGCCAGCAACACTTTGCTTCGGACCGAGCTGGAGCAGGAGACGGTGGCGTGTAATACATCTCGTTTCTCCTACAGTCTCCAGAAAATTCCTGTAAGCCAACACACATGCAGGACTGGTGCCAAGGAGAGGCAGGGGGTACAGGAGGGAGGGCGGTCAACATCAAAACAACATGGGCATATGAGTCCGGAGAGAACAGTTACACTCTGTCTTGTTATTTTCGAGACCAGACTTCATCTGAGGTAACTTCCCTGAACCAGGTAATGATGGTAAAACCTCTCTTATTTATTATCTAGAAGATTATCTAGAAGTTTTCCAGGTCATTTTTTTCAGGATGTGGAAAACATTGAAGAGAGTAGTGCTGGAGAACCATGTTTTGGAATATATAACCGCAATTGTGTTCTACACAGGCGCCATTATGTCCACAGGATTTATAAACTGCTTGCTTTAAATTCAGCTGCATGATCAGAACTTTCAGTAAAGCTACAGGTACAATGACTCCATACAGCTGGCTGTGGAACACTTATTGATCTTTCAGAACAATACAAAATAGAGCTGGAAACTGGATACAGCAGCTCTTTCTGCACTCTGTCAGTTGACCCAGGAGAGACTAAGGGACTCAGGTGTATACAAAATAAAGAGATGGGGAGACACAGCCCATCTCTCAAGGAGGAGAGGTGGGGGAGAGTCCTTCACCCACCCCCAGGGTAGGTCACAGTCCCTGGCCTCTGACCTCTCTCTGAAAGAAGGGAATTTAGGGGAGGGAGAGAGAAACATGTCTGAGCAGAGCAAGTAGCAGAGGGAACAAAGACTCGACACAAGCAGCACGCCACGTAACACATCTACATTTAATGTGGGATCATCAGACATCATAACAGTCCTCACTAGAGGTGAAAACAGCTTTAAATTTTGTAATAAAATCTGAATTTGAAACTGGTATGAGTCAGATTTAGTCTCCATATTGTCAATGTAATTACACATACATGCAGATTAATAACAGTGGTTTTCAGTCCTGGACTATTTCTGTAACCTCTTTCCTGTCTTTTTCTGCAATCAGCTTCCCCGTCATACATACCTGAGTGATGTTGATCAGAGTCTCAATCCCTGCTGTCCAGCCTTGGAGCCACTACAGAGGTTTGTTCATTTCTGTTGTTCCTCACTTTTCTTCTTTAATCTGCATTAAAGGGCCCGGGTGACCCCTGACCCCTCATACATCAGTCTCAGAAGCCATGTGCCTTCCAGATGTGGACATACCTGACCCCCAGACTACAAAAATCCCAGCAATTCAACAAGGCATCAGTAGATGGCAGTACACAAAGTTCAGAAACCAAACCAGCAAATGAGCAATTCTACCAAGTCACAGTTAAAAAATGTAACAGTATCCCTGTTAAATGTTTGGGTTTCCATTTGATGTTCAACAGTATAAGAAACATTTGGTTTAGGAAATGTATCTCTGCAGATAACATTATTTACAGATTTGGTCTTGTACATGTGACAAAATGGAAAACCTCAGTGCAAGACCAAAGTCAATCACACAACTTTTCTTTTAATGAAAACGACAAACACTGAAAGAATAAGTAAAATAAAATAAGATTCATTACTCATAAAATGATAATGATAATCCTAATTCAAGCCAAAATAATGACCTCATTCCTTTAAAACAAAGTCAATGACAATATGTGGCTTGTTACTTCTCGTCTTTACTCCTCTTCCTCTCTAGATCATTGCTTTTCCTTATCCAGATGTTCAGTGTCTATAAAAACCTCACTGAGAAAAAGTGGGGGTGAGCTGTTTTTGCACGTGTGTGTGTGTGTGTGTTTGAGTGTGTGTCCTCTCCAAAATCTGGCAGAGACCCAGCCAGCAGCTGCTCAAGAAAATACTACATTCATATTGTTTTTATTTTAATGTGCTAAAAAAAAGTATGTCCCACATGGGAAATTGGGGAGCGTATTTAATGATTATAATTATTTCAGCGAGCAGTGAGAAAGTGATGATGAAAGGTTTGATGGAAGACTTGAGTCCTGAAACCTGAGTCAGGCTTCAATAGAAACACGAAGTGTGCTCAAATTAAGGTGACGCATCCAGAAATTTAAAATGTCTAAGCTTGAGTGAAAAATTTGCACTCTGGGTTTTATAAATCTGCTTCATAAACAACACGACATAGAGGAGAGTAAAGAAAATAGAGACTAGAGAGAAATAAGTGGAGCTCCTGGTGTGTCATGGTGTCCTGGTGTGAGATCAGTCAGAGGCTGAGCTGCCACACAAACACACACAGGCCGATTTTTATACAGGTTTGGTGATTTGATTTCTCTATAGCTTACAGCAAATGTCTATACAGGTGGTAAATCGGCTGCTTGGGACGGTCCAACAATCAAATTCGCGCAAATGACGCAAGACAAAAATTTGCTCTGTTTTCTGCCTGAGCACAACTTGAGACTAGACTTAGTTGATGTTTAGTTCACTTAATACTCGACCTGAGACTTGAGAGCAATAAATAAGAGTTCAAAACTGTACAAAAACACTATCCACAAACCTTAAAATTTCATATTGTTTTAATTGCTGTTATTTAGAAAGCTGATAGAATGGCGTCTGACTAGACTGGACTGGATCTGCCTTTAAGGACTTGAGACTTAAACATTAGCTTGAGTGCTTGAACATTTACTTGAGCTTGTCTTAACTGACTTGAAACTCGACTTGGACTTGCCCCAGAAGACTTAAAAACAACCATGGTCTCCACTGACCACATCAGCTGGTCTGAAGTTCACCTCTGGAAAATGCAGAGCCCAAATAAGGGCTCCAACCATCTACCCTGCTTTTTTTTCATAACCCTGTTTGCCCTTCAGGTCTGTGTCAGGCCATACTTCTCAAGCTGTGCTCTCTCTCTCTCACAGATGAGGAATTTCAACCCATCACGATCTGTAAATTCACCATATATGTATGACTTTTTTCACCCCCAACCACCCCCCCACACAACCCTCTCCTCTCGTCACTCTTCATTAGGGGAGCGGGTGCACATTTTCTCAGTCCCCAAAGCTTTCAGCGCAACAACACACTCTTTCCCTGTCCGATTAAGCACACTAACAAGCTTAGCCGGTCTGTGAAAGCCAGATTTACCACCGTTCCTCTATGCTAGTAATTATTGGCAGAGCGCACTGTAACAATTCTGGTTATAAAACCGCTTACTGCTCTGTCACGGTCCATCTCCCCACTGACCCCCCAACCTCCATCCTTCCTTCACACACTCTCTCTCTCTCTCTCTCTATCTCCCACTCCCTTTCTTCCAGTGTAACTTCGGCTCCAGGATTCTCTGCAGAGCCAAAGAGCTAAGAGAGCCAGAGAGAGAGAGAGAGCCCTCTCTTCATGGAGGGGGGAAAATGCTGAGAACAAGTCAGAGAGAGAAAGGAGGCAATTGTAGGGGGCTGGCCTGGGGACAAGTCATCCATTCAGATTCGGCCAGCCGTGTACAATGGCTAAACTAACATCATTGACATTTGGAGTTGCCCAAGCTTTAGACTGAGAGGAAAGGGGAGGAGTGGGGGGTCACCATCAGGGGCAGGGAGGCTGGCAGGAGCAGCGGTGTTGGAAAAGCCCCTTCAGAGGCACCAGCCATTGATAAAAAATTCATGTCAGCGCCTGGGATCAGACTAGCCTGCCCTCTGTGAGCTTTCATGTGTTGGAGAAGCTGGGGGGGGCAAGAAAAATGGTATGGAGGAGGGGAGGACATCTGAGATAGCCACCTTTTCTAAACTTTGTCCCCATGGACCAGGCTGGGCCTACAACCCAAGGCCACCCAGGGCCACCCGGGGCCAACAGAGTGTGAGAGAACAGGCAGACACTTGATCAAAGCTCTCAGATAGTGCTGCTTGTTACACTCTATTGGTTGCCATTAAGGGACACAGTGCTTTGATTAATGATAAAGTGAGCAGCCAAGTGGCCTTCATGGCAGCTACTAATGAGTCATTCAACTGTTCTTGACTGATATGGATGTGGCCTGGTATCAATGACAGTGGTGTACCATAAGGAGATTTTCTGTTGTTAAAATTCCTCTGTAAAAAGGCTTCAGCGTGACTAGATCTCAGCATCCAGATAATGTCCATGTCATATGGTCCTGCTGATTAGACCACTTGTCTGGAGATACATATGTAGAGCCTTCAAGCACTTTTAAAAAAAAGTATTTTTCTTCTTTTCTGTATTTTTCCTTTATTCGTGTAGCATATTCATAGATCTGCTTCATTTTGTTTGATTTTTTTGATCATCAATCTTAAATCGTACTCTTGCTAATGTTTTCTCAAGGGTAGAAATTGACATTAAAACATTTCTCAGGCTAGCGTTGAAGAAAGACACAGATGTTTTCACTTATTTTGCCTTATTAGATCTCAAATGATTGTGTGGGTGTGATTGATTGACATCTCCTTCACTTTCCTGAGCATTTTGTTGCACCTGGGGAACCTTGGTGGTCTAAATATTAAGATACTGACCATGTACTGCAATATCCTTGGTTTGCACCCGGCTCTGTACCTTTATTGCATATCATTCCCCTTCTCTGTCCGTGTTCATTTACAATTCTCCCTTTTCTACTGTTAGTCTAAAAGAGGCATACAATGCCCAGAAGATACCTTCTTTAAAACAAATTATTGAACCCCTTATAGTGGTGCAATTCTTTACTAGTTTTCCATCATAGTTCACCCCAGTGTCAACCTGAGCAGAGGTAATCAATTAGAATAACTGAAAACACCTGTGCAGGTGCACAGGTGTGTTTGACATTTAATTGATGAGCCAAAAGTGAGGCAAATGTTCTTTTTGAACTGGGTTTTGCAGAATGATTCCAACCTCTTTAACATTACTGTGCATCCACTTTTAAGTTAAGTTTAATCCTTTATTCGTCCCTCAAGCTGGGGAAATTTATTCTCTGCATTTTACCCACACAAAGTGAACAAAACACACACACAAGCACGAGAGACGCTGTGGCAGGGAGACGCTGTGGCAGGGGGAGGTGGAATGGTGCCTTGCTCAGGGGCACCATGGCCATGATCGCAGAGGCAGGGGGCACGTCTCCTTTACCACCACCCATATCCATATCGTATCCATTGGGCTTGGTCGAGGAATCAAACCAGCGACCCTCCAATCTCCAGGCGGTCCAAAGTCCAAAGCTGCACGCGTAACTTGCTGCGCCACGGCCGCCCCCCAGGTCATGGACCAGCTCTATGGTTGTAACCAAAAATCAGAAATTAATTCTCTTCTGTTGACAATCAGTCTCTTTGAACCGGTGACTACAACTTATTGGGAGCTACAGGTTTTAGTTTTTGTTGGTTTAATGCACAATATTACAACCACTCAAAAGTCACTAATATCAGTCCTTTCCATAATATTACATTTCTCATGTTAACTGTACTTTCAAGCATGGTTTCAGTTAGGATCACCTGTAAAGAGCAGGCAACAGGTGATTGAGTGAGTACACAGTGATCACAGAAAGAGCTGGCAGCACTGTGGAGTGGAAGAATGTTGAATCGTTGGCGGGAGAGTTCGACTTTAGGATCCAAATGTTAATCAGGCCTGCCAGAGAGCCAAGATTTTGATGCTGTTCCACCATCTTTTTGGCCCACAGTTATCTGGTCAAACAACTGGGAGAGGGGTGCTGTGGGCTGAGTCCTGCAGCTGGCAACATCTCTCTCTCTCTCTCTCTCTCTCTCTCTTTCTGGAGTACACAGTCCAGGGTGCTTCAGGGAAAGGCCACATCAACACACGCCTGCCTGATGACGTCCACAGGCCTAGGGGAAGCTTATGAAGGCACCCACTTTGTTTAAACAAGCCTGTGCGTGCAGCTGAAGGGGTAAACAAGACCAGACCACCTAGCCTGCGCTACCTTGCCTGCCAGCCTGGAGACAACCCGGTATGGTCCGCATCCCAGCCTGGGTCTGGCCATAGTACCGTAGCGTCATCATGTAGTTCCCACCTCCTGTTCTGTCTGCACGCTCGGGCCCTTGAGGGCAAAGTCCTCCCCCTGTGCTCATGCCCATGATTCTATGGGGGCAGCTCAAGCTGTTGAATGCAATAACAGCTGCTAAAAGCAACAAACTGAAAACTTGATATATACTCTGCAGGACTGACCCGTGGTCGTGAATCAGCCCCTGGACAGGAAGCTATTTTTGGGTCACTCTTCACGCATCAAAAGGCCTCCAAATGTCTCTTCAGCAAAGAGGGAATGTTTCCGGGTTGATTTGAAGCAGATGATGCTTTGTGGGTTTTTTTTTTTGGTTCTGAAATTATATTGTTGTTTCATGTTGTTCTGTTTATTTTTGATTCCCGTCATTTACTGTGCTTCGGCACTCGTTCAAAGATGTATCACAACAGTGCTCAGAAGGCTTTGACACAATGTCTTAGACAGATGCTTTTCATAAAGCAATTAAAGTACACATGGTGAAAATGCTGATGTGCTGCCATAGCTGTTGATGTGTGTGTTTGGACAAGAAATGAGGCATCCACAAATATAGGCCTCGCAGAGATGAATAGACATATGCATGCTGTGTGTTTACAGAGATTAACACATAGTGCAACCCGCACGCTGAGGACCAGCGGTTCCTTCATCATGCATTCCCAGGGTGCATCGCTTTCTGACAGCTGTGTGGGCCAGTTAACACCCTGATCACCGATGTGATTATGACTCTCTTCAGATACTGAACCACACGCAGCTCCCGTTGGACAAAAGCGGGCCTGTCCCCTTTGCCCGGGAAATCCTGACACGACCCCAGCTGGAACGGACAGCACATTTATCTGGGCCAGTGTCCAGCTCACCTTCTGTGTCCCGGGAGGTGAGGGACGCAGGGAGCTATGTTCACTTTGGCGAACAGAAGAGGGGGTGTTACAATTGATACTCACACTGTACACAATCAACACTCATAACTTGCCATGGTGGGCCACCCTCTGAGCAAAGGCCACCCAACAGACTTGACTTCTGGACACAGAGATTCATGCTGTTAAATGTTTTTTCCATTTGTTGATGTTTTGAAATTTGTGCAATCTGTGTGTCCCGGGATTTCAATGTGCATTTTCAATTTAATATCAGTGATTCCACATGGGTGATGGGAAATGGGTAAAACATCCCTGTCCTTCAAAAACGAGGGATGTCCTGCCAACACCTCTGTGCATCTGCCATAGGCATTTCTGCAGCAGTGATTAAAAACCAATTTAATAGGAAACATGGAATCTGTGGCCTCAGAGCCTGGAGAGCACTTTTGTAATGAGCATCCCTTGTGGTTTATTTCACCTGAGACATGCTCATTATTATTCCACAAATGGCAAAAAATGTGGGGCACTCTGTCCATTGCTGCATAGTCAAAGTTTTGCTGCACTCATGGCAGGTCAACGCTAACAGCATGATGTCATTGAGGGGAAGGAGGTTGAACATCCAAGAAACAATTTTACTGCTAGGCGTGGGGCCCATGTTTGAGTTTTCAGACCTGACAGCTGAAAACTCAAACATCGGTCGATGGTTCGTGCTTCATTACAGCAGCGGCGACTGTATTTATGTTGGACATCTTACAGATATGACATGATGATCATCAAATAAAAGTATCTCAACAGTATCAGTCATTCCAAAATCAAATGCCCAATATCTTTAAAATGCATATATGTAGGCTTAGGTTTAGAGTTGTAGAGCCATGAGCAGGGAACACTACAGTAGGAAAGCAATGTATTTAGATATGTTGAAGAGAAACTATGAGTGTGAATACTAGACACTTAAAAGAAGTAATTTTGGTGAAGTATATTAACACCTGTTTTTTTCAAATGTCCATCTGAAAACACACACCTGACCGCAATTATGTTCTCAAGGTTTAGATCTCACCTTTTGACCCTGAGCTTTTAGTAGACATCTCAGGGAACATCAGCAGCCTTAAATGCAGACAGCGTTCCTCTCTGTGGTTTTCATCGGCACATAGAACCGATCAGAGAAACAGGAAGTCGCCTGGAGTAATCAGAAGGACCAGACATCTCTTTCTATCTGTCTTTCTCTCTTGTCTCTCTGTCTCGGTTCAGGCAGATCATCAGTCCTGAACTGCTCTGGCCCAGCCTGGCTGTCCTGGCTGTTCCAACAACATAATTCAATTGTTTTTTTATCCACAGGCGATGAATAACCTCTGAATAGTAAATCAGCGCCGTGTCGTCTCATCTCTGGACTGGAGCATGGCTCTGATGAGTCCACAGGGGCTTGGATGGAGAGAGACCAAGCAGGCTCCATTCCATCCCCTGCTGGTGCAAATCAAAATAAAAGCCCCTCTGAAAGACTCAGCATGTGCTCAAATCATTTGAGGCCCCATCAAGAAAAACCTGGGAGAAAATACATCCCTGATTCTCATCTGCTTATTGACAGACAGACAAATCAAAAGTGTTTTCCTGTCTTAAGCACACTCCCAATCTCAGCATTGTGACTGGTCACACAAGGTGTGATGAAACACAGCAGAGCAGCAGGATGAAGGATGAGCCCCTAATATTTTTCTAAGTGTTTTATATCCTTGCATTAATGCATATAAACTGTACATTCAGTAGCAGAGAGAGCTCAGTGTGCTACATCTTACAAAATCACAAGCAATTAGACACAACAGAAGGAAATGAAATGAAGGAAACACATATTTGGCATACTAATTCAGAAATACAGCAGGCTGTACACAATGCAGTGAAAGTGAATTATAACCCAAAAGTTTCCAGGGGACACTAAAAATGGATGAATGTGACTTGATGAAGTTAACCACTTGTCACAGGAGTTACAAAATGAACTGACAACATGGGCTTATGTTAGTTTAATTGCATGTTTCCAATTTTGCTCATAATTAACATATTTATCAGTTTTTAGTCTCCCCCAGACACATTGTGTTGAGTAGCGTGTCTGTGTTTGCATGTGTTTTCTGCAGCATTATTACATACGTGTATGTACTATGTGTGTTATCAGTGGTGGTGAAGATGTTTTCTTCATTTCTATTTTATTAAATTTCAAGCTGTCTTGGCCACCTGAGGTATATAAACATGTGTATGCACCACTGGCTCAGAGGAACGTTGACCTTTTATATGTAAATGAGTGTTTGCATGTATGTGTGCATGTGTGCGTAATGTGGAGGAGGAGGGGGGGGTGTCTCCCTGCAGCAGATGTTGGTGTTTTGTCAGAATAATTTGGTGGGAATTTTCATGAGCTGCACAAGGCCACAGCTGGGTTACAGGTGGGGGGAAGAGCACGGGGGTGGGGTAGAGGTTCAGAGTTTGGGGTTAAGGAAAAGCGGATCCCCAAGTGTCTCGAGGACAAAACCTTGTTCTGGGCCAAAAGTAGCCAGAAAGACAGACATATAGACATATTGAGGTGGAGTTTGCATGAAAAGCAGTTATCCAAATTATTATGTTGCTCATCTTATACTGTGTGTCCTTCTCTGCTTTTTCAATTTAATTTTTTTTTCTGCAAACATGAGTTCTACCCAGCTCTGTTTTAAAGTATATGAAGCAACAAAAGGGAAAAGAAATTTTAAAAAGAAAGCAAGACATACAAGAGTGGCAATTACCTCAGCTCTTGGCAGGGGCTCTAATTAAAACCAAACTTGTTTCCTTCAGTGAACAAACATGACAGGCGCTGAGCAGAGAAGCTTTTTTTCCACTCCTGCCAAAATATTAAGTGAGTGCAGGTGCTCCAGGAATGTCTACAAGGGTGGGGGCAAGGCAGAGCTGACCTTTTTCTCTCTCCATTGTGTATGTGAGTCTCCATATGTGTGTTTATTTATGTATTTGCGCATGTGTTTCCTCCAAGCCCTGGCTGTTTTCACGCATGCTTTGGTTCCACGGCAGAGGAGCACACCCAGCAGTTTGTCTTTGCGCCCCTCTGCAGCTTCGCTGTGGTAGAAAACTGGAGCAAAAGCAAATGATTGTTGCGTTATTCAGGAGAGGCTGGGGGCTGCCCTAAGCAGGACCAGATGCAAGGGTCCTGCTGGCTTCCAGGTCTGATTGAAGGAGGCTCAGTAGCCCCAGTGGAGCCTCTGACAGGATCCACGGAGGCTTGGCAGACGGGACAATTTCCTCTCTGCACCCATTACAACACAGTGAGTACAACAGCACCTGATCACTATGCTATAGAAATTATTCTCTGGAAAAGATATACAGCACCTCTTGGAAGGTCATAAAGGGACATATGAGTCACACTAACACAATTTTTAGTGATATTCTGTGAAAAAAGAATAAGAATCTCGTCATTGTGCTTACCTCACTGCCACAAGGCCATCTAAGAGCCAAATCAGCAACAGAATCGCACCCTAAGGGATCCTGCTGTCAAACATGATTGAATTCAGGGCTTTCTGCTTGAGAGACAGACTCTCTAATCACTATGCCACCCCACTGCCCTTATAATTGCTCACAACGCATTATTAATGTCCATCCAAGGCAATAACTCATGCTCATTAGCAAAGTTGCACATTTAAGCAGTTCCACTGGGAACTGCTTACAGTCACTGTAGCGTATCTTCCAGCTGTCAGTGTGTGGAGAGAATGGAGGCTGGAGGACTTGCAGGCCTCCAGTGCAGGTGGAGTGGGATATTTTGGCAACTTCCTGTTGCTCAGACATGTCTCACCAGAGAGGTGATGGTTAAGGAAAGGGACACCTGGTCCAGATTGACACCTTGGGGCCAGGCAACCAGGTGAACTGCCTGAGGACAGCTACCTAAAGAGGGCCACAGTGAAAGAACACACTGAAGGTTTTGAGCTGTTTGAATGAGCAGACAAAGGTTTTTGTGGAAGGGCAAGACAGGTACCACACTTATTCTACCACTGCTTCTGTGTAACTTTATCACTCTTCATTTTCTGCCATTTAACTGGCATGCATACTGTAACTGAAAAGATTTCTATTTACTAAAAGAGAAGGGATCCACAGTTAAGGGAAAGTTTGCCTGACCAGCCGGCTTCTCTGCTCTTGTTCCTTTCAGTCAGATTCTGGAAACAAACCACTGCGCTGATTAGAAATTCATTTAGCCTCCCATTGACATCAGCTAAAAATCAAGTGGAGGATTGTTTTTTGGTTGTGTAGTGATTTTACTCTTTTCCATTTCACAGAATTCAAATTTGGTGAACTTTGACCTGTGTATTAGCATTGGTTGCCAACAGAAACACACCTGGGCACAGTGAACTATGATCCAGCATACATGTTTCCATACTATATCACAGTGATGTACTGTATATTTTGGGAGCACAGACATGCAGTATGTCTTCCAGCAACTAGTGGAAGCACAATGCCTCTGAGCAGCTCTCCACTCCAGTAAAAATTATTTGCTGTCTTGGATTTCATATGGGTTTTATTGGCTTAAACGCAAATCACCCGCACTTCACTGTAGTAGGGCATGTTTTTTTGTTACTTTATATGCATCAGACATCTATACTTTTCCTAATTTTTTGTCATCAAAGATTGATCCATCATAAAATGACATCACACTTCTCTTCAACACAAAGAGAAAACTGTGAATTTAAATTGACCACCCCTTTAGGACATGCCCCCTCTACCCTCTCTGGCCTCGGCTAAATGCTGGCACTCCTGGTCATGTCTGCCTCTTACATTCCTCCTGAGTCCCACCACGCAGGGCCAGGCATCTTGGCACAGCACAGACGGGGAATTTTCCACAGGTCGTCAGTGCAAGGGGCACACAGGCTTACCTTTGTCTGTGCCCGCGCTCTGCCTCCTTCCCTGTAGACCCTGCTTTTTCACAAGCACACACTCTCACTGTGTCTGCCATCACACACAGGCAGACTCCCAAATACACTCTCACACATAACAAACAGTGACATTAAGCCAGGGCTATGTTGGCATTTTAAGACCGTACCATATTTTCTCGTTCCACTCTCAGCCATTTGACCTCAAGCTGTATGTTGACTCCATGACATGCAAAACAGTGTCGTAAATATATTTTAATAAGATTACACCTCAGCATCTTCTGAATAATAAACAAAATAAGCCTGTAGAGACTCTCAGTCTCATTACAAAAATGCATAAAGTGAAAGGCATAAAATCTGTTATGTTTACAGCTGTGGTCTTATGGCTGTGACATCATTCCTGGCTGCGGAGACAAGAATCTTCTCTCTGTTCATGTGAAGTCTGTCAATCATTAGCAGGTGCAGCAGGTCTGTCTCTTACAGAGACCTGAAAAACACTAATGCAGCCTAAGTAAACAAAGAAATGTTCCCCTCTTCAGTAATAAGCACCACCTTGATCTTGTCACCGAATGTCAGATAAACAAACAACCTCCTGCACCATTGCCATGTTTCATACATGCGCATACACAGATTATCACACTCCTGCACAAATTCAAACCATGTTGGTCTGATTGTGTGTTAGGAGTCACACAATCTCTTGGGACCATGAGAAGCTAAAAATCCCTCACGCAGACAACATGATGCTAGCTGAAAAATAAACCATTAAATTGTGTTTGACATCTTATAAATGTCAATTAAATAAATGTAATTTTGATGTAAATCAATTTGATGTAATTAGTGTGCTGTCATGCATTAGCTTGCAGCACTTTTAAAACAATTAGGGCCTACTCACCTCATCACCATATGAGAGTGAGTAAATGCAAAGTTATGTAATAAATTTAATTTACTGACATAAAGAGTACTTTTAAAACATATCTATATTTAACTTTTTTTAAGGTAGGTAACAAAGACTGCAACTGATTTACAGTAAAATGTCCCTTTACAGTGTTTAATATTAATAAAATATGAACCCACTAATGTGCAGTTGGCACCAAAGCTTAGCAGCCAGGGTTAAAAATGGTGGTCAGTGCTTAGCACAAGTTGACCTGATGAGAAGGGCTCAGGGATTATTCCCATGTAAAGATAGAAGCTTTTCCCCCACTCCCTGCTTGTTACCCGCCGGGCCACTCTGAGGCCCCCTGGTGGCAGGGTAATTAAAGTACCATAGCCCAGCCAAGCTGCAGTAACGCTCCCAAATCCACAGAGAATGACCGGAGCCGTGGCTGCCCCTAATCCTGTTTGCGGCCATTGGGAACTACTCCAATCCCAGCCGGAAGACGGGGAGGTCGGGGGACAGCGGACAATAGCCCAGCGAAGGGAGAGGGAACGAGGGAGGGTGGGAAGGACTTGAGAGGGACAGCGAACCTGTATTCACCCTCACTGCATGTCTCCCTCTGTTTCACTGCTTTTGTTGGAAGAAAAAAAAATCTGCAGAACCTCCCTCTTCTCTTTACCATTATCGTGGCATAACTGAGTGGCTCAGCCTCCATTTTTTTATTCAGTCAGTTCATTGAACAGGAAAAGGGCACGGCCGTAAACAGCTCAGCAAATGAACAAGCCAAGTAAGGTTGATTTTCATCTGTAGTGGACTTTAGTCACACTCACAAGTGTTTCATAAGCTTCATGTCATAAAAATCCGATTGACTAAATTTATGAGCACTTTTTCAGAGTACAAAGGTTTCCCTCTGAGAATAACTTTTCACAAGTTCATGGATGTAATGGATGTGGTGGTTTGAAAAGCAACAGCTGACCTACACTAGATTATCCCTTTAACATCTGCTTCAAAGCAGATTTTGTGTAGCCTCGCATGATCTGCCCTTTATCTTAACAAGCTGAACTCATGAAATGCTCTCTCACCAGCTTCCCTGCTCGTACAAACAATAATCCCCTACCTTGGGAAGACAGAGTAAGAGAGAAAAGGGCACAGTAGTAATCCAGCCTGCAGGTTTGTCCCCCTCATCTGTCTCTTCAGGGGTTTTGGACTGGCCCCGCCCTCTCCTAAAGGCCCCTGCACCAACCCAAAAAATCCAATTAGGCTCCTTCATTAACAAACCCAGCAGGAGAAGTACAAACAGGGCCCTGTGCATAGCCATGTGCTCAAACACACACACACACACAAGCTGTGATCTGCACCTGTGGGTTCTCACACACTGTGAGGTGTAGACAGGGCGCGACAAACGCTTTCAGGAGTTTCCTTTCGATTCGTTTCCGACAAGGCTGCCGACAACTTTACGCAATGTCCAGCTCTGCACAGGCAGCATTCTGTGCTCTGTTTTCCATGATGCGATGTCCCCAATGGACAGACAGGCTCTATGTCTCACTGTGACACCCTATTACAGCATGTGTACTACCTCACTGCTCAGGAACCCACTGCTCAAACTCGCCACCCTCTGACTGACAGGACCAGGAGTGACCAGCAGACGGTTGGATAGAGCCAGTGAAAATCCCCACACAGAGGCATCATGTAATCAAAAGAAATGTACATTACCATTCAGACTATATCAAATGTTGGTACTGTTTTATATATCAGTGAAAAGTCATTACTTTTGCAAGGTAGTAATCCATTCAGCTAGTAGTCCCCCTCCACCATAACTTGTTAGCTTGTTTCATTAATTAGATGTCTCCAGTGGACAGTTTAACCACTTACCTTCTATTAAGAACTGAACTAGTAGTGGCTTCAGGTAGGTGAGGAAGGGAATCCAGGTCGGGGGGAGAGGGTCTGGGACTGAGGTGGTGGACAGAGCACAGGTTGTACTTTTCCAGGAAACCAGAAGCTAAGACGTCAAAACCAACAAGTGGATATGTGGCTGGTGATTCTGATACACAGGTGAGACAAACAGAGGTTAACAACTACAACTGCAGACAAACTGAGATTCTCACTAAGGTAAACCTTTTACTAGACCTAGGTTGGCCAATGTTTATACCATGATGGATGATAGATGAACTGGCAAAGAGTGGACTGAAGCACCGGTCTTTAAATGCATCAGGAAGTGGGTGGGGTGATGAGTAGATTTCCAACAGGTGTGTATTGCAAGAAAGACAGCATCCCCACACTCCATCCAAGTGAAAACACACACACAAAAACAAGGACAAACAACACACAACAGGAAGGGGAACACAACAGAAACACAAGCAAAAGGGAAAGGGACCCTGCCTAATCCTAACAAAAACTCATTCATTGCCAATATATTAACATTTAAAACTGGAGACTTGATTATATCAAGTCCTCTGTGTCTTCATTTACATTATGTTCAAACTGAAAAGCCCACAATAAAAACTGGGGTTATAGAGTTTGAAAAAGTGTGGTTGTCTTGCCAATGACTGCCCTTACTAGCTGGCAAGCCTGAACAAGGCTAATGAAAAATTAGCTTAGCTTTTCTATTTTTGTGGTGTTGTTTTTATTTCATCATGATTGATCATGTGCTTTTAATGACAGAAAAAATCATGTCATTAAGTTCCACCAAAACGTTCTCACCCTTCACTCTTAATGTCAACCTCTGTGCTCTGGTTCTTCTGGTCAGGACAGATAATTACAAGCATCATTTCTTCCAACACCACTGTGCTGTAATGGGAAATTCAGTGCAATTAGGAATAACTGTAACTGTCTTAACTGCTTTCACTGAACCACGATGAACTGTATCTCGTATTTGGGTTGTTTTTGATGTTTGTGTTCTTTTCATGTTTAAAAAACAGTAATTGCTCACTTCTGGGGCAAATAAACCTGAACCTTGATGCTTGTATTCTCGTGGTGAGGAGTACATTTGGCCAGCATCTCCGCTGCTTGTCCGGTCCAAGAAATCCCACAGTGTGGGTCCAGCCTTGGCCTGGGGGAGTGACCAGGGTGGGGGAGTAATGTGGGGCGGGAAGCTGCTGGTGAGATGGCAGGTTGGCAGCTGGCTGCAGGCTGGTATCCACAACTAGTGCTGGCCAGGATAAACAGTGCCTGGCAGTTCATCTTCGTACATATACCCGCCCTAGACACCCTGCTCTCTCCTTGTGTCACACAATTCGCTGACACTCCAAACAGAAATGGAAAACATGTGCTTGCATAGGGAGTCAAAAGGGAGAGAAGTGTACATAGGGCTCTGTTGTTCCCACAGTGAGGAATACATAATGCTTCCCGCCTTTTCTTCAGACTCAGCCCTTCTCATCCAAACTGACGCATCCCTGCAAAAACACCAGGGAATATTTATCTGACGTTCCCTGATTAATTGTCACACAATTGGTCAAGCTCGTAGTGCAACCTCTCCTCCCATGTGTGTCCAGGAACACAAAGCTGCTTTGTCTGAGGAGTCAAATTCGGTCAGCCTCTTCAGGAAATCACTGCTCTGCACGTTTGATTTCAAAATTAAAGCAATGCAATACACACAAGGGTAGAACAATGATAATAATGATAATAGTTTAAATTGTTTACAATAGCAGCTAAGAAATGTCTTAAAGACAAATCAATTAAAGAATAAAGGATGGTCAGGGAGGAGCTTAAAGCACAAATTCTTCCAGATGATGAGTCCTTGTTTACACTGTTTTCCTCCTCTGCCTTTCATTCCTCCATCACTGTGTCAGAGCACAAAGAGTTGTCCATCTGAGGAGCTCTCTCTCTCTCTCTCTCTCTCTCTCTCTCTCCCTCTCTCTCGCTCTCGCTCTGCAGCAAACCCCCACATTCCAGGAAAAATCGCAGAATCAACAGGCATGAAATTCATTTCTCACATGGCCGCATCTGCGCCTCCTAATCATAACCCGGACTGACAATTCAATCCTGCACTCCATCGCCCACTCTCCTCATCCCCTGTCTCACCCAAACTTCCCTCCACCTTTTTTGGTCCTCCCTGATTGCATCGCACCAGCCCCCCACCTCATTAGGCCCAACAAAAAACAATTAACAACGCCAACTATAATTACAGTAATGGCCGTAAGGGAGGTAGTGACCTGGTTCCTCGCCACAGCTCCATCCAGCCAACCTCCCAGCAGCACAACCACTTTCTGGCCTGTGTGCGGGGGAACAAGATGGGGTGGGGTGGGGTTGGGGTACCGGACGCGGTGTCAGGGTGTCTGAACTGACTGACTAATGGCTGGTCAGAGCTGGTGATTAGGCTGTAAGAGGCTTCAGGGGGAGTCCAGTTTGGTCCCCCGGCGAGACATGTTTTCTGGGCTGTTAGAGGAGGGGGGTACAAACACTCCAATTCATCATCTGTGTGCCTAGAATTATATGAGAGTGATGAATGTGTAAAGTCAGGTAAATGACTGAATTAGAGTAATGGCTGATTACAGCAATTTACCCTGAGCACTGCCAGGAATATACATTCCAGGCCGCAGCACACGATGCTGGCTAATCCCAGATGCCTTGGCCTGCATGTGAGCAAGGGGGTGGGATGGGAGTGGTGCAGGTTCTGGTCAATGTGAGCCCTTCATGGAGGCTGAGCGCACAACCAACCTGAAAACCCCTGGCTTGATGCAAAGTGCCAAAATAGAGCTGTAGAAATAGAAAAAGGTGCTCCATGAACAGAAACTGGTTAAGTGCACCTGCCAAGAATCCAGGTGTTGACTGGAAAAAAATATAGATTAAAATGAAATAATTTTATATTTAATATTTATAATAATCATTTTAAGATGCAGAACTGTAGACTTAAGACCTGAGATTTGTACTTGGGACAAATTCAAATGTAAATTCCAGTTTAGAGGAACTTGAGTCTTGTTTTTCAGACTTTGGTCACTTTTAATATTGGTTGTGATAATACTGCACACACTAATGTGATGACAGAGGTTTGAGAACACAATGTTAGTATGTCAGATGGGATATAAAACACTAACAGTTAGATGGTCAGTCAGTTAGTACAAAATAGTTTTGCCAAATTATTTAAACCACTTTATTTTGAAATAAAATCAAAAATGAGCACAACTACAATGTCAGTAATAACCCCTCATTGTGCAGAAAAACTGGGTTCACACAGGCCAGACCAAGCAGGAACTTGAGAACTTCCTTGAACTTACTCAAGACTTTAGACTCTAAACTAGGCAAAAAAACATGTCCATAACATTGGTCGCCAACTTGAGAGATAAAGGCATCCATAAAGACTTAAAAACAGCTCTGTCAATGTCCCAATAAAAATATAACACTTTATTATTCTGGATAAACCTGAGTCTGAGAGCATCTGGCACATTAACAGATGTCTGTGATGTGGTGTGCTGTGTGATGCTGTTCATGCTGAGTCTTCTGTCCCAATATTGCACAATACAACACACTACCGAGTCTGATTAAAGGCTCCATGAGTCTATTAGTGAATGTGTGTGTCTGTGTGTACAGCGGGTGTAGTGTAGCGTGCATTGGTGCAGGCCAGGGTGAGGGTGCTTTGGCAGTCTGGCAGCGCTGTGCTCCAGGCCCCTCACTCCCTGGATTAATGCCGATTGTTTGGGAATGACTCGGAGCTCCAGACCACACAAGGAGAGCGAGGGGGAACGCCGACCTGCATGTGCTCGCATAGGGAGTCAAAAGGGAGAGAAGTGTACATAGGGTTCTGTTGTTCCCATAGTGAGGAATACATAATGCTTCCCGCCTTTTCTTCAGACTCAACCCTTCTCATCCAAACTGACGCATCCCTGCAAAAACACCAGGGAATATTTATCTGATGTTCCCTGATGGGGCTGCAGGAGAGGGAAGCAGAGGGGAGTCCACAGAGAGTTTTTAGCAAGCGGCTCCCTTCGACCTCTCGCTGTTTCCCTCGTTCTCCTTTTTCCTCCAACGCACACACAAAGCTCTTTCTCTCTTTGTCTATCGCTCTCAATCTTTCTCTTTCCTTTTTCATTCACCCTTTGAAAACCAATGAGCTGCACTCGTGCCTCTGCTTTCCTGGGGTCAAGATGAAACAGCATCTCCCGGCCCTACAGCCCCTACCTGCCTGCTGAGTATATGTTTATGAATGTGTGTGTCTGCAAGTGCATGTGAATGTATGTTTGTAGTCTTCTGTGGGAGGTCTAAAGCACAGTGTGGGAGGACGCTCAGGGAGGGATATGAAGAGGACAACAATTAATCAAAAAACACAGACACTGGCTTCAATTAACTGAACTCTCACTATGTGCTTCGCTGGTTTTTTGGTGTGAGTCATTAAAGATGGCCAGAGGTTTGCATCGGTGTACGTTCCTGGCAAAGATTGCTCTGTAAACACAGGGAAGCATCCCAAATATATTTCTTTGCTGTGCAATCAGTTCAGTCAGCAAGTAAGCAAAACTCTCCCACTCCACCAACAACAGAGGAGGATGCTGACAGGGGGCTCTCTGCCTGCTCAGCCCTACAGCTCAAATTATGTGAAAGAGGAGAGAATAAAACATGGGAGCTGGCAATGACAGGAGACACGAGACTGACAGCTGTGTTTATAGAGCAGGGTGTGGGAGGCTGGAGCCCTGTGGATTCACTCCATCCAGAAAATGGCTCCCATGACCTGCCCAGATGCTCACTGTGACTCGATAGTGTTCATGTGGGAGCGCCTTATAAATCAAGCAGGAGCTTGATATCAAATGCTTTTTATTCACTGTCTGGAATGGGTGAACTCATGGTCTGGGATGGTCTGTTTTGGGGTTCCCAAAAGACAGACCAGGAACAGTTTGTGTGTGCATGGAGAGCACTGTGTGTGTGTGTGTGTGTGTGTGTGTGTGTGTGTGTGTGTGTGTGTGTGTGTGTGTGTGTGTGTGTGTGTGTGTGTGTGTGTGTGTGTGTGTGTGTGTGTGTGTGTGTAATGATGGTAGTGGAGGGGTAATCTGGGGTTGAGCCACAGATCATCTTTTAACTGTGAGATGGGAAAAAAAATACAAGACAGGAAACTCTCAAGGGTGTGAGACAGTGATGCTGTTTCTAAAGTGGGATGGGAGGGGGTTTCAGACGGGGCAGTGTGTAATGTGTGTGTTTTTGTGTGTCTTGACTTGACCCTGAAGAGAGGATGTGACTGAGTGTGTTCACAGTGCAGCTGAGGGAGTGGCAGTTGTGACTTGTTTTCCCCAATACAATATTTTTTACAGACTGTGACTCTGTTGAATTTTAGACACTTACAGCTCAAGTTAAAAAGCTTGAGTAAAAAGTGTAAAAGTAAATCTGTACCTGAGACATTCATCATCATTTTAACACCTGTGTCGGCTCAGTTGGGCCAGAATAGGCCCAAACAGTTTCTTGCTTTGTCTGCTTCTGATTCACAAAAATGCAAAAAAATAAAATGAAAAAGAAAATGAAAAAAGAAATAGCTTCACAAAATAAACACTTTCATCAAAATGAAATGTATTTGAAACAATCACAAGAATGGGGGTGGTGAAAAAAACACATGCAATGTTTTTGGTGTTATTGCTCTGCTTGCATCTTTTGAGCATCACTATCTTTTCTTTTTTTGTTATCGCATACATCCCAAAATATAAGACATCAACTGAGAAAAGAGCAACATGAGCAGCAATTTGGGATAAAGTATAAAGGCCTGCGGTGTTCCTGGTAGGAGGTTTGTTCATGGCTGACTGAGTGACACTGACACACTGCCTTACTTTCACTCTATGACGCAGACAGGCGAGCGGAGGGAGGAAAGATTCTACCAGCTCCCCTCAAAACCACAAGAAAAATTAGCAAGTGACGGCTCAGCGCTCAGTTTTCCTCTGCTGCTGGTCGGGATTTTCATCCCACAGCAAACACCAGACCCCAATTTTCTTTTGCCCACATCCCTCTTTCCTTACTCCTTCCAACTTTCCTTTCTACTCCCCTTTTAGGTGGCTCCTCCTTCCTCCTCCTTGTACACTACCCCAAACACACCCCATAAACCCACCCACCCCATAGTCTGCCTCTCTTCTCTGCAGCTGCCAAGAATAAGACAAACTGATGTGGGGGCCCCATGGGGGAGGCCTCGCACTGGTGAGGTAGTGCTTCTCCAGCCCGAGCGTTCACTCCACTGAATTCAGCCACTTGGCTCTGTTTATTTAATATTCAGTCAGCTGTGGGGAGTGGGGTTAGCCACAGCTTATAAAACTCAGTCAGCATGACCAAGATATAACCCCCACCCTCTCCTTCTACAACAACCACACGAGCACATGCGCGCACGCACACGCACACACAAGCACACACATACATATATAGAGATATACTGTAAATGGACACACACCCTGGAACATACCAATACACTTTATCCCATAGATACAAAGTGTGACAACACAAACCAAGACTTCCTTGGTTTCATGTATGTTCTCATTTCCATGCAGTAATAATAACTTTGATTTAACAGCAAATGTCCAATCTCTTTATGCTGTGGGGCTACATATACATTTAAACTAGTTCTTGCAACTTCCATCCACAATGAACACACTAAATGCACACATTAAAGCTCAAAAACAAACACCATACATGGCCGGTTTGCTGAGATGAAACAAGCAGAGAAAGTTGCAGGTCGTCTTTTATTCCACTCGTCCTTATGTAAACTGTCACACTTTTTCCTCCTTGCACATCAAAGGTGAGCTCAGGGATGTAATGAGCTTAACTGTTTGACTGGTATTAATATGACCGAACAGAAAAAGCAGGAAGTGAGAGAGAGCAGCGCATGAGCTCCAGCACAACTTCAAAAAGAAAGCTCAGAAGCACATGAAGTGGACAAATATGTATTTGTATATGAGAGAGGAGGGGGTGGATGTGTGTGTGTGTGTGTGTGGAGGGGGGGCTTAATAATTCTCACAGCAGCCCATATTCACTCCACCCTGCTGGGAGCAATCCCAGCATGCTCCATCTATGCCTGGACTGGAAGGCTCCATGGCAACCTTCAGGGTCAGGGGTCACAGGGAAAGGTTGCTTTTATCTATTAATGAGGTCGGTACCTGGGGCTCCGTGTCTCTCCTCCTCTGTCTCTCTGCATCTCCCCTGCGCAGTCGTAGGCAGGGGGGAGCGGAGGCCATGAATGCCTGCCAAGTGACACCAATGCCATCTTCACTCATCTCTGCCACTGCCTCAGAACTGCGCTCTTTGAGTGTGGGATGGGGCGCGATGTTGCAGGGCGGGAGGGGTTACTTGTATTAGGTTCTGCCCTGTAGGGAAGATAACAAACGGCTCCGAAATTGCTGTCCCCCAGTCTGGCTCCTCATTGTGAAATAAGTGTTCACATGCAAATCAACAATCGCCCCACAAGCCCAGTGGATGGTGTTCCCCATACCTTCAGTTTAGGAGTTTGATTGATTGCCTATGCTCCAACATGGTTTGTGTTGCGTTGTACTTACTGTTAAAGAGGCCAGTGATTGATGTGATGTTGTTTTGCTTCTTACACACAAATCAGCTGCGCTGAAAGAGAAGTGACAGAACAGTCAAACAAAGCATATGATTAACATTCACCTTTTTGAAATCACCAACAGCTTAGAGAGAACACCAAGTCAGTATATCCTCTGAATTATGGCCTGCTTAAAACAAATAAGTGTTGAATGAGGCGCAGGGCTTTCCACTGAACAAGCTGTTAATGCTGCTGGAAAACACACCTCTCTCGCCAATCTGCTCTCACTATATCACACAAGGCTCATTGGCCCATGTGCCCCTTCAATGGGGCAAACAGTCACCCTCACCAGCCCCCATCCCTCTCCCACACCCCCTTACTCTCACACACACGCCCCCTGTCATGTTCGCAGGAGTGAGAAAGGAGTCCATTAACTCTGATTTAGTGGCAGTGTCATGCGGTCCCCTTTGTGAGGTGGTGACATTCAGTGAATAGGAATCAGAATTTGCTCCCCCTCCTCCTCCATCTTTCCTTCTCTTGGCTCCACGCTCAGGGTATGCAGAGGGGTTTGTGTGGCTCTGGTGGGAGTGTGAGGGGTTCAGAGCTGTGGCTGGGGGGGTGGGGACGTGGATTGAGAGGGTTTTGCTGCCACATGTCTCTGAGTGGCGGACTCTTTGTGCCTGGGCCAGCCTGTTTGTTTAGCCTTTCCTCAGAGAGCTGCCTCACACATCGGTGCCTCGAACAGAGAATGATGAGCTCGAGCTTTGAGGGTGGAGAATGATAAGAAGCCCAAAAACACTGCTTTAGAATTGTGCATGCACACAGTTTTTTTTCTGTTCAAAGAGTGATCATTATCAATATCTGAGGGACATTTACTTTTGGTTTTACCTTCAGTGAAAGGGTTTTTGATAATCTGGCTAAAATGTCTTGTTCACATCCTGTCTGATCAGCTGACCTCTTCTATCTTGAAGCAAACTGTTGTTCTCAGATCTCAGCATTTACTTGAGTACAGTGTTAAGGGGTCAGCAAGAAATCCAGAGTAGAGAGCCACGGCATCTGGTTGCAGAACATTTCCAAAAATTATTATTTCTTAGGGAGGAATACTGAGAAATCAAACTGTCTGTCTCTTTGGCAGCGAAGATAAAACATAAATGAAAGATAAAAGACAGGTGATGCAATGGATAGTGAGATTTCATTCCAAAAAGTTAGGAAAAATATTAGGCTGGAAGATTTATAACATAATATTTCAAAGTTTCAGACAGCTACATCTGGAGTTGCAAGATTTTATCATGAAGAACTCATGGTGAGCTCAATTCCTTCAAATATAGTATAACTCATTTTTTCTATCTTTTCTATATTCTGCAACTATGCCTTATCAATTCATGGAATGATGGTTGCTGATCAGGTGATACTAGCACTTAAAATTTAATCTGAAAGTATGGAAAAGGTATTTTATGAGTTTTAAAGTTGACCTTGCTGAGTTTGAACCGGCCCCTACAGCTGGTACCTATTGGTATCAATGTCTGCTGCTCATGACCTCTAGCGAATCCATCCATTCCTGCCTAACCTCTCCCACTAGCCAGTGATGGGTCTGGGCAGGCTCCTTCCTCTGGTGTCAACGTAGAAGGTGAGCCATGTCCACATGATAAGTAGGAAACAGGAGGGCAGAGAGGTCAGGCTTGATTATTCTACCCCATGCTCTTGGAAAACAAAATAAGAAAATATTTACACTAACAGGAAGCTTAGCATTTCCTAATGAGTGGAAACACTTTGAGCTTGGCGTTCGCTCCCTCCCCCCGGCCTATTTATGTCACTCTCTAAATCAACACGCACATACACACACTACATATGCTTGTACACGCACATATACAAGGCCTGAAAAGGATAATATTAAGTATGAGAGCAGAAAACTGATATCAAATGTTGGAGAAAGATTTTAGGAGGAGCTGAGCCTCCTCTGATTTAAAATTCTGGATGGTGGAAAGTTTCAGCCCAAACTAAAACCCCATTAATGTTGGTGAGTTTAGGCTTCCCTCCAGCCATGTTAGATCAACCATAATAAGTTGCGAGTTTATGGACCTTTGCTCCCCAAATGTCTACCATGTTGCTAATTGCGTACATCTGTGGCTGGTGTTTTGATGTTTTGTCTCAACGTGCAGCTGTCCGTTCTGTTTCCAACAGCCTCTGGTTAAAAGTGGCATGGCCCTCCGTTATCTGTGTCCAGCCCTTTAATAGCAGCCATGCATGTAGTTTGTGATTCACCAGGAGGGCTTTGCTTTTTTCTGAAGTTCAACTCAAAGACCAGCACAGCTAAGCTCTTGGCTATATTCAAAATAAAGAAAAATACACGTCAAAACCTGCAGCCATTCAAAGGTTTCATGTAGACTGTAACGTGGAGCAGACACTTGCCAGCAGAAATGTTTGTTCAGGTTTGGCACAAACATGTTTAAAGGAGGAAATTAGTGCCATAGAAATGGAGGGGAAAAAAAAACCTAAGTGGCCATCTCTGAAACAAATATGCATCTTATTTGCTGGTAAAGTACGCTTAACTTAATAAACCAAATATATATGTACACATTGACAAAATGTTATTAACAAGATGACAAACATCTCCCTTTATCTCTTGTGATTGTGTCAGAATGGAACCTGCTATGGCCCTATCACTGTGGAAAGTAGCTGCTCCACCACACAGTTTTATCATTTTTATCTGTTATCCTACACACCAACAACTACCAATAGGATGGGATTACAGTATTCAAAGCCAGTTTCTAAAACAAACCAACTCAAGTATAGTTAACTTGTCTTAGAAGCAGGTTAGAAATTAGAAACTACTTCATCCCTGTCAAAGAGTGAGGGCTCAGAAAGGAACTCAAATGCACGACTCACACAGGAATAAGGGGCAAAAGCTGGTCTTTAATCCAAACAGGGTCGATACACAGAAAGGCAGTCCAAAATCAGGCAGAGGTATCAAAATCGTAAGGCAAAGGAAAAAACCGTGAGGAGAACAAACCAGGTCAAAACACACAGGGACTCACACAAGGAACAAATATTAGAACGCTTGACTATACAGACAAAGACAATCTGGCAGAGAACAAAAGTGAGACCAAGACTTAAATACACAAGGAGGCGGGGAAACAATTAGACACAGGTGCAACACATTAGGGGCGGGACAGGTAATCACAGAGGCGGGAAATAAAGGAGGACAGGAAGTGAATGTACAAAAAAGACAAAGGGGTTAGTAATTTCAAAGTAAAACAGGAAACTAACTAAACTGGTATCAAGGAACACACAGACAAACAGGACCTGACTCAGGAGCTGGATGTGACAATTCCAGTGTCAGATTTTTTTTAAACTTCTTTGACAAAAGGGTTTGAGACTTTGAGTACTTTAGGACAGCAGCTTTACTACAAACACTGTAGGACACATTGTGGGGTGATGTCGTTGTCACACGCTTCAAATCACTTGATGAAGACACGCAGCCTTTTTGTTGAAGCTGTTGCCATTTATTAACCTGGGAAATGCCATTAAGTTAAAAGGTTAACACGACTCCCACCAACCAACACATACACATACATTTTGTGACAAGCTCGTGAGTTTGCTTATATCAGATATCAGCTGTCTGTACTACTGTGTGGTGTCTTGCAGTGCCATCAGAGGAGGGATCAGCACAAATGTGTGCTGTGTGTATGCCAGTGAAACCCGATCTTGAGTAATTGTCAGGATAAGGCGAGGGATTGACCTCTGCCATAAACCATATTTTCTGAAACAACACACACTTGAGCTAGCTTTGAAATAGCCTCTGCTCCAGGACTGGTCATCAACTTTTCAGTGTGACTAAACAAAGCCTGTGGTAATTTCACTCACTCGCTCTTACATTCTCAGCGAGCAGATAGCCGGTGCCCTCTGCTCTCCCGGACACCGTCCCTGCTGGCCATGACATCACATGCCAACAATGTCAGGCATGAGTTCATCTGGACAGGACCGGGATGTTCTCCATTAGCTTGTAAAGCAGAGCTTGTTTTGTATTTGAAGAACTGTTTTTCATTCACATCTAACAGAAAAAAAAACCCTGCCTCTTTTTAATAATTTATTAAAGCACTTAATAAATCAGCTCAAAGCTTTTTGTTGTCTTTTGACTCTTGGACCTCAAAGCAAATGTGGTCATTGTTATTGTAAGCAAGCATCCAAGGCCATTATGTTCTGTGTATTCATGACTGGTTCATGGAAAATGTTACATATTCATGTGGCATGTCATAACAGATTTTTTTTTTATTCACAGCTCCTGTCACTGACTTCAAATAAGCAAACACACAACATCTCTCCTCCCACAGTCTTTACATCCCCCTATCCATCCAGACATGGTATGTTTGTGTCTTTGGTGTTGTGACAGCTCGGATCTTGCAGCATTCAGCTCACATTCCTTTCATCCCAGATCCCCCAGGGGTCCACCCCACCTCTCCCAGTCACTGCCCCAGTGTGAGGGAATCGGACAGATGCAGGATCTGGAAGATGATACGCAAGTCCATGGTCAAATGACATCCACATCATGCATACTGTACAGACTCCCAAAAATTAGCACTTAGCTACAGCCATGAATGAACTGATTCTCGTCAGGAATCCGGTTTGCTCCAACCAGAAAAGTCAGGAATCTAGTTCGGAAAACTGTCGACTTCTATGCCTTCAACGTGGAGCTGCAGGGTAATTGAATTTGGATCAAAGACATTCATGTCTTTCAAAAAGGTCTAGAGGGCTGCTCAGTTTTTAGTAATAACAGAAACGCTTCCGGGGTTGACCTCCACTGCCCCCTTCTACCTTCCTCTACCCCACCCCCTCTGCCCTCAACCTGAAATCCCTGCTCTGAAGGGCTCAAGTCATCGCAGCTTCTCAGTCTGATGGAGAGAGACAGAGGGAAAAATTGTTTTGGAAAAGAAAAAAAAAATCTGTGATTTCTTAACATGCAACTTGCACATTATAAAAATGCACTTCTTAAAATCATAGAAGAATGAATTTTTTTAGTTTAACAATGTTGGTTAAAAGAGCTGTAACAAACATTGGGTAAAACATTGATACAAGAAGCTGAGTAATGAAAATAATGCATCATCAGATATTCAATATTAGAATATTCTTTTTAAAGCACAAATCGGGTGGTTGATTAAATCAATCAGCAAATGAATTTTAGCCTGAATCTCAAGACACATTTATGAGATTCTTCAAACGCAAGTTGTGGTTGACTGTTCTGACCTTAAAGAAACACATTTATGGGCCATCTGTCTGAGGAGCCTGTCCCACACTTTCGTCTGATGAAGCTGATTGAAGGGAAAAGGTCTGGGTCATGGTCGTCATTGCAGACAGAGATCTCAGTTGAATATATGTTTATGCTGTGATTGTACAATATGTTGAATGGGTGCTGTGAGACGTCTCTGTTCATACTTCTAATAACTGGTGAAAGTGTGCCCCCTGGTGTTTTAGACATTCCGGAAATTAAAAAGCAAATCGTTCCCACTTGTCTTTGAAATGAAAAATTAAAACAAAATGAAGAAATTCATGAACACAGCAAAACTGAGTTGTGATACAAAAAAAAGTAATGTAATCACAAAAAGCAATAAATACTCAGTTTTTATGCAACCAGTCACTGATCAACATTTGAAAATACCTTTCCAAACAAGCAACCTGCTGTTTACAAAACACCTGGTGCGTAGGCCAAGTACATCTTGATAAAAATCACTTCCTCCTTCCGGATTTACGCAGCCGTCCAATCGTGGAGGAGACCTGCAGAGCCGACCTCTCACACAGTGAGAGCGGAGTGTCTGTTTCTGTGTCTGCATCCACTGAGGAGGTAGACGATGCAGAGGTAGAGTTACAATTCTCCTTTGACACATCACTTGTGCATCCATTGTGGAGATGTGTGGAGGTCTGTGGAGAGACTGAGCAACTGGCCCCACTGACATGAGCGAGGGGTCTTCCATGTCCTTTCTGACTCCCTTTTCCAAGTCCCTCCAGGTGGGCCTGGAATGTAAAGGTCTGTTGTTCCAGGGAGAGGAAACTTTCCTGCACCTTGTCAAACTGAGAGGAGAGACAAGTTTTTAGTCCTGGTGCATTTCGAAACCTATGAACAACATTCAGTTGTTTGTCTAAGGGACAGAATTTAGTGTACCTGTTCAATGTTGGACTGAAGCAACAGCTCTGGCCACACTGACTCACTGCTGCTGCCCACACTGTTGCTTATATGAGTATGACTCCAGGTTAACTCCTGTGAATCAGGGCAAAGGGTATTTCTCAGTGAAGATGTGAGGAAATATCAAAGGTGGATTTTTATCATATGAGGAGAACTTTACCTGCAGTAGTCGTGTGCTGTCCTTCAGATGAGTCTGGCAGCACTGAAGTCTGCCCCTGTAGTGACCCAGGACTGTGAACAGATTCTTTGCCAAACACACAAAAGTATTACAAATAACAAGGCATGATCGGAATGATGATCAGAAACAGAAACTATGGACAAGGATAACTTTAGAAAACTTGCCAAACGTTATTTCTTATACAGTACCTAAGCAGTGTAACAATAATTAAGATTAACTGAAATATAAAACAAAACAAGTCCAACACTTTAGTGCCATTACCACAGAACCGCAGACAGAGATTCACTCCCACTTACCTCTGCATTTGTCCGTGCTAAGGCCAGGTCTCCGTGGCCTCTACTCCCCTCTTTGGTTAGTGTGACTCCAGTGTGTAGCTCCTCCAGCTGAGCCCAGAGGCCATCTAGGCCCTCCAGCATGTCCTTCACGCTGGCCTCAAAATCCCCCTGCAGCTGGACGAGGGCACGCAGCGACCTCGTCCTATCAGAGAGGAGTGTGTGATGTTAATCCAGTTGAACTAATGTTCCAAAAATGCGGATGGCATGTACACTGGATATCGAACCTCACCTCTGCTGTAGGTAGGTGCAGATGAGCTTCACTTTGTCTATCAGTATGGGATCTTGGTCCACTTCCTCCAGTGTCACCTCTGATCCAGTGCTAACCTTCCCAAGTGTGTCAGACACTGACTATAGTTTTTAAGAAAAAAAGGAGGGGGGGGGGGGGGGGGGGGGGGGTATTAAGGAGGGTTGTTTTTGTTTTGTTGAGCAAGCAAAGCAAAAAAATGAAATGATAAACCCAAACACTGGATGGTCATAACAACATGAGAAGGAGGAATATGATTTAAACCAGACAAAATGCTTTTAGCTATGCTGGTGGTGGTTTGAGGATGTTAAAAATTGACAGAACTCCTTTCTTTTCTTAAATCTTTGTTAGAAGTTAAAGTCTGGCCTGAGGCTGATGCCAGAAGGAAAGGCAGTTTTCTTAGCCCAGCATGTCAGCACATTTCTAAGCCTTAATCTCACAGTAAATTAAACCTAATTTCGGTAATTTGTCTTTTGAGATACAGTGTCGTTCATGACACTGGTGGTGCTAGAATTAAGTTAAAATAGAAGGAGAATTAATCCTCTGGTGCATTTCTAGGCAAACCTTTCAATACATAAAATATTTCACCATGGAACAAAGAGTTGGACCGAGAGTTGGCCGACAGACCAACTGACATTGCATTCACAGAGCCTCTTTGCTTGTGTGGCAAACACAGAAAAGACAGAAAGAGACAAAACATTAAAATTGCTCTTCTCTGCCAGTCTGGTTTATTCAGAGTGCAGATGACAGGCAGCTCAGTGATGGTGTGTGCTGCCCGGGGCTAGAGTATCTGTGTATTCCTGAGTGCCATGTCTGATCTCTGTAATATTACCAACAAAGACTTTATCCTGATCTACATGCAAAGAGCAACTGAAAACACAGGGGATGACAGGGATTGCTGGAGGCTGCAGTGTGTCAGTGAGGGGGGTATTTTGATTTTTTTTAAGGTGGTTTTCTCCCTCTTACCTCCAGCCTGGAGAGGAGAGCATGAATGTGAGGCACACTGGGGTCTGGTAGGGGCTCCTGGAGCACACATAGCAGCAGACTGTTTGCCAGTGCAAGGGCCAGAGGAATGTGGGGGCCTGGGCTCGGGGACTGGGACACCCTGGAGAAAAAAAGTATTGCATTGCATATGGAGTCGTTTGAAAAGGTTATGTTCGATTGTTTGTTGTTTGTTTTTCCAGGATCATGTTCCTGTCACCTTGAAAAGTGAGAAGAGTTTAGATCCATAAATGGCAAAATAAACAATCTAATAAATGTGATCATCCCTCACAACAACAGAACTCCTGGTATTTTGTTAAACATTGAAATAGAAACATTTAATATTAAACTGGTGAGACGATTAAGATACTTGTGGATCCTTTCGGTGCACTGAAATGACATGTTTATCCCAAAATATGGATGTAGCAGATTTAAAAATGCACATCTGTAGAAGCTGTTTTATGTTGTGAGGTGTTTTTGTTAAATTGAGTTTCACCAGGAAATGCCTGATACATGTAGCGTCCTTAAATAAAATCTGGCCTTCAGGGTAAATCTCTATGTCCGTCTATGATCCCATCTTTCTCTCTCCGCAGTCAAAATTAAACACCAAAATTTTATATCTCATGAAAAGCTGAGAAAATAATAAAGTCTTACCATGAATACTGGATATTACTGTTTTCAGTCACAACCTCCTGCTGTATCCTCTGTGGAGGATCCCCCTTGAACTGAAGCACAGTCAATGAATAAACATTGCACGATTTAATGCACTAACACAGCCAAGTGAGATCTGGTTCATGCTGCTGAACTCACCTGATTCTGTCCTGGCCTCAGGCACCACTTCAGGGCAAGAAAACAACCTCCCAGAACCATCCACAGAAGACAGACCAACAGGAGAGTCCAACACAGATCTACCAGTAACAGAAAGGGGTGCGGCAGCGCCTCCACCTGGCAAATCAGCCATATTACACCCACCGGAGCAAAACCATACCAAGCTTTCCAGGATGGCAGTGTCCCCAGGACCTGGGACCAATATGTGTGATGAGGCTGACCATCAGCTGGTGTTTGATTTGAACAGCTAGAGTAATGAGGTAATAGAAAGAGACAGACAGCAAACAGTTAAAAACCAACGGAGAGAGAGAGGACTGGACAACTGAAAATGAAAGGGAACAACATCAGCTGCCAAATGGGAAGAAAAAGGACAGAAACTGTTTGGCAAACAATTTCAGAGACAGACACTTCGCTCAAATTAGCACAGTGTCAAGGTAGGATCATTTCACTGCACCATTACTTAAACATTCATGTTGATTTTATGACATGACTTTCACAGTGAATGAAATCTAAGAAGGCGTGTTTTTATAGCAGCACATGACAGGAGATGGAAAGTTACAGATTTCTTGTCCTTCAACTTTCACCTCATTTGTTGTTGTGGGATCCTGACTGGAATCTAAAATAAGGTTTGAGGTTTCAAACAATGCTTTGCCACACAACATGCACTTATTATGATGGACGAGCAGTCAGAGTTATCAGTGGTTGATGCCCAAACCAGCACTGTACTGTATAACTGACAGTCGCCTCAGATCTTTTAGCTCGTGTGTAATGGTGAGCAGTTGGATGTGAACCCAGCCATCAGAAATGTTGGCAGATATCTGCCTAATGGAGCAGAAAAACATTTGCTTTCAACAGCCTGAGCAGAGAAATGTACTTAGACCATCACTTCACTCAGACCTCCCCTCCATGTTAGCAGGAGGTAATCAGAGACCTGCCACTCATGAGCTGATTCAAATGAAAGGGAAGTTGTTGAATGACACACAGGTCTACCTACCTCTGCAGTTTTCGGCTCCCCTCAGCAGGTTCCCCCTCCCCGTCCTCTTTTATTTCCTCCATCCATCTACAGTCCGGGCCCGCTCTCTCTCCCGCTCCTGAACCCCCCTGACTTTTGGTGTGAACGACTGTCAGCCCAGGCATGGGAACAACTCTGACACAGACATGCTGGTTCAAACTGCAGCTGAGCAATTAGCTGAACATCATACACCTGCTAAATATGTGATTATGTCCGTAACGTGACAAGCTCGTTGAACTGGTTCTACTGGAAGATTTGTTTTATCAAGGCAGTGCCTCTTTTTCCCTTTCCCACATTCCGTCCATGCAGGAATGTGTTAAACATACTGATTACAATTGTTTGGATGACAAGCCCTGCTCCACCCAGGTGCACTGAGAGCCAACTACAACCCCTCCAACTGTCACTTCATTCCCTCTGCCTTCGCTGTCAGACACTGAGATATTATTAGTTCACAGCATGTGAACAACCTGTTGGAAACTGAACAGCAATAATCAATTAATCCTTGCCAGAGAGAAGTTTACAAATGGAAGAAAGCCCTTTTTAATTCATTAATATTCAGACATAATTGTTTTTAAAACTGTTTTGTTTTAATGTTTTAATATTTAACTATCAAACTTTCAAGATGCTTAAGAACTCTTCTGCTCTCTGAGGCCATGCTGCCATCTAGCAGTGAGGACAAGAATAACACCCTGGCAAATACGGACAGACGTTATGAAATTATATGGACACCGTCTGATCCAGGGTTCACCACATTTATAATAAAGTGAACAGAAAAACAACATGTGCATATATAAAAGAATATGAATTTTCAACACATGGACAAAATAACAGTTTCAACAATAATGGAAATTGCTGTACATGAGCTCAATATTCCTCCTATATTTTACATTTTACAAGTCTATTGTCATAGAGCAGTATAAATAATGGGCACATCAACAACAATTTACAATGACCTGTTTTAAAATGTGTTGCCACTGAGAGATATTTTATGTACAAATACTTAATGAAAATCGAAAACATTATGTACTTCAAAGTACTGTAACACACAGAAGGTAATCTCCAGCACCAGATGCTAATTAACATATAAGTAAAACAGATGATTGTTATGAACTCTTGCTGCTGAAGTTCATTTTCACTTAACTGCGAAGGAAACGTGAGATGTGCTGAATGACCCTGTGTCTCACTGCTGTTTAGCCTGAAATACTGTGCTGCCCTTTCAGTGCCAACCCAAATCTGAGTACTCAGTTTTTTGTAGGTTAATAAACCGATTAATACGGTAAAATAAGCCCATATCAACCTTAAACACTGCATCATGTTGAGTTCCTGATCTGTTCAGTTGCAAACCTGTTAATATTAAATATTTTTATTAATTTGTTTAAATTATTAAATATTTCATTGGTAACGCTTGAGGGACTAAAAACATATTTTTAACTTTCTAGTCATCTGTCTTCATAACATCACTGAGGAAAATAAGCCTCTAAAAAAACACGCATTACCTGTCTGCACAGGCACCAAGGGAAGAGCAAACCATGGGGCTGTGCTGCTCTCGATTAAACCTTAACCGCAACATGAAAAATTGTTTGAGGAAAACATCAATATTTTTCTTCTCGCACTGACTAGTGTCCGGGAAAGAAACAGAAGAAATCACATTTAAAAACGCATGTTCTTGTATTTGACGTAAAATTCTTATCTTTTCTACCCTCCAGTTGTCACCTTGCTCCAGTGATGTACAGATGTTTTCCAGGACCCTGTCACATCACTGCTGGATGTGGTTGCAGGTGTAACAGAGCACATTTTCTGACCGCACCGAGCATTAGAGATTTTCAGCCTGGTGCCAAGCTACTCTTCAAGTATAGTTTCCAGGTGCCATTAACTCTGTGACAAATACCTTTAAGATATGTCAAAAACAAAATATTCCACAAGTTTAAAGGTCAATTATATCCATAAGAACTCTGTATTATCTTGTAAAACCAAATGCAATGCTTAACTAAGTGACCCCCAAAGACCTTGGCAGCATTCGGCAAGTCTTGTAAAAGTAGAATTAAAAAAAAAAAATTCTGATTTTTTTGGGAAAATCAAGACGATCCGGCATATGAATAAAAACAGATGTGTGAGACATTTTAAAGAGGAAATTGTTGGCAAAAAATTACATCAGATATCAGCGACAATATGCAAACATACAACACAGCAGAGGGTGTGTGTGTCCAGTGTACTTAACACTGGACAAAAACATAGTGACCTGTTTTTCAGGATTGTTTTGTACAGTATTTTCCCATATTTTTCAGTTCTGTATTTCTCTCCAGACTTTCATTTACAAATACTATACTTCAAGAAATATCTATAACTTTACAAATATGTAAAATGGGCACTCATGTCTGTTTAAGGGCTGAGCAACAAAAGTCTTCCACCTTTTCCAGACCTTAAAATGATCTCTTGGATGTTGAATACTTTAAAACTTGTGCAGGTGCCCTGTTTTTGATATAACGTTCCTCACAGTTCCACTGTAAATGTTTCTGAAAAATTCCACACTTTCCATTTCTGTGTATTCAAAACAAGTATTCGGTTTAGTTTTTGTTTTATATATTCTGTTCAAAATCAAAACATTGCATTTTTCTCTCTACTAACATACAGACACATAAAACTGTGCTGGTCATCCATTCCTCCCCATTTTATCTCCGTCTGTTTCCATCGGCATATGACACTGTATTAGTTCATTCATGTGCGTACAAGCTTCTGAGGTCTACATGCAGGATCAGTCTCTGACAGTTCATCACTGTACAGTTCAGGGTTTTGTGATGTGAACTTCACTAGTGCCACTGCCATTGGTTGTTGTGGTGATGATGTACTGTGTGGTGGCTTGCTGACTGGTCGGCTGCTGCTCCAGATGTTCAGTGTGGGCCTGGGTTGTGCTCTGAGGAACAGCCTGCTTCGCCTCCAGCTCGGTCTGACCCTCAGAGATAACATAGTGCGTCTGCAAGACAAGAATGCGAGCATCTTTAATTCCACATTCTTGCAGTAACAAGAAGTTCCATGTGGGTCTCAAGCTTCAGGTTTTTACTGCATATTCATATGATCCAGCTATCAACTGAAAAAATGTGACAATTATATATGCATGTTTATCAAAAAAAAAAAAGGTTAATCCAGGATGTGTTGACACTTCCAGTTGCAGTGTGAGTTTACCCATAAGAACATGGGAGAGAAAGATTAAACAGCTTCAGCTGTGCAGAACACTGATTTCCTAAACCACAAATACAAATACACTGGTCAGGTACCAGACAGCATTCACTCACCGTTTTCACCTGGTTGCTGTTGACTCCAGAAACAGGTGTGCTGGCCTCAGCTATCACATACTGAGCGTGAGGTAGAGCCATCATCTGGATCTCAGACGCTGTTGACATATTAACCTAACATGTAATCAAACCGTGTGGAGCCATCAAAACATACAGAATATGACATGTATGGGACTCACAATAACCTCGGTAGTTCCAGTTCCCAGGTATGTAAGCGTGCTGCACGGTCCCCTGTTGCTGCTGGGTGCTGCTGGTCTGCAGGGTGTGGCTCTGAGCTAGGGTGACAGGGGTCAACTGGGCAGGGCTCAGCTCCTGACCAGCCTGCTGGGCGGTGGGACTTAGAGGCTGACCAGTTATCTGAAAGATGAAGATGAAATGGTTCTTTGAGTATTCTGGTAACTTGCAGGCAGAAATCCCTGACTTCCATAACAGACTGCAAAGTTGGATGGGATTTCTTGAGATTCTGTTGATATAGAATGACACTTACTACATGTCATAAATTACTTTATCAACTTCACCCCAGAGTCAGAGTCAGGAGGATTTACCTGGGTGGCACCTTGTCCAGTGCCTGAGGGCTCAGTCACCTGGATGTGTTGTACCTGGATGGAGTGCTGACTGTATCCATGAGGGTCATGCAGCTGGCTCACATCTACTGTCGGGTGCTGCGAATGTGGGGAGGACGCCTGTGAAACACAGAGAAAAATAACTACTCGTTGCTCTTTTTAAATTGATCTCAATCCACCACAGGACACATTTTTTATATATTTTGTCAAGTTACTGTAAAAGCAATGCGCGTCATTTTGTTCACCGTCTGTAACAAATGAAGTGATCAGCTGTTCTTGCCGCATGAGAGGTAGAAACGACAATAGAAGTCACAAAGTCACCAGTTTAAATCCCAGACCAACAAGTGAATCAGAGATAAAAAACAGTTCTCCTTTCCCTCAGGTCAGGTACTGTGGTTTATACATTCATATGTTTGTTAGACATGTTAGTTGTACTGGCTGAAGTGACTGGACATGTGTCTATATCAGGATTCTCCCAGTTATCAAAGCGTTTGACTGTGACTGCAAGGCAGGATGTGATGCATCCTAGATCAGATTCTGGATCTCACCGGTGCCACCTGCACCACCTGCAGCTGAATGTGCTGTGGCTGGGACAGGCTGCCTCCTGCCTGAGAGACGGGGATGTACTGAATCCTCTGGTAGTCTCCCTGTGCGGTTCGGTAGTCTGTGGTCAGTGTTTGAGAAAGCTCCGTCATGGCCTGGGTCAGCAGGTCTGTGGTCTGTGGAGAAAATAAATAATGGTTATAATATCTGATGTATATTAGCTGTCTTTCTTGCTTGCCACTAATGCTGCTTTAATTAGTCCATTTTTTTTGGCACTGTGCAGCTTTGTTCTTTATCATCACTGATTTTTTTGTTTATGTGATACTAATTTGCATGGCAAGATGTGACACCCTTTGAACAGAAATCCACTGTTTGGCTCGACATGTATATTTGTAACTCTTTCTTACCACTACAGCCTCAGCTGTGGTACCATCTGCACTGATGACTGCAGGAGCACTGCTGATCACAGCTGTTGTCAAAGGAGCCTGAATGGTGTTGGCGAGCTGGGCAAACTCTGGATGCTTCTTCCTGATGTGCTGAACCATCTTGGTCTGAGACACAAGCACACAGAGTGAGTTAGCAGTTAGGTCTGAGACTGTCCAAGACAGTGCACTATTGTGAATTACTGCACAGTTGAATTCTATGTAAATGTTTATAAGCATGGTTTCCAGGTAAAATTTAACTTTAACTTGTCCATTCCTAACCTTGCTGCTGTACTGTTTCGCGCAGTGTGGGCAGCACACCGGTGCAGTCGCGATGGTGCCAGTCAGCTGGGTGTGCGTGCTCAGCATGGGGTCTGGTTCACCAGGGGCAGCTGGTCGCAACTTGCGGATGCTGGGAGGCAACTCTGCCCCCGGATGGTTCTTCAGTATATGGGCTTTCCTCTTACTGGCACTCTTATACACCTGCATAGAGATCAGCTCATTAGAGAGACTCATTAATATCATATTGAAAGAGCGTTTCCTCTGATCTGATTCAGAGTTTAAGGTAGTTTAGGTAGGAGTTTGCATGTTTGACTTAAGCCATGGATTTTCACACTAACCCTGGAATGCACTTTACAATAAATAAAACAATAAAATGATGAGAAAAAACAAATATAAATTATGAGTCTTGTCCAGAACTCACTGTCTGAAATAAGTGGGTGAGGAAAAACAAACCTTGTCACAATACTGGCAGAAGTAGTCCCTGTTGGGCTTGATAATTGGCAGCGTTAGCTCAGGCACTTCATCAATACGCATCTCAGGATGACGCTTGGACAAATGATTGACCTGTAATCAGAAAAATAAAACTGGAAAAGAGCACTGGAACTTAATATTAACAAAGAGAGCTTTGCTTGAGTCGTTGCTCACCAGCATTCCTCTGCGTCTGAATCCCATCATGCACACTCTGCATTTGAACATGAAGCTCTCAAAGTCAGTGGTGGGTGCCTTCAGTTTGAGGGTCTTGGAGCGGTGGATCCGCTCGGCCTTCTTGGCCTCTCTGTCAGGATTGTGCATGCGCTGCATGTGCTCCCGCAGCTTATCTTTCCTCTTAATGACACAGGAAGAGAATTTTCAAGTAAGACCTCATGAATCTAAAAAGTAACACGACAAACTATTATCTTTTAGTGCTGTCCCTATCCATCTTACCTTAAATTGTTTGCCACATGTTGAGCACAGGAAGTCCTTGCGGTCTGAGTGGCGTAACATGTGCAAACGCAGCTTGTCCGGCCGGCAGAAGGCCTTTTCGCAGTCTGGGCACTGGAAGATCTTCTCCGAATGGAAGCAGCGTATGTGCTTCTTCACCTATGGAAGAGAAGATTTTGTAATCTGAAAACTGAGTAAATACGATTAAAACTGACTCATATGATCTGTAACTGTAGTTTTCTAGAAGAGAAGCCACTTAGGTTTTGCTTTACAGTGATTAGAATTAAATGATTGATTAACAGGTTGCACACAACCTCTCCCATATGCTGTTTATTTCCTCAAAAGTTTTGGTTACATTGCTTTGATCATGATGAATATACATAAGAACTGTGTGACTGTGGGCACACTGAATTTTAATTACAGTGTTTTTTTAAACTGCTAAAAAAGATTGACAATCGACAATTTTCTCCCTGTCACATCTAACCAATCCTGTTCAGCTGTTCTAAAATCACTGTGTCAAAAAGCTGGAGAACAACATCACTAACCTGGATGAAGTCAGTAAAGGTCTTCTTGCAGGAGGGACACGTGAAGCAGCCGTCCACAGCATGCACCCCTACGTGGTCTTTGAGCAGGTCCAGCCTTTCAAAGGTTTCTGGGCATAAGAGACAAGAGTAGGAGCGGTTTTCTGTGTGCACCAGCAGATGGTCCTCCAGGGCCGCGTCGCTCATGAAGCTCTTGCTGCAAATGTGGCAGGAAAAGGCGTAGGCGTCCCGACCGTGGACCCGCAGATGCTGATCCAGCTTGTCTTTGTCCCGGAAGGCCTTCCCACAGTGGGTGCATTTAAAAGGACGGAAACTCTTCCTGATGAAAAGGTGCTGCAGTGCTGCATTCTGAGACACAAAAGAGAGAAAGGGGAATTAAAAACAAAAAAATCCCAACAGTGTTTTCTGACACTGATCTGCTGAGACGCGGGAAGAGGCGGTTAGATGCAATGGAGTGTGCAGGAGGGGGCATATCCTGAAATGTCACATGAACATTAACACCATGGAAAATGACAAAAGGAATCTTTGAACCTCGTGTTTTTCTGCTGTACTCCAGGTCCCACCTACCTGCACATCCATCTTGGGGGGAAGCACGCATTGGGAAAGAGAGACACACGGTTGTAAAGCAAATCATAGCCACTATGACACCAAAATAACAGACTAAATCTAAAACACTTTTGCATTTCAGTGAATGTCTCCAGTCTTACCCGTATCCTCTTGGCACGGCGCATGTCCTGAGATGTGAGGTGGGCGTCTGATTGGCTGCTCTGTGCTGGGTCTTCCTTCAGCGGAATTGCCAACTCTGTGTTGGATGGTGGAGTTATGGACTCTGGGCCCGGTTCCCCTGCAGGAGGTATTAGCTGACCCTCAACCTCAGTCCCAGGCTCTGCCTCCGGCTCCATCTCCACCACCTTCAGCCCATTCTGAGCTCCCTCCACTCGCTCGTCCAGCGGCTGCTTCTCTGTCAGTTCCAGCAACTCCTGATTAAAATGGTGATTGGAAATTTAAAATAAATGTAATTTTTGTAAATCTTTTGGTCAATAAAATGTCAGAAATTAACATAAAATATTGATCACAACTTCTCAGAGACAATCAATTAACCAACACATCCAATATCAATGTGTCCCTTACTGTTGTCTTGTCCCCACCAGCGTCAACTGGTGGATCCAAACGTATAAATTTAGGAGGCCGCCCCGGTCTTCTTCCTGTCCCAAATCTCTTCCTGCCTCTTCCTCGACCCCGGCCTCTGGATCTGAGAGAGTAAAGACACAATGAAGAGTTGGTCTTCCTCTAGTGTGGTAGAAATGAAAGTGAAAACATGAAATGAGGTGGAGGAAAAAGGTTTTACCTATTAGCAGAGTTTAACTTGTCGTCATGCATGTTGAGATGTTGCTGCAGTTGTTCAGAGCTCACAAAGCGGCGGTTACACTCATAACAAGGCCAGTTCTTCTCTTGCTCCCGCAGCACTAGGAAACAACAGAAAGTGAAGACCAGGGATAACGACAACTGCAAACATCTACTACTGTTGTAAAGTTTGTAATTAGACACAGGTCATCACAAATATGCAAAGTAAGCAATGTGCAGAGATTTACCTTTTCTCTCTTCTTCCGTCACATCATGGATCTTTTGATTTACAAACTCTGCATATGATGCTGCGTACCACACCTGCAGAAGAAAATCTCATTAAAAGCTATAATGTTTTTAAAATACTTTAACCTATTAGGACTGATTAACTCCCTTTTTAACCCCAAATTTTCTAGAATGAACTAAACCTCATCACCAGCTAGTTACAAACCTTGCGTGTCTGCCAGGTGCTGGACAGGTATCACACCGCTGTATAAACATTTTATAATGTTTTTACTGAAAACAGCTGCCTGATGCTGCTGGATATGGTGGTAATGTGAGCATTCACAATGGAAAACAACGCATCATCTGCTCTTCACAGGACTGACCTTGAGCTCTTGTTTAGGCTGGATGTTCTTGATGGTTGTGAAAAATATCTCTGAGCCGTACTGATAGGCCACCAGGTTCTGCTCCAGGTGGTTCTGAGCAGGCCTCACAAACATCATCCAGTTACAGTTGTCCTCATCAGAAAGGTCCAACCACATGTCGTTAGACTTCTCTCCATCTTTCTCTGTGTCCAGCAGACACAGCTAAGGCAACAAGCAAGAAACAGGTAAGAGATCAGACTAAAAAAGTCCAACCTTAGGCTGTACATGCCTTCACACACAAAAGGTTTTCCTCAGTTCTTAATGATTTGGTTTGGATTTTGAAATTTAATAATTAACTAACTGGGCAAAGAAAACAATGTTAAATGCAGAAAATGACAGACAGGTGTCAAAATAAAAATTGCAACTAAAAAGAGCTCAAAGACCTTAAACAGAAATTCTTTGTATAGAAAGCTGATTTACCTTCAGATGAATGTAGTGGTCCTGTAGCTCACTCTGAGGAACCAGAGGTCCCTCCACAGGACCAAACTGTGTGCGCTTTGGGATGCGCCTCTTGGAGAACACCCCACCCAGGAAGCGATCAATGTACAGGACCAGAGGCAGACTGGCCCGGGCCTTGGACACCACTGGCCGGTTTGGGATGGGGTGCAGAGGACCGTGTTTCAGACAGACTGTGGGGCTGGCATTATTACACTCCTCACACCCTGCAAGGCCACAAAAAGGAGAAATCAGTAAATCAGAATCATCGTTCTTGATGTCACTCTATGGTCATTTTGTATGCATTGCTTTGTGTAATTGTTGTATTTAAAAAGTGTCCACAGCCACAGTGAATTATATCTGTGATTTCAGTGCTATCAAAAAGCCTCTTTGCTGCTGCTCTACATGAGTAACAAAGAGTTCTGACAGAGACAGACCAGACGGCCGTGTTGTGACTGTGGAGGACGTCACTCACAGAGGTTGTGAGGGTTGAATGACTGAGGCTGGCGAGGCTCCCAGTCATCCATCTCAGAGTCTTCGTCCTCTTCTTCATCAGAATCATCTGTGGAGTCTGTGGCCCCAAGAGGACTGGAGGGGGGGTCTGCGATGTCCGCCATGGAGGTGAGCGAATTGGACACAGACAGCTGCTCCTGTGTTTGTTTGATCATTTCAAAGAGTGAATATTCATTCAAATGTTCTTAATCTTTGTTAATGTGGGAAACAAACACACAACAAATTCTCATCTTCAACAAAATAAAAAAGGTATAAATATACTCTTGCACAGAAATTTGTGCTTATGTTTGCTTATGTTTCCCTGCTTTATGCCAGAATGTGTGTCAAAAATAAAATACACAGGTGATATTCACTTGTTTGGAAAGGTGAATAGCTGCACACAGTGTGCTCTCACCTGGGAAACTGGCTCCAGGATCGCTTGTGGAGCTTCTGCTACGTTACTCAGGACATGCAGATTGGCAGCATTCATGTTCTGTCCGCTGGGCAGCAAAACTGTGACCTATGAATCAAATTCAGTTGCTTTATAGTGGCGTAAAAAGTATGTCATACAGTTAGATAACAATGTGACAGTGCCTGGTAAACCTACCTGCTGAGTTGTACCATCCTGCTGAATGTAAGCCACTTGTGGCTGATCACCAAATACAGCCTAAAACAAAAATGTATGAGAATGTTGTGAGAAAATCTTGCAGGGCCAAGTTATTAATTTTACACATTAATTCATGTATACTTTGTACATTTTAAATAAGTGAAAATATATGAAATTCTTGAAAAAGAAGCTAACTGACTGAGGCAGTCTCTGCTCTCCATAGGACCCGTTCTCACCTGAGTGCCATCTGCAGGGTGTATGTAGACCAGTGTGTGCTCTGCAGACTCTACAGAGGCATAGGAGTTCCCGTCTGCAGTATAAACCACCTGCTGCTGTCCCCGGTCCGCCTGATCTCCACTGTACACTATCTGGGCCACTGTGCTGCCTTCAAAATGCACCTGCAACACATATGCGCAAGACACACCTGTGGCATTATTACACATTCTGACTGTGACTCACCCCCTGTTAATCCCCCCTAAACTTTTAAAAAATGTAATCTAACTAATAAATCTGGGAATGATCAGACACCTCCTTGGTACTGATGATGGAGAAGAAATATCTAACGAGCCTAAAACTTTTGCACATTTCTGTATGGGTAAGTGCTGAAAAACTGTGGTGATTTTTTGGTCCTCTTTAAGACTCTCTTGAGGGTAAGAAACCACTACTTGGAAAATCCCACTTTGATTTATTACATGAAACTATAAAAGTGGATGGAGAATTTTGAGATTTAGCAGCAGCTAGGGTCAATGGTCAGAAGTGAGTTTCCTGGTCTGGGGAGTGTTCAGAAGACCAATCCTGAGATGCTTAAATTGTACTCAAATCTACTGCACCCTTTCCTATTGCCTATGACTGCAATATAGCCGCCTGCAGGCAGTTCAGACAGGAAGGCAGACCTGTGTGGCGTTCCCTGAATCACTGTTAGCAGTCTGACTCCACACAGCAGAGGGTTCCTGCTTGGTCTCCATGGCAGCTCGGTGCCAGGCCTGTCGCCAACCACGTCACTTCTCACTTCACTCCTGAGACAGCAAGGGACGCCTGTAATGCACACACACAAGAGGAAATGGGTGACTTTAATAACAATAATAATGATGCATGGTGATAATAGCTAATGCTAAAGTTAAATATTGACAGCTGATTTTGGACTGGCAGATCATAGACCATCATAGATCATAGACCATAGATCATTTTGAGAGTTTCTGTAGAAATGTATGAAGCAACCTTTATGGATGATGGAGCCTCTGCTGTCACAGATTTATCAAAACCACCATGTGCTAGACTTGTTTATTTAGGGAAGAGCTATGAAGCTGCAACAATGAGGCACTTCAGCAGCCATCTCTGAGCTAAGTGGCACAGAATTCAACCCTGAAGTGCCATCTGAGACAGAGATTCTGGGTCTACAGACTGTTTCGCCCTTGCTGACAGGACTTGCACGCCAAAATAAAGCAGCATGTCACTTCATCCACAGAGCGGTCACACAGGACTCTCAGCGGGGGTACGAAGGAAAACGCGGTCAACGTTTGGTGATGAGGCCGCAAGGAAAACGGCGTCTAAATACAACCTCATGTCGGCACAAAAGCCACGGTGAAAAGTCAGGACTCCGTGAACTCATTCAAAACTCTAGTTGGTATAATCAATAATAAATTCAATTCCCCCCTATTTTAACCCCGCAGGTTCTCAGTCCCAACCGGACCATACCACAAAAACCAGCGCCGTAGAAACCCGGGCATTTACTGCACCGCAACATTAGCACTACGGCCATATAGTCCCAATGTAAGGCCGACCATGCAGACAGACATAACTTGTCAGGCCCCAGGACGTGGACCACAATCTGCGATTTTTAACAAATGTGGTTTTGAAGCGGTAAAAGCCCGAATTATTTGGTTAGACCCACCCGTCCCCCGATTCTAGTTGAGCCCAGCCCTTCCAGTCTACTGTGAACAAGGAAGAACGGGCTCCATTTTGGGTGGGACTAACAACAACAACCACATCTGAAGAGACCCAACGAAAAAAATATATTTTTTACCGGTGCAAATGCGCTAAAACAATCCGAACATTTAATTTATAAAAACAGAAAGACTACTGAGTAGTCGAGCTACAGAACTGGCCATGAAGCAATCCCTGGTTTTCTTAGATTTTGTGAAAAACATACAAGTTGTTCTTACCTCAGAATGGTAGCTGCAGAGATGGCTGCATTGCATATATTAACATAATCTGCCTAGCAACACGCTGGAGCGTGGCGTCGGATTGGCGGTAATTTACTTTGGCGCAAAAGCAACACGAGATATTTTAAAATATCCTCCCGAAACAGAATATGAACTCATCGGAATTTTATAGTAATATTTCTGAGCAGTTACGAATGTTTCACAAAGGGGTATGGTTATCGTAGTAATAACTTTGTGATTAATTTTAGTCGCTGCAGTTACAGCCAATAAGAAAAATGAAAACACCGAAATCATCCAATTGAATTAAACCTGTTGTCTAAATTTTTATTTTATTTTTTTAATTATTCTATTTTCTGTTTATATATATTTCTACCTCAAGCCACTCAAGCTTCGGTTGAAAAAAGGGGTCATTTTTTTCCAGTTAAAAAAAAAAAAGGAAAAGAGTTGATGACGGTTGACCTAAGAGTAATCGGAATCACGTGGGTTTACCGCCCCTGCGTGGTGGTAGAGGGGAACAGCAATATTAAATTCGTCAATGCAGACGTGATACTGAGACCATACTAATACCTTCTATCTGTACTTTCTAAGTACAGATACCATATAAAAAATAATACAGATTAATTTTCTTCTGAGACATCACTAAGGTCAAATAATCATGTTAATAATGTACACTTTGTTATCAAACAATACAAAGCCCTGCATCATGTAGTGCAATAAACAGCCCTGTGAAGGCTGGATTACCAACAGGGCAAAGCTGGCAACTGCCCAGGAGCCCTGGCCCTCAGAGGCCCTAAAAGCCCCAGGTTTGCTCCACTCTGTTTTTGCCCACATAATTCAGTTCATTGCACATTTGTTGCATTTTTTTTTCTTTCAAATTAATGAGGTTTTTTTTTCTGCATGCCACATAATACACAGAAAACCCTGGTTAAGGCAGTAGTCCAGTTTTTAACCAGCATTTATTTTCATTATCATTAGGTCTGAGTAATTATTAGATCTTAGTAATTTATTGACTGTTCAGTATTTACCTGATCAACAGTCAAAACCCTCAAAAGTGTGAGTTTAGGATCAAATAAAACTGGGAACCTAGCAAATATGCACATTTGAGAAGCTGGTACCAGGCATTTTTGCTTTAAGAAAAACTCTTAAATGATTAATCAGTTGTTGAAATTGTTGCCATTGAATTTCAGTCAGTTTAATGCTGCAGTTTATCAGTATGGCCTCCAGAGAGCAGTAAACACTAATGACTCTACAGGGGAAAACAGTACAAAAAATAATAAATAAATGTAGTACAATAAAAATAAACAAAAAGCAAGAAAAGAAGCATATCCATGAAATCAATACAAATGCACAAAGTATGAGGATCCTACCATGTTTAGGATCAAGAGTACTGCCCTCCAGTGGTCACAAGGAGCAATTTAACCCCTGTAATTCTATATTTTAAGAAAACTTAGATTTAATTAAGTTAACACTTGATAGGACACTTAAGTCCTATCATCAGACCAACCTTCACCTGAAGCATAACCAAAGCTGTAAGAAAAAAAGAATCAAGAATCAAATCCAAGTCCACATTAATCTGTTCCTACAGTATAGTGCCACCTATTATCTACAGAACACTTGTCCTGTTTTTAGAGTTGGCTGTGTGTTTGGTAAGTTGTTAGTAATTAAATTAATGAGTGAATTGTTTCTTTATACCTCTCATATGATTTGTGTTTTATGAAAGTTTTGAGGACGGTCTTGCTTTTCAACATTCAGAGGAAACTTAGAAAAATTCTTTTAGATTGAATGTTCTTCACTATATAACTAAGAGAGTTTTCTCTTACAATAAATAACGTGGACACTATTGTTCTAAACTGAACCAGTCACAGTATGTTTGTTATGTTCAGTTTACAGCTATTCTGGGCTCTGTTGAGAGGAAAGTGGTATTGGATGCTTTCAGATTAATTAAGTAAATTAAAATGAACAACACATTCCAGTCTGCTGGATTTAGCCAAAAAGGCGGAGCAACACTTAAATTGAGTTTGACCTATTCTCCCTGGACTGCTGTTGCCTAGGGAGCTGAACAGGAAAATGAATTCTCTGATCAGTTTTTTTCCAGCGGCATTTTTACTGAGGTATCTGGGGAACAAACTGACACGTCTCACGATTAGACTTAACATGTGCAAATTCAACTCATCCTAACATGTCTAACGGCCGATGTTTCAAAAATTAATAACCACACCGAGCGTCCTGCCTCAAGCAAGGCTGAAATTTGCATGATGCTTCTTTCAATAAGCCATCAGAGAGAAATACTAATGACAATGTAGAGAGAAAAAATTACTTGGGGACAATATAATGAATTTACAAAAGGCTAATGGTGCTGTGTGCGAGCGTGTGTGTGGAAGCATCCTATTAATACAATCAACTGAATGAAGAAAATTAAATCTTTGTCAAGTATGTTTCCTTCAGAACAAGAAAAAAATGTACTCAAGACTGATCATCTGCTCAGTCTTTTTGTTTTCTCAGGTAAGCAATAAATTAATAGTTAACCAGTAATGAAAATATTCACTAGTCACATTCTGGCTTAATCTACAACAATAAAATACATTTTGTAAGCCGATTGTATGTTTTGTTTTGTTTTGTTTTGTTTTGTTTTGTTTTGTTTTGTTTTGTTTTGTTTTGTTTTGTTTTGTTTTGTTTTTTTATATCTCACTGCAAAGTAACAGCTAAATGCAGAGGAATTAAAGGTCAAATATTTCCCCCAGAAATGCTGTTGAGTAGAAGCATGAAGCAGCATCACATGGAAATACTTAAGTAAAGTACCTAAACTGGGCCTATGTGCAGGACTTGATTAAATGTACTTAGTCACAGTTAATTAGTTAACAATGAACTGAAACAAGTTTCTTCTCGGATGGAGAAAATTCACAGACATTTCATGGGTCTTGGTGATTTTATACGTGGTAAAATATCTGGGTACTGCAGCTTTAAAATAAATGTGGTGCAGTATATTTCACTTGACTGAGTGCAGTCAGCTCAGTCCACTCAGTCATCAAAAAGCAGAGGATGTGCTTCCTGCGACAGCTCAGGAAGTTCATCCTGCCTCAGGAGCTGCTGATCCAGTTCTACACTGCACATCCATCACTGTCTGATTTGTCAGTCTGAACAGCAGAAAAGATCATTGCTGCTGACCAGCACACCATCCAGGTCCTGTCCACCTCCAGAAATAGGGGCAGGGGACAGGAAATGTCACTGTACAACCCTCACACACTGACCTAGTAATTGTTTATATATTAGTTTTAAACTCACATTCTGGATAACATGTGCATATCATCCACCAACCAGGCCGTGTGTATAATGTACACAGACATTTGTGCATGCACATGCTGCACATAATCACCTACTGTAGGTTTGTAAAGTAACTTGTTATACTACACACTTAATATTTATTTCAGCTCTCCTCACACTCTCCTGCACTGTGCATCACCTCTTTCCCACAGGTTGACTTGACATTGTGGGTTGTATCCATTGTTGTGCTGCTTTCTCTCTGTACTGTGCTTAATAGTCGCATGTTTACATTTATTTATCTTTGCGCAGCTTTGGTGGCCCTGGTTTTTGATGTACCATGTACATTGTTATGGGTACTGTGCGTAGACTTTGTCAATAAAGCTGATTGTGATTCTGTTTCTGTTAAAATGTATGTATGTGTTGCTGAAATAAAGTAAATAAAGAATGGAAACAGCAATGAGTGCCTTAAATCTGTACATTAGTGCAGAACGTGTTTGTGCTTCTTCCACCGCTGCATTGCGAGATGTTATTATTATTGACATAATAGTGCATGAGTATGATTGAATGTATTTTGTGCCTCAGGGTGGATGTGGGGCACAGCTGGCCGCCTGGTGGCGCGGTGCGGCTGCTCTGTGGATCAGATGAACCCGGGGAGGGAGGAGGCAGCAGAGGCAGAGCAGGCGCGCCACAGACACGGTCCACATTTCCAGAGGAGACCGACACTCAGTCCCCCTCCAACATTTTCTGTCGAGCTCGGGTAACAAAACAAGCGGAGCAGGACTAGTCCCGCTCTCCGGGATAGATTATCAGATTATTCCCAGGACTTGTATTGCTCTTTATTCTTCCGGACGTCACCTCACACACATATAGCTCATAGGATATAAGTTATTTACAGTAGCATAACCGGAGATCCTGGAAGATGGGTTCAGTCCCAGCGATATCTGTCCTTGTTTTGGGCATTGTGGTCCCAGCGCTGGCCGGATATATCGAGGTATGTAATCTGAAAGGTTTTTCTGTTTTCTGATTTATTATGTACCAGGTGAGTTTGACATGGATCAAAAGCCTGTGCGGTTCACTCTTGGAGGGGAAAAAAAAAAAGCAAATCTCTTCTTCTCTTCTCGGCCTATATTTGTCCTCTTTTCACATGAGGCATTTATGGCCAAGCTCTGCTGATCTCACTACGAAACACTATTTCATCTCGCCTCATGTGATCGGAAAATATATTTATTAGGCTTTGATCACGTCTCCCAGACAAGATTCCCACACAAGTAGCGGAATTGATCATTTCACTTTATAATGTAGGGATTAGTACTTGTTATGTTTTTAACATAGTTTAAAGGCTTAAAATGTGTTTATGGAAAATGATATAATATCAGATGTAGTTAAAAAATTAATATTCTTGCTTTTAGGTCGTTTTTCACTTCATTCTTGAGCACTGATCGCAGTTTGTTGGTGTGAGTTGAACAATGTACTCTAACGAGATTATGTCAGGGTTTGCTGCAGAGATCAAACGAAAGACAAGTGGGGCTTTGTCGGGCCTTTGGGGACACAAGGGACCTCTGCAATGGATCACTAACAGTACATAATGATTATGTCCATGATTTGTGTGTCTGTTACCACAAAGGAGGAAATCATTTACCTATGTATTCAAATTCCAGCTTTTCCTGTGTTATCAGGATGACCCCCAAATGCCACACCTGTGAAGCAGGAAGGCCACTGTTCTCTTTCCACAGTGACTTTTAATGTCTTAGTTTGACAGGTTTATAGTCTGTATTGCAATTAGAACTGCTAAAACACTGCACAGGAGTACATTTGTTAGATCCAAATAGGCCACAAGTAGGTCCTCCTGTACAAACACACCCACTCCCACACGTGCACTCACGCCTCACCTGGCTGATGTCCTATTTTCCTGCTCGATCACCGGATATTGTCCTCAGACACTGATGCCTGCAGTGTCAGACGTGTGTGTCATCGAATGACAATGCACCCATTTCCATTTTCTCAGCCCCCACCCCCCCCACCCCCTCAGAGGGTAAACATAAGTATTCCTGCTCACCTTTGAAGTAACCATGACAAAACATTTTAACAAGACATCTCCTCCTGGCACTGTTGTGTGCTGTGCAAAGTGATTATCAGGGAATGTTTCTCTCTCTCCCCCATTTGCGACAATAACCTCGGCCATTTTGAGGCAGTATTGGCTGGCATTGTGTGTGTGTGGGGGGGGGGGGGGGGTATTATGGTTATTATGTCCCCAACAAAATCTATGCAGCTACACTCTCTCTACAAAGACCTGTCCCCTCTGCAATGATTGCCTCCTCAGTCAGCCTTCCCAGCTGCATAGACGTGCCGATAGATATTGCACAGACTCTCCTGAGATGATTAATGGATGGAATCAATGAATTTTCCTGATCAGTCACCCAGATTAAATTGAGAAATGTGCTCTGGCTGTTGTGCTCTTTAACTGTAAGTTGCATGCGAGGATTCCTGTGGTTTAATCAATGGCTGTCGTGAACGACCAGGCTTTTTTCTTTGTTTGATATGGCATTTTTATTTGCAGTAAAACATGATGTGAATAGAAAATTGATTTTCATATCCCTTTTTTGCACCTGCCTCATTTGCCTCCAAATGCGCACTGTTTACAGCAAACTCGAGACTCATGACTGAAGTGACAATAAACAAACCTGGATGTTCACCTGTGGGTAAAACACAAATATGAGCACCTTAGAGTCAGAGAAAGCAGAGAACAAACCAACACCCCAAAGAGATTTTATGATGCATAATTGCAGCGTCCGGTTACGTCTATAGTTAACTGAGGATTAGAGATTCAGCAAAGTTAAATATCAGAGTGTCCTTCTCTCAGCCTGGATAGTAATGAAACCAAAGCTTTGCTGGCCTTTCTTGTGTAATTCTCTTTGTTTGAAACATGTCAGGCCTGCACAGCCAAAAACCAACTGCCTGCTGTTGACTGTTGCTGTTGTTTGACAGTGAAGCTGCTGGTGTGTGCAGACTGGACCCTGCTGATGAGCTTGTGGACACACAGCTGAGGTAGATATTGCTGTGCTGACATGCTGACTGCACTTGCTGCCCTGGACCTTGAGCTTGAATTTACGAGCCAGTGAGAGCTCCACAGAGAGACTCTCACAGTTGGTCAGGGATGGTTTATTCCCTCTCGTCCAACTCGTCACCTTCCATTGTTCCTCATCCCTTTGCGTACTGAGGTTGTCGAGGTGTCATCAGACCGTAGCGGCCCTCTTGTTTCGCACTTCCTCCTTTTTAAGCATTTGGGATTAGCGGGCTACCTCAGCTGTGTAAACGGTTTTGTTTTGTCAGGTACCTGTGAGAGTGCCAGACTGTGAGCTTTTGTTTCTTCAGCTGGTTTCCCCCCTCTCTCATCTGAGCATCTCTGTGTTGTAGGCTTTACAGTCTGCAGTGGCTTCAAAAGAGGTTTTGGTGATTTCTAGCTCTTTGCTCTCTGTTATCTCGCCTTATAATTTCAGACCATTTTTTGTATTCAGAATAGAGCAAGCAGGGTTTTTATTTCAGTCGCTCATTCACTCTCTTCCTGAGTGAGCAGCTGTATCTTTTCTGGATCTAATTTAGAAATAGGGCGCAGGCTAGAAGCAGGTTCACCCAGAGAATTGCATCACACTGAGGCATTTGCTGATATGGCTCCCATTGGATTAATGGAATACTGAATATCTGGAACAGTTAATGCATTCAGTACATTTTATTCTCTGCAGATTTCAGCAAGTGGAGATTATCACAGCCGTGACATACAGAGTAGAAATGACGGAGTGTTACGCAACAAAACATCAGATTGTTGGTGTTTTCCTTCCAGTTGGCCTGTAGCGTCAAATACTTGTGGAAAAGACTTCCTTAAAAATCACAGCTTTATCTCTGGTGGAGTGACTTTGATTTTATAAGGGTCTATTTCCAGTCATGTACATGTCAGTGTACAGAGTGCAGTAATGATGGATACGTGTGCAATGGGAGAAGAAGAAGCAGTGAGAATAAATTCTGCCCAGCTTAAACCAAAAAAAAGGCTGTGGTGCTGTGCTTATTGCTCTTTGGTTAAAGTCCTTTTGCAGCAGCATTTTTCCTCTTATCATCCAAAGTCTGTGTGCGTGCTTGGCTGTATATGCTTGTAGGCAAGCACTGATATTAAAGTGTGCTCCTGTGTGCTTCCACGTGTGTATTTGCTCTGGATATGGGCTGATAATGAACAATTGCTTGTGAGTGAGTGCCCCTAGTTGGCTGTGATTGTCGGGGCGGGTGCTATGGAGCCGTCCGTTAGCAGGGCTGAATGGTTCCCTATGAGGGCCTTTTGTGTGCCCCTGAATAGCCAGTACAGCCTGAGGTGTTGTTGCCATACAGAGGTGATCAAGATACCGAGCAGAGAGACAAGGGCAAAGGCAGACTGTTGGCGACATTTCATTCCTGAACAAAACCCAAAACAACAATCAGTAGCACTTGTATTTGATAGTGATCTCTCAATGCGGCGTTGTGGGCGGTGATGCACAGTTAAAGCCTTTCAGGCTGTTTCTTCTCCCTCCTCTAAGCTGTAAAGATTGCCTCTTTGACCTCCACGCTCTGCCGTGTCAATCAAGATGAAGGCAGCAGCATGTGCTCCATCAGCTGAGAATCAGCCTCACTCGTCCTTGAATTCGTAGATTAGTGCGTAAAACCTTGGTTTCAATTGTTGGGACAGCCCCGTATCCTTGTGAATCCTCTTAGTGACAAGAAACACTGAGTGCTTATAGATCTGCAAAGGGAAAGGTACTAATCCTAGAGCCCTACCCTTCTCTGTCTGCTCATACGCACACTCATACGCTCACTCCGCTCACTCCCCAGCTCGCCCACTCACTCAGTCAAACCCTCATTTCCACACCCTGCAGAGGCAAACTGACTTCAAAGTACCACAGAACACAGTGAGTCACCTGTGTGTATGTAGTAACTGTGGCGTTCGCTCCACGTCGATGTCTGATCTGTGCTCTGTGACTAACAGTAAGACGGAATGACTGATTGAATCTAAGCCCTTATTCTCTTTCCTTTCATTTCCTCAAAGGCACCTTCCTGCCACTCAGTTCATCTACAGTTTTCAGCCTGTGTCTGTCTCTCCGTCTTCCCTTTCACTGCCTTGGCTGTTTCTTCCTCCAAGCCTGTGCATGTCTCCTGGAGCGATTCCATCGACAGACACACTCTCAGCTCATCCCGGGGATTTAAATAGAGAGGCCTCATCAGGCGAGACTTGTTCTCACGATGCCAGGCTTTGTCTCCCAGGCTCTGCGTGCGCTCTAATTATCCCAAGTGTGCGGAGTTGCCTCCTTCTTTTTTAAATTTTTTTTACAACTGGAAATGCATGTTTATGTGCCTGTGTATGCCTTCTAAGTGTGTGCGTGTGTGTGCGTGTGTGTGCGTGTGTGTGCGTGTGTGTGCGTGTGTGTGTGTGTGTGCGCGCGCGCCAGAATCCTCTTACAGCTCAGCTCATCACATATTTAGTCAGTTTTTCTCGGTGAGAGATCCTGGGTGGCGGGGACTTGACGCGGTGTGAGTGGGTTCAGATCGACACACTCATGACTGCACATCGCTTAAGTTGCACCAGGCCTCCTGCCATACGGAGGCCAATCTGCACAGCCATGACAATCCTCCTCATAGATACACAGCCAAGGTGAACGTCGCTACACCTGAGCCTGTATGTTGTAGACAATGGCCTGGCTCAGCACGGCAGCATGAGAATTCCTTTTTTGTCAGTTTATATGCCAGAGTGCTCAGGAATGCATAGCCTGAAGTGCAAACAGCTCGCTGTATTGTACTGTGAGCAGCTCTCTTCCTGTGATTGCAATGAGAGTGACTATACACTCTAGCAAGTTCAGTAGACAAAAACATCCCCTTTAATCCCTTTGAAAGGAGCCTTGCCATTTCAGACTTTATTTTTTAATGTATTTTCAGTTTGAGAATGAGAAGGCAGTCAACGTAGGTGGGTTAAACCCTGTCACCCTCCTGCTCAGTCTGTGTGTGTGTGTGTGTGTGTGTGTGTGTGTGTGTCTGTGTCTGTGTCTGTGTGTCTGTGTCCCTGTAGCTCTGTGAGTCACTCTTGCTGCTTGGGTTTGTCTTCCCATGAATAAAATATCTGGTGTGCTATCTATGAGTTATAGTGCACTTGTATCTCTGCCTATGGCCTCTTCTGTCTCTTCTTCAGTCCCTGTCTGTCCGTCTGTGAAGAAGACTTTTGCTGCTGTCCTTTCCTTGTCTTATTCAGGTGTGTAGCTCCCAATTTTGTAAGCTCAGTGAGTCATATGCAGGCTTGGGTGAGGCCTGTGCACTGATTTGTCTTTTTTTGGCCTGCCTAAAGTGGAATAAAATGGAGGAATAAAATGGAGGCAGGCAGCTAAGAATCAAAGAGCCAGTTAACTGTGTGCCAGGCATTGTTTCCCACTGTCTGCATGCTCAACTGCACTAGAAAATATAAGAGCATAAATTACTCAAGGGCTGTTTTTCTTTTGTTTTTGTTTTTTTCTTCTTCTTGTGTTTGAACCCATCTTCTGAATTTTGTCTCTCTTGTCGAACAAGAGCATTCAAATCAGACCCAGTTTTCCAAACTTCACTTATAATTGATGTGTCTTTTCTTAGCCTTTTTGGTGATTTGTTTCTTTGTCTCTTTCGTTGTGTGAGCTGAAGTGTGTCATGGGCGGGTCTGTCTGTCTCAGTGTGTATATTTGTGTCTATGCATCATAGGTCTCCGTCCTTATTTTCTCTGGATGTGCGTGCATCGTGCTGGAAAGCCAGCGTTTGTCATGATCCACATTCTTTATGACGTGACTGAGGACAGTCACAGCTACAGCGTCTGTGTTCTTTGTTGTCTTGTTGTGATCTGAGAGCCATGAGAAGTCCTGCAGGATCAGGTTCTTCTCTTAACTTATTTGCATACCCATGTATAAACACTGAGTGCCACAGTTTTATAGCTGAAGGAGAATGTTGGAGGAGGTGGTGTTCCTGTCTTAATAAGCTGGCTGGATGACTGTCAGGCTGCCTTGCCGCTACATTGCTCTGTTTTGCTGAGCAATACTGCTCAAATACTCCATCCGCTGCCAGGGAAAACAGAGCATGTTAGTTCCAGCTCCCTCCCTGTCCGTCTTCCTGCTTACTGAGCTTCCTTCACATCTCTCCTCCCTTTACCCCCCATGCCTGTATTGGAAATGGTATCATCCAAACTGGAACCAAGAGCGGCATGGACTCCATCCTGTTTCTTTTTTTTCAAGTTTATCCTTTTTTTTTCCTCAGGAGAGTGAGGGGGGAATGAAAATGTCAGAACCGTAAAAGATAGAAGCAGTGCAGTGTAACTGTATACCCCCAGAGAGAGGCCTGTACTGCTGCTACTGCTGCTGCCGCCGCTGGTACTCAAGCTGTGTGACGGTCCTGTTAGCAGCCTGTCTGATACAGCACTTTCTCAAGGAGAAGGTGGCCAAGGACAAACAGCAGCCCTGTAGGATGGTCCACTTGGGACACAGACAGAACAATGGGAGAGATTTCACCTATGAAGGAGGGAAGGGGGAGAGGGAGAAGCCAGCAATCCACCGTGTGCTTCTGAGGCAGAACAGATTTTTTTATTCCTGTAACTGAAATTAGATGAAAATTTCCCTTTGAATTTTCCACACTGCTTATCTTCAAACTCCTAGCTCCAAACACAGTAATTAATTCATTGAGAGGTGTTCATGCATGATGAAGAGCTAAAGCCTGCAGATACCCTCCCTGCCCTCTCAGAGGCAATAAAAAGAAGAAGGTTTTTGTATTGTATAATTTAAGGAGAAGGCAAAACGTAAATGAGAGTTAGAACCCGGCTGGAGTTCAATAGACATAATTTTCTCAGTCTAAAATAGAAAACCCCAGATGACGGGGTGGTGAAAATGAATGTAGCTTGAATGCTAGCAAGAAACCCTGGGAAATAAAGGGCACTGATAGACACACAAACAGAGTGAGGCATGTATAATTTCACCAAGAGCATGTGCAGCAACTCCCCATTCTGCCTTAGTCTGTGTTTCCCTTTGTTTCCCCTGCAATAAACTGTACACAAGGAATACAGGAATTTTAGGAATACAGTTTTGTTAGGCGGTAAAAAAACCTCACAGGAGTAAAAAAAAAGACAGTTTAGGGGCTACATGTTATGATTATTTATACTATTGATTAAATTCCATCTATCCATCCATTAACTATACTGCTTACCATTGAGGGTCACAGGGGGGCTGGAGTCAATCCCAGCTGACATCAGGTAGAGGACATCAGGTAGAGGGTAAAACCTAGACATGTTGCCAGTCTGTCACACTGATTAATTTGCAAATTTTTTTTCAATGAAAACTGTTCTTCATGTTGCTTGCTTTGTCTGATCAACAATCCAAAACCCAAAGATATTTAATCTACAATAACATAAAATAGAGAAAAGTAGGAATTCCTAACATTTGAGAACCTGCTGCCAGTAAATGTTTGGCTTTTTTGGACAGTGAAAGGACCTAACAGATTGACAATATTATCATTTCATTTTCTGTTGATCAACTAATCGATTAATTAACTAGTTGTTTCTGCACGGGACAGTTCCCCATGTGTGTCTCTGTGCAGTGTTTGTGTCAATGTGTGTGCTGTGTGTTGCTGTGTGCTGAAGGCCTAAGTGTAGGCAGCATATTTAGCAGTCTGCACCAGACCTCCCTCCACCCAGATCCGGCAATGGCTGAGCTATGACCCTGATATTATCCTTGTAGTATCCCTCCTATTAATTCTCTAACTAATGACCAGTAGATGTTTCCATTAACTGTCACAAGGAGTTATTATAAGCCCATTCTCACTGAAACATCCATGGGAAATGACTCCTATAGCAACAATGATTGTGCACCAAACCATGAATTGTGAGTTCTGTCATATCACAAGTTGAAGTGCATTTGACATCATGCGTAAACCTTTTTGTCACAGCCACCTCCATTTTACATAACAGTGCCCTGAAATGGCACTTTTTTCATTACAAACTGTAGCTCATGAAGGCTGCAACCGTGCACCTCTATCAGCCATTTTGATCTGAGATAAAAACCAATCAAGCACTCCGGAGAATTCCATTAGCTTGATGAGATATGAATATAGCTCTAAGCACAAATCTGAAATAGTCTGCTGTTTTCAGACAAACCCATTAAAAGTCATTTGATCTTCTGCCGCTAATTATAGAGCCTTCTGAGCAGCTAGCCGCCTTCACTGGACTCCACCCCCTCCATTCCTCACCTACCCTCCAACCGCTCCCTTCAGTGTTCATCACATCCTTATGTTTCAGGAGCCTATTTAGCGACTCTGCACTATTATTGAGGTGCTGGGAGCTGACAGGCGGACATTGCGGCCCAGTCATGCGAGAGCACAGGGATTTGTCAGCCTCATAGTCGCCGTCATCATGCTGGTTTGGATTTGGGATCTCTCCCAGAGAAGTGGCAGGATGCCGCAGAGGGGTCCGGCTTGGGTTGTACACTGTAGAAAAAAAGACACAGGAGGTGGTGGAGCAAGGTCAAACGATTAAGCAAAAGCAAGTATAGTAGACTGGCCTGGAGACGGATGCTCCTGCTGTGAAGTCTGTGTCTTCTCCATAGAGACATGACTGATTAGCCATTGGCCTCAGCATGTCTCGCTAGAGTTATAGTCTTCACTAGTCTGATTGAAATCCCTCCGCCCTCCCCCTGCAGAGAAGCTGAGGGAGGGTAGAGCAGGGCTTAATGACAGATAAGCATATCTACATTACAGCCATCATTTTCCCCGGGTAAAGATGGCCTCCCTTGCATTGCCTGGAGCACCACAGTTAATGCAGACATGTGGGTTGTGTCTCTGCTCCACTGCTCTGTGTCTGCAGGGGAGCAAAAAGAGCAGGGAGCTCTGCAATCAGGGCACAGATTCATTTAAAATCAGCGTGGGTGGTCATGGGAGAGTGGCACTGCATGCAGGGACCAGAGTTAAACTTGGCTGCCTCCTATAACTTACTTCCAAGTGGTAATCAGAGTAAGGTTGAGTGTCGTCACTATGACTGAACATTTTAATACAACCTTATAAGATGGTGATGAAAAATGATTTTAATATTAAATTTTGAAATATTCAGTATGTTCTTAACATTTTCTTTCTGTGAGCTGAAAATCCATTTTAACATCACCTCCACAGGGCTTATAGTATGTGTGAAGGATTTGGCTGTCTCACGGTTAACTCTTGATTAACTCTTCATTACTTTTTTGACTAATGGTACAGAATTTGCTAGAGACACGTCTGAGTAAAATGTGGCAACATGCTGCCTGATTTTTGCTCTTTCTTGTGGTTTTGTAGTATCGAAGCCAAGGATGTTAAAATTAGTTGCGACATCAAAGTCAAACTCCTGGTATCGTGCCAACACCAGTAAGGTCAACAACTTTTTCTTCTTTCAACTTTCCCACGCAGTACATCTGTCACCTGCTATCATTTCTTGTTGTCAGATATTTTAGAAACGTTACTTCGTGTCCTTGATCTGGTTCTTTGTGCGGCAGTTCTCTGGCTCCACGAGCATTGCCTCACCACCACTCACAGCTGCTTTGTAGCGACTGAATGTGATATTTCCATGTTGTCCTTGAAACTGCTTTTCCCCGCCTGCTCTCAATGTCAGCTCCCACTGAGCAGCATTACCCCCGCAGTCCCTCTGATTTAGACAGTGTTCTTCCTCGCCTCTTCTCCCACCGCTGACTGTACTACACCACACATTTTAGGACAAATTGGCTGTTTTATATCTCACTTTTTCCGCTGGAACAATCTGTCCTTGTGCTTCCCTCACCTCCTTCCCCTCTCACTCCACTATCTCTCTATTACACCTCTCACCTCATGGCCGTTTCTCTCTCCTCTGTTCCCCAATTTCGCTTTTGCTTGCTCAACAATTATGTGCTCATTAACTGAGGGAGTCCAGGCAGCTGAGAGAGACGTCAGTGACAGGGCTGGAGGCCTCGCTGAGGTGCCCTGTTACTGTGGTTCCTTTATTGACAAGTCTGCCTGCCTGTCTGCCAGCCTGCCTGGTCCTGAGGAGCAGCCGCGTGGTGCTGCATGCTGATGAGCGTAGAGTCATCCAGCAGGAAAATGAAAAAGCAGGAGTGGGAGTGACGGAAGGAAGGAAGGATGCGGCACTGTGTTTTCAGTCAACTTGGAGGGTATGAGAGGAGGAGAAGCAAGAGAAAGTGAAGTGAGCACAGTGAAGTGAGCACAGGTCATTTCTCCCAAATCCCCTCTCCTCAGCGCGAGAGATTAGGCGGCTGTGCTTTCCGGCAGACGAGAGAGAGGCACACTCCTGTGTCTAATCCTTCTCTTTTAAACTGCTGAGAGTGCAGTACAAAGTGGGGAAAGAGTCAGCGTCCACATAAAGCGGCCTGTGGAAAACACAGGCCCATAGTTCAAAACAAACTGAGCCCTGTCTAACAATCACCTAAGCCCTAAATCTACTGCGTAGCCCTTGCCAGAGCCAAACCCACTGCTGATTTCTTTTTCCCACCCAGCTATGGCTTCTTGACAGGCTCCCTCCCCATCACATCACCTGAAATCCCTCACTGTGTCAGATGATGGTGATGTCAGGCTTAGGCATTCACATGGCAGCGATACACGCCACGTACATCCGCACGTATACAGCCCATATGTCTCCTGCTAAACTCACCAGCTAGATAGACCTCCCATAGAGCACAGAAAGGGTTTTAATAAATGGACAAGCAATGGCCAATTTAATCATGCTAATGTGTATGTTACAGTGGGCGGCTTATCGGCTATTTGATCTCCATTCTGGCTCACTGGAGAGAGAGCTGGGAGCAGGAGCTACAGGAGGAAAAATGCAACCTTGGTTGGGGGGGGGGGGGTGGCTGTGAAGCAATGAAGTGAAACCCAGAGAAAGCTAGACAATTTAGTCTCCGGAACAAGGTAATGAAGACAGCAGCTCTGATTCCAATTGAAGAGAGAGACGTAAAAGGCAAAGAAACAGGGGAGATCATTAGGCAAAAGCGAATCCTTCCCGTTTAAAGAGAAGAACCTGCTCAAGCATAAATGAGAAATGTGGTGTCAAGTTTAGGCTAAATGCATCGTTTGACTTAGTGGCGAGGCTAGTTGTTCTGTTTATTTTAGTCATAAACATCTGGCACAGTGATGTCAAGAATGTAATCCGCTCTAGGCCACGTGGACCGTAAGCCCGGATAGAGAGGGCTGAGAGGGTCGCCAGCTCACATGGCTCTGAGAGACAGAGAGAAAGACAGACTGAGGGAGTGAGAGAGGAGCAGGTGGAGAGGTAAAGAGATAGTTGAGGCAAGAGGAGATGGGAGCACACAGAGTTGTCCAGAGTGCTCGAAGTGAATAGAGATGAAAGGAGGGAGATGGAAGATTGAAGGGCTTGCTCATGCAGAGAGCTTTTAGTGGTCAGGAGGGAAGAATGGGTGATTGTACTGACAGAGGCTCTGTAACAGAGGCAGGCATACTCCAGCCTATCGTCAGCACATCACGCAGCTGTGAGGCGGCTGCAAAAAAAAAAAAAAAATTCACCTGAAAATGGACCTCAATCATCGCAGTCCTTGAGTCATTAACGCAAAATGAAAAGCAATTATCTTCTTCCTGCAAGAAATAGTTTTTACACTTCGGCGCCTTATTTATGCAATCATGCACCTGCGTAGCTTAGCAACTAAACAACAAGCTCTGGGTGAAACCCGAGGTGTAATTATCTCTTTATCGCCGCGGCACACACTTATCAGTTATTTCTCTGTTGACTGACTTTAATGTGAATACCAGCCTTCTCCACAAGCTACAGTACACACCTTAGACTCCAAATTTTTTGGCTCGTTTTGTTGTATTAGCATTTGAGAAATATGACGATAGAGGCTCAAATTCAATTAGCGCTCTAATAAATCCCCCAGTTAGAACTGAGTCTATTAAGCAGCAATCAACAATTCATAGACCCTTGTGCTATTTTTGTTTTTCTTTTTAAAGCTAAGGTGACAACTCGTTGTTCTGTCCGAGGCAACTCTGGAGAGAAGCAGATCTGTTTTTCCTGATGGATAATTATTGAGATGGTTCAGCAGTACACAGCACAGTCCATGTTTTATTGGCTAACAGTTACACTCTTCTGCCCTGCCTCTTTCCTTCAGCCCATCTTTGTTCTTGCATGCCTTGCCTCTTTCCTGACATCTCTTGACAGTGATTGGACTAACGAGGAAGCTGTAGTCAAGCCCTCGCTATCACTTGACATGTCTTTTCCTAAATTCGGCAGCATATGCTGCAAATAGTACACCCCGAGCAGATTCGAAAGAAATTTGCTCCCTTGCTTCCTCTTCCCCTTCATCCCCTGTCCTCTCTGCCTCCTCCTCAGCCAGCCAGAAACCAGTCTGCTCTGTATCTACCTAATCTAACCAGGTAGGGAAACCCAAATGCAATATTATGATGGCTGTGGATGACCCTCAAGGCTATGTGTGATGGGGCTGCAGAGGTGGATTAGGAAGAGTAATATTCCAGGGAGATGCGTGCAGCCAGAAAATCTATGTCAAGAGGAGCCGTGGGGGAAACGGCTCTTCAGTCCCCTCGCTCTCCTGCTCTGCCCCGCTCTCCTCGCTTCAACGGCAGCCCCTGCCCTCAGAATAAAAGAATAATGAAATACAAGATGCAGTAGACATTCTGATGTCGACCGTCAGGAGCACCGTGCATGTTCAACAAGCAGGCATCTGAACAGCAGCCCTGTGTGTCTGTCTGACACGTCGCAGATAACAGCTGAGAGAAAGATGGCGAGACCACACAATACTGACAACACTGGGTGTCTGAGAAAATGTGTCAGAGGGAAAAAACTGTGAAGTGAGGGAGGGGAAAGGGATTAAAATGGGGAGGAGTGAGGACCTTTGCCCTGTGATGTCAGGCAGTGGCTTAGCTATTTGTACCACATAGTTTTTTCCCCCCGTGTCTGGCTGCCCTTTGGTCACTTGGACCCACATTATAAATATCTGAGGTGCACTTTGCTTGAGTTAATGGTTTCTTTGGTTTTTGTCTCTTTAAGAAAAAAAAAGACTCATGCAGTGAAACTCTCAGTTATGAAAATCTCAGGAACATAACAGTTTTCTAGGAGGTCTCCCACACAGAATTTCACTGATTAATCTGTGCATTCACTGCACAAAGAGAAACTCAAAGTTTTCTTTCTGTTAGAGCTCAGTGACCAAGGAAACTGCTCATGTGTGATTCAGGAATACAGTGGGTACGGAAAGTATTCAGACCCCCTGAAATTTTTCAGTCTTTGTTATATTGCAGCCATTTGCTAAAATCATTTAAGTTCATTTTTTTCCTCAATGTACACACAGCACCCCATATTGACAGAGAAACATGAAATTGTTGAAATTTTTGCAGATTTATTAAAAAAGAAAAACTGAAATATCACACGGTCATAAGTATTCAGACCCTTTGCTCAGTATTTAGTAGAAGCACCCTTTTGAACTAATACAGCCATGAGTCTTTTTGGGAATGATGCAACAAGTTTTTCACAGCTGGATTTGGGGATCCTCTGCCAGATCCTCTCCAGTTCTGTCAGGTTGGATGGTGAACGTTTGTGGACAGCCATTTTCAGGTCTCTCCAGAGATGCTCAATTGGGTTTAAAGTCAGGGCTCTGGCTGGGCCATTCAAGAACACAATTCTGTCTCTGAGCTCTTCAGGCACTTCCTTTGACCTCATGATTCTCATTTGCTCTGACATGCAGTGTGAGCTGTAAGGTCTTATATAGACAGGTGTGTGGCCTTCCTAATCAAGTCCAATCAGTAGAATCAAACACAGCTGGACTCCATTGAAGGTGTAGAACCGCCTCAAGGATGATCAGAAGAAATGGACAGCACCTGAGTTAAATATATGAGGGTCACAGCAAACTGTCTGAATACTTATGGCCGTGTGATATTTCAGTTTTTCTTTTTTAATAAATCTGCAAAAATTTCAACAATTTCATGTTTCTCTGTCAATATGGGGTGCTGTGTGTACATTAATGAGGAGAAAAAATGAACTTAAATGATTTTAGCAAATGGCTGCAATATAACAAAGAGTGAAAAATTTCAGGGGGTCTGAATACTTTCCATACCCACTGTACGTCAACACACTTGAACTTTTCTCAGTCGTTAGCTAAACTCCCTCTCTCCCCTCCCAGTGGCTTTATCTCTGCCCCTCCCAGCACACACCCATTGTAAAGATCATCAATGGATGGCGATGGATTACACTTTTTAACAAATTCAAATTATGTACAATTAAAGGCAATACAACTACTTAAAATACATGATTGGAACATTAGTACATGGTCCATATTTCTTGGTCATGACAGATTTTACTAGATTCTACCCACAATAAAATCAGGACACTTGCAGTGTGAACCCTCTGAGACAGCATACCGATGCTCATCAGAGTCGTTTTGAGTCCCTAATGTGAAACTGAAAATAAATTAAATGCCACACAAGCATGTTATGACCTTTTTTTTAATCAATCTCCTGACAGAATTTTTCATTAAAGGGAATGGAGTCTACTACCATTACATCTATTTTTCCTTAAAATTCCCTCAGAGCTCTCATTTACAAAATCTCTTAAGATGAAATATGGTTCTAATTAGCACAATACCACTTAACCAAAAAAAAGTTGTTTTTTTTGTGTGTTTATTTTTCACTGTCTTTGAACAAGCAACATTGCACAGGGCAGGCCTGCAAGACAAGACCCCACTGGCCCACCAACTGGAGCCGCTTATAAATAGCCCAGACACACCTTCTCCCCAGTGAAAAGGCAGTGTGCCACAGAGAGTGAAAAAAAGTACTTTGCTCTAATTAACAGTGTTTTTCTCTTCTGTTGGCCTAGTATCTCTCCACTTCTCCACATTTACATTTACATGGCAGGCTTTTAGTTGACACTCTTGTCCACAGCCACTTATGATGAACACACAGAATAATTAGGAGATCACAACAATTACAAGCCGTCTACAGTAAGGACTGTAGGGGTGAGAGTGACAGTGCCCCAGCAATGTTCTTGTGATTATACAATGATCCTGTAATCATGCAAGGGAAAGAAAAAAAAGACAAAATGAGCTAAGGAGAGATGTCAGAGGCTTCATTTTTCTTCGTTTTAATTTTTTATGAGAGCAATTTATAGTAAGCAGGTGAGAAAGAGTAGAGAAGGAGAGGGAGGACATGACTGAGCAGTGAGAGGGTGACGTTCTTCTTGATGAAATGAATTTTCAGGCTTTGACTGAAAATATGGAGCGACTGCGAAGGCCCTCTAACAGGGCCCTTCCTGGTTGACAGCTCCACACTCAGAAGTCTCTGGAAGCTTTGTGTGGATTTATGTGAGATTTATTTCCGAGTAAACTCGCAGCTATAGTTTGTAAATACATAGGTGTTCTGAAATGTTTTCTCAGGACAAGTGGAGTTTAAACCAAGACTTTTAAGAGCAAACATGAATCAAACAAACTTTTGTCCTTGTTAACATTTGCTCAGATGCTTGAAACTGTCACAGAGTAGATTTGTGCTCTCTACCTTGTGCCACCCTCCTGTGGCTACACTTTTTTTAAAATTCTAATTTTATCCGCTCATACCTCACCGTCCAACTAGGATTATAACAATAAATCAGCAGCATGTACTCACAATATGACATATGTATTGTGGAGCTGAAGAATGGACTGAAATAGCAAATAACAACTGGCTGATAAACAAGGTTTGTGGACAAATCAGTATGAAGCAGCATTATTGAAAGGGGAAAAAAAAGGAACAATTGTGTTCTCTCTAACTCCCTGCCAAGACAGACTGCATTCAGATACAATCGGTGGCCTCTGGGCACAAAAGCCAATGGACAACTCTGACTGACGATACGGACATTACCAGGAACTCCACTTTCACTTATCTTCATCCAGACTGTCTCAGTTCTCAATTCTCCCTAAAATCAAACATTTTAAATTAAGTGAATGTCTGGTACAGATCTGTGTTTGTTTTTCTGTGTTCATGTTGTGTCACCGACTTTGCAGTCATGTCTCTTATGACCCTGCTTCCACAGTCCTTCACCTCCAAACCTGGTCTCATAAAACTGCAAAAGTAGTGTCGTCACACTGTGAACTTGGGTGCACATTGACTTTCACCCACACTGGCAGTAACCTGCAGGGACACATCCTGCTAACTGCTATTAGTTAGCTTCATCTTTCCTGATCGTGATTCCTCTCAGAACTCGTGCTGTGACTTACTGTTTGCTAAATATTTTAAAAGACACCAGCGGCAGGTGCAGTGTGTGCTCGTCATGGGGAGCCACATTGCTGAACACACTGACACACACTGCCATGGAAATGGGCACAGTTTTTTTTTGTTGTTGTTGAGGAGGGCACTGAGCACAGACATTGGCTTTGTGTGCCGTATTTCTGTGTATCGGGGGAAATATGTGCAAACCTATGGAGCTGAGGGTCATTTTTGTGTTTGCACACAGGGACACAGTGTTGCTGAATGCACCAAACGGGGCAGAGCAGCTGTTGTTGTGAGTGTCGTCCTCTGTGCCATTCACACAGCCTTCGTCACTACGCCTCCCATCTCTTCTCCCTCTTTGCCAAACTGTCTCATATGCCAGTCTCTCACAACTGTGGCCTCATTCCCTTTTTCTCCATTATTTTTTGTCTTTCTCGAATCACCCCCTCCTCTTTCTTTCTTCTTTCTTCTTCCTGTCTTCTCGCTCTGTCGCTGTGAGATTCTGATGATCTATCTCACTTCTTTCTTCGCCCTCCTCCCCTCAATACCCCCCCCCCCCCCCCCCCCCCCGCGCTCCACTTCTCCAATCTGTTTCCCTCTGTTTCTCTCTTCTGCCTTCGCCTTTTCCCTCCTCTCTCTCCCTCATTCCCTGTTTTCTCCTCTCCCTCTCTCTTTCCCTCTGCCTCCCTTTCTTCTGCAGCCTCAGTGTTCCTCTGTGTGAATAGCTGGGATGCTTTTGTAGAAGGTTTCCATAGTGACGGGCCATTTGAACAAGTCGTCATTCACGTCCGTTTGCTGTAAGCTGGAGAGAGGCCATGTTATCTCCCCCTGACACACAGGCAGACCTGCGCCACTCAATCACCACAACTGTTACCCTGCAACCAGCGAGCTGCTACGCATCTTCTAGCTGGAGCTTAATTACGAACATGTCTCGCTACTATTCATCTCCCTTCACTGAGCACAGAGACGTTAGGGCGACGCTCGGTGAGATCAGGTTGCAGCTCAATCATAGCTCTCCTTGGAAACTGTGAGGGGAGTTTATTTAAAGGTAGGACATGTAGAATATTAAGACCAGTGAATAACTGCCACAAGACAGGATGCACTTTACTTTGCAGTCAATACAGAATTTTTATTTACCTTTCACCATTTATAAAAGATTTCTTCTTGCTCTCAAAAACAAAGAAGAGGCAAAGGCGGGCACAAATATCAACGCCCTCTTAGATTCAGGAATTTAAGAGATCTAAGGGAGAATCTGTGGTGTTTAATTGTTGTGAAACATTTGGATCATTTAATTTTCTTTCTTTTTAAATTTAATCATATTTCTATATTCAAGTTTTATCTTTAGTTTGTATATTTAAACATTGGGGTTGTAGCGCCAGTGTGTTATCTTATTTTAATAATTTTTTATATTATATATTTTATATATTATATTGATTTTTATTACTATTGGTAGTTTCTGTAGTGGCAGTAGTACTAGCAACAACACAACCTGCCTTTAAGAGAAGCTTGGAACGCCAGATCTAGTAAAATAAACTTGTGCTTGCATTTGAGAGAAGAAATTCAGTTTAAATCGAATCAAATCCCAAATTCTAATTTCCTTTTACTGAAAAGGAAGCGGCCTAAGCTCATAACATATCACTGGCAGGAGTCAAACAGGTAGAAATTTCCTCTCTGAATCTCCCTCAGATCCTTCATCGCTTTGAACTCTCCGAGCTCGATCATCTCCCTTTCCCCTCTGAATAATTGTCTTGGCTTGAGACATGAAAGAAAATAATGGACATGGCTGTGTCAATGTTATTTCCAGTGCTTCGCACTTTGGAGCAGCTCCACAGTCTCATTAACAAAGGCATGTTCAATCAAGCACAGGTTGAGCTCTAAGGATTACAAATAGGCTTACTGTCTGAACCGGGGCTGGTACTGGCGTGTCATGGCCGTGCCACTGTCTCCCACGGTGGGCGTTTTTGGGTGTGTGGTGACAGTGTTTTTCCGCTCCTCTGTGACCCTTTGGGGCAGAAGGAACGGCAGACTTTTCTCTCCTGTCCGGTCCCGTCTGGGTATGAATGACGGGGGGTTAATGAGCCGCGCAGAGGTGACAGCCAGTGAACAGAAACATAATATTCAGCTCTCTGTGGATCATGTCCCTGTCACCTCAAACGCTAACAAACACAGGACACACACATACAAGGAGAAACACAAATTCATCCCATGGTTTCCTTGAACAAATTTAGGAAGTTGTTTTATGTGGATAGAAGCTGTGTGAATGTTTGATATAGGTTTATTACCCAAAAGGTTTTATTTTGGAATATTGAAGGAGAACAAAGTAAAAAGTTATTTACAGGATCTGACTTTCTACACTTTTAACATTTAAATGCGTTTGCACTTTCACCGAGATTTTTCGCATGGACAAAAGAGGAAGTGGAAAGTGAGTAATGTTTCTTTTTTAAGAGGAAAAATCCCACACAGAGTTTATGTGAAACTGTAAATTTCACAGCTTTGGCTTGTTTTCTTTGGGGAAAAAGACACTGGCACTGACTGGACAGTCTGTTCCCCCCAAACTGTGGGAGCGTTTTTTTGCACTGTGGGTTTTGGAGCAGTGACTCACAGGGCAATTCCAGAGTAGTCTTGAGACACCTCAAATGGTGAAGACAAAAGGCCATTTCACTCAGACAGAGGAGCTCATTTGCATTGCAGCGAGGGGTTGCCCTTTTGATTCAGTCTGAGAACATGACACCTCTTTTCCTTTTATTATTCTGTTTTTACTGTCTGCCCCTTTGAGGGTGGGAGGTGGTGAAGGTGTTTGGCCAGTAGGAAAATGTCACTGTCCCTCTGTCGCTGAATGTCCTCCCCCGTTCTCATCTGTTATCTGTTGCTGGCAAGCTGTTTGTATAGCGATGGTGTCAGTGGCTCAGGACCCGGCCTTCCCACGGGCTTTACCACAGGGAGGAATCGCACCAATGTCACACAGCCTCATTTGGTGGTTTGATAGCTAGTCAGAGGGGTAATAAGTATTTTAGGAGTTTTATTGACCTCCAGTGTAAACGGAGAAGCATCTATGATGGCCTGTAATTGACAGAAATATAAAAGTCACATTTTCCAAATATAAAATCTAAGCTCATTTATAAAGATCATGGATTCACCATCAACAGTGAGTGACCAGAGAAAGCTGGGTTAGATACTGTGCTGACATTGTATAATATCAGTACAGTGCTGTGAGAGTAGTTATTGCAAGCTGCTTTTCTAAACATCTTTGAGTTTTGGACCATTGATTGGACAAAACAAGACATTTGAAGACGTTACCTTGGACTCTGGGAAGTTGTGATGGCTATTTTCTTGCAAGCAATAAACTCTGAAAGTGTGAACTGTGACTCCTATAACGTCATATTATATCTTTGTATCATGATCACCAGCACTAACACTGTCAGCTCATTTAAACATCTTAACGATATTGTCTTACTCACATTGTCCGAATAAGCAAAACTTGATCAGATCTTTAATGTGCGTCAGTATTTCAGATCACTCTTGACATGAATGGATCATTATCCGTTTTATTGATTCACACAGTCGCCACAGAGCGAACCAAATGCAGCGCTGCATCTGGAAAATGGCTGCATGGACACGAGAGATGGGAAACTACTCATTTCTTTGCAGTGACAGCACAGCAGCTTTAAGGTCCCAACTGAAAGTGCTCTCTAAATTCTTTAATATAAGAAACACTCAACAGTAAAGTCCGTTCCTTTCCTTCTTTTTAGAGCTATTAGCCTGTAGGCTGCCACACATCCCTTTGAACCACTGTAGACTCATAGTAATGATGCTATTAAACTGTTTGAAAATGTCGCCTTTTCATCATCGTCCATTTTTTGGACAACTGAAAATGTGAAAAAAGAAAAGTATTCATTGAGGTGTTTCTCAAGTCTCGAGACAAACCAAAAATCTCTGCACCTGGCAAAGTTACCATTAGTCGATTTAAACCCCTGCTGAGATTATCTCATGGGGAACTTTGATTACTACAGCAGTTTGTGGCTCAAGACACAATAAACAAGCACATGCTATACTAAAAGCTGTTATAGAAGCTCATAAAGAAATAAAAATGCTGTAATTGTTCACCTCCTCTTATTAGCACAGCACAGTAATCGCATTGAACACTGCTCCCTCATGCACATCAACACTTTTTTTATTGAGAGCAATAAAAAATGGAAATCAGTGTTCATTTTATGTCCCTATATATTGTACATATAGATACACATATACGTCTTATTCCTGTACATGTGTGTGTGACTTTCTCACCACTGCCTATCTTGTTTAAGCATTAAGTCACCACAGGGAAGGATTAGGTGGATTAACGATGCCAGGCATTTCTCCGCAGAGTCACATGGACACTAAGCATTCTGGGAACCCACGAGTCCTGACCAGTGCCTCATTCTGGAGCTGCTTTTATAAGGGCTAGACTTTGAGGATGGCTTCACCATACCTCTGCCAAAATTAGACTAGTTGCCACCGCTCCCTGTGAGGCCTACGGGGTTTATAGACCTGTTGACACCGGAGCTGAATGCAGTGTAGTTGCTTCTGTATGCAACACAGGCCTGTTGACCGGAGAATGTGTTTGTCAGACATGTCAGCCGGGCACCACCATCTAACCTGTTCATTAGACTGTCTGCTCACACAGGGAGTTTGTGTACAGTTTGTTTTGGCCGTTTCAGAGTTAACGTCTCTGTGTTTGTATTGGAGGATCACCACCGAGGCTCAAACCCCGGTGTTTTGAATATTATGACCCTCATCTGCTCGTTTCCCCTTTCCCACTGTCCTCTCTGTGTGTGTCCTGAGCTCACACGCTGCCACGAGTGGCTGACCTGAGACCACACACATACACAAATGCTTGCACACACAAACACACACAAAGATCGGATTAGCTTCTTTGGATCCTGCCCAGATGCTGTGTGGAAGGTCGTGTAATAACTGACCCATACAGGTCCAGGATGGTTTTTTTGAAACCTCATTAAGGAATACAACCTGTGTGTGTTTTTTTTTCTTGTAACTTTGTGTCAGTAGTTTTACTTCCATACAATCAGCATTTGTGAAAATATCAGGATTCATTTCCTACCTTTCTCAACTGCTAGAGGAAACCATTTTCTGCCTTTTATTCTTGAACAGCACAAAAACAACACCTTCTGTAGACTCGAAAATTGCCTGAGTTAAGTGGTCTATCACAGTAAATGTAAGGCCTTAATTTGGTTTTGTCAAATTTCTCTGATTTATAGTTATTTCATTGCACCTACGTTCAGCATTTTCATGTGAATGCACACTCTGCTCACTGTCAATCAGCAAACTGCAGAAAAGAAAGTCATCAGGTGATAATCCTGAAAAAAAGAAACTTCATTCTCATATGTATATATTTATAATTGTTTTTAAGGTGGGTGTGATACTGTGAAGGTTGTATTTTAAAATGTAAAACAAATAAAATGTATAAGCAAGTATCAGAGAATGATTGACGGTGTAATGTAAAGTAGATGTAGACAGTAAACAGGCTGTAACTCAATATAACTAGCTCTTCTGCTTTTAGTGTTGCCGGGTAATGTTTTCTAAAACAAATCAAGACAGATTGTGTGTGTGTGTGTTTGGGTTTCTCATTAGAGAACCAGTGTCATAAGGTATATTTATCTTTAACAAGGAAAAAAAAAAGGAGTGTTAGTGTGTGCATGCAATGTACCGTACGTTATTTTCACGACAAGCACTGTCATGTCTTAGCTTGTTTTATGTGAAACTTGGCTCGGCACACAGAGCAGGCTAATAAAACATGTTTGTGTGCTGGAGGCAGACTGGGAGAGCAGCGACAGACTGGTGTGTGTTTGCAAAGAGTGAAAATGAGCTAAATTATCCTCAGCCCACACAGCTTTTGACAAGCTTCTGTGGTGGCGGGCCTGTTTTTCCTGCGTGCACGCCGCCTCACACCACTCTTTATTGCATTACAGTCTGCATTCATTTGAGAATAATATGCCAGGCCAGGATGTAAGCCAATCAGCGCGTGTTTCCTGCTGCAATTGTCTATATACCCTCTTTGCCTGGGCTTTCCTCTGTTGCTGCCCCTCCCTTTTCCCAACTTCCACTCCCTGCCTCCCTCTTTTGTCTCTTCCTCTGACTCGCTAAACCTCCACACAGCAGCAGGTGTTCACACGTACACATGATATAACATCTCACCCTGAGTCAGTAATGAGAGATGGATGCTCGATGACTTGCGCTTGTTGGGTGTGGCGGCATATTTTTCCAGTAACTGTGTGTTTGTGAAATCCAGATCTAGATTTCATCCAGTCTGAAACAAGAGAAACCAGAGTGAAGTTAAATGTATCAGCCAGTGCTTCAAAAACATTATTTAGATGTTTTTGTAGAAAATAGTTCAACATGATAGTGGTTAATACAAGACAGAGAGGTACAAAGAGATTAAAGAAATGAAGAGATCTTATTACTTTACTGTGTCTGGAAATTATTACTGTATGCCAAATAAAACAGAAGATGAATTTTTTTTCACTTATTTACATTCCCTCATCTCCTTTTCTCACAACCTGTCAGACTGTTGTTGATAACTCATCTTGTAGATCCCAGTTAATAAAATGTGATTACAGATCTTGGGGCAATCCAGCCAATACTTCCTGTCCTATAAAACCTCCAGGTCTACCACGCTGAATTAGCGCTAGCAGTCACAAATAAAATAGAAGAGAAGTGATCCCCAAGGGCTGCTGTCACTGCCAGTGTCAATTTTGCAGAATTTGTTTCACCTAGTTTTAATTTAAGTCACTATTGGTCCTGCCCCAAACCTCTGTTGTGGATGTGGAAACATGACAAACCGCAGAAGCAGATTACTGTCAGGTTATTTCATGTGACCTTTAAGGAGGAGATCAGTTACATCAAATCACAGTAAAAAAAAAGGACAAAACTGGTCCGACCCAGAACTAAATGTAGCCTGCACTTTGTATTCATCTTCTCATTTTTGTTCTTCTGATTGTATTTTCGCAGTGGCTGATGAAAGAAGTCGATATTAAGTGATGTAAAAAAAAAAAAATAGTGACAGTGATACTCTTGAAATAAATTTCATGGTCATGGCTGTCCAAGGCTGAGTCATGACCAGGTAGAAATTCTGTCAATTGCAAGATGAAACCAAAACTCTTGACATGTTGTCTCCTACAATAGTGTGTGTGTGTGTGTGTGTGTGTGTGTGTGTGTGTGTGTGTGTGTGTGTGTGTGTGTGTGTTTTTTTTTTTTTTTTTTAAGGATATCACAGTCAGCAGAACTGAGCCGGTTTTCTCGAGGCCAGTCATCCCTCCGGTTCAGGTGACACTAGTGATGAGACAGGGACCACAGATGAGACTAAATTCTTCCTCTGCCCTGCCGTTCACCCTCCAGCCCTCTGTCTGTCTGCATGTGTCACTTCTCTTGCTCTATGCTGCCCTCCGTGGCTCTTCTCTTTGTACATGCCTGGCTCGCAGCGGCTCTTTCTTAAGTACTAAACAAGCATGTGACTTCAGATTTAAGGCGGTGGCATTAACCACCTCCACTCTGCTTCCATTGCCATTGTCAAACTTGAAGAATTAAGGGCGCACTGAGACTTTATTACCAGTGGAGTCAAAGGGTTGTTGGGACAGCCATTATTTTTCCACAGCTGCAGTCTAGTTGTGGTCAGGCTGTCACTGCCTCCCTTGTCGTCCTCCCTGACGTGCTTCTCTCATCCCTCATTTCCTCCCCACCTCTCCGTTTCTCATGCACCCCAAGCCAATTTGACAAAGGAATGAGAGGGAGGAGAGCAAACAAGCCTGTGGTGGTGCAGAGAGGGAGGAGTGGAGCAGGACAAAGACATGGAGATGGAGGAAGGAGGGGAAATGAGGTTGAATCTGAGGCTGTTGTGCCTCCAGGATCAAATCAAAACAGTCCAGTGTGTGTTTGCTCGCCTACGTGGATGAACGTGTGCCTGAATGGCTGTCTGCATGTTTTTTGTGTGTTTTAGGATTGTGAGTTATGCTTGTGTGCGCGTGGGCACCAGTGTGCTTGTGCGGCTGAATGTGTGCATGTGTGTGTGTGTGTGTGTGTGTACGCCTGGTGCTATATTCAGTATATGTGTGTGTATACGCATGCAGACTCAGCTCTGGTTGGCTCTGCGGCTCATCACACTCTACAGCCAACTGCTGATTACACAGCACTTGTTTTGTCCTCGCTCTACTCTGTTCTGCGCCTATTATCAGCCTGGGAGCCAGCGCAGAATTAGACAGAGAGCTTTGTCTAACACACTGTTACTCAAGTCTCCCTCCTCAGCTGTTTTCTCCTTGGCTCGGCCCTGCAGAGGACACCTCTGCTCGTGTCTCCTCGAGGACACAACAAACCGTCAGACATTTGAGTCTAACAGTCCTTACTCAATCCTTTGATCTCTCTCTCTCTCTCTGGGGCTGAAGCCTGTTTACTCAGCTTGATGACATTATGACAATCAAGAGGGGATAAGTTCCGTTCCACTTCCTCTCTGGAGGCTCCCTGGTGTGTGTTTTTGGACAGTTTGGCATGCACAGCCACATCGCTTCGCTAATTCGTTAGAGTTTCCGTGCTGTGACACCCCTAGCATCAGGCCAGTGTTAGCAGGCCATGGTTTATTGTCTCAGTGAGGAGCTGATGGGTTGACAGATTCTAGCACTACACCGAGTCATTTGAAAAGCAATCACGTGAAAGCTGATTACACAGCAGTTTTGTACAGTCGGTGTCCATTTTCTACACAAAGTAGTGTTTAGTTATTTTGAGTTACGGATGGGCAGACTGGGTGTTCCTGCTTCCTGCTTGTTGAGTCCAGTAAATGATGATAGGAAGGACAACAGGGATAGGAAGATAGCAGGTTTCCTCTCATGTTCACAGGGTTGGGAGGTAAACAAAGATGGGGAACTCTGGTGGGAAATCATAAATATATTTTTTAACAAATCATGTGATGTCTCAGGACACATATATTCAGTAAATTACACGGGTTGTTGTTCATATGTGTACATGCAGCTGAGGTGATGGTGGATCAGGAACTGTCATTGTTTACCTTGAAGAGTAAATGATCCACCCTTTGTGGAAAGACTTTAGTCCCAGGAGGTCCGAATGAGCAAAGCTCTGCCCTCAACTAGGAATGTCCTGGTTTGTGAGGCGTGACGGACTGCAGTTTTTTTCTTCTCTGTGTGCAGCCTCTCAGTCACTCAGTGGGTATCAGAGGAAAAAACCGTGTGCACAAATCCAATCAAACCCCTACTCGTTTAACCATCAACCTAGCCAAACATTCCCGAGGTGCATTTAATTTGTCTCCTGTCTGAGCCCCTCTGCTCTCTCAGCACTGCAGCATTGAGTTGCGGTAGCAGCCAAGCATTGACAGGCAGTACTGATGTTGCTCCATCACGTCTTGTATAGTTATCCAGAGCAGTACATGAGCAGAACCAGCTTTATGTGTTCAGACTTCACTTCACTACCAGGCTCCCAACGTTGTTTATGAGAAAAGCGAGTGGAGCAGACTGTGTATCAAGTCTGTCAGCACCAATACCCCACAGCTTTTATGGGCTATGCAATGATTGACTACATTAACCCCCATCTCTTGCTCTGTCTCTCTCTTTTTCTGTCTTCAGGCACTAGCAGCCAATGCGGGCACAGGGTTTGCTGTGGCCGAGCCACAGGTGGCGATGTTCTGCGGAAAGCTCAACATGCATGTCAACATTCAGACCGGCCGCTGGGAACCCGACCCATCTGGAACCAAGAGCTGTGTAGGAACCAAAGAGGGTGTGCTGCAGTACTGCCAGGAAGTGAGTCGCTGTGACACAGACACATAATCTCTGTCCTGTCAGCATCATAGAGGTGGTGAAGTTCAACCATCAATGTCAGAGTGACAGGAGTCAAACTTTTAGTTTCTATTTTTTTAGACGTAGATTTGAACATGTTTTTATAGGTATATGTTTTTATTTAAATATCATAATTTATGGTATCTAGTCGAGTCTTAGATGTTTAAATTGGCACATTTGTGCACTCTAGTTAACCATGTTAATAAAGTCTGTTCAAACCAGAGCCAGGCATCCTGTTTCCCTCTGCTACCAGCCTTTATGCTAAGCTAAGCTAATTGGCTGCCGACCAGCTTCATATTTAATGGACAGACATGATAGTGGTATCAATCTTCTCATCTAATTCGCGGGAAGAAAGCAAATGAGAACGCTTTCCAAAAATGTTGCGCTACTCCTGTAAAAGCAAGTAAATTAAATTAAATACACATATATCCCAAACTCTGCATAATTCTGTTCTTCTTCAGTGTATAATTTCCTCACTTACTTATCAAAGGTGATACTTGGTTTGTGAAAGACATTTCAGTTCAGCTAAGTACCTTTACAACACACTTAACAAAGACATGAGATGCCTGTATATTGAACACAGTTTGAATTACTTCTCTGTTTCCAGGAAAGTAAAGTAATCGGAGTGATATAAAAATAGAAGATAAAAAAGTAAATATGTGGACATTTATTATTGAAAGGTTCTGTTTTGTGCTGAGGGGGCTTGGCAAGTGAGGTGGAAAAAGTCATGGTCAAAAAGTCAAGTTTCATTTCACCGTGATTTATTAGAGAAGCTATTGAGCTGTTCCTGAAGGATGGACATTATTTTCAGGATACTGGGTGGCATTTCAATTAGCTGACCCTCTGACTGTCAATTTTTTCAAGCTGGCTCTAAAATTAAGGACATGTTTTTTAGACAGCATGGATATCCTCACTCTTATTTACTTGTTCCTCCTACTGTATCTTCTAACCCAGGAGGCTGTTGGTATTACTGTCATGGTTTATTATGCAGCTGTCCAAGAAAAGAAAACGCGGGGCAGTATGTTTTCATGCAGCCGTCTCCTCAAGCTTCAGTTGCATTTATTGATGACATTTTAATGACATTTGGAGAAAGTGTAAATTGTGTGCTCTTTCACGGTTGAGCAGATGGCATCTAGAGAGTATAAAGCATGGATTAAAGGATCCCACTGAAGCTCCACTTATCGCACCTTCCTGCACACTCACGAGCACATACAGTACACACACATAAAAAAAAATCCTCTTATTATTTAACTTCCACTTTTTACTTCTTCTTCCAACAGATGTATCCCGAGCTCCAAATTACAAACGTGGTGGAAGCCAACCAGCCAATTCGTATTGAGAACTGGTGCAAGAAGGAGAAGAAGGTGTGCAGAGGCCACGCCCATATTGTGGTGCCTTACAAATGCCTAGGTAAGCTTGTGCACTAGTAGGTGGTTCAAGGCTTTGGACAAACCACTTCTTCCCCCCTCTCTTCTGCATCAGTGCTTCGTTCAATATAGGAAAAGTAGAGATTATGATACATCTTAGCCATGAGTGGAGGTGACATGGAGTAATATTGGAGTCTCATTCAGTTGACTAATCCTGGCCTTGAGCTGCAGATTGAGCAGATCCAGGCTGGATGAGAGCTAATGTCTCTCAGAATGGATAGCTAAGGGGAGGAAAGCTATTATTGCTGGGGAGGCTTGTTGAGCAATAAACCACAATCTTATTTCCCCCCTCAGACAGTGGCCATAAACTCACACAGACACACAGGGTCAGCGAGGGGGAGGTCTGCAAGGAGGCCCGCTTTATTACTCCCCATTTCTTCTTTCGCCTGCGCCGTCATACACACCTCCCTCCCTCCCTCCTCTGTCTCCCACAGCATCACTGTAATCAGCAGTGACAACATGGCTATATTCTGGTTTATTAAATGTCAGGTAGAGCCTCAGAGTTTGCAGGCCACATGCCTGTACCCCCTGACTCACAAACACACAGAACACTCCTGCTGCCTCTGAGGTTTGCAATAAGCGTTCTAGTTCTAGTCCAAAGAAACAGAGTTCTGAAACAAGGCTTCTCCCTGTACTCGTCCAGCTACGTCAGGAAGGAAAAAACATCTTTCTCTGTGCTGCAAACATTTCCCAGCACCCTTCCTCTGTCCAAAAGCCTCTTGCTGATTGAGTTGTGCCGCTTTCTGAGATGAAAAAGCCATTAGCAGTTGCACTGGACTGTGAAATGGCTACCATTCAAGAGCATTTTTGGCAAACGCGAGAGGAGGCTTTTGGGAAATTCATGGGACAGCAAACACCACAACTGGAGTGGCCACTCGGTGGCTGAGACAGGAATACAGATGAGAGAGGTTCACAGGCAGAATTGGTCCTCAGAATTCCCCCAGTTAGCTCTCATCTTACATCCCAAAGCTGTTTCTCTCTGTACACCTGCCACACCTGATAATCTCTGTCCTCATGCCTCCACAGTGGCCAGCTGTTGCATCAGTCAACCACCCAGGACCTCTCATTATGATTCAGCCACACTGCCATTTAATTAAAATAATCCCATTACCTCTTCTGGAGTAATTAAATAGTTTCATTGCTTGATTTTGCACATTTTTGTCATCACTGTTTAAGGTCTGCGCACTCCTGCCCCTTCAAATTACAAAGGCTTTCCCTGCTCCTCTGCTGGGTTGCAAATGAGGAGCCTGTATAGAGGGAGCAGAGACAGATGGAGAAGGAGAGATAAACATAAGGTGTTGGCAAGACGGAGGCTATTGAGAGGGTTTCTGCTTAATTATGTAATGGAGCATGTTAGGGGCTTAATTGGAGGGCTCTAATCATATGCTACGTGCCACCTTGTGCCTCTGCCACCTCACCGCGACTCACCTTGCCAGTCCATAATTTGTCAGGCCCCTCTGTCATACAAAGTGCAATGACGAGTGCCGCTGAATTATTCATTATTTGTGATTTTCACATAGTGTTCCAGAAAAGTGGACATCAGAAGTTATGCCTTATATTATTCATCAGTGAACGTAAATTATAGCAGAATCAAAAAAGAAAAGGAAACAGACCAAAGGGAGGTGGGCTATAGCTTGAAGGGTATGATTAAAAGGGCCAGACCAGCAACCATGTCAAGTTAATAGGTTTATATGAATAATGCAAGTAGTCAGGAAGAAGCTCAGTTTAAAAAAAGAGCGACGGGGTATTCTGTATCCCATCTCTCCATGCACAGGCTCAGACATAGAGCCACAATCCCTCCGTGTTTCCTGTCCACAAACAATGGCTCTGCAAATGAATGTGATTTTTGTTCCATGGCACTCTAATCCCTACAGCATGATGTCTTTGTCAAACAGCAGAGGATTATTTAAGAGACTTTATTATTATTATTATTATCATTATTATTGTCATTAAGGCTAGAATGGAGAGAACAGTCAGTGGCTGATATGTGACTGGGCTGTTGGGTGGTGTGCACGGCATACTGTCACTTACCCAGCGATTAAATTGTGAAAAATTTGCGACTGTAGTTGCTTCTTGCTCAAAAAGTGCACGTGAACAAAGAAATCATTTTCTGGGTAAACGCAGATTCATGAGGATCTTAAAAACTTTTGTTGCTGTTAGTGGCTATCAGCAATATTCCTCAGTAATAACATTTTATTTCAGGAATATTGAGGCTTATTCTTAGCTATCATCAGGACCTTTGAGCTGCTTTCATAGACTTTTCAGGGATATTTCAAGGACATGATTTGATTGGGTGAGAAGTGAAATTTAATAAGCAACACTTACAGATGTGACACATACTTTGCTTTTCCTGTTGACTAAGCCTGTTGATTTAACACAGGGTAGGGCACACAATGACAACTTCTGCTATCGTCAGAGGGGCTGAGTCTTGTGATTGTGTGTAAGTTGATAACGGACACAAACTCAGGCTTGTTTCAGAGTACCACGCCTCTGCCTGTTCACACTCTGTCACCCTTGATAGTGTTTTGAAATAAGCTTGAACTTTGGACAAAAGCGTGACTACAAGATTATGTGAAAGGTCAGACAAAATTAAGACTTAGGCAACTAATGCAACGCTGTTTAAGGCTTGAGTTTTGCCTGTGGTTGAGTTATGAACATTTCATACAAATGTCCTTTGTGTGTGCTAGAAGTCAGACTCAGAACTTAAATGCAATGTTTTTTCCGTTATGTGATGCCAGCCTCCCGCCACCTCCTGGTTGTAATCATGTCTCCTCCATGTAAGCCTTTCATGGTGGTGGATCAGATTCCTTCCCCTTTAAAGGCACAATCTCTGATGCAAATGTAAACAAAAGGCTACCCACACTGCCAAAAATCAATGCACAAGACTCAAACTGATTGGCAAGACCAAACACTACACTACAAACTACATCTAAGTTATTAATATTTTATGAATGTTTTAAAATGCTTTTAAAGATTTTTTTTTTACATCTTTAGTGTTTGTCAGCTGTACAGAATGTCAATATTTTGGATGAGTATAATCTGACATAATGCTTCACTTATGCATGATGATATATCACATTATTAAGTGGTCAGATATGTTACAGATTGAATCATTAAGTGTACTAAGCGAGTCATTTGCATTTTGAGATCTCATGCTGATTACATTAAATGTCATAACAGCAGGCTTCCTTTGGAAAGCCCTTGAAACACAATAGCCGTGTTGTCGAAAAGCAGATCTTGGTTGGTGCTTAGCTGAACCCCCTTCTGGGGATCAAAGAGTGTTAGCGAGGGTGTCTGATAGACGGAAGGTTAAAGGAAAGGTGGATGAATTGAGTAGGCGGAGAGGAGGCCAAAGAGAAAGAGGAGTGTAGGCTCCCGTACACACGCACGAACAACTACACACAGTCGGGAACACACCGAGCAGGAGTGCTTGCGAGGCACAGCTGCTCTCCAAACACCGCCATCCATCACCCACTGCAGTGTGACTGCGTACGGCGTCTGCCTGAAACCCACCACACCTCACAACCAAAGCAACCTGTGAGCGTGAGAGAACAAGACAGACAGAGAAAGAGAGAGAGAGAGAGAGAGAGAGAGAGAGAGAGAGAGAGAGAGATGAAATGGAGAGGGAGTGTATGAGTGAATGAATCAGTTATCATCCGTTGTGCAGGATATGGAGCTGAGGGTTACTGGGAGTCATGATGCTTCTCCCTGAGCTCTTTCTCAGTCTCACTCTCACTCTCTGTTCCTGTGGATGTTAAAAGAGGCAGAAGTTAAAGGGAGAGAGGTTAGCACCAGCCAAAGAAACCATTTTCAGGACCTTTTTTTAAGGAAGCAGTAGTAGAGTAGCAGTAAAATAATGTGAAATTACTGTATGACAAAGACAGTACTGTACAGTACTGTAGTTCACTTATGTTGAAGTACAGTACAGAAATATCATCACCCAATTCCACTTAAATATAAAAAGTAAAAGCTCTCATCATGCACCGTGGCCACTTTCAGAGTGTTATTTTATGTTGTTCTGTTGCATTGGACTATTTCGTTATACTGTTCAAATGCCACAGCTAATCAAGACTGAGCTAATTTAAACACCTTAATATACTGTGGGTAGTTTAGACAGGCTGTAACAATGCATCATGTTTTGTAAGCTGATCATATCGTAAACATATCTCTTAAAGTCTTTATATACAAAGCAACAATAGCTGTCAAATAAATGGAATACATTTTTTTTTTAATTACCCTTTAAAATGTAGTGAATTAGACGTTGTAGAATAAGAATGAATCCAGTGTGCCCAGAGTCTTTAAAATAAATGTCAGAAAACCATCCATCACATCACCTGAGAACCAAAGGTGACATTTTCAGATTTCTTGTTTTAGTCCAAAACCCAAATAAATTCTGTTTTAAACTATATAAAACAGAAAAATTAAAAAATATATATTTGAGAAGCTGGAACCAAAGAATGCTTGGTATTTTCACCATAATACTTAACTGGTCAGTTAATTTAGATTACGTAGTACCTAAGTACAGTACTTGAATAAATGCACTTAGTTACTCTCCAGCAGTGGTGGGCAAAAAGCAGAGGCAGTAGGAAGAGGGCATGGAGGGTTGGGGGGGCGGCTGTGTGGGGAGGTTGTCACTGTACCTCCTGGGCGGAGATGAGAAGCAGCTGCTGAGTTCTCTGCTATTTCCAGCTCTCTCTTCTTCCTATCCTACCCTCTCATTTTCCAAAACACTGCTTTTTCACCCTCTGCCGGCCTGCTTTGCCTGGCTCCTATGAAGTGCTCCAGCAGCTCTGCCTCAGGCCGAGGTTGCGGCAAACCGCTAAATGAGCAGTTATAGGACAGCTCCCAGCCCTCGTCGTGAAACCTCTAGACCCTCATTTGTGTGTTTTCAATCCACCCACTCCACGACCACTCTGATCTTGCCATGGACTTTGCCCTAAGCCTTCTATTCATTCCTCCCTCTCTCTTCCTTTCTCTCTTTCAGCCTGGCTTTCCATCTGTTTCTGATGGCAGTGTTTCTACCTGGGTGCCTCGTCACTCTGCCAGCCCATCAGCAGTCGCTGTCCTTTTTAATCTTTCTTATGACCTCTACACCATATGCTTACACACACATGGTTTTCAGCCTGAACCTATTCATAGGAATTCACAAGACGTCTTTCAAGTCTTTTATTTCTCCCGATCTGCCGTCTGTCAACTCGTTCCATGAATAAAACATATCCGAATTGAATTCATCAAGCAAATGATATCACTGACTCGCAGGAAGAGCCTGGTCTGCCTTGAAAGTGTCACAGTATGAAACGGTGAAACGTGATTTTCTCCACTGCCGTTCTGATCGCAGATTGACAGACACGGCTATAGAGAAGGGATGAATCCCTCCCGGATTCAGGTGCACAGACAGATGTTCAAGTGTCAAATGCCCTTTCTGTTATATCACTGTAATGAAATTTAAAGGACCAGGCAGCTATGAATTATTGAATCATATCCGCTTTTCATCCATCTCATCTGCTATTCCTTTTTTTAGTCCCAGTAGGTGATTTATTGTTTCGAACCCTGGCAGTGTTGTAGACCAGTGATCAGGCAGAGGAGGGATTTTTTTTTTCCTTGGACAAATTGGTGGAGTGACTAACGGGCATATTGGTCTGTGTGATTTGCTGTTACAGTGGGCGAGTTCGTGAGTGATGTGCTGCTGGTTCCAGAGAAGTGCAAGTTCTTCCACAAGGAGCGTATGGACATGTGCGTCAGCCATCAGCAGTGGCATGGCGTGGCCAAAGAGGTAAGGAAGGATTTACTTAACAGGAAACAGTGGGAGGCTGTATCTCAGAGATAGCAGAGCAATGGAAAAGAAAACTCCTGTGGGAAGAGGCAGTCTTAAGCATCATCTTCACTTTTAGAAATTAAAATCATGTTCTTAAGCAGGGCATCAATCATTCAAATTTTGAATCCCTTCTCCTTGTCATAGTGGTCAAACTTTTACTTTCCAATCTTTGCTCTTCCCTCCCTAATGTCTTTCCACCTGTCTCAGTGAGTCTCCGAGGCCCTGTGATCACAGGCTGACTGGGAGCACTCACATTTCAGCTCCTAATCAGATTAGTGTTGTGGCTGTAATGCAACTAATCCCCCCCTGGGCAGCTCCAGAGATGACCCCTGGGGGCCACTCTGACCACGACAGTAAGAGCATCAGCTCACTGAGCTTGTCAAGCTTCTGTTTGTGTCGCCGCCTGCCTCATGCTTCCTGACTCTTACTCTTCCCCGTCATGTTTTACAAATGTGTCTGCAGCCTTAGATAATGTGAGATGCAGAAGCGCAAACGACCTACAGTTGATAACAAATTTGTTACAAGCAAACAGTAATAAATCTTACCAGTGAGAAGAAGAAAAATTATTCAAAAACAATATCCCTCCCTTACCAGCTGCCACTGAGATGTTCTTAAGCAGGGCAGCTAATCCTCGACTGCTCCAGCGGAGTTTCTCAGCAGCCATCAGTTAGACTGAAGTTGTGCTTTGTAACCTCCTAGCTGCTACATGAAGCACAGCATTGCTGAAAAATAGAACGTCAGTTAAAGGACTTCACAACTTTTTGGAAGCGCGGCCCATTAATCATTTGAGTCAGTGTGTGACAAGAGAACTAGCCACAAAATCAGTGCGTCTGTATTCTGTAGGTGGATCGATCTGTTACGGTGTCAGGTAACAGCAAGGGATTAGCACTGCGCTATAAGTCATAAGGTAAACACTGCCAGCGTCTCTGAGGCTAGATAGCTAGTATCCACCCTCATTGAAGGATAAAGAAATCCGTCTTAGCATAAGGTCTCTGCAAGACCACGAGCACACACGATAAATGAGCAACATTTAAATATTATGAGATAAGCTTTGGAGAGTTATGCAGGCACAGAATAAAGCATGATGTAGTCCTTTAACTTTGCTTTGATCAATAAAGGTTAAATAAATATCACCTCGTCAAAGCCAAAGTAGATTCTTCAAAGCAGTGAGAAGTGTTAAATCACAGCGGTTTCATCAGACTGGAGCCCTGTGTGGTCTCCAATACATTTCATCACTAGCTCTTTTCCTCCACCCTGTTAGGCCTGCGCCAAGAGCTCCATGGTGCTGCACAGCTATGGCATGCTGCTGCCCTGTGGCATTGACAAGTTCCACGGCACAGAGTACGTGTGCTGCCCCTCTTCTCGCACTGGGGAGCCCGCCCCACCCTCCCTGCCCTCCCAGGAGGACGACGAAGAGGAGGAGGTAGAGGATGAGGAGATTGACGAGGTCGACCCAGATGAGGTGGATGCTGTGGAGGAGAGGTGAGCAGTTGTGAAAGCCTGAGCTGGGGTGGAGGGGGGGCAAGTCTTTGAAATATTGCAAGTGTAATATCCGCTCTCTTGTGAAGGGCGGGTATTACTGGCCATCTGGATGAATTAAAGTGTTGTGACATTGACCTATGGCAGCTGCTCTGCCTTGTTGTTGATAAATCACTCCTCTTCCTGGCTTCCACCCCTTCACTCAATCATTCACGCCCCCCCCTCAGTGAAACACCAGCTGACGAGCAGCCCACACAAAAGGAGGAACCAGTGGACGAGGATGAAGATGAGGAGGAGGAAGATGAGGAGGAGTACCACTACGTCTACGAGGATGAGGAAGCGGACAAGGACGACGAGGACGAGAAGAAAGAGGGCAGCAAAATGTCAGAGAGCCAAGATGAAGACAAGACTCTGCAGGAAGTGAAAGGTTTGTAATGAGGTGTTTAAGATTATAATGTACCACCCTTCCTGCTCTCTCTCTCTCTCATTGGCATTTTGCCTATCACTTAAATACAATCAACTTTTAAACTATTGTCATTTATACTTAAATCTCAGCCAGACTGTAATTAGATAAGTGTATGCATCAGCATTTACCCTTTTCTTCATCTCACAGCAGACTCTGTGATGTACGATGCTGCTTTATAAGAGTGAAAGCAGAAATCATCCTTCCTTTATTTGTTGCCAAACTGCTGCTAAATACTGTTCATCACATACAAAAGGGAGTTGCTCCTACATTGTCATTGTTTTTGTTAATCATATTTTTACACCTAGCAGTGGTAAGGGGTGTTTGACCATAGTTTGCTGAGTGTTTGTAATTGAGCCTGGAATTAAGTGCTGCCCCCAGTGGCCGGATGATCTAACAAGCTGTCCCCTGGCAGCGGTGTGCACCCTGGAGGCTGAGACCGGCCCCTGCCGTGCCTCCATGCCCCGCTGGCACTTCGACATGAGCCAGGGGAAGTGCGTGCGCTTCATATACGGGGGCTGTGCTGGCAACCGCAACAATTTCGACTCAGAGGAGTACTGCATGGCCGTGTGCAAGCGCCTGAGTAAGTCTCATCTGACGTAGGCCGGTACCCCTCTCCCTCTCTGTGTCTTTGCTGCAGACTCTCTGCTGGAAACACTGCAGGATAATATAGGTTTAGTCTGTCACTAACTTGTGAGCAGAACACATGTTCTTCAGTCTTCAGCTCTCACTCATCATGACACTACAGCTGTTGTTATCATGTCACCTCCACCACAACAATCAAAACAACTGAGTTCACTCAGCAGCATTTATTCTCTTTTGTTTTATTATTTACTCATATTTGTTTAGGCTTTATTTTCTCCAGGCAAATGAATTGTACAGCTGCCTGTGTTTAGACAACACTGAACATTTGAGAAATGTGGCTTCTTTTATTAAAGGGAATTATTATATTACTCCACGTACAATATGAAAACAGTATGGTTTTGGTGTTGGCACCAAAACTCAGGTATTATATTAGCACTACAGAAATCAGTGCCCAGCTCTTTTGTCACTTTTAAGTCAAAAATCCCAAAATACAACATCCAAAAAAAATATGACTTTCAGTTTCACTTCAGTAGTTTTCCTCTTTTTTTTTATTCAGTGACATGCATGCCCGCTTCAAACACACTTTGTAGACATTTCTGTCTTCTTTGTTTGTCTGCTACTGGCCACTCCTGCCATTTGTTAATGTTTCTGTCTGTCTGCCTGTCAACAACCTGTCCACCTGTCTGTCTGCTCACAGAGCACTGCCACTGCTTTTTCTAGAACCCCACCACCACACGTCAGCAAGCAGCCTTTTTTTTTTTTTTTATGATCAGTTCAAACACAGTTCATGGCCATAACCAATTGGATTTTCTTTTGCCTTTTAAAAATAGAATGATTTTAGGGGCTAAAGCAGTAAAGTTTGGAGTAGGAAATATGTGTTTATCCATTAATCCGGGCGTCCTCTTTTTGATGTTTGGGAGAAACGATGAGGTCTCTTCCTGTTTGCGAGCCTGGAGCGTTATTGTTTTTGCGAGTTGCAGCGATGCAGGGAGTGAGTCCTGCGTGACTGTATAGCAAAGAACCCAGAACAGAGCCCTCTGGCCTCGCCCCAGATGACCCAGCCGTCAAACGCGGAGATATTTCCATTAGTGTTGGAGACGCGACCTGTCAGCAGAAAGCCGATGGGAAGATGAAAGGAATTCAAAAGGAAAGACTGTCAGATTCCCTTAAATTTATCAGAGGGTGGAAGAACGCCAATGAGAGGAGTGCTTCTGTGAGGATTTTTGTCCAACTTCAATCTGCATTCCAGTTTCAACTCCTTCTCTCTCTCTCTGTGCCCAGTTGTCTGCCTTCCTTTGTCTTTCTGCCTACCTGTGTCCGACTGGATCAGCCGGTCTGCCTGTCCGTCTGTTTCTGTGCTTGTCCACCCTCCCTGTCGTCAGTATGCAGCCCTGTCCACTCACCGCCTGTTTCTGAATTTGCAGCCACACCCCCGACTCCTCAGCCCACCGATGATGTGGACATCTACTTTGAGACCCCGGCCGATGACAAGGAGCACAGTCGCTTCCAGAGGGCCAAGGAGCAGCTGGAGATCAGGCACCGCAATCGCATGGAGAGGGTGAGTTACCAGGTCGAATCAGGGCACCACATCCCTAATGAAAGACTTGTACTCCTCCGCTTACACTGTGACCATGATACATTAACTGTGGTGTTTAACATCAATACCAGTAAATCAAAGAACATTTTGACAGATTCTTAATCTGGAGCAAAGGCATTCTACCAAAACAGTAAATGATAAATGCACTTTCGATCCAAGAACTAAAGTAAGCACAACAAACAAAGCAGGAATCTTATTTATGCCTGATGATAAATGTTACATTTATAAAAGGAGCAGAACAGTCCTTAATTGATTTTCCACATTAAGAAGGTACAATATAAACGTGATACTGTTTGTGACCTATTTTGCCTTTATTATGTATTAAAATTGGAGGAATGCTGAAATATTAGACAGGCATACATTTTTAAGAACTCGAATAAGAAAATGTATAACATCTTTGTAGTTTAATTAAGAGTAAAAATTCTCTTAAGCTGAGAGAAGCTGTTACCTGAGAGGATTCAAGGCCAGAAAATATGCAAGACGGTTGGCTCTCTAAATTTAGTGTTCTTAAAATTCAAAAATGTTAATAGAGGAATTTGTCAAGGAGCGAGGCCAAACTTTAAGAGTCTCTTACATTTGTGCAATGACAGGCTTTGTTTTCTCCCCATTAACATTTACAAACATTAGTCATTCTTAGTGAACACAGGCAGTACACTACACAGCACTGTTTCAACAAGACTTTTTTTGAGGACACCTCAGCTGTTTCTGTGGTCAAACCTTGTTTTAATAAAAGTCAACCACTTCGCATCTTTCCTCATTTCCTTCCCTGTGTCTCACTCGCTCCAGGTAAGAAAGGAATGGGAAGAGGCTGATCGCCAGGCGAAGAACTTGCCCAAGGCTGAGAGGCAGACACTGATCCAGGTAAGACACTGATCCTCTCCTCGTGGGAGTCCCCCCTTTTGTCCCTTTGTTTGGGTGAGATGTGACGGCTTACAGGCACCGGGTCCCTCACTCCCTGTGCCATTAAAGATCTCTTGTCCCTAGCTGCTCTATCTTTATCACTCTAAGGCTAAATTAGGGCACATTCTGAATGGGGAAACTTCTAAATGAGTCCCTAACTCCCTTGACAAGACTGAGAAGCGACATGAGTGAAATCAAAAGCTGTTTTGCATATATTTATACACACAAACACACACAGTGCCTATAAAAAGTATTCACACCAAAAAGCTTTCTGTTTCTGTTTCAAAAACAGATTTCTACAAAATAATGTCTATTAATTAAAAATATGTAAAGTAAGTGATTGCATAAATATTCACCCCCTTTAAAGTAATTCAACAGAGGTCCAGCCAACTGGTGCTACTAGTCTCACAATTAGTGAAATGGAGATCACCTGAGTGCAGTGAATGTGCAGTGATTATAGTATAAAGACACCTGTGTCTGGAAGGTCCAGTCACTGGTTAATCAGTGTCTTTGGCTACAATTACACAGTGAAGACAAAAGAACACCCCAAGCAGCTCAGAGAAAAGGTTACTGAAAAGCAAGAGTCAGGCCACTGATACAAAAAAAAATTTCCAAGTTACTGAACATCCCCTTAGAAATGCAGAAACATGGCACATGTGTAAATCTGCCTAGAGCAGGCCGTCCTCACAAACAAGAAGGAGCCTAGTGTGGGAGGCCACCAGGACACCTATGGATACTCTGAAGGACTTAAAAGCTTAAGCTTCAGAGAAAACCACTGTTGAAGAAAGCTTATGTTAAATCTCGACTAGAGTTTGTCCAAAGCATGTGGGAGACTCCAAAGTCAACTGGAAGAAGGTTCTTTTATCTGATAGTTTTGTTTTTTTTTTGTTTTTTTTTTGTAGCTCTGTTGTGTCATACTGTTTAAGCTGCATATACATATTTGTGTTTTTGTTTCAGCACTTCCAAGCCATGGTGGAGTCCCTGGAGGAGGAGGCGGCCAGCGAGAAGCAGCAGCTGGTGGAGACTCACCTCGCCCGGGTGGAGGCCATGCTCAATGACCGGCGCCGTCTGGCCCTGGAGAACTACCTGGCTGCCCTGCAGGCCGACCCTCCCAGAGTAAACCTCCCCCCCACACAGACATATACACACACAGCCTCAGAGAGCATCTTTTTATCCTCTCCTCACCTCTCTCCATCTGTCTATTACTTTTTCCTCCCCTCAGTCAATGTGCAAACACATTCACACGCACACGACTGTCGGACCACGCTCAGCCTCACACTACTTATGGCCTGTGGCTAATCTCATATCCTGTCAAAAGACCCTCTGCCAACTGCAATTCATCATGAGGAGAATGGATTACTGCAGCCAGAAAAACACACATAGCAAAATCCTCCATGAGCACAAAGTCAATCACATTTGAACCTTCAGCTATAATCCCTGTGTCATGTTTTTTTTTTAATTCCTTTTATCTAATAGTCTTTTGATCCTTTTGCCAGCACACAGTTTGGTCCTCTGTTGCAAGGGGACGGTCTTGTCTCTAACCCCCAGTGTTGAGCTCACTACCCAAAAGGGACTAAATTCAATATATTTTTATTTCGTACTTCGAATTTATTTCGAATGGAATAATGTTGCCTGACTTGAGCTCAGCAATTTTTATCCTGCCTCCGTTATACCTCCAAAATTGGTAATTGCATCATCTGCTGTGTGATGCTATTTCTGTAGGTGCTGCAAAAGATTTTGTCATGTTGTATGCAATTATGATTTTGTGCCCCACATTTTTCAGCAATGTTCTTGTCGTCCCTCTGCTCAGTTATATCAAGGTGAAGGGAGAATAACCATAAAATAACAAGAAAAATAAAACTGATTGATACTACTTCAGTGGAAAGGTTATGAGGCCAACATGATTATGAGGCCGTGTGTTACCCCAACACTACTAACCACCCCTCTTCCTCCTCCTGTCTCTCCCCCTCAGCCCCACCGCATCCTGCAAGCCCTGAGACGGTACGTCCGTGCTGAGAACAAGGACCGCCAGCACACCATCCGACACTACCAGCATGTCCTGGCCGTGGATCCTGAGAAGGCTGCTCAGATGAAGTCACAGGTCAGTGTTTGTATCCTGAGGATCACGACTGAAGGTCACCTGATTTGACTTTGGTGAAGAATGCCCATCACAAGTGCCCCAGCACCAAGGTGTGCAACAGTAAAAAAAAAACTCCAAAATATTCATTTTACAGTGATTTTAAAATGGCAAAAAGCATCACATCCACACATTTGAGAAGCAAGAACCAGCAAGTGTTTGGCATTTTTGGTAGATTTATGCACTTAATCATTGACTGTGCAGTCCTTTGGGTCTGTGTAGTTCAGTCTGGTTAATTGGTACCTCCTTCCCGGGCTAGTTTTGACAATGAAGACGCACTGTATTAGAGGCCGTGTCAGGAAATCTGAAACCTCATGCCGAGCCACTCCAAGATCTCACACTCCTCTGATTCCTGCTCTGACAAGGGAGGGATAATGATGTCTCAGCCTCTCTGTCCTCTTTCTAAGTGTGTAGGAGGTAGAAAGAGTGTGTGTTTCTCTGAGTTGAAGCCCAGGAGGAGTGAGTAGGCTCGTCTGACGGAGGGAGGGCGGGTGTTTCATTCACTTAAGCCTCAGCCGAAGATTAACATTGCGCAGGTCTTGTGTAATGCTGGACTCTGAGCTGCTGCACAGGGATTTGGCTGGAAGCTGCTCTGTTAGATGTATTCGCCTGTGTGTGTCGGTGCCCTTCGACACCATTTGTAGTTATTCTCCTCCACCATTGCAGATAACACAGCAGATGGGTGAAGCAACATAGTGAGGAGGGGAAGAAAAAGACCGGAGGGTTAGTATTTAGATGAATCGTGCGATTTGGGAGGTGGTGAGCCTCTGCTCAGTCATGAGAAGCCATTCTGTGTTGTTGTTCTCACGGTATTTACCTGTCAGGCCTGGTCCCCATTTCCTTACTCAGCCAATCCTGCAGCAAATTTCAAATCTGCATTTTCAGTTTTGCAACTTGTTTGTGGATTTGACATGTGACTTGTACATTACAAAACAGTCCTTTTGTAAATAGCAGACTCGCTGTGCTTTATGTAACTGTGTTATGTGACTCTCTGGGATGAAGGTTATTCTCTTTTTCTGAAAGCCTCACCTTTCTGACTTAGTTAAGGCTGCTTGATGCATCAAAACTGCAGTTCCAACACTGGGACATGTAATCTTTATTATGAGGATTGTTTGTCACAGGATGGTGCCACAGGGGCTGCAGCCTGTCTTTAATGGGAAAGGTGCATTATTGCCATCTGTTGCTGGCTCTGGTGCACTGCAGCCATGTGTTGGAAGATTAAAACAGTCAATCATCATAGTGGGAAATAAACACCAGTTACCTGCCAAGAGCTGGTCAGCTTTGTCAGTGGCTGGTAGGTTTTCATATTCTGCCAAGCACTTTGGCAGCAGAAATGTGAAAATATTTCTCCTCTCTGAACATCATATTGCTAGTAGATACCATGAAAGTGACTGGAGAATGTTTTAGAAAAAACAAAGTTGTCTATTTGATCAAAAGACTTTTTTTATTTTATTTTATTTTATTTTATTTTATTTTATTTTATTTTTTTATTTTTTTATTTTTTTATTTTTTTATTTTTTTATTTATAAATAAAGAACCCAGACTGTGATATGGTGGTGATCATTGGGACTGACAGGTAGTAGATCCTGTCAAGTCAGTTCAGAGCTTCAGGAATGACCTGAATATTACATGCAGCAACTTGTTTTATGTCTGCAAGTTGGCTGGTTGTGAGCGAGTCTGAGTTCATCTCAAGAAAATATGCTCTTCACCAGGAAGAGTTTCTGCTGTTTCTGTGACTGTTGTTTAAATTTATGAACATGAACAACTCCTTTCCTTCAGTACACTTATGTTCTGAGGAGATAACACTAAGTTGTCTGTCTTCAAATTTGTAATAAAGAGTTGTTCATTAGTTTTGGCATAAATCTAAAGTCTGCTTCTTGGTTGTACTGATTTTTTTTTTTTTAAATTGTAGTTGTATTATGCACAGGAGTGCATCAGTGGTTACCAAACTACTTCATCATCCACGGCCTCCTTTATCCATTATGGTGTCATCATCTTCTATGTATTTTTGCCCTTGTTGTCTTCTTTCTGACGGGATTGAATCTCCTCTTCCTGCTAACATCTATTTCTGAGGATGAAATTTAATTGTCTCATGTGCAGTATCTTGCTGCACCACCATGTTTTTCCTGCAAGTCTGTAATCTGTGACGCTAGTAGGTGCCAAAACTTGTAACCTCACCAATGACAATAAACACAATGAAGAGCGAACTACATGGGGATTTTCTGGGATAAGGGTGTATTTTTTGGTTCACTAATGTGAGCGTTTCAGTTACTACTGTTGGGATGAACATTTTATTTTAATAGTTGGCAGTTTACTCTGTAATTTGTTGTCACTGGGTTAGTGTTGAAATTATTATTCAATTAATGGACTTGTCATATGTCATAAAATTATTTTATTTTAGTGAGTGATTTATCATATCATTTATCTTATCACATCAAAAAAATCCTGCTTCTCTGACATTAGTATTTTGTGTATCTTTATGAATTAAATTCCATTGTGTTTTTAACTATTGTTCAGACAAAATTAAAAGATTGATCAAAAAGAATGATTAGCTGCACATGGTTGTAACTGGTTTAAAAATAAATAAATAAATATCATGATTATTTTGTCTTCTATTACGAATTATCCAGGATCTTGGGAATAAAACACACCATCTCCATACAAGGGAGTTTCACTTTGAAAATACAGCAGGATTTTGGTTACATGAATCCCTGTTTGTTTTCTTTTTCCAATGACAGGTGATGACCCACCTGCGTGTGATTGAGGAGAGGATGAACCAAAGTCTGTCTCTCCTCTATAAAGTACCTTATGTGGCCGAGGAGATTCAGGATGAAATTGGTGAGTCGTGTTTAGTCAAAAGCCCCCAGACAGCCTGGAGGAGGGACAGTGTCCTTTAATAAGAACGAACTGAAATGAAAACAGCAATGGAATTCGCACATGTGCCAGACAGATAAAGCCAATACATCACATTTCCTCTGGCTCTCTGCGACGTTTTTTCTTATATCTGGTGCAAACAGTCTTCTCTTTGTGCAAAGGGAAACACAAATATAGGAGGAGACCAGCAGACCAATTATCAGAGACAGAGAGAAAAGTATTGTCTTTTTCTCAGTATGAATGTGGAGGTGAATTTAATACAGCTACAACTCTCTGTTTTCAAGGGCCCTTGCTCACCAGTTCTCATTTTTTACAATTAGATCTAAAGCTAGGAAGTGTGTTTGGGATGTATTCATCTCCAGTGGCACAGTTTAAGACAGGCAACTTCCAGCACGTTTTATTATTTTCTTTTGTTTCCTTTGGTTCATTAAGGGAACCATAGCGTGGTGTTGCAGCGCAGATTAAAGTGGAGCGGGTACAGTGACAGAACTGGGTTACAGCTTTCACCGTGCAGCATCCTGTTGGGAGATGTGCAGATTTACATGGAAAATAGCTCTCAGAAAAATACTAATTGGTCGTTAGCAGAAATGGGAACAGGCGTCTCTTGCAGCAGCAGCTCTCTCACTGTCGGAAAAAGAATGTTAACAGTAATTGGTCAAACTACCACTTTGCACTTTCCTGCCATGTCCCAGGTTGACTGGTGTTAACATGTGCCAGGCTGTCTCTTACTCTGTCATTTGCCTTTTCCACAGACGAGCTGCTCCAGGAGCAGAAAGCTGACATGGACCAGTTCCTGTCGTCGATCTCCGAATCGCAGCCAGACGTCACCGTGTCGTCAGAGGAGAGCATGGAAGTCCCCGTGTCTGAGGGCAAACCCTACCGGCCCTTCCAAGTCACATCCCTGGGGTCCCGTTCAGAGCCAGAGGGTGAGCAGCTCCAGCCTCAGACACAGTCACAAGCAGTATCACGAACAGCACTGTGGCTGCGTGGAGAACAATAGGCCATACACACAAGTCGTTCTGAAGGACATTGGTGGCAAAGCACGGCAGAACTGTTGCACAGAGCGGGAGAATAGGTTTACAGTGTGCTCTATGCCAATGAAAATGCAATGTGGAGCCATTGGTTTGGGCTTATCTGTGCCTGCACAGTTCCCCGTGGCCTAGCCTTCAACACAGCACTAGTGAAGTTCAGATAAATGCACAAAGCCTCAGGCTTTGGTGCTGAGTTGGAGCCAAAAGCTTAGGGGAAAAAATGAGCAGTTATGGTTCACTTCTTTGTCATATTTGTGCCAAACAAAAGATTGAATTCTCAAGAGCTAGCCAGTTCTGAAATGGCTCCCTTTTCTTTTTTCTTTTTTTCTTTTTTTTGAGTTTTCTTTCAAATTTATTTTCAGACTCTTCCCTGCTGGACTCTTTTCCTAATCAATTAACACAGCTTGATAATCCTGCCTTTCTCTTCTCACCTAAGTTTTCTCTCTTCTTTCCTTCCCCTTTTCTGTTCTTTTTTTTCTGTTGCTCATTTCTAATGCCAAGGCGATCTATCAGACTCCCCACGTGCCTTCAAGAAAGGTTGGTGCCTCTGTTGCATCTTGTTTTTCTGCCCCCTCATCTCCCAAGCCATTCCTATCTACTGTTTTGTTCCACTGTTCTCCTTTTCCTTTCCCTTTGGTGCAATTTGGGATCCTCTCTCCCCCACCATTTCTGTTTTATCAGAAGCCATCTGGTGGTTCTTTTTTTTTTTTCTTTCTTTCTTTTTTCTTTTTTTGATGACTCACATGAACAGCGTGGTTGGGCCTCTGTTGCTCTCATGCTTTTCATCATGCTAGGATTATCACCTCATGCTGAATAGCAAATGTCAGTGGCTTCCAGGTCTGGTAGAGATAAGTCAGAGCTAGCTCCCTTCTCAGAGACTCTTCAGTCGGGTGTTCGCTGTCATCCCGTCCTCAGTGCATTTGACAAACTACCTTGCTTAATTATTCCCTCACCCACACACTCATTCCCCTCATCAGTCGCCCACTTCCTGATAGGACCTGTGTGATTTAGTGGCCCTGTCTGAAGCTCAGTGTTTCTGCTGCTGACCCACAGCCCAATTTAAATTGGCCCAATTTGTCCTACAAGACCTTAGACAGGGATGTGGTTACGTCATCTGTTTTGTCTGATTTGGGCTTAACCTTGTGATCTTACTCTGTGAATAGACACCTTCCACCAACCTAAATTATATATTGATTTTTTTTTTTTTTTTTTTTAAATGAATGTGCAACCTCAATTGCTGTTGTATCTGTAGACCTTTGTCCCTCTGAATTTGCTGTTGATTTTGTTTTACTAGTCCAAGTTACCGCAGTGCTGCAGCTAAGGATTATTTTCATTGTGTATTAGTCAGTCTAGTACTTTCTCCATTAATCTATAATCTTTAAAATGTCAAGGACTAGTGAAAATCCTCACATGTTCAACATTCGGACCCAACAAATATTTGACACATTTGCTTGACAAATGACTTAAATTAGGACTTTTCAATCCATTTTCTGGCGATTGAGTAGTCGATTAACAGACTACTGGTTTCAGCACTTTTTTTAAATCCATGCAGATGAGAGGTCACGTTACTTCCATAGGTCGCTCCCATCGTGGCTGGTTGCGACATAATGTGTACCCTGCAGTACCATCTGATAACCTGCCAGAGTCTCTAACGTCACTTCTACTGAGTGACGCTTGTAAACACATATCATTGTTCCTCGCTTAATCTGAAGACAATTGTACAAGTCTTTAGCGTTTGGCACTGGCTGACTAGCAGCAGCAGACAATAAGCCAACACCAGACTCTGCTGTACATTGTTCAGGACCCTGCCCTCACTGCCTCCCTCGCTCGCTCTTCTCTCAGTTCTTGATTTATTCATGGCATATCTGGCGTGTGTGTATTAATAGATCCTATTTCAAAACCATCAGTCTTGAACATGCATATTTGACACTCTGGCCCAGTTTTTTTTTTTTTTTAAACTTAGCTTCTTACTGAAACCCACAGGGTTTTTAAAATAAAATTGATAAAATTGAATTGAAAGGGACTGTGGAGCTCTTGTAGACAAGGAGCTGCAGCAATGCAGAATTTTGCCCATGAAATAGGAGATAAGTGAGTGATTCAAAATGTCAGGATGACTCATAATTGTCTAATTTAATGAGCCAATACACGTAACTGGATGTTAACAGAGAAATCTCAGCCAAATGCAAAACACCACTTTGAGAGGGCCTTTTGTAGACAGTGTAAGGTCAGTGTCATGTTGGCTTCACACTGCTCACACTGTGCTGAATGGAAGAAAAGGCTTTGTTGTCACCAGAGCACTAAGGAGACTAAGGGGATGGTTGTCAGGAAAAGAGCTGGATATCTGTGTGCAGCTGTCCACCATCAATACCACCATCACTGTTTGTTTGTGGGTTTGTGCCGCTCCGCTGTTATTTACCGTGCTCCTTCACCTCCTGCAGGCTCCGCCATGTCTGGTTTGGACGGTCTGATAGGTGCCGAGGAGAGGATCATCAACAGCAAACCCAAGATCAGCAACAATGTGGTAAGAGCTTCGTTGTCGGTTTGTCGTTCTGTTTGTGCTTCAAAGCATTTTTTTTTGATTCTCTAACTTGCTCAACAGTTCAGCTTTTAATGAGTCAGATTATTCCAGTAACTATGTTGTCATAGTTACAGCTATCTCACACTGTGCTATTTGTGTGTCTCTCTTTGGCCTCTGCCAACCAACATTCATTCAGATCAACTCTGCACTTTGTTCGGCAGTCATCGCATGCTACTTTTTTTTTGCCAGACACACCATTCTTCTTCTGACAGAGCTTCGAACGATGCTTGGGCTGTTGAATGTGGGCTGTGTTTTGCATGCTAATCCAACACTGACCACAAAGCCGTGTGTGCGTGTGTGTATGTGTGTGTATGTGTGTGTGACTATGTGTGTGTGAATATGAGTTATGCAAGTTTTTGAATGCATGCATGTTTCTTTTTGGAAATGCCAGTTTTTCTAAGACGGAGCAATCTGAGGTTAAAAAAATGACAAAATGTGGTGACACCTTAAATTCCTGTGGTGATAATTTTTCGTGACAGACTCTGGACTGCTCCGTCTCTACAAACGGCAGATTTTGTCTCTGCCTCCTGAACACACCCACTTCCACTCACAGTGCTTCTTCTCCAGATTTGAGCTCTCAGTAATGAGTGGCTGACAGTCTGTTTAGAAAGACATGCTAAGTGTGCCTAGAAGAGAGTCTGTTGTTGATGCTTGCAAACCCCCTCCCTCTCTCCTTCCAGTTTTGTACAAGACAGCTCCAAGTGTATCATCAACCAAACACAGAAAATCCTTACAGTTTACTTCACTGCACATTCACACCCTCTCGCTCTTCACCTGCCTATCTCTCTCTGTCGCTTTCTGGCTATCGCACACACACATTGTGGTGAGTGTAACCTGGGCTCCCCTGTCTGTGTTGACAGGTGATTGATGAGTCTCTGGATGTTAAAGAAGTGGTTTACAGTGCAGAGAGAGTCAGCGTTATGCATGATGATGAGCTGGTGAGTATAGCGGCGACCTCCACAGGGCTCTCTGGGGAACTGTAGTTATCAGTAGTGGGGAGAAGATGAAAGGAGGGAGTGTGGGAGTGTGCAGAGAATTTGTTCTGCAGCTGATAACTGCAAATAAAGAAATAAATGAAAAATTGAAAAACACAGCGGACAGTTGGAACATACCCCTAATCCCCTCCCTTATTTTTTTTTAAGTTTTATTTTTTTGTTCAGGCTAATATGTTTTGGTTATTTCTGCATGGACGCATGTTTGTTATGTGAATGTATCTGAATGTACACGTTGAAAATCTCAGTTCATATGATGAATGTGAATCCACACAAACTGAGTGTGCTCGGTTTATGTGTGAGAATGAGCAGTTTATATATTTAAAAAAATGGGGCTGTCTACATATGAGTTTGTGTCATATGTGTCAGATCACACTGTGTGTGAAAATGAGCGTGGGTGACTGTGGTTGTGTATGTATACAAGGAATTGGATAAGATATAACACAATTGTCCACAAAGACACGTTTCATGCATGTTTACACACTGTTCACAAGTCAACCATTTCTTACAGATCCTTGGCCAAAAGGGATTTTATCCCTGCTTCACTGTGGTTATATAACATAACATGAGAATTAAGAGTCAAATCTCCTCCAGTTAACTTATCCCCCCCCCCCCCCCCCGATTTAGAAGCAGCTTCAAGGAAGGTTAATCACTAAAAGTGATATTTTTAATTATTTCTGCTTGGCAAAGTTTAAAATCAAAGTACAGTTTATCTGCAGAACAGAAAAACCCAATTTCAGATGTGTTTACTCCTGATAAATAAATGAGTGGCTTATATTCTAAAGGGAAATTATTGTATGCGTTGACCTGGGTGCTAATCTTATAAGCTTTTCATTATGATTATTGATCATGATAACAATTTGTTCAGCACCTCTGCAGCAGAGATTTCAGAACACAAACTCCGATGGGAACTATATTGATCAGGGGATCAGTTGTGTGAGCCTGCTACAACTTTCCAAAATCGCTTTCCAGATCGCTGCAAACAGTTCTCTTTGAGTCTGACTGAAAGTAAACACAGATAGTTGTACGTTGGAAATCCTTGTAGCTATTGAAGTAACATTCACAGCACAGCAGATCCACATCCAGATCGACCTGACATCTGCTGTGTTCATGTGCAAATGCTGGGTTATCTACATCAACATGAGACTCGCTCTCGAGTCGATTCGTGTGCATGTTAGGAAGAGAGCAAGTAAACACAAGGAGATAGTTTGTGTCAGCAAGTTGATTGTAAAAGTTGAATGTGAAATGTAGTTATTTGTGTTCTCATGCTCATTGGACATAATGGAAATTAAGAAGTAAATTTGAGAATAAGACCCTGGTTGATAAATGCTGGAGTTTCCCTTTAAAAATGGTTTGTGGGTTCATATATATTTTTAAATGGCTGGACAGAAGCCTTTTTTGAAGTTGTCATATAACAGCATATCACCAATTTAAATGTCTATTCAGCATAAGAAAATGACCTCGTGATTGATGTGACTAGCAAATGTGTACAAATCCAAATCAGCTTTATTGTGTTTCTTTTTATTGTGTCAGTGGTCAGCTGTATTGTCTCCTTACTGTTGCTCTCTCTCTCTTTCTCCCCCTCTCATCTGTTCTACATGTTAGGAGTCTTACCGCCCCCTGGGAGAGGATTTCAGCTTTGGGAGCAGTGCACTGATTGGTTTGCTGGTGATCGCGGTGGCCATAGCAACTGTGATTGTGATCAGTCTGGTGCTTTTGAGGAAGAGGCAATATGGCACCATCAGTCATGGCATCGTGGAGGTAAGCCACAGCACAGTGTGGAGATTTGGGCAGAGGGTGTGTAGCACACACAGCAGTGCTCTGGCTGAACTGCTTTCCATCTTATTCCAAGTTTCAGATTTACATTAAATTATGCTTCTCTCACGTAAATGGAGCTAGTGGGTAAGTGCAGGGCACATTAGATTATTGTCCCTGAAGCATTTGCATACGACACACACAGCATGTGGTGCTGTCTTGAGAAGAGCTGTTAGGAGTCCTACCTTTTTCACTGCAGTCTGCCCTCGCTGAGGTCAGCCATTATGAATGGCATGTGTCTGTCTCACAGGTCGACCCCATGCTGACACCCGAAGAGCGTCATCTCAGCAAGATGCAGAACCACGGCTACGAAAACCCCACCTACAAATACCTGGAGCAGATGCAAATCTAACCAGAGCCTACGGGGGGCACAGTGGAGTCTGGCAGAGGACAGCAACCTAGGGGGAACATACTACTGACCAATAACACATGATGCTATTGTTACAATTATTTGCATACATCCAAAACTCCATTTACTGGTTTGTTCAAAACGATCCTTAAATAATGCTACTACTTCTACTACTGCTACTATTGTACTATAGAGCTCTTTTTTGATCATGTCTCTTTTGAAAAGGTGATGTATCTGCCATTTTGCATTACAGAAAATGTGATTCTGCAGATTTCTCTGTAATTACCAATACAGCTATCTCAGATCAAGATGTATAACAGTTCTTCAGACATTTTCTTTATTTTTGAAAGTGAAAGGCAAATCAAGCAAAAATTTTAAACGTTTTTGAGTAGCCATCATTAAAGTAGCGTATCAGACTCTGCACTTTAGTTTTCCATCGCGCGAGTGTCATCCAAGCAGTTTCTGATGGTTTTCTCAAAAAGAATTGGTGTTTTATTTTGTTCTTTTTCCTCTCAATAGATTGCTTGTATATGAAGGTTCTTTGTACCGATTAAAATGTATAGTGAAACAACAAATGAGAAAAAAAAATGAAATCATGAATTATTTACTTTCTGTTCTTTGTTATGATAACAGACAAAAATATACATATACAGTTTAAATATATATAAGAGTAGATGTTTTTATTACACCTTTTTTTTCCCAGGGATGAGGTTATGAGTTTGTTTAGGGTTCTTAGCTTGGTGATCATGAGTTGTGTTTGCAGGCACACTGTTAGAGAGAGTCGGGAAAGGTGAAGGTGTGCACAGGCCCCCAGCTCAAACACCTACTCTGAACCTCTACTAAGTGAATGTGATAACATATCCCCTCCTACACACACAAACACAACTTTTCATTGATAAGGAGATGGTATAAATCGGTAGATTAAGTAATGCTTACTGACATGTGTTACATAGTTGAATGTATTGTGGAAGCTTTTTCCATACTATGTATCTGACATGCTCCCATGTGGCTTTGATTTTAATGCAGTGTCACATACAATGTGACAGAGGGTGATGACATGCCACAAACTGACAAATAATTAAGCAAAAAATAATTACCACAGAAGTTAGTTTGAAAATAAAGCTGGGGATGATGTACACACATTATTGGAGCAACTGTTAGCTTTACTGGTCAAAAAGCACAGAACAGTCTGATAGATCAACACAGGGCCAGCCCAGAGGCACAGACATAATAAGCAGTGGCTCAGTGCCCACTGGCAACCAGGAGGCCCCCAAATGAAGTCAAAACATACACTGGTGGATTTAGGGGTGCACAACAATTCCTTAACAATGGAGTTGTTTTTCTAAACCTGAATTTACCAAATTTGTGGATTGTAAAAAAATAATTTTTGTTGGTACTAAAGCTATTTTTGGGGAATTTGTGGGAGTTAAAATAAAAAAAAATCACCATCCAGGTAACAGAAACACTCGGGCCGGCCCTGGATCAAAGCCACCTGAAGACAACTTGGAGCTGGAGGGCTGTGCAGGCAGACAGAGACACACAGAAAGACAGGGCTTGGAGAGCTGGTTTCTGAAAAAAAAGAAAAAAGCTAACATGTATATTTACAGGTAGAGAATGACACAAACAAGTAAAATGAATCCTAGGATCCTCTTTTCTCTCTCTCTTAGTATTGTCTTTGTATGCCTGTATAGTTGATGTTGCAATCATGGCTTTTTTTCCGGAGGATTACCTGTGGTGTGCATTGTTCTTATATGAAATGATATGATATATATATATTTTTAAGTTTGTTTTCTTGTTTTTTATTTTTTCTCTTCCTGTGACAGTATCTCTGTATGTGACTGTCTCACTATGCACCCAAACAGCTTCAATCTTGTAACTGCCTGCTTGATTGTGGGAGGGGACTGGGAACTAATATAATATGCATATTAGTGATTTTTAATATATATATATGTGTGTATATATACACACACACACATATATATATATAAAACTGACACCAGTGGAAACAGATTCATGGTTACAAGGGGGATACACATCAATAAACTCACAACTTCCATATGGATGTGTCGTCTTTTCATAGATAGATTGACAAATAGCCCAAACTGTTACAAACTTTATGTTTAAATTAGTTTTTCTTTCTATTAAGCAATTAATGATTTAGCACATAAAATCCCAGAAAAAAAGTGAAAATACCAAAAGATACTGAGAAATAGTTTCATAGAAGATGAAGACAAAGCAAATATTTGCACTTAAGAAGCTACAACTTCTGAATTTTGACAATGCATATATATATATATATATATATATATATATATATATATATATATATATATTTTTTTTTTTTTTTTTTTTTTTTTTTTTTTATATTTATATTTATATACACACACGCCAAATTGGAAAATTTGATCCATTTACTTATTCTCACAGTCTGGGGGAATTTCCTTTACGGGGTGGGGTTTGGCCGTTTTTTCAAACAGAAACCTGTGGCTCATAGTAGATGTGAAATGAAATCGAGGTGATTCAGCAGAAGTGAGTCATCATCGTTACATTACTCAAGGCAGCCTGAAGCACAAGATCACATGACTGATACTAAAAATAGGCTAAAATAAAACCATTACTATAACAATGTAACAAAACATAAATGTAATATAAACAGTTTCTGTTTTTTTTTTTTAATTAAATTTCAATACTCTCTCACTCTCATTTATTTCTGAATCGCTTTACATTGAAGGACGTTTCGGAAAAAACATAGTGACGCTCACCTGTTGCAGGTAAACAGGAAGTCGCTCCAAGTGTATGTGGGGTGGAGACACGCCCGCAGAAACCTGAAGCTCCCGGAAAAAGTTTTTTTTTTTCTGCTGTTTCGCTCAGTTTCCCTCCGTTGAGGTCCCTTAAGCAGGTGGCATATTCCGATCGGATCGACATTTATGAACATCTCGACCGGAGAGGAGCCGTAATTGAATAACTCAGGGATACGTTTTTGACCAGATTATTATCATTATTATTATTATTACATCGCTCGCAGGTGTAATTCGTTGACAAACACAGGAATCATCTCTCGGCGCCCAGGCCTGCAGGTTCACCTCGGAAAACAGCCTGTAGGAAGCATCAGAACATACAGAGGTCAACGAAAGCAACACAAAGAGCAGCAGGGGGAAGGAGAAGCAGTATCAGGTGTTTGAGATCGTTCAGTTTTTACTTTGGGCAGTTTAGTCCAGGTATTGATCCCTGATGGACTACATGGACAGTGGACTGAGGTACACCCCGAACTCGGTAAGAAACCACTTCTGTACAGCTTATGTGCCGGAAACTAAGGTGGTGGCTCAGTTTTATATCCTGTTAAATGTCGACTATGTGATTGTGTTTTCATGAAAGAGTTTATGTTAAGTTGTTACCTAGGGAAACACACACACACACACACACACACACACACTGACAATGGTGCATGTTTGAGTGACTGTGAGGAGAACAAGCTAGTAAACCAAGCTGCTGCAGAGACAGGCTGAATTAAATAAGTCTGGGTCATAGGCAAATGAACCTGCTCACAGCAAACCAGTCAGACGTGAAACAGATAGATCGCTTGTGCTGTCATTCCACACATATCACTTGAAAGGATGTAACTATATACAAGCAAAGAGTTGGAGTTCTTTAACCTTAACACTCAAATCACTGGTTTATCTAAATTGCCTAAAACTGCTTTTATTTCTTTGCTGAGCTTCTGGTTCTGTGCTGATTAGAGGCTGTGTCACCAGTTTAATGTGGTTCCCTTTACGTGAGCTGTTATTCCCATAGAGAAAAAAAAACCCGAAAGTGTCACACCTTGATTTTTTTGTGAGCAAATACCTCCTCTGTCCTGCGTCAGGATCAGGACACTGGTACTTATTGCAGTAGGCAGTCGTGTGTCCATTCGAGCGAGAACAGAAGTTCATGAGGAAATAGCAGAAATCATCAGGTATCAAATTATACCTGTTACATATTTTGAGATATCCTGCGAACAAACAAACCCTAACCATAACAGGCCCTCCTTTTCTCTGGCATTTCATTTCCAAGAAGTTGGTACAATGGAAAAAAATGTGTTGCGGCTTCCTCCCACCTGCACAGCACAGCAGATAATAATCCAAAACCCTTCAACCCCTTAACTTAAACCTTTACCAAACATCGTCCAGTGTATCTCTGGACGATGTTTGGCGTGAAAACATTTTGGGACCATCCCTGGGTGTCATCGGTGGAGATCCTCAGAAAGCTTGCAGCCGTCAGTGAGCAGCCGTTTGAATTCCTCCGGGTTCCTCCACCCTGTTGTGACTTGTTCACTTGAGTCCTTCACCTGTGTAGACTGACATCCATTTAAGATTGCTCCACACATTCAGAGTACATGGTGATAAATGCACAGTGTTAGGTGAAAACGTAGTAGTGAGGTTGCTGTTTTGGTCAGTGAGGCTTGGTAATGAGTCATTTACACAAATGATGATTAAATGATGTTTATTTAGATTTTGATTTCTCTTGTCCACAAGAATAATAAGAAAGATGGACAATATTAGGTATTTGACATTATTTCAGAGTTTATGTGTCTCACAGACTAAAAAAAAAAATTATTAGGATGGCATTGTTTGAAACAGGTGGACACTGAGAAATTGCTCACTAAATATTTACGTGTGAATTTCAGGCTTTATGGGCAACTAACTGTCCGCTTCACGTGAACATGACCAACCAATCATGGCGAAGTACGAGCAGTGCTGATTTTTTTTTTTTTTTTTACTAAACTCGCTGTTTTAGTCAAGGTGTAGCGGGTACCCATGGCCGACAACGGCAGTGAAAGCTCGGAGTTGGTCCCCAAAAATAACTGGAACTGGTTTGGGTTTTCTCCAAACGACAAAGTGCAAACAACTGTCATTTACAAAGTTTGCACAGAGAAGGTTCGTGCTTCGGATGGCAACACAACGAATCTCTTTAACCATCTGAAGAGGCAGCATCCGGAACAATTTGCTGAGAGCCAAGCAGCGAGGCCAACCACACATCCGCCAGTGGTAACGGCTAAAGACATTACACAGAAACAACCAGCTATAACACAAGCCTTTGATAAAAGCACGCCAAATGAGAGAAGTAGCAAACGGTGTATATTTGGTTGATATTTGGTTAATAAACATTGGAACATTGGAAAATTGGAAATTTCTTTTAAAAACTGTAAAATGAGAATTTAATGCGACAAATGTAAAACCTGCTCCTTCAAAATAGCCATTCTGTTACGGTATTACACTTTAAACTTATTGCCATGCCCTCACAGGTGCTGTGTAAATCATTTATATCATCTCAGTATGAGTCTCAGGTTTAAACAGGTGTAAAGAAAGTGTTTGTCTTGGTTTATTCAAACATGGTTAATGGTGTCATAATGTTGCACTGCAGATGATCCTCCACTAGGCACCTTGTGATTTTTAAAATTGACTGGCACAAAATATTGAAACAAATTTCTTGAAACATCCAAAAGCTTTTAAGATGATATTTTGATGGCCGGTGAAGTTGTCCAGTTTTACAGGTGCCTTAGATTTTACACTGCAGTGCAGGCAGCGCTCAGGAACTTGTTGTGTTCCACTTTAGATCTGTGTGTAGTTTGCTCCCAGCAGGTTTGACAGGATTTTACATGGTGAAACCTTTGTACTCCCTCCCCCCTCTCTGTCTCACCTCTTAAAGGTAGAGCAGTGACTCATGCCTGAAGTTCCCTTCTAATTCATTAACAGTTCCAGACACTGAAACTGTCCATTCTGCTTTTTGATGACCAGATTTTGACTGAAAATCTGCTCGGATTCCTTTCCCTTTAAAAGCTACTTGTCAAATAAATGTCAGTATTTCAGTTCCACATTTCCTCTAATTGAGAACGTAATTCTGTAGGTGACCACAGACTGAGACATTCCTAAAATATACAGGCACCTACTTGTTGTCTTGCTGTCACTTATCTTCAGTTGATTATCTACTCAGGTACAGAAAGCCACAATATTGCATCATGTCTTTAAAAAATTACAGAAAACACTATTAGTAAAGGGATATCCTTAGTGAAAACCATTTGCGTTTTTTCTTTGTTTTTTTTTTTAGTGGAACACATTTCCTCCTTCTCCTGTGAAAGTAATATTCACTTATTACTTGCCATCTAGTTTTAATGTTTCCATCGCTCTGTGTCTGTCTTCCAGGACAAAGACTGGGACACCTCTGTCCAGTTTTTGCCAGCATCAGATAACAAAAAGCTTGAGAAGAAAAAGGGTCCAGGAAAAGTTGGGGCTGTGATCGGTGTGGTGATCTTTGCTGCTGTTATTGCTCTTATGACCGGACTGCTGGTCTGGCATTTCCACTGTAAGTACCCCTCCCTTCAGTCCATTCAAATGTATGTATGTACAGACATGGACAAAACAGCAAAAGCTTAATGAAAAAGATCACAGTCTTTGAGGTAACCTCATCACAATGATAAACGAATGTAACTAATGTCAATCAAGGAATCTGGCCATCAGTGTCTTGATATACACTATGTTCTCAATATGAAGCAAATAATAAAACGGCAAAACTATTATTATGACTGTTATTAAAGTCAGGTTGAACAGTCTTGACTACTGTCAATAGCTGTCTTCTTTAGTGGAGGTAAAAGACATGGTTCAAAAGAAAGGAAGCGCCCACATTAATTTTGCTGTCTTCAATTTCCCTTTGATGAAATAACCAAAACACATAAGCACACATGGTTTTGATAAACCTCGAATTGTTCATAGGAGAGTTAGAGCTCAGCACGCCTTTGTTTGTGTATTTGTTTGTGCATGCAAATGACTGAAGCCTAGAATTAAAGGTACATAATTTATTTAAAACATCACAACACAAAATATAAAAGGCAAAAAAATCTTAGTGATAATCAAAAAGAAATCAAAAGCCTAAACAGTTGAATACTACAGTAATAACACCAAAAAAAAAACAACAAAACAAGGAGATAAAATAAAATGTCTGTGTGATCCTTCAGTCCGTAAAGATGTGCGGGTCAAGAAGATGTACAGCGGCTCCATGCGGATCACCAACCAGGTGTTTGAAGACGCCTATGAGAACTCCAACAGCACCGAGTTTAAGGAGCTGGCGAAGCAGGTGATTTCACAGGTAAGACTGCTGCTCAGGCCTCCACCCCACTGCCATGCTCTCAGAAATTAAACTTTTTTCTTCTGTACTTTCAAATAGCCTTCGGTCACACTGTGTTGTGGTTATGTTCCTGTCTCTCTCAGCTTAAAATCATCTATTCCAAAAGTCCACAGCTGGCCAAATACTATGTTGGTTCTACAGTTCAAGCTTTCAGGTAAGAAAGAGAGCAATTAGGTCCATTTACACTTTTATCTGGGAAGAATGCACAAGAGCATTTTACATAGCTGTGTTCTGGTTAAATCACTGACATCACTGACCACTTACCAATTTACAGAATTTAATGTAAGACCAATAAAGTCCTGATCAGTCATCACACGTGTGTCGTTTGCTTTGCCTAAACACGATTTATTCCTTGTCTCGCTGCTCCTTAGTGAAGGAAGCGTCATTGCCTACTACCTGTCTGAGTTCAGAGTCCCTGCAGGCCAAGAGGCAGCTGTCGACAAAGCCATGTCTTCAATGAACACGCTGGTGGACAAGGTGCAGCGTGCCCTGCACAGACCTGGCAACTCTCTGGTCCTTGCAGACGTGGTGTCTTCAGGTAGAGTAAAGGCAAATGAAAGCCAGACAGCTGTCATTTGTGATTTTGTCCACTTCCACGGTCCCTTGCATAGTTTTTCCTCTCGGTTACATCTGTGTTGTCTTTTGTCATCTCACAGCTCTTGATGCCCGCCTGTTTTCTACATCATTCAGCAGTAAGTGCTGAGCTTTCCTTTATCATTTATTTTACCAGTGATTCAACAAAGCTGAGTGTGAACACCACTAAATGTTGTCGTCTATGTCTCAGGATTTTTCAAGTTTGCAGAACATGCGAGGGCCAATCATATAGGGCAGATCCAATCCCCCGGCTTCCCTGACAGCCCTTATCCCCCCAACACCTTCATCCAGTGGCAGCTGAGAGCAGACCCAAGCCATGTCATCAAGCTTGAGTTTGATACAATGAATCTGGAAGAGAATTGCAAGAATGATTTTGTCAAAATCTACGACTCCCTGGTGGCCATTGAGAGCCGCGTCATGGAAGAGTGAGTTGCCTCATCTGTTTACAGCATTCACTCCATGGCCTTCCTGACTCTTATTTTCATACTGTGGCACTCTGCACATGCTTTTAGATTTGGATAGATTAGATTTTATCTTGTATGTAAGGCCCTCTGCTGGTCAGATACTGTGCTTCTGGTTGATCGTTATACTGTACATAAAGGTGCAGTTGCCTCACATTGCCTGGGTTAGGCGTTGTGCTAGAATAATGGTACCTGTAACGTGACGGTTTATTCTAAATTTGGCAGCAGCTCAGCTGAAAATGTGAAAATGCGATTGCTCTTTCCAAACCGGAAACACAGCATGCAGTCAGCAGTCTGGACCTGTAAAGGAAGGACTTTCATGTGTGCATGATAAAATCGTTTCAGTAGAGATAAAATGCTTTAGCGATATATAAGCCATCCACACTGATGCCACATGATACTTTTTTCTTCAGAGGGTAGTGGAATGATTTTTTTTTTTTTAGCTTTTAGTCTATGATTAAACTCAGTCCATGTCAAAGCAACCAGCCTTGTCAGACGACATGATGTGTCCAGATTCAGTGAGGATTTTTATTCTTGAGTGGGAGGAAGAATCTCAGAAGTGGCATTTTGTACATTACTATTTCTGTTGGTGTTTTATCCAGCAACCACTGAATGTGAATATGCAGTTTAAATAAACTGCATATTCACATTCAGTGGTTTAAACTGCATATTCACATTCAGTGGTTATGCAGTTTAAACCACTGAATGTGAATATGCAGTTTATTTAAACTGCATATTCACATTCAGTGGTTGCTGGATGTGAATATGCAGTTTAAATAAAACTGCATCATAACCATCACATATACACGTATGGGTTTTTTTTTATCATCCTAATGTATCAGTCAGGGAACAGTACATAGAGGAAATCCATGCTGTCTGTTTTTTTTTCTACAGGATGTGTGGGTACTACTCACCCAGTGAACCACTGACCTTTCTGTCTTCTGGCAATGTCTTGCTGGTTACGATGGCCACAAATGAACAGAAGAACTACCCAGGTTTTAGAGCTAAAGTCACACAAGTCCGACGTGGAAGTAAAGGTAATGTTTGTGACTGTAGCTTGAGCCTCTTTGTTACAAGCTACACCATAAATGTCTGAGATTTGTGCAAATACTGACACACCTTTTATTTTTCCTTTTTTTTTTTTTAACAGGTACAACTTGTGGTGGCCAGCTGACAGGCGAAAAAGGCACCTTCTCTTCTCCTAACTTCCCAAACTACTATCCTCCTCAGACTTCATGCCAGTGGACAATCGAGGTGAGATGTCAGCTCTTAATCTACACGTTACTCAGCCGCTTCGTATGTTTCTGTTCTGTATTTCTCCTTAGAAAGTCACGTCACCATGTCATTCCGTTTTTACTTGTCTCTATCAACCATTCAGGTCCCTGCTGGTAAGGTGGTGAAGTTGACGTTCAAAAAGTTCCTCCTGTCTGAGCCTGGGCAGGAAAACATTAAAGACTGTCAGAAGGACTATGTGGAGGTCAATGGAAAGAAGTGAGTACACGTTTGTACGTATAAAAACCAGGTAAGGATTGCATAACAGAACAAACTGTCACTGTTTGTGCGTCTCATCCTCAGACTGTGTGGAGATTATCCTGATGGAACAGCGGAAACCAGCAACTCCAGACAAATGAGCGTGATGTTTTTCTCTGATGCCTCCTACGTAGACCGAGGTTTTGATGCACAGTTTGAGGCCATTGACATGAAAGATCGTAAGTGGCTCAGTTTCTCCCAGATAATGATTATTTCTTAACATCAGGAATGTGTGTCTCACATTGACCCTTTCATCCACAGCTTGTCCCAAACAGTTTGAGTGCAAAAATCAGCGCTGCATTAATTCAGAGCTCAGGTGTGATGGTTGGAATGACTGTGGAGACATGACTGATGAGTTCAACTGCAGTAAGTACTATGAACTCATTTTTTATACTCAGACTATTGGTTTTAATTTCTTTTTCTAATGACTTTATATATCAGTAACACACAAGATGAGTTAGCTGTGTACTAATTAGTTAATTTTTCACTGTTTTCCTCCAGAGTGCGATGATAAAAGTATCACTTGTAAAAATGGATTGTGTAAGCCCATGTTCTGGAAATGTGACGGCATAGATGACTGTGGAGATGGCACAGACGAGCAGGACTGCGGTAAGACTTGCTGATGTTGATGAAGAACGTATTTCACATAAGCACTGAAAGGCTTTCAGTCACTTTTCTCATACGTGCTCTTTTTTGTTTTTAAGGTGGGTGTAAATCTGGACAAATAACATGTAAGAATAACAAATGTGTTTCTGAGAAGAATCGCTGCGATGGCAGGGACGACTGCGGGGATGGGTCAGATGAGCTTGACTGTCAGAGAAGTAAGATGCTGAATCTGCTGTTGGCTTTTGTTTTTTATTGAATGGATCAAATGATCACGTGCAATGTATAAATGGTCACTTGTGCCAAACTCATAGGAATAATTCAGTGCAATAACTGCAATGCAAATGTGACACTATCTCCTGTGTAACGTGCAACAAACATGTTTTAGTGACCACAAAACTAATGATGTTGAAATGAACTGTAGAAATTCATACTGTTCTTCCCTTCCTCTCTCTTTCTTTTTCTGTAGCCTCTGATGTAAGCTGCACTGATCTTACATATAAATGTAACAACAATAAATGTATCAGTAAAGTGAACCCAGAATGTGACGGCACACCAGACTGTGACGATGGGTCTGACGAGGAGAACTGCGGTATGTCACGCACAAAATCTCAGCAGTTTGCGTCACATTATCACATTGTTATTATCACCATCTGCACAGTTAATTTGTATGACAAAGCAGCTGTGAACGAACACCCACTTCAGAAACCTCATCAAGCTGCAACAAGCCGGCCCTGTGAATGACTGATTGTTTTTACTTTTCAGACTGTGGGAGGAACATGTTTAAGACATCTCGTATTGTGGGTGGTCAGGACGCAGAGGAAGGGGAGTTTCCCTGGCAGGTCAGCCTCCATGTCAAAAATTACGGTCACGTGTGTGGAGCATCTCTCATCAATCCACACTGGCTGGTCACTGCTGCCCACTGTGTGCAAGATGACGGCAAGACAAGGTAGCGTCTTACTTTATGGTGTTTACACAGACACAGCAAAGCTGTTCATGTTATACTGCTTTTGTATGGGGAAAAAAATAAAGTTCGTAGAACTTCTTCAATTCTTTGAGTTGTTAGTACAGAACAGTTCAGTTGGCATTTCAGTTACTGTTCATGGCAAACAGTTTGTCGCACGCAAAATGAAACCTTAGTCCTCTGTGTTTTCACTAACAACACAATGCTTGAATGTGTACATGAATAATTTAACACGCTTCGTGTCTTGAATTATTCACCCTTAAAATGCATGTTGTAGTTCATGCCTCTCTATTGCCACTGTAAACAAAAACATGGAGCTCTGTCTTATGACTCATAAATCACATTTCTGATATTTTAAATCTTTTTACAGTAGATTTTTTTTTTGTCAGGTGCACATTTCTCTGAGGTGACTTAACAGTGACATAGATATTTCTATCAGTAAAAACAATAATTATTTATTTTAAATTGTCTGTAATAAATGCTTTAAATATTGAGTTTACTTTTGAGGCAGCCTGAGTCGTCACACTCTCTGCCATTTAACTTTAACCTGGCTTAACTCGTGTTTTCGAATGTGATGCTTCTGCCACATGATGTGCCTGTTAATGGTTATCTGAGTTGAAGAATGAACTTTGTGATTTGGTTTCTTGTGTGTCCTCAGACTGTCCCAGCCTGGCACTTGGGAAGCTTACCTCGGCCTTCACATCCAGCGGAAGATTGGAAGTGCTGTGGTGAAGAGGAACCTGAAGCGGGTCATAGCCCACCCTTACTATAACTCATACACCTTTGACAATGACATTGCCTTGATGGAGCTGGACAGTCCTGTCACCTACTCTGACTACATCAGGCCCATCTGCTTGCCGGCTCCCCAGCATGATTTTCCAACTGGTAACACTGTGTGGATCACCGGGTGGGGTGCCACTCGGGAAGGAGGTGAGTCCTGAAAAACCATAAACTGCTTCTACTGACAGTAATTAATTACAACTTCTTGCTAGCATTGTTTTTATAGCAGTAATAGAAGTAGCATTGTGAATTGACAGCGAGCCATTATGGGGAGTTTATTGACTGTTAGAGCCCCGATGTAATGGTGTCCTCCTGCATGTGTGTTTGTGATTCAGGATCAGCTGCAACAGTGCTCCAAAAAGCCCAGGTCCGGATCATAAACCACTCTGTGTGTAATGATTTGATGAAAGGGCAGATCACGTCTCGGATGTTGTGTGCTGGGGTGCTGACTGGAGGAGTTGATGCTTGTCAGGTATTAAAAGACCCTTGACCCCCGTGCTGCTGCCCCCTGCTTTCTTTCTTTCTGTTTCTCTTTGCAGAATAGTTCTCTCTCAGTGTATTTTACAAAACAAGGGATATAAATATTTCATGAATGTGTGTGCATCTTTGTGGATTTATCTGTTTTAGGGAGACTCCGGCGGTCCTCTATCCAGTCCGTCTGGCACGCGTATGTTCCTGGCAGGAGTTGTTAGTTGGGGTGACGGCTGCGCCCGCAGAAACAAACCTGGCATCTACGCAACAGTCACCAAATTCCGTGGCTGGATCAAAGAACAAACGGGGGTATAGACCACTGTGAAATGGTCAAACAAGGCCAAAGATATGGACACGTACGCGGGGGGATGAGAAGTAACATGGTACGGATTGTTGCTTCAGTAAAACACCAGTCTGACTCTCTAGCTGATGCAGTGGCCTCAACTCCCGGTCTGGCTGCAGTGGAAAATGCACAGTTTGCTTGAAGAGCAGCTGCAACACATTTTATGTCCACTGTGACTTTATAAGGGGTTAATGTAAATAAGTGTTTTATTTCTGTCTTGTTTTTTGTTGTTATTTTAGTGTGTTTTAATGGAGAACAATGTTATGCGCTGCACAATAAATAGATTTCAGGTGTGATAGTTACACATGCACATATATGAAATGTGCATCTTTGTACTCTGGTGTCCTGTGTTTTATCAGAAGCCATCTTAAGAATTTTCCAACACTTTTTCTTGTTGTCCTTGTTCTGAATTTTACAAATGAAAAACAAAAGGACATCAAGCTCATTCCATTGTACCTCCTATGGTTTGGTATCTAATGAATTTTATTATTGATTTTTAGTCCAACAGAAATCTCTGAAAAGTTAGTGCTGTGATCATTCACTTTTGAAAGCATTGCCTCCTCATCATAGATGGCTTTTTACATTTTAACTGCTTTTCTATCAGCATAAAACACAGTGTGAAATAGTAGGTTTTGTTTTAGTTAAATGTTTCATGTTTAATATGTGAATATGATCTTCAATGTCTCTCAAATCTGTGTAAATGTGTATATCAGATGTTTTGAAATAAAATATTTCTAATATAACCTCACTCTTTGCATTTCTAATTCCATCCACTGATATGCTTTGAAACTACAATTTTTGAAGGACTTTGCCTCAGTGCCACTATTCCACATTTTAACTGTCTCTTGTGTGTGAGGGATAAAATTGGGTGAGACAAGCCTTCAAATGACGCTCAGGTGGATTTGATCTACTCGTTAGAAGCTCGTTCAAGTAACTCAACTTGCAGCTGGTGTTCACCTATTATGAATAAGGCTGTGCCTCAAGTTTCCAGCAGACCATTGCTTAAGTAGCAGAATTTGCTAAAGAAAGAACTCAAGAATCCAGTCAGCAAAAGCACTGTCAGAAGAAGCCTGTCCTATTGTGGTCTCAGAGGAAGAGTAGCAGTATCTAACCACTTCTGAGGAGGGGAAACAAACTGCTTGTTTGGTGAGCTAGGAAATACCAGCATTTCACAATGGACGACAGGGGAAAAAAGTCCCATTTTTTTTTGATGAATCCAAGTTTTATATTTATGGCAGCAACAGAAGGGTGTATTTAAGGAGACAAACAGGTGAGTCCTTGTCCTCCTCCTCTCCTCCATTCCCAGCTGTCCTATCTCTTCCTCCTTTTCCTCCTTTCACCCAGCCCGGCCATAGGCAGGACAGGGTCCCCCATATGAGCCAGGTTCTGCTCAAGGTTTCTTCCTGTTAAAAGTGAGTTTTTTCTTGCCACTGTTGCCTTACATGCTTGCTCTGGGGTCAGGCTCTGGGTCTCTGTGAAGCACTTTGAGACATTTTTAATTGTGGAAGGCGCTACATAAATAAAATTGAATTGAAAATTAAATTGAATAAAATGATACCGCCCGTGCCGTTCCCATTAAAGTAAAAATACTGAGATATTCTGAAAATCATGGACAACTTTTCACCCAAATTGTTAAACTGATATAATCATTTGTAATGAAAAGGAAAAAATAGTATTACATTCGAAACAAATGCAAAACAGAAATATCTTGACTAGTGTACAGTCGCCGGCCACTTGATGATGTACACCTGTTCAACTGCTCGTTAACGTAAATATCTCATCAGCCAATCACATGGCAGCAACTCAATGCATGTATAGACACAGGCATGTAGACATAATCAAAATGACCCGCTGAAGCTCAAACCGGGAATAAAGGTGATTTAAGTGACTTTGAACGTAGCGTGGTTGTTGGTGCCAGGCGGGGTGGTCTGGGTATTTCAGTAGTCCGTTTTGTGGGGTGGGGGGTGACCAAACCATGGGCATTTGAGCTGCGCCATCTTGGATTTTAGTGAGAGTGTACGCCTAGCCCAGCCGATGCTTTAGCAAAGAGCTAACTGCCAGTGCCCGTCTATGGAGAATTTTAAGCCTAAATAACACTAAAAAGCAGTGTTCACGGAGGTGGAAACTATCAATAGAGACCAAAAACAAAAAAATGTACCATGCTGTAATGTATTTTTATTTTTATTTTTTTTCTTTTTAGGCTGTAAAGTTGGCTATTTTAACATGGGTGTCAATCGAGAATTGCTCACTTCTGGAGCCAGTCCCGAGGAACTGCAGTTTTTTGAACGCGGAAGTTGCTGAAACCTACAACTCCCCCCTTCAGCCATCTCTGGGGTTTGCCTGGGGCGGATGGGAAGGCAACAGTAACTCAAATAATTAAGCGCTATTCACACACACAGATGCACCCCGGAACCAATATGAATCTACTTTTTACCGGAAGATTTTTTTGGGAGCGGAAACGGTCCCGTCGTATTATTGTTCCCCTAGCCTCCACAGCAGTCGCGACTGGATTTGTCTTTTCTTAGTCCTAAAATAGTATTGTCCATTGATGTCAGCTGTAGCAGTCTTAATCAATATGTAGGACTTGTTCTTTTCCTGTCTCAGACACATGAACGTGGATTTCATTTGTCAGCACTGAACAAACTTGAATCCCGTTTGGTGCTGGAGGAGGCAAGAAATCTACAGCAAATATGGACACACACAGAGGGAGAGACAGTCGGAGCTGGGACTGGGACAGCCCGCAGTGCCGAGCTCAGCTGGACGAGATCTTTTTCCGCCAGCATGACTACATCCAGGCCGGTAGCCCGGAGCACAAGGAGTTCTGGGCTTTCTTTGACCGCTTCCAGAGGTTTAAAACAAAGAGGGACATGTCTGGGTCAGGGGGAGCCAGGCAAAAAGAGGGTAAAGAAGAAGGGAAGGACAGGGGAAAGACTGGAAAGGTAGATCTTGGCCTTCCTAAAGAGTATGATGCTCGCTACCGGATTAATGTATCTGTGTGCACCAGGGACATCGAGGAGCGCCTGGGAAAGTCGAAGCACAGAAGCAAGCAGAGATCCTCAGGTCCAGGCTCTCAGGAAATCTCCGACTGCCGCCTGGCTCTGCTGCACTTCCTGGACTTCAGCCAGAGGCAGAGTTTTGGCAAGCTGGCCAAGCTTTGCCGGGAGCAGAAGAACCTGCCCATCTTCCAGTACCGGGACAGGATAGTGGAGCTGGTGCGAAGTCACCCGGTGGTTGTGGTGGCAGGGGACACAGGGTGTGGGAAATCCACCCAAGTGCCTCAGTATCTTCTTTCAGCTGGATTCAGCCACATAGCCTGCACTCAGCCTCGACGTATTGCCTGTATATCCCTTGCGAAGAGGGTCAGCTTTGAGAGTCTCAATCAGTATGGCTCAAAGGTTTGTCATCTTTAGTAACAAAAATAAATAAATAATTGGTTGCAATTTTGCTAATTGATATTTTTCTGTTAATTATAAAGTGAAAACACTAAACATGTGGTAAGTCATAGCATCACACATGTAAATAAATTCTTACTATGGTTTGGTTAATTTCATTATTAATCGAAAATGTTTTTGCTGCTGGCCAGACTAATTCAGCTAAAAAGTACTATAAACTATTTCCATTCCTTTGGACATTTTTATAGTCTAAATAATTAATCAAAAAAAAAAAAATCAAATAGGCAGCATATGAATAACAGAACATAAATCATTATTTGCAGGTTTAGTCAAAGATTGTGAAATGCAGTTAGTACTTATTTGAAAAGATAAACTGTATTAGAGCTCACAAAATGCAGTCTTAATTTTCAGGTGGGGTACCACATCCGCTTTGAGACCACTCGGACCACGGCCACCAAACTGCTGTTCCTGACTGAGGGGCTGCTGCTCCGACAGATCCAGCAGGACAGGACGCTAGCCCAGTACCAGGTGGTGATTGTGGATGAGGTCCATGAGAGACATCTCCACTGTGACTTCCTTCTCGGGGTCCTGCGCTCTCTGGTGGCTGAACGCCCAGACCTGCGTCTCATCCTTATGTCAGCCACTATCAACATCAAACTTTTCTCTGACTATTTCAGCGGTGCCCCTGTGTTGCAGGTGCCAGGCAGGCTGTTTCCTATACAGGTAAGCAGGAGACACATGGTAATCACAGACATAAACACGCATCTCACCAAAGGAAATTAGTTTTCTGGGTCTTGAGGTTGGCACACTCAAAGGCAAATGCTCTGGAAGTGTCAAGATTTTTACCTTTACAAGAGACAACAAGTGTAGTTCCAAATGTGGTTTGATTTTTGATGCATCCACAAAGGGCCAAAAAGCACCTTTCCATTACAATAAAAAAAATCTGATAGTAATTATTTGATTTATTATTATTATATATAACAAAATATTCTAATTATTTGTTTTGTAAAATTTGAATATTCTTGTTTAAATAAATAAATGACATAGTGACACAACACTTGTTCATAAATATGTTAGGTTTTTGTTGGTTGTTTTTTAATTGCATCTGAATATTATTTTTCTCTGTTTCCTGTACTAAGGTGATATACCAGCCCATTCCACCTGAGGAGCAGCCCTCACGTTCAGAGAAACTGGATCCCAGACCATACCTGCGCATTCTGCAGGGCATCGATCAGCGATACCCACCCGAGGAGCGCGGTGACCTGCTCCTCTTCCTCAGTGGTGTGGCGGAGATCTCCACCATCCAGGAGGCCTGTCAAATTTATGCCACACACACACGTCGCTGGATAGTCTTACCACTGCACAGCACTCTCTCACTGGCCCAGCAGGATAAGGCACAGTCAACTTTGTTTGGATTCGACTGGACAAGTCATGTTTGAATCTGATATGTTAGCTATAGTTTATCAGTTCTAACTATCTGTTATCATGTTATTCCTCAGGTGTTTGACATTGCTCCTCCTGGGGTGAGAAAGTGCATCATCTCTACTAATATTGCTGAGACCTCAGTTACAATCGACGGTGTGCGCTTTGTTGTCGACTCAGGTATGGAACTACCAGTACATTCATAGCTTGGGATAAAATCTTTTAAAATTTGCTCGACCTACCCGAGTCCATCATTACAAATAACCATATAAATTTTTTATTTTTTTTATTTTTATTTTTTTTAAATGTGTTCTTTTTATAGGAAAGGTAAAAGAAATGAGTTTTGATCCTAAGGCTAAGATGCAACGTCTGCAGGAGTTCTGGATCAGCCGAGCCAGTTCTGAGCAGAGGAAAGGTCGAGCTGGCCGTACAGGTCCAGGGGTGTGTTACCGTCTGTACGCTGAGTCTGACTATGATGCCTTCGCATCCTATCCTGTGCCTGAAATCCACCGAGTGGCTCTGGACTCCCTTGTTCTCCAGGTCTCCAGAATAGCAGTTCTTTTTGAGTCTTCAACTTCCGTAGTTAAATGCCAGCATTATTTATGCCATTTTGTTCCTGCAGATGAAGAGCATGTGTCTTGGAGATCCACTTTCTTTTGTCTTCATTGACCCACCACCAGCTGCCAGTATCCAGACTGCAGTTACTTATCTGAAAGAGCAGGGGGCGCTAGACAGTCTTGGTGAATTAACCTCCATTGGGAAGTTGCTGGCACAACTGCCTGTGGATGTGGTCATAGGTAAGAGTCCTCATGCCAAAACCATATGGTTGTTTATATTTTTTGTTTCCTGTCTTTTTAAGAGAACACAATACAATGTTTTTTTTTTTTTTTGTTTTTTTTTTTAAGTGAATAAAATAACAAGGTACCTTGGTATCATTTAAAACTTGGTCTCTTTCAGTTTAGAGCTGCACAGACAGTCGCAACTTAAACCAGCAATTCATTTTCAATGTAGATTTAGATGCAAGTGTGTATGTTTGTGTTCATTCAGGGAAGATGCTGGTACTGGGTTCTTTGCTTAACCTTGTGGAGCCCGTGTTGACAGTGGCAGCAGCCCTCAGCGTTCAGTCACCTTTCCTGCGCAGCTCACAGCACAATCCAGACTGTGCCACTGCTCGTCAGCCCCTGCACAGCAACCAGGGAGACCCCTTTACCCTGCTCAATACCTTCAATGCCTGGGTGGAGGTCAGTGTGGGAAAAGTTGTCAGTTTTTTCTTTTTTTGTTCTTTTGTATAAACAGATCTGACACTCTAACAGGTGGCATATAAGATGATCTTCACTGTACTTAATAAGGTTCATCTTTGAGCTCAACAGGTGAAGGGAGAGAGAGGTGGTGGCTCAAGGAAGTGGTGCAGGAGGAGAGGCTTGGAGGAGCAGCGACTATATGAGATGGTCAACCTACGCAGACAGTTCAAGGCAGGCAACTGACCAAAAGTTTTGTTTTGGGATTTTTTTTTAAAAATATGTGAATACTGTTTCTCAGTATGAGCTTCATCTCTGGTGAACAGGACTTGCTGAGGAGCCAGGGCCTGCTGGAATCAGAGCACGGTGCTCCCTCTGATGGTGATCGTGGACAACGCAGGGAGAGGCTAACAGAGAGGAGGAAGCTGCATCAGCTGAAGAGGGATCACGAGCAGCAGGAGGGCAGCAGACGTAAAGTCCTGAGGCTGGACGAGGGCCAGGACGGAGAACTGTCCTCAGGATCAGACACAGAAGAAAGAGGCAAAGGCAAGAAGGACAAAGAGGGATCAGGACAGAACATGGACATACAGGTAAACTCAGAGCACAGTGTAACATAATTTAAATAACTTGCCCTAAACCTCACCACTAATGTTTAACACTCATAAATAAATGAACATATATAAACTTTATGTTGCAAAACTGTATCATATTTATGGTTACAACTTTTAAACCTCAGCGGCTGAGTCTTTTTTGTTATTTTGTGGTACACTTATGACTCACCAGGCAGAATCAAATAAAAATGTACTGTAATTTGCCTCTGATCCCTGCATTTGTTAAAAGTCAGCACTTCAAAGATAAATGATGTTATCTTTGTATAAAGCACATATGGTATCAAGACGTGTCAGTTTTACAGAGCTGGGTAAGTTTGTCTTTATGTATCTTTGAGAGTGATCTGTCAGTGATGCTGTTTGATCTGCAACAGGAGGTGAAGTTCAAGTTGCGTCACAACGTCTCAGAGCTGCAGGAGGCAGTCAGCATCAGTCAGGACTTGTCCTCCCACCAGCAGGTTTTGCTTAAGCTGCTGCTCTGTCGAGGCCTCTACCCTCAGCTGGCATTGCCCGACGAACACAACTCCACCCGCAAGGACTCCGATCAGGTCGGGCCTCCTGCCGCACCTACGCCCTTTATTCGTTTTAATGATACAATGAAGAGGGAAAACCTTGTGTAAATAAAGCAGCTGTTTCAGTGGTGATTGTGTGATAATGTAGAGTGGAAAAAAATCCCATTTTCTTCCACTTTGTGATTTTACATTTTGTAGGTGTTTCACACAAAGAATAAGCAGGGAGTGGTGATCCACCCGACCAGTGTGTTTGCTAGTGACCCAGAGGTCTTACAAGTGCCTCAGGATGACAGCAGAGAAATGGGTAAACCTCTAAAACAACTTCTTTTAAAAGTTATACATGTAGAATTTAGAACAAAAGAATATAATTAATGAATAAATTACTTGAAAAAAATAACCCCATTGTCAAGATAAGTTGTATCATCTGTTTCCCTTCATTGGTGTGGTTGATTCATGGATTTGATTTTAAAGTCTGTTGCACTGACCTGTTTTATTAGTGGTGATTGTTCTTAAAATTTACGCTAGTTTTCCAAAACATTTTTTCTTGGTGGTAAAGTCTAAATTGTCACCTGACTGTTCTGCACTTGAAGAACAGCTCCCACTATTTTTCTCTGCAGTGGTTTCATTTGTTTGCAGTTAAATAAATGTATTGGAAGTAATGCTCTCTAAAATTCTCCATGTAACATCTATTCCTCGGCCTCCTGATCCACTGATGGAGTCTTTTCTTGGAGCGTTTCTTCCTTTCACTTGTCTCATCATGTCTCGTCTGTCTTTCCCTCTTTGTCTCTGCTTCCTGCCTGCAGGACCTGATCGAAATGACAGCAGCAGACACCAGCTGCTTGCCTTCGTCACTCTGCTGGAGACCAACAAGCCATATTTGTCCAACTGTGTGCGAGTCCCAGCACTGCAAGTTAGTACCAGATGTGGGATATCCCCGTTCCCACCACAAACTGCCACCATAGGCTGTATAAGACATGGACGCAGCACCCGTGACGTCACCCATTGGTTTCGGGCAGTCGGTTTTGTGACCAAACCATTATGGGCATTTGAGCTGCGGCCGAGAACTCGGCCTCTTAGCCCAGAGCAACCGAGCTAGCCTACGGCTAAACAGCAAATCAGCTAGGCTAACAAGCTAAGCGGCGGCTACACGCAGCTACATCCACCACACGACAGTCCCCGAGTTCGACCCGACTAGCTCGACCCCGTGTAACCGCGACACATAGCATACAACAGAGATCATAATGTTGCTGCTGTGTTTTAAACATGACTGTTTCAGATAGAGGTTTTAGGTGGAGCTGCAGGGTTTGGTGGAGTTGTGGGGGAAAATTTATTTCTAGCCTATTATTTAACTGTGAAACAATCATTTAATATTGATAAAATATATAAAAACATTATTATTATTATTAGTAGTAGTAGTAGTAGTAGTAGTAGTGTTATTATTAATGATAATAAAAATGATAATAATAATATATTAAAATATTTAATATTTACCGGCTTTCACCGCTGCCTCCACCCACTATCCTCTTACAGTTACAGCAGCACGCCGCCGCTACTGACGGAACTGCTCTGTCCATGCAATGTCGGACTTTTTAAACAGAAAAATGAGACGAAATAAAATTGTAGCCTAGTATTCCTGCAATAAACGGACTCAGAGCACGGAACACACCGCGACAGCGTTCCTAACATTAGCTGCTCCGGTCTTCTATCTGTATCAGCAGCGACCATAAATAGGCAATTAAGTCATAAGCCAGCGGCAAAATATGCTAATACATGCTAATTAGTGCAAACATCCAGGTAAAATAGTGAGAAATTTACTTACCGAAAAAACTGCAACACAGACTCCTTCGACGGTCGGTTAGTACAGTCTACGCTAGAACAAGCCATATTGACACAAAAACCTATCGGAACATTGGCAAACAAACACGGACACTGCAGCCCCTGTCAACCGCTGGAGGTAGCCGCCTAGCCCAGCCGATGCTTTAGCAAAGAGCTAACTACCAGTGCCTGTCTATGGGGCTGGCGCTCAACGTAACCACGCCCTAATTTGTGTAAGAATTTTAAGCCTAAATAATATTAAAACGGTTGTGGTACAAAAAAAATCACCCCTCTTCCCCCCCAGTGTTCACAGAGGTGGAAACTATCATTAGAGACCAAAAACAAAATGTACCGGTTTGTAAATATATTTTTTAGGCTGTAAAGTTAGCTATTATAACATGGGGGTCAATGGAGAATTGCTCACTTCTTAATCCTGGTAAGCCCATGTATAATACACAATTATTACAAATCAGTTCTCTGTGTATCTCCATTTTCTCACCAGACTCTGCTGCTGGTAGCAAACGCTGTGGACAGTAATGCTGACTGTACACGTCTGGTGGTAGATAGCTGGCTAGAGCTGGAGCTAAGGGAGCCGGAGGAGGCCCTGAAGGTGCTGTCCACGTCTCTCACTCTCAGGGCTGAGTGGGAGCGCCTCCTGCTGGCCCAGCTGGGACAAAGCATGGCGGAGGGACACACAGTCCAGGGGGTTTCCCGCAGAGTCATGGAGAAGCTGAGTGAGGGCCTGGTCCGCTTCCTGCTCTACACCGAGGTACTGATGCAATTCTGACCTGGTGGTTACATTATCATGTACCCCAGAAGCATAAGGAGCTCACACACATATGCTTGATACAAATAGTAATTGCCAGTATGTTAATTAATTTTGTGATGTGACCCTACTTTATCAAGTCTAGTTTCTCATTGACTCAGATTCTCATTCAGCTTTTTACCGTTTCCTTCAATAAACTCTTTCTGTATTTTCTGTGTATTTCTTACCTTTCCTTCCCAGGCCAGTTACAGCCTACGGCGACTCACAGCTTTCCAGACCCAGAACCTGTACATCGGCCCTCAGTCTGAGTCTGAGCTGTCTCACAGCAAAGCTCCAGATCTAAACCCGCTGTTTCCAGGAGCTGAGGCTAAGCCACACCCCATTAAAGGAGGCCTGAGTGTCACCAGCTTCTTCACCTACAACTGCCTGGCTGTGAGTCTGTGTGGAAAAAGTGCCAGTCTAGAAAAGAATATTTTTAGAGTTACAAAGAGATGGAAAATAGATTTCCATCTATAAAACAAACAAAAAAAAAAAAAACAACAACAAACACACGACAGTTTTCTGCTGCTTATCTGGGTCTAGGTCACATTCATTGATGAATTTGATTACTAGGAGTTATAATTATATACCCAATTTATACAACAGTAAATGAAATGTCAATAAATTCATGTGCTGAATTAATATTTTACCTAGTGGTTTTCCCTCATTCTTTGGCCAGTATGACCATGAATAAGGCCTTAAAAAGCCCTAAATTTAATTTGATGAACACTGCAGAAACCCTGTGACAACATACCATACCTGAAGAAATAAAGGTTAAAATTAAAATAACGACAGGGTAAACAGAAATGTTGAATTCATTAACAAGATATTTATCCTTTAAAAAAAAAAAAAAAAGTATATAAAATAATTGCTGAATAGTTTTAGCTGTCCTGTGGATTTCATGTCTCAGAAAGAAAAGTCTTTAAATGTTCTTTAATGAATATATATCTCATTTATAATTAACTGACAAATGTTACTGAGTCCCATCAATCCTTGTGTTTTTGTTGTATGATTTGCAGGACTCTAAGGATCTGTACAGCGAGTGTTTACGCACTTTCTGGAGCTGTCCTAACTGTGACCTCTACATGCCTCTGACTCCACTGGAGCGCATGCAACACGAGGCCTCCTGCAGGCCAGCAGGAGAACAGCAGCAGGTGGAGGAAGGTCAGGAATTGCTTATGTCATTTATTTTGAGGTATCCTGTGGTATCAGATTACTCTAACACTTCCACAAGCGAACAGATTCGCTAGCCGACTAGATACTGCCTTAATAATCTGAAACTAACTGTGAGTATGTGTTGTGGTTTTCAGAGCCCTCATGTGGAAAGACAGGCTCGTCCTCAGTGTCCAGTCTTACCAGAGTTTATCACTGTGATGTCTGTAATGAAGACTTGACCCTCACTTCCACTGAGATCCTCAGACATAAAAGGCAGCACATGTACTCTGCCAAGTAACAGACGACTAACTGACCGCAGCACCTAATGGACAACAACCAATCAAAACATAAAGTGCTGTTACTTTCCTCTCATGGACAATGGATATATTTTCTGTAGCCTACTGCATAGTTCTGATATGCACATTTGTAGAAACTACTGTCCCAAAATAACTGTCCCAATATTTAAATATATTAGTGTTATTCGAATGCTTTATTTCCAGCCTTCGAATGGCTTTGAATAAACCTTTGTTTAAAAACAGATCGCATTTATACACTGAAAGTTCTTTTGTTTTTCAGATTCCTTAGACAGCAGTGGAATAATAAGCTTTCATGTACTGTTTGGGAAAAGGCACAGTGAGTTAATGACATGCACCAGTGAGAGAGAAGACACTGATTTTAAAATATAGAGTGAGGGTTTAATAATGATACAAACCCACGATATGTAACACCTCAAAGCAGCACATTGGCACAAAGTCAGAAGTAAGACAGCACGGAAGATAAAAACCTGTCTCAAAAAAATAAAGAATCAGAATAAATATCTCAATAAATAAATAAACAGGTAATATCTCATTAATTACTTTGAAACTAATAAATACGTACATTTGAAAATATGCACATTGGCAGAAATCAATAACCAAAAAAGTAAATAGTACTTAATACAGAGTTACTTACAAATCATAAGTTATTGATTACTCAAATCAAAAGGCACATTTATTAAGATGTAAGAATGGGGCCTGCAGGTGTGATCGCATGACTGTCAGTAATGTACTCTAACACCATTTCTGGACCAGAAGTAGCAAACTGTGTGCAATGGCTTCACTAGTTCTGTATATCTGCACCATTGAGTGAACATGTCTGTGTGTAGGTATATGCATTGCAGATTTGTGGGGATTCTGTGTCTGTGTGTGGGGGAGGATGGGGTGGGGTCGGGGGAAGCAAAGGGTTAACTTAGGATCAGGGGATGGCAGTCTGGTGACCGACTGAGTTTGTGTTCCCTGCCTTTGTGTTTTTGTTTTTTTTTGTTTTTTTTAAACATGGACCAACATTGTTGGCAGGCTGGCCTAATAGTGAAGACAACCATCCCATAACCGAGAGGTCAAGGGTTGTGTTCATCAGCAGTCGCGTGTGCAGACTCTGAACCCCACTGCCTGTTCACTCGCTTTAAGTCACTTTGGATAAAAGTTCTTGGCTAAACCTAAAATGTAAATAATCTGGTGAAGCTTCTGAAAGGTTCATTCTGCCATAATTTGAAGTTTACCAGATGAACCTCCATTTGAGACATTAGAGACTGTACTATAACTAGTCAACTCTGGTTTCCCTATACAGAGCATACTATACATATTCCCATCTTTAATTTTTAAAGGAGAATGCCTCTGGATTTGAAAGAGAAATTCCCCCGACAGATTCTCTTTTGAAGATATCGTCATTCTGTGATGCTCAGTGCATTTCATTAGTTATTTTGTGACAGTTTCTTGTCATTTATTTTTTCCCGCTTTTACTCAACCTGCAAAACCTACATCTAGCTCATCTTATGATTTATCATAAGATTTAGGAAATCTTTCAAGAACTCATAGAAAACCAGGCGTAAGCTTGTTGCATTCAGTAGTTGGTTTTTCGCGTCAGTAAAGAGACATATAACAACAGTTACAGCGATATTAAATTATTATTACCTCGGCTATTACAACTACAGCAACAAAAACAATCTTATGACTCGTGTGGCTGAATTGCATTTTGGTCAAGAGGCAAACTTCTGCAGAGACACCAGCGTCTCTACCTCTTCTATAATGTATTTCACCTTGCATGATTGTTAAACACTGGTGCAAAGTAGAGGCTGTACAAAATGCCCTTCCTCTTTGATTCTGAGGGCTTTACACAAAAAAACCCAAAACATTCTGTTAACAAAATCTGTTGGAGCTGTGGTTAATCTACCCTAATCTACCCATGGCCAGTTATTCACTGGAAGTAGAAAAATATACTACCAATCTGCAAAATCGACACAGAAATGCAAAGTACATCACCAGAAGCATTTTTTAAAAATGTCTTGGGGTGAATTTATCTTTAAGTCCAACTGTAAACTTACAAAAAACCTTTTTCACATACTATTTTCTACCATCCTCAGCACCTTGGGTGGAATAAGAATATGAAGGATTGTTTCTGACTCTGCCACACCACCTCATAGATTGCTAAAAGCCGGCGGGAGTTTGAAAGTTTGAAAAGGGTCGGGGCGGGACTCAAAATAGCAGCTTTTTTCTGGGGGGGGGCGACTTCACACTTAAAGCAACATTCAGCAAACACATCTGCCACTGTTCCCAAACAAAGTCCTTCCTTCATTCATCTTTTTCAAGTTAATGTGTCTCTTTTCTTATCACAGGGTCAACAGTCTACAGCACGCATGTTTAAATGTCACACGTGAGCTATTTGCCACTGCTCAGAGAGTCTGTGTTCCTATTTATCTTTTCTGCTCGATACCGAACACATTAACACACTACGGTATTCAGTTTCTGCTTAGTTTTTCCTAAAGTGAGCAACTGGTACAAAAATACTCTCTCAATACATTGTTCATTGCACTTCATTTTTTGGTGGCGTCTCATTCAAAGGCTTAGACACATCTACAGATTTGTTAGCATGGGGTCCTGTTTAGTTTTTCTTTGGGGTTGGGACTATATGGTCATTGTGTACATTAGGTAGAATAGACTCGCTCAGAGGCCTCAGTTGTAAGCACCTTGACTGATTCAACAAGTACAGTGGTTGGATGTGACATTTTTTATGATTAATATTGAAAATACATGGAAAGATGAAAAATATGTGTAAAGTGAGGGTGTTTAATGTTCGACACACATTCTTGATTTTTTTTTCTCTTTTTCAGAAAACAAAAATAATCTTGTGTTTGGTTACAAAGGATCATAAAGAATCACATTATGACTTTTAAGTCTTTGTGGTTCTCATTGCAACTTCCCTCAACAACAATTGTCCCTTTGCATTTGATAACCCTTCTTCCACCGTGGATCTACAACTTTAACCAAAAGACAACACTAGTGGTCTCAGATGCTAATACTTTTTTGAAGACTGCACTCACTTGTGCTCACTCTCTCCAAACCTCTCCCCCTTCTTCTCCTTGACCAGGGTTTGAGTGACATCTGAGGTAAAATTAGAGGTAAAGGGTGACATCTGTTCATCTGACTGATAAACAGGCCAACGTGAAACAAATAGTTTCCCCAAAATCTCATGTTTGTGAATACGTGATAGAGTGTGCCACTGGGGGATTCTGTCAATATGTTTTACATTTAATAAAATATACCAATTAAAATTATTACAATCATATATATAAACATCTTTTGTTTTTTGTGTTTTTCTTTCTAAATAAAAAAAACCCAAAACAAAAGAAAAACAAAAGAAAAAAACGGACATTTGAAACAGTGTACACATCATCGTTGCCTCTGCCATTCTTCCTGTGATAAAGTCTCTGACTCCTAAATCTAGATCAGCCAACTCTCAGTAAATCCACTATGAAGGCTCCAGATGACTCCCACAGAGCCTGGTCTGAGTGCAGTGCACCTTCAGCAGGCATGGACCAGTGAGGAAGGCCCCAGGTTGAAAAGAGAAAGAGCGGAATGCAGTGGAAGGCCGTGGGGCTTTGTAGGGCCACGTCAGAGGTTTGGGTCTATTGAGAGCACTGTTCCACCTGCTAAGCTCCGCCTCCTGCGTCCCTACAGATGCTCTCTCCTCTCAACACCCAAACCCCCTTGGTCCAGGGAACCCCTCCCACCCCCTAGCCTGGCCTCATCGGACCGCCTTGTGCTTTCCCCCGCAGCAGCCACACCTCTCCCCACACCGCAGGCAGGCGCGCAAAGGCAGGTAGCAGCACATGCAGGGCACGAAGAGCGACAGGGCCACGAGGGCCAACCAGCGGGCACAGCAAAGGGGGTGCGGGTGGCCCCCCATCGAGTCATCACACGAGCAAGGCTCCCAGAACTCTCCCTCAGAGTCCGACATGCAGTGGTAAAGCAGACTCTCTGCGCACCACACACAGGTCCACTGGCGCAGGCAGTGCAGGGCTGGGTCCGGGGCATCTCTGCAGCGGCCCCGCCCGTTCTCTGAAGCGCTGAAAACAGAGCGGCAGTACACACAGCGAGATGAGCATGACGATGATGCCTGAGGACATGGGCTGTCGTCGTCAGGAGAGATTACCCCAGGGTCGCCGCTGCTGCTGGCCCCTCCTCCTCTCTTACGAGTCCGTGACCGGGGTGTGGCCAGTGAGGTGTGGATGCAGCACGGAGAGGGCGAGCCTTTGCCCGTCTCCTGGGGTGAGCCGGCACCTGAGGACACGCCTGACACAGCGTTGGGCATGGACATACAGGTGGGTGATGACGAGGACAGACGCTGCGCAGCTTTACTGTCCAAGCTCACTGTTACGTCGCAGCCTGCTGTCCCCACTCCTGCCAGCTCCTTCTCAAAGCGAACTACGCACAGCTCTGACTTGTCCTGCAGACTCCCTCCACCACCGACAACCACACCCCCCGTCAGCCCCCCGACCATAGTCCTGGTGGCCCCCGCCCGTCTGTAGTCCTCATAGCCTCTAGAACCCCACAGGTCTTTGCAAGGGTCCACACTGCGGAGGTCTCCCTCCTCCAGCAGAGAAATGGTAGGTGAGAGGGGGGACAGAGGAGATGAGGCCGGGGGACCCACAGGAGGAGTAGGTGGAGCAGGAGGTGGGGGTGGGGGCGCTGGGGGATTCAACACAGCCGTCATTTGTGAGAGCTGGTGCTGTCCCGGTCTGGTGTGGATCTGTGGAGAGGGTATAGGATTACAGAGTGAGTCAGGGACAGTGTGTACTGTGGCAGTGATCACAGGTTTTCATCTCGAGGAAACTCAAATAGGTGCACAAGTCATCAAGAACCCCAAATCTGATAAGATCATTTTGAATTCACTCTTCTGTAGGTGTGGACTTAAAGGTGGAGACATAGACAAAAAAAAATCCACCTAAGTCAAACTTTTGTGTTTTTCTGTCTGAAAATGTCTAAATTTAATTTAAAATGTGGCTAATTGTGCAGGGAGCTCTTCTTTTATTGTAATCATCATTAGAGTTCACAAGAAAATGCACAGAGAAATCAACATGTGTCTGTTCTTTTGAGCAGAAGGTGTTGTGATACCTGAGCAGGTGTCTGAGTGGTGACAGCATGGCTGGATCCAAAACTAAACTCTTCTGACCGCACGAAGCAGGTAGACGACGACTCACTTGTCACTATGGTGATAGGTTTAGGAAGCATCTCCTTTCTGCTGTTGGATGACGACTCACTTCCTGTATGGGACTGGCAGAGGCTGCATGTCACCCAGCAAGTCAAAGACATCGATGACTGCATTGAGGCCCAGTGGGAGGATAAACGAGCCCTTTTTAGACAATAAATGCTCAAACGACAAACTGCTCAGATACTCACAGCTTGTCCATCATCCTCGGTGTCGGCCTCTTCTGGTGTGGAGGACGAGGGCGAGTCAGAGCCTTGATGACATGGAAAGAGAGGAATTAGGCTTTCCTGGATATTTTCTAAAGCCAACACCACTAATGAAATCAGTTCTTATATGTATCTCTACCTCTGTCCAGCTTGTCTATGACAGTCTGCAGCCCTTTCTCAAAGGAGATGGCATCGGCAGGACTCTGGAATGTAAGGCCAAACTTTCGATCCTCTACTCGCCAGTGATGGAAGATGGGGTTCACCTTGTTGTACACTAACCCCCTCTGCACTGCACACTCCAACACCGGCTAAAGACACAAACAGCAATCCCAGCCACATGACAAGTGAGCCAAGATGTACCCCTTCCCAAAACCCCTACCCCACATAACATGGATCTACAGTCTTTAGGTGGTGTTGAGGAACAACGTGGCACCAAAGACAGCCGTAACACACGCACACACTCACTGCTCGATCTCGCAGCCGTTCTCCGCGTATGATGTATTCTCTCCGCCCCCTGCCGTCATGAGTCCGCCCCTTACATATGACCACATGACTGAGGCCGCCACCTCCAAGGGGCACCCAACCGCCACTGGAGTCATCACGTGTCATCACCACTGCACGAACACGCACACTGTCAGGGAAGCCAAGAGAGTGAGCAGAGGCCCAGGCTGATTAAACAACGCAATGATAAGCATACACTGACGCGCGCGCGCGCGCGCGCGCACACACACACACACACACACACAAATATGCACGCAATGACATTCATGTCCATTCAGCTGAAAAAAGAGAAACCTAGATCAACTTCAATAGCCAATACAAAAATGCAGAACAAATTTCAGTGTGATGCCTGCGTGCTAAGGCAACTGTTTTCAGCTTTGTTGAACTAAGATAACATGATAAAATTCACACAAAGAAGACAGGACTGACAGGTTGGCTCTGTATGAGCATTGGCGTTGCAACATGACAGCTCAAATGCACATCATACAGTAGGCCTAATAGTAAGGACAGTTTTTTTTTTTTTTATCTTTGGTAACAAGGTGCAGGTAAATCCGATCTTAATTGGCATGACGGTAAACAAATATGAAAAAATAACGAGATGCTTGGATGGGTCAGGTTTGGCGTTATTTAAACATTTCTGCTGCATGGAGAGGAGACGAGAATTAAAACTGGGATGTTAAGCGCTGCACTGACTGTAGACTATATTCGCTGAGAATAAAGGAACCGTGGAGCAATTGGATAGAAAGAAAGCCAACGTTGGGGCAGAGAAATGGCCAAATGGGAGGAGGGAGGAAGAATGAGTGTTTCCCAGATAGATGTATCAATGAACGCACCCATTCGCCATCAGAGGCCCCGGCACTCTTGCAAAAAAAAAAAAAAAAAAAAAAAAATCAGCTCTGCCCTCGCCGATCGGCTGAATAATTCAGCACCGCAGCTCGACATGTGCATGTGATGCATGCACGGCCGCGTCGTTTTGTTATTTTCAGATCGCAACCAATTTTAATTGTTGCATTTATTTTCCCAGACGCTCCTCTTCTCCGTTCCGCCCCTGCTGCACGCACTCATTAACACACCCCGATATTATGTTATATTTTTTATGAATGGGACACAGGCAGACGGGATTCGACATCGCACTATACGCTATATATTTCGCCGGATAATTTTATTAGGCCTAAATACAATGCAATCGCGTGTGAAAAAGGGAAGGAGGAGGGGGGAAAAAAGGAACGAGTGGGAGAGAGGATGGAGAGGAAACGAGAGATGGGGGGAGGGGGCCGACTAGAAAAGGGAAGGAGGAGAGGAGGGGTGAGGATGAGGGAGCGAGAGAGAGAGAGAGAGAGAAAAAAAAATCACATTTCATTCATAAAGTTTGGCTTTAAAAAATCATAATGAAACCCCGAGACACGTTGATAAAAATCACAACGCCTCCATCCCTCCCTCGTTTTACTGTAGCCATGTCTTGAATGACGCGATGCTGGCCCCAAACTCGCCATATTTCGCCTTTTTTCCCACCAATACGTTTTACACATTCACAGATTTCATGACTGTTTTTTTTTTTTAACTAACCGTTAGCCACGCATTTAGTTTTGAGTTGTTGCATAGCTGCCACTGTTTATTTAAAACGTCTCCATTATTATCTTTTAATTTTGTGCGTGTAGACTGTGGGCCAGTCGTCTAAAAGCACAGGTCCACATGTAGGTGGCTTAACATTTATCACATATTGGCGTGGATATATCGGAAATGGGGTGTATGCTGTTGATTCAAGACTACGTAATGGTGTTTTTATTCTCGGCAGCCTGCTAAATTGTAGAGCACCGATTGTGATAATAGTGCATGATGCTGGATTGGTGTAACATTGATGGCGGTGGCGTTCTTCCTATCCGTTTTGGCGGATGGACGAATATATATCTGCAATGTTAAAAATGAAAATGTAAGGACTTACTCGCCCTCCATGGCTCGGTGTTGCCCGCCGCTTGCAGCAGCCCACCCCAGGGTCTCCTCTCTCTCTCTCTTTTTATCCTCCTTTCAGGAAACACTCACGGACTCACTCACATTCTCTCTCTATCTGCTCTCATTTTCCTAATCTTTCTCTCTCTTCCTCTCTCTCTTGCTCTCGCTCTCTCTCTCCACCTTGATGTCGTTTCGGTGTATCAGGATAGGCTTGAGGTTGCAGCAGCCATTTTCCGCTGGCAGCATCCTCCCTCTCTCTCTCTCTCCCTCCCTCCCTCCTTCTCTCTCTCTCTCTCTCTCTCTCTCTCTCTCTCTCTCTCTCTCTCTCTCTCTCTCTCTCCCTCTCTCTCCAAATCACTCCCTCGCTCATTCCCTTTCTCACTCTACCTGCCCTGTGCCAACACATCCGCACTAATCATTGACAGCATCGTGGCTTTAGGTGGGCAATACGGTTTGTCAGTGTAACCATGTGATTTTAAATTATTGAAACTGAGCACTGAGTTGCTGATATATCCAGTGACGTGGGTGGTAAATGAAAAGCTGGCTAAACCTTCAATGACCTCCGGGTGATCCTTTGATTATCACGGGGCAAACAAATTTTGTAGAGCAACTATAAAATAACCTATAGGTAAAATAAAAATAGATGTATTCGCCCTTCATTGCATCTTTGCTGGCATTTGTGTTTTTGAATGACACCAACACAACCTGGCTCAGTTGTTGTTCAGTTGTCCCCATGATTACTTTTGATTTAAAAAATATTTTAAAAGTGTATATTATGTAGCTTCATATTGTGAGCAGGAAAAGACTACAACCTGTTGCAGTGTCCCTTAGGATCCTAGTGCTGGTGCTCACAGAGACAGAGGTTTCAGCACCATGGACAGCAATGTCTCTCTCTTTAAAGAACAGGCGTCTTCGACTTGAAAAACACGTTTCATTTGGGGCTTAAACGGTGAAATTACGAACCCACTGCGAATAACACGGAATCTGCGACACTATGGACTAAAATAAAGTTGCTTCATTTTGCTATATAGTTGCTGTTTTTTTTAATCCGTAAATATACAAATCAGATAATGCATTTCCGTCGCAAACACGATAAAGGCTAGTTTGTGCTTTCATCAAACTATCTCCAAACACTGACATTTAATAATTAGTGCAAATACGTTTACAGGATGTAGCACAAAATTATTTGAAACTGATAATATATAGATGTACCCAAGTGTGTGTGTGTGTGTGTGTGTGTGTGTGTGTGTGTGTGTGTGTGTGTGTACATATGTACATATATAGTATGTCACTGAGTATGGAAACTCGACAATCAACAGTAGACTAGTGTCTCTAGATTTCAGCAATCACATTTTGTGCCTTAAAGCAGGAACCTACCGTAAAGTCTCATAGTTTATAGGCTATAATTAACATACATGCATGTACGGATCAATCTTCAGTAACTCGCTAAACTTTATGGTCACTCTCCTCCAGAGTACTGGTTTCTGGTCGGTACCTGGCTCGTTGGTCTGGGAGAACGACCATCGCTTAGGTACCGGGTTCAAATCTCGGACGCGCTCGTTTTTTTGTTTTTGTTTTTTTTTGTTTTTTTTTTTTTGTTTTTTGTCTACCACTGTGTTGCTTCATTTAATGCAAAACATATCTAATAAAGAACTGTCTCGCTGACTGACAATATTGCATACTTTGAGCCATTCTGCACCCGTCAAACCTACTGTGATTACAACGCTAATTAATTAAACTTTTGCCCCTTCACACAGTTTGCTCATGAAAATCTGAGATCTGAGACTGAAATAACACTTCATACCAGACAAACTCCAGGTCCAGGTCCAGACGCCGCTCTGTGACTTCCTGCAGCCAAGACCCTGGAAAGGCAAAGTCAAAAGAAAATTTCCCTTACTGGATCATCAAAAGTTAAGTTAGTTTCATGTTTTTCCACGTCTGTCTAGCCTTACGTCCTCTTAATTTGAGGACGTGAGGCCACGTGTACCAAGAACAGCGTCTCAATAACTTGAGACGCTGGGAGAACCTCCCACAGGATACTTTGCGGGACACAGTCGTAATTTTCCAAGTCCACAAAACACATATAGACTGGTTGGGCAAACTTCCATGCCCCATCCAGCACCCTCCCGAGGGTACATAGCTGGTCCAGTGCTCCACGATCAGGTCAAAAACCGCATTGTTCCTGAAGTTGGGAAGAGTTCCACAGCTGTGGAGAACATCCTGTGTGGTACCAGCGCCATAGACGTCACGCCCGAACCACCTCTTCAATAACTGCAGGCCTGTGGTATTTACATCACACCTGATGAAGACACTGGAGCGATTGGTACTCACCCATCTCCGCCTCCTGGTGAGGCCGTCAATGGACCTGCTGCAGTTTGCCTGGCAGTGCGGCCTGGCATTGGAGTAGATGACGCGGCCATCTTCCTCCTGCACAGAGCTCTCTCTCTCTCACCTGGAGAAACCCGGCAGCACTGTGGGGATCATATTCTTCAATTTCTGCAGTGCCTTCAATACCATCCAGCCGCTGCTCCTGAGGGACAAGCTGGACCTGGAGACGTGAGTGGATCATCACGTCTCAGCCTGGATACTTGACTACTTCACCAACCGCCCACAGTATGTGAGGACTAAGGACTTTGAGTCTGACATAGTGATCAGCAGTACAGGGGCTCTGCAGGGAACAGTCTTGGATCCTTTCCTGTTCACCCTGTACACGGCAGACTTCATGTACAGGTCAACCAACAATTATGACAGTTTTTTGCTTCTGTGCTCTGTTTACTATCATAATTATAATCTGCTGAGCACACAGTAACCACTAACTGTTCTGTAATTTGAATGCTGGCCGTCTAACTTTGTCCACTGCCAACATTGTTTGTATCATGCTTTATATGCTGCATGTCCTTCGTGGATTCTTACAGGTGCCTGGCTTTTCACCTGAACAATAAACTAGACTGGACTGATAACACAGACCCCCAGGGGTCTGCGAGTCATAGGTTGAGGGTCTGCGAAAAAAATTGCAATAAATTAATAAAGTTATGGCGTATCATTTAAAAAGTGCGTAACTATGAATGGGAACCACTACGCAAATAAAACAAACATTCTGAGCCAATACCGCTCACTTACATTAGGTTTAGGACATTAAAAACTCCTGAAATTATTGTAACGCACCACGTAAATCTGTCACTTTGCTCTGGAGCACAGGACACTTTTTGTGTGCAGCTCCCGATAATAATTTGACTAAGGGTCAGTAAGTTTAGTATGTTAAAGTTGCACTTGTTAGGTTTTCTTTAAACTTGTTTTAAAGCAAACCGGGTATGTGTTTAAATTTTTTTATTAAACAGGTCTGAAGTATTTTAGTTGAAAAGTTTAAAATATAAATAATTACTATGGCATCTAGGAGTACAAATGGCAGTAAACATTTTTTAATCGGCGTGAGGAGGGGGTCCTTGGAAAACTTTCTCTCCTGTAAGAGGTCCCTGACCCCAAAAAGTTTGAGAACCCCTGGTTTATACTGTCTTTGGCTCTATGTACATGTATGTGGTTTATTTTGTATATACTACTCATACTGTGTATATTGTTTATAGTATTCCTAACACTCTTAATCTTAATTAAAGATGTATCTTAGCTTACCTTTATCCCGCCTTATGTGATTGCTTAAAATCAGGTCAATTACATCTTTGCCCGCCAATTCCACAGGTGTGAGGACTGCCCAGACAACAAGAATGAGCCTCCTTGGGTCACCACCATAACACTTGCAGCTTGCTTAGCACTAAGAGACATGCAAGATGAGGAAGGAGATTCTGAAGAATGAGAAAAGAGATTAAGAAATTCCAAATTCCTATAAATGACTTGCTTCCTAAGAAAATTAGAGCTGTAGGGTAAAAAAACTGAAACACACAGTCATTCACAAAGTTTATTCTCTGAATCATTTATTGCAGATAAAGACTTGCATTGTAAGATCAACCGGATTACAAACCATCTAGGGAGGAAGAGGCATTACCATTTAGAAAACACTCAAACTTCAATGGCAATTCTGTCAGTTGCTAGGATACAAGGCCAGGGCAATACATTTCTGTGAGCTCTACTAATGAGAAAATCTGTATACAAAAAGAGTTTGCCTAAATTTGTCAACAAAAATTCTGAGTTGTGTTGAGTTTTGTGTGACACTGAAAGGCAAAGTCACAGGGTCGTGATTGTAATGAACTTTCTTGTAGACAGTACCTTGACAGCCAAGGGTATTACATTGAGAGGATTGACTTCTTGTTCTTGTTTTTTGGTCACTAGCTGGGAATGACCCATGAAAGCTCAATTTTAATGCTGGACAGATGGCATCTTGACTAAAATAATTAAATGTAACAATTAAACCCTTGAATAAAGGTAGATTTGTAGAAACTGCTGAATAGACTGGTCATCTGTGATACTTTTACTTTTGTTCCCCATCTTTTAAAATGACAGCAAACTGCCAGACAGGAAGACCTGTAGATAGATGTAAGAACACAGGAAACCAGATGCTGATTGATTTTTGAGGTATGGGCAACAAATCAACCACTCTGGCCATACATGAAGTCATAACCCTCAGGGAAACTGCATTTGAGCTGACTGAATGTGTATCGGATCAGCGTTGTGTGTGACTGTGTCTGTACATGGTTGAGTGTGTTCCTGGGGGCAGATTACACAATCATTTCCAGCTGCCGTGCATATTCGATGACCTGCTGTGCCAGCTCCGTAGAGGGGATGGTCACCTCTTCTGTCCGCTGCTGCTGACTGGTGAAAGAGTAATAGCCATCTGGGCTCAAACTCCATCCCCTCTGAAATGAAAAGAGAAAAACATCAGTTTTGGGTGTTTGGCACTTTTATTCTCTGTATGCAAGAATCTAGGAAGGAGCTTTGTTTTAGTTTTAAATTAAATCAAAAGAACACCTTGCTGGATGCTAAACAACAAGTAATCTGTCATTCTGGTCTTACCTGAATTGTCATATTAGCTTCCATTAATTTAAATACTACATATTCGAACATGTAATACATGTTTATTATTAAGCTGGGTCTTGTTGTAGAACCCTCACAGGTTGTTGCTGTTAAAAAACATTTTTCACATTTGTAAAATGGCACTGCATTTTCAGGTCCCACCAGCACAAGGTGCGTACAAATTATACCTGCTGTTAACATCTGCACAAACACATTCTGTCTTAGTAAAAAAAAATTATGAAGAAATAAAACCCTAATAAGCATCAAACTGAGAATATTTCCACTCTATTTCCCATTCCATTATGTTTTAATGCAACGTCAGATACAAAAACTGATGACTTTTGTCATGTTTTCATTTTGCTAAATCTGGATACTTATTAATATGTAATTTAAGTATGATTCCTGAATCAAAATATACATACCTTCTTCGCATAGTCTGTCATCTTTTTTGGTGAACTGAAGAAAAGCACACGAGTGGCTTCACTGAACTGGATCTGCTCATATGCTTTCTCTATGCAGCCTGCGATCTCATCACTACAATTGAAAAGGTCACATTTTAGCTGAAGTTATCTTTAAAGGACAAGGACACCAAAATCAAGATTAAACATAAACAACAATGAGGTTTCCTTCTTATTAAATGAAAGTAACTGAGACTGAGTTGTTTTCTTTGCAGAGTCCACAGGAAAGAAGAAGGAGGGTGTGTTTACATTACCGGCCAATTTACTTTCTTTTGATCAATGTGATAACTAGTAGGTTAGCACTAACCACCAGTTTTGTTGCTGTAGTTAACTGCAGCTTAACATACCTTCTCTCTAATTTAGAAAGACATTCAAATTGCTGATGATAAATATGCTGAAAGTATACTAAAATATGGTCTTAATTAACTTTTGCCAACCAATCATATACCAGTATTTTCTATGGCCATGGTATTAACATAAACACTTTTTAAAAGATGCACTGGTACCTGAAACAAAATATACAGTGAACAAACCTGGGTTATTTTCACAGGGAAAACAAACAACTACACTGGTCATAAAGCACAAAGAGGGGAATGAACCAATTAAACAAATGTAGAAATGACAATAGGCATGGTTACCATATTAATCCTTACCGAATTGTGTCAAGCAGAATATCTATAAAAAATGTGTAGCTCTCAGCAGGGATGTTTCCTTTGGCAAGAAATACCTTGTTGTAGCTTCCCTCCATCAAGTACTGAAATGGCCAGGAGAGGATACAAAACATTAAGATGGTATTTACATGTAAGTTATTATTAGCACAGTAATAACATTGTGTAAATAGAAAATTCCGCAGACCCATGCATGTATCCAAGGGAATGTTTTTGATCATTTGTGCCAATTGATTAATAATTTGCACACCTGAATTGATTGTGCGTGAGTACAACATATCAAAGACAGCCTGTCCATGTATCTCAGGCCAAAATCAGTATAAAACTGTATAAAACCTTGGTGATCCATGTACGTTGATTATGACCCGACTTTCAACATTTCACCATTTATATAGTGATGCGATGTACAGAAGCATGTCTGCACATAGCAACAAAACCTGGCTAGCCAGAACTAATCAAGATGTTCAGAAAAGTGTATTGCCATTTATAAACTGCATAAGAAAAACAATATAATGGAGACAATGTCAAATACAGTGAATATGATAATCTAAGGGAATTAACTGATTAATCTGAGGACACCACTCTGGGTGCTCTCCCCTAATTGACAACAACCTACAACCTGTTCCTGCTGCTAATGTAACAATATTAATTTAGATATTTACTTATGCAATGCAAATTTATATTTTGTCTAGAGATAAAATGCAGCACCTGCTCTAAGGACACTGGGTGTCTGATGTATACGTTGGTCTGAATATCTCGTGCACTCAGTCTCTCAAGTTCTGTGTGAAACTCAGACACACGGTTCTGTGAGAGCAGGAAGAGCAGGTTCAGTCCAAGCAACTGGTGCATGTAAGCAGCTTCAGGCAGTTCATCCCTTAAAAACAAAGGTAAAGAAAGAGCACCGTAAGGAAAAGCCAGCGAGTACCATGTCACAAAATCCCACTACACATGAAAAATAAAAAGGTGACATTACTTGTAATCAAAGTAGTAACATTTTAACTGGGCCATGTATCTCTCAAAGGATGGGATGTCCTTCTTGAGGATACTCCACAAGGCTCCGATTTCAAGGACATCCCCTGAAACACAGACACAGATCCGTCTCAAATAGGAACATCTTGAAAACTGACTTACTGCTTTGTCCGACAATAATCCGTGATTAATATGAATGTTGTCTGTCAGCTTGACATGCCACCTATACTCACGAGCTAAAATGAGCTGCTGCTTGGTGAGCGCAGACCCACCGGTAGGTAAAAAGTTCAGCTCCAGCAACGAAATCTGTAAATAGAAGTTTTGTGTCATTTTCTACAAAATTTCACACGTAATGTGTCGCTTGTGTTCTCATAATTCTTTGTCAGAATCTATGATAATGGCATTTCTACTCAATAACGGAAATAAAGATGCTCACGAAAAATTAAATATCGCCTAAACAAAATAATTTCATCAGGAACTGTAACTTAATAATCGATAAACAACGACTGACTGCTCTGTAACATTAGAAACACAAAAAGCCGAATAACTTCTCAATTAACCTACGTTCAAATGTTTATTTTGGTTGTCAGTTCCAGGTTTGGAACTAGCAGGACAATGAATTAGCGAAAGGTTTGTTACGTTAGCCACTCTGGCTGTCATGATTTATTTCTCGACTATCGTAACAGAAATCCTTAAAATGATTAAAACGTCTTATCATCCGAATGCTAACAGCTCAACGTTATTACCGTGAAAACAATATGACTGCAGCTGTCTAAAGTTAACTAAAAAGAAAACTCTACACCGAACGTTAGCCTGGCTAGCTTAGCGATCTTAGCTACATTTGCTAACAGCGGTAACGCTTCTTAAACAAGCAATGTTCGACTCCTAAAATCAAAAGCAGGCAAATCGATGTGAGATTCCACCTTGAGTTTGCTCAGGAGTTCTCCACATTTGCTCAGGTTTGGATTTTTCTTGTTCCACTCCGCTTTCAGTGTCTCGTACAACCCCGCAGTCTCTTTCAACGCCATGGTGATTCTGCAAAATGTACGGCACCGGCCACCGTAATACGTTAAATGACTGTCGTGAAACACGCGTGTTGCCATGGTCTGTTTTCCCTCTGCAACAGACGGCGGATTAAGATGGCGGCCTTTGGCGGGGAGCGGTGGCTAAACGACTTACCAAATCATATCGTTTTCAAAAAAATACGTGACAAGTTAGATTCCGGGGCCAACAAAAACGAAAGAGGGGTCGCCAAAAACCTCACCTTTTGTTTGGGTGGGGATTTTTTCGTATGGGATGATGCAGACCGCGTGTTTTACACGACCAACTTGAGACAGTTGAACTCGGATGACAGTCGCAGTTGCGGGAAATATCAGACGTTGCTGTGCATCAACCCTCCGCTCTTCGAGGTGTGCCAGGTTTTGCTAAGTCCAACGCAGCACTACGTCGCGCTCGTCGGGCAGCGGGGCGTCTCTGTGCTGGAACTTCCTCAGCGGTGGGGTAAGAGGTCCGAATTCGAGGGCGGACGGAGCGAAATCAACTGCAAGACTGTTCCGGTGGCGGAGCGCTTCTTCACCAGCTCACCGTCCGTGAATCTGCGGCAGGCGGCTTGGTACCCCAGCGTGACCGACGAGCCCCACCTCGTGCTGCTCACGTCCGACAACACCATCAGGTTCTACGGCTTGAGGTCGCCCCAGACGCCGGCCAAAGTGTTGGCCGTGTCGCAGTCTGAAGATGACAGCAGCGCCCATGCTCCGGTCTGTTCCTATGCAGCATCTCTGGGCGAGATAGCAGTGGCGTTTGACTTCGGGCTGATTTCGAACCCCCCTCGGCAGCTGGCAGCACAGTGGTCCAAACAAGAGCAGGTCTATCCTCTGTACATCCTGTACGGAAACGGGGAGACCTATGTGAGCTACATGAGCCAGGCAAACGGTGTGAATGTAAGTAAACCAGTTGGACCCCTCCCCATGTATCCTGCAGCAGAGGATAACTATGGTTACGATGCTTGTGCCATTCTGTGCCTGCCATGTGTGCCCAGTATCCTGGTCATCGCCACAGAAACGGGCACGCTGTACCACTGTGTAGTGCTGGAGTCTGAAGAAGAGGAGGAGACAGGGGGAGTGGAAAAGTGGATCCAAGGCACAGAGGCAGTGCCAGCTCTCTATGTCTTTGAGTGTGTCGAGTTAGAGCTCACCCTCAAAGTAGCCACAGGCGAGGATGAGGAGCCTCAAGAGTTTGATTTCACCTGCCCAATCAGGCTGCACAAAGACCCCCTGTGCCAGCACAGGTATCATTGCACCCATGAAGCAGGTGTGCACAGTGTGGGGCTAATCTGGGTCAACAAGCTGCAGAAGTTCCTCAAGTCAAATGAGGAGAATAAGGACAGTCTCCAGGAGCTGGCAGCTGAGAAGCGCTGTATTGTAGAGCACATTCTTTGTACCAGGCCTCTCCTAACCAGTCAGTCAGCTCCAGTTCGTGGCTTTTTGGTTGTGTCTGATCTTTCCCTGGGTGCCACCATGATCTGCATCACTAGCACCTACGAGTGCATCCTGTTGCCCCTGCTGAGCTCTATTCGCCCTCCCTCGCCTCCCCTGCTCTGTTCCAATCCGGGTCCAGGGTCTGCTAGCTCCCCTCTGCGTGGGCTGGCCAATGACTCTTTTGAGCAGCACATCCGCAACATCCTGGCACGCAGCTCCACCAATCCTCTTGTACTCAAGGCGGGGGACAAGGACACATCTCCACCACCAGCAGAGTGTCTGCAGCTCCTCAGCAGAGCCACACAGGTCTTCCGTGAGGAGTACATTCTCAAGCAGGACATGGCCCGCGAAGAGATGCAGAGAAGGGTAAAACTCCTGAGAGGCCAGAAGAACAAGCAGCTGGAAGAGCTGTCTCTGTGCAGGGAGGAGAGGAAGAGTCTGAGAGAGGCAGCAGAGAGGTTGGCTGATAAGTATGAAGATGCAAAGTATCGCCAAGAAACCATTATGAACAGGGTTAAAAAAGTGCTGGGCAGTCTCCAAAGCCAACTGCCCATTCTGTCCAACAGTGAAAAGGATATGAAGAAGGAACTCCAGACCATCAGTGACCAACTGAAACACCTGAACAACTTAATCAAACAGGTGAACATGAAGATGGAGTACCAGAAGACGCAAGTAGACAAGGATGTGCCTGGAGCCAGGACAACGGTGTCACTCAACGCCCACCAGAAGAAAGCTGTTCAGGATGTCCTTAGAGAACAGGGACAGCAAATTGGTGACATGATGAAGCAGATAAAAGACATCAAAAACCATTCCAGTTTCTAAGAACTGCAAAAATCACAATAAAATGTTTAGCAGTCAGTTGTTAAATCTGCGGTTTTTGTGTCATTTGAGGAGAAGCTGGCATCAGTTCGAAGTGAATGTTCCGTGTGTGGAATGGGTATCTGAATTGAGAGATATTTTATATACTCTGTTTGTCTCTTAATAGGGATACTATAGGTTTGCCTTAATGTGTTGCATGTGTTACAGTTTGTATAGATTTACTTCAGTGTCAAATGTCAAGGTTTGAGTCAGTGATTCATTCAGAGCAGAGAAAAGCTTACCAAACTATTTTCAACATACGTTCACTTTTTGGATAAATAACACGCTCTAAAGTTTTCTATTACTGACTTTATGCATTTATTAACTGCATTGTTCAATATTTTTGATAAGTGAAATTACAGGTGAATGAAAAAATACTGAAAAAAAAATGTTCTAAAATAAAATTTCAATTACATCCAGCTGTGTGTGTTATACATGTGCTCTTAAGTTCAGCTGAAGTTACAATGAAGCTTCATCAGTCTGGTAAGATACCTGCTTGATCTGACTAACTTTGCTGAAGCTGATTTTTAGTTGTAGCTGAGTGTTAAATACAGTTTATGCACAAAAGGTGGACTTTGGATTTTGACCTCTGACAGGGTTCAGGTCAGGGACAGGGTGGACATGGTTGTAATCAGTTTTTCTTGAAATTGTTCTCTCTTTGGAGGAAGCAGTTTGTGTTGCGGTTGCATTTTATTGTTATGTGGCACTAAAAACCTGAATATTATAACCTTGATGAGGGCAGGGTGTGTTGCATTAGCTAGGTGTACCCAATAAACTCCCAACTTATTGTCGTTATGCATAGGCATGAAGCTGTCCTTTATACAATTTACACAGCTGCAGGCCTCTAGTCTGCCAGTTATAGACACAGACACTGTAGTCTACAAATGCAGTGTAAGGTTGCCAGTAATGCTGTGTCCACCAGATGTCACCCCACTCCACAGTTGATGACCTCAGTTTTTCTTGCGCCGCAGTTTTGTTAGTGAGGAATTCCCCATGTAAACACTGAGTGACGTATGTGGAGACCCCGGTTTCGTTGAGTAAGCTTCATTGTTGGGGATGTCTTGATGTTGGTGGGGGTCCCCTGCGAGTCGGAAAGTTTAACCCCATTGCTGTGGCAGCACCGTGCAGTTTGATTTTAGCAGCAAATGTTTGAAATGGTTTGTGACTCAGCACAGTCTAATTATGTAACAGACAGGCATTGTTAAAACTGCTGTGGCGATTTTTTAAATTCTGCTCTCCAAAATGGCGCATGGCAGCAATGCCAGCAATGACTAAAAATTATACAAGAAGTCAGAATAAGATTATTTTAAGTCAAGAAACTATGTTTCCATAAGAACTTTCAGCTTTCAGCTTTCCTGAGTGAATTTTGTCACCATTCTTGACTCTTCTCACAGATTACCTCACATAAATACACAGGAGAGGGTGTGGTGTTCTGCAGTTCCAGCACAGGAACACGCCAAATAGGGGGATGTTGTTAAAGTCTTTCATAAAGGTACAGTGTCTAGATCTTGCACATAAGCCTGAGGAACCTTAGCGGACCCTAGGAAAGGAGATATTAATAACTCATGGGCCAGCCCACCACATTCTTCACATGTGAGTCACTGTAAACCAGAGAGCTGGGAGGAAAGAGCTGCTTTGCCTCTGTTTCTCATTTGTGTTTCTTTCCATGGAGGAGTGGAACAAGGAGGCGGGGTGGCCACCCCTTCTTTCGCAAATCTTGGAACCCTCATGTGAAACACGCACGTCTCTACACAGGACACATATTTGTGCTCATACCACACAGTTTACACAGGATAAAACCATAAAGATGGCAGGAAGGCAAAGAGTGTGAATGTAGAACTAACCAAGGATGAAGCAGAATGGATTGCGCTTAACTGTGAGTGTGTCAGAAAGAGAGGCAGAGAAAGCTTCAGATGCTGGGAATGAGAGGGGAGAGAGCCTCGGAAAATGGTGGTATGGGGACTTTGCAGGGGAGAGTGTGAGTCACTGTTTATCTGGTCTGTCACTGAGAGACCAACTGAGCTCGATAGAGAAGCAAATCTTGTTAAAAGCACCAATTTAAACTCACCCAACTGTTATTTCTGTATCATGCAATTCATGTTGAAGTGCAGACATTTTCAATTAACTCAGCGTTTCCTATCACAAGCTTTGTTTGAGTTTTTACTCACACAAGAGACAAGACACAGTCAGGGAATTTTATTTGGATACAATAATAGTTAACATAAGAACAGTTGGTGGAGCTGTGTACAGTAGTCAGTTATATATCAATCATTCAGTCTAGTTGAAGAGTTCATCTCAGCAAGTAATGTTCTTTTATATATATGAGGTTTTGCTCCCGCACATACAAAACAACAGCAACAATTACAAAAATAATATATGAAGTATGCACAGAATTGTGGCGTGTAACGCATCAAAGTGAAATGCATTCAGGTTATTAGATTTGTGCTGCCAGTTTGAATTGAAAATGCAAAATAAAAAAAAAGCAAAAAAATTCGAATCATTTGAGCAAAACAAGTTTTGTAAATAAATTTGTAAATGACACCATTGCTGGAATGACCAGATCTGAAAATGGCAGGTAATACTGTGCCACTCCAGTCTCGTTACTGGAGGAATGTGAAATTTAAAGGTTTTACTATAGTTTTTCTCTGTACTCTGTGAAATATATGCTGAATACTGCTCGCTTAGAGGGTGCCAGCCTTTATTTACTTCTACTCAGCAAACACAAGTAGATATATTTTTAAAAGTTCGTCATGAAAAGCAAACTTTGAGGAGGCAAAGGGAAGAAGCAACCAGACCCTTGTGACTTTGAAATACACAATCTTTTGCAGTAAGCCCTTGTTATAGTCTCAAAGGTAGGACTTGCACTTAAATACAGTATATTCAATTGTATAAGATCAAACTCAGTCTCAGAAGAAATGCATTACATGCAGCATTTTGAAATGGGTCTGGAGGAAAACAAGAGCAAATACAAACAGTAGCAGAAGTGTGAGAGTAGAGAGTAGTCTCTCTGAGCTCCAGGCACTTTGTGACATGTCTATGCATCAGAACCCTTCTGCCTGCGTTTGGAGGGTGGGATCAGACGGGTGGGGAGCTCAGGGGGTAGACCATGGCCCTCCAGCTTGACCTCAATCAGGTGGCTAGCCAGGGCAAATTCTTCATCATCCAGCATGCCATCGCGGTCCACATCTGACAGCTTCCAGATGCGACCCAGCACTGAATTGGGCAGGCGGGAGCTCACCATCCAGTCTTTAGCCTTGATGCCGCTCAGTTTCCCCTCATTGGGAGCGAGGTTGTAGAAGATCTCATCATATTTGGGCTTGTCTTTGGTCACCACCCAATCCTCCTCCTCCTCACACCCCTCTCCGTTCTCCTCAGCAAAGGGGTCGCCCTCAGTGAAGGGCCCGACTCGGGTCCCCAGGAAGGCTCCACCCTGCACACCTGGTTGCTCACCTGCCTCCAGCTCCTCCTGCCGCAGGAGGGGCATCAGTTTGGCAATGTCAACTGAGAGCAACTCATCCAAGGCTGCCATCAGATTAGGCTTCAAGGTTTTGAATTTGGTGAAATCATGAACCATCAGTTGCTCCTTAACAAAAGAGGATGAGAAAAATGTGTTAGCCAGAAGAGAAGATATTTACATATTTGCCATCCGGACGTACCCAATAGTAAAACCCAACAGACAGTAACTCAGACTAACCTGCATTTTAGCACAATCTGGGAAGTCTCCAGCTGAAATGTTGTGCTGCAGCTGGATTTTAGAGAAAATAACTGGGAGCTGGTAGATGAGATTCTTCTTTTTATTGTCCTTTCTGAAGACAGATGGCATCTCCTGCTTCAGATAGCTGATGATGTGGGCATGGACCTGGGATTAAGAAAAGCACAACAAAGGTTTCTTCCACCAAGCTTTAAACACTTTTAACACAAGCTGCAGCAATGACAAAGTGTCAACAATCATTTAATGAACACATGCTGACATGCCAAGTGTACACTGAGTCACACACCCTAACCAGACGTGCCCTCTTCACCAGGTCGTTGAGCTTGCGTAAAGCTGCATTGCGAGGAAGGTTCTGGATGTCGGCAAACAGATCCTCCTCCTCCAGTTCAAACAGCTTACGGTTGTCTGTAACCAGCAGTGGCTCTGACCAGAAGGAGCCAATGTAGACGCGCAGCACCTCCGGGGTGCCAAACACCTTCCCCAGGGACCACATGAGTGCACCGTACACCCGCATCAGCTGCTGGGTGCCCACCATGTCTGCCTTGTTAAGCACCACACGCAGCTTGTCCTCATTGCCCTTCAGGGCACCAATGGCCTCGGCGAACTCATCTGATATCTCCAGTTTATGGGCATCAAACAGCAGGATGATGCGGTCCACACGTTCCGCAAACCAGCGCAGCACAGCAGGGAAATCATAGCCTGTTATGAAAAAGAATATAAAGATGATAAAAACCTGAAACTGCAATGTGTGCTAAACCAAAATAAGAGGAGGCCAGGAGAGGATGGAAGGATGACACAGACACAAACCCTTCACACCTCTTATCTGTATGTGTCAAAGCCACAACAGCTGTATACTCAGACACCAGGGCTTCACTTTATTCATAGATACCACACTGATAAAAAAAAAAAAAAAAAATCTTTGCCTTTTAACATTTAAAATACCAATCTACAGGTCTAACAAAAAATCCCCCAGTTACTCTGGATAACCCACAAACGTCAAACCACTTCTTACCCAAGGGGGGAGTTGTAGGTTTCAGCATTGAAGATCACTTCCGCGTTCAAAAAGATGCAGTTCCTGCCGCTGGGGGCTGGCTCCAGAAGTCTCCATTGACCCCCATTTTAAAATAGCCAACTTTACAGCCTAAAAAAACATATTTACAGCCTGGTGCATTTTTTGTTTTTGGTCTCTAGGTTATTTAGTCTTAATTTTTTTACATAAATTAGGACGTGGTTACGTTGAGTGATAGCCCCATAGACAGGCACTGGCAGTTAGCTCTTTGCTAAAGCATCGGCTGGGCTAGGCGGCTACGTCCAGAGGCCTCCGGCTACCTCTAGCGATTGACAGAGCCTGCAGTGTCCTTGTTTGTTTGTCAATAGGGTTAGGTTAGGATAGGATAGGATAGGTTTTTATGACAATATGACTTGTTGTAGTGTAGACTGTACTAACCGACCGTCGAAGGAGTCTGTGTTGCAGTTTTTTCGGTAAGTAAATTTCTCACTATTTTACCTGGATGTTTGCACTAATTAGCATGTATTAGCATATTTTGCCGCTGGCTTATGATTTAATTGCCGATTTACGGTCGCTGCTGATACAGATAACGGACCGGAGCAGCTAATGTTAGGAACGCTGTCGCGGTGTGTTCCGTGCTCTGAGTCCGTTTATTGCGGGAATACTAGGCTACAATTTTATTTCGTCTAATTTTTCTGTTTAAAAAGTCCGACATTGCACGGACAGAGCAGCTCCGTCAGTAAGCGGCTGCTGTTGTTTGTGTGCTGCTGTAACTGTAAGTGGATAGTGGGTGGAGGCAGCGGCGAATGCCGGTAAATATTAAACATTTTAATATATTATTATTATCAATATTTTTTATTGTTAACATTAACAGTGATGGCAATAATAATAATAATAATGTTTTTAACGTTTTATTATATATTTTATTAATATGAAATAATAATGATTGTTCCACAGTTAAATAGTAGGCTAGAAATAAATTTCCCCCCACAACTCCACCAAACCCTGCAGCTCCACCTAAAACCTCTCTATCTGAAATAGTCATGTTTAAAACACAGCAGCAACATTATGATCTCTGTTGTATACCGTGTGTCGCGGTCGCACGGGGTCGAGCTAGTCGGGTCGGACTTGGGGACTGTCGTGTGGTGGATGTAGCTGTGTGTAGCTGCCGCGTAGCTTGTTATCCTAGCTTATTAGCCTTAGGCTAGCTCGGTTGCTCCGACCTAAGTGGCCGGGTTCTCGGCCGGCTGACCCGTAGAGTAACCGCCTCTTCGCCAAATATGGGAAGTACACTCCCACTAAAATCCAAGATGGCGCAGCTCAACTGCCCATGGTTTGGTCACAAAACCGACTCCCCGAAACCAATGGGTGACGTCACGGGTGCTACGTCCATGTTTTATACAGTCTATGTTCTTACCAAAGAAAGAGTTTGGTTTGTGCAGAGTTACTGGGACACTGTTTCTGAAAAGACATGCTGGTGCTGTTTTTTTTTTTTTTAAATGTAGTTCTTTTATTGCTGTAAGAACCACAAACAAAATTACATTCACCTCCATTGTAATGGGGTGGAGGGAGAAATCTCACAGATATTTCACAACCTCAGCAGATAAAACCAAAGCTATCTGCATGGCTGATACCACCAGTCGTAAGTGAGGAAATGTGTTTCGCATAATGTGGATGCGCTCACCATTTAAACTTGTTAGTTACTCATGCAGATTGACTTGAATTGGGTTACTTGAAGCATGGATGAATAGAAAAGTGGAAAAACTTAAGTGAGATGATGATAATAGTTATTTTTCTAGAGTACTTTCCTCCAGATGTGCTGACAGAATTTTAGTTTGTCCTGTCTCTGCTCCTGATTATGATTTTTTGGCTGCTCAGGGTATTTCTGAGACGTTTTCTTGCCCTGCTGCCAAGTGTTATTGTGACAGAGCAAACTAGTCCCATGGGTTAGCTGGGTGTGCCAAAGAGATGAGTTTGTGAGGTGACGTTCAGGGATGTGTGTCTCTGCAGGCCCCCCCCATGCCCTCTCCTCACCTTTGTTACCTCCCTCACCTCGGCTCACTCTCTGCTTGGCCCCGGACAGGATCCCCGGTGAGTCAATAATGCTGATACTCTCCAGGACCTGGTTGGGCATCTGGGCGCACTGGAACCTGGTATTTTCATCAGTGGACAGGAGGAAACTCACATAAATGATGATAAGAGACAAGTTCGCAGAGGTCCCTTTTGTTTGAAACACTGTCAGCGTCAATGGAAAGAATGTAAATCATGTGAAAAATGAAAACTCTTATCACAGAGGCCAACGTGATCTAAGGAGCAGATTGGAAGCAGCCCTCTTCAGACCCCCCACCCCTCCTTCTGCAGGCCATTGTGTGCAACCAGGCCTCTCGTTGCTCTGGGCTTCCTGAAGGAAAATGACCACTACTGCCAGAATCAAAACAATAAGGCCTGGTAATGATGTGTGGCTTAGAACAACAACACCGCTTCCTGTGGCTTATGAGCTTAACGAGCCCACCGGCTCCCAGAGCAGGAAGTCACAGCAAAAGGAGAGACGCAAATACAGTCACAAACACACCCTGCAGAGGGAGAGAGGGACTCTGCTGGAAAACTGGCATCAGAACTTCATGTTAACAGGAGGCTCCATTAACAGGAGCTCCGTATGTTCCTGTCACTTACGGCTTGCATGTCCATGTTCCTAGTAGCTGAAAGTGCTTTATTGTAAGAAATAAGACTTTCTTGGTTTACAACAGTGGAAAAACATACACAGAAATTTGGCAGCCAAAACAGTAACCGTCAGTGTTAAGATTTCTCTTAAAGGTTGCCTAAGTCTCAAAAAGTGTGTGACTTCATTTATTTGTCTTTGGCCTGAGGGGCTGTGGAGCACTCTGACCTCGCCTTTGAACTTGTACATTAGCTTTCATCATCCTCTTGGGTGATATCGCTCCCTTTCTTAGTTTTTCCACAAATAAGGCAAGTGCCTCCCTGCTCTGAAATTTGGCACAAGGACTTGAAATTCCAAAGAGCTAAAAAACTTTCTGTTATCTCTCCTTCCCTGTTTTCCCTCCCTGGGCTCTCTCATGGAGTCTGTCCTTCTCTTGCTGATATACAGTGTATCTGGCTGCCAAAGTGGAATCATTATACAACACACTGTGAATAAAATCCTTGTTCTCACCTGTTGAGGAAGGTGTTTCCAAACGGGTTGAGTTTACGGAAGGGCTTGTTGGGGTCTACAATAAGGGCGTTCCCAGGGATGACTCCCTCCACCTCCCCATGCATGATGGCGGTGAAGCAGTCAGTGGTGGGTTCAGGTCCCACCCTGCTCCCAGGAATATCCTGCTCCAGCAGATACCTGTCAGACACACACATAGCCTCTGACTTTTTCAGCTCTGGTTCTTAAATAAGCTCACAATGATCACACAGTTCAACAGCCAGCGAATGCTTGAGCCAGAGCTGTGATGTCTTACTTAATGAACGTTGTCTTTCCTGTGGAGTACTGTCCCACCACCAGTACCATAGGCTTGTTATCAAAATCTGCATCCTCCAGACTGGGAGAGTGGAAATCATGGAAACCATAGTACTGCTCCAGAGGCAGCAGCTTCTTTCGATACAGGGACTTTAGCCCTTCTGTGACAGTGCGAATCACCTCAGGCGCCTTCTTCACATTTTTTCGCCCCCAGCGTGACATGCTGATTGATTAATGAGATTGTGAGTTTCTTGGAAAAAAATCTGTGTCAGAGTTGTGGCTGTTGGTCGGAGCTGTATTTCCTGTGGGTGAATCTTGGAAAACCTTCAGGTGTTTCCTGTATTTATGCAAACACTGCTCTCTTGTCCTTGAAGCCTCCTCTGCACACGCCAAGAAGAACGATAGGGCTGATGTTTTGTTTGAAGTCTGGATCTTCCCCTTTGAAAACAGTTGCAACACTGACAGCTCTTATTTCCTGAAATGGAGACAGAAAAGGAGACAATCAGAGGTTAATCCCAATGAGGTTAATCCAGGGGGAAAAACGTTCCTTAGCCTTCTTGTGCCTGGAGATCACAGTCTGCCACAACCTAGAGTAAGGATGTGGAATCTGGAGTAAGCCTCAGCCCACCAGGAGTCTGCCAAACATTGTCAGTGCATGCCTGGAAAAAGTTGGTGTTCATGCTGGAAAACTTGCAAACCCTGCCCTGCTTCAGGATTTGCACAGACACAGCTCATTTCTTTACAGTGAAATGACTAAGACACTCCTCTCGGTGAAACATGAAATAGGTGCGTGGCTCAATTGCTCATGTAAGGAAGGGACCTCTTATGGGGCAGTCTATACACGGGAAAAAACTATTTTAATTCAGTTTAACCCTGGAGTAACAATCTTTTTTTCCCTCTGTAGTCTGCATAAACAGAAACACGGGATTAGGAATTGAAGGCATAACTCATAATTAGAAGCGGACTGACAGAAAAGGCACAGAAGTGAGACATGCATCAACAGTTGGTAACTCATCTATGAAGAACTTCTCTCTCTCAAGCCCCATTTGAACTACGATGAAAAAATATCTGCCCAGAGGAGACTAGGCAACGCAGCATGTCACAAGACCAGTGTGGACAGAGTTCTTGTCAAAATGGCGAACCCTGGAGATTTCCAGGAGACACATTAAATGTGATTTGCCTGCCATTGCACACAAAAGTACTGTGCCAGCCAATCTGTATGAGTAAAAAATTGGCTTACAGGCTTCCCCTAAGAATTAAAGTTATGGTTAAGTCTCTGAAGTTAAAGGATGATGGAAAATGCCTTGTGGGTTTGTGCACCACAATTGCAACACAGTTCTGGACTTGGAACATGACATTAAACATTTTAGCCTGAAGGAGCAACAAGTCTCAGTGGAGTAATGTTTTAATATCCAAATGAAGATATGGGGAAAAAAAGTTCAAAAAGACTATCGAGAGTTTACAGTTTCTTAGAGCATTAATTCTTCAGTTAAGTTCTGATCTTTGCACTTACAAATACCATCAAGGCTTGGTTTCCTCTGCTGCATCACAACCTGGCTGTATCTGAGTAAAAGTTCACATTCAAGCTGACTGTAAAGTTGGAAAAAGGAGGAATTACCACGTTATTATGGAGAAAGCACAGACTTCTTCAAGCACCTTGATCTCTCTCTCTCTCCAGGCTTGCCCTCTCGAGTTTGGAAAATATTTTGACTTCAGGAGACAAAAACAGTGAGTCTCTTGGAGGAGCTGCTGCTACATGTATGGGTGTAGCTCTGACAGCAAATAGGAACCCTCAGCGGAGCGTCAATGCAGCGAGATTACAGAGGATCGTTCTTCTCCAGGGTTTAATGTATTTCAGATGAGCTCCAGATCTGGCAAGGATCCTTACTCTGCTTGCTCAAAGAGCACAAGGCAAACACTCAGACACACAGGCACACAACACTTAGGCAAACTTTTCTCTCCCTCTTGCTTGCTTCTCTTAGTTTAAACGCACCTCCTCTTCCAGGGATGCCTGGCAACACTGTAGGCAGCAGCAACACTCTGCTGTGGGATGAGCTGCGCTGTGGCCAGAGGGTGTGGACCTGGAGGAGGGGTGATGTGGGGGGTGGGGGTGAATAAATAATTTGGGTGGAGTAATTTTTTTCAGTATGACACAACCTCAGCGTTCTTACACATATTTAGAACGATAAACGAGGCCTCATGCTGCACCCCTCCACCTGTGGGTTCTCACTCCACCACATTTTAAATTTTTAATTTTTTTTCTAATCAGCCTACTGTAACATGTCATACTTTTACAGATGTGACAGTTTTTCCCCTCGTTAGTCTAAACTCTCTTGCTCCTCCCAAACTCTGTGAACCCTCCAGGCGATGAAGCACACAAATGAACTCCACTTTTTCCACTTCCATGCACCACCTGCTGGCTGCCTGATAGAGAACACGCCGCAGTGCCTCCCCCTCCTATCATACAGCACACTTCAGTCATCATTACTCATTCAAAGGAATGTATCCATGAGATCGGGAATCACCGTCCAAACTGCTGGACAAATGACTAGATGCTCTCCAATGTTTCATAAAAGAAGCAAGGTTTAATTTACAGTTTTACTAAATGTACATTTCTTTTTAAAAAGTGTCATTATACACAATAAATACAATACAAAATTAATCTGTAATACTATACTTCAAATTCTCTCACGGTCTTTTTGTACATTATTATTGTTCCTTTTTTTTCCATTTCAATGCTTGTGCTTGTGTTTGAATTGTCCACCAGGCTTTAAAAAAAGACCAAAAAAAAAAGAAAAAAAACAAGAAAAACACACACGGGAGGCAGAGACACAGTTGCAGAAATATGAAACAGACTGAGAACACAGAAAATCAACAGTTAAAACTGGCCTGCCCCCTGCTGACTAAAATGCATACAGACCTAACCTGGCATCATAGGTAACCAGAGGGTGTGTGTGTGTGTGTGTGGTGGTGGGGGCGCAGGTGTGTGTGTGGAGGTCATTTACACCTTGATACGGTACTGCTGTACCCACGGGCAGTCAAACAGGAAACAGCTTCACTATTTCCATGACTTTTTCCAACATGTTTTACTCTAAAATAGATGTGATATCTATATGAAATACAGGCATAATGGAGAATGAGGCCAATTGAAGACAGAGCAGCTGCCTTGTGAGCAACGTAACTGCATTTCTGAGTTTATTTACTGCCTAAAGAAATTTATTCTTGATAAAGAGGTGAACTGTGTCATTTTATTATCTACGTGATAACAGAATTAAATTTGGTTGGTAAAGGAAGACACCGTATGTATTATGACCTACAGCATATGACCAACCAGCATGAACCTGGTTGTATTCTCTTTTACCTCTCAGTTGCAGGTGATCGAGTTAAAGAAGGCTGTCGTCTTCTGAACTGTATAAACAAGCTGCCTGACGCTCATTGGGACACTGTTAAAACCAGGAGATGAACCGTCGTGGACTGGTGCTCAGGCCACATGAGAGGAATGTATGAATAGTGAATGAGAAAAAGAAAAGGTCAAAAGAGAAAAAGGAAGAAGAAAGAAAACAGAAAACAGCAACCTCTAACAATTTCATCTTGTTTCTTGAGCTTGGCTGACAGAACACGTACAAAACGGCAGGCATCTTCAAGTCTGCAACTCACAGAGATGGTGGTTTGTTTTTTTTGTTTTTTTTTTGTTTTTTTTAAACCTTAGACCACATTTGCACTTATTCCACCACGGGTCTACCTCAGGCTGTAAATGACAAAGAAATGTCTGGACAATTCAAATGGACAAACAAAGCCAACACAGCTTGGCAGAGTAGTACAGTGATACTGTTTTCACAGTGCCCCCCCCTTCCACTGCCTCCAAAACTGTCTCTTAGTTCCCCCTTGTCAGTCCAGCCTGGGGCTGAGGGGCTGTTATCTGCTTTGAGTCTGGGGCACCAGGCTGCCATTGTGGCCACGGCCACCGACCTGAGGGTGCTGGGCCAAGGAGGAGGACGAGGAAGCAGAGGAGGGGGGTGGGACCGAGGGTCTGTGGGATGAAGCTGCCGAGCCCCCTGGGCGCTGGCTTTGGTGTTGGTGGGGCCTGCTGTTGCCCCCTTTGATGTGGTGCCCGCGGGCAGAGGGCTCCTGCTGCAGGTTTAGGATGCTGTCGATGGCGCACTGCAGGTGCTCATTCAGAGAGTCATCCGGGGGGCTGCCGCTGGAGAAGCTGGCATTATCCATATCGGGGGAGTCTGATTTGCAGCGTTTGGCAGGAAGCAAAGAGTCTCGTATGAAGGAGGACTCTGGAGAGGGAGGCCCAGGGGCATGCTGGTCCATTCTGAATGCCCCACCTACCTTATGTCTATTTTTTCCACCCGCCCTCTTGTATTTACTTACATCTTTCTCTTGGTCTGTGTGTTCCTCCGCTCTCTCCTTTGCCCCTTCCTTGTCTGAGAGCTGTGGGACATGATGATGCTGCGTGGTTTTGATACCACGGTTAAACACCTCGTCCACTTCGTCCAACCCCTGCATTGCACTCCCTAAATGGCCCGTTTCGTGGCTTGACTCTGTGACTGTGTGAGTGTGTGAGGCCTCCCTGCCTCTTTTCTCCACCTTCACACTGGCTATCACTGTCCGCTCTGAGGGAGGAGATGATGCCTCGTGCCTGGAGGGTGATGGTGTGGGTCTGGGGTAGGACAAACTTTCATCTCCTCCCCCTGGGACACCAGGTCTGACCCGGGGACTAACGTTTTCCCGGTAGGTTTTTCGAAGGGGAAGGCGGCAGGTTGTCGGCGAGGGATTGATGGTGGAGGCAGGATTGTGTTTGACCCCACCCATATCATGATGATCCAATGTCCCGTTCATTTGAGTGGAGGAGGAGGACGACAATGACGATGACGACCAAGTATGAGAGGAAGAGGTAGAGGAAGATGAGGCTGCACTGGGGGGAATATTACCTCTCAGTGGTGGGTTACACTGAGTGGTTGCTATGGAGACTGATGAGGCAGAGGAAGCAGTGCATACGGGGGACTGAGTTCTGATAACTGTAGTAGGATGAGTTGATAAAGAGTGGGACTTTGGATGTGGTACAGCAGCTTCAGACTGAGCCTGAGTCTGCGATATGGACTGGCTGCTCTGCTGAGGTTGAGGTGTGTGTACTGGGTCTAAGGCAGTGTTATGGACCACCTTACTGAACCCTGTTTGATCCTGCTTGATCTTCAGCTTCAAGCCAATTCTCCGGCGAGCCTCATAGGTCTTGATAGGTGGTTTGCTGGTTCTCTGCGGGAGAGCGTCGTCATCATCAGCTGCTTGAGAGTTGAAGGAGGAGGACGAGAAAGAGGAAGATGCTGCCGGAGCACGACCGAAGGAGGAGCTCTGGCTGGTAGGCTCGGCCACTGGTTTCCCCACTGCAGCTGGAGGTGGTGGACAGCTGCTGGACCATGACACAGAGGCTCCACCTCCACCCTGCTTTATTACCAGTTTGGTAGGTGGGAAAGGGGTGACAGAAGTGGTGGCAGGAGGAGCAGGAACAGGAGCAGGAGGTGGAGGTGGAGGTGGAGCTGAAACTGGAACTGGAGCTGGAGCTGGAGCTGGAGCAGGAGCAGGAGCAGGAGGATGATTTGGGGTAATGTTTGGAAGAGGGACTGGGGCAGTAGCAGCAGGTGCTGGAGTAGAGGCAGCAGCAACTACACCTCCACTTACTGAGGTGTGGTCAGCAGAAGAGGATTTCTCTTGGGATGAAACTACACTCCCCAACATGCGTGCATTTGCGACAAACTCCTCTGCAATGAGATAAACAGAATTATATCATTAGCATAAACATACACACAAGAAAACAATTTACATGAAGACCACCAGACAACAATGTATGATGGGGCGGCACCTGGTCTCTCCTTTGCCAAAATCCTGTCCTGACTCAACGCAACCTTCTCCTCCTGAATGAACATCCGGTCGATCATCACCATCTCTGCCGAGGGGCCCAGTCTCTGCTCAGGTTCAAACGCCAAAAACATCAGTTCAAAATCAGTTCGGGACAAATTAGACATCAAGAAGGCCTGTGGGTTGAATGCTGCTTTATAAACTTACTTTTGACTCTGCAAAGAGCAGGTAGCGATATTTATCCAGCATGGCCTGGGTCCTTTTCAGCAGCTGGCAGGACACCCTCTCAAATTCATCATCCACTGTGAACAAAAGAGTCAAAATGTTCATGAAGCTCTTCAGTTTGTTAAGCTGTGTATCGCCTGCACTGGAGGCTATGGAGTTTGTTACCTCTTTGATAGTCTTGAGAAGAGTTGGCAGTTCCCTGGTAGAGATGGTAAGGCAGCAGTCTTTGCAGTGTGTCCTCAAAAGAGTGGAAAGGAGCACTGTAGTTTGGGTGAAGCACTGAACCCTGCTGTTTCCTCAGCTGTTCTAGCATCCTGCAGTGAGGCGTGTATTAAGAAATACTAGTCACAAAAAATGGCATTTGTAGAGTTGTGTTAAGATAACAATTAAAATGCCTGCGGCACACACCTGGCTTCTTTGCTGGGCTCTGCGCTGAAAGGCATCTTCATTGTTGTTGTCTGTAATGTAAACAAAGAGATGAAGACCAGGAATTAAAACCTTCAGACTGAAGCTTCAACATTAGTGGCAGTTTTTTAGGACCTCAATAAAATTAAGAGACACTACCTGAGTTTGTGCTGGAGCTGGGGGCTGTGGAGCAGGCATTTGAGTCAAGCTGGCTCCTAACACCTGTATCTGCATCCCACCTTTCCCCAGAGTCATCCCTCCCACTGAGCTGATCACTCCTGGCTTTGGCTGAACCTATGGGGGAATTCAGAGAGAAGTTTAGAAACTGACAAAATACGTAAAAAGCTATCAGTTTTGAAATTCATTGACAAACTGTGGGACTAATGTAGAACAGCTAGCACACAACGTTGTATAACCCCCATTCTGTCCTCGGAGAAACTGGCTTTGTAATGTTACCTACCTGTGCAGGCTGGGTAAGGCTGGCAGGAGTGACAGTCTGATTCACCATTGCTCCAGCTGGCCCTTGGGCTCCTGAGAATACCTGTAATTCACTCGATGCTAAAATAAGAGGAAACAAATCATCACATCAGGGAAATGCTTCAAGGTGCGTTCAGGGTCCTGACATTATGGATTATTAGAGGCAAACTGTGTCTAACCTGTAGCAGGAGTTTTGACGAGCACTGACGGTGGCTGCAGCACAGAGGGGAGCTGAGCAGGTGTACCAGTGCTAGCTGTTGATGCAATCACGACTTTCTCAACAGGCACATCTTGCGGGGAACTGAACTGACTGGTGGATTGAGGCTGAGGCTGAGGCTGAGCAGGCTGCTTGGCCTGCAGCAGGATGTTCTGCTGGACCTAAGAACACATCAGGACAGGTTGCTTACATGATTTTGTACACAAGAAATTCTAAATGAAAAAACTGGGTTTCCTGGAGCCTACTTGTACTCTTGATTTGTACTGATAAGTTGATTGCAAATCCAATTACTGGGAGGATTTGATGCATTTAAAGCAGCTTTTCTGCAACAGTGTAAAACAGTTGAAAGTTGAAAAAGTAGCATATGACATCAAAATACATGGGGAACTTTGAGATTAACTGAGACAATACCTGGTGCAGCTTATCCAGCAACTGTTTCTGCTGAGGTGAAGGCTGGGTGATGCCTGACAGGGTTTGAATTTGCGCTCCTAGTAACTGAAGGTGGTGCTGCTGCTCTGCTGTCAGGCCCTGGATGGGAACCTGGGCTTTCACTACAGCAGTAGCAGAAGTGCTGACAGGAGGCGCAGTGAACTGGTGCTGTGCAGGTGGTGCAGGAGGAGGCTTAGGTGACTGTGACATGGGAGGCATATCCTGTTGATAGGGGGCAGGCTGAGAGGCCGGCCGCGGCTGAGTCTGAAGCTGAACTTGAATGTGTGCCTGCTGGAGCTGTGTCTGCTGCGGCTGGCCTTGTGGAGTAGCTTGGGGAGACTCTGCAATTTGGTTGTGGACAATAAAGAGGGGAGGGTGAGATGAAGGCGTGCAGGAGCGGGAGGGTGTTTGAGACTGTGGCTGAGGCTGAGAGGGAGGACGTGACTGCTGCTGATGGTGTGGTGACTGGATCTGCTGGCTCAGAGTGAGAGGAGACTGGGAAGGCTGGGGGCTGTCTGCCACAGGGGGTGCTGTGGTGTGAGTGGTCAAGGCTGTTGAGGGGGACATGCCCTGGATCTTCAGGGGCTGCTGATGTCCACTGGAGGGTACCTGAAGAAGTGGAATCACAGTACATTGATATGCATACCTGATACAAGAACGTAAACAATATCTGAACACAGGCAGAAATGTGGACACTAAGCACAAAAATCAAACACACAAAAAGTTCCACATGCACGCAGTATATAGTAAATACGATTCTAGTGCATGTTTTAAGATCTGATACCAGATACAAAATAGGGCTGGGCGATATGGATATATCACAGTCAGAACATCTTTTTGACATCACTATGTATTATGATATGCCAAATATATGTATAACCATATGTAAAATACTTTAAGTGATGTTTAATACAATGATAGCATTCAACTGTTATGCACTGCATTAGACCAAACTCTTTGCACACGTAAAACAAACTCACATCACAATACAATTCCACTGAAAATCGATACGCAAAAATATGGAATTATCGCCCAACCCCAATACAAAATTACACAAACGCGAGTAAACAACACCAAACAATACAAAAGCAAAGTGTTAGACTTTAAAATCGAGTAGCTGCTTAAGTAGTGGAAGCTCAATGATTTTTTTTCCTAGCGTTTGAGGAGGATTACACATAAAAAGGGAGCAATGATCATTTGGCGAGGCAAAAAGAAGAACAGTCAGCAAAAGCAAGAGGTCAAAATCTGCAGGCCTGTGATGGTTAAGTAGAATGTGATCTGAAGACTTCAGGAACGGGAGTCAGGGGAGCACGTAATTTTGGTTTGGGACTCGCTACACTGGTCAGAATGGGGGTTACAAGGGGTAGTGGGCACTGTAAGCATATAAGGGTCTAAATGAGAAGAGCAGGGTTGAGAGATGTTTATCGACTGATCAGTTATTGGTCAGTAATGCAGCAGATGAAGGTGAGTTGACTGAATTTGTCTGAGTGAGGTGAGTTGACTCAGTGTTAGTAAAGAGGTAAAGATGATGCACTTGGCACCTTGGTAGCTCTTCTGTTAAGCATGAGCATATTTTTTTTGTATTCTGTTACAAAATACATAGAATGAATGAAAAACATACCAAATTAGTTAAACAATTAACTTCAGTAAAAAAAGACAACTGGCACTTGATTACCAGTCCTAAATTCTACAGAGGTGGATAACAGTAAATTTTAAATTAGCACAGTGGCTAAAACACTGTAACACAATGCAAACGAACAACTGGTATGATCATGCCTTTACGTACAATGAAGCGATGTTAGAGACACACACAAGCTGCAAGCGAATGAGTAATTTTTGCACTTAGGAACTGCATAGCAACGGTGAGAGCTATGGAAGCAGTGACTAATATGCAGAAGTGAAGTACAGAGCAGTGATGGGGAAAGGTAAGATACCCTAACACTGTGGCGGCAGCAGCAGCAACAAGTGGGTGGGGCTTAACATAAAGGGGGCACTTCTACCTGCTTTACCACTGCTGTCATGTGGGAGGGGCCAGGGGAAGGACTGTGGCTCTGACCCACCCAAGAGTCAGTTAATTGGCTGTCATGAACAGTGGGGGCCAGAGCAGTGATGCTGTTGCTGCTGACGATTACAGACGCTGGTACGCCCACAGAGGGGGTTGACTCATTCTCTGTTTGGTGGTGCTGCTCCTGATAGGAGTACATTTACCATTTAAGGATGAGGGAGGAAAGGAGGAAGGGGATTTGAGGGAAGGGGGAGTAAAATAGTAAACCAAAGAAGTCAGACAAAAATATCACTCCGTGCATTTGTTATTTATTTTTTTAAGACAATGTTAACTGTACACAATTAAAGCAAATGTGCAAAGAGTGGAACACTGACCTGCTGCAGGAACATCTGCAGAGACTCCTGGCTCAAGATCATGCTGGAGCCCTGGTTGGTGAGCAGTAACCTCCCTGGACTGTGCTGAGCCTGAGGGGGGACCAGCCCCACTGCTGCGACAGAGGAAGAGGTGGACACCGACATGGACGGAGAAGAAGAGGGTACTGTGATAGCCGTGGACACGGAGGAAGCCGGTTGCATGGTGAGGATAGAGGACTGCGGCACATGCTGCTGAGTGGGATGAGCAGCTTGGTCTGTGGAGCTACCCAGCACAGTAACACACTCTCCGGGCTGGCCTTGAGCCATGGTTGCCGCTCCTGTGCTGCTGCTGCTGCTGGGGACTCCACCTGGCTGAGGTTGTAGGGCGGGCTGAAGGGTGACTGCTGGGCTCAGCCCCTCCACCTGACTCAGCATGGTCAGGGAGTTCTGGATGGGCATGCCCTGTATGACTGTCTGGGCATGACCTGAGACTGTGTGTGTTTGTGTCTGGCTTTGACTCTGAGCCAGTGAGACAGGCATCTGAAAGACGGTGTGTGTGCCCATCTGGCCAGGCTGGAGCTGAATGGGTCCGGAGAGGATGTGGGCAGCCCCAGGGTGGCCCTGTGAAGTCAACACCTGACCCAAGTTGATGTTCTGGTTTGCAGTTAAAATCTGGTTGGCAATGAGCTGTCCACCAGGACCCTGGCTAGTTATGATGTGGCCCCCAGGGTGCTGGGTCAGGATCTGCCCACCTGCCTGTAACTGTGGTAGGACAAACTGGTGGTTCTGACCTTGCAGAACTGTCTGAGGGGGAATAACGATGCTGCCTGGTTGGTTTAACAAGTGCACACTGAGGGGCTTTCCAGATGGTTGTGCTGCTTGTTGCTTGAATAGGGTTTGTTGGAACTGGGGGCCTTGAGCTGTGGCTTGAGTACTCAGGACAACGTTAGAGCCTGGCTTTCCTGTCAGGAAGGCTACATTCTGAGCAGCAGAAACTGGAAGTTGTTGCAGCCCTAGAGCCTTGTGGGCATCGTTTTGCAGGGTCTGGGGTGCTGGCTGTGGCTGCTGCTGCTGTTGCTGTTTGAAGAGTTTCGGTTGGATGGCTCCCCCCTGAGGGGGTTTAGGCTGAATGGGTGTTGGTGTGCGCTGGATGATCACGTTCTGCATGATTTGGCCTTGAGTTTGCGTCTGGGGTCCAATTCCTGAACTTAGAGGGTTGCTGCCAAAGCCGACAAGCCCAGCAGGAGCAGTCATTGTACCGCCACTGCTGCTGTTTGTGCTGCTGACACAAACAGCCGGTCCGTTTAAAGCTGGAGATCCCAAAGTGGCTTTGTTACCTTGGATCAGAAGTCCACCTCCTGAGCCTCCAAGCCCCGCCTGAGAACCAGCACCTGATACCTCTGGCCCAGACTGGTGCAGCTGGTAACCACCCATGGCTTTAGCCAGGATTGGTTGCCCAGACTGATTGATAGTCATGACTGTGGGCTGACCCACAACCTGAATCTGTCCGATACCCAAATGTCCAGACTGACTCCCATTAGGAAGAGCTTGGAGACTTGAAATGGGTTGAAGTGTCACATTTCCCAGGCCCACAGGCTGCATAAATGGCTGAACACTAATGGCCTTGTTCATGACCTGTGATTGGAGCTGAAGGCCCTGCTGAGCAAGCACTGACCCCAACATATCAGCTGTGGCATTGGGAGGAGCAGCAGTGGTGCTCGGGGCTGACCCAGGGAAAATTGCTGCTGCTCCCCCAACACCTATGCCTACACCAACAGCAGTGCCCCCAGCTGCAGAGAGGCTGGCATCAGGCAGTGTCTGAACCACCTGTGTAAGGCCTGGAATTCCAAAGGAGCCCAGGTCGAGCTCAGCCTCTGCCTCCTGTAAGCTTTGCTCTGTGATGTTGGCTTCAGCCAAGCTCTGCTGCAGGATGTCACATGGCTCGTGATTTGTCCCAATGCCATTGCTCCCACCTTCACCACCTGGGGACCCTCCCAAGATATCATCATCCTCCAAGAAGTCCAGGTCAACACTGACTCTGGGTAAGCCTGTCGGCTCACTGGCCGACAGCTGGACTGCAGGCTGGACCTCTGGAACATGGCCCTTAAAGGAAAGGAAGAAAGGACAGGGGAAAGAAGTGAAACCAGGTGATGGATGAATTTTGATGGCAAGATCGAGATGAGAGTGTAACAGAATTGCAGACATGAAAACCCCACGCAAACCTCCTGTCACGTCGTGGCAAATCAAAGCTTGTAGAGTGTAGGTATGTTAGTGGAAAGGGAGGGTATTTGGAGATACATGCTACATAGATGGATAGAAAACAGAAGGAGGAGGATTGGGGGATTTTACTCACCCCAGTGGTAGAGAAGAACGAGCTGGAGGGGTCACTCGAACCATCCAAAAGGTCGTCAGTGTCCAACTACAGACACATCCACCCAGGATAGGACAGACAGAAACCAAAGGCACCCAAACCAGCAGGCAAAAGCCACCAGGACAGAGAAACATACAGACCATCAAACAGAGGAGGAGGGCAAGGAAAAGGACAGAACACAGCCCAGAGAACCCAGATTGTAAAGAACCAGCGAAAAGATAAGCAAGAGGGGCAAAATGACAGGAGTAACACAGAGTTGGGAGGCGTTAGTATTAGCATTTCTCATTTTATGAATTAGTCTAATAAAAAGGGAAGGCAGGCTGAAACCATAAATAGTGCAATCAAAAAGCAAAGACAACCATTAAGCAGAGAAAGCAGTAAAAAAAAAATTTAAGTAAAAGAAAGCTGTGCAGGGTGTGGGTTTCAGGGTACATCAACATGTCAGTTGAAAGTGACTCAAGTACGGAGTCACACACGTTCCAACTAAAATACGCACAATAAAGACTCCTCATCACATCAATTACAAACCCAGTTTTTGAAACCAGAAATCACAAGCCTAACAGATGTGACTTCTTTAACTTTTTTTCTCTTGTACTCACATGGGTCTCAGATCCATGAAGAAAGTCATTGAGAGCTTCTGGGTCACTGCAGGAAAAAAAAAAACAATGTGATTCACAACAGGATAAAAGAGACGAATAAACAGTTTGTTATAATATCAAACTGATCTTGCACTTTTTCAACAAGGACTTACCAAATTACATCTAGAAGGCACCTGCCGTCTTCATCATCCATGACAACTATTAAAGATGAAAAAGGTTTAGGAGTCCAGTGATGATTTATTTCATTATCAATATACTCATTAAAACAGCACAAACAAAAGTTACTCAATTCATAAATTTATAATATTTTAAACTATGCCTACACAGTTACATTTATAAGTTGTTATAATTGTTATTATAACACCACATTGTGTGATACTTCAGTTCATTATTAACAATCATTTAATAAGCAATAATTAAAATGACATTTGGTGGATTATGTAGCAAAACTTGGCACAATATGTTTAGCACACATTTTTTTTTAGCACAGATTGGTCTTTATAAGAAATATTCCCCTTTCTTTTGTAGTCCTGTGCTACAAACCGTGCAAGACAGAACCGCAAACACATAAATAATCCTAATAACTTATATCTTAAATAACTTTTTATTAAGCTCAATAACTCTTAGTATATGGTACATGACTGATTAACTGCAACATGAGTCCTTAAACCAACTCAAAACTGACTTTTTTTCCCTTTTATGCAATTGTTATAAAATAATTACTTTATTTACTAATTTCACTTACAAATTCAACCACAAATCAAACATAGACACCTGTAATTCTTTAGGTCAATCTACAAGTCTAAACATTTTCGTAAAAATCAGTGCCAAGAGTAAATAAGTCTTTTTTTTTTTATCTCAATCCCTGTGTTTTTCCGCATTCACATTATGAGTAATGACTCAAAACATTACATCGCATTGTGTTGTCAAACACCTTGTTAGATTTTAGTTTTGAGAATAAAGCAAGCACAGAAGCAACTGTGAAAGGTTGCTGGGATTTAACAACCACACTAACACTTCTAATTAAAGTGGATTCCCTAGCTAAAGAAAATAAAGTTCACTCCAACACATAAACCCATCTTCGCCATCAGCTGCAACATGCAATGTTTTTTAAATATATACACTTATATATATAATCGGTAAAAACAAAACCACCTTGTTATAAACTCATCAAGAGATCAAGCAGCAAATATGTTTGCTTCACACCGAGAAACAGCGGATGGAAATAGACAACAAACTGAAAACGCGCGGTTTTCACGCAGCCTGGACTAATTTCGAGTGCGGGTTCTCGCTGAATTTACCCCAAGTCTCAACAACAGTGCACGACATTTCCAGTAGCACAATGACAACAAATCGCCAAATAATTCAATCAAACATATTGCCGAGGCTATGACGGCGACGTATCCCCAGTTGCCGCTCTAAAAAGGCAGCGGATCGGAGCCATTACTCGGTCAGAGCAGAGCCTGTGCGCAGGATATGAATGGAGACGCTGCAAGCGGCTAGCTAGATGCTAGATGGTGTTTTCAAAATAGCTTTCCATGCATATTTGGCCGATTCGTTAAAACACGCATAATTTAACCACTATAGGACTGGCTTAAGACTTTATTTTAATAAAACATCTGATTTCAAAAACCCGTTTCACCTCTATTTCCAGCATTTTGATGCATCTGGGTTGCATTTCGTTAGCCTAGCTAGCTAGCCTGCTAAGCCAGCCAGCTATCAACAATATTCAGACGTACGGCTAGCTTGAGCCTTTGACATTCAAAACAAACCACCGAGTGACACATTTTTTACACTCGTATTGCACAACGGCACCTCGATTCAACCAAGAAAAGACAGTACTGTTTGCTTTGAATGGTAAACGCAATTGCGTAGCGAGCTATCTGCCTCTCCTTGCAAGCAAAATATGAGTTAATGTTGGAATACTCTTGGATGAGGGGGGTATGCTTGGGAATTCGGTGGAAAATCACTATGTTTGCCGGGTCGTGCAGCAGCCTGGCGTTTCGATTGCGGTAGCGGTGCAGTTTGCGGGTTCTCCGCAGTGCGTGAATACCACAGGTTTGTTGGAGTTATTCGGATAAATACAGAAAAATGCTGTTTTATAACAAACTCACCCGAGACGATAGAGGTGCAGGCAGCGCGGGGTCTCCAGGACAGCCTCGCACGGGCTGCTGTACAGGACCCAACTACAGGCAGGAAACAGCAGACTTCCGTTTTGCCTGATTGAAATCTGTATTTCTTCTATGATATCGACAGGCACTTTCACTAAAGGTTGAAGTTTGAGGTTGAGGCTGAATATTTTTCCTCTGTGATGGTAATCTGCTGAATTTTTGCTTTAAGGATGGAGTCAAAAAATGAAAGAAAAAATGACTTGAGCTTGGTGTGTGCATGTGTGGGGGTAAAATCCCCCATATTAAAAAAAAGAAAGAAAGAAATTAAATCTTCTCTGAGTAATAGAAAAATGTCAGCACAATACAGTTTGTGTCCAGTTAGAGAACGTTTGAGAAAGCACTGGGAATTTGGTAATAATTTTCCCTCATAATGGCTATCAGGCTAATGACACTGAGACGGCAGTTTGTCTTAGAGAAACACAGAAACCACTGCTACAGACAGATCGCAGATTGCAGTCGCAAAACTTCAAATAAGTTGATGATTCAAAAAAAAAGTTTAATTGAGCAGTTCATCATGGAACAGCAGATCAAACATATTCCATAATATTGTGAAATGTTAATCTTGTCATGAAAAGTGATCACAAGTTAAAATTATTAAATAATTTCACAAAATATGCTTAACCAATGAAGCAAGTGCTTTGAGAGCTTTAATAAATAGGTAACAAGCAAGTAAAGTAAGTCTGCTAACAGAGATTTTATGAGGTGAATCCCAGAACAGGCTGCAGGGAAAATGTCAGAGCTGCTAAGATGAAACATGCAGGCTAAATCCTCTGTCTCCTGTTTGTTGGACTTGTAATATCATCTAACTATACAGTATTATATGCTGCACTATTGTACAGGGCTCAGAAACAACTACCAACACTCCAAACTCAACTCCAAAGATGAATCTGCAGTTGATAAACATCCTGAGAGGAAATAAAAAAACAATTTACTTCAACAACTGTCTTTACATCGGTTACAGAAGTAACTTAATTACTTAGTTATATAGATTAAGTTACATACTAATGTAAATCATCAGATGACATGACATGATATATATTTTAGCTAAATAAGACAATTTGATTAGCATACATAATGTACTAAAGTAAATAGATATGGTCTGATGTTCATTAGATTTCAGGAGGAGCCAAGGGAATATTTATGTAGTTCATTACCTTGTGGCATTTGTATATTATTCATCTCTTACATAACCAAGTGAAAGAATCAAGTTAAATGTAACCATCATCATACTCATTATTATTTTGAATGGGCCCTATATTTGTCTTACGATGCCTTAAGTGTTGTAGAAAAATTACACTTGTATGTTGGCAAAGACATACACATGGTATAATTGAGAAATTGTTGTTTGACAGTATATGAAAATGATTAGTGTTTGCTATCATCGCAATTTAGGCCGTAGTGTGGGTGATATTTTCGTGGTGTGTCACTGTTAGTTACTCAATAAAGCAGAAAGCTGTTTTCAACGACCGCAGTTTGGGGAATACGGAAAGTGGCGCTTACGAAGAGCACGTGAACGCAGCACAGTGTCTTCAGCGCTCCCGTGTCACATGACAGAGGTGATGGTTACTTCGCGACTGGTGATGTGACAGGGCAAACCCGCTGCCGCTAGCACTGGTTAGCGAGTTTGTTGACTTTCGTATTTCCTCGTTTCTCCTCAAAATCAGAGCAGCGACACGAAAATGGACAACAGTGGGAAAGAAAAAGAAGCGACGGCTTTAATGGCCGAGGCCGAAAAGAAAGTAAAGTCATCGCAGTCGTTTTTCGGCTCGCTGTTTGGGTGAGTATGTCGGCTAGCTACTCGAGCTAATTCTGACAAGCTAAGGGCCAACTAAGCGGAAGGTGGTTAGGAAAGATAGATAAATAAATAAATAAATAAACAAGACACCAGCAGAGACAAAGACTGGGCTGCTCTGCATCGGACGCTAAGTTGTGGTCAGTGTCTTGCGAGTGTGGTCCACGCTGCAGTTGAACTATGTACGCAGCGTTATTTTCCCTCGGATAACTGCTGAACTCCTTTCTTAACACAAAGCTCTATGCGGCAATAAACGAGAAACAGTTGCAGGGTGCCAGCTGCTGCAGTGTCCGCTCGAGGGTGACTTAATTACGCCAGGTGCAGATGAGGTTTTAATCAAAGAGGAAATTATGTAACATTTCATTGTGAATATTGTCTGAAGTGTTGCAGCTGTAGCGCCACCACCGGGTAAGTTTCGCAAAGTCACTCGGTGCAAATCGCATGTCAATCACATTTGTTTACTGTAGACCAGAACGGATTTGTCAGTTGCATCAGATTCAGTAAAGTAGTATAAACAATTATTCAAGTGGGGTTTTATTTAACCTACATGCATACGCAGAGGCTGCAAGTTATGTATCAGTTAACAAGTCATTGACTTAGACCCATTATGGCGCTTGACCACCCAGCAGTAGTCTGGATGAGTCTTACAAAAGACTGGGCACTCAAACAACAAGAACAGAAAAAGTAAACGAAGACTCTTTGTTTGATTAAACATGTGTGCTGTCATACAGGGGTTCGTCCAAGCTAGAAGAGGCCTGTGACATGTATGTGAGGGCAGCCAACATGTACAAAATGGCCAAAAATTGGTGTGGTAAGATGATTATTGCAGTTTAAATAAACAAGTGTATTGAATGAACAAGTAATGATTGCCTTTCCATCCTCTAACATGCAACATTTTCTCTCTTTTTTTTTTTTTTAGCTGCAGGAAATGCATTCTCCCAAGCTGCTCTCCTTCACCTGCAGATTCAGAGCAAACACGATGCAGCGACTAACTTCATAGATGCTGGAAACGCCTTCAAAAAAGCAGATCCACAAGGTAATCATTGATCATCACCACCCTTGGGGATACATAACTGCTGGAGTTCACTTGTAATAACCATTTTACAAGCTGCTGTACCAGTTCCGGTGGGCTGTGGACATAAAGCCAGTGTCATCCAATGTCATTCAGATGTTCCAGATGAAGAGCTTTAACAGAATTATTAGGGGGTCTTCCCACAATGCAGTTAATAAATGGGGATGTGGACAAATCAATGCTTTTGCCCTGGAGAAAATTGTTTATAAGTCACCAAGACCCGTGGTCAACTGTTAAATGGACCTTCTGGTTACTTCTGATTTTGTTGATCTTGGAATCTAAGTTCATTCTTACTTCTTTCTTTGTTCTTTTTCTCACCAGAGGCCATAAACTGCCTAAACCGAGCTATTGAGATATACACTGATATGGTAAGTCTGTAAACTAGTTTCTTTAAATTATTGAATTTGAAAAAGCCTTTTTATGTATAGCATCTAATTTACTTATGTGACATGTAACTCCCCTGTCAGTCATTTCTCCCATGTGTTATTTAATGGATTTAGGGGCGCTTCACCATCGCAGCCAAACATCATATCACCATCGCTGAAATATATGAGACAGAGCTGGTGGACATTGACAAGGTCAGTTGACATAGCTGTTAATTCTTTATTGATTTTAAATTGTATTAATTCCAGGTCAGATTCTTGTTTCTGGTTTAACTGCTGGTCTGTTGTTTTAAACTGTCAAATAATCTCTTGCTAAACTCAAACATGGTAAAGCTCTGTTTGCGCCTTATGTCCAATTTTCTCCAACCTCCATTCCAGGCCATCGCTCATTATGAACAGGCAGCAGATTATTACAAAGGGGAAGAATCCACCAGGTGACTGTTTTGAATGAGTAATACTTCCTCTTTGCTCTTAAGGTTTGGTGTTTTATATGCTGATGTATTTTTTTACTTTTATTTTTATTCCTCTTTAATGCAATTCTTTTTCATTGTATGTCTTTGTTTTATAATTGTGCACTTGCGTTACTTGGTGGTCTTTGACCTTTCATTGAATATGTGTGGACTGAGGAGCTAATTGATTTTTTTTTTTTTTTCCTTTTTAGTTCAGCAAACAAGTGCCTTCTGAAAGTAGCAACCTACGCAGCTCAGCTGGAGCAGTACCCAAAAGCTATTGAGATCTATGAACAGGTGAGATAATGCTCACCAGCAGCCTTCATCTCACCGTGTTATCAGTTGCTCCAGGGGATGTGGTTACTAAACAGACATGAATTGTACTTTGTGATTTTTAGGTTGGAACCCACGCAATGGACAGTACGCTCCTGAAATACAGTGCCAAGGATCACTTCTTCAAGGCAGCCCTCTGTCACTTCTGTGTAGACATGCTGAATGCAAAAGTAAGCCACGGCACAGAATTTATGTTAATGTACAGCAGCTGTTGCATGAGCCACTTCTCTAACATAAATCCTCTTGTCATCCAGCTTGCTGTGCAGAAGTACGAAGAAATGTTTCCGGCCTTTTCAGACTCCAGAGAATGCAAACTGTTGAAGGTAGGCTCTGGTGCTGTTTTTGCTCTTCAATCCTTCAGGTATAGAGAAGTGATGGAGCTGGTGGAGAACAGTTTGAACTTTCCAACAGACTGACTGCTGCTTTTTGTTTCTTTCCGCTCTGGTTTCTGTTGTTGTTGTTTTCAATAAAAATTATGTTGATGGCAGGTGTTTGAACTTGCTAACATCTACATGTCCCTCAGTAACACTGAGGGATGTTGTAAGCACCTGTCAGCTCAGTACAGTTAGCACCTACCCTCAGCAGTTCTGATTGGAGTAAGAAACCCATGCTGGTGTTTAATAACTGTAGAAGTAATAATTGATTTTGTAATGATTATAGGCATGTAGATGTATTGTTGCTCATTTTGGCATCTTGCTTATGTCACAAAAAGTCTCTGCAGTTTCTTTACCCTCAGGGTGTGTTTTTGGCTATGGGCAGCCTTTCTGATTTACAGCATTGTTGTAAAAAAAAAAAATGTTTTTATCTAACCAGAAACTTCTAGATGCCTGTGAAGAACAGAATGTGGATGCCTATACTGATTCGGTGAGTGGACAGTTTTCTTTCAGCAGAATAAAGGCATGTAGCCAAGGTTTTTAACTGAGTCTGGTTTGAAGTTTCTGCATCAGTAAGTTTAAAAATCCTGGGCTGACATGAGTTTTTGTTTAGTGTTTCTGGGTTCTTTGGTGCCAAAATGATTTTGTGTGAGTGAAGCGTTGGGACACCAGCAAAAAAATATTGATTATTAATTGGTGACTAAAGTCTTTTTAAATATAATGAACTTCAGTGTAAATCGTGTCAATCAGAATGTGGCAGTTTGAACTTCCTCATATCTTATAGGTTAATATTTATTTCTAAGTCAGTAAGCAAGTGTTTGTATGTTTAAAAAAAAAAAAGAAGAAGAAAAAAAACCCTATTGTTTTGCATGATTACTTTTATAATAGGTAATAAAAACCAGTATGCCACACAGCCCAATCTCTTATATTCATGTTTTAAAAAAAAAATTTTATGGTGCTTTCTAACATTTGGAATCTGGTTAATTTTTGTCAATATTTGCTACTGCACCTCAGGTGAAGGAATACGACACCATATCACGGTTGGACCAGTGGCTCACCACCATGCTTCTCCGCATCAAGAAAACCATACAGGATGATGAGAGCGACCTTCGCTGACTTCCCTGCTTTCTCAGCCTGAAGCCCTCAACATCTGACTTGCATCCTTTGTTTTGCCTTGTCACTTCCATTCTAGCAGAAATCTTAATTGTTTGATCATTATCCCTTATATTCCTTCATACTGTGTTTCCTTCCTACCATCTGCAGTATTTATTCTTGCCTTTTTAATCTGCTCAACTCGATTCTCCAAAAATTATGGTCTTTATAGTTATAAACACTATTTTCAGTGCACAGTGCACACAGTTTGTTAGTTGTATATTGTTATGATACAGGTATTGGCCCAATATTAGTTAAAGCTTTCATAATTGGGCCTGCAATACCTAGTATTCATACCAGCACACTTGCATAATAAAGGCTTTATTTTATTTTCATTCTTATAATAGGGATGAGAGGATGCCAACATTTCAATCTGAAAAATATATTTTCCAGAATGTGCTTTAGAATAAACAAAAAATTGTTTTTTGGTGATTTTGAGTGCTCGAGCATACTGTAGATCGTGTCAGGGCATCTCTAATTAAACAGCACCTCATCTCAGCTGTGGTGTTCCTCTCCAAGCAGAGAGACCAACAGTTTCTGAGGTTACTCCATGTCAAATACTCCCTCTGCCTTATACTGCGAAGTTCTCAGGACGTGCACAGCTAGATCTGATTGGGGGGGGGGTTAATTCTTTTATCAAATGTTATCAATTAATTTGCTAATTGTCTTGTCACTTCCATTTAACGTGCTTTTATTCCACAATAGAAGGTGAAAAAAAAGCTCATCACCTTTGACCTTTGAACATTTGCATGGTTTGGTATGGATGAGAAAACTAGAACAGCTGTTTTCCACTGAATAGGAGTTATTTCTCAAGTATTTTATTATTTCCTTTTTATGTTATTGTCTAATTTGTTTGTTTTCTGTCATAACTAAACAGGCTGAAAAAAAAAACAGCATTTTTAAAGGCCTGCTCGAGATGCAATACAGTGAAGAAAAAGGAGCTTTACTGATCTGAACACTGTGCTCATGTATCCTCCTGATGATTTTGTCAATAGACAATTGGTCTTAAATAATTTGTACGTCAGTGATGTTTCCTGTCAAACCTTTGAATAAACCCGTCTCAGTACAGCATCCTGGGCGTGGCCTTCACCTGCCCGCTCCTCTGTGTGAAGTGATCACCTGATCTCATGTACCTAAACCTGCACCTGCATGTACTCGCATCGCCGCCCTTGTTACATTAGAGGAAATGCAGGGTTGAAAACAAACGATGCAGCTTTGCGCACCTGGTCACCTGTCAGTAGGACCTAATGATTCCTGGACACGCGTTTGTTCTTCTCCCGCTTCAGACGCACGCTCCAGCTTCGATGTGCGCGTCTTCGGTTTAGTAAGTAGTTTTTATTTATAGAAATATCAAACTTAAATTGCCATTTCTTTATGAGTGGTTTGACCTTTTTTTTTTTAAAACGCAAGGTTAAAGGTCTCACCGGCCGCACAAGTGCCGGTGTGTCTCGGTTTGATTGTTAAGTCGTGGCAGGTTTATCGAAATTTGAGTCATTCGAGTAATATTTAATTGAATCCGTAGAGATATCTCACACATTTAAGGGACTCATAACATGGCAGGATGTAACATAAACTATGCATATGCTTTTCATGATTCCATCTCGTGCTAAAACTCGAAGACCTCAGGTGTGTTCTTCATTTATTGTGACGCTGTTTAATCAGTGAGGCCCCTCAGGATTACTCTCCTTTGTTATTTGTTCAAAGACAGTTTGCCCCCTAATGAGACTCTGGAGAAAAGGGTGTGTTCAAGAGCATCCCAGTAGAGAACAGACCACAGCACCTGCGGCAAATTCAGATTTTTAAATAATCTTCAAAAGAAGTCACAGATCTACATTTGAACTGTAACTGTACATATTAGAACTGAAATCAGATCTATTTTTTATTATCAGAAAAAAAAAGTGCTGGGACTTTTAGCTTATTTAACCAGCCTTTTTCATGTCGCAGATAACGTTAATCGATTATAGTGTCCATGTCGACTTGGAAAGCCTCATTTATTTTTCAGCATTTAAAAATGTATTAATTGTCAGAGTCATGCTGCAATTTACTTTAATATGTTAATCTGTGTATTATATCAAACTAAAATTATAATTCAGCAACAGGCATTAGAATACTTTTATGTCAGCTTTTTACATGGAGTTTGATAAAATAACGAATGTCTGGCAGTATATTTAAAGATTTTACTTTAAATACTGTTGTTATTGATGTTAATCAACAGTTTCTGTCGAATTTTGAGTCTGACCATGGCTGTAAAGTTTATAAGTTTGTTTTCATAAAGGTGTCCTGTCATCTCTGTTTTCTGTGTTGGCAGGTACAACCAGTGTGTCACCTGCTGGCAGAGTCTGTGTAACCTGAAGACAATAACACACCGGGTCCCAGGACCATCTCCCCTGAAATATGATCCACTTCTAGGAACCACACACGCACACAGCTTAGTTTACTTACCTGGAGCCAATGAGACGTATTCACACCTTCAGTGCAATGGTTCTATTTGTCACTTTATTTCTGATATTCTTCTACTCAACCCTACACCTAGAGACGACCTACAGCCACAGGCCTGAACCAGAGGACCCCTTGAAGCATGCTAGTCTCCAGGACCACGACAGTGATGTGAAAACAGAAACCTCCAAGCCGGAAAGCCTCACCAGGCCTCACCCTGACGTCCACAATGTGTCTGTTTCTGATGGCCTCAGACAGACCATCCCTCAGAATCAAGCGTACTGGAACCGTCTGCTGTACTTGGCCCTCAGGAATCTGGACAAGGGGAAAAACCCTCTCAGACTCAACTCCCATTGGTCTCGCTGCAGGGAGATGAATCAAGAGCTCCTGCAAACCAATGTGCACGACTTCACCTCCTACCCTGTCCTGTTTCAGGACTTTGTGCAGGGCATGAACTGCAGGTCAGCTCCAGAACTTATCAATCAACCTAACAAGTGCATCCTCAGAGAAGGGGAGGGAACGAACCAGACCTTCCTGCTGTTTGCCATCAAGTCAACCCCTGGAAACTTTGAGCGGAGACAGGCAGTGCGGGAGACTTGGGGCAGAGAGGGGATGTACCAGAGAGGGCTGAGAGTGCGCACGGTGTTCCTCTTGGGTAACTCCCCGCTGGATGACCCTGACCTCAGCCCGCTGCTGTCATTTGAAGCAAAACACTTTGGGGACCTCTTGCAGTGGGATTTCCAAGACTCCCTCTTGAACCTGACGCTTAAAATGAACATGTTCCTCCAGTGGACGCTGAAACACTGTCCTCATGTTTCCTTTGTCTTCAGCGGGGACGACGATGTATTTGTCAACACACCGGCACTTCTCAGCTACCTGCAGTCTCTGACGGCCTCTAAAGCATCTCAGTTGTATGTTGGACATGTCATAAGCACAGCAAATCCCCTCAGAGACCCTAACATCAAGTACTACATTCCTCTGAGCTTCTACGACGGCCCCTACCCTGCTTATGCTGGTGGAGGCGGCTTTCTTATCTCTGGAGTGTTGCTGCAACCCCTGTATTCAGTTTCACATGTCATTCCTTTCTTCCCCATCGATGATGTCTACATCGGGATGTGTGCTAAGGCTCTGGGAGTCTCTCCTGAGGCACACGAGGGCTTTCAGACCTTTGACGTCAAGGAGCATGATCGTGGGAATCTGTGCGTACATAAAGATCTTATTCTGATTCACCAGCGCTCGCCACCACAGGTGAAGAGGCTGTGGAAGGGCATTCACAGCCCCTTCTTAACTTGCTGAACTGGACCAGTGAGCAAAAGATGCAGTGATAAGATAGTAGATATGGGCTGCAGAGACATGTCAAAGCCATGGCATTATCTGCTTCAATGGAGATGATAACAAGCATGAGACAATGCAATTGGAAGAAAAAATGCAAATCTGTTTTGTTTTGAAATATGCAGTAAAGTGACTCTTATCAGGTCTTTGTGTCATAAGACGACATTTTAAAACTTGAAATGTAAAGGAAGCTTTTAGCATTGTTGTGGGGCCATTTGTCAAGATATTTCACTGTCAAGCTGAACACTGTTTGGATGTGTCATTAACCCAATTCACATTTTAAATAAAATATGAATACAATTGAAAGTTCCATAGTTTATTTTCCACAAAACATCAAACGCATAACAGATGGGTGTACAGTTCTTGGATTTAGTGTAGTGTGTAACAGAAGACAAACCCATCAAAAAATTGGGTGTGCTTATTAAAAACCATTAAACCAGAGTCAGGTTCTTTAACATGTTAATCAGTGACAGTGATACACAATCAGTGATACACAAGGAAACCTGTTGAATACCATAATCACTGAAGAGGACAACTACAGGGGAAGGAACATACACAACAGGGGTAAACTTCCACCATTTATTGCTATTCTATTTGTATGATTTTTCTCTGCATAATGCATTCACACTGCACCAGCTATTGTTTTTTTTGCACTTGTGCTGCACTTCAAAAAAAAAAAAACTGTGGTGTGAAACAAATGTGTGGTTTAGCGTTTATAGTAGTTATACTACTGACAGTAAATCTATTAACTGAAGGCACCAAACCCAGAGGCATGAAGAATATTTTTGAAAGCACAATCTTTCTCCTCTCCTTTTGTTGTACACAAAGAAATGACATGTCATATCAAAACTACAGCTTTCTGAATAGTAAAAAGTGTGCAGCAGTTTAACCCAGTCTCAATCCTGATCCACTCCCACATTTGTTTACCAAATCACAACTTGCTCCATAATGTTGAAGTTATTTATCATACAGGTCAAGAGGGTAATGCTCTTTGTACTGCTGCACGTGCCTCCACAGGGATTGCCTCTGCTTCTCCAGGTTTGGCGTCATCTCCTGGTACACATCCGTGAACAGCAGCTCAGGATTGGGCTTCAGGCGCCTCTCGGCCCTCTCAAATGCCTCCATCACCGTCTTGCGGGACTGCTTCCTCCAGCTCCTCTCGTCGTCTTCGCTCCACCAGCTGCGGGCCGTCATGTAATGTCTCAGCCGGGAGATGGGATGGTCCTGCTTGTCCCAGTAGTTCACCTCGTCCACAGAACGGTAAGCCGAGCTGTCGTCACTCGTGCTGTGGTGGCCAATTCTGAAGAACGAGCAGAATCGTTTTGATTCATGTTGACTTCCCTTAACATCAATATTTTGGAGCAAAGTACATTTTGTACAAGCCTTATTTAAAAAAATAACTGGTTCTTAATTTTTTATTTTTAAGAATCAAATCTTACAGTATAAAAATGAATGCTTTTTATGTACATGCTACGATATAGAGAGGAAAATCTAATATAATTTCATGGGTTATTTTTGTATAATTCACAGATTCCCTCAACCAGTCATGTAATCTTTATTTTCCTTGATATCTCAGTAGTGAAGGTAAGTTTTCAGTAAAGTTTGGTTAATGGCCCAACAAACCATTTTTGAAATGTGTTAAGCTCTGTTTATACAAGCTTTCTTCATACATCTTTAGCACTGTGATTATTGTTTTATATTATTTAGGTGGAGATAATGATGGAGCTCATCTTGTGCAAATGATTAAAATCAAATCTCATTCAAATTTAAGTTGACCATGACTGGCGAGACTGAGTTTAATGCAGAGAGGAACTGAACTGGCTGCACTGAACACAGACAACAAAACAAAACAAATATCAGACATTCCTTTCTTTGTCCATGTATTTACTTCCTAGTCACTAGTTTCTTTATCAGTTTTTGTTCCTCTTTACTGAACTTATCACTAAGTCAAAAGGACTAAAACTCTTTTCTACATCCTGATGTTTCTTCTAATTATTATGATTTTTTTTTTTTTTATATTTTAAATATAAAACTGTCTGTAAAAGCAGAGTGGTCATACACCGCTCAACTAACCTGTAGGTCATCGCCTCAATGAGGAAGGGCTGGTTCTCAGCCACGGCTCTGCGGCGAGCTTCCTTTGTAGCGTTGTATACAGCAAACACATCATTACCATCCACACGGATGGAAAGCATGCCATAGCCCGGGCCGCGAGCAGCTGTTCAGTGAGAGACAGAATAAAAGCTGTATCCATAAAAGCTGCTGTGGGTAAGATTCAGCAGAAAACCACACCGAGACTTCTTACCGATGCCATCTCCCCTGTACTGCTCGTTGGTGGGGGTAGAGATGGCGTAGCCGTTGTTACGACAGAAGAAGATGAGTGGGCACTCGAGGGTGGCAGAGAAGTTGAAGCCGGCGTGTGCGTCTCCTTCACTGGCCGCTCCCTCTCCGAAATAACAGATCACAGCACGGTTCATGTTTTCTCTCTTGACGGCATATGCAGCCCCAGCAGCTGAAACCAGACGCATACACCATGAACATATAGTGACAGGCACATGTGTGTCCCTACAGACTGAAGAAGTTAAAACACACACACACGAACAGCTCACCCTGAGGGATCTGAGTGGCCAAAGGAGAAGAGATGGTGACAAAGTTCAGGTCTCTGGAGCCGTAGTGGACAGGCATCTGCCGACCCTTGCCAAGGTCGTCAGCATTGGCGTAGCACTGAGCCATGAACAGATCCAGAGGAAAACCACGGTACATCAACACTCCTGCAGGGACACATAGGAATGATGACACAAAAAACTGGGCAACTGATGGGCATTATGCTCAGTGGGCATGGAGTGGGTGTATGAGGGGTGACTCAAATGGAAGGTTATCATTGGTAAAGAGGTCACATGCATAATGAAAAAGCAGTTTGAAGAGCAAAGCAGTGATTTGTGTAAGAGCAGTTAGGGAGTCATGTGGACAGAGAGACGCATTTAAGAGGGTGAACTGTGGCAGGAGGGCGTGCAAGGGAGGGACAATGACAATCTGTTTAAAATGAATCAGTTTAAATGTTTTGTTGATGTAAAGGACGTTGAGTTGTATTATATGTAATATCCAAGTTTATATTTTAATTCATCTTTTGTTTTCTATGTGTTTATTTTTTGTTGTAAAGATGCAATTTGACATGGCTGTGCTGTATACTGAAGAACGAACCAGCACACCTGTATAGTTTATCTGAACAGGTGTTCTGGTGCCCAGCATGCTTGGACCAGAGTTTTGGCTTCTGAAATAAAATCACTGCTGACACTGATCAGCTTATGTATGGTCCAGACTGCATTTGAAAGAGCCAAGCTACTGATCATGACATCAATACAAAAATTAGTTGTACATATGAAAGGTAATGTAAGTAATTTGCTTTGATCACTATAAAAATAAAATTTGATCAATTTTAAAAAGTAACTTTATATCTTAAAAGGAACTAAGTAAATTAAAATAATCTAAAACCACACATTGTAAGATCCTTACCAGCTTCTCTGTATTGCCCAAAGACCAGGTCATTTGGGTCAAGAGCAGCAGCACTACCAATGTGTGTCCCCTCCTCACCATAGTTGGTCATGTAGAAGGAGATTCGACCCTGTAAAAGAAACAAATTAACACTCAGTACTTGTGCTGTTCCATGGTTGAACAAGGAAATGCAAGAGGAAAATCTTACCTGTCTCTGAGACTCATAAAGAATGCGGTCCATTGTGTTCAGCAGAGTCATTTTCTGGTAAAAGTTCAAAACTGTCTCTTTGGAGAGCTGAGCAGGGAAGAAACAAACAAACCACAAATGAAGCAGATGTTTGAGTGTCACCTTAAATAACAGTAACAATACCAGTAGGAAGGCTGACTGTACCTGAGGGTCTTCAGAGGGGTTGATGATATTTCCCTGCCTGTCCATCACCCGGTACACTGGGATCCCAGAGATGACATTGGGCTGGATGAACTCAAGATGATCCACAAACTCGGCTGAGGCTCCAGGGAACTGAGGCTTTTCCAGCGATGAGTCAAAGGGCTGCTGTAGGTGCATGGCCTGAAAGATTGAATACAAGCATTATTTATTAACAACATTACTGTGGCTGTGGCAACAGAAGGCCCTCTCTAAAACAGACACCACAAAGGAGGATTCATCTTTCTCTTAATAACAACATCCAAAGACAAAACCTCTGCATCTGCTCCATTGAGGTGAAAGGGGAAACTGACTTTAGTTGTGTCATTTAACAAAAAGTGTTTTTATTGGAATATGTTCAGATTTCCTGTTGTAAAAACTTGTTCCAGCAGTTGAGATCATTGTCTTCTGTGACTAAACCTGTTCTACTGCAACAGACTCAATGACTAAGAAATCTTTAGTATGTCTGTTAGCATTTATTTTTATACAGAACAGTAGGTGGTACACAGATTTTATTTATATTAATATTAATATTTAAACTAATTTCAATTGGCCAAAATGTTGATTACTGATAATCTTGCCTTGCTAAAAGTGAATTATCACCCTGTGAAACTACAGGTATGGCTCACAGCAAGTGCGGAAATATAAAATGTAAACATACAGTTAAAAAATATATTGTTTTAAACGATTCGTCATAATTATAGCACAAGATGAAAAGATACATTTTAGTGGCATGTGGCAAAGAAACACCACATTGGCGGTACACACGGGTGACACAAGAAATAACGCAACAATAACTATCAACAAATATCAGGTTCCAAAATTTATTTGTCTGCATATTGCTCCTCACGCCCCTTTCTTCGACCAATAGGAATGTAGCTAGCTAACATTAGCCGGCTAGCTAGCTATGCTTTTGAGCCACAACACAAGGTCAAGCTGCTCGTTACATTTTAAAAACGTGTATATTCACACACGTGGCAGCTTTAGTTTGACTTCATAAGTTGGAGAATCTGTATATAATTAGAGCAACTTCTTTTCCCGCACGATTGTCAGCTAAGCTAGCTCGCTCACAACCCATCGCGATAACTGAAGCTCCGGTACGACGCTGAAGTCAGTTTCTGATTCGGTAGTTAGGGGAATGTTAAGATTAAACACTGAGCGACAGATATTCAGTTTTCTTCTATCCTTTTACTGCTGTGAAATGACGTTAGATATTAGAGTTATACGTTCAATGCTGTCTGAAACCCAGTTTCAAATCTGTGAAAACTTTAAGTAATGAGAGCATGGGAGGGAGATATCTCTGCTGATTTTTCCACATAGTTCCAAAGCAAAAACCCCTATAATTAGACATGTCAAATCTGGACTAGATTATCTCAGAGAAGTCAATGAGTCTTTGAAACACAGCGTCCGATTTATCAAGCTTTTTATTAACGGAGAATCTGTCGCTCAGTGTTGTATCTTCAAGTTCCCTAGAGTGACAAATCGGAGGCCAACTTCAACGTCTGACAGCAGCAACCTTGCATGTTACTTAGCTAACGTTAGCCATGTAGCAGAACAACATCAGGTCACAATGTGGCACATCTGAACTTACACTGACTCTGAAGGCTCTGTGTTGAAGCAGCCTCGATGCCTTCAGTCCTGCTGTCCGACGAACAGCGTGGAAACACAGTCCATACATTTTGTTCATGCTGCTCACAGCCGCCATCTGCACAGTCCACTGTCGCTATTTATCCAACAGGCTGGCTAGCTAGCTGGCTTGGCAGAAATGTTAATCTTTACAGTAAATATGTAAGAATTAGCTGACGGAACGAGCCGACAATACCTGTTTGATCGCCTTTCAGCTTTGAGCTGTTGCGATCAAGCCACACTTGTCAGGTCGAATAATTAGTGAGCATGACATCCGGTTAAACCTTCGAAATAAAACGCAAAGTGACCCAAAGCAACGCGTTTTTAAAAGTGCAATCTGATTTAAGTTAGGCACTAATTATTTAATAATAATCATAGTCATTACCTAAATCCAATATCCCCTCATGGTTTATATTTTGAAATTATACATGATTTATTTATTATTTCTGTACTCTGATTTTGGAAAGTGCATTATAAACACACTAACGTTTGGAGCACTTGAGTGACGTTTTAAGAAGGTGAGTGCTTCAGACGTCATACGAATCACCTGGTTGGTTCGGTTTGTCATGTGAATCACGTGGCGGGATCGAGTGTGTTCAGAGATAGAGTCTTTTCTTTTTGGGGGGCGCTTGGAGGGGGAGTCGCCCAGGGAGTAGTTCAATGTAGAACTGTCACTGCCATGTCCATATTTTCAATGGCACTAACACAGATAGTTAAAACGATTTGTACATTTAGCGTTAGGTTTTAACCTACGTCATCAGTATGGGTCCATAAACGGTAAACAGATTACATCATACACCCTCGACAGAGTACTCTTCGTCGATGGTCGCGGCGTGATGGAGGTGTGCGGTTCTTCAAATGTTGCCCTTAGAGAGTTTGGCTGTGAGCAGAGCTCATTGTCTCGACCTGACGGCTCAGCGTCCTTCATCCAAGGTAACGACACATGGAAATATTGAGGGTTTGTTGTAAAAGAAGGTTTTAGAGCCGGACTCGGTCTGCTTCACACGTAGTCCGGTCATATGTCGGATCATCAGCAGTTTACTGTTGCTCTCCGCTTCTTTAAACTCTTTAAATGGTGTTTGAAAACCACGTACAAATGTGTGAAATTTATTTCAAATATGAATGCAACAAGGGGAGAATTCACTGTTTTTTTTTCTACATCCGGACCACATTAGACCAGGTCCAGCTCGAAAACCCCCCCATGCTTAGACTTGTGAAATCTGGACTCGATTATCTTAAAGAAGCTTAAGACTCTTAAGCTTAATAGAGAAAAACGTCTCTTAATGAGCATAAACATGTTACTGAGCGACCACAACACTGGTAGCAATAAGTGCTAACATTAGCCATCCAAATAACAATAGATGCTAACCTATACGTAAATACACTAGAGTGTTCGTCAGTTTTGTTTACAAACTTCGATAAACTTTATTGTTCCACAGGGCAAAATGTTTGGTCACAGTTACTCATTAAAAAAAGAAAGAATATAATATCAATAAAATACAATAATATAAACAGAAAAAAGTAAATATAAGTATACACTATATACATACGGGTGGATAAAAGTGATAAGGTGCAATAATGATGAATGAGCATTGAATAAGGTACAAGAGGTACAACAATATGGATGGATGAGCAATGAAAGTATGATGGAGTTATCTGTTACAGACTGGCCAGTTGTTGTACAGCTGGATTGCGCACTGTATAAATGAAGTCCTATACTACTGGGAGTGGAGCTTGTTTTTGTAGTGACAAGTCTGTCATTCATTCTACGTATTATGTATTATCTCTGAAAGCAGAGTGATGAATGAATTTAATTAGGGAAGACATTGTTTTGTGTGATGGCCTCTATCTGAAGTGACCTGATGCTGTATTATTGGCCATTCTAGTGTTGTTTTTTTTTTTGTTTTTCAGCTGTACTCAGGACAAAACACAATTTCCTGGATATGTCTGTGAATGTTCTCATTCATCCAGGTCATAGTTCTCTCTTTGAAAATTGAATCGAAGGCAACTGGACAGTCCGCACTAGTCTGACCCTTGGTCAGACTAGTGCGGACTAGATAGACCGATGCGTATGAACTGATGAAGCCCCTTGGATAAGAGGCGAAACGTCTTCCCAGACAAACATATGTCCAGTTGCCTTCGATTCAATTTTCAAAGAGAGAATTTCCTGGATTAGTAATGTGTTCTCTGTTGAAAAATTTCCTCTGTTGTACTTATGAAGGAGACACAAGTGTGTTGGCTGGAGTGTACGGACCAGCTGAGGTCAAAGTCAGCAAGGAGATCTATGACCGGGCAACTCTGGAGGTGTTGATTCAGCCCAAAGTGGGACTGCCAAGTAAGTTGTTTTCTAAAGGGGGAAGAAAAGTCTCATTATACAGCTTTATACAGTCCCCGAATGTTGTTGTAACACAGTGAAAAAATGTTATACAGTTCAGAAATAAATGTTTCTATAACATTCTATAGGAGAAATTAGGCACACTTTTTTTTTTTTTTAACATCCTTGTCTCTTGCTCAGAAGCTACCATACCACAACACACCACAAGGTGGAATAAGTCAGCCAGTAGTTTTTCTGTCTGACTCAAGAATGTATCCCAACATTTGTTTCTTTTCTAGGTGTAAGGGAGCGATCACAGGAGCAGTGTGTGCGAGAAACCTGTGAGGCATCTCTGTTCCTGTCCCTCCATCCTCGCTCCTCCCTCACTCTCATTCTTCAGGTGCTGCATGATGATGGTTCAGTATCCTTCAGTAAGGCTCTCTGCAGAGTTATGCTGTAAAGTTAATTCCCAGTCTGCAGGCAGGGCATTGAAATGGTCTCCTAACGATCTTCCTCTGTGAGTCTTCTTCCTTATCGGTTCCTCAGCTCCTGTCCTGCTTTTTGAATGCAGCCTGCATGGCTCTGATGGACGCAGGCTTACCTATGAGTTGCCTGTTCTGTGGAGTGACCTGTGCCATCGACACAAACGGTCAAATCATCACAGACCCCACTGCAGCTCAGGAAAAGGTAAATCTGGGGCTCATGTGTGGTCAAAAAAAAAACCCAAAAAACAAAACACCAGTAAGAACTTTGATATTGTCCAGTACAGCTGTTTGTTAGATTTCTTAAAGAGTCCTCTGGAATCAAAAAAAAAATTGCATGTAGAAAAATGTTAATAACTGAGAGGAATCTGTTTTCTCACGCATGCATTCGCTGGGATGAGGGACACGAGAAGAGGCTCATATATTTTGCTGGTGCATCTCAGCAAAACTATCAGTTTCATTGTTCAGCAACAAAAAAAGTGACATTTTTAAAGGCCTTGGATTTGTAGAACAATTACTGAAAGACTGATCACGAATAGACTATAGTTTTGAAAAGCCTGAAAATAGATTTAGTACACACTAGTAGTCTGATGCATTATAGTAAATTTCATGCATTTAAACCCTCTACAGTTCAGTTTACTCCAAGTCCATTTTTGTGGTTAAATGGGTTTCACCTCTGTGCCTCATATCTTGTACTTTGTGTGTGTAAAAAGCAATTCAGCCCCAACATCCTTCCTTTTTTCAGCAGAAAAACTGAAAGGAAAAGTGGGTTTCACTCTGTCTAAACCTTCTGTACCTCTTTTTTTCACGATACGAAAGTATAACTTTAATTCATTACAATAGAATAACATAAGGTTAAATACACTTGCGTGTCACGGATTAATGTTATGTCACTGAATTTTTCCTTGTCTGTTCCCACTCTCACCAGGAAAGTCGAGCTTTGATGACCTTTGCTATAGACAGTGCAGAGCGCAGAGTATTGATGTCATCAACCAAAGGATCTTTTTCAGTTCATGAGGTCGGTGAAAAATGTTTTTTTTTCTCAGAAACACAGCATCGTCAGATTTAGGTTTGTGATGATGCTCAATGTGTGATTTCCAGATTTCTTCATCATATCTGTTATAACTGTGCAAGCTCTGTCACTGTTTTCCTTCAGCTCTGATGACGATGATGATGTTTTTCTGTCTGTACCTACAGTGATAACGCAGACCTTTCTTATTTCGGCTGGTCTTTAATCTTTGTTTTTCTTCTTCTGCAGCTGCAGCAGTGTATAGCGGTCAGTCAGAAAGCATCAGAGAAGATTTTCCAGTTCTACAGGGACTCCGTCAGGCGGCGGTACTCCAAAAACCTCTGATGAAGAAGACGCTTTCTTTTTCTAGTCTTATATTTTTAAATAATGCATTCAAATACTGATGTTGTAATAAAATATTTAGCCACCACTTTGGGCGTCCTTTGCTTCAGCTCAGTTGTAGTCTGTGCTGTGGGTGAAATGAGAGATTTAAGAGGGTGGGGGTGGGATAGGGGGGAGGTTTTACATGAGGACCTTTGAAAGAAGACCAGATTGGCCTGTCAGGGTGCAAAATCAAAAGAGGGAAGATGAAAGTTAAACAAGTGCATTTATTGGGATTCATTGATTTTTTTCCTTCAGTTTAATATTTACATGTAATACAAGGAACTGGGAAAGAACTGAACATCTCTTGTACTAATAAAATCTCCTTTGTCACAACCTTTGACCTTTGTCGACTCACGAGTTGTCCACTTCACTACATCCAGTCTTTATCTGTACAAATGACACAAAGTGAGATGAATCTGACCAGACCCTGTTTCATGCCAGCGTGATCAGTCAAGGCAGTCCACACTAAATGCTCACATGTAAATCACTAATTGTGGTAGCTTGGCTGTAACAACAAAGGGTAATTTTTTTTTTCATCAATGTAAATGTCCAGTGGAGACAGAGAATGGTTCAGGATTGTCAGAAGTGTACGACAGTGTGTGTGGACTCAGTCAGTGCAGCTGTATCACAGCAGATCAACAGTGATAGCAGACGAGGGTCAAACACTGAGGTATCACAGGTGCGTAAACATATATCACGCATGATTATAATCTATTAGCTCAGTTGTGATACGACACTGGTTTGCAGAAAACAAATTTGCAGACTCTATAAAAACTATACATCTAAATATAAAAGGTCATCTTATAACTTAGAGCCATTTCTTCAAAATATTTATTCTGAGTTCCCTTGTTCACTTTTTTTGCTAATGGCACATTTAAGCTCAAGCCAACATGGCCGGAGTCTTTTTTTTTCCTTTTATCAAAGCTGCTCTTTCAGTGATTCAGGGCCACATGAAGGAAGTGATGGAAACTCGCCATGCAGGCGTCTGCTGCGACCGAAATGGAGATTTTACTGACTCATGCATCACATGGCAGAGCGCTACCTGTCTTGTACTTTTTTTTTTTTTGTCCCTTTGCTCATCTAAACAAAGTGTCACTTTGTTTGTTTACATACGTTTAAGTAAGAACTTCATTTTTAAGTTTGTCATACTGCAAGAAACATGTTCCTGAAGGATTTCAGTCCTCTATTTTGGGGGGAGGAAATAGCAGAATCTATATTTGAGGAGCGTGGAGTAGCAGCCTGGTTGCTTCTATTAATGGAATAGCTCATAAAAGGATCATCCTCAGAGTTTCTCACATATTTTTGGCACTTTTCCTGGCAGGTCTGCTCTCCTCTTTATCTAATCACTTCCCAGCAATGTGCCATATGCAGTGCACTGTATAAAGCATTTTACTTCTATATCTCGAGCCAATGTTCACCGCACGACCTTGCATTTCGTTGTAAAACTGCTGAACTCCTCATTCATATTTATTTTATTATATAATGGCACTATATGTATTTAGCTTTTTGTGTATTTCAACATAAAGATACTTATTCAACTTGGCATAAACAAAGCAGAATCAGTCCTTTCTGAAGGTACACAGTGAACGATGCTGAGTGTGAAATCTGAATGGGGTGACTGACATACATGTGCAGCATTTCCTGGCAGATCCTTTGCTCTGGCCAGAGGCGTAGACAGAAAATCTGGGTTCTCTCAAAGAATATTGCGTCTGGCCCGTTGTGTGTTTTAAAAATAAAGCTCTGGGGCTCTAAAGCCCCCACAAGCGACAGTGCTGGCTCAGGTCCTCCAACAGCAAGGTCCATCAGGATTTAGCTACTGCCACGTCCTTGCTGTGACCTTCTCATAAATCTGCAGACTCCATCGGCGCACACTGCCCTCCACTTGGCTCTTCCCAGGCAGTTTGAGGCCAGATATCCCCTCTTTTCTCCCTCTGACTCTCATTATTCATCCATTGAGTTGTGACAGTGATATCCACAGTGTTGTGATAACATCTGTATCTGTTGTCACACGTTTTTTTTTTTTTCAACTTCAGTAATGCTTCATATGTGATGACGACTACAGCACAGATAAGCAGGTAACTTAAGACCTTGAGTGACAAAATAAATAACACTTACAGACTGAATCTTCTACATAGAGTGAAACTGAATAATGTTCGTTTTTTTTTTCACGTGCAAGGAACGTCCTCCGAGCTGAATTATGTCCTAATTCAATTACAAGTGATTATGATCTATACAGCAGCTCTCCTGTTGTATTTTTTTACTGTCTGTTTTTGGCTTTTCCAGCTTGGTGTAGATAAAACATGACAGCTGATGGGGTTGACAGACAAAGACTGTGATTATTTTACATTTGCAGGTGATATGTTGGCTTGTGTTGATATCCATGAAATGTGTGAGAGGTCTGTTTTTCCCTATGCATTTCTCTGTGCAAATGTTGCTTTTATGGCGGTTTTCCAGACAGGTAGGAAATCAACGCAGCGATGGCACAGATATACGTTATGATCCCAAACACAATGGAGAGCACGGAGAGCCACAGAGCCTGGCGAGACGCTGCGTTGGCGCCGTGAAAATCCCCCTGAGCTGATGCCTTGTTGGTCTGAGAAATGGAGGAGAGAGGAGAGAGTGAGATAAGGATTAGAAGGAGGGAAAAAAAGAGGAGAGAGCGGCATTTGTCATCATTTGTCAGTGTCCTCCCTGGCCTACACTTTCCTCTTCCACTCATTACAATAACACACTAAACCCATATTATGTTCCATCTCTGAATCACACCCGCCGTTTGTGCCTCATTCATCACTTTCTCCTCCTTCCATCCTCTCTCCCTCTAGTCCTTGTCTTTGACCCCTGTTTTAGGTAGCACTCAACAATATTGGAAATCTATCACCTTGGGGCTTCTTGTTATGACTCTAATTAAACCTTAACGGAGCTTATTGATCTGATCAAAAGGCCTTTGCAGTTTGCTGCCAGTTAGCTTTGTAAAAGTGTTAATGGGATTTTTTTCCCCCCTGCACTGCTGGAATGACGCCTATATAAACTATGGGCCTCTGGCGACTAGAGAGATAGAGGTGAGGGCTTTTTCACACTGCCAGTGGTAATAGTGACTGATGAGATGTTTGTGCAGCGATGTCCTTCCCTTTACCCTTCTTCATATTTCCGTCAGCTTTGTCTTTGAACTGATCGCTCATTTCAGCTATCAAATTCTCACTCAGATTTTTATAGAAAATCGCTGTCACACGTGTTGTAGCCACAGTATCTCATTTCAGCTTTCCATGAATGTATTAGTATCTGTTTCTGTAGTCAAGTCTGTAGTCATCTGTCCCATTGTTGTTGCACAACACTCTTACTCAAGGCCTCACATATGGACACAGCCAGTGCCGCCATACTACAACCAGCATCTTTATTTGTATGGCATGTAGACTGATGTAGACTGACCGTTTAAAACACGTGAGGTTCAGTTTTATGTTCATACTCTGATTTGTTGTTAGTTCTGTTAGTCCATGTCTCACATTTTTAGGTTAATGTCAGTTCTATTATGTTGAAGCACAGTATTATGTTTTCTTTATTTTCTTGTTTCCTTGGTTAAAATAACTTCCACATAAGCAAGTAGTAGTAGTCGGGGGTCTCCAGCAGGGGGAGTCTAGAGCTGCAGAGCTTGGTGAGCGGGCGCATCGGTCCCTCTCTTAAACTTAGTGTCGTGAGTAGACGAGAGAGTGTGTCTGTTCATGTTTCTATTAAACATCCCTCTTTCCATGTATGAATGGTTAATAAGGACTCACTGATGAATGAATGTGTTCTGCTAATGTGTAGCGTTAGTTGTGAAAGTGTTTCTGTGAGTGAATGGTTGTGTTTGCTGTTGAGTGGAAGTTTGAAAAGATGCTAATCGCGATGCTAACCGCTACGCTATTTTTCTGTTGTTGGAGCTGTTAATTACTCCAGGTGTAGAATGTCTGGGATGGGAAGGTCATGAGGGTCATGACACTGATATTGGCACGTTTATTCAATAAAATATAAGAGACTGAAGGTTAAAAACCTCTTAAGCTTCCGTATAAACAATCACTGAATTATGGTACAAGAGACTGTTACAGAGAACTGTGATTAAAGAATGATGTGAATGTATAAAACCACACTACACATCTTTGTGCATTTCTCCTTTGCATTGTTCAGCTTTGCGCTATTTCTAAGCTCTTGTGGCAGAATCCTGCAAATCTAGGCGTATTGCCTTGCTGTCAAAGCAGTTCCTTCACGTCCACACTTGCACAGCACTTAAGACAGTGGACCTGTTGTTAGTCTACACACACACACACACACACACAGCACAAGGTAAGACATCACCCTCGGCTGTGAACCACACTGCCAGGTTATATCTTGTCAGCTCAGGACTGAGACTGTGTGAGTGTGTACCTTCTGTGAAAGGTAGAAGGCAGCGATGCCCAGGGGCCAGAAGCAGCAGAGCATGGAGAAAAAGGCCAAACCCAGGTAGTCCTGAGGGATCATCAGAGGGAAGTTGCTCTCGCTGTCTGTATCACTGAAGTCATCGATGGATGAGTCCTGGGATTCAAACAGAGTGCACTTAGAGGGTCTGGGGGGTTCAGGATTACAAAGAAATACCTCTGATACTGTCTGTTCATGCCAATGAAAATCATAACTACATGACTAGATACAACTGTCAGGATAAATGACTTGAATGAAACATCCCTTTAGACCCAAAGCTCTTCCATTCAAAAGTAAGCACAGAGTATTATTCAATTTAAAAGTTGCATTATACACACAAACATAATACACTTACTAACAGTAGGTTTAAGGATAGCATTACAAATGAGCTTTTTGTGTTATGTTATTTTCACGTCCTACCCAACAACTGAAAAACTTTGCTTGTGCCTGTAAGATAATGTGACTGAATGGGGTTAGCCTGGATGTGCACTAGCTCTGTTGACCGCAGGTGATTCATGACTCACGCGTCCTTTTGAAACAGCTGCATATTCAATCTGACTCCCTTTCTCACTCTGTCCCTGTCATGTTACCCTGCTGGTTTTATTTTGTGTGTGAAACAATGGTTCATTTCCCAAAGATGCTCCAGTAACATTTGAGCAAATGCCTTCAAACACATGTGCCTTTAGAGCTGCTGCTCTTTTTTCTTAAGATGTAAAAAAGATGAGTGCTATATTACACACAGTGTTTCAAACATTAGTTTGGATGGTTAAACTTGATTTGATTTAGCAGGACTGGGTTTAGGTGATTTGCCTGAAGCATTTTTTTTGTTGACATAAAGCTGCTCCAATGGCAACAAGAAGCAGGGAAATCTCATATTGGGTAGTAGTACTGATCAGCTCCGCAGTGAAAATTCATCATGAGGTGATGAAGGAGTTTCGTGGGCCAGTTTGATTCCTTTAACTGAGCATTTGAAGTGAAACAAAGGAGCAGGAGATGTTGTGTTGTGCCTCTTTGAGGTCACTGCAAGGTTTTATTCCCACAGGCCTGCGCTTTTGCATCACTGCACTACTACCAGCATTCAGAATGAGCTCGAGAAAAAAAAAAAGTTATTTCATGTGCCCTTCTTTTGTCCTTGTGGAGCAAACTCTCAATGTAAACTGTGCAGCGGCCAACTGCTCTTGATTTTAATGGTGTGTAATTCTACTGTTTGTCCACTTGATCGTGTTTTTAATCAAAGTAATAATCGTAAAACAGCCGCCAGCCTTTTAGTTCACAGCGGGTAATTGAAACTTTAATTTAACCTTGCTGAGAGACTTTTCATAATAATTTAAACAACCAGCAGCTACTTATTTGTGACACTTGCAGCATATACGTTCTCATGTTGTCTCCCAAAACATCAGAGTTTTAAAGCTAATTTACATTTCACCCCAGGGTGGGCTTTGCTCCGTGATCTGTGAAATAGAACTGGCATTCTTCTCCGTCGCTACTGTAGTGTCATTACCTGCACCGCAGCAGGAGAGGAGCTTTATGTAATCTGGCTTTTTGACAGTAAGCATTCTATTGCTGCCTACCCTGAAACGCACTGCTCATATGTCTATTTTAAGTTCTTCTTCCATTCCCGGAATCTGCACTGAGACCGTGACAGTTTCTATTCCTTTAAATGCAAAACTCCTCCAAGCATCAAAGAGGATTTGGTAGAAACAAGTTGGTCAGATATGATAATTATTTATGTGCAGAGTTGAAACAATTAGCCAAATAACTGACAAGTCAACTGACAGAAAATGTATTGGAATTCAAAACACAAACTCTGTTGTCAGTACATATGAAAAAACAACTTGACAGTCTTACGTCAGAGTCAGGAAGCAGGTCATCCTCATCATCCATGCTGTAGGACACACTGTTGAAGTCCTGCGTCTCGGCCAGCAGCTTCCTCTCCAGAGTGGAGCCAGGCCGAATGTCCACAAAGGTGGTCTCCAGGTAGTCTTTGCTGAGCAGGGAGTCTGTGTGGCCCCAGATGGGGGCTGGAGGGTAAAATGACTCCAGTGTGCGAGGTAATGAGCAAGGGTCCAGTAGTTGTTGCTGCTGGAGCTCAGGAGGATGTCCGCAGTAGCTCCTCCACGCTAAGGGAGGGTAGGCCCTGTCCTCCTCACACTTAACCAAGATGCCCTTGAAGTGGCCACCTGGGGCCTGTCCAGTCCCGGGCGCCAGCCCCGGCCCTGATGCCCGGCTGTTATTGGGGTTTTCTCCCAGAAGAGGGTGCTCCAGTTCATCTAGATTCTCCATCCCTCTCTTTTAATACCAACCACACAAGAGGCCACCACATCAACAACCAAATGTAATCTACAAATCGGTCTGCAGTGCGTCTCCCTGAAGAGCGTCCAATGGGCTTATGCAAAGGCAGCTGCTTTGCTGGTTTTAGTGTTTCACTGATAATCCATTTTTAATCCTATTCTTTCATTTTTGTCTTATTATAGGCCTTGGTCCAGAGGCCAACAACACAAGCCACGTTTATGGCAGAGTGAAATATCCTTAATGTGCCAAAGGCGGCCTGCTCCTGTGTGCTACGAGATGCAGTGCTCAAGCTGTGTTTGTGGATTAAAGATTTTCTTTTCCTCACATGTCATAAGCTATTTGTTTCAGGGCTTGATGGCTCAGGGTTTGCCCCACGTCTTCCATTTCACATGATTGAGTGTGTCAGTGTTCATGAATATGCTAATGTCTGCTACTTTCGCTCTCATACAATATGGAAATGTCAATTCTGATGATGGAGGACCTTGATTAGCCCCAGACAGGCTAATGAAAACAGTGGGCAAGGGGATTTCAGTGTGATCACCCTCAGGAACTCATGGAAAATGTCTCTTGCAATAAATATTAAGTCTTAATCTAAGCACAGTGTCACAGTATTAGTGTGAAAGCTTTTGACGTCAATCATCCCCGTCAACAGTTTTGGATGGAAATGAGCAATGACGTGAGCTGAGAAGTGATTGTGTGGAGAATAACATAAAAAAGAAAGACTTTCAAGCTGTTGTGGCAAATAATTATTTTAGGTTTTTCAGACTCTTGCAGAGGAACAAAGTTCACTGACGCTGCTTCAAAAACAGGCCAAAGGCAGAGGCCCTTCAGATGACTGGACTGATGCACAGTGGGGCGTTTTGAAGCTTGAACATGCACAACCTCCAGCAGCAGTCAAACTAGTGGCGCAATGAACGGATTGGGGCCATATTTCAGTGCAGTTAATCTGTAAAAGCAATGAGGCTCCAGAAATAGAATCCTATGGTGCACATCCGCAGGTCAGCAGGCCTGCCAATACTCCTGTTCCTCTGTTGTTGCTGCAGGAAGCGATAATGAAGAAATCAAAGTCCTCAGGTTTTGATTTATGGTTGTGGGTTTGCTGCCTGCTATAGCAGAGCTCCGCTGGGACATGTAATTTTAATGAACCACCTTAAGAGGGTTTCACTCAGGACACACGAGCAGTTGGGCGTCTGGCTATCCAGTACTCCGAGGAGGACGATGAAGTCTGCTGAAAAAAGAACAGGGTCACTCTAAATATTTACACTAAAGATTCATGTTAACTCTGTGCACACAGCATCCTGTTTCTGAGGGTTGTGAGTTCCCATGAGTCTTACTTTTCGTCACACTACTACACAGTTATCCCGAACCCCTGTCCCTAACTCACAACATTGTCAGAACGGCTGAAGCCTCTGTCCATTCAACCAACCAAAGCCACCCTTTGTCACAGCGTGACTGTCCTCAGGACCAGCTGTCCTTTCAGCCAGCAGGGCTTCTGAGGTCCTGACAGGACAGTGGCTGGACAAATTGTCTTTAAAAGAGTGACTAATATCACAAATACAGTGGACAAAAACAGTTTTCAAGAGGGTTCCGTGAGCTAAACACAGAAAGGCGTTGTTTTTATTTATTGATTTATTCTATTTCCACCTCTCACTGATGCTCGCAGTTTTGAAAGTGAGGCCCAGAAATCTTGTCCTGAGAATATGAGAGCCTTGATTGATGATTATGCATACAATTAATTAACAGTATATACAGTGGCAGATTTGCATGATTTGAAAGGCTGCATATGGAGATTACGCTTCCTTAAGCACTGTTGGGAAAGGAAACATTTACTTGAGTATAAAATCACAGGGTGCAACTGGATGCGTGTCTCTCAGGAGTGGTGGGGTTGTATCTTCAGTTCAGAAAACGCTGATCTTTACCCTGACATTAACCTAAACATAACACTAACCTTAGCCATGAATAAAATCTCTAACTTTAGTTTATTTTGTAGCTCTGTCCTGCAGTAAGGCTCACAGTACCACGATACAAAGTGCAAAATAATAAGGTCCAGTGTAGTAAAATAGTTCCCACTGGTGTAGCAGCGGCACACAGCTCTGTGTGTTTCAGAGGAAAACTTCTAGCTCAGCACTGTATCTCTGATGGATCCGCATGCATTCAGCTCAGAGCCGACAGGGACACTGGACACGGGCACACAGTAACTCCACTCATTGTTAGTTACTGCAGTGCTGCAAAAGGGTCTGAGCATTAATGACATCTTAAATGCAACTGCAGCAGTAGCCAAGGTTCAATTTACAGCTTTGTGAGGACAAGAAAAATGAGGACAAGAAAAATGACCCCTTTGTCAAATGACAGAAGCCAAACGAAACGTTTTCAGGGGCCGCTGTGGCAGTAAAACCTCTGTCGACTCTAACTTTCACTGAGGATAATAATAACAATGATTGAAATTATGGAAATAATAATGTCAATATAACCAAGTGCCCTGCACAGCTGTTGTTGTTAAGCTGCATTTACGTATTTTGCAGCAGCTTTACAATCATAACATAGTGATCCGATCGACGTATCACTCAGCACAACAGTGCAGAATACCGTTCGACTGGTTCTATTTATGAGCCACAGTCACATTTACTTTCAACTATTTCATTGCTCACTGATCACCAAAGACTAAATGAGCCATAATTAAATCCACTGTGTTCTTAAAAAGGCTCTCTAATAATAGAACAAAACAGCGTATCTTTTTCAGAGAGTCTCTTAGTGTTTAAGACATTAGCCGGTTGAACTTAAATGATGAAGTTCAACTCGCATATGACTGACTTCATGCTTTCCAAACTGAGAAAATCTAAAATTAGCGCACAACTGAGAGGTGGGGAAATGCTGCTGTGAGCTGACAAGCGAAAAGAGACGAAAAAAGTCTCTGTATTGTGTTGAGGGGCTTTTCATTCCCTGTAGAATAAGAATGTGTCATTTAAACAAAATACATAATATCTCATCAGTAAGTATTCAGTCTGCATGGCAGAGTGCTTCACAGACTCGAGATCAATTCAATGACTTGTTGTTGCATGCGTCACTGCACAGCACAGGAAAAAAAAATGGAATAATAATAATTGGGTCTCTTTGGGCTGTCGTGGTGCTGAGGGTTGTATTCTGCTCTGAGCACTGAGACTGCTTCGCTGTGCAAAACCCCTCTGCCCCCCTTCCCCTTAACCCACTCCTTTATGGAGGGCTAGTACCTCTCATACCGAACAAGCTGAGTGATTGTTCAACACTGACGTCAGCAACAGCTTGGAGCAAACTGCCTACCCCCTCATGACAAAAACACACACAAACGCACATCTGGACATATGGTGCATACCACACACATGCTCACTCACACACTAGTATTTGTAGCACCAGCCTTCCCTCTCTCTTCTGCCCTCCTCCTAATCGCTGCAGCTTCATTCCAGGAGAGATGCACTCAGCTTTATTACACCCCCTCCACCCCCTTCACCTCTGCCCATCCACCATAAAAAGACTTCTGTCAGCTGTATTATAAGCCTGCCTCCTTTTCTGATTCTGCAACGCTCATAAAACATCCAGTCAGGTAGAGAGAAGGTTGCAAGGACGCCGCTACAAATCACCACTGACACTTTTACAAGAGCTCCTCTCCTCTCCCTCCCTGCTTCTCTCCTTTTTAGTCTGGTGCTCTGTCACACACATACAGAACCACACATCTCCTCGGCTCCCCCCATTACTTCTACCCCTCTTTTTTGACTCTGATCTGACTCCTTCCCTTCTTCATAATCCAGCCAATACTGTCAGCAAAGCTGCTGTACAAAAACCTAAAACTTGTCTTACTCGGTACAATTCCTACTTGCTGCATGAAAAGAAAACTCGCTCCTAAAACATGCAAATGTGCGACCAAAGTGCTTTAAACCCTGTTGCTGCTGTCTCTTATACTGATTTTCAGCAACTCTGCGGTCTTTTTGGCTCACACAGATTCTCTATCTCACAGCACACACACTCATGCACGGAGCTGGAAGTAATTGCTGTAATATTTCAGCTGATGCAGATCGAGGAGATGCAGGCTCGTAGAAAAGAGAGGACGTGCTGGCTGTAGAATATCGGAGCTGTAAACGCCCGTAGGCTCTAATAAAAAGACATCTTGAAGAACAGGGATGTCAGGATGATAAGAGCAGAGCAGGCTTCGAGATATGCCAAACGAAAATCTGAAAAACCCAAGTGGCAGTTAAATAGCCCTTTTGATTTCATTTCCAAACCCTTCTCTCTCTCTTCACTGATCTGTGTGTAGTGACTGACGAGAGCAGAAAGGAAACTGAACTGAAAAGATAAGCAAAAAAAACAGGCGGCGATGTGTAGAGCATTGCACAGCTCATGAGGCTCAAAGTAACATCATGTTCCTATGGAAACACATTCACCACGGAGTGCAGTGTTCACTGCAGGATAAATGAAGCAGAGGCTAATTTGCCATTTCAGTACTGTTCCTCTGCTCTGCTTGATAATAACTGGATGGGATAATTCCAGCATAGCCGTGCCTTCCAGTGAGGATGTGTTACTGTCACATTAGACTGTAAAGGACGGATAATTTCCACGGAATTACTCTATAATAACAAATGAGCGCAGTCACGCCAGGCGCTGGGTTTACTTGAACCCCCCCTCCGTGCGCAATGTGTGTATGACTGCATGAGCTCATTAATCAGTCCACAGTATGCCCTCCTCTAACCCCAGACACACACACACACACGCTCATTTCATCTCCTTCACATAACTACACATGCGCTCACAAACACACATGCAGTCCCTTGCAGCCTTGCATCATTCACCTTTCAGGAACACACAGTAAACCCTTTGAAGCCATCCATACCCTGCCTCCTATATGCTCACGTACATAGCCCCACACATCACATCATACACAAACTCACATACACGCACACGCACACGCACACGCACACACACACACACTGCTCGCACACCTGGTGCTTGTGTGCAATGAGGCCTGAGGAACAGTTACCCATCTGCAATATGTTGCAAATGGGTCCAGAATCTCTGCAGAGTGTGTTGCATGTTGTACTCAGTGTGATGTGATGTGCGTCTCTGAGCATCATGGGACACACCGTACAGGGACTGGCTATATCTCACAATATTGTGTTATTTGAGTTTTATATATGTGTGTGTGTGTGTGTGCGTGCGTCTATACACACACATATAGACAGTTGACAAATGAAAGGAAAAACCAGCATAGTCTTACAAGGTGAAGACCATTCACATCATTTTTGTACTCAAACCATTCAGTGACCCCCCGTGCCCTGTGGATGGGACCCAAACCATGCCAGCAAAAAGGTCCCCACAGCATTGCAGGGCCCTCAGATCCCCTCACCGCAGGGGTCAAGCACTCAGGCCTGTGCCATTCTCTTGGGGTGCGATTATGGTGAGGGATGACTCATCTGACCATGTCACTTTTTTCCACATCTCTGTAGACCAGTGTCTGTGGTTTTTGCACCACTGAACTCTGCACTCATCTTTGAGGGACGCACTAATGTACGAGCGTCAAATGTGCGCTGTTGGCCACAGTTTCCTTTTGAAACACCAGCCAGTTGAGGAGTCTCTGACTGAGGCTCCTGCCATCCGTGCCCTACAAATGAACCCTGCTTCAAAATCCCTTAGATCTTTTCCTCTTTCCATCTTGATACAAAATCAGAATCAACTGAGCCTGCTCTGCATTTTTAAACATGTCACAGAGCATGATGGGATGTTAACTGGTTAACTATACAAATAAGTACACCTGTGTAGAAGTATTCATTATGTTTCTCCACTCATTTATTCAGCTTTTTCCTTTAATTTGCCATCCATCTGTATCTGTGTGTGCATGTGTAACTTGTGCTTCAGTTGCGTCTTACAGCTGTTTTCAGTTTGCTATATTCTCCAGTGTTTATGGATGCGCACTGACTGTCTGTGAATGTTACAGTGAAAAAAAATGCAAAAATACTTAACCACACAAAGGCAACACAGATGTCATCCAGATTGTTTTTATGTTAGCTGTGCTATAGTGTAATGACCTGTACATGCCTACATGTGTTTATCTATACATCTCAGTGTAGTGATACATATCTGTTCACACACACTGAGGGGATTCTTCTTCAATCTGGAGATAAAAAACCAAGCTGGTGCACACAAGGTAAACCACTGGAGTTTTAGGATTTCTTGGATTCGGTTAAGCTTTAAATTTGCTACACATGCAGCAGTTTTAGTTTAGTTGAGGTCAGACCTTTAGGGGATGAATATGAATCAATGCAATGTCATCGTCAGTAGCTAAAACGAGTGTGTGTTAGGGCTCGTGTGCAGCAATGAGCTGAATGAGGTAATTAGCCTCTCATAGGTCTTTACATGAGCGATGATATATTACATGTTCTCATCATCATCACAGCAGGAGGGCAAATTTGTTGGCCTTAAACTGACAATGACCCATACACAGACATACACACACTCACACACAGATCATTGTCAGGTTAAGAGCAGAGAAAGGACTTGTTTTTAATTAGGAGTGCCAAAAGGAAAACTCCATGCGTGTCCTTTGAAAGCACTCATACTGCCTTTTCTAATACTATCCCCTGATATAGACTCTATACTAAATACATACATCTAAATGTTTTTTATATGTAAATCTGTTTCTGTGTGTGTGATCTTTCAAACCACGTTTTCCGCCTGAACAAAAGATGAATATGTGTTGAGGGAGCTGCAGGAGTGTTAGGTTGTCCAAGGTTTCAGGAACACTGCATGTGTGCGCTATGGTTTTACATTACTGCACACCAGGCTTGTGGTACAGCCGTAAATAGCTATACAAACATAAACAATGGAGCAGAGCTGTGTGCGTTTGTAATGGGGTGTTGTTCTGCTGCTGTTGGCGTTTCACTCCAAAGCAAAATACCCTCCACTCTATGTGCACAAAACATACACAGGAAAAAAAAAAAGCTGTAAGAAAATCAATTTTCAGTTTAATTAATACTGAAAGCTGAAGCGCTCTCACTGCTGCAGCATAGGTGATATCAACCTCCTTTTCACAATATCACAGTAATACAAAAATTGTCTCAGTTGCTAAAAATCAGATAGAGATTATGGCCATCAGAGCCATCATCATAATTACTAAATCACCTTTCTCAAATATTAACCCTGAATCAGTAATTAAAAGGTTTCATATCAACACAGATTCACTTACAGCCCCAGACCTACTCTGACAAATGGCTGCTGATATGAAAGTCAAACTTGAATATTAATAAGTTATTGTTAACTATATAAACCCTTTACTGTGGAAACAGAAATACGCGTAAAGGTTTTAACCTTCTTAAAGATTTGTAAATTCTGTTTCACAAAGGTGGAGAGAGGGTGGTGGTATTAACAATGGTGGTATTAACAATAAAATGTTAATATTAAAAGAAGAAAACAGAAAAGGGACAAAACAGTTCCCATTAATGCCAGAATTCAAGGTTATGTTTTGTTCTCTCTCTTACAAAAACACTTCTCCCAAATTAAAACAACACAAGGTTTCTCTTGAGTATTTTCTCACCTTTAAGTTGGAAACTCAGATCCGACCCTCTCCGTCCTGTCCTGCTGTCCTGTCCTCTGGATGGGTCCCCCGAAAAGAAACGGGGCAAAATCCAGAATCCCAATTTTAACTATCCACAGAAATGAATGGCTCTACGCACTGATAGCGCCTTGTTTTCCTGTCTTTGAGCGTGAACATGTGCAGAAAGTGTGCGTGTTAATCTGTGCGAGTCTAAATATGAGCAAAATGTACACACCCTACACGTGTCTGTGTGAGAGATGGGATGCGAGCGTTGACTTAGTTACGGAGCAGAAGCCAAACTTGTCGGCATCCCTCCGTCGAGCTGTGCCGATGCGGTTGTGGATGCGCGGAGATGCCCTTATTGCACCTGTGCAGCCCGGCAGCAGCGACGTGCACGCTCTGTATCAAAGACACCGCTTCCCCCTGCACAGCATCTCCCCTCGCATCCCGCTCGGCTCGCTCTGCAGGTTTTCCATTAATCCCTGCGATGCATCTCACAACGTGTCAACTTTCTTCTGCCGCTCTCAGCTTTTCTCTGACTTTTCCAAATACAGCAGCTTTCCCCGTTGCCTCTCTCTTTTCCTCCACCTCTCTCCGTCTCTCACCCTCCCTCTCCCTTTTGCCTTTCTTCATCTCAGCTGCCTTGTTACGGAGGAAATGCTGGGTCCTAAAGCCCGTCTCCGCAGTGTTTGACCGTGTGTGTGTTTTTTTCGTATTACTCAGAGGTCCTTATAGGTATAGAAAGAAGAACACGCATGCACAGTGAAGGCATTTTGCCTTTTCTTACTTCTTTAAGAGGATTAGAAGGGTCAGGGCATTATTTTGAGTTGGAATCAGGATTGGGGTTAAGATAGGGATGTAGCCAGGGGGGTTTTAAGGTTCTCTTTTTTCCCCTTGTGTGTTTATTGGGAGGTGTGTCTCAGGACTGTAGACATGCTGCAAATGCAATATCCGCATTGTGCAGGAAGGTGCAAGCATGAGATGAAAATCTCCTTGATGCTGCTGCTTGTAGCAAACACAGAAATGGACAGAGGCAGGAATCAAAACAGAGAGGCGGGGGAACAAAAGATGAGGGAGGTGGAGGAAGATGGGGGTTGGTGTTATGCAGTAGCTTTTGTGTGTGTGTGTGTGTGTGTGTGCTGTACCAGAGTGGAGGTAGTGAGATGCCCCCCAGCAAGGATGACTCCACTTTGTGTCAGGTCTTTCATGTCTACTTCACCCTGTGACCCACTTTGGCCGCCCGGGCCGGCCCACATTAAGCTCTCCAATCAGAAAAGGCTCAAGATTCAAAAGCGATTGTCCCTGCCCCAGGCTCATGCTCATTTCGCCTCTGTCAGGGGAGGCCGTACGAGATAAAGCCTGGGCATTACTGGACACCAGCAATCAATGAAATCCACAGGGCTTACGCTGAGTATTTAATGAGGTGTACTGCTCTCAGCTGGAATCCCCCTCCCCCAGATATGTTTTAACCATTGGGCTGTTTTTTTTTTTGGTTTGTTTGTTTTTGTTGTTGTTATTTGGTTCTTTCCAGCCGGTCAGCACAGCTGCAAAGCTGCCTATCTGATGCTCCATTTGTCTTTGGCCATCAGAGTGACAAGGGGCCTCTCAGTCCATCATGATGCAGGGATCGATACGCTCTCTTTAGTCTGAGCACATCCTCCCTCATCACTCTACTTTCCATCTCTTTTTTTCCTTCCTCCTTCCTTCAGTCTCGGCCTCTCTCCTCCTCCTGTAGTCCTCCATCTCTTTCTCACGCTCTCATTGTTTCTCCCCCCACCTTCTCTCTCTCTCTCTCTGTCCCATCATCTTCCTCCATCTTCATCTCTCTGTTTTTAGCTGAAACATGCAGAGTAAAGGACAGAGAAGGAGACGGCAGGATTGATTTGGTGGTTAAAACGAACGCACTAATGATATTGCATAGGATGAGACCGATGGATGCTCTGTCCGTGTCAGATTGTATTGATCTTACAGTAAAAGCAGTGCTGTGTACCTCTAACACAAAGAACCCCAACTGCACGACAACAACAGCACAAACTGGGCCACAACTACACGGAACAGCCAGTAGGACATGCATTCGCTTCCATAGTTTCACTGTGTTTCAGTGAGATATTGTGTTAGCCAAGTACAGGATTGCAAATGCGCACGAGCGTAAAAGTGCAGCCACGATAAGAATTCTTGGGGGCAGCTGAACGAATAACGATGTAGGCCGCTTCGTTAAAAATCATGAACATCTCACCAAATTTCTTGGGGCCAAGATGCACAATGTTACAATAAAGGCTTAGAGAATGGGCAGATGGATCATTTGGATGAACCAGTTTTTCATTTAATAAATATGACTGGAATACTTGTCGTCTTCAGGCGTTTGCCTCTCTGGTTTGTCACCATCATTCACTGTACTTTTAGCAGAAAGCCTGAGATGGTAAATAGCTCAATAGAGAAAACACAGCTTATCCAATACTGACTAAGGAGGGGAAACAAAATCACTTTGCAGCTCTAAAACATAATCATTGCTAGAATGAGTTCAATCTGTGTGGCTGGTTTATAACATTAGGTTTTATTTATTCAGTTCTGATGTTTAAATAATATGTGCTAAAGTGTCCAGGATCAAGCCTGGTGCTGTTTTTTTTTTTTTGTGAAACAGCCCTGGGGAGCACATCGATACTTTAGAAAGATGTAATCTATTATCCTTGTTAGAGAGAAGGGCTAACAAGAGATCCTGTTTGTGTGCCAAGCACTTTGGGAAAAATGCAAATGCAGCAGCTCAGTCTCCCGTTCGGGCTACACAAAGCTGATGAGGGCTGAATTGTGTGTGTGAGCACTGCAGTACGACTGGGTTTTAGGCGCCAGCACAGAGGAAATGCAGCCCCTGTCCCAGAGTTCCTCCCTGGAAGACAATTCATGGAGAAAGTCAGGGGCTCATGACTCTTTTATTTTTTCTTTTTTTCCATCAGTGTTCTCACTCCACTTTCTGCCTCCGACGGCCTGAATTATTTATCTTACATAAGGACAGAAATTCTATCATTTCATACATGGACAATAAAAATGGAGAGAGCTCAGCACTGGACACACAAACCCACCCACACACGTTTTCACGTTAGGCATCAGCCCCCCAACCCACACACGCAGGTATGTTTACATAAATACACTCAAATAGGCACAAACAGAGTCTGAATATGGATGCACGATTCAGTGTTAACCGAAGCTTGAAAGAGTTTCATCATTTACATGCACAGAGAAAGCTTTGGTTTTCTATATCTGGAGCCCTGCTCTGCCTGAATTAACAGGGGCATGAGAGAGAGAGAGACAGAGAGAGGGGAAGGGTGAGGTTTTCTCAGGGGGAGAGAGATTAATGTAGCAGTAAATTGATTATACGGCTAGCTGTGAGGGTGACAAAAAGTGATGCACTGTTGAGTAGGAGAGTTTTGGGACAAACAAGTCACAACAGCAGCTCTTTGTGATATAAACACTTTTAGCGGGATCACGATTTCATCACCATGACACCTGTAAATGCCCATTAAATTATGTTTTCTGTTTTACATGAGATGAAAACAAGAGGCTGGGTTTGAGGTTGTTTCACGTTACACTTACAGTACAGTTGTAGCTAAATGTTTGGCAGAAACATGGCTTCAATATGATAATATAATGTAAGTATACATGTAAGTGTATAATGATTCTGAAGGTATTTTTAAGAATCAGTACTCGAGTACTGAACTAAAAGGCTTTCAGCTGTCAGTACCAAATTGTTATGAGGCAGCTCGGCTGCCTCTGGGGTTTTGTTGTGTTTGTTTTCCTTTTTCTTTCTGTGTGCATGTGTGAGTTTGTTTTTCAGTTTGTGGATTCCTGGGCGGCTCCTCCCCACTCCTTCCTCCTGCTCTGGCTGATTGTGCACAGGTGTGTGCGATCGGATGGGTTCCTCTGCATTGTTATTTTACTCACATGTCAAAGTTCACCAAGACTGAAGTTGACGTGAAACCTTTGTGTAAATTTACTCATCAAGATAATCTATGTTTGGAGAGCTGGAGACAGCGTAGCAGACTCCACGTGTGCTGCAGCGGTCTGAGAGGCAAGACTTTTCAAAAGTGGAAATTTGTTGTAACTGACTAAAGTCAAGCTGACCGCAGCTGAAAAGCTCTTTGCTAAGGTCAAAACTACTAAGTTTTTACAACCATGTTTCAAGGACAGTTTTATACCCAAAAGATAGATTTTGGGTCGCGCCTCACTTTAATAGTTGGGCAAAAGGAGAATGAGACAGAGGGAGAGATATGACGAGTGTTCAGGAAAGTGACCACCCAAACTGTTCCGTCCACTTTATTAATGGGACGTCGCCCTTGGCTCGCCTAACTGTGATTGGTTCAGCAGCTCGATCCTGTCGAAACAGGACTGAGCTTCCAGAGGATTATTCATCTGTCCTCTGTCTCTTTGGCGTAGTCACAGTCAGTTTCATTCCTCTCTAACATCCATCCTCATGAGGTATACGAGAGCAGACAGCACAGCAACCTGGAACAAACCTCGACCAGATGATGGGCGTAAGATGCGAGGTATTAAAAAAAATTAGGCTTATGGGGATGAGGTAAACAGGTAACATTAACAAAACTTTGGTGAAGTACAAAGACTAAAGTGATCTACATGAGAAATGTTGCAGTTACTTTTTTTCTGTTTTCTTCCTCATAACAAACAAAACACAACATTACAAATGAGGAAATCATTTGTAATGTTGTTACGTTAAGTGACCTTTAAGTGACGTTCTAAACTGCATGCAATGTTTCTCAAAGCTAATCAACCATTTTTAATGTCAATACAAAGTGCTTAGTGTTATTATAAACAACAAACTGCTTGAGTGAACATTATTAGAGGAGTTGTGTTTTTTTAGTTTAAAGACATAAACCTCGTTATGTAAACAGTTCAGAGATCTGTACATTAATGAAACAAAAAGTTCTCTAACAATAGAAGTAGTAAAACATTCCAAAATAATACAAGTAATATATGCAAATGGTGTTATGATTAGCCCCTATGGTGACTGTTCGGTCACCACAGGGGCTTTGAACTCTGTTTTGGACTGATGTTGTTTTTTTTTTTTTGGTTTAACTTTCTGGACTTTTTGGGGACTCTTGTGTTGTTCAGTATTTTGTTGAGATTTGTTCTGCATTCCCTGTTTTATTTTAATGCCCGTGCCTTGTGTATGTGTTCATTGTCTCCTTCCTGTCTTTGACTTGTTTCCCACCTTGTTGATTTTCTGCCCCGCCCTAAAGTAGATCACAAATGATTCGATAGATAAACATGACATTTTAGATGGAAATTCAAATTCCACAGAGGATGAATCCTACTGACTTTGGTGACTTTTCCTCTACGCTCACCCTAATGTTGATTTTTGTGTTTATATTGAAATACTTCAATGGCTGTTGGATGGATTGTGGTGAAATTTAATACAAACCAATGAAAACACCACTCATGTCCCACATGATCCTTTATTTTTTATCAGGTGCCACAATCAGGTCAAAATATCCCTTTTTTCCTGAAGAATTTGGTTTTGTTTTAATTAGCATATGTTAGATTGCTAACGCATAATGGTAAACAATTCACTTGTGCATCAGCATGTTAGCAATGTCACTATGAGCATGATACGTTTACTGTTAACATGCTGATGTAGCATTTAGCTCAGAGTGCCGTGCAGTACTCAGTGCAGCCTTGCAGAGGCTCCAGACTTCGCTTTAGACTCTGTCTCTTGTTTCTGTGATTCTGACGTTTTCCACCAACAATCTGGCTTGAAATAGTTGTCTGCAGCAGGTATGTTACATATACATTTAAATTCAAGCACAGTGGATTGCTGCTTGATACAGAGTGCTTCGCATCAACAAGGCAAACTGCACTGTTTCACTGAGGTCACCACACAAAATGATATATTACACAACTCTCCTCCGCACTCGACAGTCTATTGTCCTCTCTCCTTCTCCTTCATTTTGTTTGGTGCCCTGTAATTTTTTTCCCCAGATGCAGCAAATTTTCCCTCGTCTTCCTTCTTTTACTCATTAACCTCACAGTGAACTGAGACAGCACCTCGTTATGAACATTTGAAAGGGAGGATGGCGAAACAGCCACTAATCTGATCAGACAGCAAGAAAATACCAGAGCAGTCACACACACACGGGCACATTTGGTGCAAACACACACACATGCACAAGCAACACTTTAGAGAATTTATGCTGGATTTTGATGACTGTAATGAAACTGCGGTAAAAAATGAAATAAATGCTTAAGTGGTCATTTAAGGGGATTAGATGTAAGAGAATAAGGGTACACCCTTATGCCAAAAAGGGTGATTTATGACCCCTAATTTATGACCCCCCACAACCCCCCAAACCCCCAACCACGTGGCGAAAGCCCCGCCCCTTTATGGCGTCACTTCCTAATCCCGCCCGTCGAAACCCCCCACCCCCGTATGACGGCTGCTTGGTTAATGGAGCCAGATTAAGAATAATAGCTGCTCGGGAAGTCTGTCTGTAAATGACTCAAGGAGGCTGAGAACACCCGGCACAGAGAGGAAAGGAGACAGAGTTAGATGTAGAGGTTGTTTGCAGTGTTTGCAATAATGCCCACAGAGAATACTGAGGCTGTGAGGGAGGAAGGAGGGTGGATGGATGGATGGAGAAGGGGAGAATGGAGAACAACATAAAGTGACAAAGCATTTTCAAGTATAGGGAACAAACAAAGGCTTTTGTAAAAGCTTTCAAATCCTGATTGTGTGTCATCCCCCCACCCACAAATCCATTCTGGTATTTGTCCTTGATTGTCCTTTTAATAAAGACCTGATCCAGAATCTGAGTATAGCTTCTTGCTAAAAGAAGGGGCCAACATTCTGGGAAATGTGTTGGTTTGTAGTCTTGTTTGCAGTCTTGCAGTTAAATTGATCAAAACCAGTCACTTTCCAGCTCATAGACATGTTTGCCCTGGCTTAGCACAAAGGCTGCTAACGGGAAAATGCACTGAGGTTTTAGGAGCAATTAGTTTATGCATTGTGGCCATTTCTTGACGGCACACAACATCTCAGAAGTCCTGTCCTTTGCACTATTTCATGACTGAACAAATCCCAGCTGACTGCTGGATGTATTGTGACAAGCTGTTTTTCTATGTGACTAAAGGTCTGGTATTTCTTGCTGCCTGGTGGTGTTTTCCTCATATAAAAATATAAACAATGAACAGCAAACATCATGTTTTGTTTATTGAATTAATAGCTCTAGCTACATTTTCCTATGCTGTTAAATGTTAGTGACGTTCATGTTCCTCCTGACAACCAGTGAGTCAAATATGCTACTTCCCGCATTTGTCTTTTCTCTATAAATGGCTGCAAATTCAGTTGCTGCAATCCTGGTTAAATAACTAGCCATGGCTAGAAGTTGCAGGGGAATTAGTCTCTCTCAGCACATCCTGCACATCATCCGTCATCAGGAATTTCTGGGCACAGAGACAGTAGAGGCGTAAAAGAGGAGAAGGAGGAAAGAGATGAAGAATGAGAACATTACGCTTTGGGTCAACCCCTGGCAGAGTGAGAGCTTAAGTGAAATGGTTCCCCATGGGAGAGAGAGAGAGACAGAGCGAGAGGCAGAGAGGGGGAGAGAAATGGAGTGGGACTCCTTTGCCAGTCTAGATTGTCTCCTAAGAAGAAAAAGAATGAGAGGAGCGTGTAAGAGATGGGGAAACTAAAAAAAAAAAGAGTGAAGGACATGCAGAGGAAAGAGAGATGATAGTGAGAAAGGGCTGTTCCTGGTTTTGGAGTAGAGGAGGAGGTTGTAGTGAGAAAAGATGGCAGTTTTGTTTTTTGTTTTTTTACCAGCGCAGCTCTTGCTTAGCCTTCACTGACGGACTTGTCGTCCTGAAGGCCTGAATGATTTATTAAAGTGAGGAGTGGCAGAGAAGAGGGCAGCCAGGCAAACTCTGATTAACTAGGGGAACGAGGGAGGACAAGCACTCCTCTATTATTCATTACTCCACAGAAGCACAGAGTAGGAGCAAGGCTAGAATAGCCAAGGCAGGGAAAGAAAGAAAGAAAGAAAGAAAGAAAGAAAGAGAAGTGGAATGGACATTTTTGCAGGCTTGTTTTTTCCCCCGTTTTTGTATATTTATGTTTTGTTTGTTTCGCGTCCTTGATGCAGGGTTGGCTGGGCTCATTGAATCTTTGTGTTTCTGCAGGGCCACGGATCTGTCTGCTCACCTCAGTGTCTGAGTGAGAGTGGAGCATGCATGCAGAAATGCAAACACACACACACACACACAGGGTCTCTCTCCAAGGCAGTTTGCTGGCTGTCATGTACAATACTCACAAATATAGGGAGACATCAGTCCAGTTCTGGTCTGCACTGTTGGAAAACAGACATGGCATGTACTATGATCCATCACCCAACTGTTGTCACAGCAATGTAGAGCCACAAACACAAGCACACACACACATTTGTTGTCTCTAAATAATGAAACATAGCCCCTGCTGAGATCACATTATAAGATACTTTCCTGCTGCTGGTCTGACAGAACCAATCTCCTCAGAAGTATAACTGAGAGGGGCGTCTGTTCAATACTTAAAAGGCAAAAACATACAACATTGATGACCTGTGGGTCTTCTGCTTGCCATCTTAAGACAGAGGCATGATATACCCCAGTTGTGTCTGCAACAATGTCTGTGTGCATGGATATGAGAATGTTTCTAATTCTTGTAATTTCAACTCCATATTGACAAACAAAAATAATTAAACTGATCCCTTCCCCTATGTGTTTCTTTTTCTTTTGATCACCGTCAGAACAGACGTCAGATTGCAATGGCTGATTCCACTAGCTGTCAGTCAGGGCAGGTATAATGAAGCATATTTGATGTGGTTCAGTGGTTCATAGTTTATACTTGCATTCTTCTGGCAGGTATCCCATCAAAAAGAAAATTGTGGTAGAGGTATTCCATTCCCTCTTTCACCCTCTTTATTCCTCTTCATTCAATTTTTCCCATCCTGCTTTGTCGTTGTCTCAGCCATCCTATTCCCTGTGAAGCCTCCACAGCCCTGCTCTTTACCTCATGGCAGTGGAGCCCATCTGCTCTTACTGCTCTTATGTGTTTATTTGAAAGCAGGAATTGAGGGGCGGCTTGTCATGTCAAGTGGGGTTCAGACCCTGAAAGACGCTGCCTCAGATAATGACTAGCATCTTAAATCACAGTGTGTGGGTGTGTGTGTGTGTGTAGGTGAGGTTGGAGGTTGTGGTGGTGGTTTTGAGGTTGGGGGGGGGGGGGGGGGGGGCGTATAATGAGGCAGAATTGAATGCAGTGAGGAGAATGAGAATGAGATAAAAATAAATATGTGCAACCACGCCACAGACTGGGCAAGTGACTACGCTCCCCCGCTGCCCTGAACCAGCTGGCTGCAGACCACGTCAATAACTGTTCATTTTGCTCCATCGTGGTTATAATGGGGTTTCAATGAGGCATCAAATGAGTTCTACTTGAGCAGAATCACTGTACAGCACAAAACCCTTCACTGCTGCAGATACAATTCTTTCTCCAGTGCAGCACTGTCAAAGAGCAACAATGAGAAATAAGTGCCTGGAGCTTGACTGAGTGTTCATGGCCATATGGGCCAAAGGAAAATGTGCATTTGTGGTTGCAGACGAGAGCAAGACTGAGACGCAGTGATCTGGAAAAAACAGAAAACCATGCACACGGTGCATTGAATTCTAACCCAACAGCCCTGCAGTGGATATGAATCAGAGAGATGTAGTTAATTTTCTTTCTCAACAAGAAAGTTTTACAAATGGAATAGTTAGTGCTTCACTGTATTCTGCTGAATTGGATTACAGTCTCTGCAGCAAATGTTTAAATACTTTTGATAGAAGTCATTAAAAGTTTGTGGTTTGCAAACTTTTTGGCTTGCGACCCTTTAAACAGAAGCAGTGTTTTCTCGTAAACACATCACAGGTTGCACGTATCTATGACTTTCAAGGCCTTACACCAAAGTGTGATGTTTCCTATTCACCTCGTTTCATCTGAATAGTGGTTAGAGGTCTGAAGAGATATTCCAGTATTTCACAGTTAAAAAAATGAAAAAGTGAAAATAATCTGTATGGCAAACATGTTTTTTTCCTCATCTCTTTTGTCCTTTTAATCATCTCATGACCCCCACAGGTTTATCTCTGACCCCCATGTTGGAAACTATGGATTCAAATGATGGCGACTCATCTTCTTTAGCATCAGGAGTTACTTTGCAGAAAATGTGAAAAAGTTTAATTCCCTCTATGCAAAAAGTCATCTTCTATTGGAAGTGACTCTTCCTACTCCGCCTCTCTTTGAGGTGGCCGTACTTTTTAGAAGCTGAATGAAACTACAGTGATAAAAGTCACAGTATCTCACCTCCCTGGTTGATTTGTTGACTTGGATCAAGAAATATAATGTTTTATGAATAAAGACGAAACTCAACATGGGAATTTTTGCCGTGTTTTCTTCTTTCCTTAACAAGGCCCCTCTAGTCAAGGCCAGGAGGAGCTCTATTTCAGGTGATCATTACGTATGCTGCCACAGGCCAGTGGACAGTTCAGTCCACTTATTACCACCTGCATTATTCACCAGAAGATCTGAAACACTACATTAGCTTTCCACAGTGATGCGACACAGTGCGTGTGAGTAACTTGTTTATGTGCGTATGTGTTTCTGTGTATGTCATCATCGTTTGGTTTTGTAATCTACATAAAGTTTAAAAAAAAGAAAAACATTAAAGGGGAACAGTAGTCAGCTTCAAACGATGTTGACACTAATCTTCCTGAGGGATTGTGATGGAGCTTACAAGTGTTGGTGTTTTCTTAATACCAGTGGGGTAGAGATAGTCAGCAGATCAAAAGGCTTGAGTCAAACTTAATTAAAAAAATATTAATTGTGTGTGGCTTCTTTTTTTTTTTTTTTTTTTAGTAATTACACTTATGCATAATAGTGCATTTAATTGATTCATTAGGAATCACAGCAGTCGCTTGGGGGCTCTGTGGTGGAACAGAAGAGGAGCGGGAAAAAGAATGTGAAAATAAATATAACTTCAAGGAAGAATAAACAAATCACTATGAAGATTTAATACAATGCAAAACACAGAGAAATGATTTCACTCCATATTAGTTTACATCAGCTGGTAGTTTTGTAAAATGTAAATTCTATGTTGGTGCTGAATTTATATTTGATTATACAGTGTCATCTGCTGGTCAGCAAAAGACATTTCACAGTCGAATTTTAAGCCTCAAACATAACCGTAACAAAGGTTTTCAGTGGAAACCAAACACACATGACTGATTTATTTATTGAGTATTTAAACCTTTGGTCACTGTGTGCCCCTTTGTGAGGGGTTAAAGGATAAGCATACAGCAGTCCCCTAACAACAACACTCATTCTGTCACTGTGAAGACAAACACATCTACAAAATGACCAGTTTCATTATCATAGGAAACACAAAGCCTTCTCTTTCAAACAAGACAGGCAGCATAAAAATATAACAGAAGAACAAAAACATGTGTAAGGACTAAGCCCTAGTAGAAATGAGCCAAACGCTGGTGAATTCTTGCTGTGGCTAAAGTCTAAGTCTAAGTCTGTGGATAAAGTCTACAGCCACACTCGAACACATACCTATTCAAACATCACATTTAGCTAGTAAAGCCAGGAATTTTTACTAGGATCAATCAGCAGAAAAAGTTGCCTCACACAACAGTTCCAACACTAACACTAACAACTAAGATACACAGAGGCTTTTCAAAATATTGTAAAAGAATAAAACCTCCATGTCAACTCTTGTCTGCTCTCTTTCACAAAGAGTGTGCAATGCTGACAACTTTGTTCCAGTAACGAGCAGGTTGATTTCGCTCCAATTGAAGCTGCCCTTGAGCAAATGAACAATCGTGGGTCATGTTTGTTGACAGTATACAGCTACATTGACCTCGTTGCAGGGAATATGACCCTTTTGTGACCTTTGGACAGACCGACATTACTCAACTGGGAGGTTTAGCACTGTACCGTGCTGCAGCTTCACCAGAAAACCACAGCAGAGCTGATACAAATGATGCCGTCTGTAAAGATTTATCCTCATCAGAAAGGCAAATATGTGCTGAGACTTCTTCTCCTTCAACCCTCCTTGAATGACAGATCAAAAACATTCCTCACGTGTCTCTACACCAGTTTGACCGGGGTTGATCACCAGGAGACCAGTTAGCAGAGAGACTTTGGTCGAACCTTTGGGAAAAGCTGAAAAAAACAAAAACAAACCAAAAACATTAACAATCAGGTTTCATTCTTTGTTATGAAATGCACCGTAGTAAGAAAATCAAAAAGTGAGGGCCACATTGTTCATTAGGCATTGGCATCTTACCCCAAAGTAGTTGTTTGGAACAAATCCCTCCCTGCCACAGAGCGACGCCCACCACCAGCCCGACCCTTCGGGTTTCTGCAGGATAGTGACCATGTCTCCCTCTCTGAAGCTCAGCTCATCGGCTGCCTGAGCTGGGTAGTTCCACAGAGCGTACAGCACCCCGCTGTTCTCCACCCCCATGGCATCCTCCACACCTGATATTACAAAGAACACATAAAAAAGCCTAATGTTTCCCAGACCTTCAACTGCCAGTGAATATTACGTTCAGTGTTTCAAATGCCTTTCCAACTTTCTTATTTTAGCATCAGCTTCATTATGTGAATGTGTGTGAATGACTGATGGGAGACTCATCTTAAAAATATGACATTTAACCGGCAGTTTCTGCAGGAGAAGCAGCAACTGTCAAATGTTGTCATCTTATGATTCATTCTATTATGACTTTTAGCCACTAGTACAGTGTCATAGGGTGTGTGTATGTGTGTGTCAGTTCATGTATGGGCGTAGTGGCCTCACCCTTCAGAAAGCTCTCACACTCCTCAAACCCGACAGCGTAAGGATCACACTTCTGGGAGGCAATCGTGCCATCGCTCTCCGTCATGGCCATGACAGCAGCTCCATTCCTCACCAAAAACTCACACAGCGGACGGTCGTTACAAGAGGCTGCACAATGCAGTGGAGTCCTGTGAGCCAGTAAAACAGCAGTGATTAAGAACATCCAGGGGACAATGTTAGGTTAAGAAAATATCCAAGACTTTTTACAACCTTTACAGGAGGCCAAGGTCAGTGAGAGAGAGGATAAAGCCGTAAAACAACAAGAGAATATTTACCATCCGTGGCTGTCTGGTGCGCTGACATTGGCTCCAATGCGAACAAGAAAGTCTACCACATTGTAGTGACCCCCGCAGATTGCATTGTGAAGAGCAGTGATGCCTTCGTCGTTGGGTTGGCTGGGGTCGTTCATCTATGAAGACCACGTTACACAGAATTGATTCATGGGCTAATTACAACATTTTTTTTTTTTTTTTAGTGTTATGGGTTTAGTGCTTTAGGTAGGAGTAGTAGTATCAGCATAGTAGTAGAAGTAGCAGCAATGCAGCAGTAGCAGTATTGGCAGTTTACTGTATGGGCAATACGGTCTATGCACAGACACACACCTCCTGCACTGCTCTCTGCACTGTCTCCAGTTCTCCAACCAACGCTCCATCCAGCAGCAGGACCAGCGGGCTGAGTCGAGCTCGATGCCCAGAACTTTTGCGATCCCGACTGGACCGCCGCAGAATGGAATGATAGCTCTGAGGGGACGAATGGGAAGCTTAATTGTCTAAAGTAAAACACCGGAGAGCAGAGAACCTCTTCCACCATTTAAAACACATTTAACATTTGCTGTTTAACTAATGACAATTTTTGCCAAATGATGTACAGGAGTAACATAAAAATCTCCCTTACGCACTGAAAGCAAAATAATGAATTCAGTGGCTTTATTACATTTTCAGCCAATTTAGAGGATTTATTTTTTACAGTTTGACATGTTTCTGCTCATGATTATTCCATCATCAGCCACTGCAAGAAAATTTTTCTTACTCTGAAGTCATGGGGAATCAGTGTGGTTGTCTGAGGTGGAGGCACAGGGGCAGGTGCAGGGCTGTCCTCTCCGTCTGAGGAGCTACTGGTCTCGCTACCTTGCTCCCCCTTCTGGCGATGGTCCTTCCTGCGAAAAAGCTTGTCAATGAGATTTTTGTACTGGTTTGGCTGGTAATGTGAGGCCCTCTTCATGGGCCGAGACTGGTCCACGGAGCCCCGTCTCTTCAGGGCACGGGGGATTTCTGCCCGGATACGGAGCAGCTCCTCCAGGTCAGGGATCTCCTGGCTCTGGGCCTCTGGGGCCACCACTGGCTGCAGCCTGGTGGGGCTCAGGGGCCGGGGAGCAGGTGGCACGCCCTGCTCGACCTCCCTACCACCCTCTGGCATTCTGGGATTCTCTGAAATCACGGGTATGTGATGAGCATAGTCCAGTCGCTCTAACTCTGCGTCTACATCCCCTGGGTTCAGCACTGCAAAGATGGAATACACACCACACTTGTATCACAAAGTTAAGCAAAGATCCTGTGAACATATAGTTTGCAGATGTTTAATGTGTTTTACCATCGCTGTATATGGTTGGCTGTCTCAGCTCAGGTGGGTGTTGCTGAGGATGGAGTACAGGTTGGTGGAAGAATTCCCTCGGCATGGGTGCAGGTGGTAGGTAAGCTGCCATGTCCCCTTCTCCTCCCTGGACTCTGGGGTGATGGATTGGCATTCCTCCCCAGTGGGGATTTTGGAGACGCATGATGACGGAGAGAGGAATGGGCCTGCGCTGATGGGACTGAGTAGAAGATGGAGGAATAGAAATACGGGAGATGATGGGCTGAGGGTAGTAAGGTGAGTGGGCTGGGGATGAAACCTCTGGAGGTACTGATACACGCGTGTTACGGGGAAGAGAACCATGGGAAAACTGAGAGCGAGGATCCTGCAAAGGAAAAATAAAGAGAGATAAATTCTTGCTTATCGTAACCCACTGAATCAGATGAAATGGGAAGGTTCTCTTGTAGCGCCAAATCACAGAGACCTGTCGTTTATTCTGTAGCTCTGTGGCACATTTATTGTATGGTTCAGTCTCATTACTTTCTTTCACAATAGAGCAACCACTTGTTTACTATTAGCAGCAACATGCTCTGGTAAACCTGATCAGAACAAAATGGTAGAATAGAGAGCCAAAAGTATGAGGAACACTTGACCTCTATTCACCAGGTGGAAAAAAAAGGATTCCAAAGTGGAAACTATTGTTATGTGAAATGTGATAAGTCCCATTGGGTGTATATGTTTGTGGCTTCTCAAGAACTTGAGGTAAAGCACAAACATTTTTTTGGATTGCAAAAGCTGATTACATAACTTTGGGCTTGTTTGAATGTCTCTCTATTAACACCACCCACCTTTTTGGGACTTGGGGCTGGAGGAGGGCCATCGAGGTTGGATTCTCTCCAGCTGCTGTTTGGCACCGATTGCCGCAGCCATTCTGTCTCTGCAACAGGAAAGTGTTGAGTTAAAAAAACAAAAACCACACAGAGAGGCCATACTCCTTAGGTCTGATACCTAAACTATTTGCCTATGACTAATTCAGCACCTCACATAAAAGTTGAACAAAAAAAGCACAACAGGAAGTAGCAGAAATCAACCAACTGTCATAGGTGTGGTGAGGTTTTCTCTCATAGGACACGTCCAGATCTGTTTCATTCCACTTGCTGGGACTCTTTTGCCGCTGCACGCCCTCGTCTGAGAGAGACAGAGAGAAACTGAATGAGACAGAGAATGAAAATAAAAGCAACAGAAACACAAAAACAGAGTGGGAGAGCTAGAAAGAGGGAGATGTTACAAAAGTAAGTTTTAAGTCCTTGAAAGGACAATATTTTTTCTGAGACTTTTAATTTGCAGAGCTGAAGAACTCATATTAAACATTAAAGACTAATTCAATTCTTTTGGGTAGGTTAGCATTTTCATTTTTTTTATTTGTAACAAACTGGTTGGACTATATTGTGAAACCATCAAGCCAATTAGTAGCATTTCTTGTTTTGTTTTTGCAAAAGCTCAGTTACATCAAAAGTCAGCTTACAGAGCTTCCACCCACGTTTAATAAAAGCAAACTATAATTAACATGACAGCAGAATTACTTATGATTGACTACTGTTATAGATACCACACCCACTTTCTTGACACACCATGTCTAATTACTATGTTTAACACTACGGTACCTGATTCACCGCTTCAGCACCTATCAATTCAATAGGATCAACAATGAATATCATTAGCTGTCCAGCATTACACTGAGGAACAGTTCATAATACCCGTTTTAAATGGTGCATTTCCATCATTTTGCATGAGCTGTACCAGCTTCATGCTTAAACAGCACTGTCACTGAAATCTCTCTCTCTCTCTCTGTCTGGTTTAGTTGACCCACAACTATCAGCTTACTGTCTTATTGCTGGATAACTGTAGCCGCTTACCAGGTTGCCTGAAACCAAAATTTCGAGGGAGTGTGTTGGACATCGGATGATTGAAAGACAAAGGGGAAGGGTTTCTGTCTGGCCGAGGTGACCTGCGGCCCATCATGCTGCTGTCATAAGGGCTCAGCAGATTGGCGGAGGAGTGGAGTGAAGCAGAGCGCGATGACTGGTCAAAAGAAGCAGATGTGGGGCTTGGAGAAGGGCTTCTATCTATGTAACTAACTGAACCTCGCGGGCTCCTGTCGTAACAAGAGGGCGAGTTACGCCTCGGGGTGTGAGGTGACTGTTTGGGGCTCTGCTGGCCGTACGAGTAGCTGTCAGATCCAGCTCGAGGAAGTGGAGAGTGTGTCTCTCTGCGGATCTTGGGGGATGAGAGTGGGCTGGTGGAGAAGACGGGGGAGGACGGGGCATTTATGTTGTTAGAGATGACCATGGGACAGAAGGATGTTGAGCTCGGGTTGGAAGGCATAGAGCTGGAGCTGCCATTACTGCTGCTGCTTGACTCCCTTGTAGTGCTGGTCTGCAGGAGAAAAGTCTGTTAAACATGATACGGAATATCTACAGCATACTACTGGATAGTAAAATTTGAGCACAGTATCATTTTCACAAAGATCAAATATGAATTACTTTTGTTAGAATTCCCTATTACTGCATCCATGAGCACCAAGAGGCCAGCTAGGACAAGGTGCAGGACTTTAACTCACTAGAGCTGGACACTCTCTCATTTATACACAATTCAAATACTAAAAATAATATAGCTGTTGTAAACAAACATAGAAAAGGAGAAACCAGTCCTCAAGGTCTGTGTATGTGTGAGTGTGTTTGTATGTGTGTGTACCTGAGGCCCAGACTTTCTATTGTTACTGTTGGAGGAGGCCTCCTTCAGCAGGGAGTTAAACTCTCGGGATAACTCGTCCGCTGTAGCCAGCGATGCATTCAGGTCATCATTGATGGCCTGGACTGAATATGAACCACATAAACATCACAGACAATTAGCATAGGATATTACTCCCATGTGAACAAATAGACACCGAGCCAAAGAGATAAGTCAAGGGTTTGTGGAAACTCACACAGCATGTTGCTGCCAAAGCTTGTCTGGGAACTCATGGCTGTGAGGTAGCAGCGTTCTGCTCCTGAAAAAGAAAACCACCACAGCGTTTAGGAGGAGAAAAGTCTCACACCACCTTCAGCTAACAATGATTTTACAATCTCGTGACATGTATGTGCTTTAATCGGAGAGACTGGCTAGGACTTGGCATGTATAAGCAGGTATTGTTTAAACCCACCACTTCACTCCTGCTGCAGGCTCCTTGCTCTCTCACCCCCTCAGGCACTCTGACAGGGAGTAAACAACATGTGAACACACAACCTGAATGCTCTTCATGTCCAAACAAGCCACAATTTCCACATTATTGCAAGGAAAGACTTGTAGGCAAATGATTTATGTAAATGTACTGAATGAAATCTCAGCCCTCTGAGTCCCTTAATAGGAGAGTTTGCAGCAGCTGTCTGTCCTGCTTGCTGACTCAACCGCATTATCTGTGATGCCAGGTGTTCAAGCTAACATCACATATGACTGCTTTGTGTGAAAGCCAGTTTCAGACAGACAGACAGGTGCAGTACACAGCTTATCAAGTGGACGTCAGATTATACTAATACTCCAGACGGTTGCGTATGCCAGCACGTCAGTTAGTCCAGACTGGGAGCAGAAAGCTATCCAACTAACGTGTTAATGCCAAAGAGTCATTGAACACCTAATAATCACTTCAAATACCTGCATGGAAAATAATTCTTTATAATTTCCGATTTCTGCTCATCCATATACTCTTTATATGACAAATACAGTAGTCAAATCTTGAGAACATACAGACTTAGGGTCATAAATTCAATCATCAATCCTTTGACACACTGGAGGCTAGTAAAGTGATTTAAGGACTGGTGTGATGTGCTCCACTGTCTTGTCTAGTGACGGACTCTGGCAGCAGCATTCTGGATGAGCTGCAGCTGTTTGGCTAATGTTTTACTACGACCTGTGAAGGCACCTTTACAATAGTCTATCCTGCTGAAAATAAACATATGAAATGTAAGGGACTGTGTTGTTATGTAGAGTTGTGTGTCATCTGCATAATCATTGTAAGAGATATTATAACATTCCATAATCTGAGAAATAGGGAACATTTAGCTGTTGAACAGGAGAGGCCAGAGAATGGACCTTTGAGGAACTCCTCATTATTTTGTTCATTATTATTCATTAAGAGGTGTCAAAAAAGAAAAGCTCACTAATCTGTGGCTTCTTCTACATAAAATACAAAATACAACTGCATCTTTTTTTTTAAGTACTTTAAAAACTTAATATTGTGGAGAACCTTTAGTTCATGACATTCTTAAAAGGACCAGTAAGTCCTGATATGGCCTTCATGTCTAAACCTAACATTCTTTCCATCAGATAGTATATATTTGAATGTTGGGGCTAAAAAAATAATCCCAAATTGTAGTTAAATGACATGTTTATCAAAGTGTATTGAGCCACAACTGTCTCCAATTTACAGTCCTGCCCTAGTTTAAGTAATGATTCCAAGTTTAGTTACACAGACAGACAGAAAGTGAAGTCAGTCTTTCTGCCTGTGGAAAACAAGGAATCCTCTGTCGCTGATGATTCAGCAGCCCTGCCTGCTGTGTGACCACTTACCATTTCTGTGAGCTATTTTGGTTTGTTTCCCACTTCAAAAACAAATGACAGCAACCATTAAACTGTATTATATCATCAATGTGTTGTGTTTAGGGTATTACAGATTTATAGGTTTCTTGTGTCTACATGCCTTCAGTTAGTAAAATCCTAAATTAAACATATGTCTTCAACTGTGAAAAGAAATACCATACACATCTCCAAAGCTGTCCTAGTAGTATCGTGTTTACTTATACAGAAATAGAAAACAATAATACACATATGACAGATACAGATTTGTTGAAAGAATTTTCAGTTTTTCACTAAATGTTCCCTCTTTCTTTGGCTTTTTGTGAAAAGGATGTTTTTCATTTATCTGTACATGATGAACACATGACATCGAACATTTAACAAAGACGTTGGAGGGTTCTTTTGAGCTCCTTTGAGTCAGTTTGGGCACAAAGAGAGACGAGAGTGGGGTGCTTATCTTTGTTGTCATTAGGCCTGATATAATAGTTGTGTTTATTAATTAAATATCGTGTTTATTACTTGAATATCTTGTGAAATTAGACCAAATTCGATCAACTTCTGACACATTCTTCTCATTCACTGGATAAGACCCCAGCACCAGTTGAACATTAGCCAGGGCAACAGGAAAACATGCGTTATATAAGGTCATCAAATTGAAGTGTTCAGCACAGGCAGATAATAAATGTTCTTCACACTGTGTGCCGTGTTGTCTGTACTGTAGCAGGGACTTGTGGTGTCTAAGTCAGACCTGGTGACAGACTCACAGTCCTCACCACTCCTCCCAGTGAGGAATTCACCTCACACATAGCCTGGAATGCTTATCTCTGTCAAGAGCAGCTCACGCAAAAAGAGATTACACTTTCACTGACTCACCGAGGTCAGTTCAATCACTCACTCACTGACCTCTCCCCTTCTTGCCCAGCAGTTCACTCACCCCACCCCTTTCCTCTCCTCCCCGTGAAATTTTTCTGTGTGCTATATGGCTCTCTCTAGTTTTCTCAAGGACAACTTTAACTGTATTAGTCACTGTATTGTTGTCAGCACACTCTCACTCACACCATCAAAGCTAAAATCTATTTGATTTTGTTTTTAGATTTAGTCAATAAAAACTTTTGTATTTGTTTATTAGGTTTATCTTTTGTTTTTGTTGGTAATTTGCATAATGTCTACCTTTGCTTTTCTTATCAGCATATTTTACTGCTGGGTAAGATTTCTAGACTAGGTTGAACTTGGAAGAATGAAGGTTTCAAGGAGAGAAGCATATAAAATTATAGAAATGCATATGGTGAATCAGATTTTTTCTTTTTTTTAATAGTCAACATGCAGATATCACGTATGTTTCATCATAAAATAAAAATACTGTAGAGACTATGAACATAAAAGCACATAAACTCTTATGTGCTTTTATTTAAGGCATTCGTCTTTAAGCACTGAAGAACATAAACATTAATCATCTGAAAATTTAAGGTGGACTGACAGCTTGTGGTCACTGCAGTGGTGCTGTCCTCTATACCAGGCTGGCTGACCTGCTGCTGCACTGAGGTTGGTTTCTCAAGAGAAAAGTTTGTTGGAAAACCTCAGTCATTTTCTTTCCAGTGCTTAGATTACAATGTCAGCTGGTTCCACCATTTTTGCATTCTACAATTAGCTCTTTCGAGTGGCAAAGCCAAGATGAAAGCCCTGAGATTAAAACAACATGAAGGAGTAATTTTAAAAACTCAGAAACTTTGTTAACAGACACTCAGAAAAGTAGAAAGATCCTGTGTGAAGCAGAGGGGAGATTTGAGGATTAAAGACAATAATCATTAGCTTTGCAGAATGCCAGGGTGTGTCTGACCAAGACTGCAAGGAGTCCCTCCTGCTTTCCCATTCCTTTTATGTCCTTCACGATAACGCACCTAACTGACTCTCCAGTTTCTAGTGAACTCCTTATTTTCACCCAGGCTTCCATTCATTTCCTCCCTCTCTTGTTTCACAATTGTGGCTCCCGCCTTCATATCCTTCCTCCAGATCTGTTTGGCTTTGTCTATGTTCATTCTTGGCAGGGAACTTGGCTGAGATTGAATGATAAAAAAATCCTGTGATACAACAATCACTTTTCAGTTTTCTTTGTCATGAAGTCCTAAAACCTAAGTCTGGTGGTGTGGCATCATACAGACAACACAAACTAAATTGTGTCCCACTGGTGAACAGACCTGCTGTGATGACAGGGCTGCGGTGATATACTCTCTTAGGTTCAAAGGGAAAACAAAAACCCTGTTGTTAAGATCTAATTTTCATATGCTTTCACATTTGCTCTTGCATAACATGATTTGAAATATCCAGAATATCATTGCTGTAAAGTCACATGAAGGTGTTTTTGTGGCATAAGTCCAATGTCAAAGATAACATTTAATGTAATGTTTACATTGGCTCAACACTGTTTCTTGTAATGGGAATTATTTGAAATGAGCTGTTGGTATTTCTGGATTCTGACTGGAGATTAAGGCCAGGGCAAACTGCGCAAATACAGGTGGGAGTTACTGTGTAATTATTGCATAAAACATCAGGAATCTGTGTCACAGAGCTCTAGGAAGGAGATCATCTGGTGCATTTATGGTTTTCATGTTCAGTATCCGCCACTACCACAGGAAAAGTGTTTCACAGAAAAGGTAACCACAGCATGTCACCTCAAGCTTTATAGATGATAAAACTATTACCAAAACTGTCATGAAACAGTAAGTTGTTCTGACTTTTTTTTTTTCCTGGGTACATGAGCTGTTGAGTTAAATTTGAATGTTGAGTGATAAGTTCCTTGCTGACATAGGATGTTCCAAAAAAAGCTCATGGATCAGTCATGTCTTTTGTAACTGTAAGCTTCTCGGACAGAAAAACTCCACCCAAAGTACTTTTTACAATGCTCACCTCCGACCTAGTTAGTAATTTAAGTGCTTTCATCCATTCTACTGCAAGTACTCACACACACACACAGTGCATTCTGTTCATTACTGTTATTGCCAAAGAAAACACACAATGCTACTCTAGTGATCTTCTCAAGCTGATGATAAAAATCAGGCTCTGAAGACAATGACAGCGCCTAAACTATGCATGGACCAAAGAATATTTCTGAGACAATAACAACTAATCCTTCACTACATTATAACTTGCCTTCATCCTGATCCTGCAGAGACCCATTTGGCACAGTATGCTAGTTGCCGCCTTCACTTCTAGAGTAATACTGTTCTCCACAGCATGTGACTTAGGAATCTCTCAGTGCTACACAACATAACAGGCATTTCTAGCGAGTTACATGCTTCATCTAATGCCTGCAGTGTGCCATGTACATGCAGGGATGGAAGAAAAGAGTGCAAAGCATTACCAAGAGATGACAAATACGGAATGTCTACCTGCTTGCATGTGTGTACCTGTATGAGCTTTATCACTGAGAGTAAAGTAGAATTCCAGGTGTTCTGGTGACAGTGTGAACAGTTTGTTACAGCAAATGTATGACACAATGCAGCCCAGCTGGTTTTGACTGAGACCCAGTGCAGAACACACAAGCTGGATACGTGCCATTCAAATCCTCCTCTGACGGGAAGGTTTGGTTTGCTGGCATATCATAGTTATGTCACAAAGCTCAGTAAACAGGTGACACATTTGAAAGCAGGACTTGCAACAAGAGTGCACAAGGAGCTCCAAATGTCATGATGGATTTTTAATTTACCACAGCAACACAACACTTCACCACTAATATCATTTGTCTATGACAGGTCACCATATGGCGAACATCTGGCAATAATAAACACTTCAATTGGATAACATCACTATTAAATAACAATTAATGAAATCATAAAACCCCACAGGTCCCTGCAGATAGTAATTCCTCACTAGCATTGACTGTCATAGGCTGTAAATAGCTGTATAATATATGATTGTCTGAAGTTGCTGGTGAAGGGTGCTGTACTTGCTGCACATCAGTCTCTCAATGTCCAGCAGCTGGCTGTTGCACTTCAGCTCTGCTTTGTGGCTGTAGACTGTTGTAGACTGTGAGGCATGCCAGGCAGAGATGGTAACATCTGACTTTCATTAGTTTGAGAACTGGCTCCTCCTCGTATACTAGACCCCTCACAGTGAACGAGAAAACCGCGGAAAGAACTATTCAGAGGAGGAAAAAAGGCGTTTTCACAACAATTGGAGCTGACAGCAACACCACCGTGCACTAATCGCACAACGTAAACATAAAAATAAACGCAATTCTTCATAAATCTTCACCTCACGCAGCCTGATCCCACGCAGAGGTGCGTAGCCTATTCGCCTGCGGGGCGAATTAAAAAGTTCCTTACCTCAAACAATGAAAGTACTTCTGTTCTTTTGTTCCAGACTCGAGAGAAAAGCTGAGTCCTGTTCAAAATTTCTTGTCTTCCTGAAGTCTGGCTCCGTCTGTTTGTCTCTTGTGGCGGTGGCTCCAGACATTTAGTCATAGCTGCGTACTGACTTGAGTTATTTTAGCTCAGAGTCCAGCCCCTCTGACTCTCTCCGCTGCTGTAACCCGAGCCAGGTGTTTCTGCCACAGCTGGCGCAGGTAAAATGTTCCAGCACGTTTGATTGGACGCTTCCACGTCACTTTTTTTGTGAAGCCTTGCAATTATTTTTACTGTCGTCAAATGACTGCCATCGTTTTATTTGAGCTTCTCCGTTTAGAACATAAATGATCTTATACATTTACATGTTGAACTATGTTAAAGATGGACAACATATTTATGAGCGTAATACTTGCTTTACATAATTATACTTATGTTCTTACAGATTTTATTAAATATTGATCCTATAACTATATAGTATCTATAACTGTAATATAATGCTTGTGCCATATGACATCTGCAACTTCCCTTTGGGATCAGTAAAGTAGTCCACCTATCTATCTACTTAAACAATAGAGGGTAATGTTATTTTATGGTGTATATTTGGCGGTTGTTAGAGATGATTTACGGATAATATGTTGTATGTTGTATGTTATATGTTATATGTCATACATCAAATCTTGTTTCAAATCGGGTCGTTTGGGTAAATTATCCGTACTGATTTTTTTTATGCAATTAACCCCAGGTATATGTCTAAATTATGTAGCGTGTCACTACAATTTACACTACAGTTGTGAAATCTACCTAGATTGTCTAGGCCTAGGTGAGCCATTATTTGCACGCGCACGTTTGACTTGACCGTTTAACGTCAGTCATTAAACGTCATCGCGTAACCTCTATGTGCTCCGCCCCACTCTGGTGAGGCGTTTCCGCCAAGATGGTTGTCGGTGCTTTCCCCATCGCCAAGCTCCTTTATCTCGGAGTGAGGCAAATGAGCAAGCCTGTAGCGAATCGGATAAAAGCGGGAGCCCGGAGAAGCGAGTTCTTCAAAAATTACATCTGTCTGCCTCCGGCACAGAGTGAGTAACCGAGCTAATGGCTGCTAATGACCGCTAGATTTCAGTGTCAGACACCCCTGGATGAAGTGAGGGTTCCAGCAACCAATGACATTGTAGCGTTCCAGACCGCTTACCCAATCATCTTCATTGGTGTTGCTGGTCGACCAATAGTAACCAGGGAAGCTCGTAGAGGGCGGGTCTTACCTGTCATTGAACAGGTTGTAGTCTGAAGCCTTTGGTTTTATCAGGATAGGACAGTTGTCTGTTTTTCCTTCAGGTCCTCCTTAGATTATGATATTAGGTGGGAGTATTTTAGACCAGGCACCGTGCCCAGTTATTTAGACATTTCCAAGTCGTTCAAAACGCAGAAAAAATGCCAAGGTTCGCTATGTTATTTATACTGTAGGTGCTGTGCTGCGCTGTACCTAAAAACTCTTCGTCATAGGACTTAAATCAAAAAAACTTGGCGAGCTCTGAATGATTCCCATTCATTTTCAAAAGCATTTATACTATTTATAAAAGCTGATTCGCATAAACTAATCAAAGATTGCGACATTAAAAAGAGCGAAAATGAAAGCATGAAAGAAAACCTGAGTTACTTGAGTTTAGCAGAGTCTAATAGTGTAAACTCACTACAGATGTGTCTTGGCAATCCCACAGTGCAGTTAGTGTAGAATTCACACTTACAGTGCTTACTGTACTGAACACATGCAACATAATCAACACGATCATAAATCCATTCCCCCGTGTATCATCTGGCACACGTGCAAATGTGAGCAAGACCCAAATCTTATGTTTAAAGCATAATTTTGTGTTTGTATATTGTTTGCTCATTTTCCTCACAGTCTACCACTGGATTGAGATGAGAACAAAGATGCGGATCATGGGCTTTAAGGGTTCCGTCATTAAGCCACTGAATGAGGATGCGGCTGCAGAGCTGGGCGCAGAGTTGCTGGGAGAGGCAGTTATCTTCCTCATTGGTGGTGGATGTATGGTGCTGGAGTACAGCAGGCAGGCTGCTAACTCCCGCCGCAAAGAAGAGGAGCTGCAGGAGACCATCACAAGTCTACAGACTCAACTAGCAGAACTAACACTAACCACAGAGACTCTAGATGCTCAGCTGAGAGAGGTCAACAGGCAATTGCTGTACCTTCCTGCTCCTACCAAAAAGTGATCAAATTAGTTCTTTGCTGTATGGCATAGTACTGTTTGTTGATCTGTGTGTGAAGGAATAAGAGTGCACTATCACAGTACAGCCATATATACAGCCTGATGACAACCCTCCTTCACACACTGTCCTCTAAACCCATAAAGTTGGGTGGAAGACATGGACATGAGCATATCAGTGCGTTGTGGATTGGGCTGCTATCCTTAGCTCATGTTTTGAGCAACTAGGTGTAAAGGGGGATTGCTATGATATTCATAGTGAATTTCTATGGTTCATCTTGCATGTAAGAGCTGACTGTATAAAGATTTACAGTACAAGGCAATGGTGACCCTAAAATTAATATATTTGATAACAGCTCCAGCATATTACTGTTTATTTCAGTGATCTTTATGGACCTTAATGCAGATTTTTATGCTTCGTTGGCTTCAGTTATGAGAGTTACTCTAGGTTATATAGTGCCACTCAAACCCAAACAAGCATTGGGTCACATCAGTGGATTATTTTTGACAGTATCTGCCCCTACAGTTTCATGGACATGTTCACCGTTAATCCCTTTGCTGGCTCATGTACATTGGATGTGATGGCAACTGTAAAAAGAATGTGTTAAATAAAATGGTATGCTGTCTGTTAATGGAGTTTGTGTCACATTACACACAAATTAAGATGAACAAAAGAAAATTAAAGAATAACTGAACCCAAATAAGCCCCATCAAACAATGCATCTTTTCACCACTTCACGTAAACAAACTGCAAACTATAAAATCCCTTTTTCAGTATCATCTGTAGGCAGAAGTGATCTGTCGTGTGTTTATAACACTACGCTACCCAGCATGCCTTCAACGTAAACACCACAACACTTCCTATTATGGAGCGTTCCAAGTGGATAATACGTAACATACAAACCAGCTAAGCTAACATTTTGGCTTTCCCTCACATTCCTATATACAAACACAATTCTACTTGTACTTGATCTGCGGAAACAATACGTGCATCCCGGTGTAGGTTTAAAATTCACAGTAGAAGCCGCTCATAAATGCGTGTTTGAGTCCAGGTTTTGTTAACGTCCGGTTTGAGCTTTAGACACTGGAGGGCGGTAGCGACTTTTTCAATCTTCTAGCTTCCACCGCCGCTGACCCGCGCAACTAGCGTGAGAGGAGGTAGGCCCCAACCTTATTTTGTATCTTCTTTTGCAAAATTACCGTGCCGGGAACTTAGCAAACAACGCATTCAATATATTACTTTACTGGGAAAACAAAGCATCGACTGCAGCTTTTATATTATCAGAGTTAAAGTTACTTGCATCGGTTGGCGGTACGTTAGCTAGCTTATGGCTAAGAAGGTTATCAGCGTTAGCCACTTAGCGTCAACCTGAAAAAAATTACAACCACAGCAAATAGTTTAGTGATAGTTTCATCTTGCAGAAAGCTGTATAGGAAAAGGGTATGTATAAAGCTGGGATTGCATGGTTTATATATCTGTAGTGGAACAAGTTATACTGCTGCGATATCCATCCACTGATGCAAGTCTAGCTAACCAGCTAGCCGACCTAGCTGAGACTGCCGCGCAACAGATATCGATTTGAAAGTTAGCAGGACGCAGTGTTGTTAGCAGTACTTTTGTACGATTTGTACGATTTTGAACGTTTCCTGTGTTTTTTAGTAAACAGATAAAGGCCGCAAACATTTGAAACACAATGAGTGTTGACGTGAAGAAACTGAAAGTCAACGAATTAAAAGAGGAGCTCCAGCGCCGCGGCCTGGACACCAGAGGCCTGAAGGCAGACCTGGTGGAGAGGCTGAAATCCGCTCTGGAGACTGAAGCTCAGGCGGATGCCTCAGAGCCAGGGGAGCAGGATGATGAGTACTGCCAGGACTATCAAGATAACGAAGGAAACGAAGAGGGAGAGGATGCCCAAGTGCAACAGGGTAATACTGTTTATTTACAAAACAAAAAAGTTAATTGTTTTTTGCTTGTATAACTCATAAACTAAGCTTTGTGACATTAGTAACAGGCTGTGCATTTTATTTATTACTTGGTATGTGCAGTCTATGTACACACATTAAGTTTCAACAGATCCATATACTAGGTCTAAATTCTTATTGTTTGGCTTGCTTGTTTGACAGAGTTTTTTAATAACCACTTGTTTGTTGCCCATTCTGTGTATTTAATTTGAATAGGTCACAGTGCACTTGCAGATGAGAAAGTAAAGAGAACAAAGTGTCAAAAACTAAAAGTGGCCGTTTAGTGAGGACTAAAAGTTTTGAATTTTCCTTTTTCATTTGCAGAAGCACCTGAGGATTATGCTGATGATGATGGGGATGGAGATGGGGATGGAGATGGGGATGGAGATGGTGAAGGAGATGGTGAAGGAGATGGTGAAGGTGATGGTGATGGTGATGTCCCTGAAGAGGAAGATGAGGGGAGAGATTCAGGTGGTTACTATGAGGAAGAGGAGGCAGAGGGCGAGCCTTACGAAAGTCAGCCAACTTCAGACTCGGGTCACAGCATGCCTGACTTCACAGCAGATGTCGACATAGACAAATCTGAAGTGATGTCAGAGGAACAGACCAAGCCTGTGCTGAAGCCAGAGGAGAACATTGAGATCAAACAAGGTGATTTTTAGCATACAGGGATTGATTAATTTATGTATTAATTTATGTAATAAGATGTTTTGATTGTCACCTTGCAAAATATTCACCACTATAATTGTGAAGATCAAGATAGAGTTGAGAGAGATAAATTCACCAGACACAGCAAAGCTTTAATGCTTTTTAAGGATGACACGCGTGTCATTTCAAGGGTGGTACAATGACTCTGTGGTTAGTACCATCACCTCATAGAGCAGGTTGGAGTTGGTGTGCAGTTTGCTCTGCTCTGGGGCTGCCTGCTTCTCCTGAATTGTTAAGATGGGTCAAATATAGAGGACAACTCTCCCCACAGGCTTAGTAGACACCTTCTTAGAAATGCAGACTAAACCAAGCATGACAGTACAATTTCAAAGCAGGTAAGACTTAAAAAAAATCTATCTACTGTCACATGTACTTCTACAGGAAATTTCACAGACTTCACAGGCCTGTTAAATCAAAGAGCCTTCACACGACCTACATGTATGTGCTTTCACTAATTTCTCCTGATTAGAATTACTTAATTTGTGCTTTTGTAGCACCAGTTGATATGAAACAACTTGAACCTTCATCTTTTTTTTATGCGTGCATGTAGTTGGGTCATGTCATGTCAGCATCACTCCACCGAACTTAAACTTGAGTGGAAGGCTTTCAGAACAACTGAAAACCCTCGTGAATGTCTGTAGGCCTTGAAATGACACATCACATTAGAGAGCAGAGTTTGTGAATGGCCAACTTAAAGGTTCCCTGTGGAGTTTTAGACTTTTACTATTACTATGGAGCTGTTTTGCTATGAAAGAGTCCTGATTTGTTCATTTTATACATGTGCCCCATGATGCATATGGGTACCAGGATACACACCATAAAAGTTATGAAAATTATGGTGTTAGCAAAGTTGGTGAATTGGCAGGATTCTGGCAACCTGATATGGAAAATGTACAATGATAACTCACTTCTCCCAGTTTATTTGGTAAACTTGAATGTTTTAAGGTTTTATTTCTCTTAACGTTCATTTATCGTTTTAGATATCAAAGTGGAGGTCAAAATGGAAGATGACCCTGAGGCTGCTGGAGAAAGGAAGCAGGATATTCACGAGACAGAACAGCAGCGTGGGCAAGATGGTGCAGGTCAGGTTGAGCAAGTCAAAGTGGAATCTGATAGAGGAGGACACTACGGACGCAAGAGACCATATGAGGAGAACAGGGGCTACGGCTATTATGAGCACCGTGAGGACAAGAGGTATGCTCATCATAAATTGTGATATTTTGATTTTTGGCTTTTAGCTGGTGTTCTGAATAGCACAATAGTACAATACACCAACAACAGAGTAAGTGAAGTGCATGTCATTGTCAATGAAAGTAACTTTTAGGCTGTTAACTTCATACTGTCCTGATATTGTACAGATCCCGCACACCACAGCCCCCTGCTGAAGATGAGGAGGAGAACATAGACGACACTCTTGTTACAATTGATACATGTAAGTACACTTTACCACCCTCATACAGCTGCACAGTTTAAACCAGAGTAATGCATGATTATATCATGTGCCACATCTGTAGCGCCAGTTTTTACAAAGAAAATCTGTTTTGGTTTCTTTTCAGACAACTGTGATCTGCACTTCAAAGTGTCCCGAGATCGCTACAGTGGTTATCCACTGACCATCGAAGGGTTTGCTTACCTGTGGGCCGGAGCGCGAGCAACACATGGTGTCACCCGGGGTCGTGTGTGTTATGAGATGAAGGTAGTATACACAGAATGAGTTTCTACCTCTAGTGGCAATAAAATAAAAAATGCCAATAAACCAAAAAATGCTTTGTCAGCTTTTCTGATAGAGCAGGACAATTTCATCTGAGTCACAGTAAATAAACCTTTTCTGTAAACGATGTCCACAGATGATATAAAGATCTCTGATACATCACACAGGCTTTATGTTATATTATTTTTGAAAGTGTATGAGCTCTGGCTTGTTTTTGAGCTGATTTGTTTCCTATTCTTCAGCTCAATGAGGAAATTCCCGTGAAGCACCTGCCCAGCAGCGAGCCAGATCCCCACGTGGTCAGAATTGGATGGTCCCTCAACAACTGCAGCACTCAACTTGGTAAGAGGAGCAGCTGTCTGAACAATCAAACTGATGTTCAGCATGGATGAATCTTTTACTGTAACTGAGAAAATTTGGTCGTGAATAGAATAGAAAATGGATTTAATTGTCATGTTTTAGGTGAGGAGCCATTTTCCTTCGGATATGGAGGAACAGGAAAGAAATCATCTGACTGCAAGTTTGCGGACTTTGGCGAGAAGTTTGGCGAAAATGACGTCATCGGCTGTTACATCGTAAGTTATGGCAACAGAGATTGAATTACTCCATCTTCTTTTAATGGCTTTTGATCATTGGTCTTACTTTAAATTACAATACAAGTAAGAAGAATTGACATGAATTTGACAAATTCATAATTGGTTGTAGCTCATAATTCTTGTGTTTTGTCCATTTATTTGACATTACAGTGTTAGCAAGATAAATTCATGATGACTGTAATTTTAGGACTTTGAAAGTGGTGAGGAGGTGGAGATGGGCTTCTCTAAGAATGGAGTGTGGTTGGGTGTGGCTTTCCGGACAACCAAGGAGGAGCTGGCGGGTCGGGCCCTGTTCCCTCATGTTCTGGTGAAGAATTGTGCTGTCGAGTTCAACTTTGGACAGAGGCGGGAGCCTTTCTTTCCCCCACCAGAGGGATACACCTTCATCCACAATCTAGAGATGGAGGACAAGATCAGAGGCACTAAGGGACCTGCCAGCAAATCTGAATGCGAGGTAGGGCAGTACTGACATGAAAGAACAGTGTATGGCATTTATACCTGTAAAATATTTAATTGTGATTAACGCAAGCAGCCCAAAAGTGAGGTGCAGTTCCTACGAGACTCAACCTTGTTCAATTTGGTTTTTATTTTTTCATAACATTAATCATACTGAATATAATTAGAATATTATTTGGCACTGATAAACATGGAAAACATTTACTAAACTAATCTTAATATATTCAAATTCACTTGAAGAGATGAAATTCATTTTACATCACACATTTTTATTGATTTTAATAGGAGCTGGGCTAATAAAGTAAAAATTAACCGGTTTTCTTTGTTGACTTGTTTCAGATCTTGATGATGGTTGGCCTGCCTGCTTGTGGGAAGACTACCTGGGCCATAAAGCATGCAGAGACTAACCCTGAGAAGAAGTACAACATCCTGGGCACAAATGCCATCATGGATAAGATGAAGGTTAGTTTGGGCCACCATCCCCCAAACAAAGTAAACCTACACATACGGTTTTGCAGTCCATCATTTTTGCCATTTGGCTGTTTGTTCTTCAGGTGATGGGCCTGCGTCGCCAGAGGAACTATGCCGGGCGCTGGGATATTCTGATACAGCAGGCCACCCAGTGTCTGAACAGGCTGATTGAGATCGCTGCCCGCAAGAGACGCAACTACATCCTGGATCAGGTACTGCCCTCCCACACACACTCTGCTCTGATTCTCGCCACAGTCAGTCAATGTGCCCTGATGATCACTCTCTCTAATGGACTATTTATTTATCTTTCAGGGTGGCTCTGTGTATTATAGAGTAGAAGAAGCATTGATCACCCTCTTGTCACTTGCTTGTCATGCATTGTTAAAGAAAATGGTTAATGGCTCTCATAAGTGACAGAATATTTCATGTTTTCATCCCTCAGTATATTTGCACTTGCTATTTCTTGTCATAATACAGTATTGTTTGTCTTGTGAATTTCAACAATGTACAAGTAAACCATGACTATGTAAAGATGTTGAGAAACAAGTAAGCTCTGACTGGTGAGTAAGAAAAACACCTTCTGTTGCTAATTTAATAAGACAGAGTTGATAGCTTTTTAAAAGCTATTTTTAAGTGAGATACATGGAACTTTTGAGTGTGTTTTTTAATAAATTGACCCTGAAGGTAAGTAATGACTAACAGTTTTTAGATTTTCAGACCCTTGTGTTCAGCAAATGTGAAATAAAGGTAGGTGGGTCTGGTGGCGAACTGTGGCTTTTCAGTGGACACTGTGAGTATGTGCAGGTAGGTTATATATGTCTGTTGTTGTCTTGAATGGGACTAGAATTCGTATGAAGATGAGGTAAGTCGAGGTAAGTGTGGGGGGACCCCTTCAGAACAGCAAGTTATCTCTGATGTAGCATAGCATGCTTTTGTAGAGAAGTGTATCAGACTGATTGTGGTATAACAAAGGTTTCAGTTCAAGTCAGATGATTTTCTGTTAAAATCGAGAATAGTCAGGATCATGTGGTTGATTTATAGATGTTGTTAATGGAAATGTTGGTCTATGAAAGACAGCAGTAGGCTTTGGCACTAGGGTACAGCATTGGAAATCAAATTAAATGCAAGTTAGCGAAACTATTAGAAGTCTGATATTCTCTTCACTGATGATTCAAATGTTTTTTTTATATAAATATCAGTCTGACACATTACTGTTGAACTGAGCACATACTAAAACATGTCGTGTTGCTGAGTGTAGAAACTGCTGGTTATTGTTGAGTGAACAGGGAGATTGATTGCAGCTGGTACTTTGAGTTGTTTGCTCATACAGAAGCTTCGCTGTGATAAAATGCGTGTAAGTGCTGGTGACAGCACATCCTCTGTCTAAATAACATGACACGGCATGATTCTCACTTTATTCTTACATCATCTGCATGTTTGCCCATCTGTTGCGGTTTTATTACTGAACCTATAAATTAGTCTAATAAAGGGTTTGTTATTAAGGTCGAGTTCTGTAGTGGAAGCAGTTGCAGATTTAAAACGCTCATGGATGTATGAAAAATTTCTTAAAGTTTGTACCTGCTGTGTGACGATACTTCGTGAACATTTATAGTTTTTGCAGTATGCTGGAGTGCAGTTGGTACTTTTAAAATGTGTCTAAACTTCACAAATGACAGTAGATGTTGGATTTTGTGCGTAAATTCCACTTCATTTAATTTTAAGGAGGAAGTTTGATGAGGCATCTCTGGCAGCATGGTATAGGAATGCATCACTTAATGTTCCCAGTTTTCACAACTTTCCAGAATGTGTGTTGACTAAATTATGTATGGCATGGCAAGAGTCCGTACATGTAACCACTAAGAAACATCCAACACCCTTTTCTTTATGAGAAATGACACTTAATGGCAGCTTAAGTTTGTTTGGTGTCCCCCCCCAAGATATTCACAGCTATATTTTCCTCACCCAAATAATGTGCCAAAATTTGATAGAGAGTACCAGTGCGTAAATACTACAGAACACATTTGAAAATCATTGCATGTTGTACCATCCTAACTTTGCATTTAAACAGCTTGTTCTGTTCTGCAAGGACATAATTGCTTGGGTTATAGTTTATGATACAGCCTTTGGACAGAGTGCACAGCTTCCTGAAGTTGCTCACAGGAGAATAAAGCAGTGATTCTACAGCATTTTTAAAACATATTAACAATGCAGCAAATTGTCACTGGTTGAAGAGGTACTTGGAATAAGCACTATAACTGCTATTTAAATGTGAGTTTTTATTATTGATAAACACTGTCTAAATGTTGTTAGGTAGCTGAGTAAAGGTACAGTGTAGTCAGTTTAGATATTTTTGGGGTCCCTTTCTGTCCATAATTATCATTCATCAACAGCCACTGGGCACCTGGATGCATAGCCTGTGAGGTAAGTCTGTGGAGTGATGAGAGGCCATTAGCACTTGAGTAAAAACGTAGACTGACATCCAAGCCAAACCTCTCTCACTTCATTATTGCAGGGTTCCAGCTTCCTTCCAGTGGAAAGCCACTACAAGTAAACAATAACAAACAAGCTTCTACTTCTTTCTTGTCACCATTGCTAGACAAATGTATATGGATCAGCAAGGAGACGAAAAATGCGTCCTTTTGAAGGTTTTCAACGCAAGGCTATTGTAATTTGTCCCACGGACGAGGATTTAAAAGAACGAACATTAAAGCAAACCAATGAGCAGGGGAAGGATGTGCCCGATCATGCTGTTTTAGAAATGAAAGGTAGGAATGCTGTGGAAACAACAAATAAAACACCAGATCTACTTTTTACTTTTTCTATGTGTTGTCTCTAAAATCAAACTTGGAAGATGCCCCCCTACCCCCCCTTCCCTTATCATAGCCTTTGGCCAGATATCAGACCTGGACATTTTTTTAAACAGTCCACATGAATTTGATTCTTCCTTATTTTTGCCCTCTATCTGCCACTTGCCATTCAGCTTACTTCTAATGCACTGCAAACTGAGACTTGGGACTTGTTGAGGTCATGTAATAAGTAGAGCTAATATTGCACAATTGGCTTCCCTGAAAAGGATATTTCCAAATGGCAAACTTACAAGCAGTCACATGCTCAAGTTGTTGGAAGTTAATTTGTAATAGCATTACATCAGCTGTCCTTGGTTTGCAGTGCTGTTTCCTCTTCTCACCAACCTTCTACTTGTCCTTTTTGTCCCTCTCCCCACCTCTACTGAAGTCTCCTCCCTCCCCCGTGTCTGCTTAAACAAATGTTTCCTCCATGTTCCCCTGGAGGTAATGTTTGTTCCCTTTACCCTGCCCTCTGCTTTCATCTATCTGCTCTTAGTTTCTCTATGATTTCTGTTGCCTCTGTATGGTAGTAATAATTTTTCATTTTGTTTTCCGGTGGTGTGGCTGCTCTGGTCTTCACTACAACCCCCTACCCCTCTCTCTTTCTCTGTCTCTCCATCCATCTTTTGCTGGATGGGCTGTCTTTCTTCTCCTCCTCCTGTGGTCACCTCTGTCACTTTCCAAGCCAACTTTACTCTCCCTGAGGCTTGCGACTTCCTGGAGGCGGTGATGTTCATTGAGCTGCAGCGAGATGAGGCTGAAAAGCTGTTAAAGCAGTACAATGAGGAGGGCCGCAAGGCTGGCCCGCCCCCTGAAAAACGCTTCGACAACAGGCAGGCTGGCTTCCGTGGCCGCGGCGGTGGTAGCTTCCAGCGGTACGATAACCGTGATGGGTCCCGTGGTGGCTACCAGAACCGCAGTGGAGATGGAGGCGGTGGATACAGAGGAGGTGAGCGCTGCAAGTTCCCCATACCTCATGCACTGTCAGAGTGATGATCCCTCAAACACAGAGAAGGTTGTGTAACAACACTGCAGCTTGTTTCAAAAAGAGTTCTTCTCACTTAACTCTGTTTTGAATTTGAATGTAATACATGAGAGGTGCAAACTGGGGCTGGGTATACCAGTATACAGCGAAGTTATGTTTATTGGTGTTGTTAGATAATTATTGTTTATTTGACAGGCTACAGTCGTGGCAGCTATAACCAGAATCGCTGGGGCAACAGCTACCGTGATGGAGGCTCTGATGCACGCGGTGGATACAACCGCAACCAGCAGTCGGGAGGAAGCTACAATCGCCCGGCTCCTTATAAGGGAGGATACAACCAGGTACTTAGCATGAACTCTGTGTATGAAATTTTCTAAATGAATAAATGGGGAAAAAAACAAACTAATAGGAAATTAATCTATTCTCCTGAACAGGGCTACAACCAGAGCTACAACCACGGGTACAACCAAGGCAGCTACAGCCAGAATTACTACAGCAACTACAGTCAGTACCCAGGATACAGCCAGAGCTACAGCCAGACACCTGCCACTGGACAGACATACAACCACCACCAGCAACAGCAACAGCCACAGCAGCAGCAGCAACAGCAACAACAGCAGCAACAACAACAGAGCTACAACCAGCAATATCAGCAGGTAATTCAAGAATGATGAAATACTGCCTGACCCTGCTTGTTACAAACATTTTACAATCCAAAATGGGACGGGGGGAGTGAGTGATGGGGCTGTCAGAGGGCGTGGCTCTGTGCGAGCTGCAGGAGGTGTTTTAAAATTTTATGCTCGTAAGATTTGGAGTTGTGCTGTGCCTAAGAGACGTACAAAAATAGAAATGCAGGGACAATTTGTGAGGGGAAAAAAGGTTTAAAAAAAATAATTAACATACTCTCACTGTAGTGTTTGCTATCTGTTCCTCCCCTCCAGTATGCTCAGCAGTGGCAGCAGTACTACCAGAACCAGAACCAGTGGAACCAGTACTACAGTCAGTACGGCAGCTACCCTGGACAGGGCAGCCAAGGCTCATCTTCTGGTTCCCAGTAGCTTTGCCCTACATCCTGCATCCACCTGTGTCCTGAACACCTCTGACCTCTGCAGCAAATTGATTTTTGTACAGTTCCACATTAAGCCACCAAACACAACTGTCTCTGTCTGGTTTAACACAGTATCCTTCATTCCTCACCGATCAGTGTAAACACAAATCATATACAGTTTGATGTCTTTGCATTTTCTTTTTTTTTTACTGAATGAAGTCTTACTCTTTAAGCAGTGACCGTGAGGTGGTAGATAGGTATCAAAACATTTAATGAATGTTATCTATTATGCATTGAATGTGGATGTGTGTTGAACTGCAAACTCCACATTTCCTACAGGTTGAAGAGGTAAATGTCTATTTCTAGGATGCATAGTGTGAAAAAGTGACGGGGCAGCAATATAGCAAGGCCTGAATAATTTTGCTTGTTTTGAGAATCTTAAAGAACAAAGTGCATGCTTTTTACCTTCATGACCCTCTCCTTTGTCTCGCTTTTTTATTTTTCAGTTACCGAATGAGAACATTTTATTCACGCTGATAGAATCCAAACATTTTTTTAGGTGTTGATACTGTAGTATTTAAGCGTTAATCCAGTCTTTGAGAAGAATATTTTGCCACTCTTGTTGAGTAGTTGTATGTGCATTTTTGTTTTGGGTTTTCTTTTTTTTTTTTTTTTTATCAATTTGTGATTGCTATTCATTGAGTCCAGTAGTTAAATCCAGTTCTGTCAAACCCATTTTTTCTACCTGAAAGTGAAAATCTGATTATGACCAGTTACCCAAGCTGTCTTCTTGTCTTTATACAGTAAAAGCAGTTGTATACGCATGGAGATGTTAATATGATCCTTTTTTTTTTTCTAACAGTGAGTTTGGTCAAACACAACACATACGGTTTGATTTATCATTCCTGGTGTATTTTTCTCATTTTAAACAAAATTGAAACTGTGGACAAAGGACAAAACAAAGAAGCATTTAGCTGAAAATTATGACAATTTTGGAGCATACATATAGTTCCAGTGCAGTCCTGCTGAACTTTGAATGAACTTTTGGAGAAATTTGAAAATCAAAAATTATGTCAGGGCAGGAAAAAAACATTTTCTGCTTCTTGTTACTGTGGCTGATGGATTCGACTTCACAAGCTCCTTTTACTATTTACCAACTAAACTTGGGGTGGGTGATATGGAAAAACTCTTATTTTCAAAAAATGTATTTGTGATAGCTATAGAGATTTTGATGAACATTTCTTGGGAACCAGGTGAAGATGTTAAAGTAGTTAATCACATGCAAAAATCCAACAAAGCCAATACCCCCACCACCCCCTAAAAAAAAAAGGAGAAAGTGGGCTTTATACGACCAGAGATGATACGGGAATAGACAACCATCATATCACCCAATGCAAAGCCAGAGAAACAGAAATTCTTGAAGTTTTTACCAGCTTACTTTCCAAATTCATGAGCAAAGTTTTCAAAGACAGTAGCTGCCAAACTTAAAATTAACCAGAATTTTGTTGAGGTTAGTGTTAATTTCCTACCCTGCATTTATGATGAGTATATTTGATCAGGAAACTGGTATGTCTGTCTGCAGGCTGTCATAAGTTACCGTCATGGATTGAGGTTGTATGGAATCTTAGCACCAGAGAACCAAGGCACATGTTCTAAAAACAAAATGAGGTGTTCATAAATTACAGTAGAATCAATGTTTGAAGCCTAAACAATAAGCCAAACTAATACAAACGACAAAAATAAAAACATGTCACAAGCATACTTGAAGGAGTCCATTTATGATTGCTGGCATTCTCAAGTGAATGGCCAGTCAAATCTCATCAGTTCAACACCGGTCAGACACAGATGTGTCAAGAGACGTGGTGGCATCTGGATGTTTTGTCCATGTGGGGAAATGTTTGAAGATAAGAGCGGTCAGTCTGGCTCTCTGCTCTTGTCTTTGTAGAGGTGCAGCTCCTCCATCTTCTCCTGTAAGAAGGAAACAGGCATGGAGCAGCCTCTGGTTCTCGAAGGCAGTGTGTTGACCTGGAAAACAGAAAAGACAAATTTACCATCAAGAAGATTATACAAAGGTTTGGTCCACAAAAAAAAAAAAAGACAGAAAAATCTTTCACTTCACGTGTTAATTTCTCACTTTTAATTCTTTGTTGAGCAAAATCAGAATCCCTCCTTTACACTTTAAAACTCAACAAAGAAAAGTAAAACTGTGAGCTTGTTACCGTTGGTGGTGAGGGTGAGGTGGCTGAGGTTACTTTTCTCAGTTCTCTATTGTAAATGAGAGAAATTCACTTTCAGAAAGGACCCAGAGGATTATTTATTGGTCTAATTTTGCCATGTCGTGTTAGAGATTTTTGACCAGAGGTTACCATCATGCAGTCGAGGCTTTAAATGACTCTCTGCTGCTTAGTAAATCTTAGTACAACAGTGTAATTTAAAACTACCGATTTCACAGAGTGCTCGTCATTTACTGGAACATTACTGAAAGGAGTCACAAAAACTAGTAAGTTTACCCTCCAAGGAGCCAGAGTATTGGTGACTGACTAATCATTTATTAGTTCCTCTTGTAGCAGCCGAAAGTGTTTAACTCAAGCGAATCACTGCTGGAAGCTCTTACTTTGTAGTTTTCCTATCACATGGAGCCACTCCAGGGATTTAGACTGACTTACTGATGATTCAAATTGAGCATTTGTGATATAAAAACATGGTAAAAGGTCAGAAAAGGTCCAGAAATTCCATCCTCCTACGTGATCACTTTGCAGGGACTCGTGTCCAGTCTCACCTTTCTATCTCGAGACGCATATACAAGAGAGTTGTGGTTGTTTCCCCTCTTGTCTTTTTTCTCAGGTGTCCACACTCCAGGATCTGTCTGAGTGGACCGGTCTGACAGCGTTGAATCACTGGTGTTATTTTTCCAAACCAAAGTGCCCTTGTTGTGTTCTGTCTCGTTACTTTGGGGAAAAACAAAGGTCTCCTCCTCTGAACCTAACGGGGAACATTAGGCATTAGTGTGCTGTGTTTAAGGTCATTTTACAGGGAGGGAATATTTTGTGTACTGTATGCAAGGGAGAAAGGACGCACTCCAGCTGTTGCCCTTGGTTCTTAGGTCGGGTGCGGGGGTGCACGGGCAGGACCCAGTTGTGTTTTTGTGTTTCTTCAAACACTCCATTCCCACCAGATCTCTACAGTGTCTGTGACAGTTTATCCCACAGTCTGAGAGAAAGAGAAAATGTCGAGACATTAACAGAAGCACTTCTACTTAAAGAATCAGTTCGCTTAAATTACAAAAGGTCTGTGCATTCAGCTCTTGGAGTGCCACAAACCAAATGACTTTCACTTTACTTTTCACATGGCTGCAGAAATCTCAGAGACAGAAATCTCAAAACCTGGACCAAAATTTACTGGCCAAATGCAACTGGGGGTTGGTAAGAATTTTTTTTTTTTTTTTTGGTAATTTGCTCTGATGAAGCTGATTACTGTTTGCTGAACAATTACATGACATTGATTGACATTATAGAGGTTAATTTTTGACTTTGTGATCTTACCTTTACAGTGGTAACCCTGTTTGATGACTCCCCACAGCTACAAGAGGGCAGACATGTTGTGTCATGTTACACTTTGAGTGACCAAAAAAACAAAACGTAAAACCAAAAAAACGTAAACAACAATGGATACTAACAAAGCCTCCACATGTGTCACAGAACGTTGGCCGTTTGTATGTGGTTTCGTGGAAGTTATGCGCGTCTTTGAAGTTGTAGCCCAGCTTGGCACATATAGACATTCCCCTCATGAAGTAAGAGGTGATTTCTTCACGGCTGATTTGTCCCTCCCTGGGCAGAAAATTTTCCAAAGTGCAACACAAAAGTGAGTAAGTGAGTTGAGGTTTTTATAATCCATCATGTTCTCTCTGTTTTGCAGCCACGTCATGGTGAGAGGCCTTTGTGCGTGTTTCAGCTTCCTCACCTGTCAGTTTCGTGAGTGCAGAAGGAGAAGGGGAAGTTGGCTGCTATTTTCTCAAAGTCCTCCAGTGAAATGTAGCCATCTTGGTTCTGGTCGTAGTTTTTCATGATGGACTGCAGGGGGCAACAGAGCAATCAGATAGTCAGTTGCATTTTAGAGCAGCTGGTTAGTTCTGCTTAAGCTTGCCAAGCATTAAGGAAGTGAAAGACAGGAGGTTGCTGCAGAGTCACATACTCACATCCACCATCTGTTTGACGTGTTTGGATATGGTGTCAGGGTCGAGCCTGGGGGTGACTCCTGAACCCCACTCTGCCACTACTGGTGGTTTAACTGGAGCTACAGGCTGTGGACCAACAGATGCAGTGATGAGACACAAAGGACTGTACACAAGAAAACAAGAAGAAAAAAAAAGAGCACACCCACCACATAACACACTTCTCTAACGTATGATGCTTTGATGTGGCTGACTTTGATGTATCTCAGCACTGAGTCTGTGCTTTTGTTATGAAGAACATGTTACACCCACAGAAAGCAGACAAATGTCCCTCCTCTCGTGAAAATAGGTTAAGACAAGTGTGAGCATTGGTGTTAGATTCAGCTCAACTTCAAAGAGGACTATGTAGCTCTACTGACCTGGATCTTCGGGTTCTTGGGTTCCTTGGTGTATGAAAGTTCATATATCTCATCCTCAGTGTAGTATAAATCTAGAGAGAGCTGAAGCATTAAAAGAACATAATTTAAGACGTTCTTCATGGAATCTTTCTATGTGAATTCTTAAAAGTCACCTCCTCGTTTCTGTCTTATACCGTGAGCAGGTGAAGAAGGTCTTTGTTGGCCTCAAAGGGTGGCGTGCAGCTGTGAATGGCCAGCAGGTCATTTATGTTGCTGTACAGATGCTGCAGCTTGCTCAGATTGATCTTGTCCTCGTCGATGTAGTCTGGCAGGGCCTCGTTCAGCGAGATCAGATCCTTCAGGTGGACACCCAGGATGGGCACCTTGAAGCCAGTGCACTCATTGTAAACCCGCCGGTAGTTGCTGTAGTTGCTGCGCGAGGAGAGCAGCTCTGTCATCTCACTCAGGGCCTGAAAGAGGAAAAAGATAGAGGGATTATTGATAAATGAGCCTTTTGTTTGTGTCTCTGTACGTAGTTATTTTGTAATGAAAATGATCACATACGAACATTTGATCCAAACAACACTGAATATAAGATACAATTCTATTAGCACATGAAATAATGTATTAACAACATGGTCTTGTTCCAGCGTTTTCGGGTTTGGCTAGGCTTTGATTTAAGCCTGTAAATTATAGGCTTATTTTTATACAAAGCCTATGAGTTTAAAGACATAGCTCACTTATTTCTTGTAGGACATGAATTGTGTTTTTTTTGGGGGGGGGTTAAGTCCAATTTAACAGAGCAACTAAGCCACAACAACAAAAACAATCAAAAGAAAGATGAGATAAAGAACCCTAAAAAGGGGGAGTTGAGGAAGTTGTCCCCCACAGGAAAACAAGAAGTGAAAATGTCACCCATACCAGAGTATTCTCCAACGTGCTGTTACACCCAAACACATCATTTACTCTTGCTTAGAGATACAGACACCAGTATGTCTTAGACATGAAAGGAGTCCATAAAAAATAAAGAAATGAAGCCAAAAATGTCAAAGGACTGGAAGGAGATTGGTTCAAGGCAGAAAAGTTTAATCATCGTTGGCTTGTGGTGAGGCAGTCATCCACAGACTGACTCATGGTTATGTGCAATGTTGAAAATACCTTAGTGACGTCAGGAGGCAGCAGGTTAGAGGTGTCTTTGAGGCGGGAGATTGAGCTGTGACAGAGGCCTCCAGTTACTGCCATTAGAGTGTTAAAGTTTTGCAGAGCCCGAAGTTTCTACAGAGGAAAGAGCAGAATGAGCGTCTGCAGCTCTTGGCAGCCGATCAAAAATCCCTCTGGCCAGGTTTTGTGATGTGTGATCCCTCAGCTCGTTTACCTGAGCCACATAGATGAACTTGGTGAAGACCTGAGCTCTCTGCTGGGCTGTGTGTCTGCTGAGGATCATCAGCTGGACCCACTGGGAGACTCCGTTACACATCATGACTGACCGCTCCAGTGCAGGGTTGTCCCTCACCGAGCTTCGCACCACGTAGCTGCGGTAGTCCAGGAACTGGCCAATCAAACAGCATTGTTCAGGCAGGAAACAACTTGGTCAAGAGTTCAGCCATGTTTCCACTCAACTGAGCTAACTGATTTGAACATCCTACCTGACTCTTCAATAAAAGGGAAGTGGTAGCACTTTCTAATAAGACACACTCTATAGACGGTTTACGTCTAGAGATATAGGTATGAATAAATAATTGGATTCTGGTGCGGATGCTGTGTAACTCGTTTCCAGACAGCAGGTGGTTAAACTATCCATTATATCCTGGTGATGAAAAGCTTAACCTCGATCACAAGAATTTCTTACAATCTGCTTCTTCTTGCAAACAGATTATGCCTGATAGCAAATATAAATGAAAAAGACTGATGCCGCTGTGGCCCATTAACTCTCAGTTACCAGCAGGGCTGACACTTTTTATTAAGTTTCCTTAATACTGTCTCATTTAATGTTGTTTCTGTATTGCTTCAAACCCTCAGTAATACAAAAGTGCCAGTGTGTCTTTAATTTGCTTGATCATGGAGAGAATATGATTTCCTTCCTGGCCGTAAGGTGAAGTTATGTTTTCACTGTAAATTCTTGTTAAGGGATAATTGATCAAGGGATCAATTATCCATGTGACATTTGGCATTTTAATTGGCATGTGTTCAGTTAAACACGTTATTAAATCTTCATGGCATGCACTTTGACCTATTGTGAGTGTTTGTCATGGGAGTGGCAACAATTCTGTGAGTCATGGCAACATGATGAAGCCTAATTAAGCAAAGTGAGAACAGTAAACAGTGAGAAGTTGTTCACTGAACTTACTGAAACGTTACAGAAGTTCTTGAATTCCAGGTAGCTGAGATGCTCCGCCATTTCATCTGGTTCCATGTGGTCGAAGATCAAAGAAACCTTCCTTTTCTTGACAGAGGGTGAGGGCGCCTGGGATATGTTCACATGAGGGCTTCTAGGAAAAGAAAGCCAAGTGACAGGACAAAAATAGACGGTTTTTCTATTTATAGAAAAAGGTCTATTTTCTATTTATAGAAAAACTTGTTTGAGTTGTGGCCAAACAAGCAAACTACAACTCCTCCAGGGCATAATGGTGAATCCAATCAAAACATGGCTCACAAGCAGGAGGTGTCGATGAGCTGCGAGTGAGTCTTCTCTCCATCTGACCGAACCAGCGCCCACAGGTCCCCCATAGTCTGCTCAAGGAGGGGGTCTGCCTCGAATACTGCTGGGAACTGGCTGATCCACTGCCTTGCCACGAGGCAGACAGAAAATATGTTTACTACCCGCAAATAGAGCAGGATAACCCGTTCAGACACACACACACACACACACACACTGTCAAACGCTCATTTCCCTGGTGTCCTTACTCACCTGACAAGGTGGCAGATCTGTGTCCGCCTCAGCCCTCTCTTGTCCACAGGACAATCCTTATAAGTGAGAGGAAGAGTCAAGGATCTCTACGAACTACACAGATATGGCACACCGTTACACTAAACACCAGCAGGGATATATACTTCAAATCTGCTTTGCCGCAAAACAAAGCCATGTCTGTTCCCTGATCTGATTAATGAGCGTGGACATGTGATAGGGAGCAGTGCACCGGTGGGACCAGAGCGCTGCACTGAGCGACAGTGGAGGATATAGGGTGAGAAGTTTCTGGGTGAATGTCTGAGACGGCACGACCCAACTGTGCATCATCAGCGTCATGTGGACGAGCTGGGACCCTCTTGGACTGGAGAGCTTCCCCTCTGAATCTGCAGCCAAAGCACAGCAGCACATTTCACACAGTGAGGATTAATGTGGTTCAAATCAACAGCAACAACAAAAACTATGGGCTGCACCTCGGCTCAGTGGTCAGCCGCTTCACTTCACTTCAGTTTATTTCAGTTTGTCAGCTGATTCAACTTAAGTGGGTTTAGATTTTTTAAAATTTGTTTTCTCCAGGTGCTTTGTTGATACATGCTGCTCAGGTGGACTAGATTTTTCTCCAGCTCTGTTTTCCTGTGCATGAGATACAGCCGCCTGTGACCTTGCAAAACAGCAAAATGGCTGAACAGATGCGTCTAATTTACCTGATACTTAATCTTACATTTTATTATAATGGGGCTTATAGAGTGCAAGTAAGTGTTTAAATCATTCTGCCACGGGGTTATTTATGATTGCTGCTAAAAGGGGACAAAGGCCAAAAATAAGACTGAGTGGCATGTGGGTGTAGGCATCACCACTAGAGCTTTTACACTCAGCTCCAGCTTTTGACCCTTTTCATGCCCACTTATAGGAAAAAATATTATTGCATGTGTTTACCTACAGCGACTCTTTCTCCGTATTGAATGAAACGTGCCTGTATTTGATCTGCTTCAACAGTCACAACCACTGACTATAAAAGTATTTAATATTTAGAGCTATTTTAAATCTAAGTAAATCTAACAAGTTGTTTGTTTGTTTTTTAATTCATGCTGTATCTTAGGTGTTGATATAAATGCCTCATTGGTATTACTTTAAGGATACGTTTAGAATTGGCCAAAAGGGTAAGTACAACCAAACCACCATCCTCTAAAACAAACAAACAAATTCCACTTCCTCCTTGTGGTATCTGGACAGTCAGACAGTTTGGCTTTATTTGTTGATTTACTTTTGTTCACCATTGACTTTCATTGTCATTTTAACATTTGACGGAAAGAGTTCCCTAGAAAAACCAGATAAACCAGGATGTTATTTCTGCACAGACACACAGAGTTTTTCACACCTTACTTTTCCGTCTTTTAGCCTCACAAAAGAAATTCTAATCAGCATTAGCAGGACCCTGAAGAGTGGATATCTAAATCATGATAAACTGTCTGTATGTAGGATGCCAACAGGGATAACTCGGCTTGTTTTTTGTGTTTTGGATGAAATGACCAATGAATAGTGTGAGACCACTGAAGGAGAGGGAGAGAGGAGAGAGACTCCTGTAGTTTAACAGTGCATGGGAATAGCTAGTTGGCCTCTGCAGCCCAACAGAACAAAGCTTGATTGTATGAGACTGCCCTTTGTTTCCCTCACTCCCTCCCTCACTCCCTCCTCCCTGTCAGTCCCTCTCACCCTGGATGCCCCCCCTCACTCTCCCTCATCCCTCATTTATATAACCTGGTTGTGTTAAAGAATGAAGACACATGACAAAACTTCGGGAACACATGCAAACACGCAGAGACAGAGACTGACCAAAGCAGTTCAGGCAGCGCTGTATGAGCTCATCCAGGCTGGCAGCACTGGCGCTGGGAGCAGAGCTGGGGCTCTGCAGGGCCCGGCTGATGTCCTGAGGACTGGGACATGTGTTCCTCCTCCTTTGGACCAACTTCCTGCTCTTCAGCACACCAGGGCTCTCACTGGGTTTCCTGAGAGAGAGAGAGAGAGAGAGAGAGAGAGAGAGAGAGAGAGAGAGAGAGAGAGAGAGAGAGAGAGAGAGAGGCAGGCCGACACAGTATGAGTAGCCTAGAAATAAGTAGAGCAGAGTGTGGTGAGGTAGTGCAGGTCAGCATCTGAGGAAATGCAGCTCCCCACATCTGATAAGCCGTGCTACAGCGCTGCAGCTGCCTGAGCCGCCGTGCACAGGCAGAAAAACTGTAAACAGCTATGCCGCTTTCTGTGCTTGTCAACGTGAAGCTAATCACAGAGACAGATAATGGTGGAACAGTCCAGAACATGTTCATTATCTATCAAATAGGTCACAGACTTAAATTAGTTTTTGGCTTTGGTCATAAGTGTTAACACCTCACCCTCTTTTAAAATATGGAGAGAGGACCAGAGTGCTGCAAAATTTCTGGTATAAGTTGCCAATACTTGGCCATTGTCTTTGTAGTATTGATGCAGGGGTTTATACGATGCCTTTATCTAAGGGATCACCATTAAGTCTGAATGGTTGGGAGCCAATGATGTAGGACTGTGTTGGTGCTACTTGCGGTTCCTTCGGGTTTCTGTGGTAGTCTGTGAACAAGAGGAACCTGGACTTAAAAAGCGTTGGAAGTTGCTTTTGGTGAGACATACATCATATTGACCACACCTCTTGCCACACCCTAAAGCTGGATTGATGTTGACTGTGGTCAGAAGTGCGACAGAGCTTTTCAACTGAAGAACACTTTTTCTTCTGGAGCGTTAATATGGATTTTTTTCATCTTTAAGGTCTTTGAAAAAAAAGACAAATAAGACTCATTTATTTTATGCTTCCTCTTCAGATCAGGGGCTCAGTTTAGCAATGTCTGAGTGTATTTCACAATAACCAGTAACTGACTTTTCTCATGCTTTTTACATTTAAACTGGTATCTGATTCATTTTTGCAAAAGAGTTGAGGTAGTGGTTTTATCCACAGTCCTCTTGCCAAATTTTCAATAAAACCAAAGTTTAAATTAAATGAAATCTGATCATTGTGTGTGTCTGTCTCCTTAAAAAGATGGTCAAACTTTCAATTTTGTGCTTGGCTGTTTCAGATTTTGTCCCCATGAATCTGCACAAAAATCGTGTTGCATGTAACGCTGTGAAACTGAGTCGGTCTCTATACCGCTGCTAATGCGATGACATTACCAGGAAACACTGTGAGTTCAGAGAACTGGTGACAAGTTCCCTGAATGACCAGACTTACATCCCCTTCTCTTAACCTCTGTTTGTTTGTGCAGCTCATTTCCCCAGCCCACTCACACTCACAAAACACACACACGCAAAATGCATAACTCAACATACACATGCATCCATTCTCCAGTCACATGAAAACGTTAGGTTTGCTTTATGTACAACACATGAATGGACACTCATGGATGCACAATTTCATACAGGTATACGGGGTGACATTCAATGATCTATTTATACCACAAGCTTTTCCCCCGCCTGTATGTGCTGTTCCATCCTGCCATCAGAGTTATCACACCACACATTTCCACCTCAGCCATGTGCAGGTTCAGAAACCCTGATGGGGGGTGGGGGTGTCAGTGAAGACCCCATCTCTTTTGATCCTGGTAGTCCAGCTCCACATGGTTGGTTTGGAAACCTGCTGGGCAACAAAACCCCACCTCTCCTCCTCCTCCTCTTCGCCTCATTACACCAGCTGGCTACTGAACTCAAAACACTAAACAGCACAGCATGTACCACCGTGAACTGTTTTACATTAAAGATAGGTAAGCTCCATCATACATGAAGAATTTAGTGGGAGAAGCCAAACAAGGACACAATCAAGGTGCCAGGGTTAATTTTATCTACACCTCAGCCACCTGTTCTTGTACTTCTACAATACACCCCTTGCATCTCATCACATGTTCTGTGACATCTTTACTTTAAGATAAATTGAAGGATTACAATCATCTTTCTTCTTAGACCCTCGACACAGTTGTTTGCTATATAGGCTGTAAAGGCCCTCTGTGGAAAATTTGTAATTTGTGAGTATGGACTATATAAATAATACTGATCAGGCCTGATTTCCCTGTTAGTTGAAAGAATATTAGCCAACCCCGTACAAGCGGAAAACAATTTCATAAATCATCAAACACTGTCTAAAGGCATTTTTTTTTGGCCAAGTCTGAAACACAGTTATCTTCCTAAGCTTATTCAAATTAACACTTTTTTGTACTTCAAGAGGGAAATTAAGTGTAAACTATGCATCATTTGATGTACACAACCCAGGTGGGACTTGAACTCACAATCCTCAACTCCAGAGCCTGATGCCTTATTCATTAGGGCTCTGGGCCACACGTAACCACTTCAAATAATGAAGTTGAAAATTAAATTTATATAATTTAATGTATGACTGTAGGTTTGTAGGTTTTCAACCAATGATTATTTTGAGTAATCAATCACTTCTTTTTTTATTAAAAAATATCAATCAGTGGTGAAATTGCCTATCACATGTTCCCAAAGCTCAAGGTGAAGTCTTATTTGTTTCATTAGAGCAGCAGTCCAAAATCCAGAAGCATTTCGTGTTTTATAGTGATGAAAAAACAACAAACGCTCTCAGTGGAGAAGCTGGAACAAATGGGTGCTTTGAATTGTTTTGCTTGACGAATGACTTTTCCCATTTTCTTTTCTTTACTGTTTCCTGTAAAATATATGCAAACATCTCCAAGTATATCTTTTGGATTTTTGTATTTTATAATGTGTAAACCAATGCAGTAAATAAACTAAAATAAAACACTTAAATGATCATATCATCATCATAAATTTGGCCAATTCATTTTCTGACTTATTATCGATGAGTTTCTTATCTCAGTGCCCTTTACAACTTGTCATCTCTCTCTTTGACTCAGAGTGAATCCAGCTCTGTCTATCAAGGCAGACACACATATGAGGAGACGCAATCGCTACTACAAACAGAAGTGCTGATGGGGAAATGTTATTGATGTCATGACGTTTGTCAGGGAATTTCCCCCAGAGTGCTGAGCAGGTAACACACAGCACAGCAGTTAGTGATCTCTTTTCTGTGTAACGACCCAGGCCAGCTGAAGACACCAAGTGCTGTTGGTAAATAGAGTCAGAATGTGGTGAACTCCCATGCAAATCTGAACACAATTAGAGTTACTGTTGGGGCATTTGCATTTACCTTTTCCTCAGAGCTTTTCCTCACACACCAACTTGCGTAAATATAAAAATAACCTTTCTTTATTTAACAGTGCCTTCATGGAAACAAAATGACTGCTGAAACTTGATGGTGAAACAGAAAATTTTCATGCGCATGACAATGAGGAAAAAACCCTAAGTAGTCTTTTTTTATCACTGAACCTGGGCCTGGGTCCATCATATCACTGATTTTGTTTTAAGAAGACCTCTCGCACCTCCTTTTCCTCCCTGACTCCTCCTTCGTCCACTTTTTTCCTCTTCCTTCATCCTTGCTCTATTCAAGCCATTCAGGAAACAGCTTCTCCTTTTTCTCTTTGGAAATACCCCTCTCTCTCCCCTTCCCATCCGTGTCAGGACTCCTGGCCACAGATCCAGTCCCCCCTCCGCCTCCCCCTTTTTCCCCTCTCTCGCTCTCACACTGACGGGGGGATATGCAAATTCCTCTCTTTCTTTCCTTAATTGATTAATTGAAGCCAGGGCCCTTTGAAGGCCTTGTTTGTGAGCTGCTCTTTTTCTCTTGCTCTTCCCTTTCACAACCTGTGTTCTTGTTCCCTCTGCATCAAGGGGATGCATCTACTGCAAAGAGTGATTAAATCATTTGGCCCCTCATAAAGCCACTGTAACAACCACAGGAGTTAGCACCAGGAAATCTACAGCAGACGTCCACAAATCTCGTCACCTGTTCTGTGAGGAAAATTAAGAATCAGGTGTTTGGAACTGTAGCCTTGAATCCGTTAGACCATGAAATTATACCTGTGCAACTACACACACCTTTGTTTTCTCCCTCTCTTGCTCTCTTCTTTGAAAAAAAAAATCACTTGTGCATCTTGGCAAAACCTAATCTTGGCATTATGCGTTGATTCTGACATCTGATTTAAGATAACCTCTTCACTGAAGGGGAACCACAGTCATGTGGCCACTCCATCAGTCTACCTTAAACTGAGGTAGCTAACTCACACATAACACATATCTGACTACCTTAACATTCAACACACAATCCTTTCATTCCAGGCAATCTGATAAGAGCTGTGGTCACAACTGCAGCAGTAAAAAAGAACCGCTAAAAATACAGCTTATAAAACATGTTGTTTCTCAGCAGTATCTAACATCAAATGCAAAGAAACAAAACAAAAACAAAACATCTCTGAACTGACATGTAAATGGGAATAAGCCGGACAGAACAGAAAGGCAGAACACATTTCCATGGAAAGGTGAGCAGGTAGCGCTGCATAGGCACGCACAACTGTTGAGTGTCAGGGCTCGATTGTGTGCAGTACACACAAATAATTTGAGAAGTTGATATTCTTCACTGATATGCAGGTCAAAGAAATTAGCTGTGACTGTGTGTGACTGTGTGTGAACTTGTATGCATGATATGCGTCTGCAACCTTTCTTTTAACACAAAACCTTTCTTTTTCTCCACTGCACACTGTGTAGATTCAAATAAATGCACACACACATACACGCACAACAAGTGGAAAATAAAAGTAAATGCCCTCGTTTCTCTTCAACTTGTCAAGAGCCTGCACAAACCACACTGCATCTCAGATATAACCTCAAGGTTCACACATCTCTGCTGCACACAAAACACTTGCTGCTGACACATACTCAGACTTGCTAAGAAACTGTGCTGCAAGTAAGTCTGAGTGCACCAGACTCTCAGTTTTTATGCACCCTCTTCTTTTCTTTTTAATTACCTCTTGGTCTTGTTCATTGCAGGGCTCTTCTCCTCTGCGGCACTCCTCCTCCACTGGTGATCCGCACGGGCATCTGAACGTGTCCCTACAGCTCCATGGTTGACCCTGCTCCTCCTCCTCCTTCTCCTCCTCCTCCTCTGTGTCCTCTATGTGTTTACGTGCCCAGGACAACAAGAGCGGGCACAGGACGGAGAGCTGCTGGTCATCGACTAGACTGAACTCCACGCCTAAACCCTGCTTATCAAACCACTCAGCGTGTCAGTCAGCCTCCCTCTCTCTTCTATCTGAAGATATCTATCAGCCACAAATCAACAACAAAACAGACTTCACGCTCCCTCCAACTGCAACAAAGCAGACATGTTAAGAGGAAAAAGCCTCAAACAAGCTTCAAAGTAAAGCACAGGAGCTAACAAAAGTCATTCACTTGTCCCTTCAACATAAACAAGTCAGCATCTTAAATGGAGGAACTGGCTCTGACAGATAGGGGAACTCACACTAGTTTCTGTGTGTGTGCATGTGTGTGTGTGTGTGCACAAGGGGGAGGGGAGAGATGAGTGAGAGAGAAAGAGAGAGAGAGAGAGAGAGAGAGCAAGAGAGAGAGAGAGAGAGAGAGAGAGAGAGAGAGAGAGAGAGAGAGAGAGAGAAACAGTGAATGCAAATGCAGTACCAGTAGAGGAAGGAGGAGGAGAGTTAGAGAGAGATAGTGATGAGCAATCATCTCTGCACCATCAGTGTACTCCAGGAAGCAACATCTGAGGTTCTTTTTCAGACTATCAACATAGAAAAAAATGTGCCACACCTAAATGTGACTTTTTGATGCTCTCTTCTGGGGCATCGCCTGAACTTGGCAAAAGAATCAGTTCCTGATAAGAAATAATTAGGTGTCTGATAACATTGTTGAATCATGACACGCATCTCCTTTATAGATTTGTTCATCCAGGGTCTCCAGGGTTCCCCAAATCACGTTTATCATCCTGATTTCTTCCTTTTCTTCTTCTTCTTCTTTTTTTTTTTTTAACTCCCTCTGTCATTTCTCAGGGTAGCAAGTGATTACACAGGGAGGTAGTGTTTGTGCTTGTGAATGTGGCTGTGCAGCTGGACAGGGAAACTCAAAGGCATCCTTGTTTTAACACAGCAAGAGGAAGAGGCGATCAAACAGGGGACATTAATGTCCCAAAGTCTGCAGAGGTGGCTTCTTTGCTGCAGGAAGCTGACTGGCTGGCAGAGAGAGTGGGTGATATGGCTTTCAAAAGCAGGGAAAGATGCATGGAGCGGGGCTCCTGCAGTCCTTGCATGCTAAGTCCAGAACACCTAAAATGCATTTGGATTTGAATATGAAAAGAGATCACTGAAGGACTTAACAGGGTGCATGGAAAACAAGCAATGTGGTAATCTTACTGTAATCTTAAGCAATAGTTCTTTAAAACAGGAAGAGCTGCAATCCACTCAGCTGCTAAATTTGAAGATCTTTGACAGGCTGAAACAATAGAAAAGCGAATGACCTTTATTTTTTTAAAAATAATATTTCAACATAGAAGTGAAATTCTCACTGTTGCATTGGTCCTGCGAGTTTTAAAGAAAACCATGTGTTTTTTTAATGTTTGCTTTGTCTTTTGTTTTTTTGACTGACATGTTTAGTTTATGCGGCTTATTTTAAGGCTTTTATTTTGTTATTTCTTTTAGAAACGGAAGTCTTTTAACTTGATGGTTTTGGCCAACGGTAACGACAAGTAATGCAAACGCTTATGGGATTTTCTGTTAAATTAGTACATTATTGCAGGATGAGGTTTAAATAGCATATTTGCCTTATTTTATGTGATACGTTCGTTGCTTTTTGTCATTTGTCAACATTGCTATTTTTTTTATAAACAGTCTGTTATAAAATGAACTGGAGGTTATTGTACAGAGATTTGAGTCCAATTCTCGGTGTAATGTCGCCATCCTCAGGCACGGCACCACAACTGCACGAAAAAGGGGGCGGACTGTGAGTTGGCAGAAAAAAAAAAAAAAAAAACAGGCACCAGCAGGTGACTTCTGAATCAGGACTCTCACTCCCAGAATTCATGTTAGTTCTGCTTCAGTGGCGTGTCACCTCCTCCTCCGCCTCCTCCTGTTCCTGTCCGTTTTCCGTTCTGGACAGAGTAGTTGTATCCCGGCGAGCGGCTTCTCAAAACAGCGTAATCCGCGGCCAGCTGCTGTTGCAGTGGGAGATGGGCGAGAGGGAGAGCATGCTGAAGGATGCCAGATGGAGACTGTGGAGGTGAGCATGTGTGTGTGTGTGTGTGCACACTGTCTGAAGGCTGGTCGCGGTTTCTGTGTGAGTGTGTGATGCGCCTTTTTTTCCGCTCAGACTTCCAGCTTTTCAGTCTGGTGCATCCCCGCTGCCTGGTATGACCGGGAGGGGTGTGCCCCTGACACTCATGCAGATCCACAATTTTCCTTCACAAATGCATCAAGCTGTCCAGACATAGCTGCCGATACTGGCAGCAGATAATATTTTAGTTCCAGTGCCATTAGGCGCGTTAGAAGCCTGCAAAAATAATTTCCTGGCACATTGTTTAGTGATAATCAGCTGGTCATTTTATATTAAGGTGTAAAATATATTTTCAGAGCTACACTCTGACACAGAAGCTGGATGGACACCTTTTGATAGTCAAATTAAGTGAACGGCTGCAGAATTGTTATTCTTTTTATTGTTATTCAGTCAATAAAGATATTCATTTTGATATAAAACGGAGAAAATCAGCAAATCCTTACATTTGAGAAGCTTATGTTTTTTTCTTTTTTTTTGCATTTTTGCTGAGTGAATGATTTACAGAGAGAGAGAAAGTGAATTTTCTGTTGATTAGTCACTGTTCATACCCCCCACCACCTTCAAAAAATAAAGGAAGGAAGAAAGTTCTGACATACATCAAAATAAACAAATCACATAAAATAAAGATAAATAAAATTAATGAAATAGATCACCAGTCATTAGCAAACATCATCCCCTTTAAATCACTGCAGAGATTTTTCATGTGGACGATGATATTGCTACAGTTAAGTGTCTAGGTTATTAAAAAAATACTAGGGTTGTAATTAATTACTGTTCTTAGAGCAACTAAGACCCTTGCTAACACAGAAGCATAAAACCCGAAATTTTATGGGAACGTGTGAGAGCTAATTAAAAGCCTGACATAATGTCTGTGCGACGCTTCTCCCCCTGTTATTGATTAGACTCAAGGTTGTTGGAGTGTAAGAGAGCGTCAGTAGGATCCACTGCACCGAAAGTGCGAAGACGTAGATTGAACTTTGATCAAACGGATTTAAATTACTTCAAGATACAGACAACTTTAAAGTTAAGATTACCTGATCAATTAGGGGAGAACTTGAATTGTAACGTTTACAACTGCCTGTTTTAGGTGATTGTAAATTAAAACTTAGCTGAAATTATTATTATCTAATTTCTTCTTATCTAATTTCTCATAACCAACAGGAAATTAATTAACAGTCATAATATCATAAAAGTTTAACTTGTAAATCTTCCATCGAGCAAAATGCCAAATATTCACTGATTCCTGCTTCTAACACAAAGTTTTGCAGTTTTTCTCTGCAACATATCAAGTCTGAGGACATAAAGTAGGGCCCCGAAAACATGATATATTACGTATTTATCATATTTTCTTTTAATGTTTTGTCTCACTGGCTTAAAGTAAGTTTAAAGTGGGGCAGTGTTAGATAAAAGGTGATATCAGGTATTTCCAGTTTACTTCAAGTCAAGTTTATTTTAATCAATTGATTTATCAGTAATTAAACGATCTGACCTATTAACTTAGTACTCGTTGTTGTTACTCAGATGCTGTGTTACATCCTCATCCGTTGCCTCGCACACATCTCAATTTTCCAAATAGCTCCCTTTGAGCGCAGAGCAGCTAATACAGCATTAATATGCTCACACCCCAATTCTGAAGGTTTTAAGGTCCAGTGCAGCTGACTTATTCACTTTGAGGAGTTAGGGTGTGTATGAGTGTGTGTCTGCATCTGTTCTTACTGCACACTCCCCAAAGGCTAGTCTCACCCCCCTTTCCTTTTATAGCCTCAGAGATGTGGAAGGAGGGGAGGGAGGTGTGTGTGTGTGTGTTGGAGGGGGGCAGCCTGTGTGAAGGAGTGGCCCACTTCTACAAACATGGTGGCACGGTGGGATGGGAGCGGTGTAAATGTGTAACAAGGTGCCTGCCCCTCCCTCACCCACTCACCATCCCTCCCTCCCTCCCTCATCTGCGGTAGGGGGATGCAGGGCGAGGGGAGAGAGGAGCTTCACCTCCCGTCCGTCACTCTCTCTCACAACAGCGTGAGAGCCACAGGACTCATGCTGTCCTCCAGCACACCCACACACACTAACACTGAGAGCGAGAGACACTGAGAGAGGGTGAGAGAGAGAGAGGGGTACAGAAACAAGAGAGGACGGGGAGAGAGGGAGCGACGTAGCAAAGGAGATAAAAAAATCCAAATCCTGAAGAGAGAAAACAGAAGGATTTTCTCTTTTCTCCCGAGGAGCTGCGAATAACCCTCGGTGAAGGATGGCAGAAGGGGGAGAGGGAGAGGAGGAGATTCAGTTCCTGCGAACGGTGAGTACTGCTTACTTTCCTTTTCAGGAGGACGAATCTGCACCGGCTGCTGGAGAGGAGTTTGGGAGGTTTGGGGCTGTAGAGGGAGATGAGGAGTTGTTTTTAGAACACCGAGAAAGGAAATTAGAAGCAACTAATTAATACTCTGCATGATTCAATTCTTGACTTACAACTGACCCATGATCTTCCAGCTTCAACTTTATTGCTCCCTCAGTGTCCTCTGCTCTCCCAGTTTCTTCCCTTCTATCACTTTTGCTTTTCTGGCATTGGATATTTAAGTCAAATCTGAAGTTGCAGTTGTCAGAGCCAAGGCCCGCTTCTGTATATAGTTGACTATTTTTGCGGCGCCCTGAATGTGCCATGACCCGCTTATTAGTTGCTCTCTTTAAACTTGGTAATTGATTTTTTTTTTCGTCTCTTGTGAGCGCACAAATCTCGGGCTGTTAACCTACATTTCATGATCATATTTTGATCTTTTCACAATGCACTGCATTGTCTTGCCTAATCCCTTTAATATTACTTCCAGAATATTCTGTGCTTAAGAATAGGTGGGTAACAGTGTATGTGTGCAAGTGTGTGTGTGTGTGAGCATGCATAGATAGACAGGGGCTGGTGCATCTGTTAGCATCGTTATCTATTTATATCTGAGGAAAGTAGAGCCTATCAGTGTGGGGTGAGGAGGCAAAGCAACAAGCAGCCCAGAGCCTGCAGGGGACAGCTGGCCAAAGGCTGCGCGTCTTCCTTGGAGAAGCCAACACACAGTCACAGCATAGAGATATCCAACTTCAGAGTCTCAAGCTCGGAGGGAGAAGACCACGAAATTGACCTAAAACAGCTGAGTTCCTGAAATAGTTTCCAAAGCTGAGGAGAGAGAGCGGGAAGCATGCAGTATATGAGAAAAACACTAAATCAGACTGGTGTGAATACACTGTCTTTTTCACGTAATCCATGTCAACTATAAGGTAACCGGGAAAAAAAAAATATTCACCTGGAAGGTCATATATTTGGTTACTACAAAAGTCACCGTTTCCATCTAAAGCAACACAAAATGCTTCAATCAAAATCAAAGGAATATTTTTTAGATATTGATATGAATCAGTAAATTAATGGGATTTTTTTCCTGAATGGCAGATTCCACTGTTTCTCATTACATTAGGCAAAAATCTTCACAAACTTTAATAGCTAATTGTGTTGATTTTTAATAGCTGTTTGTGAAAGCTGTTGTTAAGCAATAACATGATAGAATTCCAGTGAAAGTCAATAAACAATAATACTGAAGCTTTGATAGGCAAATTATTTGATGTTGAGACATTCCCAAACAAGGGACTCATCCCTGCTCACTTTGTTTGCCCTTGAGTAGAGCATCAACCCAATGGCCCTCACAGAGGACAGTTAAATATATTTCTTTTAAAGTGGAGCTCTACTTTACCACCATGGTTTCTGCGGTGTTTACTTAACTAATAGTTAGAGGTGCAGAGGAGCCCGGACAGCAGCATACAGAAAGACCACAAGCACATTATACCGATGGACACTCCTGTCAGGCTTCTGGTGTCAAGACAACGTTACAGAGCAACACAGCTGTTGCTTCTATTACACAACTATAAACAGTGATTTATTTTTTCTTCTTTTCAGAAACTGGCAAATGATTTGTGAAACACAAAGGCTAAAGTCTTTGAATACCTTCGGTGGGTTTGTCCTTTGGTTCAAAAGGCTTGGCTAGGTGGAAACTACTAGACACCGACACTTCAAAAGGAAAAACAATGCGACTCTATGTGAATTATTAATGTCTTGTGTACTTCAATGGGTTTATCTTCAACACTAACACTGTCGGGGTCAGGGGTGCAATCCCCACTGGGCATACAGGGCTAAAAATGTAAGTGCTCATGGAACTGTAAGGCTCTTTGGATTAAAGCATCCGCCAAATGGTCTTTTCTCTTTTTAATTAGAGGCTAGTGATGGGAGGCATTGTGTGAGTCAGCTGTTTCTCTCAGCTGGGGTTTTTCCCTGGGTTCTATTGGCGGTGGTAGGTGTGATCCATGTGGCATTTACCTCACCTGGACCAGCTGGGGCAGCAAGCTGTAGTCATATATTTACCTGATGTAGTCTTTTTGCAGTTGCATAAGCTGACGTGCAGGTTCGCGGTCTGTGTGCCAAGGCCCACTTTTTAGCAGGACGTTTAGCTCAATCCTGGAAAAGCTTTCATCTGTAACCCATCACATTATCTTGCAACCAGTTATTGACATTTTTGGAATAAATGTGACCAGATTTTGCTTTTGAAGATAAAAGAAATGTCATTGTCATCACATCATGGTGTCACGTTTAGGATGACTAACATTTATGCTAGTTCTAACTTAATAAAATCTGCTAAGGGATTCTAGAGGATGTTGTTTAAGATTTGTTTGTACTTAAATTGTGTATGCCCAACATTGCATCCTTTTTTTGCCCAAAATGTAGCCTTTGTGAGCCTTAGCATGACGTAAGACCAAGAAGGTTGAAAGTGTTGGCCACAAAATAATACTAATATTGTGAATGTCACTGAAGTGTCCGACAGTTTTAAAAACGATCAAACCCCCTCGTTTCCATCACTAGGATCTTGAGCGTGATGATGGCCTACACTACAGTATGTTATTCAGGCTGCCCTCCTCCCTTGTGACAATAACTGTATGTAGCTGCTTCTGCAGACTGAGAAACCTATTGTTGTCTACTCTAGGAAAGGGCTGAAAAAGTGATAGTGGTGTAGCTGTATCAGTCCCTTCATTTTTTATCCTTTCTTTTGTTACTCGTTTTTCACCCCTGGAATCATCCAAATACGAAGCGTAGCTGTGGCTGTGTGAATATGGGAATAAGGCAGTGCAGTACTGCTGGTTTTTTTTCAGATGGAGGTTTTATCTAATAGTAAGAGAGGAAATGAAGAGGAAATTAGATCCTTTAAATACTGAATCATGTTTAGTGTGTCACATGGCAAACGCAGTAAAGTGTTATGCATTTTGGGCAACACATCTCCAGTGATTATCTTCACATCACAAAAGGCTACACACAGATTACTCAGTGGTGCTGCTCTATTCTATTCTGGGTTTTATTGTGTTATTCTAATATGGCCCAGGCCTGTGACTCATATAACGCTGAGTGATCGCAGTATAGTTGTACAGTCTATGTTCACTAGTGGGGCTTAGCTGTGCCACCTTCTCTACAGTAGCAGGTTACTTAAATTCTCTCTCCACTCAAACAAAGTGGATGCCCTCTGTTGAACTACAGGTGTCTAGTATTCAACCTCCTCCCTAAAAAAAAACACCCTGCTAGCACTTCAGCCCCCACATTTACTGTCAAGAGATCGGCTTAGCTTGCAATAGCCAGCAGTCTTTCCCTTTCTCTTTAGAAAAAAGCTCCTAACAGCCACAGCCTGCTGAAATGTCTCACTGCACTATAAACACTCGAATCCACATTAGGTAACAAAGGGTTCATGTAATGGTGCTGTTTCTCTGCCGGTGACGGTAAAAGCTGTGTCACTGTTTCACGATGCCACATTTGTGGTGTGAATCACACAGAGTTTGAAGGGGCATTTGAGATCCAGTCTATAACAGCAGTTTCTTTTTATAGTGTGCCACTATAAGTGCACACAATCTGGAGGGAGAAACCAGAGGAGTCAGTGTCCTACTTGCTGGCATCCTTTGGGAGACATGATGTGTGTATGTGAAAATGTGGACGTGTGCCTGTGTGTGTGTCAGGTGAACAGATCTTGTGTGTTCAATTGTGCCATTTGTGGCTTAGACTCTGTAGTAACTTCTGTTATGTAGGAAGCACTGATTTGGTGATTTATAGGTTAAGGGGTGACTTGATATCCTGGTTAAAACTCATCTAAATACAACTTTTAAACAACTATATTTCAGTGTCAAACATGTTCTGCCACACAATGAAATTAAATTTTTGAAATGCAGTGAAAATAATGTCTTTCTATTTTGTGTCAAAATGTCAATGTCAGTGAACAGTAGCCCGGTTTCCATGCAGACACCTTGACATCTTTTGATCTGAAAGTGAACAATTCATTGCTTGCTGGGTGGAGGTTTTAGGGGGTTTACGTGGTGTCTGCGTTTACATTTGATGTCACTGGTGTGTTTTTTTTATTTTTATTTTTTTGGCCATTTTTCCTTTATTTGATAGATGTAGAGTTAAGGACAAAAAATGCACACAGGGTGAGAGGAGTATGACCCGTAACAAAGGTACCTGGCTGGATGCGGATGTTGTGATTATTTGGTATGCGTCTCAACCACTCAGCAACTAGACACCCCACCAGTGACTTTTTTAGCAGTGCTTTCAAGGTTTGGGCTGCGATATCGAAGCTTGTTTTGGATTCAGTTCCAAATCTTTATCTTGTGTCCCCTCATTTAACTAACAAAGATCATTATTTATTTATCGGTTTCAATGCTCAAATTTGGTTAAAGTTCCATAGATTTAATAAGGTATTTGATTCAAAAAGCAAATTTTGCATGGGATTTAGATGAAGTGAAATGCTATCCAACCCTGACCTGCCTTCATCAAAAGGCAACTAAATGAAAAAGAGGACCGACACCATCAAAATGCAGGCTGTACAAACGTTGCCCTCTGTGTTACTGGCCCTGCATGGTATCCTAACTAAATTCTGCAAAAGCATTAACCTAATTTTTCCTCGTTGCCTCGCTCTTTACTGTTCACTCTTTCTTTATTTTATTTTCTTTGTTCCTTAACCTGTCATCACTGTTTCCCCATGACTGTCCTGGGATTGCCTCTTGTTTTTTTTTTGTGAGGTCAGGCATTGCTGCTGATTTCCTTTTCAGCAGTTGAGATGACAGCGACCGCGGAAACCCCAAACTATGATCCATATTTTATGTGGTTACGCTGCTGTTTATTTGTACAGAGACACAGAGTCTCTCCCCATTTTCCATCCCAGTTGTCTTTGTCCCCCCCTCCCCTTGCCGCGGCCTTTTACAGACACACACACACACACACACATAAATAGACTGTGTACATCAGTGAGCTACAGTAGCAGCAGATTTTGGGACGGCAGCAGATGATGGACTGGGGTGAGGGAGGTAGGGAGGGTGCGAGCGAAGCTGGGCTTTAGAAGTGCTGAGCCCAGGAGATGAACACATCCACAGCAGGACAACAAGACAAGCACAGTTGCACAGACACACACACACACACACACACACATATACAGCACCTGTTAGTCTGTCTGCTTCAGTCACAGCAGTTTACACAATGAACAGGTGGTCTGGTCTACTCTGTCAGGCACGAGACAGAAGCACAGGGAGAGAGAGGGATCCTGCAGAAGTGCTGCAAAGTGACACAGCTCTTATTCATTGTTGTGTGTGTGTGTATGTACATGCAGAGGCTCACTGATTAGCTCTGTCACCTTACAACTAGAAGGATCCAAGGATCTTTTGTGCATGTAGGTTTCCTGTGGTCCTGTCCATGTTGCCACTCATAGTCCAAAGATGTCTGAGTCAGGTGGTTTGTAGACATTAAAGGAATAGTTTAAAACAAGTCAAATTTTCATTAAAGTTGGTGTTAGGACCAAAGTCATTAAATGAGTCTTTCCACCAACTCACTAATTACCAGGCTGTATTAGTTAGTGAAGCATAAAGTGTTTTCCAGCTAAACAAGTCCTGATGCCTGATGTTTACTTCATCATTTCCCACAATGCTTTGTTTCAAGTTGCCAAAGTCTTTCAGATTGTGTGCAGTCTGTTTTGTGAGAGAGGGTGTTTGAGTTTGGACCCACAGTGCAGTCATTTGACTTGAGGCACTTTGAGGATTATGCTGCAAAAGATGTCTAGAGAAATCTGACAATATCTTTTTTGTAGCTCTAGCAATATTAACTAAATAAGTTTGAGGGACAGCAAAGATGAAACTATGAAGAATGACTTCATGTGCTTTGTTAACATCAAGGGAGGCTCAAAGATATTTGCAGTTTAATGTTTAACTATCTCTTTGAACTGTCAACAGTTGTTGGATTGTTTCTTGGATAGACCTGAGGTTTTCCTTGTATTCGGCCCAATGCAGGCTGGGATATTTCATATTTCAGGTTTTTCAATTCTGTTTTCTCAGGCTATTTGGCTATATATTCATTTGGACTATGGTATGATGCTTGTCTTGCACAATAAATCTGTCTGTGCCTTAACTCACTCCTATATTTGAATTACACGTCGTTTTATGCAGGCCTGCTGCGCAGGAAAGTACTTTGCTTACTCTTAAGGCAAATAGCCTTTTTTAGTGGCAAGGGTTTTGGATTCAGGCCAGCTGAAATAATTTATTTATAACAGTGTTTTCCTTTAAATTGCTGCTGTCTGCCAGACTTATCGTCTTTCAAAGGGCAGAGGCTGTTTAATGTTTGATGTCCGGTAGTTTGTAGCAGTTTAATTGAGCTGGAATGGAATGAAGCCAGTGTGTGCAGGATGTCAAAACACCACGTGTCAATGAAATTCAACTGTAGTGTTTCTTAGAATCTGACTTGTGAATTTTCAGTGCTTAAATCTAGAGGACACGGAAACTTAGTTGTGAGTGAAAATCAGAAAATATGGAAACATATTCATGTTATTTAGTTGATTTTTTTCCTCATCAGACTACATTTTAGCAACTTCATCTTTTCCACATTGTCAAAAGAGTTTATGGATTTATTTACAACTGCAATCAGTGTTAATGACTTTAACCCTAACTGTGTAATCAGTGTTGCTTTATAACCCACTTAGCTTTAAGAGACTTTTGAATGGTTAAGCGTAATACCTGTTCTTTAATTTGCCTACTTTAGTATCTCAAATCAAATGTAATCTGCTTAGCAGGGTAGTGATTGGTTGATTTTACTTTATTTTGATTTTCCTTACTGAGCTCTTTGCTTGTCAGAAGTTTAAGTGCCTTCCCTGTGAGCGAGAGTCTCCGTTGGCTCATTCTCCAAGTGAGACCTCCAAGTATCTGCTGGTCAGCAGAAGGAGGGAATGTGATAGTGACAGGTGCAGCCACCCAAAATAGGAGAGGAGTGGAGGGGGAAGGCCCAGAGCAGAGTGGTAGAGGTAATGGAAAACGGGAGAGAAAAGAGGACGGCAATTAAACAATAAGAGTAGAGCAAAGGAAACAGAGTGAAATGAGAGTGAGCTTGGTAAAGAGACAGAGAGGAATAAAAGCAGAATGTGAAAAAGACAAAGCTCGAAATGTTCTCGACATTTTCCTCTTCTATGTGCAGTTGAAGGATTCAAATTGAAGGAATCAGCAATGATTCAATGCAGCACAATAACTTTTTTGTCTCAAGCTACCTATAACTTTTATACATCATAACTTACCAACAAAACACAGTCATCCATCCCATATAAGACATATAACTCAGAGCAGAGGCACACATGCACAGCTACTCTCTTAGGACTGTGGTGACTCCTGCATTGCTGCAGCGTATGAAACAGATTTTTTTCTCAAGTGTGTAGCCTATTTTGTTTAATAAATTTATTTATAAATGAAATAATTGCAGCTCTGTTGTTTGTGATCCTACCGTCAGACAGTCTACAGGGGCTTTTTCTTTAATGTTGCAGATACTTTTACCAGTAAGATGGAAACTTAAGTTTGGGATTTATACCATAATTAATAATGTTGTATTGTGGTGCCAAAGCAGACAGGCACACACAGCATGTTGCCCATGTTAGTTTAAAACTATCACTGTCTCAGATATTTTTTTTTTTTATGTAATATTAGTATGGTTTTTAATGTGTCATGGTAAAGGTTTGAGTGGATTTAATGGACTGTAGGGTTAACAAGAACTAGGGAATTTACGAGTTGCTTGGTTTTGGAATGGTACCACCATAATGTTATAAGACTCACTGAAATAAGTTTGGAAATTTACATGTTGTTAGACATAAGCTGTGGGAAAAAGCAAGATAAAAGAGTTTTAAAGACTTTGATTGTGTTGTTTCTCTACAGATTGTGATGCTGTAACTTTTTTTTTGTTTTTAAATGTACTTTATATTCACCTCATATAACATGAAGCTCTATAACAAGGGTTTTTTGTAGATTGTGGAATGTTAAATAGAAAAGAAAACAAAGTAGTTGTCCCTCTTAATCATCCAGCCATGTTTTCTCAGTCTCCTGGCAGCAGCAGTTACCTGCAAGAAAACTTGTGACTTGTCCGGTGCTAAATCTGTATCTGTTGACACTGTGGTGAGTTAAGGAGATGGTTTGGCTATTTTAGAGCTGATATGTAAGAGATGGGCTGTAGGCCTGGGGTGTACTGTATGTAACCTAAACTTTCAGCCAGACCTTTATATTCGCACTTGGTGACTCTTTTCATATCCTCAGGTGGCACAGACCCATAATCCCTCAGTCTACAGTCTCAGGTGAAGGGGTGGATGTTTTATCAACACAGTGAAAAGGGTCTAATCTTAAAATGCTTTAGGGGAATTAAACAAAAACAACATTTAGTAAAATAACCCTTTTACAATCTTGAAGAGAATGATGATACAAGACATGCAAAAAAGGTTCAGGGAGGAAAGAGGAAAGTTGTTTCACAGATTTTATTCTTTGAGATGTTTTAGTAGTCAGAAGAGAAAACATGAGGGAGAGCATGTGATATAGGAGAGAGAGGGTGCCACAGGGCCCCCCCCAGACTGCAGTCTGTGATGGAGGATGCTGATCGTGCACCTGTATGGTCTTTTCTGTTTTTTTAAAGGGAAACTCCATCAAAACTCTCCCCCTCTACCTTATTGAGCTGTTCCTCTCCTCCACCCACAGACTGTGCAATGTGCTGTCCCTCACTCTTTTTATGTCTGCAGAAATATAATCAATGTCCTGGGGTGGCCTGCATCAGCACGCTTTGATCAGAGAATCGGGCAGAAATCTGGAACTGTAAAGAAAAAATTGATGTTTTATTCATTTGATGACAATGAATTGATTACTGAACAAGTTTTCAGAATTTGAGAGTGTGGCATGAAAAGCTGAAATGGTAAACCAATACTGGGATGAAAATGTTCAAAAATCATGAACTGAAGTAAAGATTTAAATGAATCAGAGAGAAAAAGTTCAAACTGCCTACAAAGTCAATAAGAAACAAGATATTAATGGTGATTTGAGTCAGTGGGAAACATGTAAGTTTACCATGTAATTCAGAGTACTGACATCATTGAGATGCGTCTATAAATACTGTAATGTGTATGTTGTCCACATCAAACATGAAAACTAAAACCAAAAGATTACATGTCTTTCCATGTTTGTGTCGGCCGGTCACAGGTCATGTGCCATTTTTGTTTGTTTCTTATGGTGATGAAGAGAAAGGCTTAACACTGTTGATATGTTCCAAAGATTTCAAGTTTGTTTATTGTATCAACATGCAGTTGAAGGTCAAGTCAGGAAATGAACATTTTGGACACTGCAGCAGTGACTAATGCATTATAAAGCCACCAGGCCAGTTCACAGTTTTCACGTCATGCTTAATTTTTCAACAGACAACAAGCTGATTACCTGCTAGTGGAGAGGAAAAACCTCACAACTACATTTAAAAATGTATCAGAAGTTAAATGGATTCTGGAGTTGACTCCCGTTATAGCATCGGTTGAGTCATTGTGCAGGAGGGAGCCAGTTTTAGAAAACCACATTCATTTTTCAGCACAGTCATGTCCTGCATTCACACACTTCATCCAGCAGTTGTGGAGTATACAGAACCCGTCTTTGTAGAAACTGACATCTTGGACCTCCACAGGAGCGATGATGTGATCATCTCTGTCAAAATGACGACCGCTGAGCTCGGGGAAGATTCAGAAGGTGATTGTCTGAGGGTGCAAACTCAGGTCAAGGATCTCCTTGGGTGATAATAAGCCCTTGAGACCAAAGGAGTGGATGAGTGCAGACAGTCATCTCTCAGACAGTTCTGACTCTAAAATTTCAATTACCCAAAACAGAAATACCATGTTAACTTCAAATGAACTGTATTATCAGCTGTGTTTATAGTTTGTAGAATCACACTTTGGTGCCCATCCTGTCCTGCCCTTTAGGAGAGCATGGGAGGAATCGGAGGGGACACATATCTCTCACCATTTTCTCATTTGCTTCCTGTGTCAGACGGGCACTGTGCCTGCTTGTCTGGGGAACCCTGGCTACCCTCTGTCTGCAAGTGCACTGTGAGACGGCCCTAGAGAATATACAAAGGTGTCGCCTTTCAGGCGCTATCTGTGCCTCTGGCTGTAAATCTGTGATGCATTACACACCTCTGTTTGTGCACACTAGTGTGTTTGTTTGTGTTACTGTCTGTCAGTTTACATCCAATTGTCTCTACCTCTTCCTCTGACCCCAAGCATTCGCATAGCCCAGATGCTTGAGCCACCAAGTCAAAACATGGTTTGGCTGTAATTCTACACCCACCATGTTGATGGGGCATCAAATGAGTTTCATCTACATATCTCTGCCCACAGCCCAGGTATAAGTTCAGTAGGTCAGGTGGGTGATAACCAGCACGTCCCGGATTTCACTCAATGTTGCCTACCTGTCTTGGCTCCATCGAATATGGTCATGTGAGATTAACAAATAATCAGGTGTTGTGGTTGGCTTACAGTAAAGCGTCAGTTGCACATCCTTCAAATCCTGAAGGCTGCCTCTATTAATAAAAGGGTGAGTTAAGCCCAAGGGTTTGTGCGGTGTCAAAGTCAGCTTTTCACATGTTCAGATTGGAATTGATTCACACAGTGTGACTTTTGGAAGGACACAGCAGTTGCTAATGCACTTGACATAGAACTTATTATAAATCTGAGTGCCCTAACATTCAGGGTGGAATAACAGGTCCAACCATGTATTGGCAGAGTACTGGCAAATACTGGCTGAGGTTTATGTGTTTGTCTGCTTCACCAGCCAGTTTGGCAGGTAACCAGCCATTTTCTCAAGGTGCTTTCTTGTGCTTCGTATCATACTTGCTGACTTAAAACTGCACAGACTCAGGGCCACGCCCTCACAGCCCTTTGGCCTGTGTGCTGTTTTTTCAATTTTTTTTTCCTTTAAAAAAAAACAGTTACATGAACAATACAATAAACTCTCATTGATGTACTGTTGGAAGTAGTCAGAGGGCTTCCAATTCTGATGAATTCTGAAATCCTCTCTGCCTCACTTAGCCCTCTGCTCCCTAATGTATTAAAAATTGGGGTTAGTAAGTCCTGATGTCCACTACAAAGGACATTGAATCAAAAATGTGTTTTGAACAGGTTAAAATTATTTTGCTGTTAAAAAATCTTACTAAATTGAAGTCAAGACTTCAAAAACATGATATCTGCAAAAAATCCGCCACTTTGCAAAGACAGTGCATTTGCTGTGTTGGCCACTACCCCACAACTGAGGCATCACAAGAAAGCCCAGGATGTCCACTTAAAAGGACAGTACGATTGAGATAGATTCTATAAATGATATTTTGACATAGGGGTCTCAGACTCGTGTCCCCCACAGAGGATTTGAGATTTGTTGTGCAGTTTATAAAAATCTGGATTACAAAATAGGTGTTTCTATAATAATGATAATAATGATAATAATTAAATAAGTTGTGTCTGCGTCCTGTGGGTCCTCTGCCTTTTTGATCTTGCCACAGAGGCAGAGTGATGAAGCAGAGTAAGTCTGCACTGTAAGACTGTGGTTGTAGAAATGAATGGAAGCCACTGGGTAGGACTGCTGTATAACTCTGGGGCATATATCGTCTATGGTTGTCATCTGATCGCACATCTTGTCTCAGAGCAATGAGTCACTCACTTACTTCAGTCTGCATTTAGACACCCACTAGCTCAGCCCTTTTTACTTAATGGGGACTGCAGTCTGAGTCTGTATGCACTGTCCTCAAAACATGGCCAATTTAACCCATTTTACCCTTGCTCAGCCCATTTCAGCGTGCCTTTTTTTCTGTGACCTTACAACTTCTCTGTAGTGATGCTCGGATTCAGAACAGTAATCTATTGTCTTCCTTGATAAACTAAGTTCCATGTCATAGTACTGCATATAGCTATTATAGTCTGAAGCTTAGCTTTGAAGTGGTGTGAGTTGAAGGTATTGTTTTTGTACAGGACATTTCAGCATTTTGTTCTAACATGATTGAGAACTTGATTTCTATTTTGTGATACCTGAGATTCACTTACTTTGCTAAAAAGTCACGTTTTCATTGTCTGTATATAGTTTTAGTAACACTTGAGTTGCAAATTGAGTGGTGTTGCTCCTGTCTGCAGTGAAGGAGAAAGGGCACATTGCTCCACTTTCTGGAGTGCAAAGCAGGGAACGCGAGGACAGGACAGAGGAGACATTTCTAGGCTGAGGCGAGATAGATGATAGCCCAGCCAAAGGAAGAGGGGACACTCTTCAGCCAAAGAAACACTAGGGGCCTCTGGATATGAGAGAGGAGTAGATGTTATGAGGTCACTGATCTGCATCACTTTCCACTTTTCTGCTATGTGCCATAAACACAGACATGCAAACTCCTGTGCTGCCCTCAGACTCACTTTAAACTGCCTGCCTATAATCCTGAACAGTCCTGACACGTCGGCGGCACAGAATCACCAGGGCCGGACCGCGAGCAGGTCAAGAACGAGAAGACAGAATGATTCATTAGATGTTAGACAAGAGGGGAGAAAAGTCAAGAATCTGTCCAGAACTGTAGAGAGGAATATCAGTCAGGTTAAGTGATTGCTCCTCTTGCATAATGACTGAGTAGAAGGAGCAGCTGAGAATGTGGAGTGTCAGGTGTGGGTTTCACAGAGGGGGGGGGGGGGTGTTTATTGCTGTATTTACACCACTCTCTGGAGGGTCCAGGCATTGACGAGGGGCAACAAATTACTGTCTGCTAGCATTCTGTGTGTGGAATGGAGTTGCGTGTACCTATTGTGCGACCCCTCAAGTGGCCATTCAAGAGACCCTATCAGTGGCTTTGACAGTTTTTTCTTGTTAACTATAAATTGTGTACAGATTACAGACACCTGCCTTAAAAGTCAGAGAGCTTCAGAATACTTAGCAGGCACCCAGTGGTTCTCATTCATTTAGATATGATATGAACATCTATGAGGAGGCTCTTTCTTTAGTTGTGTAGTCCATCACAGCAGACATGACTATATTATTTTCCAAAGCTCCTTTACTGTGTAGCAGTGCAGTTTAAGTTTAAATTGAAAAATGTTAGTTTTATTGTTCATTGACATAACTTTGATAGAATCTAATGCAGTATTAACATTTACTGTGATATATAATCAAAACAAATCTCAAGACTTTGCTAACTGATGTTCATATAGTCTGGAAATTAATGAAAAATTGTGGGTGAGAACACTCCATTTGTCCCCCTTTTTCACCCTTGGATTGTTAAAGTGCATGTTAATAATTTAACCATTCTGGATTGTTTGTTTGTTTCAGCCATAGCTCCTTCATTGATCTGTAGCCTGTAGACACATACTGTCACTTTTTTTTTTTTTTTTTGTATAGTTTTTTTGGGGGGGCGGTGTGTGTTCTATTTAGTCACAGTTCACATACTATCATCATTGCTGGTTAAAGTAAAACACAGACAATATTGTTAAGTTTAGTTATTTTTTATTGGATCAATTCATATGTTTCATGTGTGTCTCATAAGTTAATAACTTCCTTCCTTTGTAACTTACCACATACCCACCTTGTGCTCCCTGCTCCAGGGACATAAGGAGGAGGTGCCCAAACACTTCCTGTCTTTATACACAGAGTGACATCCTCAGTGGTGTCAGTGGGATAGACCAAGTATGAGGGGGAGATAATGTAGATTAAGTGAATGTTATTTAGCATATATGTAGATTGTGGTTTTCGTATGGATGGTCACAATATATGTTATAGGGTAAATTGTAGTGTTTCCACTTGAAGGTTGGAGAAAATTAAATGAAATTTATCACTTACCTGTTTTCAGGAGAGGTATGGTGAGCAGTTATGGTACAGCCCAGATTAATTCCTACTGATGGAAGGGACTATTTAAGCAGTTGCTTTTGGCTTTTGTGGGGGTTGGACCTCAGAGTGTGGTTGTGTTCATCTGATGTTAAGATAAGTAATCTTATGAGTTACTATGAGTTGAATTTTGACTTGGCTAAGCTAGGCTAAGCTAGGCTGAGCTAGGCTAAGCTAGGTTAAGGTAGGCTATGGTAGGCTAAGGTAGACTGAGCCAAAGCTAGGGTAAGTTAGACAGAGCCAGGCTGAGCCAAAGCTTGGCAAAGCTTGGTAAAGCTTGGCAAAGCTAGGCTAAGCTAGGCTAAGCTAGGCTAAGCTAGGCTAACTGTTCAGTTAGCTTTTTTGATTGTTTGATTGTTTGATTGTTTGTGTGTATCATTGGTTTCATGTTAAGCTCTGTGCCACATTTTGTAAATAAATCACCATTTGTAATGTCTGGACACGGTGTCTTGAGTCTCCTTCCTACAGCTTTCATAGCCACTATGGTATGCTCCTCACACAATGACTACCTGAAAAGTAAGAAGTTGCATTAAAAATGGTACACTGTGATTTGCAAAAATGTGAGCATTAGTGTATTAAAGTATTATGGAAGTATTAAAGTTTTAATGATTTATAGTAAAAGTAAGTGTTTTAGGGTAGTGTACTTATTTTAGTGGAGTGGGCAAGTTTTCTTCTTTTGTACTTGCAAAGCATGTGACTATAGTCAATAAAGGGTCAGTTTTTGTCTTCATCATTTGTCAAGATAGTTTTGTTTTTTGATTATTCTTTAATTATTTTTAATTCTTCCTTTTTTCCTCTTTTTACAAAAAGATGAAAAAAGCAGGAATAGCAGGGTCAACCAGCAGAGGAAATCAGATCTAAGTGAAACAAGTGTGTGGTTGAAAGCCTTAACCCCCTTAAACTGACGGGAGTGCCGGCGATCTTTAAGGGGGTTAAACCGATCTCATTTGCCTATCAAATTTTAAATGCAGGTAAAACTGCAACCACATAAGATAGAGCAATAATTCTTTTTGCATATTAAACCGGAGGAGTAACACTTACATATCAAACTTTAAACATGTCTCGGAGAGCTGTTCTCTTCCACGAGTGGGTGGGCAGAAAACCAGTGAAAAGTCGCAAAAAATCCATAAACAGCGCACACAATAAACAATAGTATAATCCAGATAGCAGGTGTTCGTTTCGTTTTTGTCTTAGTTTATAAATTTGAGTGTATCTCAAAAACTAACCAATGAATACACGCAAAATAAATTTATTGTGGTGTAAAGTTATTTTGTGCAACTTTTTTACATTTCTAATTTTGAGGGATACAGCTAAGACATCTCTGTATTTAGAAAAATATGTGGGAAAAAAATGATTTGGTTCAGGTTAAAAAGGGTTAACTGGTAGCGTGAGCATAAAATAATGTGTAAGTGAAAGGTTGGGAAATAAGTGTGTCCTTAACTCTTTGTTTGTGTATTGGGTACAGGATGACCAGGTTGTTCTGCAGTGCACTGCCTCAGTCCTGAAGGAGCAGCAGATTAAGCTATGTCTGTCCTGCGAGGGCTTTGGGAACCGTCTCTGCTTCCTAGAAACCACATCCAATGCTCAGGTAAGATGCTGGTACCCTTCTTCCCTTTTGCTTGTTCTGTTCTTGTTTTAGTAACTTTGTTCTACCTCTGTGTTGTGTACACATTTGAAGAATGTACCCCCGGACCTGGCCATATGTACCTTCATTCTGGAGCAGTCCCTGTCAGTTCGTGCTCTGCAGGAGATGCTGGCCAACACGGTGGAGATGACCGAGGTAGGAGTCAAAAACAGACGTAAAGAAATGAGACTTAATTTTTTTTTTCTTTTTGAGATGTGAGAGATCAAGTAGATACTTCAGAGAACTTATGAATGGTATATGGTAGAGGCATGGACTAGAGAGGTTTGTCCCCATCATTTCTGGCTAATTTATAAAAAAAAAAAAAAAGAAGAAGAAAAAATAAATGTAGTGTTCTTCTACTCTTCTTATCTCCTGCCCTCACTGTCACAGGACATAATTCTTCAATTTCAGCTTCTGGTGTGAAATATAATCTGATTGTGTTGATTTGCTTAGGTATACAGTTTTCTTTTAGTTTGTTATTCCCCAATACCTGTTACTGAGAGGGACGCAGTGACATTTTTGGAAATATGTACATTTTCTGTCTTACTCAGTTACATAATAAAATTAACACCAGTCTAATCTCATCTAGTATGTTACAAAGAGGTGTTTAGACTGGAAGGTCCAGCAAAAGTGCCTTCCAAAAATTACAAAACTGTCTTTTTTACATGTTGTATCTTGTGTCTTTTGTGGGATAACGTTCAACACAATCTAGCCTACGCTTTGGAGCGTGACAATAACAGCTGCATCTCAGAAGCAGAAGTTGGCAGCTTTGGACTCTTGTGAAACTCTGAACAAAACCCTCTGATGAGCCTGCTGTCTAACAAGATGTAACATGCAAATAGGACTGTTTTGGAATTTGAAGACAAATTGTTTCAGAGGCTGTTTTCCTCTGAATCCAGTCTAGGCTAAACAGGTACTGGCTCTTTTTCTGTTTTTGGGCTCATATATATGTTACTGATCCTCTCATGTGACTAATGGTAAGAGGGAAACAAAACATTTCCTGAAAGATAAAGACATTTTTTATCATCTTTAATCTGCTTACCCAGCTCATATATGTGACACATTTTTATTCAGTTTCACAAATGATAGCAGTTGAAAATGTATGCTTGTTTTTAGAATTATATTTACTAACACAATGTGAAACACCACCAAAACATTAATTACCTGCCTAGTATTAAAAGATTTGTCTATTAATTAGGATTTGATATCAGGATGCAGTCCTGGCTTTTTTTGGTGGGGTCACCTCTTTGTTTACATATGGATTTGGTTGATTGGCAGATTCAGCTGATGGCAGAAAGTCCAAGTCTGCCAATCAGCCAAATTTGGCTTTGAGTTTCACCAAAACGCATCTCATGCGGTTTGGTGAGAGCTTATCTGCTTTTATTTTATTATGATTTTTTTTACTTCCTATCTGACACAACCCCTCCCCTTCCCTTCTTGCTCACTGCCAAGCAGACAGTCGATTTGGACAAATGGGTATGTCTGTTAACGTGTCTTATTTCCTGTAACTTGTGTCCCAACCAGTCTGGCAGCTGTCCTCGTTCCTGTCCTGTTGCCCACTGGATGTCCTATTAAATGAAATAGTGCTGTATCGTTCACGTTTCGATTCATATCTGTTTAGCCCTCATCCTGAGGTGGTGATTGCTCTGAGCATCTATTATTAATTCATCAGAAACTAATGTGGTCCAAGTAAACAAGTCCAGTATCTTTATAGTTTTCTTTTATACTGAGCAGTTTTTTATCTACTAAAAACTTAATTGTTACTTTTAAGATAAAAAAATGAAACTTTATTAAAATATTTGATTACTTTGACTAAAATTGGCAGAATCTGCATTTTAAGTTTTTTATGTACTTTTTTCTTCTAATTACAGCTGTATCTGTTATGATCAAATCAGCTACCTTAGACGATCAGACTTAGCCAAGTGTCACTATGCATCACTCATTTGCATTTCATTCAGAAATAGCACAAGCACATTTTCCCTCATTCTCTTATCATAAATATTACCTTGCCTTGCTTGATGTTGTTCCTTTTGTTTCAGCGCATTGTTCTTTGTAAGTCTTTGATGACATTAAGCAAATTTCTGTTCCCCTTTTTATACAGCGTTTGTTCTCATAAGGCTTGTCTGATTACAAACCTCATCTGACTTGGCTTAGACACAGAAATCTCCACTATACAATATATAAAAGTTTAATTTGGATAAAATGTGTTGTTTGGTGGAATATTTTTTCTATTTCAGTTCCACCAAGCTTTTATAGGCTCTCGGTTCAGCATCAAAATCATATAGTGAGAAATCCATCTTAGAAGTTCACATTTCAGGCTCTCAACCAACCAGAATGTAAGGCAGCCACAATACTTATTGTGTTCTTGGTGTGTAACTCACTTTTGTGCCTTTATTATGTTACAAGTGCTATCGTCTCCACCTATAGCTGATTGCAATAAGTGGATGGGGTTGTCAACAAGCACTCTGGGATATGTTAGAAAAGAATCTGAGGCAAGTTCAGGGGACGTACGTGCAACAGTGTATAGTATTTAATATCACATGAATGATGATATGTGTGATAATAATTCACACTAACCAGATCAGAAGGCATTCTTTGGTGATCGGTATCTATAAACCCAGGATGTAGAGAGCTGAAATTGTAATGCACATCTAACCTTTTTCTAGCCTTTGTTCCACCAGCTTTCAGTTCAGTTATTTTCCTTTTTTTTTTAATCTCTTGAAAAACATGGTGATGTAATTTTTGTCCATAAGCTAAGTTAGTTTTGTATACCAGTCTACCAGGCAATTAAATTTTAGTACCTTGTTGTTAAAACCAAGATAAAATGATAATATTCTTTTACCATCGAACAAAAGCTTCCACAAATCTTAGTCATCAGTAGGTTATCAAAACAGACAGAAAATCTCAGTATCACATTTCAGTTTTTTAAAGGCAGATGAATGGAACTTCATCTGGCTGAGCTTAGTGGAACTTTAGCTGTCTTTAAGAGAGGCGCTTTAGTTGCAACATTTTATTAGCTGCATTACCGAGGTTAGTTTGGGTAGTTCCTGGGCTTACATGAGTTGGAAGATGTGGATGAGCCAGACCATTCTAATGGTGAACAGGCGGATGAGAATAGCATGGCATGCATCCCAGTGGAAGTTCCTACCCACCTCTGTCAGGGGTGGATGGAGAAACCAGACACCCCCAGAGCTCTGGACAAGCCTGTTTCCCTCTTAACACAAACACACACACACACGACCACCTGTCCTAACCAAGCCTAGTGCTAATGTGGACTGGGGCTAATGGTATAATGCTACCACTTGACATACCTGCCCCTGCCTCGTCCCAGTGGATTATGGGTACTTAACTCTACACAAAGGCTTAGCAAAATCTTCCTATTAGCTGAACTAAATTGTTGTTTTGGCTAATATATCTGCAACTGCCACAGTAATTGTGTTTTCTTGTTGCATCCTTGCTGGATGCTGAGAAAAGGTAGGATGTTTTAATGTGTTTGCCTTTGTGTGAGATTGTAATCTGTGGTGACTGGATTCAGAGTTTTAAGTTTGTTTTGCATTGTGCCAAACTTTTTCAGTCACCCCATTGTGAAACCTCTGAAAATGATGGTGTATGTCATATTATCGTCCTAGTTACAGCAGTATCTCATCCCTGCTTTGTTAATAATGTGTTTCTTTTTGTGTTTTCTTCTTTTTGTGTTTTCTACTTCTATGTTTAATTCAACACAGGGTGCTAATTACAATATAGAATTAAAAAAACTGTTTTCAAAAGTTAAAAAGTGTTTTCCTCCTCTTCTGATCAGGGTATATTTGAAGTCTATTGGTCTCTTAAACATTTTTCTGTCTTCTTCCACGGCAGTCGTCCCAAGGTGGAGGCCATCGTACCTTACTGTACGGTCATGCCATCCTCCTGAGACACCACCATTCAAGCATGGTAAGAATGGCTTTTACCAGTTTGTTAACCATAGTTGAACGCAAAACTTGTATCTGCATTTTGGCAAAGTTGTGGTCATGTCCTGAATAAAAACTTTCTCCCCAGTACCTGAGCTGTTTGACTACATCTCGCTCACTCACAGACAAGTTGGCCTTCGACGTGGGCTTACAGGAGGATTCCACCGGTATAACCAAACTTGGAGATCAGTTTTCTACATACTATAAACACACTGATTTTATAGATTAACTTAGAAATAGAAACCTTATTATGATGGAATAGTATGTTGTAAGTTAACAGTTTTTGTTTTTAGCTTAAAGATTTTTGGAGTGAACATATCAATGTCAGCCTCCATAGGGAATTTTAGGTAGTTGCTTCCTCTTCTTGCAGGCGAGGCATGTTGGTGGACCATTCACCCAGCCTCTAAGCAAAGGTCAGAAGGTGAAAAGGTCAGGGTGGGTGACGACCTCATCCTCGTCAGTGTGTCCTCTGAGAGATACCTGGTAAGACTCCTCGAACTCTGTCCACTTTGCTGTGACACAATGGAGGATTTAGACAGAAGTTTGGCTAAACTGAATCCTTGCTATCTTTTTCTGCCCTCAGCACCTGTCCTACGCCAGTGGAGATCTGATGGTGGATGCTTCCTTCATGCAGACTCTGTGGAACATGAACCCAATCAGTTCAGGATGTGAACTAGCTGAGGGTACAATCCTGCTTTACGCATTTTCCAAAGCTTTATGATTGTGGCCTTTGTTGCTGCTGAAAACACACAGTTCATAAACACACACACACACATGTACAAGCATACACAGATATGTGTAGATGATCTACACATTTTATAGTTGTATTTCAGAGTATCAATGTGAGCATATAAAGTAAATAAGAGGGTATTTCAGGGTTTGATACTTGGTACTATCAAACTATACACACGCTCACTGTTGTGTGTGTTCGTCTTCTTAGGGTTTCTGACAGGTGGTCATGTCCTAAGGCTTTTCCACGGGCATATGGACGAGTGTCTGGCCATCGCTACACCAGAGGAAGGAGAAGAAAAGCGCAGGTGAGAGGAAGAGGAAGCAGAACAGTTCTGAGCAGCAAAGTGTTCTTGCTGATCTTATACCATATGACCGTCTATGTGTCTGCCCTGACTTTGCTACAGGATGGCTCACTATGAAGGCGGTGCTGTGTGCAGTCAGGCTCGATCTTTGTGGAGGCTGGAGCCTCTCAGAATCAGGTGATTGTCCCCTTAAGTAATTTACATAATGAACATGAAATTTGTGTCGCATAATGCTTGTTGTCGGTTTATTATTATTTATATTATTATATAGTAGAACTTAAGAGACTTTGTTTTTAATTGTATTTTTTCCTGCTCTCTGCCTGCAGCTGGAGCGGCAGCCACATGAAGTGGGGGCAGTCCTTCCGTATCCGCCATATCACCACAGGCCGGTACCTGTGTCTGGATGAAGAAAAGGGCCTGTTGGTGGTCGACCCAGAGAAGGCCAACACCAAATTATCTGCTTTCTGCTTCCGTGTTTCAAAGGTCAGAATTTATAGACTGAGTTTCTCTGGACTCTTGTTTTTTGATTATTTTGCTCACTGAACTCTGCATGATTTTTTTTTTCTATCACCCCTTCTTTCCTTCTGGTTCCCCTGAGCAGGAGAAGGTGGAGGTGGCTCAGAAGCGCGATGTTGAGGGGATGGGCATTCCGGAGATTAAGTATGGAGAGTCCATGTGCTTCGTCCAGCATGTGTCCACAGGCCTGTGGCTCACATATGCGGCCCTGGATGCTAAAGCTGCTCGTTTGGGAATGATGAAGAGAAAGGTATTAAAAAATGATCAAAATACAGGCCCTGTAGAAGAAGGACAGAAAGAACTGGGGGATATCATCTGTAATATAATTATATTTTCTGTGTCTCCAGGTCATTCTGCATCAGGAGGGTCACATGGACGATGCCCTAACTGTGTCCCGCTCCCAGACTGAAGAGTCTCAGGCTGCTCGAATGATTTACAGCACCACCGGCCTCTTCAGGCAGTTCATCAAGTAAGGGCATTTTAAAGTGTGGGGAGGTGAGAAGAAAATTCAGGCCCTGACAGGATGTAGTGATGTTCATAAAAAACTGACCTAAAACTTACCTGTCATCTTCAGTATTTCAGTATGATCTTGTTTTATTAGGGTACTTGCATAGTACATACATATTTTGATCTGAAAAATATGTTTAAAATTTTTAGGCTGATTTGTTGCTTGTCTTCTTCCAGGGGATTGGATTCTCTGAGTGGGAAGAACAAGTCACCAGGGTCTGTGTCGCTCCCTCTGGAGGGGGTCATCCTCTCGCTTCAGGATCTCATCTTCTACTTTCGTCCACCTGAGGAGGAACTGGAGCACGAGGAGAAACAGACCAAGCTCCGCTCCCTCCGCAACCGGCAGAACCTCTTCCAAGAGGAGGTAATCTGCATGCTGCCTGCTCAGCCTCACACATGCTCAGACTTTCTATATTTATTGATTTTTTTTTTTTTTTTTTTTTTTTTTTTACTGCCTGTACCTCTAAATAAATTCACTATGCAAAGGGGAGCTTGCACTTTTGACATGGCCGACCATGGCCGTGGTGCCCCTGAGCAAGGCACCTGTCCAACAAGAAACAGAATGATAATGTATGCATAACCTTCCCTGTCCCTGTATCTCTCTTTTCATTATCAGGGAATGATCACCATCGTACTGGAGTGCATCGACCGCCTGAATGTGTACAACACTGCTGCTCACTTTTCTGAATTTGCCGGGGAGGAAGCTGCAGAGTCCTGGAAGGAGATTGTCAACCTCCTTTATGAGCTACTGGGTAGATGAACCACTATAAACTCTGAAAATACATTACAGTAGAATTAAATTATGCCTTTGCTGACGAAAGCAACATCATTTCACTTTCTGTGTCTCCACTGAACAGCCTCTCTAATCAGGGGGAACCGCTCTAATTGTGCGTTGTTCTGTGACAACCTGGACTGGCTGGTCAGCAAGCTGGACCGTCTGGAGGCCTCCTCCGGTATGAGATGTGCCTCACTCATTCACTGATACACCCACCTCTCAGAAATTAGAGTTCTTCTTTAGAATTGACTAATTGCTGTTAAGGGTTGGCTGGATCTGCTGTAGGAATTAGATACAGCTTAAGCTTTTGAACTGCAGTGAGCTTATGAGATCCTCAGGCACAAATCTATGTCAGCTAATGTACAGGCTGAAAACCAAACATGATTAGAAAAATAGTTTATGGGTGAACATTTTCCTACTGATTTTAATTAGCAGCATTTTATGTCATTATTTTTTAGCTTCTTTTTTTCATTTCAATCATGTTATTAATTGTCTTAAATTACTTGCAATATTACTTTTTTTTCTATTCATGCACAAATTTTTAAAGAAAATTGTCATATTCCTCCTCTTTACATTCAGGTATTCTTGAGGTGCTGTACTGTGTGCTAATTGAAAGCCCTGAGGTTCTGAACATCATCCAGGAGAACCACATTAAATCTATCATCTCTCTCCTGGACAAGCATGGAAGGAACCATAAGGTTTGTCTTTTTCTCATTGCTAGGAAAAGGGTGGGAAGTTAACATCAGCTGGCAGCAAATGAATTGGGTCCAGCTGGCAGGTTTTCCTACATTACACACACTTTAGCAGGTGGTGGTGTGGAAGGTTGTAGCATCCTGAAATAGTGTTTTGCCTCATATAAACATTTAGTTTTGTATGCCTGTCTCGGTTCTGCCTCTAGGTCCTGGATGTCTTGCGCTCTCTTTGTGTGTGTAATGGTGTAGCTGTGAGGTCCAACCAGAACCTCATCACTGAAAATCTGCTTCCGGGACGTGAGCTCTTGCTGCAGACCAACATTGTAAACTATGCCACCAGGTACTTGAACTGCTGTTGAGCTGTTCTATAATGCAGGAGATAGATTGATAGTTGCTGTTGTTTGTAAAAGTTAATGAGATTTCTTGCGTCTTCTGTGCTCAGCGTAAGGCCCAACATCTTCCTGGGTACGTGTGAGGGATCCACGCAGTATAAGAAGTGGTACTTTGAGATGATGGTAGACTATGTGGAACCCTTTGTGACAGCACAGGCTTCACATCTACGTGTGGGCTGGGCCATGACCGAGGGCTACAGCCCCTACCCTGGAGGAGGTGAAGGCTGGGGAGGAAACGGCGTGGGAGATGACCTGTACTCTTACGGCTTTGATGGACTGCACCTGTGGTCAGGTAAAGAGATTCCCCTAACTTGTTCACGATATGATTTACCATGACGCTCTGTGTCTTGTTAAATGGTTTCCTTTGCTCTGCGGTTCAGGTACTGTAGCCCGTCAGGTGGCTTCGCCCAGTGCACACACCCTCGCTGCTGATGATGTGGTCAGCTGCTGTCTGGATCTGAGCGTGCCCAGTATCTCCTTCCGTATCAATGGCCACCCAGTTCAGGGCATGTTTGAAAACTTCAATGTCGATGGCCTCTTCTTTCCTGTCATCAGCTTCTCTGCTGGAGTGAAGTGAGTCAATCAATTTGCATGTTTCTCTAACTTTTGCATCTTTAACCAGTATTACAGTGAATTAATGATGCAGGGGCAGAGGTTAATTTACTAGTCTCTCACGTGGTTGTCTGCTTTTAAAATGATGTAATGTAAATGAGTAAGATGACAAATTTGACTTCAAACAGTTCGTTATTTTTCATGACTATTAATTATTTTAGTTTTTATTCAATATATTCGTTTAAATACTTTTAAATCATTTCCCAAATAATCCCTCTAAAACCTAGTGTCTTGTCCCCCAAAAGAGATTTTACAGCTGCTGCGTGTAATGATCCTTGACAGTGCTGAGATGGGGCTTATGGTAAATCGACTGATGAGAGCAGGGAGGAAAACACAGGCTAAGAGACTGGCACAGAAATTCAATCCATGTTTTCTTTATTATGAGTCTTATAAAGATCAAGATGCTGTTGCCATAAAGTACTTTAGTAGTATATAAAGATCTCTCTGGCAAATAGATAAAGACTAGGATTGACTCTGTTTCTGGCACCTCAGGGCTCGGTTTCTTCTTGGTGGTCGTCATGGAGACTTCAAGTTCATGCCCCCGCCTGGCTATGCCCCGTGCTATGAGGCTCTGCTGCCCAGAGAGAGGATGCGTATTGAACCCATCAAGGAGTACAAGCATGACTTTAATGGCGTGCGCAACCTGCTGGGTCCCACCCTGTCCCTCACCCACACCTCGTTCACCCCCTGCCCCGTGGACACCATTCAGGTAAAACCCGAAACCTAAAGTCAGACTTTGAACATGTCATAAAATCACGTGCTGTGTTATTTTTTTGTTTGCTGACTTTCCCTTGCTGTATAGATTGTGTTGCCACCCCATTTGGAGCGTATCCGAGAGAAGCTGGCAGAGAATATTCACGAGCTCTGGGCTGTCACTCGTATTGAGCAGGGCTGGACCTATGGGACTGTGAGTATGGAGTCAGCACTGCAATACAGAAGCACCAGTCGGCCCATAGGAATATTGATTTGACAACCTCAGATTTAGATGATTTGAAGCTCTTGATTAATATCAGAAATATTACAAAATGCTATGTATTCATTTTATAATAAACACCAGACTTAGTTCATTGTTTAATATAGAGGCAAACAAAACACACTGTAAGTTAAATGGTTGTTGTTTTGTTTGTTTGTTTGTTTTTTTTTTTCAAACCTGTGAGTAACCTACTATTGCCTTCCTCCACAGTTCAGGGATGACAACAAGAAACTCCATCCTTGTCTGGTGGACTTCCAGAGTCTTCCTGAGCCAGAGAGGAATTACAACCTGCAGATGTCTGGCGAGACTCTCAAGTGCGTTGGTGATGAGATTTTGTAGAGGTTTCAGTCTGAGAGGTCTCATGGTGGGAGGAGGAATTTTATGTCCTTGGACACGGTTGATATCTGTATCCTTGTTATCCCACAGGACTCTCCTGGCGCTGGGTTGTCACGTTGGTATGGGTGACGAGAAAGCAGAAGAGAATCTCAAGAAGATCAAGCTGCCCAAGACGTATGGAGACAAAGACAGCTCTGTCTATATTAACTAAATGTCTGCTTTATCTGTTATGTAGATCTAAATATGGTCTGTGGTCTCTTCTCTAGCTATGTGATGACTAATGGATACAAGCCTGCCCCCCTTGACCTCAGCCATGTCAAACTGACACCAAACCAGAACCAGCTTGTAGAAAAGCTGGCAGAAAATGGGCATAATGTTTGGGCAAGGGACCGGGTACGACAAGGATGGACCTACAGTATTGTGCAGGTAACCATTTTCCGATCCTTCTCTGGTGAGTTTGTTTATATTAACCAGATTTTCTGACTTAACACTGTGTACATCTACACCAATTTACACCAACACTGGTAACTGGTTTTAATGTTGTGGCTGATTGCTCTCACCCTTTGTGTATTTTTTTCTTAAATGTTACATAAAGTTGTATTCTGTTATACTTTGCAGGACATCGTAAATAAGCGCAACCCTCGTCTGGTACCTTACAACCTGCTGGATGAGAGAACTAAGAAAACCAACCGAGACAGTGTTAACAATGCTGTCCGCACCCTCATTGGCTATGGTTACAACATTGAACCTCCAGATCAGGAGAGCAGTAAGTCAAATTCTAAACCCATCAAGGACATCAACAATATCTCCAATGTTCTTAATCTTAGTCATCTTTCCTTCTCCCCTTGCAGCTGGCCATGGCCTTGAGAACATCCGTGGGGACAAGGTACGAATTTTCAGGGCTGAGAAGTCGTACGCTGTCACCCAGGGGAAGTGGTACTTTGAGTTTGAGGCAGTGACCACGGGGGAGATGAGAGTGGGCTGGGCACGTCCTAATGTTCGCTCTGACACTGAACTGGGAGCAGATGAACTGGCCTACGTCTTTAATGGCAATAAGGTCAGTTCACATCTTTTAGGTTCATCTTAGTTAAATCGGTGTCGGTCCAGTTTTATCAAGTGCTTAACTTTGTCAAAATAGGTAGTAAGTTGTGTAGATTTCTTTTCAAACTTTTTGTTTGAGATATGGATTTATGAAATTAATTTTTAGATAGGTAGGAGAAAGTCAAGCCAGCATTCAGTCGGTTAGAACTTAGAAATCTGAGTCTGAAATATGCAGAAATCCAAGACAAGTCAAAGACATGATTGTCTTTGATTTTTTTTTTTTAATGTAAATTGTTGTAAGTTGTGTTTTTCACATTATTTATTAATATAACCCATTCCAGGCTCAAAGATGGCACATCGGCAATGAACCATTTGGTCGCCAGTGGCAGTCTGGTGATGTAGTTGGTTGTATGATTGACCTTACGGAGATGAACATTATGTTCACACTCAATGGGGAAATGTTGATCAGTGACTCGGGCTCGGAGATGGCTTTCAAGGACATTGAGATTGGAGAAGGTAAGAGATAATGGTGATTTGACCTTATTTGATCAGCATTAGCAGCACTAAAATCTGTTGGCATAAAACTTTTTTTTCTTCTTCTTTGTATAAAACTTTAAAAGCATATAAAAAATACTTTTACCACTAACTTTCCTCTGGTTTTACCCTTTAGGCTTTATCCCAGTGTGTGCCCTGGGCTTGTCTCAGGTCGGAAGGATTAATCTCGGTCAGAATGTCAGCAGCCTGCGCTACTTTGCCATCTGTGGCCTGCAGGAAGGATTTGAACCTTTCGCCATCAATATGAAGCGGGACATTACCATGTGGTTCAGCAAAAGTTTGCCCCAGTTTGTACCTGTGCCCACTGATCACAATCATATTGAGGTACCTACTCAGTGATGCTTTAAATGTATGATGAAGCTACACCTTTAGAACTAGATCATTTATTTTTCTTTGTACATGTTGCCTCTCAGGTCTCCCGTGTGGATGGGACTGTGGATAGTGCCCCCTGTCTGAAGCTGACGCATAAGACTTTTGGCTCACAGAATGCCAACACCGATATGATGTTCCTCAGACTCAGCATGCCTGTCCAGTTCCACGAGACCTTCAAGATCCCAGCAGGCACCACCCCTCTCACCCGAGCCCTCACCATCCCAGAGGAGGAAGTGGTCGTGGTGGAGCCCGACTCTGAGTTTGAAGTTCTGAAGAAGTCTGCCAGCCGCAAGGAGCAGGAGGAGGAAAAGAAGGAGCCGTCTGTACCTAAGGAAATCTCTGTGGAAAATGAAAAGGACACGGTGTCAGAAAAGGGAAAGAAACGCGGGTAAGTGTGGCAGATTTTCTCTTTAAAGGAGAGGAAAAAACTCAATATTTTTAGCAGTGAGTAAATTTGGTTAGCGAAGCTGTAAAGTTTAACTGATCTTGTTGTGAAGCAAACTCCTAACATGTATGTTGTCTCCTGCGTATATTAGATTTTTCTCCAAAGCTAAGAAGGCTGCCATGACACCTCTTGCCCCTCCTCCTGCACCTCCAACGGTGCCACGTTTGGTGGAAGACGTGGTCCCTGATGACAGAGATGACCCTGAGATCATCCTAAATACCACCACTGTGAGCTAAACACCATCCTCTGTTAATGCTAGATTTATAGCACTTAATGGGAATTTGCATCATACTACTAAAATTATTATAGTATTGCTGCTTTTAGATGTTTCATGTATTTTCTTCTTGTAATGGTCTTGTTTTCTTACTTATCTTTTTCTGTTTTCAGTATTATTACTCTGTGAGGATCTTTGCTGGTCAGGAGCCCTCTGGTGTGTGGGTTGGCTGGGTCACGCCTGACTACCACCAGTATGATCCAAACTTTGATCTCTCCAAAGTGCGCTGTGTCACTGTTACTGTGGGCGATGACAAAGGCAACATACACGACAGGTTAGTCTTTCCCACATGAAAATGGTGGTTTTCATCACCAACCTGTTTCTTGCAGCTGATTATCCAGACTATAATGAAGAAATAAGGAGCTTGACTCTTTTATTTCCTGCAGTTTTTTCCAAGATTCGATACTTGGTCCCCTTGTTTTCCCCCTTTGTATGTTTCCATTATGCCACATTATCCAAAAATTCAAAGTGACACCCACATATACCTTTCAAGGTAAAAATTACGTTGTATAAACTGCTGCCAGGGCAACAAATCCTCTAAAAATGCATGTTAACATAGTAAGAGTTGGTTGCTTTGATATTGTCTCATAATTTTTCAGCTGCTGTATTTAAAAAAAATGAGTTGATAAGATTTAGCGTAGAGGTGTGTTTGCTGTTTCTTTGCAGTATGAAGCACAGTAACTGTTACATGGTGTGGGGAGGGGACCTGGTCAGTAATCAGCAGACCCGCTTCAGCCAGGAGGACATGGTGATTGGCTGTCTGGTCGACCTGGCAACGGGCCTCATGACCTTTACAGCCAATGGAAAGGAGATAAACACGTTCTACCAGGTAAGTATATTCTACACGTTATAGGTTGGTATAGGTTGTGTGTGTGTGTGTGTTTTTATCAGTGTTTTGTCTGTGAGTTATGTTACTGTGGAGCTGTAAAGCCAGAGGTGTTTTATTTCAGGTGGAGCCCAACACCAAGCTCTTCCCTGCCGTCTTTGTTCAGCCCTCCAGTCAGAACATGTTGCAGCTGGAACTGGGTAAACTCAAGGTCAGAAACTTCTTTTGCTCATGAAAAGCAGAAGTAATTTGAGCTGGAGTGCTGGCTGGAGTCTTTGTTAACAGTGACAGTGAATGATAGGGATGTCAGCCTCATGCTTTTATTTCCTTTGTTTGCCTAAATGCCTGGTTTTCATGTTAACTTCCACCATCTATTGCTTCCTAACCTTTTTCAAATCCAGTTGTCTGCTTTGTCTAATTTTTCTTCTCTCTCTGACTGTTTAAACCTCCCCTCCTCTGTCTCCGTCTCTGTCTCTCTCATATCAGAACATCATGCCCATCTCAGCAGCCATGTTCCGCAGCGAGCGTAAGAATCCAGTCCCCCAGTGCCCTCCCAGGCTGGATGTCCAGATGCTGACCCCCGTTATCTGGAGTCGTATGCCCAATCACTTCCTCAACCCGGAGGTGGGCAGAGTGAGCGAGAGGCTGGGCTGGATGGTGGAATGTACTGAACCTCTCATCATGATGGCCCTACACATCCCAGAGGAGAACAGGTCAGAGACGGTAGCTCCAGCAGGCAGTTAGTAATTGATTCCCAGCAACTTCCTGTGCTGCATTGCAAGTGATGAGTTTTGGTGAAGAATTTATAGGTTAGCAGCAGATTCACTAACCCCCTGATATTTAAAAAAAGTTTAATCACAGTAATTGTATAAATCACAATGATATTTTGGCTCTGTATCCTTCTTCTGTCTGATTTTCAAATTTGTGTTTTTTTTTTGCCACAAAAAATTTAACATTAGTTTGAGGGGGAGAAAATGTATATGTAAGAATTATTTATTATTTGCCACGCTTGTCAGAGTTGCCTATTCAGTATTGATCTTTGAGTCTGCTTTTTTTTTTCCTCTCAGGTGTATTGACATCCTGGAGCTGTCGGAGCGTCAGGATCTGATGAAGTTCCACTATCACACCCTCATGCTATACTGCGCTGTGTGTGCACTTGGCAATAACAGAGTGGCTCATGCCCTGTGCAGCCATGTAGATGAATCCCAGCTTTTCTACGCCATCGAGAACACCTACCTGCCTGGACCTCTCCGCAGCGGCTACTACGACCTGCTCATCAGCATCCACCTGGAGTCTGCCAAACGGGCACGCCTTGGCACCAACAGGGAGTTTATCGTCCCCATGACTGAAGAGACTCTCAGCATCCATCTCTATCCTGATACAAAGAAGGCCTATTCTCTCCCCGGTGTTGGCCTCAACACCTGCTTGCGGCCCAAGCTGCATTTCTCATCCATCAACTTTGTCGGCACGGACCCTGATCTGTACACCCTTAGTCCTGAGTTCCCTCTACAAGTAAGAAGCAACAGACAGATTGCATTGGTGCAAAATTGCTATAAAATTTAAGTTACATTTTGCGTATTTTTATCTTTCCTCCGCAGGACCTGAAGACAAGGGCGATTAGCATGTTAACTGAAGCTGTGCTGGATGGCAGCCAGGCCATGCGGGATCCAGTAGGAGGCAGTGTGGAGTTCCACTTTGTCCCAATCCTGAAACTAATAAGTACATTGCTCATTATGGGTATCTTCAACGACGAGGACACCAAGCACATCCTCAAGATGATTGATCCCAACGTTTTCAGCGGTAAGGAGGAGGAAGAGGGAGAGAAAGCTGAGGAGGATGGAGCAGCAGGAGGAGAAAGTGAGGACGCGAAGGAGGAAATGGACGAGGGAGCTGAGGCCGAGCTTGAGGACGAAGGGGTTGGTGATGAGGAAGAGGAGGAGCCGAAAGATGTCGGGAAAGGAGAGCATAAGGAGGAAGAGGCTGAACCTAAGGAGGAAGGAGAGGGAGGGGAGAAGGAGGGAGAGGCCAAAGGAGAAAAAGTGGATGGAGAGAAAGCAGAGGAGGAGAAGGAGGCAGAAGCAGTGGAGGCGGAGGCAAAAGACGAGGAGGAGGGTCTGGAGGAAGGATTGCTCCAGATGAAGCTGCCAGAGTCTGTCAAACTGCAGGTCAGTCTGATCGCAGTTTGTCTGTAGAATTCATGTTAATATTTACGTCACAAAATTCTTAAAACATCTTTCACATTTTCACTAATTAGACATTTTAATCTCCCTCTCACAGATGTGCACACTCCTGCAGTACTTCTGCGACTGTGAGCTGCGACACAGAGTGGAGGCCATTGTGGCCTATTCGGACCAGTTTGTCCACAATATTCAGAACAACCAGCGGGTTCGTTACAACCTGTTAATGAGAGCCTTCACCATGACGGCTGCTGAGACTGCACGCAAGACCCGCGAGTTCCGTTCACCACCACAAGACCAGGTACTAATTATTTTAACCAGAAAGCTTCTACAGACTTTGACCTTTCTCCTGAAATGGGCTTGTATTAAAAATTCTGAGGTCTAGCTTTTGAGATAACATGTATCACGGAGAACACAAGGACAGTCATATGAACAAGATAAAATACAACAACCACAGCAAGTTAATGAAAATGCCTAATGTAAAACGAGGAGAAATCCGACTGCTGATGGGTTGTCTTACTGTGATCCTTTTCCAGGTTCTTTTGCTGACCAACTTTAAGCATTGTCCAGATGAGGAGGAGTGTCCAGTACCTGAGGAGGTGCGAGACACTCTGGGAGAATTCCACAATGACCTGCTGCTTCACTGCGGTGAGAAGTTCTTTAAAGATCCTATTGTATTTTACCCTTCAGGTGTGAATGTTTTTTTTGTTAATTTGGGGTTTTAATGCTGTGTTCCCATTTTACCCGTAGGTATACATATTGAGGAGGAGGCAGAAGAGGAGGAGATGGACACCTCACTGAGGGGCAGACTCCTCAGTCTGGTGGACAAGATCAAGAACTTGCGCAAGAAAGAGGAGGAGGAGAAGCCAGAGGTTGAGGAGGAGCCGAAACCCAGTAAGAATCACAGCCAAATTACCTATGAAACATGTTAAGTACTTGACTGAAATTTTTCACAAACAACCTTTGTTTTTAACTTTAATTTATTTCATATCAGGTTGAAATTAATGGCCAGTTGACTGACTTTTCATATTATAGATACAATTTCATCACTTTGGTTTTCACTGTGATTTGCTTAAGTCACAAAATTTTGTAAATTCATAACAGTTGAATATAATTGATGTGTCCATTTCACCAGGCACCCTTCAGGAACTGATCTCCCACACCATGATCCACTGGGCCCAGGAGTCATTCATCCAAAACCCTGAGCTGGTGCGTCTGATGTTCAGCCTGCTCCACAGGCAGTATGATGGCCTGGGCGAGCTGATCCGTGCACTGCCCAAAGCCTACGCCATCAACGCTGTGTCTGTTCAGGACACGATGGACCTACTTGAGTGTTTGGGACAGATACGTTCGCTGCTTATTGTCCAGATGGGCCCAGAAGAAGAGCGGCTCATGATCCAGAGCATCGGGTCAGTGTGTGGGTGGTGCTATGTACCTTCTACACATCTCTATCTCTGATAAAGATGGGAGATGTGACATAATAAAGATATGTAATGTGATTCTGACATCTGTGTTGTTTAATTTCTAATTTTCAGGAACATCATGAACAATAAGGTGTTCTACCAACACCCCAATCTGATGCGAGCTCTTGGTATGCATGAGACTGTCATGGAGGTGATGGTCAATGTGTTGGGCGGAGGAGGAGACTCAAAGGTAACCGTGAGGATTCTGTTTTAGTTTATTTACCTTATTCAATCTAACCAGTCTTATTGAGGGGGGCCTTTTTAGACATGATTGCCAAGCACAGTATGTACCACTGTAGACAGAATGCATCTTTGTACTTTCACTCTACAGGAGATTCGATTCCCTCAAATGGTGACCAACTGCTGTCGTTTCCTGTGTTACTTCTGTCGCATCAGCCGACAGAACCAGCGCTCCATGTTTGATCATCTGAGCTACCTGCTTCAAAACAGTGGCATCGGCTTGGGTCAGTGTCAGCCACCTACGTACAGTGTACTGTACTGTCCAACTTTTGGCAATTGTTTTTTTTTTTTTTAGGATTTCTCTGTACCTATTCTGAGTATTCAAAATAAGGTGAAAATGTAAAGATCAGATCCTCAGCTATCACCGTCATCAGATGCCATGTTCTCTGCCATGTTCTACTCATGCCATTTATTTTACATTTGCAGGCATGCGTGGGTCCACACCTCTGGATGTGGCTGCCGCCTCCTGCATTGACAATAATGAGCTGGCCTTGGCTTTGCAAGAGCAGGACCTGGAAATGGTTTGAGAAAATTATCGTCTATAGCAAGAAAGAAACGCACATGAAAAGGTCCAGTGGTCTTTTTAGCTTATAATCTCTCTTGGTGTTGTAGGTGGTGACATACTTGGCGGGCTGTGGACTGCAGATGTGTCCAATGCTCCTGTCTAAGGGCTACCCTGACATTGGCTGGAACCCCTGTGGAGGAGAGCGATACCTGGATTTCCTCCGCTTTGCTGTCTTTGTTAATGGTCAGCCCCCTCACATAATGATGATGTTTGTAGTTTTGAGCTGTGGGTAACTCTCACTAACCTTTGCACCCCCGCTCCTCGCAGGAGAGAGCGTGGAGGAGAATGCCAATGTTGTGGTCCGTCTGCTCATCCGTCGGCCCGAGTGCTTTGGCCCGGCCCTGAGAGGAGAGGGCGGGAATGGTCTGTTGGCTGCCATGGAGGAGGCCATCAAGATCTCAGAGGATCCAGCAAGGGACGGACCCACTGTCAAAAAAGACAGACGCTTCATGTAAGTAGTGGCGCAGTAGATATGATACTTACACATACAGGGTACCTTTGAATTTGTAATATGATCAAATGGCACTGAAAATTTCAGTTAAAGAGAAAGATGTTTTCTTGATTGGCAGGTTTGGTGGTGAGGAACAGCACGAGGAGAACCGTGTGCATCTGGGAAATGCCATCATGTCCTTCTACTCAGCGCTTATCGATCTGCTGGGTCGCTGTGCCCCCGAGATGCATGTGAGTAGAACTCCTTTTCACACCATTGATGTCTCTTAAACCTCCAGGAGCAGCGGTCAAGTAGGTGGTTGATGAGCGGGGGCTTTAGTTTTCATACTGTATGTCTAAAATGTTTATGTCTACAGCTGATCCAAGCAGCCAAGGGTGAGGCTCTAAGAATCAGGGCCATCCTGAGGTCCCTGGTGCCCATAGAGGACCTGGTTGGAGTTATCAGCTTGCCTGTGCAGATTCCTGCCCACGGCAAAGGTTAGATACTAAGTTGGGATTGTGAATGAATATACTGTGTAAATTTAAAGATAAAAGGGGATATATTGGCATCCTCCTGCATATATGATTTTTTTTTTTCTGCCCAAACCACAGATGGTCAGATAATTGAGCCCAAGATGTCTGCCAGTTTTGTGCCAGACCACAAGGCCTCCATGGTCCTGTTCCTTGACAGAGTGTATGGTATTGATAACCAGGACTTCTTACTTCATGTGCTGGAGGTTGGCTTCCTGCCTGACATGAGAGCTGCAGCGTCTCTGGATACGGTGAGTAGGGACAGACACAAAAGACAAGTAAAACAGCAAAAGAAATGTCACTTCTTTCAACTCCAGAAGTCTGTATGTTGATATGATATACTGCTTGTCTGTTTCCAAAGTGTTGCAATCAATATAAACAGTTTTTCTGTTTTCCTCTCTGGATATAGGTGGCATTCAGTACGACTGAAATGGCCTTGGCACTTAACCGTTACCTCTGTTCGGCTGTTCTGCCTCTGCTCACCAAGTGTGCCCCGTTGTTTGCTGGGACAGATCACCGGGCCATTATGATCGACTCCATGCTCCACACCATCTACCGTCTGTCCCGTGGCCGAGCCCTTACCAAGGCTCAGAGGGATGTCATCGAGGAGTGCCTCATGTCCCTCTGCAAGTCAGTACTAAAACCAAACCAGTGTCTTTAGAAACATTATTTAATTTATGAGAGATCACAGAAGAACATGTTGACAGTTAACTTGACAGCAGAGACATATGGAAACAATGTACAAACATGAACTTGAAATACCTGGGAATGAAACAGTATCATTGCCTATTTTAAACATTTACATTCCTCATGAAACATTTTGATGGCATTCTCAGGTACCTTCGACCCTCCATGCTTCAGCATCTGCTTAGACGGCTGGTGTTCGATGTGCCCATCCTCAATGAATATGCAAAGATGCCTCTTAAGGTTTGTCTGCTATTTAATTTTATTGTATTTATTATATTTCTTTTGGTTTTGTATTGGTTTAATTTGTAAGACTAGAAAATGAAACCAAATAGAACAGAATGTAAAGGATAAAAAAATAGGGTACATTATGGGTACTAAAGGTGGGAGACAATTATGTATTGCAAAAACATATTAAATTACAGTGATTATTATATTTGCTTGCTTGATTTACCTCTGTGATTTGATGTTTCAGCTGCTGACCAATCACTATGAGCGCTGTTGGAAGTATTACTGCTTACCTAATGGATGGGCCAATTTCGGGGTGACTTCAGAGGAAGAGTTGCATCTTTCTCGTAAACTTTTTTGGGGAATCTTTGAATCTTTGGCACACAAGGTGAGAAACGAATCTCGTGGTGTCCTGCTACAGTGTTTTTGGGTTAAAATCATGCTTTCATTAACGTGACTTCTCTGGTGTTTTCCCGAACTCTAGAAATTTGATGCAGAACTCTTCAAGATCGCCATGCCCTGCCTCTGTGCTATAGCAGGAGCCATCCCTCCCGATTACGTGGATGCCAGCTATTCCTCTCACACTGAGAAAAAGGCCTCTGTGGATGCTGAAGGCAACTTTGATCCCAAACCAGTGGAGACCACCAAGTGAGCAAAAAAGATTTGTTCACAGTGACCTGTGTTACAAATGTTTGTGAATAATGAGCAAAAGGCAAGAGAGGACGCGATTGTTGTTGTGAATCTGGTTTGATATTTAATCTCTGGCCTTATGTGACCTAAGCACTTACAGAGAATAATTATTACTATTTTCTTTAGGTAAATTCAGAAGTTACCGCAAGCTAATAAAGGCCCTTTGAATAGTGAATGGTATTGATAAAATGTATAGTATTAAATATGAGTCAATTTATTCACAGTACCATCATCCCAGAGAGGCTGGATGGCTTCATCAACAAGTATGCTGAGTACACTCATGACAAATGGGCCTTTGAAAAGGTCAGTTATGAAAATTGTAAATCGTCATACAAATTAGGTCTCTGATTCTCATTTGAAATTGTTGGTTCTTTGTAATGATTGTCTTAAATCAATGTTTCAGATTCAGAACAACTGGACCTATGGAGAGGTGTTAGATGAGAATGCTAAGACTCACCCAATGCTCCGACCATACAAAACGTTCTCTGAAAAGGTAATCAGTGGTCACCTTCTATGGAGTCTGAATCCTGATAATCTCTATGCAGGTGCTAAACTAAGCTTTTTCTATTAGCCCCTTGTGTCTGTACTGCTAAATTAGCATTCATGAGCTATGAACCTTTCACCTTATCGGACAATCTGAATGTACTGTTTATTGTTAATTTTTTAAATCCTCTTCTCTCTGTTTCTCAGGACAAGGAGATCTATCGTTGGCCCATCAAAGAATCCATCAAAGCCATGCTGGCCTGGGAGTGGACCTTGGAGAAAGCCAGGGATGGGGAAGGAGAAGTTGAGAAGAAGGCCACCACCACACGCAAGATCTCCCAAACTGCTCAGGTACAAGAGAGGAGTGAGGAAAAAAGCATTCAGTATTCTGGAGAATGTTTGATGCCCTCTTGTCTATTTGGGCAAGTTGGAAAGGATTCTGCACAAAAGCACTGATGGATCTCTTACTATACATATCGACATCCTTGGACATTCTCTCCTTGGGCTCAGTTAAATGGGTGAAACAATGCTAAAATTAAAGCTGTCCTCTATTTCTGGGAACCTCCTGGAATCCTTCAGGCTCACACACTAAGCCACTGATCTACTGTGTTTTCTGTTTCAGGCCACTTACGATCCCAGTCATGGCTACAACCCTCAGCCAGTAGACATCACAGGGATGGCCCTGTCCAGAGAGTTGCAGGTATGTATGGTTCTCTCACCTGTCAGTGCTCTTTCAGAGAGCTGGTAACTCTCATATATGGTTGTACATTTGTTAGGAACTTGACAGATTGATTTTCCTACCCTCTCTGTGCAGTCCATGGCTGAGCAGTTGGCAGAGAACTATCACAACACCTGGGGCAGGAAGAAAAAGATGGAGCTACAGGCCAAAGGTGAGATGGATTTCTAGCACACACATTTGCATGCTGTTGGTTTGCAGTCTTTTGGTTCGAAAAAAAATGTGTGCTCCTGTTAGGTGGTGGCACCCATCCACTGCTCGTTCCTTATGACACCCTGACGGCTAAGGAGAAAGCCAGGGACAGGGAGAAGGCCCAGGACCTGCTCAGGTTCCTCCAGCTCAATGGATATGCTGTGACTAGGTAGGTGGCACATTTCACAATTTCAGTTAAGGGTTTAGCAGATTTATACTCAAAATAGCTTCTGAACTCCATGTCTGACGGTCAGATAGCTTCAGTCAGATCAGGGGAGTCTGTGCCCAACGATTTCTGTAAACTTCCGATACTACGATTTAATATTTACACCCAGTTCATGCCTTTATTGGCCACGTTTGTGGAGGTGAGAGAGGCATTGTACCTTTGTAGCTATGTTTTTTTCATTTGTGCGTTTCAGCTATTTGTGCGACCCACTATCACTAACACTATGAATATCTCCCAGGAGAGCAAAATATGCACCGTTATCTCCATTTCTAAACGATACTTCATCTCTACCCTCTCAACGATGGTCGTCTTTTCACTTCACCATCCACTGTGGCCAATCGGAACAACTATGTGCAGTTTTCATTTCTGCCATGGTCGGACTGCACGTGTAAAGAGCTAGCTCTGAAAGATCATAAACCAGCCCAGTTATGGCTGTCTCTCTGTTTCTTTCATTTTTACTCCCTTTTCTCCATCTCCCAGGGGTCTGAAGGACATGGAGCAGGACATTTCCTCTATTGAGAAGCGTTTTGCCTATGGCTTCCTCCAGAAGCTTCTTAAATGGATGGACATCGCCCAGGAGTTCATTGCTCATCTCGGTACTGCGGTTTGGGAGACAAAGTCTTCTCTTTGCCATATATTCTAGTGGCAGTACATGCCTTTTGACTGAGGGCTGACTTATTTTTCATCTTGTTTTGTAACAGAGGCTGTGGTTAGCAGTGGTAGAGTGGAGAAGTCACCACATGAACAGGAGATCAAATTCTTTGCCAAGGTGAGCCACGTGAGAGGACATGGGTTGTAACAGAACCTCAGTTCACAGTTGGCCGGGATTCAAAGTGTTATATTTCAACACTGAATTGAAACCAAAATGAGCTGTTCGTGGAACTGTCTCCTGTCTTCCCCTCCCTCTTCCCGTCTTTTATGAGCATGTGGAGACAGAGCCTGTTTAATGGCAAGATAGTGTGTTAACTTGGAAAGTTATTATTTTATGTAATTAATATTCCATCTTGTATTTTACAGATTCTCTTGCCCCTAATAAATCAGTACTTCAAGAACCACTGCCTGTACTTCCTCTCCACTCCTGCAAAAGTCTTGGGTAGTGGAGGGCATTCCTCCAATAAAGAGAAGGAGATGATTGCGAGGTATGTGCAGTAAGAGCCTACTCAACAGACTGTTTTGTTCTCTGAATAATGTGACTTTACCACGTACCTTTCCTTTAGCACAGTACTTTTGTGTGATAGTGCCTGTCCTCTCCTTCTTCCATGTCTCTTCATCTCTCTCCTATTGTGCAATATCCTTTATTTCCATGGCCTCCCTTTTGCTTTCTGTGTCACTTCAAACATCTTTACTTCCCTGTTTTCCCTTACTGTCCTCCCTCCCTCTCCCTCCCTTTTCTCTTTTCTCCTCTTATATCAGTATCTTCTGTAAGTTGGCTGCTTTGGTGAGGCACAGAGTATCTCTTTTTGGTAAGGAATCTGCATGGTGGCGTTGCACCCTGTCACCATCTCTGTCCCAGTGTATCCGATTTCCTGTCTAATTTCTTTTGTTTTGTCCAGATCTTTGTCGCTTCCTCTTCCTTGCTACATTCTCATTTACATACTAATCAGCATTGTATCATAAATTTAGTCTGCTCTCCCACTCTCTTATTCTCTCTTCCCTCCTTATTGGATCTCCTCGTCTAATGCTTCTCTCTCTCTCTTCAGCTCAGCTTGTGCTTGGCTTTGACTTTTTCTGCAATCTGGTGTTTTAAAAATTGTGTTTGTTGCACTTAAGGCCCAGACTCAGATTGTTACTCACAAACTGAGAGTGATTTGAGCATGGATGTCTGCAGTAGTGTCAGGTATCCACAGATGGTACAGTGCTGCAGCTCTGTTACGTGTTATCAGCCTGGCTTATACGAGGCACTATACGCTTTATCTTCATCCTCCTCCACCTCCACGTCCACCTCCACGTGTCTTTAATAGTCAGTCACTCTTCTGTATCCAGTGGTCACAAGACACAGCCAAGCTCTTCACACTGAGCCTGTACCCTTTAGCTTGACCCACCAGGTTGTCAAAATGCACTTCTGTAACTGATCTACCTCTTGAAAAGTACCTGTGTCAAACTTCAAAGTGGTGCTATTGCACTTATGAAATCAGTTTTTAACAGAGAATGTTGCACCTTATTAAGCTGTTTCATAATTAGCTGTTTGAGCTGTGTCATTTATGTAACATACAGTATCTGAGATTAGTAAAAAATAATGGTTTTGATGTGAGTTTTGTTTTGGTCAGTGTTTCCTAACACAGTCTATACTACTCTTTAATACAGCCTTCACAGTAAGTTGAGCTCTCAAAAGTGGATATGTACAGAGAGACAGCTCTGACAACACATCCTTGTTGTCCTTTTTTCAGGAACGGATGCAGGTGCAGTGGTGAACTGTCTGCACATTCTTTCACGATCACTGGATGCCAGGTAACCCACGATCTACTCATATCGCATCCCCACTGCTTCCCAGAGAAGAGAGAAAATAGAGGCAAATAATCTGACATTATCTGTCTTTATTGGCTTTTCTTTTGTTTTTCCACCTTTTCAAGGACCGTTATGAAATCGGGTCCTGAGATTGTGAAGGCTGGCCTGCGTCAGTTCTTTGAGAGTGCTGCAGATGACATTGAGAAGATGGTTGAGAATCTAAAACTGGGCAAAGTGTCCAGTCGAAATCAGGTCTGAGACGGCACCATACGGCATTGCTTCTACACCTTTGTTCTTTTGCCTTATGAGCTGATGTCTGTATTTGTGTGTGTATGTGTGTGTTCCTGTAGGTTAAGGGTGTATCCCAGAACATTAACTACACCACCACCGCCCTGCTGCCAGTCCTCACTTCACTGTTCGACCACATCGCCCAGCACCAGTTTGGAGATGACGTCATGTGTGAGTGAAGTGCTTCTTTCCATTAAATCACTTGTTCATCGTTTGCCCTTCAAAGGACTGACTCAAAGCTAATGCAATGTCTCTCTTCTCTACATCCTTAGTGGATGACTTGCAAATTTCCTGCTATCGTTTAATGTGCAGTATCTACTCTTTGGGCACTGTGAAGACTCCACATGCGGAGAAGTGAGTAGAGGCCTCTGCGGATCTACAGAAGTCTGAAAACAAACACTTCTAAAGACAAGTTGGAAACAAGCTTCCTTCACCAATTTTTACCAATTTATACAGGATTTGAAGTCAAGTGAATTTAATTTAATTTAATTTATATAGCCCAGAATAAGAAGTCTGCACAACACAGAACGACTTCTATCCTTAGACCCTTGATTCAAAGGAAAAACTGCATGAAGAACATTTAACAGTAAAAATGGTTGTGCATTATTATTTACTTGCTTGTATGTAGATAGACATTATATAAAGATTTTGTTGTATTTTTTTTTTCTGTGCAGACAGCGACCAGCTCTTGGTGAATGCTTGGCTCATTTAGCAGCTGCAATGCCAGTGGCCTTCCTTGAGCCAACACTGAATGAGTTCAACACGTTTTCTGTTTACACCACCAAGACTCCCAGAGAGAGAGCCAGTGGGTTTTTAGCATTTTTTTTTTCTTCTTTTCTGCCCTTGCGAACTTAATAGAATGTATTTAATCAACTGTTTCCTTACTTGTATTTTGTTTTTCTCCCTCCTCAGTTCTGGGTCTTCCCAACCAAGTGGAGGAGCTGTGCACTGACATCCCAGAGCTGGAGATCCTAATGAAGGAGATCCATGACCTGGCTGAGTCTGGTGCTCGCTACACAGAAATGCCCCATGTCATTGAGATCACGCTGCCCATGTTGTGTAACTATCTCACACGGTGGTGGGAGAGGGGCCTAGAGAATTTCCCCGAGCAGGAGGGCCAGATCTGTACCTCTGTCACCTCAGAGCAGCTCAATCAGCTGCTGGGTAGCATCATGAAGATCGTGGTAAACAACCTGGGTATAGACGAAGCCTCTTGGATGAAGAGACTAGCAGGTAAGTGAGCAGAGGTTTCACAATAAGCTAGAAGGCTTTCAGGTTATGTTACACATCTTCTGGCCATCACGACCGTTGATTCCTTTTTACCCCTTGTCTAGTGTTCGCCCAGCCCATTGTCAGCAGAGCTAAGCCAGAGATGCTTAAATCTCACTTCATTCCCACCATGGAGAAGCTGAAGAAGCGCTCATCAAAAGTTGTGGCTGAGGAGGATCAGCTGCGCATGGAGGGCAAGACCGAGGTGGACAGTGAAAATGGGACCATCCGAGATGAGTTTGCTGTGCTGTGTCGAGACCTGTATGCTCTCTACCCGTTGCTCATCCGCTACGTGGACAATAACAGGTAGCTGTTTTAAAGTTTAGTTTAAATGTGGGTTACCCTATTCTCCCGAGTGACTTACCATCAGTGAATCTGGTTCTTCCTTAAGAATGGTTTAGTGGACTCACAGTTGCTGTATTTGATGCGTAGACATCAGTGTGAATGATGTGTCAACGTCCAGTGCTTAGGCTGACATCACCTGGCCACTTTTTACTGTGTTGTATTTTTGAGTGGCTTCAGAGTTATTTCATAGACTTTACTGTTGATTATTTCTAACAAGGGTTCAATATCAGTAGCAAATAAGAGGGGATAACAACAACAACCTAGTCAAGGATAGGCACCTGTGGGGTGGGGGGTAAGTATTTGTACTGCAGCCTGTGGTGCCTGTTTAAGGATAATTCCTCTCTCATCTGTGATATGCTTTCTCAGCATCTAAAGACATAGACATTACATTTGACCTTGTTATTTGCAGAACTTTTGCCAGCGAAATAAACCCATTTTTGTCAGATGTGATAAAACAACTGGCTCTTGAATGAGACTCAAATACTTCTGATCAGTAATCGGTTTCTGTCATTGCTGTCTTTGTCTGTAGGGCAAGGTGGCTCACCTGTCCAGATCCAGATGCAGAAGAACTGTTCAGGATGGTGGGAGAGGTCTTCATTTTCTGGTCCAAATCCCATGTGAGTGTTCTGGTGTCTGTGGTATTTTCTGGTTCTGTTTTTGCTGTTCTGTGATTTTGCTGTTCTTCTACCATTTTTTCTGGTTTTATTTATTACAGAACTTTAAGAGGGAGGAGCAGAACTTTGTGGTAATGAATGAGATCAACAACATGTCCTTCCTGACTGCTGACAGTAAGAGCAAAATGAGCAAGGTGAGAGTGGACAAGCAGTTGAATGGCCAAGTTACACATAGCTTGTTAATTAATAAGATTCTTTCTTTACTTACTACTTATTTTAAGCTGTAACTCATTAAGAAACTAAACTCTAATAATTAATATTTCACTAACACCACCCATTTCAAGCATTATTTCCTTCCTGTCCCTTAAGTTTCTATGGATAAGAAAGTCAGGTAAATGATAATTCTGTACATAATATATATATATATATTTTTTTTTTAGAAATGTTAGAGTAATTGGCTGTTACATAACTAATTACATCCTTTTCCAGGACAATATAAGTGGCAGTATATAGCGTTTAGGCAGCAGCAGGAGTGTTGCTAACTGTGTTTTCTCCTTATATCCTGTGTCGGTGTTGGACGCTGGGCCTCTAGGCCGGAGATGGAGAGGTTAGACTGTGTTTGTGCACGAGCGCTGTGCTGATCGCATGGCACCCTGAGTTTGGGGAGGCATTTCATCAAGCTCTCCCATGGACTGCCACACTTCTTACACACAGACCCCCAGTATTCACACACATACATACATACAAACAGGGTCATATACGTACAGTTTCATTCAGATATTTAGTAATAGCAATGTTGCATATCTGTGAGTGAAATCAGACCCTGTATAGATTTAGTTGAAACTGCTTATATTAAGAATGTTTTCTGTGAGTGGGACATATTTGCAATTGTATTTGAGTAGTACTGAGTGTAAGCGTGTGTGTGTGTGTGTGTGTGTGTGTGTGTGTGTGTGTGTGTGTGTGTGTGTGTGTGTGTGTGTGTGTGTGTGTGTGTGTGTGTGTGTGTGTTGTCCTTCTGTGTTTTCATGTGTGTTTGTATGTGTGTGATTAGGGGTCTGGAGCTGCTTGATGAAAGGTCTTTGCTGTAGATCTTAGTGGCCTGAGAGGTTTCATGGCGCTCGGTTGAGCAGTTGTGTATTTCATTTGGAGTGAGCGCATCTGCAGCCGAGCACCATCACTCTGTTTTTGTTTGATTAATAAACAGTTTGCCTTTAGATCTTCCCTGTTGGACACAGTTGTGGAGCCCGTGCTACTGTGTCATCTGTGATGTTGAAATTTTGTTATTGACGCTTGGATTTCTTTCAGCTTTTGTGGTAAAGATTCCTGCGCTGGGGGACTCTTCTCTTTTCGATACTATCATTGGCTTTGTGTTCACTACCTATTTACACCAAAAAAAAAAAAACCATACCATCCATTGCTATTACTATTAGATTTGCTTGGTTCATCTGTATCATACATCGCTAGCTGGGACTGTCTGAGAACCTGAAGCTAGCTCAACATCACCACATAGCTGTCATCTTATTTACTAACTGGACTCGTCACTCCATGTCTAATTCATTGACACCATTAAAATGTTAAATCATTGATTATCTAATCACTGTTTGATATATGTTTTTTTGTGGTTGCTGTAAGATAATTCAGAAAACCTCCTCTCCTTGGCTACCAGATGGGCATTACTGTAATGAGCTTCTGTTAGCTGATCATCACAACACCTCTCTCTGCCCAGATTTTTTACCCACACACCGCGCACACTGAGGGCAGAGAGGCTGCTGCGAGACCAGACAACAGTCAGTAATGAGCACTGACAGCCTCAGAACAGGAGTGTTTGAGAAGAGCTCCAGGGCGATGGAGCTGACCCCATAGAATTGTGCTGCTCTGTGTGCTGTCCAATGGACAGGATGTGCCCTGTCTGGCCACTGCACTACTAACAGTGAGGCTGCATTGTGTGGAACGACTGTAGCTAATGCAGTCATGAAGCACCTGAAACCTCACCAGAGGCTGTTGTTTACAAGAAAGTGTAGCTCTTGGTCTATCTTCAACTGAGGAATAATTTTTTTCTGTAAGCTTTTGATTCACTGTATCAGCATGTTATTGTGTAAAATGTTATGAGCAGCTGGTTCTTGCCATCTCATGGTATCAGTTTCCTTTGTTAGAAATTGTTTTTTCTTCATTATTTTTTTTATCTTAAATGTTCCCAGAAGCCTCTGATGTCACAAAATATTTTCTGAAAAGGAAATTTTTGTTGTTTGAGGTGTAGAGGCTTGTAAACCGGACAGTGACCGATTGATCTGAACTTCTCTTTCTCTCTTCAGTCCGGAGGCTCAGAGCAGGAGCGCACCAAGAAGAAGCGGCGGGGAGATCGCTACTCTGTGCAGACCTCCCTCATTGTAGCAGCATTAAAGAAGATGCTGCCCATTGGCCTCAATATGTGCTCTCCTGCAGACCAGGAGCTCATCAATCTTGCCAAGATCAGATACTCACTGGTACTTTGATGTGTTTAAAGCCAACTCTTTGACTATATGGTGTCCAAAAAATGGGAAAACTGGCACATTAAAATATATATGTATATATATTGTGTATGTAAGCACCACTTATTTGACTGAACAGTTAATAAAGCATTTTTATAATGCATTTCTGTCTTACATAAAATAATCTTTACATAATCATGAAGTTCAGTTTTTTTTTTATTACTGTTTGTTAGTAAAGTAGAATATTTTACTACTTTACTAACAAACAGTAAGTAAAGTAGAATATTTTAATGAAGATAAATTATGAATGTCCTGTGAATCTTCGTATCTTCCCTTGTAGAAAGACACGGATGAAGAGGTGAGGGAGTTCTTGCACAACAATCTGCATCTTCAAGGGAAGGTGAGTAAACTTTTTAATTGTTCTACAAATTAAGGACTATAATATATACACATTCCCTTGTAATTGTCTTTGCATGGGCTATACATATTTGACCCTTGCTTTCAGGTGGAAGACCCTGCGATGCGCTGGCAGATGTCTCTTTATAAGGAGATGTCTGGAAAGGCTGAAGATGCAGAGGACCCTGAGAAGGTGGTTAAAAGGGTCCAAGAGGTGTCTGCTGTTCTTTACCACATTGAGGTGGTGAGTATAGACACAAACTCATGTGCTCTGAAAGCAAACACACGACATACATATACAAAGTTCATGTATTATAAGGTGAAACAATTGCAGCCTAATTGTTAGGAAAGCTGTTCAGTAGATGTTTTTCCCTGCTACAGACTGAGCATCCCTTTAAGTCAAAGAAAATGGTGTGGCACAAGCTGCTGTCCAAACAGCGTCGCAGGGCAGTGGTGGCCTGTTTCAGGATGACGCCCCTGTACAACATCCCCACGTAATAAATTCTTTCATACTCAAGAAAAAAGAGATCTATATTAAGATCAGAGGGGTTTACATGAGCCATTGCAATGCTCCCTAATTAAGTTTCTATGACCTTGTGTCTCACAGGCACAGGGCAACCAACATGTTCTTGGATGCATACAAACGCAACTGGTTAGAGACTGAGGGTTACTCGTTTGAAGACAAGATGATTGACGACTTATCAGTAAGTTATCCTCCTCTTATTTCATAGACAGCCAGTTGATAGTCACAAATGGCGCACATTGTAAACTAAGCCTTTTCATGTTATCTCTAAAAATTAGAAAGCCATGGAGGAAGAAGAGGAAGAGGAAGAGGAGACAGAGTCGAAACCTGACCCCCTTCATCAGCTGATACTTCATTTCAGCCGCACAGCTCTCACAGAAAAGACGTAAGAGCATTTTGCTCCTTCTGCGTCTCAACTTTGTGACCTGTTCAGTGAGACTCACTGATTCCTTTCATGTGTTTGTCTCATTACAGTAAACTTGAAGTTGACCATCTCTATATGTCGTATGCTGATATTATGGCAAAGGTAAGACTTCTGGATGGTCAGCTGATCAGCATCATCAGATCTCTTATTGCTAACTGAAATTAGCTCCCAGGCCTAAACCTTTATGTGAACTAACCTTTGTGCACGAAGAAGCAAAATCTAAACCTTGTGTACAATATGAATTTGTTCTTCAGACTTTTCTCCTTTTCCACAAAACTTTGTGAGAGTGTTCCAATCTGGAGTGAGATCGCTGAATCTAATATGATCTCGTACTCAGTTCCTGACTTGCCGTCTTCTCCCTTCAGAGCTGCCACATTGGTGAGGAGGACGAAGGGGGAGAACAGGAGGGGGAGGAGCCATCCTTTGAGGTGCGACAGACAGAGATGGTATGGGGGGACCGGGGGGAAGGGAGACAGGGGAGTCAGCGGAGAAGCAGCTCCCCACGCACTGAGTGACCACACCACGCCATCACACTCGGCACACCCCCCCAACCCACCCTTGCCACAACATTTCTCTTTTTTCTCTTCTTGGCTTTTTTTTCTCGTTCACTCACACCACTTGTCTATTTCCTGCTACGATGGACTGACCTGTGCATGCCTTTGCTGGACCCATCAGTCGGCTCAATGTTTCAGGCTCAATTTGTTTCATTTCCTAAAGTGCATGACTTGAGTGCAGAGAGATGGTGCAGTTAAAGACAACAAAATAAAACACAGGTCAAAACAACCCATTTAGTTTTTGCTAGATGTTTAATTTCAGAATCACAATTTTGACTAAATCTACTTCAAATTACTGTATCCCAGCATGTTTTAACATATCTACTAAATGTTTATCTATATAAGCACAGCCACAATACTGAGAATTTTGCTGGTTCTTAAAAGTTTTCAAAAATAAAATAAACCTTTGTATCACATAAACGTGCTGTTGTAAACATATCCAGTGAGCTTCAAGCACCCAAACAAAGCAGTGCCATTTAACTGACACTTTGCTGACACGTTGCACATTAAATATGGACAAAAAAAGAAAGATCATTCAGCTGCTTAGTGTGAATGTAAATAACTCACTGATGCTGCTATCCAAGACTGATTTGATCAGCTATTTTTGGAAACTTTGATAACAGTTATCAAGCCAAACCATGTTGCAGGTTACCTAACAGTAGAACCAGCTCTCTTATGCTGATCTTGTGTCTCTCCCAGATTTGCACCACCCTTTCCCAACTTACACTCTCTAGTACTTACATGCTAATTGGGCTGTGTTCATCTATATGGACTCACCTGATAACTCTAGTTCATGATCTAACAACTGACAAGTAACTGATTTTGTTTGTCTTCGCTTTGAATTGGACAATGTTAAGTCTCCCTCTCTGTGCACACCAAGGACTACAGTAAAAGCCTGCACAGTCAGCCGTACATACACTGTCCCAAAGCCAAACACACATCCATGCAAGTATACAGTCACAAACACATCTCCAGACACACACACACAAATCATATACAATCTTTCTTCACATAATTTTCCCAAAAGATGAGCAGAACCTCTGTAACCAGAGAAAGGTTGCTCCATAACTTTTTAAAACACAGTCAGGCTCATGAGGGAGGGGGGCGGAGGGAGGGGTAGATGCAGTTCTTTGTGCTTTGGGTGGGGCTTCATGCATGGTGTGCAGTGGGTGGGTCAACCCTAACCTCTTTTGTCAACAGGATGGTTGTTCATAGTAGCTATATTATATCATTGGTAACAAAGGGAGTAATGTACTATAGTACAGCATAGGATATAGTGAAGTACAATACAGTTACATAGCACTGAATTAGCGTATTCTATGTAGTAGCATTAAAGAAGTATAACATAGTCTTCCACTGTACAGTGTAATATTGTACAGTATTATTGTTTTAATAAGTTCAAGACTTTACACGGCAGATCTCCATATAATTTTATATTATAGAGGTAGAGCAGCACTAAGTTGTACTGCTGGGAGCAGGAGCTGCATGTTGTAAGTGTTACTCAGAAAACAACTGTTGCTTTATCAGAGGTGTGTGTGAAGTGTGTGTTATGCTCTGGGAAGAAATGTTTGCTGCCATCGAATGTTTGCTGCCTCTGAAAGATATCAACAGCTGGAATAACGTTCACCATCACTAATACACATTGTGTTCCACTGGAAGAGAGAGAATGTGTGTGTGTGTGTGTGTCTGTGTATTGTGAGAATTAATAGGATTTGTAGTCTTTTAGACTTCTGAGCCAAATTCTTGAATCATTCCAAGTATCATCATGAACATATTAAATTTTTTTTAAACATGGTCATCTTGGCCACAGTCTGGTGAAAAGACAGAGAATCAGGACACTCTAACTTAGCAGAAAGACCATATGCAGTGAGGCTAGCTCTGTAAGTGGAAAAATACACTTTCTAAAAATCTGTTATTTACAGATTATCTTCTTTATTCAGTTTGTGTAGACATTAAAAATATAAATATGAGGCTTTGGGTTTTGGTAGTTGGAGATATTTCTGCGTGAAGCTCCATGTTTTATTCATCCCACGCCTGTTTAACATCAGCGCTGACCGTACATGTTTCAGTGAGATATCAGTTCCAATCCTGGCGACGTTACTGTGAGGGCATGGACGAGGAGATACAGTCAGTAATTTGTCAACAAATAACTTCATACGTTCAGCTGCTCCTAAAATCATCAAGTATTGCTAACTGAGCTAGTTGTTTTTTTTCCTAGTCTTTGTGCTAAGCTAAGCTAACACATCCCAGAAATATGACTGTAATGGAAAAAATTAACTTAACATTGCTGTTAATTAAAACCTGCTAGCTTAAACCTTAGCAAGCTGGGATGTTTGTCATCATAATAGAATAGAAGGATGTGTGTGTGTGTTTGTGTGTTTGTGTTTGTGTGTTTGTGTGTGTGTTTGTGTGTGATAGAGAGAGAGTGCGGGGGGCAGTGCAGTTCCTGTTGGCAGGGTTACAGCTGTGTCCCTCCTCCTCTGCTCCACAGGAAAAGGAGATGGAGAAACAGAGGCTTCTGTACCAGCAGTCCCGTCTGCACAACCGTGGGGCTGCAGAGATGGTGCTGCAGATGATCAGTGCCTGTAAAGGTAGCTGCTTTACACAAGGACACACACACGTTTTTTGTCGTTTGAGCCATGTACTGCCACCTACGCCCATTAATGTGGAATGAAGTGCAAGGATGCAGATGTGACATGCATCACCTTCCCAACTGAGGCAAAATCAGATTAGTGGTGTTTGAGATATTAAACAACATTGAGTGTAATTATGAAAACACTAAAAAGCAGTGGAGAGCTCACTTCCCCAAGTTTTGGTAGGTAAAGGTAGTACAGTTTTAGAAATGCACACACACAGCATCATCAATGCGATGAAGTTTCCTCAGGTTCATAAAGAGCGTCTGAAATATTTACTGGTATGGAACAGATGATCCATCTCTACTTTCATTGTTGAGTGATTTCATTTCTGTTACGCACCACTGATGTCTCCTCTGGTTTCAGGCGAACCTGGAGCCATGGTTTCTTCCACACTCAAACTGGGAATCTCCATCCTCAATGGAGGCAACAGTGATGTACAGCAGGTAAACAGAGCCTGTGTGAGATTCACGCACATTTTAGGCGATTGTATTTTGACAAGGAAGCGGGAATACAGAGCTAAAATATCTGTTATTTCTCAGTCTAACACCATTTTTGTCTGTGTGCAGAGAATGCTGGACTATCTGAAGGATAAAAAGGATGTGGGATTCTTCCTTAGCGTTCAGGCTCTGATGCAGACCTGCAGGTCTGTAATGAATTCACATCATATTTTTGTTGTTCTTGTTTTTGATTATTGACTGTTGAAGATGCTTGTTACGTTGATATTGTTGATTATTATATTGATAATTATATTGATATGAGTGTTTGGTGTTGACAGCGTTTTGGATCTGAATGCTTTTGAGAGACAGAACAAGGCTGAAGGACTTGGGATGGTTTCAGAGGAAGGCACCAGTGAGTATGGTCTACAGCTTCTGACTGTCAGATAGTGTCTGAACACACTGTCGTACAGACATTTACGTACACACACACACACACACACACACACACATATCTTTGTTCTCCTACCTAATTTTGCATTGGTTTGTGATATGATTGATATTTTTGTAGTTCTGGTGTGTAGTCTATTCTTGTGTGCATCTGTGTGTGTCTGAGTGTGCCTGTTTATGGATGCCTGGTTGCAGGTATTATTTCGTGCAAGTGTGTTGAGAGTATTGAGATCCGTGACGGCATTTTGACTGTTGATGTATGGAACTGTTTGTCATCCACTGACAGTCATGAGATTTTTGGACTCACTGCGTCTCTCTTTGTCTTTCTCTCCTCCACATCCCGTTCACTTTGCCTGTTTCAACTCTTTATCCCTCATGCCCATGTCCCTCCCACTCATCAATTTGCTGCTCTTGCGGTTCTCAGATATGAAGCTAGAACGTGGTAAATGAAACTTTGCTATCACGTATTTTCTTTTTTTCTTTCCCTCCTTTCTGTCCTCTGTCTCTTTTAGCTCTGAATCACCTGACTAGTCTTTTCCTTGCTGTGAACTTAATATGCATTTCATTTCACACTCAAGGAACCAGTGAAATCAGGCTTTACAGTCACTTTCCCACTGTAACACCATATAGGAAACCTTGCAATGATACACATGCTGCTGTCGCTGTACTCATGCATTGTATCTCTGCCCTTTTCCTCTTGAAGTGACTGTGAAGCTTAATTTTCACCCTTGAGTGTTTAACACAGATCTACTGTAACTCTGACAGCTCAGTCTTGTGACTGAACAATGGGAAGGCAAGGCAGTAACCTCACTCTTCCTCTCCCACTTAGTTTTCTCAAGCAGGTCACAGAGAACTGCACTGACACTGTGTCTGAGAAACTCTGAAATGAATTGCAGCAGCAGTAGGGACTCTCTAAGCCCTTATTCGCATCAGTGCAAATGTAGTTTTACCATTGTGTATTCTGTCCAGAGTTTAGCAACACGGCTGAACCATCTGTGTAAAGCCACTCCATAGAAATATGCACGTTCTGTAAAATGTTTCCTAACTTCTCACAATTTCCATAATGCAAGATACGGTACTGTAAACTGACAGAGAGTAATGAAATCATACAGTTATTGAACAAAGTTTCAGCTCTAATGGTTGCTGAATTACATACCCTGTAAAGATGTATTTTGTACTCGTAATTTGTCGACTCTGTTGTATGTGGTCCCACTCCTGTGCCTGTGGTTACAGATGTGGTATTCACCATGATTACACATTTCACCCCTGGCACTGTGTCCATGTTTGTCGTCGGAAAATATGATACCCAGCATCACCCCCACAGTTTTGTCTTCTTTTTGTTTCTGTACCATCGTGATTAAATCTGAGCATGCTTGTGCATTTTTGACCAAATGTACTGCTCACACATAAAAAAGTTCCTGTAAGATTTCTTGTCATTTATTACTCCCACCCTTACAACTACAGGAACTAACTTGCCCATTCTGCATTTTCTAGCATCAGATATACATTAGTGTGGACTGAGTGTTTGTTTGCCCCCCACCGACATCCATACTCATAGCTGATTGGGGTTTGCAGAGTTCAGTAGATCTGTCCTGCATGACGGTGTGCCTTGAAGTTGCCTCTGTATATCTGTGTCCACTGTCAGATTCGTGTTTTTCAGTGTTTCCTGAGTTGTATTTTTATGTATCTGTTGTTCCCTTGTTTCCTGTCTTCATTTATCTGTGTGTTTCACTCCCATTTGAATGTGATGTCACCTGCTGGCCAGCTGAGTTTTGTTGAATATATATGTTTTCTGTGAAAAAAAAAATGGAGAACTAGACAGATGTAAAGTTTTGGGGAGGGAGCAAGAAGAAAGAACCAAAAGCGGAGTCAGTATGGAAGCCTCAACCTCCATTTCCTGCTGAAAAAATGGACGGGCACTCAGAGGTCTTTGTGGTTTTCACTAACATGTTCTAATAAAAGTAGGGGAGTGGCATGAGATGATTGTGCTCACAGTTTCTGCAACACGTGCATACACACTTAGACACAGACACGTGTATCCAAACATTCATACAATATATATACAATATAAGTACACTAATCAGTGCCATCTAACACACACACACACTCTGTGCTTCAGTTTTATCACCTGCTGTACTTAAGAGTTTTGCTCATCATTAATATTTACTACTAGATCTGGCACTGCACCGGAGCATTCTGCAGTGTTAAATGTGTATCACTAGATGTGTAATGTAAAGTTCAATAATCATAATCACCATTTTCACCAGTGTTGATTCTTAATTAACACATCTGATGATTAGTGTAATCTGAATACTGAATCGTCTGCTTAAACTTAATTAAGCAGACTTAAGTGTTTAAAAAGTAAAATACACTGGTACTTTCTTTTAATACACCTAATCCCTTGTGTTAATCTTTGCTATTAACAAACGTCATTTTATTACATTAACTTTTGTTAACTTAAACAAAAATTAACGTAATAAAATGACGCAGTGAAGTTACAGAGTTCACATATACTCTGTACTGGGACAGTTGACGCTGTCTTTTGTACGGATTCATTTGCATTTCTTCTGTTCCTCTTCCCAGATGAGAAAGTGATGGCAGACGATGAGTTTACGTGTGACCTCTTCCGCTTCCTGCAGCTTCTTTGTGAGGGCCACAATAACGGTGAGTCGATAAAGGACAGAACTGTCTCTTCTCCTAACATCGAGGTGGTTTAAAGTGAACTTCCAGCAAAGGGAGGGCTCATTCACTTCCTTACAGTGTCCTGCTGAAAGCAAAGAACCCCTGTGCCTTCACTAATATTAAACACATCAGCTCAGTGGTTGTACTATAAATATACAAACTAATGTAATACATTTATCCTGTACATACACCTGATGCATTATCCTCTACCCAGATTTTTAGAGGTAGACTTTTTGGGACCTTCTGCTGTTACAGTATTTGACTGCTAGATTTAACATTAATGTTATATCAGTTGTTGAAAACCACATTTAAAGTGCATCTTGTTTATGTTTACGTGTTCAGATTTTCAGAACTACCTGAGAACTCAGACAGGCAGCACCACAACCATCAACGTCATCATCTGCACAGTGGACTACCTGCTTCGACTCCAGGTCACTCTCTGATATGCTGATACTGTCACTGTGATCTGAGTTACAGTGACTCCAGACCATAGCCTCCTTTCTAAATGTATAGGTTTATTATCTCCACAGCACACACCAGTTTAACACTGTAAAACACTTCTATGACAGTCAGAGTGAAAATAGTCTTCAGGCAAATGCATCCGAAAATCAGACAAGTTGTGAGACTTTTTCCTTTGCTGGAGTGTTTTGTTGTTTGCAGGCTTTTTTAGTTAAGTATACTAAAGTACGACTGTAAGTTACATGAACGTAATTACAATTCTTTTTTATAAATGTACTCACATTACACTTCCAGCACACTCGTGCCATACTAGAACTGTGCTTTGAAAGTAGGTGAAAAAAAATAAAACATAAACCCCATTTACAAAAATTAAACGTTAATCTTTTACTTGGGAAAATTCAGCAGTGATACAGAGTCCACGTCACATACTCTTTTTCTTGCTTTCTGTTTCCAGGAGTCGATCAGTGACTTTTACTGGTACTATTCAGGAAAAGACATAATAGACGAGCCTGGTAAGAGGAATTTCTCCAAGGCAATGACTGTGGCCAAACAGGTCTTCAACAGCTTGACTGAGTACATCCAGGTAAGACAGTTCCTGTATGAATGCTAGATAAATTAAATGTTGAAGCGCTGGAACATCATCATCTTTTACCACTTTATGTCTCTGTCAGGGTCCTTGTACTGGTAACCAGCAGTCTCTGGCCCACAGCAGGTTGTGGGACGCAGTCGTGGGCTTCCTACACGTCTTTGCTCATATGATGATGAAACTTGCTCAGGTAAGAGACGTGTAGTCCTAGGAAATACGTCCATTTAAAACCTTTTTCTAGCCATACTGAGTATTTATGCAATTATTTAACTTTGGGTTTAATTTCTGTGGAGAACCTAGAACGTTCTGTTTTTTGAATGATAAAATAATATCACAGTGTTGGTTACATTTGACCAAAAGTTGAATCAAAGCAAACTTGAAATAAAGTGAACCATTAAAAAAAAAATTTAATAAATAAATATAATATTGATTTGTCCATTTTGAGTATACTAATTTTCTGAACTGTCTCTCTCATGGTTCCTGCAGAGTAAAGTATGTATTTATTTGATTATTCTCTTGTTCATTAAATGGTTTTTAAAATCTTAACCAGCTTTCCCCCTCTTTTCTTTGTCAGATTGTTTCTGCCTCTTTACTGAGCCATTTTACTGTATTTTAGAGAGGTGACGATAGCATGCATGGTATAAAGTTTAAATACCCTATGATTGTATTTGTAGTTGGGGTCATTTTGTAGTTGGGCTCAAACCCAGATAATCAGAAATTACACAGGATGCCTATGAGTCACCTTCCTTTGTAATTCACATTTAGATTTGGGTGTATTTCCAATATCAGCGCAATTACATGAATAATTAATTCATACAGCTATGTAATTTATTATTGGTATTAACAGATGAACTTATACATTAATGTAGAAATTAATCTTTATACAGTACGCTTAATTTAATTTACAAGTGGCCTTTTATTAGCTGCGTTACTTGATGTAATTGATTTGAAATAGTCTGTTCGGACTTTTTTAGCTTTTGGTTTCCTAAAACCTGCAGTGGTTACTACTGAACCTCGTTACTCAGTTAGCGTAAAAAGCTAATAGTATCAGTGTACTGTTGAATATGTTGTCCTAAGTAAACTCATCAGTTCACCTGTCACACATTTGCTGACAAGAGCTCAAGTAAAATGGCAGAAACAGTCTGAGGAAAAACTCTTACTCCTCCTTTAATTTTCTCTCACTCAATTTACATTTCTGTTCATTTCATACTGACCAGTGCTTAGGGTTGGATTGTGTTTTAGACAAATGTGTGTTTGCTTTCAACAATGTGTGTCTGCAATCTGTGTCTTGTTTGAGCTAACAGCGAGCTGCAGTGTTTTCTATCCAGCCTAATTCTGTGTGACAGTGTTGATTGCAACTGACGCTTCTGTTTAAAATGCATTTTTGTATTTTTTATATCTAAAATCTCATTTTGATGCTTGGTTATTAGGTTTCTTTGTGTTTTTTTAAACAAAGAAAGACAGAATAATATTTGCAACAGTGCTTACAGTTGAGTTGAGGTCCGAGGCCTGTCTGAGACCACTTTCCCATAAATTTATCATCTATCTGTCAGATCTCAGGTTTTTGTACTGAATGATGAAACATCTGTGCTAATTTACCATCACTGAAATTCAAAAAGCTTAAAAAAGGTTTTAAAACAGATGTTGGTCTGATGATTATCACTATGGGATGTAGCCTGGCGGGAGCTGTAGCTTAGAGTTGAATTATCAAAATAGTATTTATGTAAAATACAAAACAAATACAAAAATGAAGTAAAAATGTTGATTGATAACATTTTTATTTTCATGTGTAACCCTGTTAGATGCACCCCGATCCTGGACAACGAAATGGCGTAAGAATCTGTGTCTCTCTGCGAATGTCATCTCATGTAGTAGCCGTTCACGCTTTTTTTTTTAAGATCTCACGCTTCCCCACAATTAATTATTGCGCTTCTTAACAACCTGCGTCATTTCCCTTTTCGTGTATTCCATCTGCAGAATGTTCATGTTTTTCCTTTGCGTTTACCGGTTCTAGCTTTTTTTTTTTTTTTTGCATTTTTCTAACAAACCATTACCTCAGTTATACATTGTCCTTGAATACAGGGAAAGTGTATAGCAGATACTGACACTACGTGTGCATTCAGAGCGTTAGAATAAGCGGTGACAAGGAAAATATAAATCAAGTACGACACTGCATAAAGAATTTGTGACAGTTTTGCAACATTTTATGGATATTATTCCTTAAGGTGAAGAAGTTTTTGTTTACATATAAATAAAAACTTTGGTGACATTTTTGACGTTTATTTTACACCAAATATATTAAAAAATCTACTGTGAAAATCTTTCACACAAGATTATTGATTGATTGATTTCATGTTGTTCCCTAAAGCATCTAAACATCTTGCTTCGCTTTTGTTCACTGAGCTGTCTTTGGTTGTTTTGTATATATTTGGTTGTTTCTGTTTTAGAGGTATTAAAAGGTGCCACTGTGATTTTACTGGTGGTCGATGCTTGCCTATCCTGACACCCTCTTCCTTTAGATCTCCACCAGCCTGACAACAACTTTCGACTGTCTACAATATTTGTGGCTCTTGTTATCTGCTGGTGCAGGTCTTCAGGAGTACTAAGATCAGTGTCTCCAAATATGCTAATGTCTTCCTTGCTCCCATGCTGCAGCCACTTTTTCAGATAAAGGGGAAAGGCGGTGCTCCTCTTATACCTGTCTTCCAGTGTCTGTCTTGCTTTCCATCACTTAAAGTGTAATATTAATGATGTTAAAAATGCATATTCTTTATTTAAAAATGCAAACCCAGGATCATTTTTGGAGTAGAGCACACTCTGAGGTAGCGTCTCTCAATGTTTTGTGTCTCAGAAAGAAGTACATATTCTCTCTTAAATTAAACTGTTATTTATCATCAAAGTGTCAGTCATTACACATCTTAAGAATATAGTTTTCTCCACTGTTTGTGCTTTGCTATGTTTGGCCTTGTTGCAGGACTCCAGTCAAATTGGACTGTTGAAGGAACTGTTGGATTTGCAGAAGGACATGGTAGTGATGCTTCTGTCTCTGCTTGAAGGTATGATGCCCACCCCAGTCTGGTCATATCCTTCTCTTTCTGTCACATACTTTCTATATTTTCCTCACCTCCATAACCTTGTACTTCTCTAGGCAATGTGGTGAACGGCACCATTGCCAGACAGATGGTCGACATGCTGGTGGAGTCGTCCAGCAATGTAGAGATGATCCTTAAGTTCTTCGACATGTTCCTCAAGCTCAAGGACATAGTGGCATCTGACGCCTTCCGAGACTACGTGACTGACCCCCGTGGGCTAATCTCCAAGAAGGACTTCTCCAAGGCCATGGACAGCCAGAAGCAATACTCTCCCTCAGAGATCCAGTTCCTCCTCTCCTGCTCAGAGGCTGATGAGAATGAGATGATCAACTTTGAGGAATTTGCTGATCGTTTCCAGGAGCCGGCCAAAGACATCGGTTTCAATATCGCCGTTCTGCTCACAAACCTGTCAGAGCACGTACCTCATGACACTCGCCTGCAGAACTTCCTGGAGCAGGCAGAGAGCGTGCTCAACTACTTCCGCCCTTTCCTCGGCCGCATTGAGATCATGGGAGCCAGCAGGAGGATTGAGCGCATTTACTTTGAAATCAGTGAGGCGAACCGCAACCAGTGGGAGATGCCTCAAGTCAGAGAGTCCAAACGGCAGTTCATCTTTGATGTGGTCAACGAGGGCGGTGAGAGTGAGAAAATGGAGATGTTTGTGAACTTCTGCGAGGACACCATCTTTGAGATGAACATAGCTGCTTCCATCTCTGAGCCTGAGGGAGATGGTGCAGAAGAAGAAGATGACGAGGAAGAGGAGGAGGGTGGAGGTGATGAAGGGGAGTCTGGAGAAGGCGATGAAGGCAATGGAGAAGGGGAGGCTCCGGAGTCTGCCTCAGCCTTTGCAGAATTTCTGAAGAGTGTGGTTAACTTCTTCAACATGTTCACCTTCCGTAACCTGCGGCGTCGGTACCGCAAGCTAAGGAAAATGACGGTGAAGGAGATGGTGATCGGACTGGCTACATTTGTATACACTATCCTGATGGGTATCCTGATGTTTGTCTATAGTATATGTAAGGGCTTCTTCACACTCATATGGAAGGTGCTGTTCGGTGGAGGCTTAGTGGAGGGCGCCAAGAAGATGACAGTGACGGAGATCCTAGCAAGTATGCCAGATCCAACACAAGATGAAGTTCACGGGGACCTGCCACCTGAACCAGGAGCTCGAGAGGTCCAAGATGCAGATGGATCGGCAGAACACTTAGATGCTGTAGGAGGAGAGGAGGAAGAGGAAGATGGCGAGGAGAGGGAGGGTGGACGCCTGCCTGGTTTCAATGCTCCCGGTGGACTTGGAGACTTTGGCGAGACAACACCTGAAGAGCCTCCAACTCCAGAGGGCACGCCGCTGCTGAAGAGGAAACTGGTGAGGCGTTCTGTCTCATGGTTGTTTACTGTTGTGTAATGTGTATGCTCTACATGAATTGGTTAGTTAACTGCCAACTATATGTGAAACAGCTGGCTGCCGCCGTGGGAGGACAAGGAGAGGAAGAAATTGTTGAACCAGAAGAAGAGGCTCCTCAGGAGACTGAGAAAGCAGAGTAAGTTTGCTGCCTGTTGGGAATCAAAATCAAAACTGAGCAACTTTTGTTAAAGATAATTGTCCTGAGGCTCATACTGAACCACCTTAGTGTTTACACAATTTTTAAAATGACAGAGAAAATGTGTTAGTGGTTATGAATCATTTGCTTGTTTTATTACATTAAATAAGTTAAATGGATATAATTCACTTTTTGTACAGAAATGTGTCCAGACATTTCAGTGTTTATAATTAACTGTTCATCTTCCTGCTGGTCCTGAGTCCAGGCAGTGTTTTTATGTTTGAAAAGAAAACACACAAGCTTTACTCCTCATCTGTCTTTCCCAGCACTGAGAATGGAGAGAAGACAGAGGCAGAGAAGGAAGAGAAGGCAGAACCTGAACCTGAGGTGAAGGAGGAAGAGCCAGAGCCGAAAGAGGTAAAGGTGAAGACCAAGGCGAAGAAGGACAAGAAAACTGAAGAGGAGGGCTTTGAGCTGTGGAATGAGCTGGAGGTTCAAAGGATTAAATTCATGGTGAGCAGTGCTCTGTTGCAGTATGTATTTTTGAATTTAACCGAGTTGCTCATCCCTGTCGTGAAAGTTTCCCCCTACACACTGGTACACACACTAGCGTGCCTGTCTCTACTCTTTCCCAAGCAAACTTTGACAGATTACAAGCTTCCTTTAAGAATCTGCAGGTCAGATGCTGCATCCTGATATGTTCAGTTGGGGGTTTTGACAGAAAGGGAATCCATTTCAAACTTTAATTTAGAGGAATCAGTAAAATGTGGGTTTTGTGCTTTGCCAGGTCTATGCTTAAGTTGTACTCACTTCTTTATTTCCCACCAGAACTACCTTTCTCGTAACTTCTACAACCTTCGGTTCTTGGCCCTCTTCATCGCCTTCGCTCTCAATTTCATCCTGCTCTTCTACAAGGTCTGTGCTTTTTTAACCTTAGATAAAACCTCCACATACAGTGTCAGCAGTCCTGCAAAATCCGATGGCATTTCACCTGTGGGAAGTGCCACTACACCATTATAAATTTAATTGTCAATAACTTTGTGTCAGACTCAGACTCTCATAAAATGTTACTAAAATAATACATATCACTAATGTTCCTGGACAGGATTAAGGTTGGATGCCATCAGCAGAGAGTATTTTAATGTTTAGCGGACAGATTTATTTTTTCAGCGGCGCTTTGCAATTGTTTAACAGTCCTTTTTTGCGATGTGCAATCAGCTTTTTTGAAATTTGGTTTCATGCCGCACAAAAAAATATGTACCCTAAAGACACTTCAAGACTCGCAGGACTTATTTTATGTCTGACTTTTCCAGGTGTCTGACAGTCCTCCAGGCGAGGAGGAGTTTGAGGGTTCTGGTCTGTTTGAGGGCTCTGGCATATTTGAAGGCTCCGGTGCTGAGGAGGATGGTTCTGGATTAGATGAGGGAGGAGAAGATGAGGATGAAGAAGGTCCCATGTACTATTTCTTGGAGGAGAGCACAGGTTACATGGAACCTGCCATGGCTTTCCTCGGTATCGTCCACACCATCATCTCCTTCCTTTGCATCATCGGCTACAACTGCCTCAAGGTATGTGGTGTTAGCTGGGATTCACTCCACAAAAATCCTCTTGTGTTTCTATGTTTGCTTGGATGTTTCATGTAGTTTGTCTTCCGTTCCCTTTGTGCTTTCAGGTCCCTCTGGTTATCTTCAAGAGGGAGAAGGAGCTGGCCCGAAAGCTGGAGTTTGATGGTCTCTATGTCACTGAGCAGCCAGAGGACGATGACATCAAGGGCCAGTGGGACAGACTGGTGCTCAACACTCCGTAAGCCCCTTGTTACATACATACCTGAGTATTCATTTGAAAATGACCTTCAATGTGGCTTGAATTTCTTGGGTTAGACTGCAGACCCCTTATACACAGCATTAAACATTAAACTGTCAGTGAAATATTTATCATATTTCTCTTTCAATACAGCACTTTCCCCAACAATTATTGGGACAAGTTTGTGAAAAGAAAGGTGAGTTATTGAGACAGCTTTGGTTCAAAAATGTTTTTGCAGGTATACGTAAATGTAAAATGTATAATGACACCTGTGTTTGACACCCAGGTGCTGGATAAATACGGTGACATCTATGGCAGAGAGAGAATTGCAGAGTTGCTTGGTATGGACTTGGCTTCTCTGGACGTCAGTGCCATGACCCATGAAAAGAAGCCTGAGCCAGACACCTCAATGTTCAGCTGGTATATACAGTTCATTCTTTATATAAGCAAATTAAATTGAACAGGTTTATAGTACAAAATGCTGCAGAACTAACTTGTCCTTCTCTCTGCAGGATAACATCTATTGACATCAAGTACCAGATCTGGAAGTTTGGTGTTGTGTTCACTGACAATGTGAGTTCAGGAAGCAGTCTGTGTTATCATTTAGACAGTAAGGGGATCTGTTTTGAGTATGGTGTTACTGACAGCCCTGTTTCATCTCTTAGACCTTCCTCTACCTGGTTTGGTACACGTTAATGTCTCTGCTCGGACATTACAACAACTTCTTCTTTGCCGCTCATCTTCTGGACATCGCCATGGGTGTCAAAACCCTGCGAACCATCCTGTCCTCCGTCACTCACAACGGCAAACAGGTCTGCACATTTCCACTGTAACAGTGCACCACAAGGCTTTCTGCACACCTGCTTCCCCATTAGGAGCTCTAAACTGACCTTGTGCTAATGACCTGTCCATCTGTTCCTCGCAGCTGGTGATGACCGTGGGTCTGCTGGCTGTAGTGGTGTACCTGTACACCGTGGTGGCCTTCAACTTCTTCCGCAAGTTCTACAACAAGAGTGAGGACGAGGACGAACCGGACATGAAGTGTGATGACATGATGACCGTGAGTGGAGGGCGATTACATATTTACGGTTATAGGACTGATCAGTATTAGTGTGCTCTGATGTGTTATAAAATGTTATTTTTTGCACTGACCTCTGTGCTCACTCCCTCCTGCAGTGTTACCTGTTCCACATGTATGTTGGCGTCCGTGCCGGTGGTGGTATAGGAGATGAGATTGAGGACCCGGCCGGTGATGAATATGAGCTCTACCGAGTTGTCTTTGACATTACCTTCTTCTTCTTTGTCATTGTCATCCTGTTGGCTATCATCCAGGGTATGAACAGTCCCGTCTTTGATATTTTTTTGAGTGGTTATTTTCTTAAATAGAACAAGGGCTTTGTTTTGTTTGTTTGTTGTCAAAGCATTACAGTGTGCTTGTATTGTGTAAAAATGGCTGTAAATACAAGTGGTAATTTATGTCTCATATGTCTGACATAAGTCTTTGTTGTGAAGCACTCTGATCCTCAGTCTAAAGAGAAATAATGCCGTGCCTGTCTGTCAGGTTTGATCATTGATGCCTTTGGAGAGCTGAGAGACCAGCAGGAGCAGGTCAGAGAGGACATGGAGGTAAGATAATGAGTTTCTGAGGGATTTAACTGGTCACATTACATAACGCACCTTCAATTCTTCTTCTCACCCAAGACAGGATCGTGTTTAACCGGAAATGTCCTTTCTCCCTCCAGACAAAATGTTTCATCTGTGGAATAGGAAGTGACTACTTTGACACGACGCCGCATGGCTTCGAGACACACACCTTAGAAGAACATAACTTAGCCAACTACATGTGAGTTACATTTCAGAGTGCAGATGTGACAGTTACATTCCTTTAAATACAGCATGTTAATATGTTTTGATCTTGTTCTTTATGTTTACTATTGATCTCAAACTGTTCTGTATGCCTCACCTCTCCTCCTACCAAAACTTGACACGAAGAGGAAAACGATGCAACGGATATTTGCTCTGTTAAGCTTTGAAAAGGTTATCTCTCTAGCTTGTCCTCACTTGACCTCTGAGAAGTCTAAATGGGAAAAAATGTCCTTTCTTACTCCCCACATACTGTTGCACTTTACTGAACTTTGCTGAACAAGCTTCTCTGTTATTATGTCGCTTTATTTTTCTTAGTATTTCCCTGCTGTTCCCCTTTTCTCTTTCAGGTTCTTCCTGATGTATCTCATCAATAAAGATGAAACTGAACACACAGGACAGGTCAGTAAATATATAGATTAATGTAAGATAAATAAAGAAGGTACATAAAATAAATGTTCAGCCTTTGTTGGTCTCTTTTGGCTGAATTAATATCTAAAAAATTTTAACCATTCTGTCTCATGTTGTCATTTTCTCACCTGTCTTTCAGGAGTCATATGTGTGGAAGATGTACCAGGAGCGATGCTGGGACTTCTTCCCGGCTGGAGACTGCTTCAGGAAGCAGTATGAGGATCAGCTCGGATAACGTCCTGCATCGTGAATGCACACCTGAAGGAGAGAAAGCGGAGAGTAGGGGAGGGAGATTCAGAGTGAGAAACGATTAGAGAGATCGAACACGTCTACGCCTTAGTTTTGTCCTTTGTCTACACATTTCTCTCCTCTGTTGAAGCTATGCACACTTTGGCTGCACTGTTGTGCCACCTGCAGCAGAATGTTGATGGGTTAGATTTGAGAAAAGCAGAATAAAAATATCAGTGAGGCATACAAAGACACACAAAGCCAGGGGCCTTTTTATTCCGCTATCAATACACTACATGGCCTTTTTTTGGTGTAAAATATACACAACAGGCTCTTTCAGTCGCAACTGCTGTAAACATTACAGTGCCTATAGCAATGTCACTGCTTTAGCGGTCAGGTAGTTTAGATTTTTAGCTTTAACCCTTTTATTTGAGTTTAGAGTGGATATTTTTTATTTTTATTGTTTGGAAGTTTGAGGATTGTTTTTATGTGGCTGCTGCTATCTAACGTTTCATTTCCGATTCCTGGTGTTTCAGTGAGAGAGCGTTTTGAAAGAAATGATTCAGCAGCCCACAGTCGTATCTCTGAGATCCTTGAGGGAGCAGTGAACATTTGGCGCCCCCCCCAACCCCATTCCTTCCTCTCTCAAGACTTAGAAACTCATCGTCAAACAAGCAATCTTGTATAGAAGCTCTTGTTGGACTGACTTGTCAAGATAATAAACGGCGTATCATCTGCGTCTGTGACATGTACCGGTGTGAGTCAGCTGTATAGACAAACCCAGTTTGCACTCTGAAGTCTTACAATGCGTCCCTGGATGTATGTGGTCCCCTATCTCCACTGGTGTCTCTGTGCCATATAAGATAGTGATGATGTACACACACATACAGCATAGGAGGATGCCAAGGTTATTTATTTATTGTTTATATGCAGATCAGATCCTCTGAAGACGACCGTTTTAGCCCGTCTGTGTTTCTGGCCAACAGTCTGTTTTATGACACTATATGCACAAATGAGTTTTTGTCAGTGCATTAAAATAAGCAATGAATGTATTTAATGTATACACTTTGGCCAAAGCGTCATCTGTATAACTGAGTAATGACTAGGCTGCTTAGAGGCCTTTTGATGAGAAGACATATTTTACATAAATCATAGATACATATATTTATTTTTCTTTAGGGCTTTGAAGAACCTAAATGATCCAAGCTACGTTGTCAGACATGAACACGTCATGCGTTCTGTTTGTGAAATCCACTATGGCGAAGCGAATTGGTCTCACGCCGAAGTAAAATGCCCAGTTTGCAGTCAGAAGAGAAAATTAGCTTTTGATTTTGCTAGTTAGGTTTTTATGATAGATATTTTTAGGAATTCAGCATATCAGTTATTTTTCTCAATCGAGAAAGTCATGTGTGATGCGTTGATCTCGGACAGTTCTGTATCACTATGCCTCTCTTTCAGAACGCGTTCACAACTCACAAATTCTCCATCTCGTATTTAATGTTACGACTCACTTTGTCAGAGACAGGGCGGCGTTTTGTGGTCCTCACTGAGGCAGATGATGGTACGGAGCTGATTGGAGATCACTACGTTCCACCTGACCGAGTGTCCTCTGACTGAACCCTGTGTTTCAATACAGAATAAACAGATTATTTTAAGGAGAACTGGAACACGTGTCCTCATTTATCTGCTGTTTGTGCTTAGTGTGTGTGCTGTTTGCTGTTCTACCTTTCTGAGGACCCTGAGTATGGGGATATATTTATGCCACTATGGTGCACTGTGTGTTGGACTTTATGTTGTCATGCTGGCGTCTGTGATTCTGTAGACACATTCTTGTGTACATGATAACACCAGAGGTACTTCATATGAAGCAGATGATCTGATCAGATTTTGTTGCGCCTCGCTGCATAAATCTGTATTAATGTTTTGTTTTTTGTTTTTTTTTTTAAAAACTTCTTTTAAAAAAAGTTGTACTGTGAGTAGCTGTGTTCTTTTGTCATGGATATAATGGTAGGACATGGTCTCCACCATGACGCTCATCTTGAAATTATGAATTATGAAGGTGCCTGCTGTTTACTTTAGGAGCTGTTAAATTAAAATCTTCCCTCTCGGGCGGCTGTGTCAGAGTCCAGAGTACATTGTCGTGCTGTAGACTTTTCAGGAAACACCCATGTACCACTGTGACAGCTTTTGTTCCTTGAAAGATTGCGCGTCTACGTGCACTGATGTGTGCACATATAACCAGCTTGCGTGTTTACTTTGTGAAGCATTTGCTCGAAAAACCTACTGCCTCCATGAAGGACACTATGTATGTAGAGTTATGAATGGGGACCTGAGTGGTAGATAAGAGTTACTTGTGTTTCTGTTTGCTTTTGGTAGACAGGCTTGTCTGAATATTTTATGAATCATACACACACCCTCATTTCTTTCAGTCCTAGGGGGGTGTAAAAATGACAACTTGTGACTGACTTTTAAATACTGTGTGTGCTGAACAGAGATAACTTACAACAATCTGACAAGAAATAATCAGATGGTTGTAGGTTTCATGTTGTATTATGCCAGTTTTGCTCAAGGTTTAAGATTTCTAAAGTCATAATAATTATTTAGAAAATGGTGCAACATAACTAAACATGTTTACTCAAGTACAGTACTGAAGTACAAATCTAAGGTACTTCTACTCCACTAAAATTCAGAGGAAGCAATACTTTTTATCACTCCACTGCACTAGTAGCTTTACAGATTGGGATCACACATGAAAATATGGGCCAATAAAACATGATGTGCTGCTAGAGATTACCCAACATTGCATAAAAGTGTTCAAATCAGCTCCACCCTGACCAGTTACAGCGGTAAAATGCGTCTTACACTTTGATGTATTGTAAATTATAATCCAATGATGTAATAGTAAAGCAATCAATGGGGCCATTTCCCCCCCCCTGGATTTTCTAAATGTCACTTTGCTAAAGAGACATTTTCACTGCAGGACTTTACCTTGTAACGGAGTATTTTTCTTTTGCAGTAACTGCTGGGAAGGAGAAGGAACCACAGTTTACACTGATGCTGGTGTTTCGTTCCACATGCTGCTCGCTCTCATAGACAAACACTCGCTGCCTTTTGTTGTAATCTGCCACTCCTCTGCTGGGTCAAAGGTTAATGTGCACCTTGTGCCAAAGTAAACATGGTGTTGCGGGCCTGGGTTTGGTACCCTCTACCCCTCCCTCATCACTTGTATAAAACGAGGCCTCCAGCAGAGATCAGTTCCCCACAAAACTCTCCAGGATCCGTCTGCTTGTCCACCTCACTGACTGCTGCCATGGCCTTCGTTGCTCCTCCTGGCTATCAGCCTATCTACGGTCCTGTAGGTATCTGCACAGGCTGCTGCTGAGTTTTTCAGGCATGATTGTCCCTGTGTGTCTTTGGCTTGGTGGATTATGCAGAGTGCTAATACAAATGGATTGGGATTTAAACACCAGTGGAGCCGGCCATGCTTTAAATATGTTAGAATGACATAGTTCGTACAAAAAATAATGTTATGTGTTTTTTTTTTTTTTTTTTTTTTTTAGACAGCTTGGTACAGGATTATATGACAGACTGGGTTAGAGTATGACCTAAAATCTCATCATCATAAAGTCCTCTCCTACCATTATGGGATTCAGTTACTTTATTTGTACTTTTTTTGTCTATAAGAGATTGAACATGATGTCAGGAGGAAGGGTACTGAAAGTGTTTTGTGTTAATAATTGTAGAATATTTGTGTTGTTTGCCTAGAAACACAGTTGTCATTCTGAGCTCAGATCCTTTACTTACATGAAAGCTTCGGTAATAAGCGTTTAATGTATTATGTAACTGACATTAAAAGATATGTCTTGCCTGCCTGTTTGCCATGTACAGTATTTTGTTTTGTGTCCACTGTACAGAGAATTCCCTACCTGGGGCCCATTTATGGAGGCCTGAGACAAGGGGTGTCCATCTACCTCCAGGGGTCCATCTCTGAGGACATTACCAGGTGAGTTGAGAAAGCATAAATCTCTAACATTGTTTTTGTATATACTGTATGTACTTTTAGTGTAAAACTCCTCCATGAAAGCAGTGGTTTGACAAAAAAAATCTCTGTGTTAGGTGTTTCCAAGTAGGTAACTGTGTAATGAGTTAAATCCAAAAACCAGAACCAAACACCACAACCTTTGACACTATTTTAACATGGAGGGTACACCTTGTGTAATCATACACTGGGTGGAGCAGGTTTCTTTGCATTGTTGGATATCAAATCAGACTTACAACACTCACAGCTCCACTTTTATCATTTGCCCCTCCCCCTTTTTGAAATAGTAATAACTGTGTTGTCAAAGGTACTTTTACAGGCCATTAGCAGGCAAAGTAAACACTGCACATACCTGAGTGTATCATGACATCTGATGTGTGTCTTTGTGAGGAGATTTTTTTTTTTTTCCTTTAAACAAGATCCTCTTGGCCCCACCTGCACCTAGTTTTTTCTTCTGTTTTCTAACACTAAACTAAAACTAACAGTCACTTCAGGACTCAGTGATGATAATGTCTCCGGTTCACCTGCTGTTGCTTTTGGCAGATTCTTTATCAACCTGCTTTGTGGAGAGTCTGAGTCCAGCGACATCGCCCTCCACTTCAACCCACGATTTGATGGCTGGGACAAAGTGGTTTTCAACTCTTGTCAGAATGGATGCTGGGAGTCGGAGGAGAAGATTCGTAGTATGCCCTTCTGCAAGGGCCAGACCTTTGAAATGGTCATCATGGTCACTGCTCAAGGTTACCAGGTTCGACCAATCAGAAATTAGTTTGTTGACGCATATTTGAAGGTTGTTTGTTGTTTGTTGAAGGATGTTTTATGGGTACACTTCAACCTCACCTATTTAGCATTTACAAATATTATATAAACGTTTAATACACACTTTATAACACAGTGTAATACTGTTGTGAGCAGACATAGGGACATTTTAACTGTTCTTTTTAATGTACAATGTTTGACAACCATTGTAAATTCTCCCATAAGGACATATTTTATATTAATACAACTGTGTTTTACTGTATTTTCATTTGTCATCTGTTTATTCACCAGCCTCCACTTACAGGTGCCAACAGGAGGAGTAAGAACTGTCAACAAATACATTAATAAACACTTATGTCTGCTTTACAACTATGTTACATTAACCTGGTTTAACTTTTGTTGTGCTGCAGTTGTGTGCAGTTCCTAATAATGTGAAAATCTCTGAAACCTTTACACAATTATTTATTACTGAACCATAATGATGTGACGCCCTCTGCTCAAAACCTGACATTTCTCTGCTGCAGATCAAAGTCAACGGGAATGACTTCCACACCTTCCATCACCGGATCCCTGTGGAAAGAGTCTGTGCAATGCAGATCGCCGGAGATGTTTCCATCCAGACGATTAATGTCATAGGGGTGAGACCTGCAGTCCCTGAAGCTTTACTGTTACTGAGGGTGAATGTATTGTAGTAGCAGCAGTGGTGTTAGTAGTAGTTGTTGTAGTACTAGTTCTTTCGCTTTAGTGAAAGTAGTAGTAGAACCTGAAGTTGTTATTAGCAATGTTTGCAGCTTTGTGTCTCTTTTTTTTTGAGTATTTGTTTCTTGATAGGTAAACAACATCATATGTTGTGTTAAACCATTGGTGTGTTTTGTCAGATTAGTGTATGCTCAGTGTAGTGTATGTGTATGTTTTTTTTAGGGTGGAATGGGTGGAGGCATGGGAGGAGGAATGGGGGTAAGTGCCAGACCACTAATAAAAGAGTAAAAACTAAATTCAACACAGCATTGTATAATATTTAACATGTTCACTCCCCAGCAGGGAGGATATCCGGGAGGCTGCACGGGAGTATGTCATTATTGTTGTTGGAAAAATATTTACAAATATTAATAAAGTGAAATATTGGACAGATTGTCATTAACCTCTTTTCCTTCTTACTGAAATTCAGGGAGGATACCCAGGAGGCATGGGAGGAGGAATGGAAGTACATATACTCAGGAGGCCTTTGTTCACAACAGGATGGTGATAATTTTTCAAGTGTTAATATTAAATTAAATACAGCATTGAACAGTGTTTAACATGTTCTCCACTTTTCAACAGGGAGGTTATCCAGGAGGTGGCATGGGGGTGAATAAATACTTCAAATTATAAATTCATCAATTTTTATATTGTCTGCTATAAACCCATCAAAAATGCAGTAAATCAAAATAAATCACAGAACAAAATTATATTGAATTATATTGAATCATCCTTTTAAAATGTTTTTTAGGGTGGATATCCAGGAGGCATGGGAGGTGGCATGGGGGTATGAAAGAATGTTATAATAACACACTTTATTTTCCTTCTTTGTTATTTACACATTCTATTATTTTATACTAAACTAAGCCAAACCAAATTGTATATAATCAGTAGAATGCATTCAGTAGACTGTGGCATCAAATTTGTACAAGTTGTCTTCTTTTATCTTCTGCCAGGGAGGATACCCGGGGTCACACCTGCCGGTAAGAATGTTGCATGATGAAGCTAACATCTCCTCTGCTTACATAGCCCATTTTTCTTGCGTTTGGTGATTTTATTTAATTCTTGCATCTGTTACTCTGATTACAGGGTATGGGTGGACAGCCAGTCTACAACCCTGTAAGTAAAATTTGTTCCACACTCGTGTGCATTACAGTTAGTGACGGATTGACGCAAACCCTCCCTCTAAAAAAGTCTACCTTAGCAATTTGATGCTGGATGGAGATGATGGTCAAGCCAATTGTTGATATATGTATTTAGAGTTGTGAGTTTTCACTGCTCTCTTGTGGCCACAGTGAGGCACAGCAGCATGAAATTATTTCGTCATTAGCATAACAATAACAACAATAATTCCTGAGTAATCATTCTTTTTATAAATAAAGGAACAGAACTTATTATACTGATAATACAACTTTGACATCAAACAATAAGACCTTTACCTCTGATGATGATGGTTGCTGAACTAGCTGGTGAAGACCTGGGAAGACCATGGTTAGAAAGTAGTCCAAAGACACAAATGACACTACAAGTAAATTTGACATAGTTAGAAAGGCTACTGATAGCAGAGTTGAGTTGAGTCGAGTATAAAGGTTTGTGTACAGGTTTGTAGTACTGAACAAGTCACCATTTTGGGCCTGCATTACTGCCCTCCTGTGGTGACAGAAGAGAACTGCACCATTAAAGTCGTAGAATCCTTGTCAGTGCAAAGATGTTCTCATAGTTAACTCTTAAACATGTTCAAACATATGCTGGCATTTTATGTATGCAAACAGATAACAGGACAGTCAACAATGGACTGAGCTAGGGCTGTGACAAAGAACAGACTTTTGAAGACTTTTGAAAGCTGAATTGAGTGCAATATTGTAGAGCTGAGCTTTACCAGCTCTGCACGACACAAACACTTTGATTTAGGCAACGTCCACTGGAGTCACCCTCTGGTTAAACCCCACAGGATCAAACAGTATTTATTTGTCTGTCCAGTTTGTTTTCTGCCTCACTGGTCTTGCTATAGAGTTTTAACATTGTTATCTTGTTATTCGTCTTATTTTTTCAAGCCTGTGCCTTACTCCAACATGATCCCAGGGGGGATGTCCCCTAAGAAGACCATCATCATCAGAGGCATGGTGCCCTATGGTGCAGACAGGTGTGTGTGAGCGTGCATACGTACGTCATTACAGTGTGTACAATGTGAGTGCTAACAGTCGTTTATTCTAACTCCTGGGTCTCTGTGTTGCAGAATTAGCATCAACTTCATGGTGGGCAGATCTCGGGACATCGCTTTCCACATGAACCCCCGGGTGAGGGAGGGGATTGTGGTGAGAAACAGCATGATTGGAGGTAGCTGGGGCCAGGAGGAGAGAGAGCTCATCATGAACCCATTCATTGAGGGGCAGTACTTTGATGTAAGTAGTGTCTGTCATTCATTCTGTAAATTTAGTCCTCATAATGAATTTCTTTGTGATTTATGTGCGTTCTACGTGATTTTGTACCGACTGTGGGTCAGCAGTGTTCTGATTTTTGGGTCTGTGTGTCTCAGATGTCGATTCGTTGCGGGAACCAGAGGTTTAAGGTGTTTGTGAATGGGCAGCACTTGTTTGACTTCTTCCACCGCTTGCACTCCTTCAGTGAGATTGACATGCTGGAGATAGAGGGCGATGTGCAGATCTCCTACATCCACTTCTGAGACCACACAGACACACACACACACACCACTGCACTGATGTTTAAATCCTGTATTCAACTGTTTCATGTTTCGTGGATGTGTCAGCCACTGTGTTGTTCATCTCCATGTTCATATATCCCTGCTGCATGGTCATAAATCTCAATAAGACAAGTTACCTCATCATCCGCTGTACTGTTCACATTGACTTAAGTGAATTAATAAACATGTCACATATCAACACATTTGATATGAATGAGATTGATGCTGACCACATTAAAGCTCAGGATTCATGGAAGAACACATTTATTTCTTATACAAAATACTGTATGTACTGTATAAAAAATTGCTTACAAATCATGACAGTGAAAATATAAAGGCAATTATAGTACAGTCTTCTCCCAATTCAACACACCAGGAGAATCACAATCCACACACGCATCCACTGCAATGCGAAATACTGGCTCTCTGAAGGCACTTGGTAAAGTTGTGAAATTCTGAGTTTTAATGCTGAACTGAAGAAGAAGGACTGTTTCAAACACCCTGGGTGGTATAGGACAGAGGGTGTATCTGCTTTCAAACTGGTGAAAATATCCATACAGGCCAAATTTGACCAGTTCCTCCGTCTCAGCACCACTTTCTGTGGTTCACACTCTAGGACTATCGGTATACAGTACCAAAGGTATTACATGAAATGTACACTTTCACTTAACAAGGAATTCAGCAATGCTACAGGTATAACATACCACTGTATACTGTCTCATATATAAGTACCTTTGATGTATACAACTGAGAATCACAGCGCCTCATATATAAACAAATGTCATTCTCCCAAAATATGTGTTGGAATATGGTCAAGTCCATTCCAATGACAGGATAATGAACTAAAGCATATAAAAATAAGTGCATGCATGATGCAAAGTTGCAGCATAATGTCCTCAAAGCAGATGTTTGGACGATCTTCCATTCGATTTTCAGCTGCTGCTTTCTCGTCCTCCTCCTTGACTCTGCTGGTAACAGACTTCTATTTACAGTGCTAAACCTCGAGAAACAGAAATATACCCAGATAAAAAGAGAGGCGGGATGATGTCAGATGACGAGGTTAGTCATGTTTCCCAGTCTGTGCTCAGAAAACACTCCTTCAAACGGAGTTCAGCACTGTAATGATTTCACAGGCCTCGTTCTCTGGCTTTATGAAGGTGTAAGTTTTTACGTGTGAACAGATTTGATGAGAGGCGTCTACAGACTGATGGAGAATATACAGAAAGTAATTAAAATAAAAAAAGCTTAAAAGATATACAAATCATAAACATACATTGATATAAAAACATTAGTGCAAAGTTGTAGAAAAACAAAGATCAGCATTACAAAAAAAAAAAAAAAAATTACAAAATGTGTAATAACACTGTGCTTGTGCCAAAAGCAAAGGTGAGGAGCTTATCCTGCCATTTGCCTTGGGTAACTCCATCATGTCCATACCTACCCTCAGTCCTTATGCCTACCTGTTATTATTTGAACCCTCTTGGTTTGACTAGTACCTCTGTCCCTGTGGAGCAAAGTCTCAGGTTCCTGAGTTATGACAAAGATGTATGTAGACTGGTTGAATCAGGCTTTGCTCAGGTGTCTCACCTGTCAGTAAGGAAACAGTTGCCTTGTGTGAACTATAAATGGCTCACAGTGCTTAATGCACAACTAGCAGTAAAACCCCTTGCAGGATGCAGGGGTTTGTTAGAGCGCTACATTTGGCTGTGGTACAAACTGCTGAAGGTTTCTTTGATGCGTAAGATGGAGTTTTCTCATTCACAACAGCTTCACTGTAAAGTTTCACTTATTTCACAAATTTTGGTTAATTCTTCAGTTGTGGCGTTTTTTTTGTGAATTCATATTCCATTCTGTTGATGTTGGGTAAAAGTCTTCAGTTATGGTGAACTTCAGTTGAAGAATTATATGATCCTTGAAATGATGACACATGAAGTTCTGACACCCATCAAAAAGGGTTTCACCCCACAACAATAATTTTGCTGGTTCGAAACTAAAAATCTTCGCACTGTCCTTCACTATAATGTTGAAGCAGGCAGCCATCTTCACCGGATGATACTTTCAGTGAAAGGGACTCTGGGGCTTCCTTTCTTCCCCACCAGTCCTCAGATTATTTTTTTGCCCCAAGTTCCACAGAAGCAGGGACGGGTAAGGTTTCTCCATCAAAGGAACGGTTTTCTTGGGTGGTGCGAGTTCTCCATGTTAGCACTTCCTCACTGGAATGTTTGAGCTCCTGAGTTTGTTGAGTCTGGCAGTGTCTGAGCTGGATTCTTTTCTGGATTCTTCCTTTTTTTTTAGCTTAATCAGGTGGAGATCACTCTGCTGTATACAGGTAGTTGTGCTGATGTGGTGTTTTATTGCTATAATGACTGGGAATTAATTTCTCTGATTGTGCTGCAGTGTGTGTGGACAACAATGTGTTCCTCTTACTACAGCAACCACACGTTAACTTTTACACTCACTTGGAATTGTGCTCATTTTAGGACAGAGGGGAGTGGACAAAGGAAATAATTCCAATCCTTCACTTCCTTGGAATGCCTTCGGCTGGGTGTGTATGAGTGTATTTGTGCAAAATATGTATGTAGGGGCACATTTCTTACAGTCAGTAGCAAGAGGCTAGACCTAGCTGTTGGACTGGGGTGAAAGGATGGCACACCGTGGTAGTGACGAGTCTTGTCCTTTTTTAAGAGTGAAGCCATCACTGCCAGGAAATTTTCCTGGACCCTTCCATGTCCTCCAGCAGCTCGACAGTTGGCGTCGGAGCTGGGGTGGGGTTGGGAGTGGAGTGGCATGATGGCTGTAGAGGCAGTGTGGCTGTGGAGGACGACACCGGCATGTCCAGGCTCTCCAGGGAGTCAGACAGGGCTCGGTTAGTCTCATGTTGGGGACAGAGGACATAGCGGTTGGGGTGGTGGACCTCCACTGTGGTCACAGAGTCCAGGCCCTTCAGGCAGAGAGGGGGTGGCCCCCCAATGGGGTCACGACCACCGACGGCCCCGAGCTCCATGGAAGACTCGTCCATGTTGACGTACAGGATCTCGTCCGGGTCCTGGGGGTCCGGCAGATCCTCTAGGGCTTTTTCCAGTTCACAGCGCAGGGACTCAAATGATGGTCGATCCTTGGGGCTCAGCAGCCAGCAGGAGAACATTAGGGCATAGCTGGAGAGGATGAAGGAATTTTAATTTTATATTTGATGTTTGCTCATTGTTAAAGCAAGGGGAAAAAAACCCACTTCATTCTACAGGTCTCATAGCTTAGTCTTTGACTCACAATTTTTCCAATCACAATGTTCTTGTGTTTAAATAAATCTTAAATAGGTTAGTTTTTCAAATTATTAAAAAATATTGTTATTATTTATTAAAAGAACTGGATTTTTAAAATAAAGAATAAGAAAAAAAATGAATTTTGTGTCTTAAGCTTAGTACTAGGGCATGTTCCTGCTTTCCAAATTGGGTATATCTATATCTTGGAACAAAATGGTTCAGTAATTGTGTGTTTATCAAACAATCTTTAAGAAACATGGAAAAAATTCCAAGCATCGCCTGCGCCTCTTGTAAAGCTGATAGACTGGAACTGTTTTTAGCATCCAGCCCTGATTGCTTTATGGAAAAAAAGAGGTATTTCTAATCAGGAGGGAAAAGATTTCAAAAGTACTTCATCATCAGCTGAGTGTGTTTTGTGAGGAATGTGCAGTGAAGGAGTCGACACTCACATGCTGTCCAGACAGTCTGGAGGCTGTTTGAGTCGGTTTCCCTGCCTCAAGTAATCGTAAATCTCGCTGTTTTCGACCCCGGGGTACGGTGTCTGGCCCCGTGTGGCGATCTCCCACATGGTGACTCCAAATGACCACTGAGATAAATAGAGAGTGAGAGAGTGAGAGTTACAGGGTTCAGGAGTTTTGAATTCCTTTAGGTCTTGCACACCTTGCCACAATCTGCTCTGGTCAAACACTGGCTGTGGAAATAACAGGCGTGTTTGTTCAGGCTTTCCGGATGTCCTACTTCATGCACAAGTTTCTAAAGAATGCACCTAATTTTTAATGCTTACATTGTATGAGCACACTTTCTCAGGTGTATGGAAACCAGGGCCCCTCAAACATACAGGATACGCAGTGATAGTACCAGCTGTTACTGTTAATATCTGTCACAGATGTCGGTAATAGCATACGATCTACTTAAAATGGAATACAGTGCATTAAAACTCTGTCTTCATGGGGATATTTACCTGAAAGAGAAATAGTATAGTAAATATTTCTCCACTGAGTATATAATATATACATTTTATAATAATTAGACAAATTCTAATTCTAAATTAGACAATACTTCCCTTCCCTTCAGCATTACAGTAACCTTAAAGCAATAATAACCCATAATCCATAATCAAACACTCAACCCCTGCAGGCATGAACGGTGGCTGCAAAATGTTTATACAGTAAAATTATCAAAACATTCATAAAATCTTCTCAAACCATTCCTGCAGCATAACTTCTCCTTCTTCTCCACTATCAACCCATATGCTCAGTCCGTCGGTAGAGAAGTGGATTATACTGCAGGACTGATGTAAGAAGTTTCTGCTGAGGTTATTCAGTGTCCTGCCTTACCCTTTAGGGGACCACTGTTTATAGTTCCCAGATAGGGGGGGGATCCCCAACATTGTTGAACAGATTTATGCTCCACAGTGGGATTAATACAAGCACACACACAGTAGGGAAACTCACCACATCGCTCTTTGTGGTGTAGACGCGGTCAGCCAAGCTTTCTATGGCGATCCATTTGACAGGCATCTTTGAGATCCGCCCCTGCCTGTAGTAGTCTCCATTGTAGATCTTCTTTGAGAGGCCAAAGTCGGCCACACATACATTCATATTCTCATTGAGCCTGAGGCAGAGAGACAGAGAGTTACAGTGCTGTATATGTGGAAAAAGGGTAACTTAGGTATTTCATTTTTATGATACTTCATGCTTCTACTCCACTACATTTATTTGACAACTGGAGTTACTTTGCTGATTTCGATTTTACACACAAAACATACAATAATCTGGTAGAATATGATCTAAAGTGTATTCATTTTATACTTTTTCTGTATGTGTCATGCTTCTCCTGAATTGTCTTAGCCTGTAATTCTTTTGGGCTTCCCCTCTGCCAAATGTTGCTTCGAGCACAGTCCTCTCGTCTACGTTTAGTTATTTTTAAAGATATTGTTCAACATTGCATGTAGTGTAAAAAGGAAAGAGAAAAGAGCAAGTGAGAACACATACAGGAACTGAGAGACTGAAAAAACAGAAGCAGGTATTGTGCTTACATGCAGTTGCGAGCAGCGAGGTCTCTGTGGATGAAGTTCTTGCTGCTGAGGTACTCCATCCCTCGGGCAATATCAGTCATAAACTTTACCAGCATTTGAGATGGGAGGTACTGCAGGACATCACACAGGGAGAAAAGAGGTTTTATTTACGTATTTGTCACAGCTGATGTGTAGTTTCTGTACAGTAGAGGGCAGTAGAGCTCATCTCTTTAAGGCCCTGTGATCAGTCTGAACTGAGTGCTCCATGCTCCAGATACTAACAGCCTCCTCGTTTGGGAAGAATAGGTTTCAACACTCCTGTGTTTTTTTTTTTGTTTTGTTTTTTTTGAATGTTTGCTGCACATTAGGATGTTTCGACATTCTGGAGAAATCTTGTTTTGATTAGGCTCTGGCTCTTCAGGGACTTATTGCGTGTAACAGTCAGTGATTCCAAAAAAAAAAAAAAAAAACACTTCATCCATTAATAAGTAAAACTGCAGAGAGCAACGACAGACAAGTCTTATGTTTTCATGAGCTCAGAAGAATGAACGTGCTGCCAAAAAGGTGTGGTTGGGAACTCTGTTATATCTGTGCTGAACTTTGGATCCCATTTTGCTGACAGACACTCGCATGAACTTATAAACCCTGAACCCATTAAGCTGTTAAATTGTGTGGGACTGTATGTGTGTATATGTGTTTCATTGTTTGTAACCAGACTAACCACAGGACAGTCTCCCAGCCTTGAGTATAGCAGATAGCTGTGCAGGTCTCCGTGTTTCATATAGGGCAGGATGACCACAGGGGAGGGGTAACCTTCACTCTCCACAGTCTGCAGACAGACACCTGTGAAAACAGCTCGGCTCAGTAATATACACAAAGACTGCATACATGTTCAGTACATTCAAAAAGTAACACGATTTTTAAAAAATCATAATCACAATCTCAAAGCAGCTCAGTCGTGAATTTGCTTATTGAATTAGACAGAATTTTAAAGTGTCAGTTCTCCCACCTTACAAAAAATAAACATACTTTCTCATCTATCTTTAGTGGTATTGAATCATGAAAGTGGTTGTGGTTTAATTTGCCCTGGTTTTGAGATATTAGTCTTGAGGATTTCTGCTTCTGTCCCAATAGTCTTACTGGGGACTCTTCCTATTATGATTAATAATAAACAGAAAATGTAGTAAATCAAAACTATTTCTTCAGTATAAAGTAGTTTCATTGAAAATTGCTTTGAGGGTTATCCTAAGATACTTGGTCAGTGTTCTTCTAAAGATGAACTGCTGTTGTCTGTTTAAATGTAATTTAAAATCTTAAATGTATTCACCTCCACTGTTTCTTTTTCAAAACCTGGGCAAAGAAACCCATGAATGATGTGTGTAAGTGAGTAACATGTCTTTTTGTAAACTGTGTTAGTTACAAGCCGAGCAGCATAAATCCAGACTCACCTAGGAGCCTCATTACATTGGGGTGGTCAAATTCCTTCATGCAGGCTGCCTCGCGGAGAAAATCTTCCATCTCTGAGCGGGTACAGATGGCAACTGGAGAGGAGACGGTACAGAGGTGAGTGAGTAACACACAGCACTAACACTGCCTGGCTGAGAGGCTGCCAGGCTAAGAAATAAACTTCTATTTCAGAGGGGGCACAGGCTCCTTGATTTATTAAACTATGAATTAATGCATGGTAGCAGTTTTTACCGCTAAGTTTGTTTTAACTTCTTCACCACAGTTTGAAAATGTCAGAAATCTCACAGAAGAGAGTGGTGCTGTTTTTTCCTTCCATGTCTTAGTCCCTCCAAAACTCATCTTTCCCCTTCAACTTTGGAATCTTTATATAATTGTCTTTGCTTTGGCACTAGAGTTTATGAGGGGTCAACTTTTTCTTCTGCCAATATTTTTTACAGGCTGTGTCTTTGTCTGTTTTCTGATCAAAAACTGAGATTTTTGCCCCCAAACACTACTTTTTGACCCGGGAGGACTGTCCATCAAATGGCCTGTGTTCCCAACATGAAGGGATTCATTGTGGCGACTGCTGAGTACTTTTACTGTCTACTCACTCTTCATAGTCTTGACAGCAACTTTGAGAACAGACTCCTCCTGAGTCAGCAGCCCTTCCATCACCGAGCCAAACTCCCCTGAAGAAAGAAATTAAAACACAAACAAACACCTGGTTCAGATGCAATTTTAGCTGCAATAACATCAAATGTCTTATTCAGCACTGGAGAGTGGTTACTTTCCTGACCCTGCAGTGAACAGGGCTGTAAAGATATCATGTTACAAACTGTTATACTAAACCCAGGGTCAGAACATATCTGTGTCAAAGGAAATGACTGGAGGTAAGTGGAAAGCAACCACTGGCGCAGATAAGTCCTGACTCTGTACCATGGACCAGTCCTGATAAAAGGGCTTTTTTCACCTTGCTGTTTGTCAGGCACTCCCTGTGCTGATACTGTACACTGTACATACTGTACATTAACACCAGGCTGTCCTAGACATTAGACCTATACATAGTTAAAACAAAACAAAGCAGCACCTTCTCCCAGGGTCTTTCCCAGGGTTAGTTTATGTCTGTCCACCATCACATCTTGAAGCTTCTGCTTCAGCTCGTCACTGATGCCCAGGCTGTTTACTGAGGAGGAAAAAATAAGGAATTTTAATGGTGTTTGGAGCCCAAAGCACTTTAATGAACAACACAGAAAAGAGAGGAAAACAGCCAGATTGTACCAAGCAGCCTCCCTTTCTTTTCCAAAACCGCAATACATGACACTAAGCCAAAAACGAAGTGTTAATAAACACTGCCAGACTTAAATAAGAATGAAAATAAGACTATAACAGAACGAAAACAACCCTGTCTACTCGTAAAACTCTCTCTCAAAAAAAAAAACAGCCATTAAATCTTTTCAATCTCATTAATCTAAGAAGAATTCATGTTAAGTGGTCCTAACATTTCATCATTTGAAGTTGCAGTCATGTAATAAATATTTCAGATCTGTTGTTACACATAAACCCTGCTTCAAACTCAAACCCATTGTTTTAAATGTTATAATATCTTGAAAAATGGCCCATCTGTTTGCAAAATACTTGAACTAGAGTTAAAAAAAAAAATCAGTCACAACTAACTAATTTGAATAAATAAACCCTGAACTGAAGCTACCAAACCCAGACTTAAGTACAGTTGAAATAAGAATCAAAAACTCTAAAGAGACAGATAGAAGATAAAGGAAAAAAAACTACAATAAAATGCAGACCGTATCTAATATGGAGCTTCTCTGGCTTCTCAGAGCATTTTTTCAGGTGTGGGACACATGACCATGTGATCCAGCAGGTTGGGGTGAGACGATGAGGTCAGAGGATTTAAGCTAGCTTAAATATTTCTGAGTCCATTCGACCAGCTGGCTGTCACTGAGGTGTACAGTGATGAGCAGACCGCACTACAGACATTAGCTCTGTTTTCACATCTGGGCCAGGATATGACAGGACAACGAAATGCTCTGAGAACCCCCCCTTGCCTCCAGCTGCTGCTACACTATCAATCTGCTGTCTCCGTCAGACAATAATGTGCTCAGTCCACAGGCATGTTCCAACACATGCTGCTGTGACCAGTTATTAGCCAATGCATGCAATAACCGGAGCCTCAGGGTTTGACTTCATCCTCAGAATTGGCCAAAATTGCTGGTCAGCATCAGCAGCGTAAATCCTGCCCAAATCCCTCCAATCTGACCCCTTCCTTTATTCCCAATGTCCTTTCCACCATACGCTCAGAGCACACATTATCTCTTCATCTCTTTCTCATGGCTCTTATCATTTTACTCACTGAATCTGTTCTTTTTTCTCTGCAGTTTTGCCTTTCCTTTAGCCTCTTTGTGGCTGTGGCAAGCTGAGACTTGTGTATGAGGTCTATACAAATATTGTGCGTACACCAGGGACAATATAAGGGCTTGAATGTGACCCAGCTGTGTGAATTCTTAGTATGTGTTCTGTGTTTACAGGTACGTGTCTCTGTCTGTAATCATGAGGACTAAAAGGAGGGCTGCTGTTGACAGCATGCAAACCACTGATTTGTATTCCACCAGTACGAGGTCACTCCTCCACCTGGATCAGACGTTTATTCCCCAAAGGTGAAACGACCTCCTCGCTCCAGTCAGAGCAGTTGTGTAACGTCATCTGTTGTTACAGGCTGCGTAAGTTTGAAATCTCAAATCACTGCACAGGTACGTCAATTCACCTGTTCCCTGATTTAGCCCTATGTCCTTTTCAAGTTCTTCCACTTCTCCAATATGCTTTCATCTTGAAGTTTCACCTTCCTTACTCCTGCTTCTTTTGCTTTTTAGTAAAATGCCTAAAATGCTTTCAATTCATTCTGCTGTTCATGCCTGACTGCGCAGGGAATAACTTCATGAATGGATTTACTGCTCATCAATATGATTATCAAAAGACTGAGTTATACAGTATAAGGGGCACAGTGTTGTTGTGACAGATTTTTTCTGTTTTCTACAGCTGTGGACAACAAGTTAACCCTCCCATGTTCATGTTCCTGCCTTTAATCAACCAAACAAACCGAGTACGTGATTCCTATCATGAAATGGAGGAGAATAGCTTATAGCCAAGTATTTCTTTCCCCTGAACTGGTGGATCCAGTCCCACGGCAAGAAAGGAGACACTCTTATGCTACTTTTTAGTATTGTTATCTATCCTGGGGCAGGTTTGGGCATGTTATTTACACTCTCACTGCTGTAGGGACAGTCAGCTAGAAATATAAAGCATCGTCTTTCTGTTCTGCGGAACATGCTGGGGCAAGAGAAGGGAAAACTCACATGTTGCTTCTGTAGTCCTGCGGCTGTAGGTGCGGCGAGCGCGGTACCTGACCACCAGCTCTCCACTCTCCATCATGGGTTCAAACGCCTCCCTGTATATGCACAGACACAACATACAAAACAGAGCAAAAAGAAAAAAACAATGAGAGTTCAATCCAGCAGAAACATAAACACAGCTGAAACTATGGCATTGCTCCATAAGTCACAAGAATGACTGGTGGTCTTTAAAAACATGTCTTCTGCTCCATACAAATGTTTTAGAATGCATACACAAGTGACTCAACTAGGCCAAAGAGGTGAAAAAAAAAACTTTTTGGTTTGGCACTGCTATCAAGTTCCCTCCCTTCTACCAACGAGGAGCACTAACAGCCTACGCACCCAAAGCGCGTCTCCTTGCGCCGCAGCTTGGCCACGTAAACAGCCATGAGCACAGCTATGGACACAGCTCCGGCAATGGCCATCACCACATACCACCAGTGCCAGGAAAAGGCCGGGGGCGAAGATGGACCTGAGGGAAGGGGTGTGGACAGAGACAGATGGGTGTTTAGTCATGTAAGTCTTTCAATGTGAAGTGAGAATTTAGGAATACAGAGCCCTTGAAGGGACAAATGCAGAAATTCAGCTTTCATTTATTCTATTGACCAAAGGCAAAGGAAATAAATGAAGCTGTATTATTTATTGATGTATTTAGTTATATTGGGAAGATAACTTATAACTGCTTTATGTCACTTTTGTGGGGCACCTGAGGATCTCTCACTGATGCTGTGTAATACCACAGTAAACAGATACTGATGTTCACACTCTTCATTTTCTTTTCTTTTTTCCACTGGTGCCTGACATGTATCTGCTTACATGTAAAATGCAAAATCCCCTCGCATTCCATTATTACAAGGGTTGTAATGAAAATTAAGTTCATACACTGACCAAACTGTTGTTATACCCTTGTGATGCCATAGTGTTTACTTCTTATACACATAAGCAGCATTTCAACAGGTCAAACTGACTAAGTCACCTCAGTCCTGACCTCAATATTTGACGAGTTAAATCTAAATATTTGTTCTCTTACTAAATATATGCTCCTTTATTTTTTCAAATTCTCAAAACATGCACTTTGTCTGAGTTCCTTCTGTCTTTCTGTCCCATTTCTCACATTAAACTGACTCCCGGCCACCCCCACAAGCTACTGCTAAACCTTCACAACCTCCGCCCACTGTTTTCAACTCTTCCTCCCATTCACACTCATCCTCCCCCAACTTTCCCTACCTCTTTTTTTCTATTTATCTGCCATTCTTGTTGTTTGAATTGTCTGCCTGGCTCCATTAGACTAAGCAAACAGAGATGCTACACTGTTCCTGAATGTTATAAATATTTATGATGCGTCTCCCCATTCCCCCCCCCCCCCCCCCCCCCACACTCCTCTTCCCCTTTCCCGTCGCTCTGAAATCCTCTCTTCTCTTTTTTTCTTCCTTCCTTTTTTTTTTCTGAAATTCACAGGAAGGAACTATCATGGAGGAACCCAGTAACAGAGAATGAGAAGGAGAAGTCCAGTGGTACAAAAAACCAAAAACACCATGAGCTCATTTCCACTGTCACTGTGTCATTATGTGCCACTCCTGAGAGGTCACAGAGGAGTGTGCTGATAGGTTTGCATGTGCAGAGCCGGTCATTACTCACCTCTAAACTCCTCCATTTCTGTGGAAATAAAACAAAAAGAAAGCAGAGTTAATGTCAAAATTTGGACCTTCAGGAGAAAAAGCATCGTTTGTTAACACAGCTTTGGCTTCATCTGACAGCTACTTGTAAAAACTGATGTGGATTATTATGAAATTCTCCTGATGAAAACTATTATTTTCAAAATGACAGCTGTTTTGAACGTTCCTCAAAATATGGATTCTTAAAGAACCGATTTCACCAATCACTCGCTTTTACAGTATTTATTAGTAGTTCACTCACCAGGAGCAATAAGCGTCAGAGTGTGTGTGGGGGTCCAGGGTCCTTGGCCTGCCCCTGTATAGGCACACACTCGAAAAGACACATTGGACAGGGGGACAGACAGATTGATTGAAAGCTCAGTGTCCAATCCAGTATCCACAACAAGCTGTAAACAGAAGAGAAGAGGGAGACTGTCAGTATCAAGCAGACTTTTTTTCATATCTGTCAATATCTGCCAATGTGTGTGTCCCTGACAGACCTGCTGGGAGGCAGGTGTGCTGTATTCCACCATGTAGCCCTGCAGTTCTCCATTCAGCTTCCCAGGAGGCCCCTCCCACGTCATCAGCACCTCTGTCCCGTTAAGCACTGCACTCACGTTAGCAGGTGGGTTTTCTGGCACTGTTACACAAAACAAAACAGGACATGAAACCATTCCACTCCTCACACGATTTCTTTTTTTGTAAGGTTAGGTAAGCGTGTAGCTCGTGGTGCAGTGGTGTATGTGTCAAAAGATTATGGGTATGAACGAAAAGCCAGCAGTTCTGCGGCTGTGGGCTCAGTGGCCAGGGCCAGTGGGCTGGGGGTTAGCCAGGCGTGTGTTGTTTTGACAGCCTGGAGCCTCTAGGGTGTGGATGACTACAACAGCTGGAAGGAGAAGATGTCAGAGAATGTGGAGAATTCAGCTTTATTAGGACAAAAAAAGCCGGCTAAGGGCACCACAGACAGGGGCGATTAGCTGAGTTCAGAAGCCAGTGCGCTCTCTCTAAGCCGGCATGGTTGGACGAACTTAGATGGACACATGCTGAGGCCTGTGTCTCCCTCCTCTTCATGCTGTCCCTCTTCTTCTGTCCATCCCTGCTCCTTCTTTGTTCTCTGTCGTCTGCCCTTTTCTTTTCTGGCTCTCTGGAGTAGAGAGCAAAAAGGGCTGCTGGCAGCAGAAATACCCAGTGGAGAGAAAACCTAGCTGAATAACATGCTAGAAATAGTGTGAGGAATTTGTGTGTGTGTTTGTGTGTGTGTGTGTGTGTGTGTGTGTGTGTGTGTGTGTGTGTGTGTGTGTGTGTGTGTGTGTGTGTGTGTGTGTGTGTGTGTGTGTGTGTGTGTGTGAGTGATTGATGCTCTGGATAGCACAGAAATCCAAGAACCTTTTCACAAAGAGACAACAGTGCTTATTTCCTTTGTTGGTGTTGGAGTTAAGGCTCTCTTTGTCTTGTGCTTCTCACTCTGTCTGCAGACTCACAACGTCACCCAAACTAGCTGGACACACAGACACACACACCAAGTCAGTGTGAGTTTGGGAAACATGGCCCAGCCTATGGATGATGTTATCAGGAAGCGTTTGGCGGGTGATTGTTTCCACATGTGGTCCCTGTTCTGCTTGCCAGCGGCAACGAAAACAACCTCCAAGTCAAGTTTGTTCCAGCAGTTCGTCTCCACCTATGCTCCGTCATCTGTCGGCCTCTCTCTGCCTGCTTCTCCTCCTCTTCGGTGCCTACCCACTTTCTTTCTCCCCCCTCTTCACCTCTTTCTCCCTCCCTGTCTCCCATCTAACATGATTCCATCTCCTCCTTCTTTCCAAGTTTTCTTCTCCCTCACTGCCCTCTCTGTGGTAATGCCTCTTTTTTTTCTTCATGGAGCTATGAGTTCAAGTGAACAGAGGCATTTATTGTTGACGTAAAACTTTGTGGAGGAAAAAAAAACCTGTCTCACTTGAAAAACCTCGCAGAAACTACACAGGACAAAAAAAACTCATGTTGCTCCTTTGTTTTCCACATGAAAGCAGTCCTGGCTTGGTAACAGGCTGAGAAACAAACACTTCTGAGCCACAATTAGTTCACAACGGCAAAGGTTAACATCTGCATCCATGTCAGACTACTGTTTCACATTCTGTTACGTGCTGCTATTGAAGAGGCAGTGTCGGATAACCACGCATGGAACCATTTAAACGTTGTTTGGAGGCAGGACTCTGACTCTTGTCCTCTCGGTCTGCTTAGCCTCCGCGTGGGTCAACACGTGGATGGAAAAGGGTCGTCCTTTAGCCAAGAAGTGACTCATAACCCTGGGATCTGGAGTCTGTTCTCCATGAATGAAAACAAACTCAACACTACACAGGAAACATGTTTCCCAGATCAGTCGAAGCACAAATGTTAGTGTCATCAAATATGTCACAACTTTTAAGGACGTCCATTTTTTTCAGTTGTCTGATGTTTTGTTGTTGCCTTCTTGCTGACAGTGGAATTAAACTGAATTAAATGTGACGCATCTGTGTCTACTGTGCCACGTCGTCGTGACTCATCATCACAATTAGAGTGGTGAGTTCGGGTGTCCCGTAACTCTGGATTAATTTTGGCGTCACTTTAAGGTTACAGACAGAAGTAATGTAACAAATGTGTGGAGGAAATCAGGGGTCTGTTAGTCGCCAGAGTCAAGATCAAGAGCTGTTACACCCAGTGTCAGTTTGCTCTCTTTACTCTGTGTTTTCAAAAGATGCACCTCTGGAACTATTTTGGGAAGCAAAAGCAAAATGCATTTATAGAATGGATATGTAAAACATAATCTCACGGCAGCCTTAGGATTAGGAGGGTGACACAGGTCGTCTCACTTCCTCTCCCACCGACCAATCCCTCCTCCCTCTCTTTCTGTTCCCTCGTCCTCCGGGGAAAATAGTGGGCTTTGGGAAAATAGCAAAATGAGTGTTTTCTCAAAGCGCCCCCTTCCCCCGTTTCCCTGCTCTTCCATCCATCCCTTGCCATCTCCCATCATCGGCCCAGTTTTTTTGTGTGTTTTTTCCCACAGAGCCTAGCTGTGTGCTCTGGAAAGAGAAATCACAGGTCATCTGAGGTCAGAAAAAGGGGGGAAATGAGAGATGAAGTAGTAAAGTTGAAAGACTGGATTCAGAAAGAAAAAAAAAAGAAACTTGCTCAGCTTGTTTGGAGATGCAGGAAATAAATTCCTCAGCCATGTTTGTAGGATTTGAGGAAGGAAAAATTCCAACAAAATGAGAGCAAGTTAACCCGATCAGCTTGAGGGAAATGGAAGATGGATAGGAGAACAAAAAAAAACTTAGCTGGCCGGAGATGAAAGAGAGTCTGTAATGAAATTAAAAAAAGTAAGAATTAAGGAGGAGACAGAGGAGCAGTGAACGGGGACGTCTGTGCCAGGATGACACATGTAAGAGATAGTGCAACACATATTTTCACGATTTATTAATGAGAAACAAGTGGAGCAGAGAGAGACTCAAAAAAGACTTCAGGCTTGACAACAAAGCCTTATGGGAGTTTTGTCACAGTCTGCAGCACTGAAACTAAAGAGAAAGATGTGGAAAATATAGCTCAGCTGAGAGCAGTCTACCTCTCCCCTTCATTCACTCATTCCCTTTGACCTCGATGCCTCCTGAACTATATTTGACCACAAGCTGAATCTTATCTTGTGTTTTGTGTGTAGTGTAGAGAGAGCTGCCGTAGCACAAATAACGACCTACTATCCAAAGGGAAATTAGCTAATTTGGCAAAACATAGGATTTTTCCACTGAAACGAAACAAAGATTGATATAACTTTGTGAAATGAAGAACTGAAACTTGAAAATCTGTACAAGACTGTAACAAGAGCATCTCAAAACCACATTTTCTCCTTTTCTAAGACAGTGACATTTCAAAGAATGCTACTTCTCCCTTCTTCTGTTCACGAGAAAGGCTGTGTTGGAAGCGTTTTCAGATTATGAGCAACTTCCATTACGGAAAGCCCCCATCATCCCTCCTGTGGTATATCTCTCTTCTTAGTATACACTATTTCCATTCCTCCTCATCCAAGGAGAGAGAGAGAGACAGCATGAGCTGGCATGGAAAATCCCACCTCCATTTAAACTCAAACACACACCAGCCCAGCTTTTACAGTTTGGACGGGTCGTTGCGATCCTAACTGAAGCCTTTCAGGAGAGTTTAACGTCCATCCGCCCCTCCCTCCTTCCCCCGTCTTCGTCTCCACCTACTCTGTCCCTTCAATACCAGGCTGCCTTCCACCTCAGGCGTTTACATTTGGGACTGGGTTCACAGAGGTACAGTGACTCGTGTCTGGTATTCTTCATAAACACAGACTGAATTGAAGGGGCACAGGAAGGAATATTATGACTAACAGTGCACAGTAACTTGATTCTCTGACTCCTTGTTATCATACAGTATGATCCCCGTCTTGACTCAGATAGAGTAAAACAGACAGGAAGCCAACAGACTTAGACCTGCAATGAATTAAATTCAGCTTAAAACAAGCGAAAAAATCTGTCTCGGGGGGGAAAAATGCTTTTCGAGAATCCCTGAGTCCTTGATAGTTAAGAGTATCCCTCTAGGCTTTTTGCCTTCTTTCATTAAGCTGTCTATTCCACAGCTTAATAAAATGGTTGTGACCGCTGTCCCCCAGGGGCGACTGTGGGAGACGTTCTGGAGCTTATGACAGCTTGCATTCGAGGCACAGTAGAAAACAGTCGAACAGACAACCCAAAGCAGAAGAGATCATCATAACACAACTCACACACAAATCATGTCTCATTCTTATTGTCTACTTTTAATTTGTCTATGAAGACTTGAGACATCACCTGAGACTCTGACAAACCTTGAGACTTGACGTAAGAGGACTTGGTAAATACCACCCTGTGAGGCCTGGTATTTTTAGCAGTGAAAAATGAAGCTAAATTCTAATGGTACAAGCTGGGCATTTATGTGCAAAGGTGCAATGCAAACATATTACTTCACAGTGGCTCAGCTGTGCCTGCTAACGGCCATGCTAGCGTTTGTTATGTACTGGTTACAGCACACAGCAGGAATGGGAGGGGACTTGGACTTGACCTCAGTCAGTAGCCAGATAACACAGCCACGACCTTGACTCACTTCTGAGGGACTGATCCCACACACACAAGACATCCAGCATGAAAACAAACATCTCCTCACTTGGAAGGCTCTCACCTCCTTCTTTGGTGCGTAGCTCCACCCAGGGCGACCAGTCAGATGGGCCCTGACTGCTGTGACAGGCCACCCTTACAGTATAGAGGCTGTGGGGCTCCAGGTCCCTGATGAGGTGGGTGGCTGGTGGGATATTCACATTCTGGTTGTGGATCAACTTGTCTGGGCCTGCTCTGAATGACTCTCCCGAACGTTTGGCCTGAAACGTACAGATAACAAACTTAAATTTGCTGCATCCTCTACATGCTTTTACTGTGGAGTTCAGTCTGTGTGATGTGGTGGGTAAATGTGTTTTATTGCTTTATGGCACAAACAGGAAGAGGACGCTGTGCAAATGCAGCTAAATCCAACGATTTAGCTGCAAGGCAAAGGGAGACCACACGTACAAATATAACTTTTGAGATAGAAAGAAACTGGATTCAAATGGGAAACACGGTCTTAGTTAACACTATTAATACCACCCCACGAGGTAACTGTTATTAATTAAAATGTCTTTGAATAAAGGGTTAAAACAATTGTGAATATCTCTGAATATTGAAAATCAATATTCGTGGCTTTGAAAATTTGTGATGCACACGTCAGCTTGAAGAAAAACACTGATTTTCTGCTTTATCAATCAAAAACTTTCTCTTAAGATGTTTTTCTAGTGTTAGTTTCTCTATATGCACAGTAACTATGCAGTTTGGCGGTTGGAGTATGTGCGTAATGGTGGTGAGGTTTGATCATAAAGTGTTATGATAAAAAACGATATAAAATTTGCTTCATTGTTGTTTTGAATGTGACCCAGACTCAGCAAGGTGCACTGAAAGCAGAACTCATTAACGAAAAATCACAGGCACAGAAACCTGCTGCCTCTGCAAACCTTCTGTGGGAAGCACATTTTAAGAGGAACACAAGGCAGAAAAATCCTCCATTGCAGCAATTTTAAAACCACATTAAAGTTTCTGGTCTGGACCATTGTTCTCTGCTGCAATGCTCATTATCAAGTGGCTCCTGCATTGCACAGGGGGAGCTTTACAGTCAGAGCTGAAAATATTTAAATAATGGACCTAAAAAATTAATTGAGCAGATTAGGTGTATGTGGGTGTGTGTGTGAGAGAGAGAGAGAGCAGGTGCACTGCTTTTATAATAACTTTATCTAATAAAAACAACAGGAGTATTCAGTTTTCACATGTAAAACTGGGCGGGTAATCGTTGTTCATGGCGTGAGTAAGGTGGTGTGGTGTCAGGGAATATTGATTTGTATGAATGAGGAATCCATGAATGCTTGTGTGTGTGTGTCAGAGAGAAAAGAGAGAGAGATTCAAACCCGACGCGATGAATCACTGTTCAGCCTGTAAACAAGTGTGTTTAATCTAATTGTACAGCTCAGCCCTGAGTCATACTTCAGCCTGCATTCCCCCTGCATGGCTCAGACCCACAATACCTGCTGTCACCACTGTTTCCTGTTTTCTTTAACTGACTTTCTCTGTATTTATTTTTTGTCTTTCTTTTTCTTTCTTTTCTTTCTTTCTTTCCTTCTCTCTCTCTTTCTTTCTCTCTGTTGTGGAACACAGTAACATCTTTCTGCTCTCAACACTGCAGCCTTTTTCATATTTCTCTTCACCACACAAAGAACCGTTAAATTCAGATTTTTGCCCCATTCTGCTGAAGCCGGCCCCTCGCCTTGTTCCCCGTGAGGGTGAGGGGGTGAGAGAGGGGAGGGGGACGGTGAGGGTGGGGGGGCAGGAACAGCAAGAGGTATGAGGGGCAGCTTTATTAGAACCAGACGTTTAGGGGTGGTGCTGCACTGCTCCCTTCTGCAGGAGAAAATGTTCCTCCTCTCTGAGCTATGAGCTATAATGGCCTCAGAGCAAGACAGTGGCAGAGAGACACCGATAGAGAGAGGGAGAGAGAAAGAACGAGAGGGAGTGGTGCTACATAAGATTGGTCCAGGAGGCCACTTTCCCAGAGTGAAACCTGATCCACGGGTTCACGAATAAAGCAGGGAGGGGTAGAGGATGAGTTAAGAGAAGAAAAGAAAAGCAAGCTATCTTTTCTTCAAAATTAGGCTTGGAAAGGTAAGACTCTGGTCTGCAGAGTCCCGCACATAGAGAGAGAGTAACAAGTCTGTTTAACATGCAGGTCAAACTGCTACAGTGATTTTTTTTTCCAGGCTAGTTTTCTCAGATAGTTGTGGTATTCTACTCTCACATTTATCTCATGTTGTCTCACCTGTACAGAGCAACGGATTAACGGGTAGACGCCTCCGAAACCAGGCTGCCATGATAAACGGACACTGGTCTGAGTGATCTCCACAGCTCTCAGATTCTGAGGCTGTGCTGGGAGAACTAAAGACAAGAAAGTAAGACATAAAAAAGAAAGACATAAGACATAAGAACAAGGAACTATGCAATTAACAATTTGAAGCAGGCAAAGTACATCCAAACTGAATGAAGAGAAGTGTTTGTGCGTCCAAAGTGTGACACCCACCAGTGATGGTACCAGACCCGGACGTGGCCACACCTTTGCGGTTGTGAGCTTCGCAAGAAAAGGTGCTGGTCCTGTTCAAACCTGGATGGGAAAATGAAATAGCATGCACGTGTGAAGCAGGAACCTTTGAGGTCTTTTGAAACCAAGAATCCTTGCTCAGCATGAAGAGCTGGATATAATGCCGATGTGAGAAATGGTGTGAAAGTTCAAACTGAAGTGAGAACAGTGTGATAGTTTCCATAAGGTAACGTGATCTCTCTGTCAACAGTATTATGATTAGTTTTGGGCTTAGTTTGAGAGTACGTTTCTGAGAGAGTAAAAATCGTCACTGAAGGTCCGGATTAAACTCTTCAGATCTTCATTTTCATAAAAGATACCAAAGCATGCATAATCCCATTGTGTGAAAATTTAAAAAACGATGATTTATATATTTTTATTTCTGACAGACACATACTGGTGTGAAGTCTTGACTCTTTTGAGTCAAACTACAGTCTGTTGTCTCAATACTGATGTAAAAAATTGCTGAAAATAATCCATACATGTGTGCACAGCAAGCACTGACTTCCATGTTAAAACTAGGCAAAATTTGACTTGAAAAGAAAAAGGTTTTACGCATCTAGGTTACAAACAAACAGCACTTCAATTATTATTCCTTAAGAGGTAGTAGTAGACCTGCAGATCACAGGGTGCAGACTGCATTTGTATAGAGCCAGTTTTACATAAAGTTTCTACTAAACATGTGGCCGACTAAAACATGTCGGCCACCTGAGACTCATTTCGTTTAACTTTTGCAGTTTTTCGTTCCTGCAGTTTGTTGATAGTGAAAAAATGTTGAGGGCCAGGTGTGAAAGGCTGAGCTGCCGCGCTTCTAGAGGCCGGGGCTCCTCTGAAGGGGGCAAGACATTGTGACACATACTGACATTCAACAGAGAACGAGTCCTCTCACAAAGTGACTCAGAGCGTGCTCACACACTCGAGTCATTCCACGAGACAACACAGGCTCACACACACACACACACACACGCACTGAAACATGTGACATTCAAGTTTTATCACTGTTATCTAACACCCCAACATTGTCCATCAGCCACAAACACAGAATCACGCAGTGTGTCGCCCTGCACTGACGGCACCATGCCTCCATTGTGTTGCGGCCGGAAAAAGGACAGGGGGTACAATCCTCACTGGGTGAAGCAAGGGGTTGTGAGAGAGAGGAAAAGCAGGGAGGGAGTGGTGAGGGCCGATCACTGCTTGTGTGGGTGAATGAACTACTCATCAGGCCATCTCGAGATTACACCACTCTTCTGTCTTTCCTTCCCCATCAGCAAACTGCAACGCAACATCCCCTGACCAGCTGAAAGTGTGGGTCAATAAGACGAACTCGTGAGCTCATGAGCATCACAGTGTTGATCAAGGCTGGTAATGTCAGTGGGGAATAAATGAGCGTAACCCTGGTGCCCTCCTTCCTCGACTGACATGTACAAACCTAGAAAAAGAACTATGACTTTCTGTGCTTATCATGTGCTCCAACATTCTGGATTTAAGTCTGCAACAAAATATTATTTTCAGTATTATTTTTACCCATTCAGGAGTTCTGTTAGTGTTAGTTTCATCTACAACCATAAGAAATGTGAGGATATTCAGTTTGCAGAGACATAAGACAGAGTGAATGTTTTTGCTTGATGAATGAACAAACATTTCAGTGCTTATTGGACGTGAAACGAAACAATGAAGTTAGTTGAAGTGCTGACTGTAGAAGGAAGTGATCCTAAACATACAGCAAAAATGTATTTTAGGCCCAATTAGCAAGAATGATAAACAGCACATGAGCACTTTCTTTAAGTTTGCGTTAACTTGTTCAGTTGCTTTCTGCCTTTAAACTTGTGGACTGGGAATAAAAGGGGCTGTGGTTCCTACATTGTTCCATCAGATGTGGATGGAAACGACCTCAAACTTGAAGTTACGTGGACATGTGTTGTCGTTGATTCCTTACTGGTTCGTGCCATTTCTCTTTATGGGCCTGCTGAAGGATTATTTGTGTTTGCCTTGGTTTGGACCTGTGGTGTGCCAGAGCAGCTGCCCATTCCAAAGATGTGAGTGTAGGTCACCGTCAAAGGGTGCTGGTCAGCACCAGGGAGCTGGCTCTGATGAGTCAAACCAGATCCTCCAACCGACCACTGCTCCTCCCTCCTTCAGTCTGACTCAGCCTGCTCTGCTTGTCCTCCTACTACTGGACTTCATACAGGCCAGTTATCTGGCACACAGCTGTGGTTTGCATTCAAGCAGAAACAGAGCCCTGCTCCTTTTTTATATTTCTTTCTTTTATCTCTGTGTGTCCTCAGCCCATCTATTTAACTTTTCCCAATAGTCCATCTTGTGCCTGCTGCTCTGCCTTTACCCATCAACCACACAACCGCAAGGCACGTCCTCAATGGATCCACTGGCACTGTGCCAGACAGCCTGCTCTCTCTGGGGAGGGCGGTTATTTGGTGGTTTTGTTTAAGCCAAGAAGGGGGGATCTGAAAGTCTTTGAAGCTATAGAAGATAGTTGCTGTGTGGCTTTCGAAGGGGTACATTATAATCAACCCAAATGGATTAAGTGGAGGATGGAACCAAGGATTTTTAAATTGTCTTGTTTCCAGTAATTTTAAAATTTTGCTGCTTGGATCACAAACTGAAAGCAACTTCTTACTTGACTAATGAAGTGCTGAAATGAGCAGTCGATTAGTCCGTCAGTTAATCAGTAAGAAGAAATGACACACATTTTCTGGCTCCAGCTTTTCAAATGTGATGAGTTGCAGTTCTTTGTATTTTATATGACTGTAAACTGAATATCTTTGTGTTTTGGACTGGTGGTTGGAAAAAACTATTTGAAGACATCGCCTGGAGCTCTGTCAACATGCAATTTTTTTTTAGTATTTCTTCACATTTTTTAGCCTAAACCATCAACAGTTGCTTCCCAGATGTATTTATTGATCATTGAATATTGGGCTGTATCAGTGTAAAGTGAGTATGTCATATTGGGTTTAACTGAGCTGTCTAAATGTGGCGTTGAGTGCTGAGGTAGGAGATGATACCTGTGAGGTTGAGTGTGGAGGGTGACAGGGCCACTGGGTCAGACAGGGAGTTGAGAGGAGCACCGTCCTGCAGCCAGATGACCCTGACTGGCTCTGGAGGTCCGTGGGCCACACAGCTCAGACTCAGGGAAACGTTGGCCACTATAGACATGTGCTGGGGCTCCACGGAGAAATGAGGAAGGCCTGAAAGAGAATTACCTGAATCAGATTCCCGCCTATATTTTCAATCCAAATAAAGCAGACTGTAGCACTCAGATGGGGTGTACTCACCCTCCAGCTGAATGCTCCCCTCCTCAGACAAAATCTGCGAGCTTTCTAATTGGACAGCACATCGATAGGAGCCCATGTCGGGAAGCTGGACGTTCTCGATGCTGTTAGAGAGGAAGAAAGATCCTGATTACTTTCCTTCCAGATTTTGCCGTTCAATCATACTGGGATTAAATAAATGAAGCTACAGCAGGAGAGGTACATGGGATTTTGCTTGGGTTATTTCATTGATTTCAGACTTAATTTCAAAGTGCTCCACAGCGTCTGGAAGTCAAACGCAGTGATGTAATCCAGCTATAGAACTGGTTTAGCTAGGTGACAGGATAAGGTGGAAGAACAGGAAATAAATACACAATCACAACACAGCATGACATTTTTAGGCCAGGTCTGGCTGCCTCACAACTGATGAACATTCATCATTAGATCTCATTTATCGACTTGATGAAAGCAGCAGACAGCATTGTTGTTTACCTCAGCGTGCTCATGATTGTCCAACTGTTGCCAGTGTGAACCTGGAACTGGTTAGTGTCTGCATACTGAAGTGAGAGGCCGTCTCTCAGCCACAGCACATCATGCGGGTCCTCCTCCTCACCCCCTGTACCCTTCAGGGTGCATTGCATCGTAACAGGTTTGCCCAGTGAAGAGATGACAGTAGCAGGACTCCGCTCAAACTCCAAATCTTTAATTATGAGAGGGAAGAGGCAGGATTCACTCATTAAAACACACCTCAGTTGAAAACCAACAGATATTTTAATTCATAGTGACACAAAACACAGAAAAGCTGTAAATCAAAACTGTTGTTGACTTATCAGCTAATCAACTAATCTTTTCACCAGTAAAAGCTTCATTTGTTTGTTTACTTGCTCTGATAAATATGTTCATTTATGCTGGACTGACTTGATGTTGCCAATGCTGAGATATAACACCAGGTAAACCCACATTTTATCCACCGCTACACCAGGTTTTCAATGAGTGGTTATCTTGTGTCCCTCTCTGATAGAGGGGTTGACCTGAGAAGGGCAGAGCTGATACTGGGACAAAGGCTCCTTGTTCGAGGGCCGGAGCTCCGACAATGTCAGAGCACAGAGAGCTCAACACAAACACTCAACATACTCAGGGTTTCTCTCAAACAGCGGTGCTAGGCCTGCAGGTTGTCGGCCAAGATGTCTGTGAATCTGTTCAACATCCGAAAAATGATGTGGGGAGGATCATCATAAATATGATGATTATAAACTTCTCTCAATGGTTCTGGCTTTTCTTAGTTTTAAGACATTCAACAGAAATGAGAGGCATTCCTGATGATGCAGAGAGCAAGGAATGCAAGCCGTTTGATAGATACAGGAATGGTTACACCCTTAATCTTAGTTAAAACACAAAGCTGGCAAGGACACATTCATGCAACGGGCACAGATCTTTCCCACTGGATTCCTTTCCTTTCTTCTAAGGCACCAAATAAAAATGCTAAGCATCCATGCAGCTGGCCAAGGCGAGGCCTAAGTACTACTGCACTTGATAAAATAGATAAAAGATAAAATAATTTGAGACTGTTCCAACTTGGCTTGAGTTCTTGACTTTCAGGACAAAAATAAATCACACTTGTTTCACTGAGTGATGCCTGTAAAGATTTTCTCAAGCTTGTCAGCCCGCCCTTCTAGTCTATTTCACAGCCAACCTTCAACCTTTGACCCTGTCACTGCAACCCCAGAGGACTCTGCTGCAACCAATCTCACACAAACACACGTAAACACACATCATTCAGCGACTGAAAACAGACCTGTAAAGCAAAAAGCACATTTTGGCAGCACTCATCTTACTTATATGTAGATTCTTGATTCTTTAAATGTACATGTAATACACACACACACACACACACACACACACACACACACAAACACATCAGCATTCAAAAAGCTTGTTCTGGGAGTGCACAGTAAACGAAGGGGCCCGCTGAGTCTGTGCCTCACTGCCTCTGTGTGCGCTTTGGCGTTAAAAGTCATTCCTCCCTTTATTTTTAAGCTTGGCTGAGCCTTTTCAAAAATCTGCATGGCCTTGACTCGTTTTTTTTTTCAGTGCCATATTGAACAAAAACAGCCCTACTTTCTCTCCCTTGTCTTTCTAGTGCTGCACTCATATAATAATAAGTTTGTAAACCTTTTATGAGAAGGCAGAGCTAGACGGATAGCAGGTCATGGTAAAACTGTGTGTGTGTGTGTGTGTGTGGTCTATCTCCCCTGATTCATTTGTGCCTATCTGCTCCCTTTTGTCCCCCAAATTCCCTCGAGGTCCCACACTTTTTTTTTCATTATCTGTCTCTACTCCTACTCTCTCTCATGGAAAATGCTCAGATGTTAAATGTCAGTGCACATGCACATGCCAAAAATACCCGACACAGTCCGAGCATTTATCCTCCTCTCACTCCCTCCTTTATCTTTTCTGGCTTTTTAACGCTACGTAATTCAGCCCTTCCATTCACTGCCGCGCCTTTGCCCTTTTCTCATTTAGCCTCCTTTTCATGCCGTCTTTTGGATTCATCGCTACACATTTTGCCACCTCCCCTCCCAGTTCTTTCTCTTCCACTGTTGCCCCCTTACCCCATCCATCATTTCACTGCTTGAGTCTGAGTCAGACCAGCTCTGACTCACAAACCAAAGCATTCGGCCCCCCCTTAACCCCTCCTCATCCCTCAAGTCCCCTTGCTCCTGGGCCCCAGCCATACCTACATCCAAATAGGAACTGAGACATCAGGAAAAATTCTCCTTTTAAACCATCAGTCTGAGCTTATTAATCACAGCAGTGTCTAGTAATCTCTGCCCCTCCTGGTCATACATCTACAGAGGGCAGAGGTACAGCTCCCAGAGAGACAGCGTGACCATAATGGTCAAAACACATGAGCTGACAGGTGGAGGCCCCTGTAGGGACTCCATGTTCTCATCCACTGGCTGCAGTAGCTAATGGCTTCCAAGCTTTTAACAGCAAAGTTGATTTTTCAAGCAGATAAGGCCTTCTGAATGCCGGCTGGCAGGGTTTCCACACACGGTTTTCTCGTGGCTGGAAAACACCTCTCACAATTCCACAGTATTCTGAAAATACCATGACTGGTGGTAATCCAGGTCTGGATACCTGGTTTGGAGCCCCCAGCAGGAGTCAAAATATTGCTGCACCTGATCTCAAAACATGATTCTTCCTGACTCTACCCTTTGATGCCAGTCATGGAAAACAGCTCTCCAGATCAAACTCGTCTCCATCTCCATTTACCTGCTGTCACAAACTCAGCATCAGCAGAATTTTGATTCTAAGCATTAACATCCTGATCAAACCAGTAAAACTGGTCTTTTCATTTCTTTTCTTTGATCACCTTGTTTTAAAAGGCTTTTTTTATGAGTGTAATTAATTCCTTCATGTTGGCCAGATGTTGCAGGCACTTGCAGCGGTGGCTGCACTCTCCACCCCAGAGCAAATTGATTTAATGAGTTAGAAGCAGAAAGCTGACAGAGCTAATTGCTCATTACAGTGTTTGCTCGCATTAAAGTTGACAAACAACAGTCAGCTTGGCTAAAAAGCAACTGCTGCTGCTGCTGCTCAGAGCCAGCTGAACCTTACCTGTCAGTGTACCGGCGGCTATTGGACTCCAGGCGGATAAAACGACGGTGAAAATCAAAAGCGACCACTTAGACCCGCTCATGGTTTTTCTTGAAATGAGACCACCTCTGAAAATGAGCTTCAGGAGAGGAGCAGTCATCTTAGAAACATCAGCAGACTCCATCACCGCATCTCAGCAGCTCAAAGATCCAAAGTTGTGCGCTGGGAACAAGTTTTGCTCTGACTCCTGCAGATGGCAAAATGTGATTATCCGCTGATGGGACCAAAACAACCCGAATCCGATCGTTTCAGTTCCCCTTTTTAAGCAGACAGGCCGTGGAAAAAAAAGAATCTCCGCGCTGCTCAAAAGTCTTGTTGCTTTTTCCCTTATGCTGTTGTTTTGGTCGATCCCAGTGTGGAGTATTGTCTTCCAAACTTTTAGTTTCCCAAAAAGCGCGCAGAAAAAGCCGCTCCACGCTGATTAAGTTGTCCACAATCTATTTCTAGAAACAGAGGGAGGGTATTTTTAAACCAGTGTTTCCTTCAGTCTGTCGTCCAGAGTCTCTCTCCTGCCCACCGGTTCCCTCAGACTCACAGACATTCCCCTGGATTTTTCTTTTCGCTCTCTCCCCCTTCAAACAGGATTCAAATTCCTCAACTCAAGTCCTTTCCACCCTCCTCCTCCTCCTCCCACTGAGTCTCCCTCCTTTTCTCAGAGGATGTGAGAAACCCTGCGGCATGCTGATTGTCTTTACACAATCCCCCATTCGCTTTTTAATTACACACGGATCCCCAGAGGTTGTAAATAGCCCAGTAAATCACAGGTTTCCCGCTTGAAACAAAGTATATATATTTATATGTATTTATACATTTATATATATTTACATATCTATTTATTTGTTTATCTCACCCTGGATATGTGCAATTATTATAATAATATAAACATAAACCTATATATTATATATTCTGTTCTCTGTGTATTCTGTACATTCTGTATACCATAACGTAACTATTTAGACTTGTATACTTCAAAAATGATAACCGTAAAATTATTTTAAATATATATATATATAAATAATACATATATATATAGAGAGAGAGATAGATAGAAATGTATAATTATTTATAACTTGTGTATGTGAATGTGTGTGTATATATATATATATATATATATATATATATATATATATATATATATATAGTTAGATATAGATTGTTGTATGCATATGTTTATGTATATATATATATATATATATATATATATATATATATCGCTGAAACTTTGCTGATTTTATTTTATGGTAATTTATTTTTTTGTACCTTATTGTGTTTTCTTCTCTATCCTCTAACTATTGGGATCTACGAGCTGGTTCGATTAAATTTCGTTCCTTATACGTGAACGTAAAAGTGAATGACAATAAAGTCTCTGAATCTGAATCATATGAGTCTGTGGCAAAAGCAGACCTGTGCGCTACACACCAATGACAGTTTATCCAGCCAGAGCACAAATTAGTCTGTTTACTTATAGATAAATGAGACACACTGAGTTAAAATCTTTTCATAGGCAAATTAACACTCACATTATGCATTAATGCCAGTGTTGCTCGCTTTCCATATCTATAGGTGGGTTGATGCCTCAAACTGCCAGCTTTTATACTTGTTAATGTCTCTGTATAATTTAATCTTTTTGCCCTGATACTCATAAACGTTTTCCATGACTTCTCATGCTTTTGTATTGTTGGCAACATCATGCCCTGGGTCAGCAGACCAACGCACACAGCTCCATTAACACCATAATTAATTTGCATTATTTATGTAAAACTAAAATATGAAAATGTTGAATAGGCAAAAACTTCTACCTCCTAATTAATTTCATCACTGGCCTGAAAACTAAATATGTCCAGTCACATCACAATGTTAATTTTATTAACTCGCTGCTAAATGTTTCATCCTGTATTTAGCCAGGCACATCTTATTTACAGTGACATCCGGCCAAGACAATAACAGGCTGTTAATGGAGGCTGGGATAAAGGGAACAGACCAAAAATGTATTTAGAGAAAAGTAATAATAATATGCAGACTATTTGGTTTGTATCTCCACTTAACCAGGATTATGTCATCTGAATGGCTGGGAATTTGTTTGAACATACAGTTTAAGCCAAAACAGACTGAAGCATCATCAGCTGCAGTCTAAATAAATGCTGCTGTCCCTGATTCCCATCAGACGTAGGGGATCTTCAGAGTGGGGCTTATTGTGTTGTTGCGGACTGTAACGTCTGCACTGATGTGTGTGTTTGGAAAGAAGTGATGCTGGCGCTCTCTGCCTGGAAGAGGGCCCTGCAGAGTTCACATACCATTCATGAATAATTGATTTGCTGTGTAGATTCCTGTTTTTTTTTTTAGTTTGTTTGTTTGTTTTTTTTTTTCCCATGAAACTGATGGGAGGTACTGGGACTCAGGTTGTGAAGACCTGGGTCCCACTGGCCCTTTAAGAGTGGCTGTGTGGACAGTGTTGTGTTCCCAGGGTCTTTAATGGAGACAGAGAGGGACTGAGAAAGACCCCATTGTATATGTCTTTTCAATAGGAGCTTGAGCAATGGTCCTCTCACTGCTCCCAGATAGAAGCACAGAGAGAGAGAGAGGGAGGGAGGGAGGGAGGGAGGGAAGAGGGTCACTGAGGGGGTCCTGTACAAGAAAGAGGGGTGTTCTACTCAAAAACACAAAGTTCTGGGGCTGGATGGACCTGGAAGGAGCGAATGTTTGGGTTTTGAGGGGGATGGGCATTGGCTCCAGCAACTCAGCGTTTAGGTTTAAGCCGCGTCAAAATCCTGCAAACTTGATTCACTGAACACCAAGACTTAAAGATTTAGGGATTTTTAGATGAAGCTAAAGTGGATTAGCAGAGTTGAAAGCACATGCTTCCAGTTATAAAGCCACTTGTACCAGCAAAACGCGTTATATGGACCCCAGTTATTTTCTTCTCTCACAAAGGCAGACTCCAGTTCCAGTATCCTTATTAGGTTGCACTGCCTGCTAAACAAAACAACCTGTTGGTTTCAAAGGAGAGTGCCTATTGGCTGCAAGACATGGGAAACACCTTCCTACCGCTCTCCCAGCTACAGGGCCACCCCGGGGTGCTAACAATGAGCTAGCCTTTTCTTCATTGTCGTCTTCTTTCTGCAGCCTGGATGGATGCAGCCAAAGATAAACTGCCTCCCTCAACCCCTTGATACATCACAAGGACTGCAATGACACATGCCTGCAAAATGTTTGCAGAGGCTCTTCTGCCCTCTGCTGGTAACAAGTGCAAAGCTCTCATTGTGCACATGGGATCAAATGCTCCCTGTCAGACATTGCAGTATATATGAACAGTTAAACAGGAAATACAGTTCCTGCATCACACCCTGAAATTAAATGGCACGTTTTTATTTGTTTTCTACAGCATAAATAGCTGCTCTGTGAATCACCCACTCTTTTTTCTTTGAGAAAAAGATCAGAAATCAAAAGAGAAAAAATATATTTGTTAATTTAACATGTTTTATATTTTTAAGACTGAATCTAATCTATGTCCCTGAGGTATAAAAGGCCTGTCCTGCTGAGAATTAACCATCCAGTCTGTCAAATGAGTCAGAGCAAATTTGGGTCTGTTGAGGATGCTGGAGTGCAGATATATAACGAGCCCAACCCTAACTAGAGTCTGACACTCCCAGATTTTGCACATCTGCTTTCTTTTATTCATGGACAGAGCCCTGAAAAGTGAACTTGACAGAACAAATCTGTCAGATGGAAAAATAACAGTCAATGTGAGAATGATGATCTGGTTGTTCCCTCATCACTTGGCTTTTAATAACTAGCTCTGTTTATGAAGTCACACAAAACAGAAACAGGCTTCAAACAAAAGTTTTGGCATGCAGTACATTTCACACAATTTCTCTCTGATAACGTTTTAGAGGAGAAATTTGGAGCAAATTCGTTGTTGTTTTCTGTGAGTCTTTGTTCATTTGTTGGTCTTTGCAGGCTTTGATGTATATTTTTAGTTTTCTTTCTCGGTTTCTTTTATCAGGTTCTTCTTTCAGTTGTTGTTCACATGAGGGTAAACTTCATTCTTCAGTCACTTACCTGTTTTTACTAGGTTGGGTCCTATTAGCAGGTCCACTCCCATGGAGCCTGCCATGTTTCTACAGTAGCCAAGGACAAACCAAACTCTGACTCTAGAGAGGGCCTTTTGCTTTTTTCCATTACCTGAAGGCCACTGTATGTTCTCCTACATGCTTGTAAAGTGTGCAACCTCTCTGTTAGATGCCCCTATATCCTACACACTGGTCTTTTGATTGTGTGTAACTGTGCTTAATTTCTCTATTAGAATAAGTAAACTCTCTTTCTCTTTTAGGCTTCCACCATGTTACAGGCCTTGCATCCATGTATGTGGGACCTGATTGAGTGTGGTATGGCAGCTTCTCTCTTAATTCCATCCTGTTATATAATGTTATTTTTACTGCTATAAGCGAGCACAGGCCGAGACAATGAGTGGTGTTTAATCCTGTTTGGATTTATGACATTGAAAAACAGTTAATATCTTGGAGGTTGTTGTTTGGGGATGGAGGCTGGGGGGTGGGAGGCATGTATGCCAGCTCTGGGTAGATTGAAATCTTGGTTGGGCCTATCCACAACACCGCAACAACAGGTTTCCAGCTGTGCGAGAATAATAATCCCTCTATTTTAATCTGCCTGAGCAGGAGGTGATCCAAGCCCTGGCTCGGAGGCCGTCCAAGGGCACAGAGATACACTGTGAAACAGGTTTGATGACAGTTTAATGATAAGCTATTATGAATCGCCCATATGTTGTGTGCAGCACTGCAAATAGAGGCTTATATCTGTGCGTGTGTTGCAGTACGAGAAAGTCCAACACGACATCTGGTGATGGCCATGGTGAAAATCATAGGATCTTTCTGGTGGGATTTATCCATCGCCGTTATGATTATTTGGGCCTCTTATGCTCATATGATGTTTCTGTGCACATAAGCAGGGATGGCTGCAATTCCACTCACGACAGCATGGGTTTAAGGAAGGAAGGCCTAAATAGTGGGGATTATTCTCTCTCTCTGTCTCTGTCTCTCTCTCTCTCTCCCTCTCTTACCCTATTTTTCAGCATCAGATGCTCTGCTTCTCATTTCAGTCCCTGTTGCTGTGATGACCACAGGCATGAACACAGCGGGCGTTCACCGAGGCTTCCTCAGGAAATATGGTAGGCCTGCTCTGATTCTTTCATCAGTATGCAGCTCTCTGCTATCATGTACAAAAATGTCTGATGTGTATCTTTTTGTCTGATTGTTGTTTGCCCATTTGATAAATCAGAAGCTAAGGTCATATCTCATGGACATCTATGCTATTAGCTGTGTATGCAGTGTTGTGTGTGTGTTTTATACTATATGACAATGTGAGAAGTAGAGTTGATGCCATTATTCAGTCAGCTTGGACAGTTTTGACCATTAATATCATCCAGAAATGCAATTCTGGATGATATTATTATCATTTGAAAATGATTGAGAAACAGAATCAAAACAAATGATTTTATATTTTTTAAATCCCCTATCCATTAGACTTATTATACCAAGGGTTGGGCTTGTGCTTGTGATACCCCCCTCCTCCCTCAAGGTCTCATAAATTCTTGGTATTTATTCTGCTAAGGGCAGCAGAGTTCATAGGGTCGCTGACCTAACACTGACTGCAGAGGAGTACTGCTTCAGATCTCGGCACTCCAACTCTAAGATGAGTGACATCAGTCTGGGAGTCACTCTGTGTGACATAATTGCTGCCAGATGTGTTTTTACAGAATGATGAGATGTTCATTTCCAAAGCCAAGTCGCGATGCAGGACTCAGCCAACGTTTCATGTCTTTGTGCTTATGTTACATCTGTTTTTTATCTCCCTTCGTTCCATTTAATAGCGGCATCACAGTGGCTCAGGGGACTGAGGCAGACGATACTGTTTACTAGCAGTGTCAGCAGTTCAGATTGAATTTTTTCATTTCTGTCTCTCTTGACCGTGAGGACCAATAATAGTAAAATACCTTCACAATGATGCTTTTTAGTGTCAAATCTATAAAGTTGTTGGCACATCAGTGTTTCCAAGTGCATGCCATGAACAGACAGTCCATCTAAACTCCTATACCCCTCTCTCTCTCTCTCTCTCTCTCTCTCTCTCTCTCTCTCTCTCTCTCTCTCTCTCTCTCTCTCTCTCTCTCTGTGTCCCGTTTGCAAAATCCACCTGATCATCTTTAATCCTCTGTATGGAGAAATAGAACAAGTCTTCCACATCCATCAACATGTGCTCTCTATCTATTATCCATTACACAATGGATGGCTGTCTGGGACACCTACAGTCCAGCACTATCATGTGTGTCCTGTCCTGAAAACTCACAATTTATTATTACCACAAGAACAGGGGGCATTATGTGTTATAATTATTTGCATGTGACTTTCACACCTTTATGCTTCTGAACACTGTTGTCTTACATCTAGTTTATATTTGTCCAGTTATTTTAAAATTCAGGCCATAAGCAGATGCAATTATTTTCACAGTTGCTTGTCCTTGTTGTCATTGTGTCATTTTTTTTATCCCCATGAAGAGACATGGATTTGACAATAACATTTAAAGCAGCATTATGCTTTATACAGATTATTTCCTGGCGGAGAATTTCCTCTTGTGCAGCATAATAATACTGTGTGTGCAAAATGCTCTATTTTTAATTGATGTTGACAGAGAAGTGATTGTTCAGCTCATATCAAGGTTGTAGTTTGTGCTGTTGTTGTTGTACTGAACTTCATTGCATTAGTGTTGTATTGTTCTGTATGTTGGTGTATTTGCAATATTTTATCACAATATTTACTCAGTTATAACAGGGATTTGGGCAAAATACTGAATTCAATACACCTTTTAATAGAGTCAAGTTCAACTCAGTCATCACACAAACATCTAAAGGAGGACTGAGCTTTTATTTCTGATCACACTGTGTAATGATTAATGCATACAACAGACTGGAATTAAATATTAATAGAGCAGAGAGGGTGTCAAGGTTCATGTTTACTGTGGCGGGCAGTCTAGACCAGGAAAATATCTTGCACATGGCAGCTGTTTGTCATGTTGAAAAAAAAACGGTGAAGGGGGAAACAATCAGTATGCAGGGACCTGGAAAATTGGCAGTAATTTCAAAGTTCGTTGGAAGTATTGAAAAAAAAAAGCCTTATGTCTACATTTTCTCACTTTGGGATTCTTCACACTATTGTTTTATCTTGTGATGCTTAGTCAGTCAGTATAAACACATTATCTGGCGACATCAAAAATATTAACCCACCACCTCCTACTTACAGGCCTTTCTGTGTCCCTTGTTTGGCTGCAGGGGGCTTCATGTTCAAACAGTGGAAGGAGAGGTACCTTGTGCTGACCATGGAGGGAAGCCTGCTGGTGTGCCGAGATGCAGAATCCCCCCCTGATCAGGTGGTAGCACTACAAACCAACTGTGAGTCAATTGTGGAAGGTCGAGAAATCCTGGACCTACCCAAGCTGCCTCCAGGGGGCAGGAGGGACTGCTGCTTCGCCCTCATCCTGCCGCAGAACAAGTTCCTGCTGTTACTTTCAGACAATCCCGATGACTGCAAGTGGGTGTCTCTTTATCTCTCTCTCTCTCTCTCTCTCTCTCTCTCTTTCTCTCTTTCTCTCTTACACACACACACATTTCAGACGTCCTTTGCCCCACTCATTATCAGATGTTACCTGCACATGGTCTTGATCTCCTTTGTCCCACATGCTGTCAGATGAGTTTACAGCAGCAGATTGTTATCAGACTGGGGCGTGTACTTTCTTTTGTGTGATCATAGGGATCTAAAAATTTGTACATGATTCAAATGTAATGCCTTGTTATGTTTTTGTTTCACAGTCTTTGGCTGAAGTTGATCAGAAAAGTGAGAGAGGTGAGTTGTCAGTTCTGACTTCAGTCAAAACTGGACTGTTGCTTCATTCAAACCTGTTTTCATGTCAACACCTCACCTCTCATTTCCAGTGTGCTTATAAATACATTTCTAACAATATGTGGAAACATGAAAAACGTGTAACATCTGCTAAGGGAACTCTTTGTGTGTTTTCATCACGTTGCTCCTCTGTGTTACTGCTTGTACACATCATCATCATCATCATTATCTGCCGCTTATCCGGGGCCGGGTCGCGGGGGCAGCAGTCTAAGCAGGGACGCCCAGACTTCCCTCTCCCTAGCCACTTCCTCCAGCTCTTCCGGGGGAACCCCGAGGCGTTCCCAGGCCAGCCGAGAGACATAGTCCCTCCAGCGTGTCCTAGGTCTTCCCCGGGGCCTCCTCCCGGCGAGACATGCCCGGAACACCTCCCTAGGGAGGCGTCCAGGGGGCATCCTGAATAAATGCCCGAGCCACCTCAACTGGCCCCTCTCGATGTGGAGGAGCAGCGGCCGCACTCCAAGCTCCTCCCGGATGACCGAGCTCCTCACCCTATCTCTAAGGGAGCGCCCAGCCACCCTGCGGAGGAAACTCATCTCGGCCGCTTGTATCCGAGATCTTGTCCTTTCGGTCATGACCCAAAGCTCATGTCCATAGGTGAGAGTAGGAACGTAGATCGACCGGTAAATCGAGAGCTTCGCCTTTCGGCTCAGCTCCTTCTTCACCACGACGGACCGGTACATCGACCGCATTACTGCGGAAGCTGCACCGATCCGCCTGTCAATCTCACGCTCCGTCCTTCCCCCACTCGTGAACAAGACCCCAAGATACTTAAACTCCTCCACTTGAGGAAGGAACTCTCCCCCAACCCGGAGAGGGCAAGCCACCCTTTTCCGGTCGAGAACCATGGCCTCGGACTTGGAGGTGCTGATTCTCATCCCAGCTGCTTCACACTCGGCTGCAAACCGCCCCAGTACGTGCTGAAGGTCTTGGTTTGACGGAGCCAACAGGACAACATCATCCGCAAAAAGCAGGGATGAAATCCTGTGATCCCCAAACCGGACTCCCTCCGGCCCCTGGCTGCACCTAGAAATCCTGTCCATAAAAATTATGAACAGAACCGGTGATAAAGGGCAGCCCTGCCGGAGTCCAACATGCACTGGAAACAGGTCTGACTTACTGCCGGCAATGCGAACCAAGCTCCTGCTCCGGTCGTACAGAGACCTGACAGCCCTTAGCAGAGGGCCCCGGACTCCATACTCCCAGAGCACCCTCCACAGGACCCCACGAGGCACACGGTCGAATGCTTTCTCCAGATCCACAAAACACATGTGGACTGGTTGGGCGAACTCCCATGAACCCTCGAGCACCCTATAGAGAGTATAGAGCTGGTCCAGTGTTCCACGACCAGGACGAAAACCGCATTGTTCCTCCTGGATCCGAGGTTCGACTATTGGCCGAATCCTCCTCTCCAGTACCCTGGCATAGACTTTCCCAGGGAGGCTGAGAAGTGTGATCCCCCTATAGTTGGAACACACTCTCCGGTCCCCCTTCTTGAAAAGAGGGACCACCACCCCTGTCTGCCACTCCAGGGGTACTGTCCCCGACCGCCACGCGATGTTGCAGAGGCGTGTCAGCCAAGACAGCCCTGCAACATCCAGAGACTTGAGGTACTCGGGACGGACCTCATCCACCCCCGGTGCCTTGCCACCAAGGAGCTTTTTGACCACCTCCGTGACTTCAGCTTGGGTGATGGATGAGTCCGCCACCGAATCCCCATCCCCTGTTTCCTCAACGGAAATCGTAACAGCGGGATTGAGGAGATCCTCAAAGTACTCTTTCCACCGTCCAATTATGTCCCCAGTCAAGGTCAACAGCTCTCCACCTCCACTGTAAATAGTGTTGGTAGAGTACTGCTTCCCTCTCCTGAGGCGCCGGACGGTTTGCCAGAATCTCCTTGAGGCCGACCGATAGTCCTCCTCCATGGCCTCACCGAACCTCTCCCAGATCCGAGTTTTTGCCTCTACAACCGCCCGGGCTGCGGCCCTCTTGGCCTGTCGGTACCTGTCAGCTGCCTCGGGAGCCCCACGAGCCAACCAGGCCCGATAGGACTCCTTCTTCAGCTTGACAGCATCCCTTACTTCCGATGTCCACCACCGGGTTCGGGGATTACCGCCACGACAGGCACCGGAGACCTTATGACCACAGCTCCGGACGGCCGCATCAACAATAGATGCAGAGAACATGGTCCACTCAGACTCAATGTCCCCAGCCTCTCTCGGTATCTGGTTGAAGCTCTCCCGGAGGTGGGAGTTGAAGACCCCCCTGACAGAGGGTTCAGCCAGACGTTCCCAACAGACCCTCACAATACGTTTGGGCCTGCCGAGCCTGTCAGGCCTCCTCCCCCCGCCAGCGGAGAGGTAAATGTACACATTTACCTCTGTGATATAACAACCTTGTGTTTTGTCTCATCGTCTAGGGTGTTATGTCTCCCCTAACGCTTCAGAGACAGTGCAGCATCACTCCCTGCATCACCGACAGAGACCCCCTGCCCGACTCCTCCAGTGATAAAGACCCCGGGTCACCCAGGGTCGGCGAGGGCACTCCTCCTTTGTCTCAAGTCACTGAACGGGGAGGCTCCTTCAGAGACAGAGGCCAAAACCAAGGTCTGCTATCAAGTCATCTATGGTTACTTGAGGGAGGCGGCAACTCACAAATTAAACTACATTAGGGGGTGTAGTATGGTTTTCTTTTGCTAAGTAATTGACGCTACTGTGTCAGTTACTTTGCAGGGGAAACCAAAGTTACAGACACGTGGCTAGATATGGGCCTACAACTGGTGACGTCCAGTTACAATGGCTAACATGTTAGTGAGCAGCAGACAACATGAGCATCCCACTGGAGTAACTTCACGTTGGTCTACTGTAATCTTCACTTGCCTCTTAGCTCTGATTTGACAGATGAACTGCTGTGATAAATATCTGAAATGAAAATGCCTGTCGCTCTTCAGAAGCCACTCTTTTTTTCAGTTTAGCTCAAACATTGAGCAAAAAGAAAACTGCAGAATGGGAGGTTAATAGCAATTTCTTTCAGCTTTGTTATCAAAAATGTTGCTTAATGCAGTTTTAAACAAATGAACGCAGACACTATAGGAAACTGGTTCAGTAGTGGCTGATGAGCTGATAAATACACATGACTGATAATGGTGTTTATACTGTGTCCAGTACTAATCCCATAAAAGAGTTTGCTGCTGCTTCAGCCCACACACACCCAGAAATCCTGGAAGACTTTGGGATCAAGTAACAGCTCTGGTTAAAGGGAAATGACTGACTGGCTAAAAGTCTGGATAAAGAGCAAAAAAGTACAAATCTCCAAGCTACACAGTGAACAGGAAAAGTGAAAACCAGCTGACTCTTCGCTAATTTGAAACACATCAGTTTATTCTGTATTGTGGCATATTGTTTATATTGTTTTTCAAATTCCCTCTGCAGCCAATGGACCACGGCGGCCTCTACGTAGTGTTTCTGTGGCCCCCCCTCACCGTGTGTCAGATTGTCTTCGCCATGGCAACAGCAGCGACGCACGGGCGGTGAGGGCGGTGTGCCTGCTGATGGGAGGGGCAGCGGCCTCCTCTGCTCTGGGCTACCTCAACTCCTGCTCCCCTTCCTCTCCGCTGGCCAGCAGAGCCCCAGAGATTGCCCATGGCACAGGAGGCTTCTCCGAGCTTCCTGCGGGAGGCTCCTTCCACGCCTGCAGTCAGGACGTCGACTCCCCACACTTCAACAGCTTTGACTTTGAAGCAGACTCCGACTTTGATGCATTTGACTGTGGAGGATTTGCTTTTTAGCTGTGACTAGAAAGAGAGGGGAACTATTTGAAACCATTTATTTGTTCTCATAAAATTTGTAAATCATAAATTCCCTGTGTTGGAATTCCTTTATAACACAAGGGCACTGTAATTAATTAATCACTTTACACGTCTAATTTATAAAGTAATGAAGGTGTTCTTCCTGGCTTTAGACCCATGCTCCTAAGGTGACTCATTCATGATCTGGACTCCTCTGAACACTAGTCTGTGTTGTATCACTTTCCACAGCACAGGCTGGCTTGAGGTGACCTGGATGATTAGTACATTAAGTCCACACAACTACATGGACATTTACCAATAGTGTTTCTCCACTGTCTGTCTCATCGCTGTGTTCATTTTATACTTTTTTAAAAACTTGTCCTGTGTGAATATTTTCTCTTCATCCGCATTCTCTCCATTTCATTGACACATTGCTCTATTTCCTATTTGCCCTGCTTTCAGAAATCGCCCTATCACCTACCACCTGCACATGCCAGTACCTTACATGAAATGCAGCCCAAAGGTAAACTCTAAATAAATCCTGCTGTCAACATGACCGTGAGTCTTTCTCTCTGGATTCATCTGCTGTTTGCTGGCTGGTGTGGAGTGGCAGTGCAGACAGTAGGCCAAGGTTTGGAGAGGAGGGATGATGGGGCAGATTTGGAGAAGAGGCAGGGATTTGCCGAGCCTGAAAGGCCCTGTGTGCTTATCTGAGATTTTGTCTCTCAGCAAAAATAATCTCTCGGGTTTACAGCTCATGAGCTGGATGTGGACTTTCGGATGTATTTGTGTGTGCTCACAGTTTTTGCTTCAGGATGGGCTGTATGTGCTGAGATCAGCATCCAGCACCTGTTTATACAAACCACTGGGTGAAAGGAAAACCTTGTGGAACAACTGCACATGACTTACTTTTTTCCTTTGTCATGTATGAACAGGGCTAAGCTGACAGTGACTGTGATGCTATAATTGAAGAGAAGTTCACACAGATGAAATAAATCCTAGTAATGTTTGAACATCTTTTCTGATTTACTTTCCTTTTTTAAAAAATCCACAAACAATACCATGAACAAAGCTGATCATAAAATGAATGTTATAAAATACCTCAAAGCTTGTTGAATTGAATGAAATGTTGACACAGTTTGCTTTGTCACACTGGCTTTAAGCCAATGAAATACAGGTGCGACGGTGTACAAAGGCACACAGGAGAGTCACATGGTTCACCTGTGGCCTAATGCAGCACTCCTGCCAGCTCTCTGTCAACTATAAATACAAATATTCAGGATACAAGAGTCAGTCAGAGACATCTGCTGAGCAGTGAAGAGACAAGAGGTAGTGTAGAGTGTAATGGACTTTACAGCAACAGTGATATTGGCAGGGCTAATCTTAGCTCTACTGTTGGCGATTAGAGTAAAAAACAGTAGGAAGTATCATTTGCCTCCAGGACCCACTGCACTTCCTCTCATAGGAAACCTGCCACAACTGGACAAAAATGCACCTTTCAAAAGCTTTCTCAAAGTGAGTTGAGGAATTTTTGATTGCAGTTAATTTTCACAAAAACAATTAAATTTGAGGCAGAACGTTTATCAGCATAACAAATCACATGTTTTCTTCCAGTTCAGTGAAACCTATGGTCCTGTGATCACACTGCACCTGGGATGGCAACGGACGGTTGTTCTGGTGGGATATGATGCAGTGAAGGAGGCTCTGGTGGACCAGGCAGATGACTTCACAGGCAGAGGGCCACTGCCATTTCTACTCAAAGCTACCAAGGGCTATGGTAACACGAGAAACTTCACATTTGTCCAGCCATCAGTGATTTTTTAGTGGTTCCATGCCTGTTTGTCTCTGTATATACATGGCTTCTCTTGCATGGCTCCAGCTGGTCAACATGCACATGCTTCTTTTTGTCAGGTTTGGGGATCAGTAACGGGGAGCGCTGGCGCCAGCTGCGACGTTTCACGCTGACAACTCTAAGAGACTTTGGGATGGGACGCAAGGGGATGGAGCAGTGGATCCAGGAAGAGAGCAAACACATGAGGGATTGCATGGATACATTCAAAGGTGTGTTTTCAGCTGCTGTTGTAAGATCACATATTTCACACAGAGTTGATGTGAAATAGTATTGTTGCATAACCTTTTGAGTAAAGCTTAGTATGTATATCCCTTATTCCTATACCTGACAAATGAAGTGACACTGAGAATAAAGAAAAGTTCAATCATAAACATCTTTAGAAAAAAAAACTTTATGTATGTCTGCTTAAGACACAGGTCCGAAAAGGAACAGCCAAATGGAGCCTTAACAAAACACACTGAACAGACACTAAATAATTAGATGATACTTGAAATAATTTGTCAACAGCTGAGAAGAGAGTGTGGCAGCTTTGTGGGATTACTCTGTGCATTTATCCCTCTTGCTTCAGCTGCACTCTTTAATCCTTATCTCTTTCTGATAGCAGTTTGCACAAAGTAAACACTGAATATGTTACATAACCTGCTACAACACTGAAGCTTCAGTCACAGTCTTGATTTACAAAGACAACAGAGGACATTTTGAACAACTTATCAGTGTGAATGTGCACATTACTGATGTTTTTACACTTAATATTCATCGATAAAAAAGAAATATTTAATAAAACTACTGAAAATAAAAGGCTGTCACAGAGTAACTACAAACCTGATAGTTAGTAGAAGTCTCAGATAATGAAGCTTAAAACCTTCTTGTTTGATAAAGCTTATAATTAGTTGTAGTTACAGTCCTAGTTATTTATTGAACTTATAGTTAGTCACAATTATCTCTATAGACACTGTTACAGTTAAGGATATAGCCCTTAGTAGGGCTGGCTCAGGCAACTGAATCATCCCCTAGTTATGCTGCTATAGGCCTAGGCTGCTGGGGGACATCCCATGATTTACTGCGCACTTCGTCTTCTTTCTCTTTCTCTCCTCAGACCCACTCTCAAATTTATTAGCCTTTATTACATGTCATTAACTCTGTGTCCTCTCTGTCCCGTAGTCCTGTGTTTGTTTCTCTCTGGTCTCTCTTTCTCTGTACCTTTCTGCAGGTACCTCTGGCTCCGGAGCTGCATGTCCTATGGTCCTGGCTCCACCCACCTGCTGCTGTTTATTGTTTACAATGATCTATTTCTAACATGTTTAATGTTCCATTCTGCTACAGATAAATATTTGATTAATATTCTTTGCAAACTGTAATGTAAATAATTACCAGTCATGACAGCTTTTTGCCTCCGTGCTCTGTTTCATAATTCTAATCTGCTGAGCACACATTATCCAATAACTGTTCACTAACTGTAATGTAAATACTGACCCACATTGTCTGTATTATGCTGCATGTCCTTCTCCCCCTCTCCTCCATTCCTAGCTGTCCTATCTTCCTCCTTTTCCTCCTTTCACCCAGCCCGGCCATCGGCAGGAGGGTCCCCCATCTGAGCCAGGTTCTGCTCAAGGTTTCTTCCTGTTAAAAGGGAGTTTTCCTTGCCACTGTCGCCTTAAGTGCTTGCTCTGGGGTCAGGCTCTGGGTCTCTGTAAAGCGCTTTGAGACAATTTTGATTGTGGAAGGCGCTATATAAATAAAATTGAATTGAATTGAAAATTGAATTAAATTGAAATAACTTAGAGTCATGCAAAACCAGGCCAGAGATTGTGCTCAAAGAGCCTAATACTTCAGTCATTTCAAAAACACTGACATGGCAGGACCCAGCTTGTGATAAACCAAAACCATCTTTTAAAGATGCAAACTTTTCTCTCAGGTCACTGTTGACGCTCTGAAACTGATTACAGCAGGTTGTTAAAACACCCAGATTGGGTTGGTAGGAAATGTGGACCTTTAACAGATGAACCCATCTGTGTTTTCCTCTTCTCCTCCAGACACACCATTTGACCCAATGTTCTTGTTTGGCCGCACTGTGTCCAATGTGATTTGCTGCCTGGTGTTTGGCCAACGCTTCAGTTATGAAGACAAGCAGTTCCTGCGCCTCCTCAGTATCATTTCTGAGATTATAAGGTTCGGCAGTAGCCCCACAGGTCAGGTAAGTTGAGGTGGGAGCAAGAAAGGCTCATGGTCCTCCAAGTACAATGAGTTTATTCTGGTTTTCATTTGATCACCTTATATAATCTTTTTCATGGCATAAAACACAATATTCTGTAACACTTTCCCAAAATTTAGATAAAACATTTTCGAATGAATTCTTTATAAATCATTATAAATAATAATAATCTCCTGAGAAACAAAGCTGTAGTGTGCTGTGTGCTTCCCTCTCACAGATGTACAACATCTTTCCCTGGCTAATGGAGCGCCTGCCTGGGCCACAGCACAAAGTTTTTGCTCAGTTTGAAGAGGTGAGAGGGTTTATCAAGATGAAGATCCAAGAGCATTTGGAGACACTGGACCCCAGCTCCCCGAGAGACTTCATCGACTGCTTCCTCATCCGAATGAATCAGGTCGGTGAGAACTTCAGGATTATTTGTTTTTTGTTCACACTGAGTGATACAGCTTTCACCTGAAGGATTTCATCATAACACACCTGTGTTTTCTTGGTGTAACTGTGACTGATTTTACTGTTTAATTATTCAAATAATCCAGTTTACCACTTTGTCCTCTCAGGAGAAGCACATGTCCACAACCGAGTTCCACTACGACAATTTTGTGTCTACTGTGATGAATCTGTTCCTGGCAGGAACAGAAACCACCAGCTCCACCATCAGATATGCCCTGAGTGTGCTCATCAAATACCCAAACATACAGGGTAGGTCTCCTAACAGAAGACAAAGTGTTTATAAACACACTGTGCTCAAGAATTGAATGAGCCTGCAGAGACACCTGCCTAATAACATTCATAACAACAGACCAGAGTGGATTTAGGTTTTTTTTTTGCTTTGTTTCATTTAGAGAAAATGCATCAGGAGATTGACAGTGTGATTGGAAGAGAACGTTGCCCCAACATGGAGGACAGGAAGTCCCTCCCTTTCACGGATGCTGTCATCCATGAGGTGCAGCGTTTTCTGGACATTGTCCCCTTCAGCCTCCCTCACTACGCACTCCAGGACATCTCTTTCAGAGGTTACACAATTCCCAAGGTATTCTTGATCCAATGATATCATATTCATTACAGTCTATACCCTGCAACATTGCAGGGATTGACGTGATGTCGAATGCAAAAAATGCTTTATTACACTAACAAGATGTCTTGTCTGAACAGGACACTGTGATTATTCCACTGTTGCACTCTGTGCTGAAAGATGAAAAGCAGTGGGCAACTCCCTGGTCCTTTAACCCCGAGCACTTCCTGGACCAGAATGGAAACTTTAAGAAAAATCCTGCATTCATGCCATTTTCTGCAGGTAAAACACAGTCAGCTGATAAATTACCAGTTATCATGCTATTAACTTGCTGGTCAAGCACGTTAACAGCCTCATTTGAATCTGTGCTTTACCGAAGGTTTTTTTTTTTTTTTTTTTTTTTTAAATCATACAGTGCTTTGTTTGTTATTGTGTCCCTTCACAGGGAAGAGAGCCTGCGTTGGCGAGTCTCTGGCTCGTATGGAGCTTTTCATCTTCCTTGTGTCACTGCTGCAGCATTTCACCTTCTCCTGCTCTGAAGGCCCCGACAGTATAAAACTCGTTCCAGAGTACAGCAGCTTTGCCAATGTGCCTCACAGGTATCAGCTCATCGCCACGCCGCGGTGAAAAGAGGAACTGCACTCGGACAGTCCATCATTGCTTAAAGCTCCCTGGTCTACTCTCAAGAATCTCAATACAACATGTGCTGGTTTATTGTGATACAGTAGTGATTGTTGTGCATTTAAGATGTGATCTTTGCTCTTTGTTATAGCACTGTAGCAGACAGCCCATCTGACTAAGAGTTTAAGAAACAGTTTCTCCCCAAGAGGAGTTTTTAAGGTTGTCTTTTCATATGCATGTCTCTTTATGTATATATATTAATCAGCTTTTGGTGCCTGTTTCAATTGTTAATAAAAATCCACATATGACTTTTATAAAAGTGTATTGTCACTGTCGCTGTTACTACTACATGGTATTTCTTTCATACAAAAGTCATCAAATCATTTCGTGCAGAGGAAGAATCAGAATCAGAATTTGATACTTTTGACTCTGATTCTGATTCCGATATATAGACGACTGATATATGCGTGTATGCACTAAGGTACTTGGCAGTAGGTTAAATAGGCCTTTGCCATCGGTATTGAGGCAAAAGCCTCTGGAGGAGCAGCACTTCGGAAAATATTAAACATACCTGCCTTGCCACTGATATTGGTTCATTCTTGTTCCCGGGAACGTTTCTCACCTGACTGACTTGTTGATGCATTGGTAGTGATCTGTGTCAATGATAAAATAAATAAAGAAAAAGTATTCGAAGGCTGTGCTCTTACTCAGTCCTCATAGAACTGAGGTTACTCTGGGTAACATCTCTTTCCTCCTCTGCTCATGAAAGTCCGGAAAAGGGTTGGCCGGCGGTCCAGCAGCAGTTACTGCTGTGTTTTACTTGCGCAATCACCTAATCTCCGAAAAGACTTGGACTTTTATCCAGTTGCAGCGAACAAACCGTGATATATTTTTGTGTATTATGGAGTTCTCTGTCTGTGGCACGCTGGTTTTGGCGGGGCTCGTCATTTCTTTGCTATGGCTGTTACGCCTGAAGAGACGCAGCCAGATTTGTTTACCTCCAGGACCCTCCGGCCTGCCTGTCATAGGAAATCTGCTCCAGCTGGATAAAAGAGCTCCGTTCAAGACTCTGCTAAAGGTGAGGGAGAGAGAGGGAGACATCGACTGATTTATTTTCCACTTTGCGATAAAGTGTAGGCAAATTAGTTTCTTTTTCTCCACATGCTTGCCTGCAAATAACATGGCGTCACTGCTGACTAACCCTTGATAGCCTAAGTATTTGTCTTCCATATCACTGCGACCATCTGCTGCTGGTTTCGTGGAGAATCACAGCAACATGCAGCCTTTGTCAAATACGGCCCAGAGTTATGTGACTCACCACCTGTCGATATGAGAGGAGCCAGTTTGTTAAATATCTTTTGAAAGAAAATTAAAAACTTGCGTCTTCTTCAGCCCTTCGCTAGATATGAGATACAAGTTTCCTTTCTCCAGGTGGGTTTTATTGTTCAGCTTATGTTGCATTAATTTTGTCCCCGTTTTAATGTTCATGTCATGTCAGTGTTCATGCGGAACACTTTGTGCATGTAATTTCTTTATTGTAAAGCACAGAACTGCATGACGTACGAAAAGTGCTATTCAAAATCAAACGTTTCAAAAGTTTATATCTTATTATTATTATTGTATGTTTATATGTTTAATGTTTAGTGTGTTGTATCACAGCTCTGTACTGTATGCGTTATATTAACGCTCCTATGGCATTATTATCTCTTTGCACTACATCTACTTTGCAACATTGCACATTTTTACTATTATTATTTGTACAGACTTTCTTCCTCTTAGTACTTCTTTCTTCTTTCTCTTATTTTAATATTAAAACTTTTTTTCTTGTTCAACTTTGTGTGTTATGGGTCAGTCCAATTCGTCTGTTTGTTGCACCAACAACACCACGTCAAATTCCTTGTATGTGTAACATACCTGGCAATAAAGTTTTCTGATTCTGATTCTGATCTGTAACCCTCTGTGTATTTGTTCTGGGCTCTGTATGTAAATACATCCTGAGTCAGTTTACTTGTTTCCCTAATTAATACTTGATTCTTTCTGAAATCCTGAAAACAGTTTTGCCAACCTCTCTTGTTAAAGAATACCTGTTTTTCTCCTCATTGTAGTTTCACTCATCTTAACAAAGTCTGAGTTATATTATGTAGTTTTGTGTTTATATGACCTGTGTGTGTCAACGATTGTGTGTTTGTTAACAGTCCCAGGGTATCTGTTATGTCAGCTGCCATGCCTTGTGTGTGTTTGCTCTGAGTTGCTTTCCCTTTCGTGCCTGTACGAGAATCCAATGTGTGTTCATTGCTTTATTTAACCTCCAGCTCAGTGAACACTATGGCCCCGTGATGACCGTGTACCTGGGCCCTAAGCGCACTGTGGTTCTGGTGGGGTATGATGCTGTGAAGGAGGCACTGGTGGACCAAGCAGATGACTTCACTGGCAGAGGACCTCTTCCTTTCCTGATTAGAGCCACCAAGGGCTATGGTAATATGGGAATCTGTCCTTAACACCAGGCTGCAAATCTTTGTTTCACTTCTAGCCAAAAGTTTGAAGTCTTTGCTCTGTTGCATCTTATCACACCCACATCTGAAAATGTCCCATATGTTTTTGTGAAATTATTTGAGGGATTTCTGAGACTTATTGGAAAAATTGTGCTCATTTGTTGTTGTTATTGTTTTTTTAATGGTCATATATATACATATATATATATATATATATAGAGGGAGAGAGAGAGAGAGAGAGAGAGAGAGAGATATGTATGTTGGGGTTTTTTGTGTGTGTGCCATTCAGAAGCTTTAATTCTGAGCGACAACAAGCTGCCAGTCTCTTTTGTATGTGGAGACCAGATTTATAATTGTTGTGATTTATCATGACTGTCTTTTTAGACACCATTTCTACATTTTCAAAGGGTTGGGGATCAGTAATGGAGAACGCTGGCGGCAGTTGCGACGTTTCACCCTCACAACCCTGAAAGACTTTGGAATGGGACGCAAGGGGATGGAAGAGTGGATACAGGAGGAAAGCAAGCATCTGGTGGCCCGCATAAACAACACCAACGGTATGTATAGTATGTGCGAGAATGACTGTGCAGGCCTTGTGTGTTTGCTTAAAGGTAACTCTTGTTCCAACAAATCAATATTGATGGGCTTTAAATAAACTGTAAATAAAGCATGTGAGAGTTTAACTTGACCTGTATTTTTAAGACAAATGTACAAAGCTGAACTGGTGCAGTTTTTTTTTTTTTACTTGAATAGAGTGAAACATATTCTGCCACTGAAAATTTACTGAGCACGTTTTCCTTTTTGTTTTTTTTTTTTCCCAGCCGAACCTTTTGATCCAACGTACTTCATGAGCTGCACCGTGTCCAATGTGATCTGCTGCTTGGTGTTTGGTCAGCGCTTCAGCTATGATGATGGTCACTTCCTCCATCTTCTGCAGACAATCTCAGAAGCCATGAAATTCGGCAGCAGTCCATGGGGTCAGGTAAGAGGAGGAGGTTGAATGTGAAGCAGCACGGTGGGTGGGTTAGCAGTAAGGGAAAACCATTGCTCAGCTGGAGGCTTTTGTGCTGATAAATACACAATTGAATAACGTGAGTCAAACCTTACAAAATTTTGTTAGTTAAATAACTTATATGATTCATAAACATTTTTTGTGATTCAAGTACAGAAAGAGGTCACGTGTAAAGATGTAATGATAGTCAAAAGGTGAAGAACACATTCACCAGTGACTCGGGTATTATTGGAGATACTCCCCGTACACCTAGCATAACTAAATCCTGTTTGACTTGCAGCATTGCTTTAGGTTTGTGTTGGCGGTTGTTAAATTAGTAACTTTATCTAATATGCTTATTTTTATTTATGTGCATTTTTTTCCTAAATGCAGTGTAATCACAGTTAAAACAGAGAAGGTGTTCTCTGCATTTGGTTGCATTTTTCCTATTTATTTTGTGTTAACTGGCAAAGTTGCACAAAGTACAAGTGTCTGAGATTTGTATGCAGCACCGCAGGTTTGCAGGTACTTTTTTACTCAGCTAACACATTATTCAGTGAGCCCTTTTCACTCCCCATCACAGCTGTACAACATCTTCCCTGGACTGATGGAACGGCTGCCAGGTCACCAGCACAAAATCTTTGCCCGTATTGAAGAGCTGAGAGAGTTTATTATGAAAAAGATCCAGGAACATGAGGACACGCTGGACCCCAGCTCACCGCGAGATTACATCGACTGCTTCCTCGTTAGACTCAGTCAGGTACAACAGAGTTCATTAACCACAATAAGCCGTGTTTGTGTCATTTAGTCTGGGTGTGTTTAGCACACTTGCTAACATGCACATACTTCCTATAATAAACTCTGCAAAAACTGAGAGCTTTAAACCACTAGATGCATATATGAACTAATTTGGGCATTTTAACATTTTGAATTTTGATCTTGCAGGCTGTACTGTCAAAACGGTGAAATGGTTCTCATTTTGTCCTTTCAGGAAAAGGGCATTCCCACAACTGAGTTTCACTATGAGAACTTGCTGTCGACGGTGTTGAATCTGTACCTGGCAGGAACAGAAACCACCAGCTCAACTCTCAGATTTGCACTAAGTGTATTGATCAGATACCCCAAAATACAGGGTAGGTCTCAACCAGTGGAAACCAGTTTATGAGAAAATCTAGAAACTGGTCTAACTTTTTTTTCTTTCTACATTTTAGGTTCACATATATATTCTTTAATAGACTTGGGGCACTATTTCTCTTGAGTATTTTTAGCTTTTGTCTCTGTGTTTACATTCATTTTACTTCACTCTAGATATGAATATCAAGCATGTGTAGAATATAAAAGCAGCTAATTTCCAGAATTGTTTGCGAAGCTGGAATCAGAAAATGTTCATCATTTTTGCCATGACTTAAATGATTAATCAGCATTAAATAGCCAAGTTTTCCTCATTCTGAAGAGACTATGCAGCAGGAGATTGACACTGTGATTGGACAGGAGCGTTGTCCTAATATGGAGGACAGGAAGTCCCTCCCCTATACAGATGCGGTTCTCCATGAAATTCAGCGTTTAATGGATATTGTTCCCATGAGCATCCCTCACTACGCCCTCCAGGACATCTCTTTCAGGGGTTACACAATTCCCAAGGTATTCTGTTTTTATCACATAGAGTGTTCCTGATACAGTTTGTTTTTCCACATACTGTGAAAATGTTCCATCTGATACAAAGTCTTGTCTCAACAGGACACAATGATTATTCCACTGTTGCACTCTGTGCTGAAGGAGGAAAAACAGTGGGCAACCCCCTGGTCCTTCAACCCCCAACACTTCCTGGACCAAAATGGCAATTTTAAGAAAAATCCAGCATTTATGCCATTTTCTGCAGGTAAATTATTATGTTGATATTTAGTAGGGCGACTGTGGCTCAGAAGGTAGAATGGGTCGTCCACTAATTAGGTGGTTCGATCCCCGGCTCCTCGCTTAGTGAGTGAGTGAGTGAGTGTGTGTGCTAGTAAAGCGGTGTATAGAAAAAGCACTGTATGAATGTGTTTGTGAATGGGTGAGTGTGACTTGCAGTCACATTTCTAGTCAATTTACTACTTAAATTTCCTCTGATTATGTCTTCTCAGAAAATGAGGCTGAACACTAGACCTGATTTTAATGTTGTCATGCTGATGTTTAAGAGGCCACTAAGAAACCCAGTCCCTGCAATCATTTTCCATTTATCTCAGGTCCATATTTTCACTCTTGCTGGTTTGTGGTTATCTCTCAGGAAAGAGATCTTGTGTCGGAGAGTCCCTCGCTCGCATGGAGATTTTCCTCTTCATGGTGTCACTTCTGCAACATTTCACATTTTCTTGCCCTGGAGGACCTGACAGTGTGGACCTCAGTCCTGAGTACAGTAGCTTTGCCAATGTGCCTCGGAGGTACAAGATCATCGCCACACCCCAGTAGTAATGATTTTTTTTTTACAGAATATTCCTGCGTTTTCAGCCTTTCATCTGACCGTCAATCACTGAAAAGTCAATCATATCATACCAGTGGACCTTATTTCATTGACAGACGTCACGACTGGTTTCCTCTGACGTTTTCTGCATGACTTCATGTTTATACATACTTTAATGTTTCAGTGCATCATTTTAGCTGCAGTATATTACACTAAACACTACACAGTTTTAACTAAGGCTTAAAGTTTTTTTTTTTTTTTTTTTACCAAATGTTAAAAAGGTTTACCAAAGATTTAAAAAAAGACTCTTCATACTTAATCTTTAATGTCTAAAAGTTATTTTTTCTCACTTGTTGAATTTAATTATGCCCCCAGAACACACACTGCACACAAAGTTTATCTACGTGAAATCTTCCCCTTTTGTAGAAGGTTGTGTAATATCATCAGCTGCTTTGTGTTGATATCTGTGATCTTATTAATGTAACTGGAATCTGAGTTGATTTAAGTGTGTTTGGGGGCATTTCCTCACTTGACAGTATATAATTTTACTGGGGTAAATTGTGTAGTTTAGTTTATTGATAAACAAGATATATGTATTGTTTTATCCAAATTTCAAATCAGCCATCTTGTGTTCAGCTGTAGGGCCTTAACACTGGAGTAAGACCTGCTGGTTTACAGCCCTGCAGCGATGTATAACAAGGAGTTACAGTAATTTGATAAGTTCATTGTCAGGTGATCGGTCAAGCAGTGTGTGTGTCAGGCTGTCGGTGTGTAGATGCATGTTCCAGTGTATCATTGTCTGAGCAACAGAGTGAATGTCCATGTCAGACTTTGGGGACTGCTGTCAAAGACTAAGGCTGCAATATGTTAAGAACACATCAAATTACTCAGAGTATCAGCTGTCATGGCAGGTCTTATTAAACCTTAATAAGACTCAGTCAGGCAGATCAGTATACAGCATCATATATTGTACCGCATTATATATTCAGCACTTCTCTTGGTTTTCTATTCAAAATTTACAACATGTTTACTGAACCTAAAGCTAAATTCATCTATTCAGTATATACTTTTATAATAAAATATAGCAGAAAATAAATGCTATTGAAATGCTTTTTTGTTTTTTCTCAGGGAGAATTTTGTGTCTTTAATTGATAGCAACAATAGGACTGGAAACAGACCAGGAGAAAGACATGCAGCAAATGGTCTGGTAGGCCAGGAGTCAAACCAGAGACTTGCTGCTCAGAGCGTTTGCGTCCATGTGAAATGTGCCCAAACCACCCTGCTATCAGGTCGCCCTGAAATGGTGTTTTTTTGACCAACTTGTTACATAGATTAAGCCTAATATGCAGTACATGCAGTATTTGAGCTTAACAAGTAGATGGTTCAAGCAAAGCCTGAGCCAGAACTAAATATATGCTTTATCAAAGAGGAAGGTTTTTAGCCTACTCTTAAACATAGAGAGGGTGTCTGCCTCCCAGACCCAAACTGGTAAATGGTTCTACAGAAGAGGAGCTTGATAACTGAAGCCACCAGTTGGACTTTTGGAGACTCTAGAAACCACTAGTAGGCCTGCATTCTGGGAGCGCATGTCATGTTCAAAGGCATCAACAACATCAAAAAACATCAACATCAAATGCACATGAAGGGCTACAATGTAATCCCAAAGGAGAGAACATGCTCATCGTGTCTTTCCTCCTTCACTCTTGGCACAATAGAGAACAACTATTGTTTGTACTTTCCATCCTGTGCATGAAGGTAGCACACACAGCAGGCTGCACAGAGAGATTTGTTAATACTAACTACTGAGTGAGTACCTCCAGTGTATTTCAGAGACCCCTGTTTGATCTGGAAGCTGCTTTGGTTCTTTATGTAAAGCCACTGCCCTCTAATGTTCTGTAATGAAAGCACAGCAACATACACTCTTAGCTGTAACCCCCTGTGGTGAAACACACTTGTTATTTTTAGTGATGTTCAAAAGAAAAAATTTTTACGCTAGCCAAATATTTCAAACTGCTCATCTCTGTCTGAGATTGAGCACTGGATTGGAAAGACCAAGACTGAAAACACACTTCCCAAGATAAAATCTGCTGCCAGTTGCTGTGCTTCCACTGTGTTTTGAGGAGCACTCTAGTTTGATAGCATGCTTGCTTGAGAGGTTTTTTAAAGTTTGCCCAGCAGTGTGTGGATGATAGCGGAGCTAGTGCACAGCTGTCAGTCAAGAAAAGCTTTCGAGCGGGGCTCAGTCCCTCATGATGTGTTTATTTTTGGATAATTCAGACATTTAGCTCTTAACTTAAAATGCCTAATGCACAACTGTTTATTTAATGAACAACCATATTTCATAATTTACCTTTCACCACTTTGCCTTTCTGTCTCATTTCAAGCTGATGTTTTTTTTGTTTGTTTTTAGTTTTTTTGTGAAAACCCCATTTGATGGTCGAGCTCAAAAGAGCCACTTTATTCTAAAAGTGATGCCAGATATATTGCACTTAACTGAATGCCTGTGACAGTGAGCCATGTCTGCTGCCACTCTCTGTCTGCTTCTCCATGGCTATTGCATCAGAGGAATGAATGAGAACCCAATAGTGAGATGGGCCCCAGAGTGAAAGAGAGGTACTAATGGACACTTGATAAAAATCTCCAGTCTGCTCGTTAATGTAGAAATATACACGTCATGAACATGGTCAGGGAAGGGAAACAGGACTCAGTGTTTGCACAAACACGTGCAAACGCACACACAGCCACACAGAAAAACAGATGTGTTTGTCTCATCACCTCCTTATTATGCCCTGCTTTTATCTCCTCTCTCTTCTATCACTTAATCCTGTCTTTCACTCTAATAACGAAGAAAACAAACGATCATCATCATCAGTTTCTCTGCATAAAAATACAGACTACATAAGTTTCCCGTTATGTTCTCTCTGTAATCATCCTGGTAATTTACTCGGGCTGGTTGTTTTCCTGCCAGGTTATTTCTTCTTTTACAAGTAATTGATTCCATTAAGACAGGCATGCTAGAGGAATTCATTATGCTGATTAGTGTGGTGCAGGTTGTTGGGATGGAGGTTTGGAGATCAGGGAGAGAGAGTCAAAAAAAAAACCAACTAATTTGTCACATTTCTTCACAGTCAGATTCTTTGATGATTTCTGTCTCTGTGGGACTGTAACAGTGACCCACCAGTATCCCCACATCATCTTAGAAGGGTTACAAACCTGCAGAAAGATATAGAGTGCAAGACAAAACAATATCGTTCTGGTTATGTTTATTTTGGACAACTGCTTTCTCCTGAGTGAGCCACATTGCGTTATATTTGACTCTGGTCACAGCAGGTTCATCACACAGGCCAGTTTTCCACAGTGCAACAGGTCCATCTGGTGGACAAATCAGAAACACTGTGCGACCTGATTACAAAAATCATTTCTCCTGTTCATACTGGCCGCTAAGAGATTTCTTCATTATGTGCTTATAATGTAAGTGATGAGAAACAAAATCCACAGTCCTCATTCTGTGCAAAAATATATTCCAAACTGTATCTGAAGTTAATATGAGCATTCAGCAGTCCGACAAATCAAGTGAGTATCTTTTGGAGTCAAGGTCCTCTTAGTACACAATTAATTCTTTATGTTACAGTCCCTCCACTGCAGTCCAGTGAGGAAACACTGTCCAGAAGACACAAAGAGGGAACTCTGAACCTATGTGATCAGATTAGCTCAGACTACTTCATATTAACCTAAAAAAACCTTTTACACAAAACAAAGGTCGTGGATTTTGTCCTTCATCATGTACATTTGAAGTATGAAGGAAGTGATGTTTTCAAGGCTGGCATGAGCAAGAGGAATGATTAGAGCCAGCAGAAAGTATCAATGGTACACACAGGCATGTGACTGTTGTTTTTATACATACATGAACAAATGTGAACTGAAAGGCAGTAATATCCAGCCTTTTTTTCTTAAAAGACAAATTTCTGCTTGCAAATTTTTCTGCTTTCATATCGTGTATAACCACAGGACCCCTAAAACTAAACTTGTAATTGCAATTTCAGCTCTCCTTGTCTGCTGGAGGGATGGTTGCCATTCTTTCAAAAAGACATCCCTTGATTTGGCATTTTGATGATGTGGGTGGTGGAGACTCTGTGAACTCTAACTAGAAAATTAGATTGAACCTGTATTCTTATCAAACCATCCAGTGACCTCTTGTGCCCTGTCTGGAGGTATTAACATTTGTTACGTTTCTCCATTCATTTAATGTTTTTTCTTTGTCACTTTTCTGTGGGTAGCCAGGGGTCCATGGCTCGCAAGTGACATGTTGGCTTCTTACCCATTCTTACCGTCTCATTTCTAACGGCTGACAACATGACAGTTATTCCATCTCAATTATAATGCAAAGTCTTTTCCAAATGCAAATCAGCTTAACTCGGCACAAAAGTAAATCTCTTTGAAAAACTTTGAAAAGCTCTGACTCTTTTTCCTACTTGTGTGGAGTTACCTATTAAAACTTCATTTCATTTAAATATAAAAAAAAAAAATTCAAGTATTTGTTGTGGGTGGGCAGTGAATGGTATTTTTTCGTGGGTGCTGTTAGAGTTGGATATTTCTTCACTCTTTTCACCACCAAAAATCACTATTAGCCAGAGGGATGTAAAATGCAGTTTGGCTCGCTGATGAGGATGTTGCTTTCTCTTAACCTTCTCAGAGAATACCATTAGTCACTTTTGCAACTCTTTGGGGAAAAGCATAAAACAAATGTTCAGCCTCCATCAATTAGTGGTGATGCAAACTGAACATTTGTGTGTGTGTGTGTGTGTGTGTGTGTGTGTGTGTGTGTGTGTGTGTGTGTGTGTGTGTGTGTGTGTGCGTGCGTGTGCGCGTGTGCCTGTGTGAGAAAAAGAAAGAGAGAAAGAGAGTGGAAGGCAAAAAAGGTGTTTGTGTATGACCATAAACTCCCGTCAGTGTTTCCATGGAAACAGGGGCTGTGAATTATATGTGGTCTGACAAGACTTTCTGACGGTCAAAGTGGTTTGGCTTGAAATGGTGCACACACAAAAACAAACAAAAGAAACAGATTCTAACACTCCACACTTTTTTTCATCAATAAGTAAAGGAAATATGGCCTTCTAACACACCGGTTTATGTATTATAGATGATTACCTTTTATGTGCGCACAGATGTGTGCGTACTCACACACACACTTTCACGGACATCACAGTTACTGATCCTACAGGTGTATACATGCTTGTGGACATTTGTGGACACACACCTGTGCACATAAGTATTCAGACCCAAATGTATGGTGTAAGAGTTACATAACCAACTTGAATTTTATGCTCTCAGTTTGAATCATGCATTCTGAATTTGTATGTGTATTTATGAAATTGAATGTTTTGATATGGATCTGAATTTTAGACATTTTTTTAATTGACTTTAGTTGAAATTTAGTTGCAGGTCAACAATCTTGAACTTTCTGTTTAGTGAAAGAACTGTTTTTTTTTTTACGCATAATATTTGAAAGTGTCCAACAAGCCTTTGATAAATAATCTTACTGACACACTGCAAAAATGTTCTGTGAATAGGATTGTTTTTTTCATTCATAAACCATGCAACCTTTTCCCATAAATAATTGAAGTGTCATCTTTATGTTTCCCAGAGTAACACGAAATATGTTGGATAGCCAAACACTGATTGACTCAGCAGACCAAATGCACTAAAGAATATGCAGTCCCTTTCCCTTGGAAACAGTAAGGCAACTTGTAGCTGCATGAGCCAATCTTTGGCCATTGGGGGGCACAAAACATCAAACCATGTTGGCAAACTCCATGTCTGTGGCTCATAGACTGAACTTGTTTTGGCTTAAATTCATCATGTCCATCTAAAGCATTTATGTTCAGTATTCACTCTCCTTTTAGCTCTGTTTAGGTCTCCACCAAGCCTTTCTCTGGCTAGATTTGACTGGATTCTCAGCCCTGATCAAGTAGTGTTTGCTACTGGACTGGTTCTCTATTGATTCATCTGTGGGAGTGGAGACGTAAAGAGTCATCATGAGACAGTGTTATTGTAATATGAATTTTTTTTTAAAATTCATGCAGGCTTGATTTGTCGTCTGTGTACATGTGTGCTCCCTTGTATTGAACTTACTCATGTTAGCACCATGCTCTTTTTTTCTAATACATAAAGTATATTTTGGTTGTGAAAGTCGATTTAATTCAAAAAATAACACTTAAACAACCCTAATGTGCACCGTCTTTATTTTAAATGCTGCACCCCACAGAGCACTTCAGCAGAGTTAAGGGTTGAGTCATTAGGAATTCATGGCACTAACTATTCATCCTCTGTTCCTCATTCAGTTTTACTTCGCTCTTTTATGCAAATATAATCTTCCATTCTGTTTCTGTCTTTGTATCTCTGTGTCAAGTGCCGCTTCATTAATATTTGATGTGACTTAGGATAATGATGCACTTAGTCTCTGTGTGCGCATAAGGTGTGTGTGTGTGTGTGTGTGTGTGTGTGTGTGTGTGTGTGTGTGTGTGTGTGTGTGTGTGTGTGTGTGTGTGTGTGTATGCAGGTGTGGGTGGATTCGTGTTTGATGGGAGAGGCACTCCAGCAGTTCTATAATTTAAAGTTGCAAACTTTGTTGTGCTGAATTTAGGATGTACCACCAGAGGCCAGTAAGCAACAGAGTAATGTGAACTGTGAGATTTGTGCAAACATGTATGCAGATATATGACATATGCAACGCAATAAATTATAAATGAACTTGAAGGGTATTTATACAGCATATTAAAGTCATCTATCATTGATTAGCTCCTTCCATTTCATGGTCCAGATGAATTGCAGCAGAGACACAATGAGGTTTTACTCCATAGCATTCCCATGGTTTAATTTTCATTTCCAAGCCAATATTACGGATGAATGATTTATTAGATGTTGTATGAAGGCTGTAATTCTCAGATCAAACTCTTGCTTCATTAGTTTTAATGTAATTTGGTTTGACTTCATGCGACTCCATTAAATGTTATGGTAGACACAGAAATTGAAGGAGATACTGTTATGAAAATGTCAGGTTTTCGCAAACACCTTTTTCTGTGTTAACACAAGACCAATATCAGCCATAACAGGCCTCATTTCACAGATTCATCTTACTAATACTCACTAAAAGGACTCAACAATGCAAAAAGAATGAAATCTGTTAATCAGAAATAATCATTTTGTAACTGCAGGCAGGAAGTTCTGGATTTATGTCAGCCTGCAGATGAAGAAGTGTATGTCTTTGATCTAACTGTATTTAGTAGAACATGGATGTCACACATAGAGATGTACTCTTTTGCTTTGACACAGCACATGTACCCTGACGTTGCAGCATATATGATGATATATGATGACATTTTGTGTTTCTTCTATTCCATCACTAACTACCTTGATATAAAATTTATTCAATCTCTCCTTCAAGAAAAGAAGATGGGATATGTTTTGACAGCTTTTCATATTTTCCAACAGATCCTGTTTCTTACTCTATTCCTCACCAGTGCACTTGCCTATGAAAACCTATACAGAGCTGCACTCTCACCTTGTGCCTTTTCATGTGAACAAACTATTGCATGCAGCATGCACAAACCCACACACAAAGTAGGTCACCTTGATGTGTGACGCTGAGCTCAGCTGGTAAATAGAATAGCCTTTATTGTCAGGACATTATTGTCCAACGAAATTACAGTGGCACTTCCCTCTAAGGTGCTTGTGTGTAAGAAATACAAAACAAGAAAAGAAATGAAATATATATATATATATATATATATATTTATCATTATATATATATATATATATATATATATATATATCATTATATATATATATATATATATATATATATATATATATATATATATATATATATATATATATATATATATATATATATATAATGATAAAAATATGAAGCAAAAAAATCAAAGAAGGTGTCTGAGTATTTACGTATGTACAAGAAGAATGGCAGCATGACCTTTGTATCAGGCAAGGGATATCAACATGGCATGTATATAAGAATGATAGCAGCAAAAATTAAGAAATAATTAAAATTTGTCCCATATTGCACCTGCAAATCTGTAAGTGTGCCCGTGTGTGTGTTTGTGTTTATGCATCCTTGTGGATTGTGTTTTGTCCTCTTATGTTCTCCCTCTGTGTCCTCATGTCTCCTAGAGAGAGTCTAGTCATTTGACTGGCTCTAAGTCACTTAGCCCAAACCTTAATTCAATTACAGGACCTGAAGTCAGATGCACTTATAGTTCATGTTTGCATTTACGTCGATATATGCTGCAGGCTGAAATGTTTGAGCATCCATAGATATGGTTCATGATATGTGTTATCATACAGTGAGTGAGAACACAAAGAAGGAGTGTAAAATACATGAGCATGGGCTGTCATCATGTAGGTCCATGTATGCATTTGCATAAAGGGCATGAGTCCAAATATGTATCACCCGTGATAAACAGAGCACCACGCATGGAGCATTAATTCTATCTGTGGACCGCCATGAGGACAAATGAACACCCATGAACCATCTAAACAAACTGAGGAGTCCTTCAGCCAGAAAATCCTTGAACACCACAGGGAAGGACAAGACAAGGCCAGTTCCCCACCAGGGTATAGGATTTGAGCACACACAAGACATGGACACACACACACAGGCTATGTCTTCACACACACAAGCAAATGTGCCTCTGTCCAGCCACAGGGTCAGGTTTTTCTCGAGTTGGTTGCATCTCCCACTGTTGCCCCTCTCCAACCTATATGTAAGAAAATTATCAGACTGCTGTCATTCATTAAATTGTTATTTAAAGCATGTCTGACAAACAAGATTAATATGTTTTCCTATAACACCGTGTCCATTTGAAGGAGGCAAGCACGGAGAACTTTTCTTTGTTCTCCCACCTCTTGAGGGCTGCTCCACTCTCACAGTAGAATGAGACGAAGGACTAAATACAAACGAACACATGTGCACTTACAGTAAATGGCCTTACTCTGTTTTCACTCCAGCTCAGAGAGCATCTAGAACCACATGGTCACAAGATACCACTCAAATCTTATCTAATTTATGTTTCCCATATTATTTTAGCCCTGGCATTTAGTGTCCTGACTCCATTTAGCGGAAAAAGTTTAGAAAAAGGAACAATAAAAGGTAATCTGCTGAAACTGGCTCACACAGACACAGTCTGTCTGTGTGATGGGCTTTTTGGTTTCCAAATGGAATTAACCACAAAGTGACTGGCCCCTTATACACAAACACAATTGTGCATTAGCAATTAAAAAAAACCATAAAAGCTTCTATGTTATTCATTATTTAGTTGAGGTTCAATACCCGTTATTCCGAGAGAGGGGCTGAGGGAAGAAAGTGTGAGAAGGAAGAAGGGTGTTTGTATTTGGAACTCGTGGAAAGCCAAGCCGTAAATGGAAACGCAGCCTGATGCATCGGACCAGCTCCACACAGACACTGTAGTAGTAGGCAACGTTTGGCCCAACCCCAAATGACTGCCGTGAGAGGAAACGATGATGACGACAGCGCGTAAATCGGCAGCTGGAAACAAGAGGTGCTCTAGTTGCGCGGTTTGAACGGTGAACGCAAGTGCCTGCCAGCACGGTACCCGGAGGCTCCACATCCAAGGGACTGGGCGGGTTTGGTTACGCGCGCGTTCCCAGTTGGATCAGAGAAGACTGTTGTGCTATGTTCATCTCATCATTTCCTTTGTCTGGCTTTTTTTTTTTAGAGATGCAGTGCGTGCTGTGCCATCCTCACATCTTTGCAGCGCGGTAAACTTTACAGCCTAATGAGTCAGGTTTGACCTATTAAAAGTGCCAAAAGAGACAGAGTTCATTCACTGAAAATGTCCACGACGTACCTCAGCTCCCCGGCACCAAACCAGAGCTACCTTTCCACGTCCACCTACGAGAAGACAGACCCCTCGGAAGTGGAGAGGCAAATTCGTCTGCTGCTTTTCGGCTTGTGCGTAACCATCGCCGCTGCTACCTTTGTCGGAGGTGTGTATTCACTGCTCTCTCTCCTACGGATGAGGAGAAAAACCTCCCTGTGTCTCATTGTGGCTTCCATGTCTGTGGACGACCTGCTTAGTGTGGTACCCCTCTCCTTGTTCATGCTCCTCCAGTGGGAGACAGATGGAGGTGGAGGGTCGAGCAGCCTGTGCACTTTATCTGGACTTCTGTACGTGTTCCAGGGTGTTTCTAGCAATATGAAGGCTTGCCTTATAGCAGCCTATACCTTTTATGTCACCAAGAGATTTGGAGTGCTTCAGTCTGTCCGCCGGCCAGTAAGAGTGATGTGGGCTATTGCCGGTGTCTGGGCGGTCAGTCTGGTCGTCAGTGTTCTGCCTTTGTGCGGATGGGGCAGCTTTACGCCGGCCTCTCTCGGGTGTTTCCCCGAGAGCGACAGTTTTTACATACTTCTGCTTTTCTCTTTATATTCCCTATGTTTCTGCGGCTTGTTATTTTTCTTTATCCCCCTCACCTACCAGCTACTGTGCTCAAGAGAGCCCCAGAGAACTTTACTGTACCCCAGCTACTTGGAGATGGCGAGGGGACTGAGTGGTTCTGCTCCCCTGTGTGATCTTCAGTCCTTTTCCCGGGACAGCCTGAACAAAAGTTTCGGTGCCTACAACGAACTGAGCCCAAGTTCATGCGTGACAGAGCTCAGGGAGAAAGACGACAGTGGCCTGTCCCCAGTGTCTGTCAGCGGACAGAGGACACCTGCTGTTGGAGACACACCAGTGGTGTTTGCACAAAAGCGCTTCTCCATGATCCTGGCGGTTGTCCGGATTGTTTTATGGATGCCAATGATGGTAAGCAACGTGATAAAAGCAAATGCCAGAATAGCTGAAGCCAAAATCAACAGCATAATAACTTGCACTGTCATTTCAGCCACCCATTTAACTAATAGGAATTTCTTTTCTAAAAACACTTATAGTTGAGTAATGTTTGTACTTATTCCCAAAGCAAGCCATCTTGTTTCCAGAGTTTTAAATGCTGTTTAGTTGGGATGGGAATGGGCCATTTTTGGCACAGACGGTTGTTCCTAGAAAATTCATTAAACTAGTCTTCATGATAATTTATGAAACTAACCCTTTCACCTTTCAAGAGAAATAAGATTCCAAGACTCTGACTTAAAGTAACATCACCATAACCCAAACCTCCTGTTTGCCCCTGTTAAACTCACCTAGGCTGTTTCTGTTATTTTAGGGTTTTCAGTTCTTTATGTATTTATGTATTTATGAATCATAAAGGACTATGCTGTCTTAAGAAACATCTAAAAAACTCATGTGGGGACCTCTGATGTAGCACAATATTGCAAACCATTTTAGCATTGCACATCCCCAAAGCAAACCACCATTTCTGTTGTTGTGTATAGGCTATGAGCTTTAAGAGTTTATAATGTCGACACAAGTGACAGAAAGTGGGATTTATAGTCAGAATAGAGGTGTATTATTCTCCTAAAATCCTTTCCTGGGATGAAAAAAGAAAGTATTATTACTTTTTTGGAGATTAAGAAACCCTGAATGTCCCTGGAGGCACACTCACACTACAGTTGTTTTACAGCACATATTGCATTTATTAATAATCTGACACCTTTTAATTTTTGAAACAGTTTAGACATCTCATCATGGTTTGTGGTCTCATTAATTTTGTTAAACACTGATTTAAAAAAAACAGGCAATTTTTTTTCATTACAGCCATTGTCCCATGAAATTAACATTCCCTAAAGGCCTTGAAAACAGTAGTTGGCAGGTTTTAGTCAACACCTAAAGGGCAGCTTTCATTATGTTGATTTTGTGAAATGCTTTGCATGATTGCTGCACAGTGAGTGCTGCTGTTACAACATTTGTTCTTACTCAAACAATAAAAAAAGGGATTTTAGGTGATAAAATTCATCATTGTCATCTGTGCAGCCAGCAGACAATGACAGGCAAACATAATTGGCATTCCAAACTCGCGACCTTGAAAATGAGGAAAACCACTGAAGATGATTAATGCAGAAAATGTCAAAATTGCACTGATGTACAATAAACTCGCGATGAGTTTTCATTCTGTGGGTGTGAATATTTTGTGACGTTTTTAAAGAAACAAGTTGAAACAAACATGTCTTGCTTAAGATGATTTCTCTTCAGATATCATTATTATTTATATCTATGTTTGCAGAAAGCTGTAGAGGTCAATATCAGCATTATGCTGTACCTGTTGTTGGGCCACAATGTACTATTTATAATACTTTCTATTTCCAAGAAGCAGTAGAATTGTATACATTTATTTTAATTTTAGTAAACTCATATACAGTACAATAGTGCAACTAATCGTATTGCATTTTGGCTCAAATGGCAGAAAGAAATGGATGAAAGATCTGGGTAATTTCTTTTCATTCATGTGTCTCCCTCCCCCCATTTCCTCATGCATATTGAATCACTGAGTCCTCCGTGAATTAATTTCCCCTTTCCTTTCATTCACAGACTTTGGTTCTGGTGCGCCATGCGCTGAATGCACGCAGCTCATCCCTGGAGACTCTGAGCTTTTTTCTCACTCTGCTTGCCCCTGCGGTCACTCCGTTATTCATGCTGTCTGAACGCTGGATCCACATGCCATGTGGCTGCTTCATTAACTGCAAACGGGATCCAACACAGGAGCCCTCAGGTAAGCCATGATGTAATACAAATTTACCAACAATTCACCATGAAGTGTGTTTCGACATAATCAACATGTTTCCCAATGTAATTTAGAGCAAAGTCAATTTTTTTTCTTTTTTGCCATCAGGGTATAATGAAATTATTTTCAATCTCTTTTTTACAGCAATGAAAAGAAGATTTGAGTTCAACCTTTCCTTCCAGCAAGGCTATGGCGTGTACAAGTTGTCACATGCCACCATGTCTCATAGCAGTCCGCCATTTGAGAAGCCTGCCTATCACAGTCTCTTTAATTGTGACTTCCCTAATACCCGCCTTGATGCACTAGAAAGCGGTGGGCTCTCCAGCCTGGGGCCTGATTTTGATTTCAGCACCGCATGCCCAGTGGACAGCTCCTCTCATGCAGACCTTCTGTTGGAAGCAGTGGCCGGAGGAGGAGAGGCACTGGCTGATTGTCCTCCACTTCCCCACGAGAACCATGGAGATGATGATGACTTCCGTTGCATCCCTTTGCTGCCCTCTCATCACCGGGAGCAGGATCACAACCTCACTGACACGTCGTCTGTGTTCGAGGGGCCGGAGAGGAGGCTGTCGCATGAGGAGTGTCGGAAAATCGAGCTTACCGACTGGGAGTGGTGCAGGAGTAAATCAGAGAGAACACCCAGACAGGTATACCACTGTCTAGAGTAGTAGGTTTATTAGTCTGATGTTGAACCATTAGATTAAGTCATTTGTATCTGCCATTGTGTGGTTTGTGGCTGGCTTTAATTGATTTTCCCACACTCACAATCTATTACTTTCTTAAACTAGTCAAACAACAGCTGCGTTAACATGAAACATATGGTGATGTTCTCTAGAGGTGATCATTTAGGAGTGATTAGTATCTCAGGACCATTAAATGGATGGATTTTCAATCTCCTTTTCTCTGTTTACATTTTTTTCAAAAGGAAATTAAATGTTTTCTTATCGCAGCGCACCTGTGCAGAGATACAGAGACACACAGCTGGTGAACTCGGATACAGTCTTTGTATAGCCAGGCATTAAAAACCGCACAAATACACACACACGTGTGTGCGATTTTGTCTGTCTGAATGCCTGTCTGACTTTCTGTTTGTTGGTCTGTGTCTCTGTGGGGTTTTTTTTGCCGCATCTGTGAATATGCCTCTTTATAATCAAACTGACAGACTGGGAGCTGTGCATGTGATTTAGAAAAAATGGTTAAAATCCCCTCTCCCTTAGCCTTTCTCCTCTCCTCTCCTCTCCTCCCCTCCCGTCTCCTCCCCTCTCTATGCTTATCTTTATTTGTGCTAAACCTCAATTGATTCTGAATAATAGAGCAATTGATCAAGATTCTATCAGCAGCATACCGTTTTAGTAACAAATGTCAGCATGTCTTTCAAAACTGAATATTCATTCATTGCTGCTCCACAGATACTCCTAATAAGACCAGCTCTCAAGGCTCAGCTCTATTCATTGATTTAGTCTTGTGTGTGTGTGAGTGTATATATATATATATATATGTATATATATGTATACACACACACACACACACACAAACACACACACACACACACAGTGCTCTCTAGCAGAAGTTCAGAGAGCACTAAATGTAAACAATGAAGCTCACTTTACTACAGGCACATGAACCACTGGCCACTATCCATTTCTTTCATTATTGTTGTGGTTATCATGTGGTCTTGTAATACTAGAAGCTTAATTTTCTCTCTTTTTTTTCCTGGAACCAAATGAATTGTTAAACAAGGACAAAACGGTAAAGGCTTAATGATTAATGAATCCTGGCACTGGTGATACCCGACGCAGATGAGAGAACAGCCTCATTCTGGCCCAGAGTAACAGCAGAGCAGCCATAGGCATTACCTTTGAAAATGACAGCATAGTAGTTGTGACTTTTAGAACAGCTACACAGTAAACTTGTTGCAAACTCACAAAAATAACTAGGACATGAACAGATTTGGTAACACACATGCATACACGGCCACACACACATGCACACACTCTGTCTCTTTCTCTCTTCCTTTCTGTCTCTGCTCTACTTTTAAGTCGGAAATGTTTTGGTTTGAAGATCACCAGAGGGTGGAAAATCTAAGGAGCATGCATCTACAGCTTGGCTTTGCCACTCACTTTGCATCATATATGAGTCTGTGACTCTCATTGCTGGCTCCTGTGTGTGTGTGTGTGTGTGTGTGTGCTCCCTTATGCTCAGTGATTAGGGTGAGTAGATTAAAGTACATTTGCAGTATGTATATTCACTAACACATTGCATATACAAACAAACATCAGAACACATGCACACACGTGTACACACAGCCAAACAATAAAAACAAAAAATAACAAAATTAAACTGCACAGATCCAGCAACCTTTCCTCCCCAAACACAGTCACAAAAGACAAAAAGATCAAAATTAGCTCACAAACACACACAACCAAGCACTACTGTACTGTATATACACACAAAGGCAAACAACATATGAAAGTCAATTGCTGAAATAGTTTGCGATTTATAGTGTTTCCTGGTTGTGTTTTGTTCCTCGTTAGCAGGCTAGATGTCATTACCCGGCGTCTCTCCCCCTTACTGTCAGCACTTCTGGCCTTCAGCATCCACAGGGAGAGGTGGAATTAGAGCTTAAAGACATCTTTACCCTCCCTGTGACTTTATACTCTCTGTTAGCAAGCACAGAGCTGGGGGCGCGTTCACGAGTCCTCTCCCTGAGGGGAAATGGAGATCTAATGTGCATTCAGATGCAGGGAACCGAAAGCCGTTTACCCCTCTGAGAACACATCCAGAACTGTAAATTAATGTTGTTCTCACCAATAAAGCTCCAAAGTGGAGAAGGGAAAAAGTATTGATTTTGAACAGACAGGGAAATAACACGACCAAAATCAATGTACTGCAGGATCTATAGAGATCAATATCAAATATTTTACAGTGCTACTGCTTATTTAAAAATAGGAGTTGTATGTTGACACTATAATTCATCAAATAGAGTCTACAGCCACAGTAGCAGCTCTGTGAGAATGTTCATAGGCAACACAAACCTAATGACAATGTTAACAGGCTGATGTTCCCACAACCTCATGTTGGTGCTTGAGGAAAAGTAAGGGGATCACCAAAATCAGTAGGACTCATCCTAAGAGAATGAATGTCTACCCAGAATTTCATGGTCATCCATTCAGAAGTTGTTGAGATAGTTGTGTCCATCAAAATAATGTAGAGAATTGCAACATTATATTACACATAATAAAAACAAGCAACTTATGTGAATATACCCAGAACACACACACACACATCCATCAGTGTACTCCCCACATAGATGTGTTCTGAGCATTATTTGATTTACTTGACAGTGTGTTTTCAGCTCAACATCACAGTCTCTCTCTCTCTCTCTCTCCCTCTCCCCCTCTATCAATGCACAATGATGCAAAGACAATGACAGGAAAACAGACAGTCAGGGAGGACAGGAGATTGACATCCTCTTTGTTTCTACTGTGCGTCACAGTCACAATCAGATCATTACATCGAACTAATCTAAATAATTTAGAGGGCTTAATGAGACCTGCCACAGTCTCCCCACCGTCGCACCACAGGATGCTTCTCCTTTCCCCCGCCAGTAATATGCATTTTCTCAAACACATCATGTTGACAGAGGCTCACTTTGATGTACAGTGTGGTGAATTAATCTCTATGAAAACAATATAAAAATATGACTGGAAAACATGAAATTTGATTAAAAATGTGAGTGATATAAATGAGCCATGTAATTGAAAAAAAGAAGATGGCAAACTGATAAGAAACCCAGAAGAAATTTGATTGATGCATTATACACTGAAATTAAATTATTTAGATTAAATTAGCTGTGAACTTAAAAGGTTCCACATGCACGGAGCCCAAACATCTCATTTTACCTGCAGAGTGCTGTTGACAGGCCTCATACACGTAAGCCTCATTAACTCTTAGGATAGAAATGGTTGGTCAACACATTCATCTCCCTGCCCTTGACATCATGGACACAATCTAAGCTCAATTAGTTGGAACAAATGGAATGAGATGCAAAAGGACCTTGCAGTTGATGTAAGGCATCAGACACTTTGTACTTCTTGTCAACTGCATGATGAGCAGGCAAGATGTAATGCTTTTATAATCGTATTTGATTTAATGAGAGCTATTTATATAATTGAACAAATAATTTTTTAACTTTTTTTTTTTTTTGCTCTTTTGTTTCCCTGTGCAGCGGTCATCAGGTGGTCTGTCAGTCCCCTTGTGCGCCTTTCAGGGCACTGTATCTCTGCAAGCACCCACAGGGAAGACCCTCTCTCTCTCCACCTACGAGGTCAGCAGTGATGGACTCAGAATCTCCCCAAACAATGCTAAGAAGGTAAAGGCCCTCACTCCTCAGGTACATATTTTGAGAAAGACAGGGTTCAGGTCTTTTATTTTAGGCAACAAAATTTCAAACAATTCATTTCACAGCTGTCTCGGGTTAAAACCATTAATGTCAAAAATAACTATGGTAGCACAGAAATATTATGTTTTGATAAGTTTGCACAGTTTTAGTAAATTTCCAATAGGCATCTGGGGCTAAAAATCAATGAAAGTTATAGTTGTAATCCATCACATAATATGATTGGACTTGAATTATCCCTGTGGTGAAAATGGTTTTGATGAAGCAAATATTTTAGTTTAAAAAAGTTTTTAAATAACTGTTGACTATTGAATTACATTGTGACATACTGTTTATGAATAACTTGTATCATAAATTTCTCCATGCTTTAAAGGTGGAAGTGTATCGCTCCAAATCAGTTGGCCACGAGCCCAGTGCAGATGACCCAGCATCAGGCGGTCAGGCCAGAGACGTGAATGTCAGCAGCGTAGAGATGGGCATGGAGATAGGAATGGGGATGGGGATAGGAGCAGTGGTGGGGGACACCAACGTCAAAATCCACCTTGAGGTTCTAGAGATCTGTGACAACGAGGAGGCCATGGACAGTGTCTCCATCATCTCCAACATCAGTCAATCCTCCACCCACGCCCGCTCGCCATCTTTGCGCTACTCACGAAGGGAGAACCGCTTCGTCTCCTGCGACCTGGGTGAGACAGCTTCTTACTCTCTGCTCATCCCCAGCAGTGGCAACCCTGAGACGGAGACCATCAATATCACTATACCTGACACTGTGGAGGCTCACCGCCAGAACAGCCTACGACAGACACAGGAAAGCTCGGGATATCATGAGGAAATACAGCTGCTCAATGAGGCTTATAGAAAGCAAGCTGGGGCGAGGGAAGAGTGACATACATACAGAATAACATGAAGGTGGCTCTCAGGAGGAGGCTGACAAAGAACCTCTGCCACCAAAGGTGAAATGCGGATTTCCTAATCATTACACATTTGCTTCTTTCTGATCACCACTAACAGAACTGACAGGTGACCCAAATAGAGACTTAGATTAAGACTTTTATAATAGTCTGTTTGCCTACTCTTGTACTTCCTCTGCTGACATCATGAGAGCACATGCATCACCTGTCTGTAGAGTACATAGAGATAGATTAGCCTGTAAAAAACAGATATTAATAAATTGGGGTAAACAAGCGAGAAAGAGACAGAGCCAAAGGTAGGGGAGGGGAGGAGAGGAGAGACAGACAGTCAGTATTCCAGCAGAGCATCTGTATTCCTGCCAAGACTTTCACCATATGGCAGCCTGTCGTCATAAAACAGATACATCAAGAGAGAAACTCACTTAGATGTGGTGCGTGTGTGGTGTGTGCGTGTGTGTGTGTGTGTTGGGTGGGGGGTTGGCACAGCACAGCACAGCACAGCCTGGTCACATGTCTGATATGAAGCGGCTCCTGTAGGCTACGTCACCGGTGAGTCAGCTGTGAGGGGAGGGGTCACCTGACCTGTGTTTCTGACTCATCCCAGTGTGTGTTGTTGTGCATTTTGAATGTGAGAAGTAGCCTTGCCCATAAGGATGAGGGTACATGTATGAGAGCTGTGGTTTTGTGATGTCACCTACCTTTATACAAATGTGCTTGTTCTGCATATTTCTTTAACTTAAGGTGTGTTTTCCTTTGCACCCAGCTGCTATGTCCACCATGTATTACCTGATCAATGTTGCTACTATCAACATGGAACACGGAAGAGGGAAAGGAGAGTCGAGCATTAGAGGGAGAGTACAAGTGATTATTGAAGAAGAGGTTGAGGGGATACTTATGCAGAGCAGTTTTCTGCCTCATGCACATTCAGTGCAATTTAAATGAGTGACAGTGTGCATATTTTACTACAGCAGGCAGCATATGAATGTACATTTCAGAGCCACTTTGGGGGATCATTTCTCTGCCCGCTCAGTTCACTGCCCATCCAATCAGTGAGCCAAAGGGGCCTCTCACTTTCTGTTGAATACGTGCATGTATTCAGGACTGGAATAAAATTTTCAGAGGTAGTATTATTTATTTCAGTGCCATTTTGAATGGTTACATGGACTATGGGCATCTTTCAGAGGCATACAAATCTTTATTCTCTTTCACTGATAATATCAGTATATTTATCATCACTTATATACACATTTACGTGTGTGTGGACAAACAGCAGTAACAGTAAAATAGGTATTATAGGCTAATTTTAGAATATATATGTATTTAAGTTTGTTTTACGATGGCGTCTTTTATATATCAGCTCTTTGGTTGCTTGATCTTCATCATAGCATTGGGACTTTGTAGACTTTGTTTGCAGGCTTTTGAATTGTCCTTTAGTGAGCCCACCTCATCAACTGCAACATGTCCCATCTTCCTCAAGAATGTTGTAATTAAAGATTCATACTGGAAAATTGCCTCCAACAAGGTTGCCATGCATTTCTGTTTCGAGTGCTCCTGGGCAAAATGTAAAAGAAAATAATATACAGGCGTATGAATTATAATGAATGTGAAGTTGTATTCAGTTGTCAGCCATTTCAGCTGTTAATGGTGCCAAAGGTTTTCAGCTGAGCAGGGCTTCATCTCTGCAGCCTAACAGAGTGGAAATAATTCAATCATCTGCTTATTCTCACTTTTAAGCAGGACTATGGTTCAGCTTCTGGTCAAACATTCTCATAAAATATGTTGCTCAATAAACTGTTATTTACCTTGTTTATTAGAATTAGGAACTGTAAGTGTTTTACTTACATTTTTACTTGTTCATATCAACCATATGCACTGATAAGGTAATACGCAAACTACTCCAGTGGGATTCTTTATTACAGAATAAAAGCAAATACAGTGCAATAATTAACTACTTAAGAGACTGACCTACATAGAGTGCAGCCATCATTGGTTGTTGTGCCCCTAGGATGACTAATCCACAACAGCTGTATACAACAGTATGATATTTTTATTGTGCTCTTATCAGTGTTTAAGCTGACATGAAAACATAAAAATATTGTGTGTTTTAGGAAGACTTCACAAAATGTTCATTATATTTTGTCTGTGTGTATGTGCAGACATTTAGAGGTGTTGTCTTTGTAGAAGAAGAATAGAGGGAGAGAGCCTGGAAAGTGAATAGTAGGAAAGCAGGAGAAAACTGGAGCAAAGGGGCGTGTGACAGGGTAAAAACATTTTACAAAACTGTTTTTACAGTTTTGTAAAATAAAATAAAATAAAAACTGTAATTATCAGAGGTCTTAACCAGCAGTGTTTTATCAATTCTCTGATCCAAGGACTTTAACCTCCCACTCACAACCTCTCAATGAAATGAAACAATAAGGTGCAGGTAAGCCTGCATCAAAACATAGTACCAGTGGCACTGTTTGAAACCTCCAGTAGAACACATGCACCTTCAATGAATATAGATGCATTATTGAAAATGTAAGCCACTGCCAGAAGAGGAGAAAAAACAACATATGTTAAAACATGATGCTTTTCATCTGAGGGTTTTCATCTTGGTTAAATGATTCATCAGGGTCAGAGATCATTTGTATGCACCACAGGTAGCCCTGAGGGTATGAACACAAGGTGTGCAAAAGAATGGTACATCCGGTACTGAGAGGAGTAGGGGGAGGGGGTTCAGAGCATATGAAACAGTGCTTTCCTCTTTCATATCCTTTTGTTTTCACAACTCCTCCACCATTCAAAAAGCTCTCCAGTATTTCTCCCCCTCCTTGTCCATGCCAGCTTATTTCTCAGCATATTTTTTATAGTTTCCTCCACTAGTTTCTCATTATTTTCCCACATTGCTTACTCTGACTCCAGCTCATTCTAAATCCCTCTCCTGTTCCCTTCAGAGCAGCCAGCTGAGATAGTGATAGTGCTCACATATTTAAAAATAATGACACAGATAAAAGTATTGGAAGCTGGGGAAAAAAATCCTATGAGTCACTTCTAATTCAAACAAACAAAGTTTAGCTGTTAATGGTTGATTTTTTTTTTCCAAACTGAGCCCAACTCAAAGGAGAGACTGGATAGATTTCTGTCAAAGACAATTACTTGATACTTTTCAAAAGAGAGACAGATGCAGTATACACTGTTTCCCATAAAGTTGGAATAATTTTGTTTTCAGACACATTCTTTTTTTTATTCCTATTTATACATTGGAAGAGACTGATCAATAAAGTTTTGAGAAGATATACACTTTATCTATCAAGAATAAATCACATTGTCGCAATGATTTCATGAGAAGAGGTAAAATATATTTTATTCCAACTTTATGGGCAACAGTGTAGATTTAATGTGAGAAAGGTGATGAAAACAAATTCTTCAGCAAATAACTGAAACAAAACAAAAAATTGGCTTATCCTCCACACAACGTGGCAATAATTCATTTCATTCAGACAAATGAAAATTCTAAGCTTCGGAAATTATCTTCTGCTCTATCTGTTATGGTTGTCTGTGTGGGCAGTTGGATTTCCTTAATTACAAAATGGTTGATGACGCCATGAATGGATGAGCTGAACAAATGTCCATTTCACAGTTAATAAAATTAAACATATCATATCCTTGGATGTACCATTACTACCATGACAAAAGAACAAGAGAGTGTGTGAAAGGATGAAGTTAATTTAAAAGTGGTGGTGCATGATATTTTATGAGCTTCAGGGTGAAATCTGCTCTGCAACCTCCCATGAGCATCATGCACAAACCCCATGAATGACTCCTTCACACCTTTCATCCCTCCTTCTATTCTTTTGTCTCCACCATGTGCTTCATGGCACTAATTGGGAGTATATTGCTTTTACTTTGTGAGTCAAAGACAAAAGGAGAGAGCAGAGGAAATGTTGAGGACAATCCAGTAAGATATTTGCTTTAAGTGTGAACATCCCAGGAATGAGAAAGAAATGAGCCAAATTAGAAACAATCATTGACAATTATTGATTGAAAAGAATGTCAAATGTTGACTATGTTTCATGGACTTTAATATTACCACATTGTGTTCAGACTAAGATGTGATTTATTAAAAATCAGATGATGCCTCAGATGATGCAAGTATGTAGTCTTCAGGTTGTAATAAAATGCTATATAGATGTTTAGCTAATTTTCGATGTTATTAATCCGGTGTGTTTTCAGGCAGATAGTAATACACTGCTATGGTTTATTAAGTGTAAATGGAATGGATAGACTACAATCACATTTCAGCATCACAAAAGAATGGAACAAAATTCAACTGAAAAGCTGCATACTTTGTTTTACAAATTTGAGGTAAATGCTTTCAATCTGTTGCCAGACAATATACACCCAACCCTTAAGGTGGTACTGTCTATAGCAGTCACGGTAGATCTTTTTCATTTGGCTATAACCTTTAAGACCCAGACAACAGGTCATTCCCTGATGTTCTGTTGAGCTGAGAGCAGGATGAGTAAATTTCAGTAGTTGCATTGACAGCACAGACTGTCTCTGCCTGTGTATGTTCCCCGGTATGGACACACACACACACACACACACACACACACACACACACACACACACACACACACACACACACACACACACACAAATAAGATCTAGTCAAAAGAAAAGAGTCACAATAAGATATGTATCTTTTGTTGACAGTGATATATGACAAACATCTGCTAAGCGGGGTTGAGTCAGTACATCAAAATAATGTTAGCTATTAAGTCAGTTTTATACATGGGGACTCTTTCCTTTTGAAAGAAAACGAAATCTTACAATCAAACAATATTTGGCTCTAACTTTATTTTGGCCTTGATAATGTAAAGCCTCCTGCCTGAAGGGAAGGGGGCAAAGAGTCTCTTAGCAGGGTGGATAGAGTCCCTCATGATGCAGGAGATCCTTTTCCTGCACCTGCTGTTGTAAATGTCACTGATGGCAGGTAGGCTGCTGCCAGTTATCCTCTGTATAGTCTTTACCACCTGCTGCAGTGCATGTCTGTCTGCAGCAGAGCAGTTATCATATCACACGGTGATGCAGGAAGTGAGGATTCACTCCACCACACAGTTACCGAAGGAACTGAGGATGAGGTGCCAAGGCCAGCACACTTCAGACCCCTCATTGGTGGCCCTTTGGGTGTGTGTGGAAGATCAGCCTGGAACCAAGAGAGGTTTCATAAAAGGCATAAAAGGTGTTAAGGGCATCAGGAAAAGACAGGTAACTGGGGCATTCAGCCAGTAGACTCAGGAACAGCTTTTTCCCCACAGCTGTTTCCTTATTGAACTTAGCCCCCCTGTAACCCTCCACCTCCACCTCCCACACCAACCCTGCCCCCCGATGACACCCCCCCCCCCCCCCCCATTACCCACACACACCAACCATACTCCTCACACCACCCACTTTTCTTCTCTATATAGTGTACATATATTCATAAATCTATCTATATAGTAAGTTCATATTACCTGTATGTCTGTACATACACTTAGATACATAATGCATCTGTATAGTATGTTCATAATACTTATTTAACTGTACATACTGTTATAAAACACTCATCTGTATATCATGTTTATATATATTTATTTATATATGTATATATCTAATGTGAATACTGTATATATTGCACTTTTTTTGCCATATCTTGCACTTGCTGCTTTTGCACTTCTGGTTAGATGCTAACTGCATTTTGTTACCCTGTCCTTGTACATGTGTAAAACAATAAAGTTGAATCTAATCTAATCTAATCTAATCTAATCTAATCTAATCTCTTGTGGCATAGTCTATGATAATTTTGATGCCCCTCCACACACTCCGAAGGTTGTTGGTGGAGCAGTGACCAATCAAGCGTGTTCTTCCTAGGGTGGTAGCAGTGACATACTGGTGAAACTTTGATAAAATGTCTGTTAGGTTGGCATAGTTGAAGGTGCCAAGGCTGGTAATCATGCAGAGTGCCTCTTGGTCTTAAGTGAGCACATGTTATCATGAAGCTCTCTGATCAGGTCGTTTGCACACAAAGGGATTTTAACTGCAACAATGAGCATCTCTGTGAACCCCCACAGAAAATAATGCAGCCAGCATTCTACTGTATTCTAGTACCTCAGGGCAATGGCTGTTAACCAGGAAACAGTTTGAGTTTTAAACTTAGTTAATATACTGTACATGTATGTGCAGGGACCATCTCACTGACTTTTCCCCAACAGATGATTCTGATCTGCTTGGAAGAGTAGCGACTAGTTGAAAAACAGAGTCAAGCAGGTTGCTACTTAGCCAGAAAAACACAACTGTAATTTTGTATTTTTTAATGTAAAAAGTTACTTTAACAGTAGTAGTAATAAAGGAAGTAGAGTAAAAAGTAAACTCAAGTAGAAGCATATCAAAATTGTGCATAAGTACAGCACTTGAGTAAATCTGCTTTGTTAGTGGATATTTAATTCTTAATTCTTAATAATTAATTATTGCTTTTATATTCTTATATATAATTATTTATATTTAGCTATACGAATTCATTTAATTGCAAGCGTGATGGGTTGTGTGTGTTGGTGGGAAGAAGGGAGGGCAACCAATTATATAACTCTACGTCAATATCAGGCAACAGATTTTATGACGTCAATACTGTGCGACGTGCCGAATGTAAACGAGCAAGCCAGTTTACCAGCTGCTACATGCTTCACATGACCGCAGTATTTCAGCATTTCAGTGTTGCGGTTTTATGAGTGAATTATAGGGCCGGAATTTAAATCGTACACGTAGATACAAATAAATCGACTGTCAGTAGGTACATGATTGTAGTGTCACCTTTTTATCTATGCTCCACAAATCCAACCGGCACAGCTTGTAGCTAAGTAACGTAACGTTAGCAACGTACTAATTGGTAAGCTGCTTCCACGGCTTGTGAGTAACAGCGGAATGAGTTGTGGATATGGCGGTAGAGGTGGAAGAAGAGGCAGAAGGGGAAGTCGAGGCCACAGAGATGGCAGCAGAGAAAGGTGGGACAAGAGAGGAGACGGGGGTGGTTTCAGAGAACATAGCTCCGACCAGGACCGAGGAGGAGGTCAGCACCATCCCCCGCACCTGAAGGGCCGTGAGATAGGTCTGTGGTACGCAAGATACGGAGCAGTGAGGAGAAAACAGGCTGACCGGAGATCGGTATGTATTGTGTTTGGGAGCATGGCCCTTCATATTGTGGTTAACAGGGTAGCTTGTCTGTAGGTTTTCAGTCTATTAGTAGTGGCGAAGAGTAACTAAGTACATTTACTCAAATACTCGTACAGCATAGAGCAGGGGTGTCCAAACTGTTCCTCAAAGGGCGGGCAGGTTTTTGTTCCAACCAAGCACCAGCACACCAGACTTGACTCATTTAATCAACTGATCTCAGTCTTCAGACAGTTGATTGGTCAAACTGTGTGCTCTTCATTGGTTGGAACAAAAACCTGCAGCCACACCGCCCTTTGTGGAACAGTTTGGACACCCCTGGTATAGAGGAACTTTCTGGAGAAATTTCCGTTTTCTGTTACCTTACACGTCTTCTCCACTACATTTCAGAGGGTTTTTACTCCACTGCATTTTCACATAAAACAGCATATGATGAATTTATAAAATACAACACAGTGTTGAAGATTAACCCAGCAGTTCCCAACCTGTCTGGTCAGTGTCTGACTGGGCTTCTTGTCATGTTTACACTGTCTGTGAGAGACATTTCTCCTCTAAACTTCTCACATTAATACATTTAATTAAATGCTGAAATTATCCAATATTTGACAACCAAATAAAGATTATAGAAACCTCTGAAATATAAAGGTTTGTGTATCAGACCTTTGTGTTTCCTCTTTCCTCTCCTTTTAATAATCTCACGACCCCTAAGATTTATCTTGTCACTTGATAAATTTAGTGGGAGGACTGTGGCAGAAACAAAAGACACACTTTTTCCTGAATGTTCTGAAACTTTATTTAATATATAGGATTTTTTTAAAACAGAAGTCACAATGTGCTAAAGAAGCAGGTGACCCTTCAGCTATCACTAAAAAGCAAAAATGACCAAACTTGGTCAGAATTATTATAGATACCCCACGTATCACTGATACATGGATGTCACAGTTTTGGTGAGATAATTCAGGGGGATTTTTCACTGAAATAAAAATGAAATTTTGTAAAACACTAGGATATATTGCTTCAAACCAAACCCTGGTATTACATTAGTTTAGGCTAAGGTCAAGCTTATGGCTTTCAATGTCTGTGTGCAGCGGGCGGTGGTCCAGATGGATGAGGCCAGAGAGCAGCACATTACCAAGCTGCTTAACTCTGTCCAGAATGAGCAGCCTGGTCCCAGAGCTTCTACGTCTGACAACTGGCGGACAGATGCCAATAGAGGTGGTCATTGGTGAGAACAGCTTGCATAGCTTTTTCAGTTGAGACTTGCACAGTGTAATTTTTATGTTACAATAAAGAAAACAGGCAAGCTAGATTGGATGCCTGGAGTGTCAGTTATTTTTCCAGCTGTGTCTGCTGACACAAGTAGGACTCTAATTAACGTGTTTATGACATGCGTGTACAGTTACTTTGAAGGGGATTTGCCTGAAGAGGAGAAACAGAAGAGCGAGATCAAATCTGAGGAAGAGGAAGAAGAAGTTAGTTCAAGCCAGAAGACAGCAGCTTGCCAGTCACGGTGGTAAGCAAATAAGATGCAGACTAATAAAGATGTGACTATGTAGTTTATTATTCGATGGTGCCACAGTCACAGAACAACCAATATTGTCTGTTCATCCACTATATTGTACATATTTACACAGGTTAATGTTTTTCTTCAGTACCTTTACTTCAGCAGTTGCTAAAGATGAACCTCCAGACAAGTGGGATGAAGAAGAGGAGCAGCAGGAGGAGGAAAAAGAGAAACTGAGAAGGAAAGACAAGGATCTGGAGTTCTTATTTCAGGAAGTAGTGAGAGATAGTTCACTCGATGACTTCTTAAAGAGAGATTTGCAGAGCAAGAGATCAGATCCAAAGTACAAAGAAATGCTGGTGAGTATTGTGATTAGTATCAAGTTTGACATGTACAGCAGTAAAAGTTAAGGCTTTAATGTTAGACATGGATGTCCAAACTAGGTGATATTTTGTTTAGATAATGATGTGATCAAAGTTGCATGATGATTTGTGTGGGGTTACTAAAGCAAAGAATAGTGAAGTTTACAGTACAACAAAACGATAATTGTAGATGATGAAGGGCAGAGATCATCTGTGTCTTAATAATTAATAAAACATGTCATTTGGGTTGGAAAAATTTGTTGTTGGCTACTCTAAGATTTACAAGCTGACAGATGTTTATGTTTACAACTCTAAATAGTTTAGTGTAGGACTCTAATACAGAATATAATTGGGCCTTATAGTAAAATAGTAGCTCAGTAATTCTAGTAATATCACAGTACTCCTTATACATGTGAAACAATGTTAAATGGTTTGTTAATCTGTCACAGTATCATAATATTATGTCATATTATTACAGTGAATATTGAAAAATTACTGAACTGTTCTCAAGCTTCTTGTGAAGTGATCTCTGTTTATCTGTGTTTATTAGAATTATGTAGATGTCTAGATGTGCTCAAACTGTACCCGTTATGATGTTCTAAAGATAGAACGTGCTCTTGGTTGTACTGATTATATCAAGTATAATCAAATGTTTGCTTATTTTTTTTTTGTCTTCAGAAATTCAGGGAAAATCTACCATCTTATGGGAAAAAAGAGGTAAGTTTTGGATTACATACTCTGTTAAAGTAAATATTTTCCTGCTCTTCACAAATCACACCATTTCTGCTAAAACTGAATTTGTTTCTTTTTTTGAATTTGAAAATGTCTAATTCTCTACAATCATCCTTTGCCTCTTTCTGAACCTATTATCCCTCCACTTCCTCTCCTCTGCTTCTCTACTTCCAACCTCAGGAGCTGGTGGAGCTGATCAGCTCTAACCGTGTTGTGGTTGTGAGTGGGGAGACAGGGTGTGGAAAAACCACCCAGGTCACCCAATTCATCCTAGATGACTACATCAGTAGAGGAGTGGGCTCGATGTGCCGGGTGGTCTGCACACAGCCTCGTCGCATCAGTGCCATCTCGGTATGTCCTCTGCTGGTTTTTCAGGTCTGACTGTGTTGGATTAGATGTTGTTGTTGCTCTTAAATGTTTGTATGTGTGTTTGCCTTCTCTCAGGTAGCAGAGCGTGTAGCAGCAGAGAGGGCAGAAAGTGTAGGGAATGGAAATTCTTGTGGTTACCAAATCCGCCTACAGAGGTAAGGAAGTCTTTACAAGCATATGTTGATGCATGTATTTCAAGCACTCTGTGTTTAATAAACATTTTTTAGTGGTTAAGAAACCAACAGAAAAACCTGATTTCAGCAACTTCTCAGATGTTTGCTAGTGAATAGAAAAGGTCTAGTGTTGCTTTCCTGCACAGCTGGTCATTCCAAAGCCGTGCTATTAAGTTCGATGTGATGACCTTTAGATTTCCTTGGTCCAGGTATCCCCCTCTAAAGATGTTCGATTGATGATCTTCAGAACATAAGATGATGTACCTCTAAATGTGTATTGTATTTGAATAAGCACACACACACATGAATGTGAGCTTCATATGCCTGATCCACATATCAAGATTATTTCTTTTTTTGTGTTGTGAGGGAGTTGCTTGATGGATGGGCTAAATTAAGACAGATAAGGGAAATATATGGGATGAATGAATACCACAGGAAATTAGTTTTTTTTTTTTGAAGGGCAGGAGAAGGATTCGAAGATGTGAATGATGATCTAAGATCACACACACAGGAAGAGATGCAGAGTTACAGGGGACGAGAGGGTGCAGCAATCTAGAGGGTACAACAGGGTATTGAGTGTGAGAGAAGATGAGATAAATGCAGTTCAGGTATGGTATGAAAGGAGACTTATACAGAAGATGAGAAGTAAAAGCATGTATGGGGAAAATAATTACTGACTGGCAAAGAAACTGCTGAGATAACAAGGCGCTAGACTGAATTTAAAAGCATTTTCCACATTTTATAAATCTTTACACGGGGTGCCATTTTTTCTGTAGTTGCATCAAGTTACAGCAGTTGTGGTTCATTGCTCATAAGGGTTCATAAGGGAGAAAAACAATAACTAAAGCAATGTCGTGTTTTAAAGAACTTAAAGTTTAGCCAATTTATAAAGGCATCTTTTTGAGCTGTATTCTCACTGCTGTGCTGTCACTGCCTACTGTAACCTTCACCGATGGAGACCATGGGTGTCTCTCAGTGCAAAAACTGGCAATTTGTACCTCAAGCTTTGTTAAACTTCTATTGATGCACTGGCTTCCCCACATAGCAACTAATATAAAAAAGTACACACTTCTGCACTCTTTACTTTTCTTATGTGTGTCTCCCTGTGGGTAATCAGCTTCTTTAAAAACTTACAAATTGGTAAGAACACATTCAATCTAGACTTTGCCAACTTCAGTGACAGTTACAGGGAACCATTGTTTCTATTGTATTCATCTACACAACTCACTCAGTGCAGACAGTCATTGGATTAAATGTGTGCTCTCTGGTGCTAGTATAATGCAGCAAATGATGGGTGGTTATAATAAACATGAAGTAGGGAACTATTTAGAGTAAATAAAATGAATGAGATTCATAATAATCTCTCTCAGCCATGAGATTTCATAAGCAACCAGAGATGGTAGAGAACTTTTACTTGGACGGTTAGAAAATGTCACCTTTTATATTACAGTAGCTAATTTTTGCCTCTTATACTCTGGATGAATTTCAGAATTAGTTTTGTGCTGAACAAACATGTAGCTTCACTGTTTTTTGAGAGCCTTAAGGGTGGTGCTTGAGGCTATGTCTGGAAGAGTGTCCCTGTGATTAAATATGGTTTCATACGAAGTTTGTGCTTACAGGTAGAATAGTACTAAATCAATCTGTGATTAATCAGACAGCAACACAGCAAACCTTTGCCAGGTAATATTGCAATATAGTAAAACTGCACACATTGCACAGAAAGCGGGAAGAATGGGAAGTTAATAGAGGCCCAGCAACTCCGATTTGTCCTGAGGCCTCTAAGCAGATTAATCTAGCCATAGTGCCTGGCCCCTGGCAAGATTTTCCTTTAGTAGTTTCTTTTAGTTTTATTGTAAACATGCTAGTTAGTACGTTTATGTGTTAAAAGGGATCGCTGTTATCATTCTATTTTACTATTATTTATTATCTGTATTTTTTGTTCATTAATTATATGCTGCCGTGTCATTGAAATTGGTAATCTTTAGTCTCTTTTTATTTGTAAAATGGAATTTGGCCCATTGTTTACATGTTTTTCTGCACTGGTGGTTTAACTTTTTAAATTGTGTGTTCTGTTGGAAATATCGCACTTGCATTAATTATGCAAAAAAGCCTTTAATGTGGTTCAGTTGTGAGTGTAATTCATTTTTTAGACGTGTCATAAGAGAGACAGCTTCTGCTTTGTTTGGGATTAATTAAATTATGAAGTTATTTCATGATTGCTGTTAATTAGATAAACTTTTCATCACTGACTAATACTTACGGGAAGTATGATATTAAGGTAGTGTGAGCACAAGTGCCTATTATAACCAATGCCATTGCTTATTAAATAGAATTTTCTGTATCAGTGAGGTTTTATAGCAACATTCATCTCAGCTTTATGTGCACTTCTGTGTACAGACTGAGCAGATATTGCTACTATGAAATAATGAGCAATCAGCTTAAAAAAAGAAAAAATAGCAAAAAATAGTGTTTGGAATTATGAAATGGACAAGGAGGGTGTAAATATGTCTAACAGCAGCACACACACTTTATACTAAGTCTTGTGTCATTTGGGAAATTTAAAGTCTTATTTTTTATCTTTTTCTCCTCTTGTCTCTCAGCCGGTTACCACGGAGACAAGGTTCGGTCCTGTACTGTACAACAGGCATTATTCTTCAGTGGCTTCACTCAGATCCGTGAGTCTCCCCTGATCGCCTCTTCCTCATTCTCATCACATCTTTTCCCAGCATTTCTTCTTCTTTGCTTTTCCTCTGTGTCTCTGTTCCAGCTGTCCTTCCTTCACTGTCATATTCCCTGTGTGTCACTCTGTTTTATGTGGTTGACTCTACTGTCTGTAGAAGAAGCATTAGTATGGGTCCCCATTCTCATAGGCAGAGAAATGAAGACACACACACACATACACACAGAGCTTCTGTTGACTCATCCCTGCATACGCATCCTTGCATTCTGAGTGTCTTCAGAAAAACCACAGAGACTAAATGAGGCTGCCTGCTTTTCATGTTGTCTTGCTTCATGCTCTTTCAGAATTGGCACGACTCCAGTGAGTCATTTTAGGACTACAGTTGTCTGACAAAATGCTGCAACTTTTTGGCATTAAGGTATATTTACATAGCAGCACAAGTAGACTGTCTGTATGGGCTGTACCTTGTCAGTTTTGGTGGGACTGTTTGTCTCCAGTCACCACATTAGTGACGCATTAACCTTTTCAGTCCCACAGACCTTTTTACTCATCATTACTGACTAATGCTGTACAGATAAGCACAAAACACAGGTGTTTTGGTTAAATTCAAATTTTTTTTTAAAAGTGACGAAAAACTGATTTTGCCAAAAATTCAAATTAGTGGCAAATCTCTCAAGGCAGAAATGAAGGTGGCCTCTAATCAAGCTCCTTTGGTTCCTTGGTTCAAGTCATGTCCAAGGAATGTAAAAATAAAATGTTTCCATATATACTTCTTTGTTCAAAAATTAGGTGGCAGATTGTGAAAAAAGTGAAACACTTTGACAAAAAGACCTAAAAACATGATCTTCTCGACCAAGGTAGCAAATACTGCCATACACAGAACATAGAATTGCCACATAGAACCCCTTCATCTATCAGACTTACCAGTGGTCCAGTAGACTTAAACTTTTTCCCCTGTTCTTTTTTTTTGCCCTCTTTCAGATTGTTGTCCAGTATCAGTCACCTGGTGCTAGACGAAATCCATGAGAGGAACCTGCAATCTGATGTTTTGCTCATCATTGTGAAGGACCTACTCAAAGTCCGGGATGATCTTAAGGTCATCCTCATGAGTGCCACCCTCAACGCAGAGAAGTTTTCTAAATATTTTGGTATGCAACCCACCAAGTAACATTTCAAATTTTGTTCTGGAAAAATGTTTATTTGGTTTGGATTGGTACCCCTTCTCATCGTCCCCTTTCCCTATGTCAAACTCCCTTTAGACAACTGTCCAGTGATCCACATTCCTGGTTTGACGTTCCCAGTGCAAGAGTTCCTCCTCGAGGACATTATAGAGATGACCAGGTAGAACAACACTACTCCCAAACACACACATGCAAATCCAAGTGGAACCACTATGCCCCTTTCTCTTTATATAAACTGGTTGGTGCTTCTTTGCCAGATATTGTCCCAAGAATCAGGACCGTCGCTCCTCATGGAAGAGAGGCTTTTGGCAAGGACGCCACTCCAAACCTGAGAAGGAGGAGAAAGAGGTGGAATACAAGGAGAGCTGGCCTTGTTATGCACGCACACTGCAGAACAGGTGAGTTGGTGAGAACAGCAGGGTAGTTAAATTGGCAGAGCAGCAGTCAAATTGCAACCTTTTTTTCAAATAAATAACTCCCTTTAATAACTCCCAACCTCCATTTGAGATGTCTTCCTCTTCCCAGTAGCACTGAACAAACAGTCTTCTTCATTTAATACCACTATTTGCAGTGCAGTCTTTTTTCTTTGCCACCATTATTACTGCTCTTTGTCACAAAATGAATGTGAGAGAATGTAAACTCGATAACGTCTGGTGTGCTGTACCTGCAGAAAGAGTATTCAAACACAACACTGCCTGAACACACAGCACTTACTATGTGGCAGCTCTACAACAGTCAGTGGGCAGAGCTCTAGGCAGAACTAAAGAACAATTCCTACATTGCATTCACCTACACTGCCTTCCTACGCTGTATGCAGTTACAATAAGTCCTTGATGCCAAAGTATTAGTCAGGCTTGAGTGCCAAATGTAAGGAAGGGCCCATTTAGCACTTCATGGCTGTGACTTAAAGGATAGGTTCATAATTTTTGTTTTTTTTAAGCCTGTCCTTTAAACTATTATTTGAAGTATTGTGCAATGCAACTGCAAACTTAAAAATACAAAAATAATTGTGTTGTTTTGTTTTAATTCTGTGTGCTGTCTTCATTTTCACCTTCTTTGTTTATATTTGAAAAATTAATAACATGTTCTTAAAAAAAAGGGAAAAAAGAAAAAACAAAATCTGACTCACGCTTTAATACATTCCACCCAGCATATAACCAGATGGAAAGTTTGCTTGTGCTGTGTGCTGACTGAGTGGCAACACACCTGCTTCACATGCTTAAAAGCTTCACATGCTTAAAAACGACAGCAGAAATTACTCATTTTATTTTTTTCCTAGCTGAAATACCCGTGGCATATAAATATCTTTTTTTCCATTATTTTGAATAAATTGTCTGGAATTTTTATGTTGAACAGTGCAAGAACCGTGATGGTTCTATGCAGACATGGACAAGTCTCCATTGTCTCAGCTCCGATGAGCTTGTTAATGACCTGTCAGTCTCACATCGAAGGCGAAGCCAAAGGAAGAGACTTTCTTTATTAGCAAACTTTCATGCCTGTGACAAAGTAATGTGCAACGGTTCAAACCAGAGCATTAGAGCCAGGAAATAAAAATGATATAACAAAGAAACCAATTAACAGTTAATTATTGTGTTTATTGGATCTGATGTCAAGATTACCAATATAATTAAAACTGTAAAACATTTGTTAAGCATTAGTCAGCACGATTTATTGTTTTTGTGCAAAAGCATATTCAACGTAATACAGAATTTGCAAGTCGATTAATTAGACAGCATCTGGATAAAAACATATGTCTGCAAATATATAAATGGCATGTAGCTGTAACCCAGGTGTGACACCTAAAACAGCGAGTAAGGGGATAGTTGGAAACTTGGGAACAGCTTGTTGCCATTTTAAAGCATGGAAGAAGGTGGATTATTTATTTATTGATTGTCTATGGCCTGTGTTTCAGATACTCTGAAAACACCATAACGGCACTGGAGATCTTGGACAGTGATGATAAGATTGACCTGGAGCTGATCCTGGCTCTGATCCATTATATTGTGCTCAATGAGAAGGTGAGTTTAACCCTCTGATAGCTGGTTTCAGGGCACGGAAAATTCTGGTGCCAGAAGTTTGATTTTTAATAAAGTGCATTTGTACTCAGAGATGAAAATGTGATTCAGGTTGCCTGTCTTAGCAGTTTGAAGCCTGGAGTGCTTGTGTCACTGACACTTGTCCTGTACATTTTAAAATTTGTCTTTTCAGACTTATAAATCTCCTAACATTTTGATCACAGACAGGCAGACAGAGCAGTGGTCCCAGTGTCTAGTACCATTTGAAATTTTGGCATGTTTACGATATGAATTTTCTTAGTTATGGCCAAAAATGTGTTTCATTAGGTCACAATGACCTTGACCTTGGCCACCAAAGTCTAATCAGGGCATTCTTGAGTCCAAGTTAATGTTTGTGCCAAATTTGAAGAAATTCCCTAAAGGCACTCCTGAGATAGATGGATGGACGTATGGATAGACAACCCGCATAATGCCTCTGGCCACAGATGTTGCCATTTTGGAGGCATAATAAAAGTTAAAAAGAAAAGGAGAGAAGTACAGTATATTCTTAGGTGGAGCAGATGGAAGGAACAGGAAGAATAGCTTCCAAATACAGAGCAATATTAGATCAGAGGAACTAACACAGATCCTGGCAGCAGATCTGTGCTAATGAGTGATCAAACAGATGCTCTCCCAACACACGTTCGTTCCCTTTTTTCTCTTTCCAGTTTTTGCTACATTTCCTCATTTTTATGTCATTGTCTATTCAGTGCTCAGTTCAGCCAGCTAAGTTAGAAGAAAGTACTCTCTCTTTGTAAATGTTTTACTTTTCAGTAGATCCAGGATCACATTAACTATATCCATATCAGGACTTGTTAGTGCAGACAAAATTTGGGCCGAATCCATCAACACTCAAAATTCGTGTTTCAGTAAATTTCCTGTTCAGATGTGTATTTGCAGCATGTTTCTTGGAATTTCCAACAGCTTGTAGTCACAGAGTCATACAGGCCAGTGCCAACATATGTGAGAACAGGCCTGCACAATGCAGCAGAATATCAAAAACAATACCATTCAGTACAGCCTATTGTTATTACTAAGAGGGGAATAATGAGAGTGAGGAGAACTTGCTCTCACTTTTCCTGCATTTTTTCAGAAGTGGAACAAGTTTAACGTGTTTATGTTGGTTTCTTGTTGTGTTTGTGAAAAACGTATATGACAGAGGAACAGAACAAAAAGAAAGGCCCAGAATGAGGAGTGACTAACACAGATAGACAGAATAATTATCCCTTCCCATATGAAGCTGTATCTCTATCAGTCTGAGCCAGTCGACCAGCTGATTTACCGTGGCATTGTCAAATGGCGGAGAGGGAACCGGCCGATCTGCCTTGACGGCGTTCTGAACCGAGGATAGGGGGCTGTCTGCCTGGCTTTCAGCTGTGATGATTGGTTAATTATGCTGCAGGGGTCTGTGATTAGACACCTAGGAGGTCGACATGGAGGCAATAATGAACGCCTGCTGGGTGCAACTATGTGTGTGCGTTTATGTGGGTGGTTTGGTGTGTGCATGTGCTAAATAGTAGGCCAACACGACAGAGCTTACTGTACTGTTACTTGATTTTTAGTTGGAATTAATCACAGCCTCTGTGCTGCATGTGCGTGAACATGTGTTTCTGTCAGGTTGTAACTAGGCACACTGCCTGCATCTCTCTGTTCCTCCTCTCTCTTTCTGACACACACACACAAATACAGTCCCATGTGGGTGCCGTTGGTTGAGCACTGGTAATAATAATTAGCTTTAATTAAAAGGCAGGAGTGCTCCGGGCCTAGAAGCTACTTTTTATGTCTTTCCTCATCTCCTCTTTGGAAATGAATAGCAGAGTTCTTTTTAAAGACTGGGTTATTTTATACCAGTGTAATATTATCCCGAGACTAATTTTTGTTTAAATTTAGGCCTTTGATATGTTGAAAAAGCATGACATAAAAATGTATTTTCTTGGGCCTTTACAGCATGATGCATACATCACTGTCTTTAAAGGACATGGCTCTGGACAGCTTTTAAAAAATCTAATCTGCATGTGTGTGACATAAACTGCAACCTTCATATTGGTGCAAAAAAAAGATTAGTCACGTTTCTCAGCTTTCAAGGCACCTTGTCTCTTATCAGGTTTCTTCCTTATCGGATATCAAAACCTCTCACCTTTTTGAGTACTCACTGAAATGTGTTTATGTGGTGTTACAAGCTGCCGACATTGGCATCAAAAACCTGGTTGGGATCTGTTTACTTATTCTTTGATCAGATATTTCCTGCCCTAATTTGGGAAAAAAAAACTTTAGACAGTATTTTCTGTATGCGAAGTTCTTGAATGGCTACTTGTGTTAAGACAGGTTTAAAGATAAACATATTTATATTCCTAATAAGTAGGTATCGCAAAAAAAAGTATCAAAGTAGTTTTGGTACCAGTGCTGAGAATGCAGTAGGTTGTCGTAAGTAATTCATTTGTACTTCTACTCAATCTGATAATGTGAATGTCTGCTGTAGTTATTGTCTGCAGTAAAAAAGAAAAACTGCTATCGTCTGTCGTAACCTGTGAGTTTCTTCTAAATATTCTGACAGTCTAGTTTGATTCATTCTATTACCCTCTGTATCCTATTAGAACAGAATTGCTCCTCATTAATTATTAATGGTTTCTTTAACTTATTTTACCATTGTAGCATCACTGTATGTAATTTTGCTTTTGTGGCTGAGAAGCTGACATCTACCCTGCGTTAAGTGATCAGCTATTGTCAGACATCTGAATGTGCAGAGATTTGCTCACACTGGAGTGCTTCCAACTCTATTAGCCACCATCATCTGTTATCCTGCCGATGTTTTCTCAGCTTGCATTTTGTGTGTCTTTATTTCCCAGGTGACTAATTGGTTTTCTCTTTTTGCTGCTTTGAGAGAATCAAGTCTGTCCCTGTGGTGATGTGAAGCTGAGGATGCCCTGTAGTGGGAAGACATTGTTGTCATAATGATGTTGGCAATGAGCGTCATAGACTATTGTGTGGCTGAATGTGGAGGTTGGGAGCTCAGGGCATCTCCACCTGCCTCGGCTCAGTTACTCCGAGGACACGGGCACCTTGTTCACTTGTCTTATTCCTGGGCTTCCTGTGGCTAATGGCTTTTGGTTTCTGTTTGAAATCAGTTTTTTTTTTGTTTCTATTGAAGCCCTGCTGGTTTTTGTATGTCTTTCAGCTGCAAAGTTTTTAGTCATGTCTTTGTCTGACAGGACGGAGCAATCTTGGTGTTCCTGCCTGGCTGGGACAACATCAGCAGTCTCAATGACCTTCTCATGGCCCAGCCGCTGTTCCGATCAGGTATAGACACACATAGTAACACATTATCACAAGGTGTGTGACATGGATGCAAGTATCTTCACGTTTTGGATTGCTGGTCTGTCAAAACAAGCAAACTGAACTATGAATGGCATGTTTCTTAATATTTAATAGTCTAAGTGAATAATCAACTAATTGAGAAAATATTGGACAGAATAATCGATTAAAAAAAATCATTTGCAGATGAAGATTAATCAATTAGTTGACCAACAGAAAATGAACTGTTTTAGAAAACTGCAATGGGCATTTTCACTGTTGTCTGACATTGTATAGACTTGGCAAGCAATTGATTAACCAAGTAAGTATTCTGCAAATTAATCAGTAATGAAAATATTCATTACCTGCAGCCCTGGAATTGCAATGTGGAAGCTGGAAACCTCTAGTGCACATACACTGATAACAGACTTCACGGTGGAGTAGGGGACCTCTTTTGAATTGAACAATATTTACATATTCATAGAATTTGGACTTTTGAGGGAGGAGGGGTACTCGTAATATGTTGATTTTTATTTTCTAACAATATATAAGTTTTGTGTAAGAAGAGACATATCAAACACAAACTATTATTCCAAGCTGGGTATTTTTATAAGTCCAAAAAAAATAACTGCAGGGGATCTTTATATTTATTGAAGTTTTTAAAAAAATTAAACATAACTGTTTGCTTTGAGGTAAGTTCTGGCCTTAACCCCCACACACACACACACACACACACACACACACACACACTGCAAATTAACCATTTCTTTTAATTTAACGACAGCCATGATTATGAGATTGCCATCCACAAATAATCAGGTTTGATTAGGTCTTTAGGTTTAGAGTGATTACTCCAAATCATAAACATAGGTAGACTCTGACCAATAATAACCATTTCATTGTAACACACTGATTAACCAGTCTCTGATTTCTCCACTGTTACGAAGGCAACCTTCACATGTAATGTTACAGCATTTTCTATATAGAGGGACAGTAAATGTGTTTGATTTGGCAGTAGCACAGATCATTATTTTTTAGGTCTAAGTACTATGTGAAAGTTAAGTCAGTTTTCTGCCCACAATAAATCCATAATATCTGTTTCTAAAGATGCATAAATAATGGTGGGAAATTAATGCATTCTCATTGTTTATACATGGTTATATTTTTAGACATTTACTAGCACTTGTATCTTTTGTTTGCAAATAGTGCTTTGTTTGAATTTTTCTTTTTTGTCCTGTTGTGTTTCAGACCGCTTCGTTATCATCCCTTTGCACTCCCTCATGCCTACCGTTAATCAGACACAGGTCAGCATTCTTCTGTTCCTCTCTTTGCCTGTCTCTTTGACTGTGTCTCTGTGTCGGCTGATTGTCCTGCTTTATTCCCTTTTCCTCTATCTGAAAAGTCCAATCTCATCTTTCCCTCTCATTTTTCTCAGGTGTTCAAAAGGCCTCCTCCTGGAGTTAGAAAGATTGTGATTGCTACCAATATAGCTGAGACCAGGTATGTGTGTGTGTGTGTGTTGTTTTGCTTGTCCATCCTTTGTACTTACTTGTTTTGAAAACGTGTTTTTGGCTGTAAATTTCTGGTAAGTTTGGAAAAAGAAAAAAATATGTGATGACACTTTCTCTTGTATGTGTGTATGTGCGTATTTTTGTGTAGAAGTGCAATGCAGTAGGTCCCAGTCATTAATGGAAACAGCAGATTTGGGGCTAATTAGCATACATTTCTGGGATTGATTACAAATACTGTCATATTGGCTTGGATGGAACACACTGAGTCTCTGACAGGCAATTTGTTAATGCATTCACAGAGCTTCGCACGCACACAAACTGAGCAAATTAAGAAGCTGTCTGCACCCCTCTCACATCCCTCCACTAAATATAGACTCTAAATCTACCAAGGGCTAAATTTTATTTTTATTTCTGAATGAGTGTGTGTGTGTGTGTGTCTGTGAGTCTTAGCTAAGCAGTCCTGACAGACTCCTTTTGAAGTGTTTTTTTTTTCTGTCTGATTTGGTCTTTATTCCATCTCTCGTTTTTTTCTTTCTCTCCCTCTTTTTCTCTCTCCACTCTTCCTCGCAGCATCACCATAGATGATGTTGTGTATGTGATAGATGGAGGGAAGATTAAGGAGACCAACTTTGACACCAACAACAACATCAGCACTATGACAGCCGAGTGGGTTAGCCTGGCCAACGCCAAACAGAGGAAAGGACGTGCCGGCAGGTGTGTCTGTGTTTTTTTGTTTGCTCACAGGGGTTTTTGTAGGTATTTTTATAATGAGGGCATGCTGCATATTACTGCCTCTGGGTATGCAGTACTAATCTGAGAGGATTATTTTTCCTTCTATTTGTCATCTCACCTCTCTGGCAGTGTTCCCCCTCAGCCCACTCCTTCCAGCCTTCCCATCTGTAAACACTGAGAAAGGCTGAGTGTAGTCACTCCCAGGTTGTTTCCAGTCTGTGACTCCAGACGTCTGTTCTGTTAGCTAGCTCTGACATCAAAGTGGAGCAAGACCCAATTAGCAGGAGCTGCTTAATGTGTGCAGTTTCTTCCCATTGACTTTAAATTAGGCCCTTGTCACAGAACTGATATAACACATTAACTTTTTTCTCTCCCAACTTTCTTCTTCTCTACTTGTGTCCAGAGTGTGTCCAGGGAAGTGCTATCATCTGTACAACGGTCTCAGGGCCAGTCTACTTGATGCCTATCAATTACCTGAAATTATGAGGACACCACTGGAGGAGCTCTGCCTGCAGATCAAGGTTGTGTATGTGGAGAGAAAGAGTGAGACAGAGACAGAGAGAGAGAGAGAGAGAGAGAGAGAGAGAGAGAGAGAGAGAGAGAGAGAGAGAGAGAGAGAGAGACAAATAGGTGTCGTCTTGGGAGTTGAGATGAGGACAAGATTGCTGTGAATGAGTTTTGTGAATGCAGGGGGGGAACGAGGACAGTGCTGCTGTTTTTGGTCTTTCGTTGAATTACAGCCTCTCCTGCCTAATGAGAGCTAGGGATGAATATCCTGGGCTGACTCATGCCCCTTGCACTCTAGCTCTTTCTGTCTCTTTTTGCACACAACATAATCACTCCTCTTCTGAGCCTTGTTCTCTTACATGAACCATTGCTTTCTTTGGTTTCTCAGTGTATTTTTTTCCCCTCCTATTTTTGCTTTCTCTTTTAAATCCTCATACTCCACTCAGACATATTACAACCCATGCTAATGGAACATTAAGGCAAAGTTCACTCAGATCTAGTGTTTGCAATGATTGTTCTCACCAGTGGCTTTATTGGATATGCGTTTGAGTGTGTGTCTTCCACTACTTTAGCTGGGTACGTTTGAGTATGTGTGTAATGTGGTTTTTGAAGCTAGTGGGTGAGAGGCGGACTAATGCATCAGACTGTCCTTATAGTGAGAGAAAAACTGACAACATGCTAACCCTGAGCAGACTCTCAAATGGATAAACACTCCAACACCACCCTGTTAGTCAGACATAGAAATGCAGCAGCTTCCTTACTCTTCAGTTTGCTACAGGTAGATATTTGGTGTATTTAAAAATCACTTTTTGATGTGGATATTCATAGAACCAGGGCCTATCACATTTATTTTGTTGCATATATCTTGTAAACAGAAATGAGAGCAAACCATGCCTCATACATTATGCTTGTGGGAAGAAGACACACACAAAGTTAAATGCAGTAGACCTTGCAATTTCTATGTATTGCCCAAAATTCAGTGTTTGCCACAAATAGATACTAATTCCCTTCCCTTTTTCTAAGGGACTAACTCCCTCTAAAAAAAGAGAGTTGGGGTTTAATGCAAGAATTATGACACGCTTTTGCTTATCAGTGTGTAATATAACATGATGTGATGTGTGCTGCCTAGATTTTGAAACTTGGGTCGATAGCTCGATTCCTGGAGAAAGCCCTGGACCCTCCAACTGAAAGAGCTGTCAGTCTAGCCATCAAGAACCTCACAGACCTGGTAAGAATGAGTAAAGATTATTTGCTACTATTTTCTAAATGGCTATTGCACTCTCGTTGCTGGCGTTACAGATTTTTGATTACAAAAAAAAAAGGTTTATCCCTTGACCTGAGCATGTGATTTCAAGGTCTCCTGTCTGGAAGCATTATCTATAAATCTGCTGGTTCCAAGGATGTTATTTTGTAGCTTAACCTCTGGAGGAAGCAGTACATGGATCCAACAGTAAAAAAAAAAAAAAAAGTAAAAAACTCAGCAGTGCAGTTGCTCCTGAAAAGCTTTCAGAAGACTTAATTAACATGACAACTTGTTTAAAAGCAACACCAACGCATACTGACTGTACACTGGTCTTCCGGGAGAACCTTGCTTTATCAGCCTGTTGCCATGTTGATAAAGGCTTTTTCGTTATTTCCACTTTAACAAAGCCGTTTCCTTTGTGTATTAGAACATCTATTCCCTTTCTTGTGGCTATGTTGCGAAGGACCTTGTGTTGAGCCGAAGATGACTAAACGTGTGCATTTTGTTTTGGTTTATTGTGACACTGTTGCATCTTAGAATGCCTTGGACCATTCAGAGAACCTGACAGCACTGGGTGTCCACCTGGCTCGTCTGCCTGTGGAGCCACACATTGGCAAACTCATCCTGTTTGGAGCTCTGTTAGGCTGCCTCGACCCAGTACTCACCATTGCTGCTTCACTCAGCTTCAAAGACCCTTTCTTCATACCCCTGGTAGGGCCCTGAGTTCACAGACATGAAAGCTTATGTCGGCAGTGACACGTATGCATACTCCAACACATAGCTGAGAATGACTTTTTTCATAGCTAAGAGGCCTCAAAGAATTTGTCTTTAATACATCTGTCCCTCTCTCAGGGTAAAGAGAAGATGGCAGACATGAGGAGAAAAGCCCTGTCCAGAAACTCCAAGAGTGACCACCTCACTATTGTCAATGCCTTCCAGGTAAAACAACCCACATCCGTCAGCTGTCTTTCATCTCTGTCTTCTATATGAATGGTTCGTGTCAATTTATCATCCATTGATTTGCCAGGGCTGGGCAGAAGCGAAACAGCGTGGTGCCAGGTATGAGCGGGAGTACTGCTGGGACAACTTCCTGTCTGCCAATACACTCCAGGTGAGCCAGGCTGATTGTGAGTGTTGTGCTGAGCTCTATGCTGAAGTGCTTTGAAAATGAAACCAGGGATAGTCCATGATTACATTTTAAGTTTGACTTCTGTCTGGGTAGGAAAGGACATGCAGCCTTTTTTAGAACTAATTTATCCTTTTATCATTCAGATGCTGCACAACATGAAGGGTCAGTTTGCCGAACATCTAATGCATGCAGGCTTTGTCAGCAGCAAGGACCCAAGAGACCCCAAATCTAATGTCAACTCAGGTAACTAAGAAGACTTTTTCAGATGCGATTCATCTGTCAGAAAGCGTTCATTCTTATGAGTCTTAAAACCAGGCTGTGGAGCAGTAATAAAATATGATATGTGACATGTACATGTAGCAGTGCTCATTTGTTCTGTCTCCAACTCTCACTTCTTTCCTCAGACAATGAGAAGTTAATCAAAGCCGTGATTGTAGCCGGTCTGTACCCTAAGGTGGCCATGATCAGACCATCTCACAGCAAAAAGAGGCCAGGGTGAGTCTATCAATTCAGAGAGGGAGATGAGCAATGACAGACAAGAAGGGGCTGCACAGCACAAGATAGAGAAGTGCACAATCATTATTATTGATCTGCAGGCAGGAAAATGGTCTTCACACGGCAATATCTCATCAGATCTCTGTGATCAGGTGAGAGTTTGGTTAGGGTCCTGTGACAGTTACCTGAGGCTGTGCAGAGACCATGTTAGGAAAACTCTCTAAAACAGAGGCGCTTTTGCAGCTGAGGATCAATGCAGTCATCATAAAACTCCCCTCAGGCAGCTGTCATAGGCAGCGGCTGTGACCTGTGTGCAAAAGACAGATGCACGCAAGAGGGAGACAGACACTCTCTCACAGTAGGGCTGTCAGCTTTGTTTGTCTGTCTCTGTGACAGCTTTAGACCCAGTTGCACAGTGAAATTGCCAGGGTCATTTCCTCTGCGTAAGTAATTCACAGCAGTTGTGGTGCCAAGCCACTTGTAAGTTTTCACATGCACTGCGCCACAGCTCTGCAATATTTAATGAATTCATTGCTCGATGAAGCACTTTTTGTTTGTTTTGCTGCTAAATCAAACCGCTGTCTGGTACAAGCAGCTTGTTCCCTGCAGTCAAGCAGTCGGCTTTATCTGGCTGACATGCAAGAGTTTGGAACACAGTGTTACTTTCATGTTAGGGATGATTTGCCAACTGCAGCACGGTTTCTCTTTGGTATCCTGTCGTGCCAAAATTGCAGGAGGAATTCTTTGTTCATGGTATTAACAAGCCAAAAGCATCTCAGGGGTTGTTTCTAGAACTACTTTCTGATTGATTTTAACAAAACATATTCTGGTAATGATGCATTTTCACACAATTTGGGCAACAGCGCTTTCACACAAACACGCACACACATAATAGGCATGTGCAGACATGAAAATTGTACTGTATTGTATTCAACACTATCCACTTTTTTGTCAAAACCTATTTATCTACGTTGTTCACAGTGCAACTTGACTCAATTCCCTTGACTGCACAGATACAGGTGTGTGGGGCTAGTAGCACCTAATGTAGCCTCAAACCAACAATCTCAGGCAGAGATAAAGAGTGGACAAAGTCACTTCTGTCTAACTTCACAACCTTAGATGTTTTTATTTTCAAACTTATAGTTTTCAGCCCCAACTAAAGCTGACTCAAGTGACATCTCTTGAGGCAGTTCATCAGACTTGCAGTTGTGTTTTTTATCAGGTGTTAGGCATTTGACTTTTACCAGTACAACTAACCCCAACGCAGAGACACAAACTGTACTATCTTGTCTTTCTCAGGGTTAAGGTGTACACCCAGGCTGATGGAAAGGTGTGCATCCACCCAAAATCGGTCAATGCTGAAGAAACAGAGTTCAACTACACGTGGCTCATCTACCACCTCAAGATGAGAACGAGCAGTGTGAGTAGGCGAGGGGACGTGGGAACGTGTTATGCTGTGTTGCAACACTGTGTGTGAATGTTGTCTATTTTTACTTTTGAGTGTGTGTTGCTGTGTGTCTTTTTTATTTTGTATGTGTCCCCCTGAAGGGTGCATGAGAGCGGAAAGAACTGGTGAAAGGTTAGCAGCGGTGCCACACCAGCTTTACACTGAATGAATATTTGATTAAAACGCTGCCTTTCAACTCTCTTTCAAAGGCTCTTGTGCTTCAAAGCTGGGGGGGGGGAGGTGCAAAATGGTCAGTGCGGCTCCCTGACTACTGCCCTCACTGCTGTCCCTTTTTCTGTCTTTTTCTCTTTTCTTTTTTTTTGCCCCTCTTCAAACTCCCATTTCCCCTCCCTTCCATATATCTGTGTTTGTTCTTTCTGCACTCTCTCTTTGTGAATGTTACTATTCTGCGGAAAAACACCTTTCATGTCCTCTCTGATTGCTACCTATGCCTTTGTCTCTCACTCTCCTGTCTTTGTCTATATGAAGACAAGTATTTTGCTGGATTTCACCATCATTATTGCCACCAATAAATGTTTTCTTTCCTGTAGTCTGTAAGCGAATTTGTGCGCAAGGCACAGCATTTATGTCTGTTACAAAAGTGAGGTATTCTGAGAGTGTGAGATTGTCAAGGTCGTTTGTTTCCTGAGAAAGAGAAGGAAGCAGAAGACTAGGGCCGTGGAAAGAAGGAAAGTGAGGGATGACGTTAAACTTTATCTCCTCTGACGCACTTGCCCCTGGTAGTCCATTACATTACACATTCATGGGGCAAATGCAGTTGTCCCTGCTTTCTCCTTGCTTCTTTTTTTCCCCTTGTCTCCTTCCCAGTCCCTCTGCCTTTATCTTCCTCTCTCTGACACTAATTTTCAACACATCCGCCTGTTACCTTCAAAGCTGTCATAAGTTTTGTTTGACCTCAGTCTGCTGCTTATGTAGTGTCTGTCGCTTTTGACCTTAAAGCTTAGCAGTTTTTGAGTGTGTGAGATCAGTGCATTACATAGACTATCACTTTTATTTTTCTGTCTGCAGTATTCATTATTTTTAGTAATTTACTTACTTCTGACATTTGTTTAAGAATAGTTTTTCATGCTGATTTTCATTTTGGATATCAATAGTCAAACAGCTCTGCATAAACAGCTGTCAGTTAAGCACAGGGAGGGAATTGGATAGAAAAGAGTGTAACACATTAGCGAGATTCACAGACAGGGCAAGATGACATTTCTCCTAACACTGGAGGCACTAAAACACATTACAAACCCTCTTCACTAATGGGACACTTTCAGCCCACACTATAGGATAGCTATTGGGCACGGTGTGTCATAATGATGCCGCTCCCTGTCACTAAATGTGTTAGTGTGTTTGCTGTAATACTCCTGTCGTTGTGTGTTAGCGACATCTCTCTGTGTCCCCTCAGATCTTCCTCTACGATTGCACTGAAGTGTCCCCGTTCTCACTGCTGTTTTTCGGAGGAGATATCACCATCCAGAAAGACGAAGACCAGGAGACCATCGCAGTGGATCAGTGGATTGTCTTCAGATCCCCGGCACGCATCGCTAACCTTGTCAAAGTAAGCGAAGGACACCCTCACATGAACTAATCTCAGTCATGATCAGATTAATTTCACTAACCTCTCCTTCCTGTTTTTTCCACAGAGTTTAAAGAAAGAGCTGGATTCTTTGCTGGAGGAGAAAATCCGTAACCCGGCTCCTGTGAACTGGCAAAACCGCCAGTCCAAAGACTGTGCTGTCATCACAGCCATCATAGACCTCATCACCACCCAGGAGAAGCCCACAGGCAGCACTAAAGGCTATGGCAGAACGTGGGCGTCTTCCCCAAGAGGACAACACACGTACTTCGATGATGATGATGACGATGATTAGAAGTGGCCAGGTTTTTGCCTGGCTGGAGGAGGAGGAGAAATGATTGACTGCATCCTTGGACACAGAGGTTAGTTGGGATATTTATGATAGCCAACTGGCCTCCTTGATGGTGCTGCATGGTTGACATTTTTGTTGTCCCTGCTCCCGAAGGCCAAACAAAGGACGCAAGAGTATTGTAAAATGAGGGAGAGTTGAATGACTCCCATTAGTACTACTTTTTTTTTTTTTTTGCCTGTTTGGTCAATACTTGCAGGGACCAATATATGTATGTAATGAACATAGCTGTTAACCTTTAGCAGCACACAGTTGCCATACCACTGATTTAACAGCCGATATCTCATAAACATCTGAGAAAGTGCTACAGGCCAGAGGATTTATGCATATTCCTGATTAACCTGCGTTGAATGTCTACAGAGCAGATGGCTAATTTATTGTTCCAAATGTTACCAGAGAAGTACAAGTGGAGTAATTTTCTACAGCCCAACTAGCAGGGTTCTTCGGGGAAAAGAGATGTCACATTGATCACTGAGAAGACATGACAGTCCCCAAGCAATTAAGCTTTTATTAATAGTGGCTTATTAAAATATATATGGTTTACTATGCCAGTTTCTGCAATATAAATCTGTATTTTGGAAAACATACATGTTACAATTCAGGCTGTTTTACATATTTACATGTACACAGATGATTTACAATAGTTACAAGTACAGAAAGTGATTGAAATAAAGACAAATTCATGCTTAGATGTGTGGTATCACAGCTCATTTTCCCTGAGTGCAAATGCAAAGCTTCGTCTGCTCTCTTTAGAGTCTCGATACTTCAGGATGCAGTGCCCACTACTGTCATACCTCACTTTGTAGCTCAACAGTTGTGGTTGTCATTTGGGCGGGGTCCAGAGCAGCGGGACTTGATAGATCGTGTTATCACCAGACTCTGACCAAGCCATTCATTTCCTTTAGCTGGACAAGGCAACACTAAAAAGATGACTCACAGTGGACAATCAAATTAAAAGCAGGGCCGGGAGGGGCAGCTCGTCTCCTACCGTCAGCACACGCAAATTAATTTCAGCTTGCCTCTGTAACATCACAGATATAAATCCTAAGGGGGGTATTTATATATACACCTCAAGCTGGCATTAAGTGTGTGTGATATTTCAGGCTGTCCAAGTCGAGTGGATGGAGAGAATAATGGCATTTGTGACACAAATGTAGAGTCTGATTCATGGGGGTGACATTAACTGGTGACAAACAGCAAGGTAGGAAACAGATACTTGGCCCTCCTTCCTAACCACATGGATCACATATGAGATTATACCTCCCAGATGACTGCAATTCTAGATATTATCTGATTAATTATGACTTATTCTATTTACACAAAGTGCCTCAGGCTTCAGACAAGTAGCATTCTTTTTTTTTTCTTTTGCATCTCAACATACACCATATTGGATTTTGTTATTAATATCACTGTAATAGTTTCACTTGCCATGAGATGCTACTGAAACATTGCTAAGAATTACTACGCTAACCCACACACTGTAAAGAAGCTGCCAATCTCAGCCTCTTGCTTTACTATCACTTTCACAAACAACATCTTCGTAGTTACATTGTTACTGGCAAAGCTCCAAATCACATGGCCTGAGCCTCATTAACAGACCTGACATCAGGTTGCTGTCTAACTAATAATTGTAGTCTCAATTATTACATCGCACATCACTTGCACTAAGAAAGCAAAAAAAAAATTACAAATTTGACGACGACAGTGATTATGTAGCAGGGTGTTGAAAGCAGTGACTTTGGCTGTGGGTGTGAAATTTTCTAACCAACTGGGGGAATTAATGAATGTGACAGATCCCACTGTCAAACCATCACACCCACACAAGGACCAATCAGTAAGTAAGGAAATCTCTGTACTTCCAATGCATTTGCTCTAAATTCAGTCTTTGCTTTGAAAGTCAGACGGTATTCCTGATATTTAGTGGACGCTGAGCAGAAGTTTGAGTTATGGCTTCATCTTTATCCCACCTGTGAAAGGTCCAGCAGCCACACAGCTTCCATACTGGCCCACTTGGTCCCTGAAGGCAGGTCACTGATACTGTTACTGAACTCATTTGTCTGAGTTCACTGCTTAAAAAGGCAGGTCACTGGCGTGTCAAAGGGTCACCAGCAGCTGAAGAAAGCTCTCGCAGTTTAAGCAGCTGGCTTGTCCTGCTCACACATTTGTCTCCAACCCCTGCAGGCGGTCCATCCTCTGCATGTTGCGCTCGATGGTGGCCTGACACGTGATTGGTTCAGCACACTCTGCGAGGAACCAACCCCTTTCTCCGTCACGCAGTCGCTCACCTTCACACCAGCCTAGGAGGAAAAATTGTATTGATGTGAAAACTGAAGCATGTGCTGTGTTTCCTGGTTCTATTATTGCCTCTCTGCTTTTTGATCCTCAATGCTGTCTGTTCTTTAATAAGAAAGACTGTTGCTATGGTCACCAAAAGGGAAATGACCTTTAGCCCCAGTGTATTTGTGCAGATTTAAAAAAAAAAAAAAAAAAAAACGTCATCAAACAGGTATCAGGTCCATTATGTGGAAAAGATGGGTACTGAAAATGAGAAGGAGAGTGAATAAAAGTGCATGATGAAAGGACGTGGTTGAAACAGGAAGGAGGAATACTAAAGAGGGTGAGTGGAGCCATACAAAGAGCAAGAGTACACGACAGCAATAAAGGTGAGGGAGGCACTGAGAGCTAACGTACCGTCTTCTACAGTCTGCGAGACCAGCACCACATCAGCCACCTGCAGGGACAACTCATCTGGCTGCTTGGCTGTGTAAGTTCTGATCACCTCCATCTGCATAGCATCTGGAAGAGCACGGACAAAAAGACAAGTAAGTGGATGCTGAGAAGAGATCCTTCTGTAAATTACACTGTCCTTATTTGAATATAGTGAATTTGAATTAACATGCACCTTCCAATGAAATCAAGCTGAGGAAAAAGTTTCATTTAGTAACCACAAGGTGGAGCAATAGCCTAAAAGGAGAAGTCAAGGAGCCCCCGTGTATATGTGAAAGTATTTGTGAGTAACTCACTGATTCTGTCTTCACTCTTCTTGTTGTTGACATTCTGGCCCAGAGCACTGATCCATCGAGCACGCTCATTTCTAAAAGCACAAGAACAGTTGTATTAACTTCTGAAACTGTGGCTGAAGGAGCTCAATTCTTTTGAGCTGATATTACACATGTAGCAAATGTAATGTCAGAGGTGTTTCTGAGAACATGCGTGCACACAAGCTAACAAGTTACTGAGGCAAATTGATAATTTAACTGTCCATCAAGTTTTGCTTTCCCTCTGTCCTCTCTGTCCCTTGTCAGAGAGAACAGAGGTGTTTTCAGTCAAAGAAAAATGAGGAGAACAAACACAAAAGGCTGATTCTCAGGAGCTGCTTTTGGTTTCTCTCTCTCTCTCTCATGTTTCATGGGAACATTGGGTGGAGTCACATGGGTCAGATTCCAAAGAACTATCTCTCATTTCACCTGTTCTCACCTACAGCAGATTGGAGTGGAAAGGGGAGGATTTAGAAAAAGTAGGAGAGGGAGAGATAGAGGGGGCTCAGGAAATGAACCACATGGGGTTTATTGAGGCCCTCTGACTCAGCACCACTGGCCTGCATCATGCAGATGGGTACAACATGCACAGACAATCACAGACTGACGGGTATTTGTGCGGACCCTCCTCACAAGGGCCTCAAACAGGCAAGTCCCCTGAGTCAGACCTCCAATTATTGTGTTCCCATTGTACACATGCTGTTCAGATCCTTTTCAGGACACAGAAGCTGTAAAATACCAGGTCACGTCATCCCTCAACAACTAACTGAATGGTATGAAATCACCATAAGCTTTTACAACCACTACTGTGAATAAAATTATTAACTTACAGGCCAAAGATGTGTACACGTAATGCAATATTATGACTGGCACAGGATAACCTTTGGAGTTTCACAATAAATAACATCACTGCCTGTTACAGTTTTTCTAGTTTAGGTGGGAAATAATCACAAACAAGTGATATTCATTGGTTAATGATCTATGTTTTGACCTGCTCTTTGCGCTAGCTTAAACGTGAGGGGATTGCCAAAGGAATGAGATTAGGTGGAGGAGGTAGAAATGGAGGATGCAAACAGCCAACAATTCGTTATTGTAACACATGGGCAGGTGTGGGTAATCACAGGTAAAGTCTTTGATCAGTTTGGTAATTTAACCCCTACTGTGATTGCTAATAAATCACCTTTACTGATCCTTCCTTCCCTCTTTACAGGCTGAAAGAGTGGCAACTAACAGGCTGGACATCCCAAGAGAGCATGGTTATATGAGGTAAATGATATTCAAGTGTATACAGATTACACAAATGTAATAGAAACCTGTTTCAGTAAAAAGCCTGACTGTGTCTCTGTACTGAATGTGCGCATTAGAGCTGCTCTGTGGGAAAGGCAGCTGTTAGTCGTTGCTCTTGACAGCTGGACACACATGCCGACAGTCTGATACATATGCACATACAGAGCACGCCATCATGACAAGACGCCTTCTCACACTTAAACAGCTGACATACTTTATTGAAACTATGAATGTACAAGTATTTAATATATCACGCACAGGTGCAAACAACCATGTGTTTGAAGGGCACTTAATGGTTATCTGTGGAATGTGAGGCATCTAAACCAGAAGAGGTTTCAGGTAAAAAGAAAAAGAAAACCAAAAAACAACAGCCCTCAAACTGTAAGTGTGTGTTCACATGCAGGCATGTGAATACTGCATATGGACAAACAGCAGGTGCTTGCCCTCTTCCCTTCTAGATAGCTACAGGCCTGCGCAGGATCAGTCTATTCATGGTAGCAAAGCTCCTTCTGCCTTAAACCATTCATCCCAAACAGCAAGAGAATGCCAAGAATCATAAATCCTTTGTCAGAGGTTCTTGTTTCACCTCTGAAAAGAACAGAGGCCTTGCTACTGCACTGTAAAACCTCTTTCACACAAGCAGATAAAAAGTGATGACAGTCTCTTTCCAGCCTTCCTTCCTCTGCCAACTTAAAATCACCACCCGACCACTGTTTTTCAAGTCATTTCAGTTTCATCACTCCCTCTCCCTCCTAACCCTTTCTGCTAACTCCTATCAATTTGTTTACTCTCAGCCGAATTCCTCCCTTGTTTCCATTTAACCACAGCTCAGAACAGCATACGGGTACAATTCCTACTCTTCAGACACAAACATGACATCTCTTTGCCCAGAGCAGACCAGCCAGGGAAACTCCCAGGCAGGGGGAACAATTTCCATCAGCAAATCTTCCGTTATCACATAAGTGAAAGCATAGTAAGAAAATCAAAAGAAATCACACAAACGAAAGCAGACAGTAAAAAAGAAATCAAAAACAATGCCAAAGTGTGCTACAGAATTACAGACTCCTCTTCCTGATTGAGTATGTAACCAGTGCTTTGTATTATAGCAGCATATCTGACTAACAGAACTGTTCTGCTGCAGACTTCTGTGGCTGCTCTGTTCTACTAATAGAGAAGCACCATTCACTAACTCTGGAAAGAACACAACATTAGGGTCATGGGGAAGGCGCGCTGACATGTGCATACCAAACAAAAGGATGCACAGAAAACGATGAGAACATAGAAAAGAAGAGAATCACAGACGAAGCTAGAAGACACCAAGCTAGTCAGACACCAGCTATACAGGCGTCCTTGTGCCATCGCCAATCCAGCTGTCTGTCTGAATTCCTGATGTATTACGCCATTGCTGAGGTCAAAGATCAGTCTATTGTATGCAGTTTTCTTAGACCTCACGCAGTTACATGTAGGCGACAGCAGACACAGGTTAAGCAACAGCTTAAATGCAGGTAGTGAGCAAATGGAACTGAAACCCATAGTGGCCAACATAGAAAAGTCAACTTCTATGGTTTCATTTCCACACAAAAAATCCCACCAAAAAACAAAGAAAAACACAGTCCCACCTTCAGTCAGAATGTGTGGAATTTCACATTGGTATCCGACTTGAGCTGTACTTAAATATAGCAGGGATGTGAACAATATATGCAAGCACGTGCAGCATAGCCATTTCTTTTTCAGTAGAGAATGTTTAATTCCTGAGAACCACTGATGCATATATCTGCTCCAGAGATCATACACTGAGTGGGCCTACATTTTTTGGCCGATTTTGACACCTTACGGCCAAAAGACATTTTTTGTGACATTTTGAGGTCTTTCTACAATATGACTTTTTTTGGCCAATTGTGACGCCTTGCGGCCATATGATGTTTTTTATGACATTTTGAGGTCTTACTAAAACATAACCTTTTTTGGCCGATTTTGACGCCTTACTATAGTATGATGTTTTTTTATGACATTTTGAGGTCAAAAGAAAATGTTGACTTTTTTTGGCCGATTTTGACACCTTACTATACTATGACGTTTTTTATGACATTTTGCGGTCAAAAAAAAAATTGACTTTTTTTGACCGATTTTGACACCTTACTATACTATGACGTTTTTTGGCACATTTTAAGGTAAAAAAATTTTTTGGACTTTTTTTGACCGATTTTGATGCCTTACTATAGTATGACGTTTTTTTATGACATTTTAAGGTAAACATTTTTTTTGACTTTTTTTGGCCGATTTTGACGCCTTACTATACTATGACGTTTTTTATGACATTTTAAGGTAAAAAATTTTTTTGACTTTTTTTGACCGATTTTGACGCCTTACTATAGTATGACATTTTTTATGACATTCTGAGGTCAAAAAAAATTTTGACTTTTTTTGACCGATTTTGACGCCTTACTATAGTATGACGTTTTTTATGACATTCTGACGTCCAAAAAATTTTTGACTTTTTTTGACCGATTTTGACGCCTTACTATAGTATGATGTTTTTTATGACATTTTGAGGTAAAAATTTTTTTTGACTTTTTTTGAACGATTTTGACGCCTTACTATAGTATGACGTTTTTTATGACATTTTGAGGTAAAAAAAAATATTGACTTTTTTTGACCGATTTTGACACCTTACTATACTATGACGTTTTTTGGCACATTTTAAGGTCAAAAAATTTTTTGGACTTTTTTTGACCGATTTTGACGCCTTACTATAGTATGACGTTTTTTTACGACATTTTAAGGTAAACATTTTTTTTTACTTTTTTTGGCCGATTTTGACGCCTTATTATACTATGACGTTTTTTGGCACATTTTAAGGTCAAAAAAATTCTTGACTTTTTTTGGCCGATTTTGACGCCTTACTATGCAATGACGTTTTTTATGACATTTTAAGGTAAAAATTTTTTTTGACTTTTTTTGACCGATTTTGACGCCTTACTATAGTATGACGTTTTTTATGACATTTTGAGGTAAAAATTTTTTTTGACTTTTTTTGACCGATTTTGACGCCTTACTATAGTATGACGTTTTTTATGACATTTTAAGGTAAACATTTTTTTTTTACTTTTTTTGGCCGATTTTGACGCCTTATTATACTATGACGTTTTTTGGCACATTTTAAGGTCAAAAAAAATTTTGACTTTTTTTTGGCCGATTTTGACGCCTTACTATGCTATGACGTTTTTTATGACATTTTAAGGTAAAAAAATTTTTTGACTTTTTTTGACCGATTTTGACGCCTTACTATAGTATGACGTTTTTTATGACATTTTGAGGTCAAAATTTTTTTTGACTTTTTTTGGCCGATTTTGACGCCTTACTATACTATGACGTTTTTTATGACATTTTAAGGTAAAAATTTTTTTGACTTTTTTTGACCGATTTTGACGCCTTACTATAGTATGACGTTTTTTATGACATTTTGAGGTTAAAATTTTTTTTGACTTTTTTTGACTGATTTTGACGCCTTACTATAGTATGACGTTTTTTATGACATTTTGAAGTTAAAATTTTTTTGGTATCCGACTTGAGCTGTACTTAAATATAGCAGGGATGTGAACAATATATGCAAGCACGTGCAGCATAGCCATTTCTTTTTCAGTAGAGAATGTTTAATTCCTGAGAACCACTGATGCATATATCTGCTCCAGAGATCATACACTGAGTGGGCCTACATTTTTTGGCCGATTTTGACACCTTACGGCCAAAAGACATTTTTTGTGACATTTTGAGGTCTTTCTACAATATGACTTTTTTTGGCCAATTGTGACGCCTTGCGGCCATATGATGTTTTTTATGACATTTTGAGGTCTTACTAAAACATAACCTTTTTTGGCCGATTTTGACGCCTTACTATAGTATGATGTTTTTTTATGACATTTTGAGGTCAAAAGAAAATGTTGACTTTTTTTGGCCGATTTTGACACCTTACTATACTATGACGTTTTTTATGACATTTTGCGGTCAAAAAAAATATTGACTTTTTTTGACCGATTTTGACACCTTACTATACTATGACGTTTTTTGGCACATTTTAAGGTAAAAAAATTTTTTGGACTTTTTTTGACCGATTTTGATGCCTTACTATAGTATGACGTTTTTTTATGACATTTTAAGGTAAACATTTTTTTTGACTTTTTTTGGCCGATTTTGACGCCTTACTATACTATGACGTTTTTTATGACATTTTAAGGTAAAAAATTTTTTTGACTTTTTTTGACCGATTTTGACGCCTTACTATAGTATGACATTTTTTATGACATTCTGAGGTCAAAAAAAATTTTGACTTTTTTTGACCGATTTTGACGCCTTACTATAGTATGACGTTTTTTATGACATTCTGACGTCCAAAAAATTTTTGACTTTTTTTGACCGATTTTGACGCCTTACTATAGTATGATGTTTTTTATGACATTTTGAGGTAAAAATTTTTTTTGACTTTTTTTGAACGATTTTGACGCCTTACTATAGTATGACGTTTTTTATGACATTTTGAGGTAAAAAAAAATATTGACTTTTTTTGACCGATTTTGACACCTTACTATACTATGACGTTTTTTGGCACATTTTAAGGTCAAAAAATTTTTTGGACTTTTTTTGACCGATTTTGACGCCTTACTATAGTATGACGTTTTTTTACGACATTTTAAGGTAAACATTTTTTTTTACTTTTTTTGGCCGATTTTGACGCCTTATTATACTATGACGTTTTTTGGCACATTTTAAGGTCAAAAAAATTCTTGACTTTTTTTGGCCGATTTTGACGCCTTACTATGCAATGACGTTTTTTATGACATTTTAAGGTAAAAATTTTTTTTGACTTTTTTTGACCGATTTTGACGCCTTACTATAGTATGACGTTTTTTATGACATTTTGAGGTAAAAATTTTTTTTGACTTTTTTTGACCGATTTTGACGCCTTACTATAGTATGACGTTTTTTATGACATTTTAAGGTAAACATTTTTTTTTTACTTTTTTTGGCCGATTTTGACGCCTTATTATACTATGACGTTTTTTGGCACATTTTAAGGTCAAAAAAAATTTTGACTTTTTTTTGGCCGATTTTGACGCCTTACTATGCTATGACGTTTTTTATGACATTTTAAGGTAAAAAAATTTTTTGACTTTTTTTGACCGATTTTGACGCCTTACTATAGTATGACGTTTTTTATGACATTTTGAGGTCAGAATTTTTTTTGACTTTTTTTGGCCGATTTTGACGCCTTACTATACTATGACGTTTTTTATGACATTTTAAGGTAAAAATTTTTTTGACTTTTTTTGACCGATTTTGACGCCTTACTATAGTATGACGTTTTTTATGACATTTTGAGGTTAAAATTTTTTTTGACTTTTTTTGACTGATTTTGACGCCTTACTATAGTATGACGTTTTTTATGACATTTTGAAGTTAAAATTTTTTTTGACTTTTTTTGACCGATTTTGACGCCTTACTATAGTATGACGTTTTTTGGCACATTTTAAGGTCAAAAAAAATTTTGACTTTTTTTGACCGATTTTGACGCCTTACTATACTATGACATTTTTTGGCACATTTTAAGGTCAAAAAATTTATTGACTTTTTTTGACCGATTTTGACGCCTTACTATAGTATGACGTTTTTTATGACATTTTGAGGTAAAAAAAAAAATTGACTTTTTTTGACCGATTTTGACGCCTTACTATAGTATGACGTTTTTTATGACATTTTGAGGTTAAAATTTTTTTTGACTTTTTTTGACCGATTTTGACACCTTGCTATAGTATGATGTTTTTTATGACATTTTGAGGTAAAAAAATTTTTTGACTTTTTTTTGGCCGATTTTGACGCCTTACTATACTATGACGTTTTTTATGACATTTTGAGGTAAAAAAAATTTTTGACTTTTTTTGATCGATTTTGACGCCTTACTATAGTATGACTTTTTTTATGACATTTTGAGGTCAAAAAAGTTTTTGACTTTTTTTGACCGATTTTGACGCCTTACTATAGTATGACGTTTTTTATGACATTTTGAGGTCAAAATTTTTTTTGACTTTTTTTGGCCGATTTTGACGCCTTACTATACTATGACGTTTTTTATGACATTTTAAGGTAAAAATTTTTTTTGACTTTTTTTGACCGATTTTGACGCCTTACTATAGTATGACGTTTTTTATGACATTTTGAGGTAAAAAAATTTTTTGACTTTTTTTGACCGATTTTGATGCCTTACTATAGTATGACATTTTTTATGACATTCTGAGGTCAAAAAAAATTTTGACCTTTTTTGACCGATTTTGACGCCTTACTATAGTATGACGTTTTTTATGACATTCTGACGTCAAAAAAATTTTGACTTTTTTTGACCGATTTTGACGCCTTACTATAGTATGATGTTTTTTATGACATTTTGAGGTAAAAAAATTTTTTGACTTTTTTTGAACGATTTTGACGCCTTACTATAGTATGACGTTTTTTATGACATTTTGAGGTAAAAAAAAATATTGACTTTTTTTGACCGATTTTGACGCTTTACTATACTATGACGTTTTTTTTAGCACATTTTAAGGTAAAAAATTTTTTGGACTTTTTTTGACCGATTTTGACGCCTTACTATAGTATGACGTTTTTTATGACATTTTGAGGTTAAAATTTTTTTTGACTTTTTTTGACTGATTTTGACGCCTTACTATAGTATGACATTTTTTATGACATTTTGAAGTTAAAATTTTTTTTGACTTTTTTTGACCGATTTTGACGCCTTACTATAGTATGACGTTTTTTGGCACATTTTAAGGTCAAAAAAAATTTTGACTTTTTTTGACCGATTTTGACGCCTTACTATACTATGACATTTTTTGGCACATTTTAAGGTCAAAAAATGTATTGACTTTTTTTGACCGATTTTGACGCCTTACTATAGTATGACGTTTTTTATGACATTTTGAGGTTAAAATTTTTTTTGACTTTTTTTGACCGATTTTGACGCCTTGCTATAGTATGATGTTTTTTATGACATTTTGAAGTAAAAAAAATTTTTGACTTTTTTTTGGCCGATTTTGACGCCTTACTATACTATGACGTTTTCTAGCACATTTTAAGGTAAAAAATTTTTTTGACTTTTTTTGACCGATTTTGACGCCTTACTATAGTATGACTTTTTTTATGACATTTTGAGGTCAAAAAAGTTTTTGACTTTTTTTGACCGATTTTGACGCCTTACTATAGTATGACGTTTTTTATGACATTTTGAGGTAAAAAAAATTTTTGACTTTTTTTGACCGATTTTGACGCCTTACTATACTATGACATTTTTTGGCACATTTTAAGGTCAAAAAAAAATTTGACTTTTTTTGACCGATTTTGACGCCTTACTATACTATGACATTTTTTGGCACATTTTAAGGTCAAAAAATTTTTTGACTCTTTTTGACCGATTTTGACGCCTTACTATAGTATGATGTTTTTTATGACATTTTGAGGTCAAAAAAAATTTTGACTTTTGGCCGAAAAAAACGCCATACTATACTATGACGTTTTTTGGCACATTTTAAGGTCAAAAAATTTTTGACTTTTTTTGACCGATTTTGACGCCTTACTATAGTATGACGATTTTTATGACATTTTGAGGTCAAAAAAATTTTGACTTTTTTGACCGATTTTGACGCCTTACTATAGTATGACGTTCTTTATGACATTTTGAGGTCAAAAAAAATTTTGACTTTTTTTGGCCGATTTTGACGCCTTACTATACTATGACGTTTTCTAGCACATTTTAAGGTAAAATTTTTTTTTGACTTTTTTTGACCGATTTTGACGCCTTACTATAATATGACGTTTTTTATGACATTTTAAGGTCAAAAAAAAAATTGACTTTTTTTGACCGATTTTGACGCCTTACTATACTATGACATTTTTTGGCACATTTTAAGGTCAAAAAATTTTTTGACTTTTTTTGACCGATTTTGACGCCTTACTATAGTATGACGTTTTTTGGCACATTTTAAGGTCAAAAAATTTATTGACTTTTTTTGACCGATTTTGACGCCTTACTATAGTATGACGTTTTTTATGACATTTTGAGGTAAAAAAAAAATTTGACTTTTTTTGACCGATTTTGACACCTTACTATAGTATGACGTTTTTTGGCACATTTTAAGGTCAAAAAATTTATTGACTTTTTTTGACCGATTTTGACGCCTTACTATAGTATGACGTTTTTTATGACATTTTGAGGTAAAAAAAAAATTTGACTTTTTTTGACCGATTTTGACGCCTTACTATAGTATGACGTTTTTTATGACATTTTGAGGTTAAAATTTTTTTTGACTTTTTTTGACCGATTTTGACGCCTTGCTATAGTATGATGTTTTTTATGACATTTTGAGGTAAAAAAAATTTTTTTGACTTTTTTTTGGCCGATTTTGACGCCTTACTATACTATGACGTTTTCTAGCACATTTTAAGGTAAAAATTTTTTTTGACTTTTTTTGACCGATTTTGACGCCTTACTATAGTATGACGTTTTTTATGACATTTTGAGGTAAAAAATTTTTTTGACTTTTTTTGACCGATTTTGACGTCTTACTATAGTATGACGTTTTTTATGACATTTTGAGGTTAAAATTTTTTTTGACTTTTTTTGACTGATTTTGACGCCTTACTATAGTATGACGTTTTTTGGCACATTTTAAGGTCAAAAAAAATTTTGACTTTTTTTGACCGATTTTGACGCCTTACTATACTATGACATTTTTTGGCACATTTTAAGGTCAAAAAATTTTTTGACTTTTTTTGACCGATTTTGACGCCTTACTATAGTATGACATTTTTTATGACATTTTGCGGTCAAAAAAAATGTTGACTTTTTTTGACCGATTTTGACACCTTACTATAGTATGACGTTTTTTATGACATTTTGAGGTAAAAAAAAAATTTGACTTTTTTTGACCGATTTTGACGCCTTACTATAGTATGACGTTTTTTATGACATTTTGAGGTTAAAATTTTTTTTGACTTTTTTTGACCGATTTTGACGCCTTGCTATAGTATGATGTTTTTTATGACATTTTGAGGTAAAAAAAAATTTTTTGACTTTTTTTTGGCCGATTTTGACGCCTTACTATACTATGACGTTTTCTAGCACATTTTAAGGTAAAAAATTTTTTTGACTTTTTTTGACCGATTTTGACGCCTTACTATAGTATGACTTTTTTTATGACATTTTGAGGTCAAAAAAGTTTTTGACTTTTTTTGACCGATTTTGACGCCTTACTATAGTATGACGTTTTTTATGACATTTTGAGGTAAAAAAAATTTTTGACTTTTTTTGACCGATTTTGACGCCTTACTATACTATGACATTTTTTGGCACATTTTAAGGTCAAAAAAAAATTTGACTTTTTTTGACCGGTTTTGACGCCTTACTATACTATGACATTTTTTGGCACATTTTAAGGTCAAAAAATTTTTTGACTCTTTTTGACCGATTTTGACGCCTTACTATAGTATGATGTTTTTTATGACATTTTGAGGTCAAAAAAAATTTTGACTTTTGGCCGAAAAAAACGCCATACTATACTATGACGTTTTTTGGCACATTTTAAGGTCAAAAAATTTTTGACTTTTTTTGACCGATTTTGACGCCTTACTATAGTATGACGATTTTTATGACATTTTGAGGTCAAAAAAATTTTGACTTTTTTGACCGATTTTGACGCCTTACTATAGTATGACGTTCTTTATGACATTTTGAGGTCAAAAAAAATTTTGACTTTTTTTGGCCGATTTTGACGCCTTACTATACTATGACGTTTTCTAGCACATTTTAAGGTAAAATTTTTTTTTGACTTTTTTTGACCGATTTTGACGCCTTACTATAATATGACGTTTTTTATGACATTTTAAGGTCAAAAAAAAAATTGACTTTTTTTGACCGATTTTGACGCCTTACTATACTATGACATTTTTTGGCACATTTTAAGGTCAAAAAATTTTTTGACTTTTTTTGACCGATTTTGACGCCTTACTATAGTATGACATTTTTTATGACATTTTGCGGTCAAAAAAAATGTTGACTTTTTTTGACCGATTTTGACACCTTACTATAGTATGACGTTTTTTGGCACATTTTAAGGTCAAAAAATTTATTGACTTTTTTTGACCGATTTTGACGCCTTACTATAGTATGACGTTTTTTATGACATTTTGAGGTTAAAATTTTTTTTGACTTTTTTTGACCGATTTTGACGCCTTGCTATAGTATGATGTTTTTTATGACATTTTGAGGTAAAAAAAAATTTTTTGACTTTTTTTTGGCCGATTTTGACGCCTTACTATACTATGACGTTTTCTAGCACATTTTAAGGTAAAAATTTTTTTTGACTTTTTTTGACCGATTTTGACGCCTTACTATAGTATGACGTTTTTTATGACATTTTGAGGTAAAAATTTTTTTTGACTTTTTTTGACCGATTTTGACGTCTTACTATAGTATGACGTTTTTTATGACATTTTGAGGTTAAAATTTTTTTTGACTTTTTTTGACTGATTTTGACGCCTTACTATAGTATGACGTTTTTTGGCACATTTTAAGGTCAAAAAAAATTTTGACTTTTTTTGACCGATTTTGACGCCTTACTATACTATGACATTTTTTGGCCATTTTAAGGTCAAAAAATTTATTGACTTTTTTTGACCGATTTTGACGCCTTACTATAGTATGACGTTTTTTATGACATTTTGAGGTAAAAAAAAAATTTGACTTTTTTTGACCGATTTTGACGCCTTACTATAGTATGACGTTTTTTATGACATTCTGAGGTTAAATTTTTTTTTGACTTTTTTTGACCGATTTTGACGCCTTGCTATAGTATGATGTTTTTTATGACATTTTGAGGTCAAAAAAAATGTTGACTTTTTTTGACCGATTTTGACACCTTACTATAGTATGACGTTTTTTGGCACATTTTAAGGTCAAAAAATTTATTGACTTTTTTTGACCGATTTTGACGCCTTACTATACTATGACGTTTTATATGACATTTTGAGGTCAAAAAATTTCTTGACTTTTTTTGACCAATTTTGACGCCTTACTATACTATGACGCTTTTTATGACATTTTGAGGTAAAAAAATTTTTTGACTTTTTTTGGCCGATTTTGACGCCTTACTATAGTATGACGTTTTTTATGACATTTTGAGGTTAAAATTTTTTTTGACTTTTTTTGACCGATTTTGACGCCTTACTATAGTATGACGTTTTTTATGACATTTTGAGGTAAAAAATTTTTTTGACTTTTTTTGACCGATTTTGACGCCTTACTATAATATGACGTTTTTTATGACATTTTGAGGTAAAAAAAAATATTGACTGTTTTTGACCGATTTTGACGCCTTACTATAGTATGACGTTTTTTATGACATTTTGAGGTCAAAAATTTTTTTGACTTTTTTTGACCGATTTTGATGCCTTACTATACTATGACATTTTTTGGCACATTTTAAGGTCAAAAAAAAAAATTGACTTTTTTTGACCGATTTTGACGCCTTACTATACTATGACATTTTTTGGCACATTTTAAGGTCAAAAATTTTTTTGACTTTTTTTGACCGATTTTGACGCCTTACTATAGTATGACGTTTTTTATGACATTTTGAGGTAAAAAAAAAATTTACTTTTTTTGACCGATTTTGACGCTTTACTATACTATGACGTTTTTTTTAGCACATTTTAAGGTAAAAAATTTTTTGGACTTTTTTTGACCGATTTTGACGCCTTACTATAGTATGACGTTTTTTATGACATTTTGAGGTTAAAATTTTTTTTGACTTTTTTTGACTGATTTTGACGCCTTACTATAGTATGACGTTTTTTATGACATTTTGAAGTTAAAATTTTTTTTGACTTTTTTTGACCGATTTTGACGCCTTACTATAGTATGACGTTTTTTGGCACATTTTAAGGTCAAAAAAAATTTTGACTTTTTTTGACCGATTTTGACACCTTACTATACTATGACATTTTTTGGCACATTTTAAGGTCAAAAATTTATTGACTTTTTTTGACCGATTTTGACGTCTTACTATAGTATGACGTTTTTTATGACATTTTGAGGTAAAAAAAAAAATTGACTTTTTTTGACCGATTTTGACGCCTTACTATAGTATGACGTTTTTTATGACATTTTGAGGTTAAAATTTTTTTTGACTTTTTTTGACCGATTTTGACGCCTTGCTATAGTATGATGTTTTTTATGACATTTTGAGGTCAAAAAATTTTTTGACTTTTTTTGACCGATTTTGACGCCTTACTATACTATGACGTTTTATATGACATTTTGAGGTCAAAAATTTTTTTGACTTTTTTTGACCAATTTTGACGCCTTACTATACTATGACGTTTTTTATGACATTTTGAGGTCAAAAATTTTTTGGACTTTTTTTGAGCGATTTTGACGCCTTACTATACTATGATGTTTTTGATGACATTTTGAGGTCTTACTAAAATATGACTTTGTTTTGCATATTTTGACGCCTTACTATACTATGATGTTTTTTATGGAGAGGCTGGTGCTGTCACACCTCAGACCTCTGGTGAGCCCATACCAAGACCCACTGAAGTTTGCATATCAGCCCAAGGTGGGGTTTGATGATGCAGTAATATACCTGCTTCAGAGGGCTTACTCTTCATTGGACAGTCTGAACACCACAGTACCGGTCATGTACTTCAACACTTCTCATAGACTGACGCACACACACTCCCCTCCCCCTCCCTACCCGCCCCCCATCTACCGTCTGCCTCCGCACCTTATCTTTTGTAACCCCCCCCCCTCCCTATGTGTCCATGAAAAAATTCCAGCATGTTTCCACGTGTACTGTGTACAAAAGTCATAATGTATGATGTGACTGTGTGTCAAATGTATGTATTGCAACTTGCAAATTAACTTTCAGGAAAGCGTGTGGTGGCGCAAACATTTTGCTGCGGCCCGGAGGCTATACTCCTTAACGAAATTTCGCCTGTACTTCTGTGCAAGTGACAATAAAGTTCCTATCCTATCCTATCCTATGTTCTTTGACTTCTTCTCTGCATTCAACACCATCCAGCCGAGACTGTTGAGTGCTAAGTTAGAGAACATGCAGGTGGAGGCTCCCCTTGTCTCATGGATTGAGGACTACCTGACTGGTTGACCACAGTTTGTGAGGCTGCAGAGCTGTGTTTATGACCTCATGATGAGCAACACCGGGGCTCCTCAAGGAACTGTGCTGTCTCCCTTTCTATTCACCACCTACACGGCTGACTTCCAGTACTGTTCTGAGTTACGTCACCTCCAGAAGTACTCGGATGACACAGCCATAGTCGGGTGTGTGGGGAGAGGACGGGAGGATGAGTACAGGGGCTTTCTGGAGAGTTTTGTCAGATGGTGTGGGGAGAATCACTTGCAGTTGAACGTGGCCAAGACAAAGGAGATGGTGGTGGACTTTAGTAGGAGACAGAATGCTGTCAAAGCTGAGGACAATCATGGACAGTCCCTCCCATCCGCTCAATAAAACTGTGAACAATCTGGGAAGCAGCTTCAGCAACAGACTCCTGCTACCACGCTGCTCTAAGGAACGGTACAAGAAATCATTCCTGCTGTCCGCCATCAGACTCTATAACTCATCTGTATCTGTCAGTGCTGTTCTCAGAAACCTGGACTAATGCATCATCTAGGGTGCACTATAAACATCAGTTACATTAAATGTATATGTGTGTGTGCAATAGTCTGCCGCTATGTGTATATGTGTGTATAAAAGAACCCATCCTGTATACGTTGTATTCTCATTTCCATGTTTTTTTTTTCTATATAAAGTGTATTTATTGTTCCTTGTGAGTACTGCTACAACCAAATTTCCCTACGAGGATAAATAAAATAACTCTAATCTTACCTGATGATGACATTTCAATTATTTTGTCGCCTTACTATCCTATGACATTTTGAAGTCTTAATAAAATATGAATTTTTTTGGCCTGATTTGATGCCTTACGGCCGTATGACCATTTTTATGACATTTTGAGGTCTTACTAAAATGTTACTTTTTTTGGCCGAATTTGTTTTTTATGACATTTTGAGGTGGAAAATTTTTTTGACTTTTTTTGGCCGAAAAAAACGCCATACTATACTATGACGTTTTTTATGACATTTTGAGGTCCAAAAAAATTTTGACTTTTTTTGACTGATTTTGACGCCTTACTATAGTATGATGTTTTTTATGACATTTTGAGGCCGAAAATTTTTTTGACTTTTCTGGCCCGAAAAAAACGCCATACTATACTATGACGTTTTTTATGACATTTTGAGGTGGAAAAAATTTTTGACTTTTTTTGCCCGAAAAAAACGCTATACTATACTATGACGTTTTTTATGACATTTTGAGGTCGAAAATTTTTTTGACTTTTTTTGCCTGAAAAAAAACGCCATACTATACTATGACGTTTTTTATGACATTTTGAGGTGGAAAAAAATGTTGACTTTTTTTGCCCGAAAAAAACGCCATACTATACTATGATGTTTTTTATGACATTTTGAGGCCGAAAATTTTTTTGACTTTTTTTGCCCGAAAAAAACGCCATACTATACTATGACGTTTTTTATGACATTTTAAGGTGGAAAATTTTTTTGACTTTTTTGGCCCGAAAAAAACGCTATACTATACTATGACGTTTTTTATGACATTTTGAGGTCCAAAAAAATTTTGACTTTTTTTGACTGATTTTGACGCCTTACTATAGTATGATGTTTTTTATGACATTTTGAGGCCGAAAATTTTTTTGACTTTTCTGGCCCGAAAAAAACGCCATACTATACTATGACGTTTTTTATGACATTTTGAGGTGGAAAAAATTTTTGACTTTTTTTGCCCGAAAAAAACGCTATACTATACTATGACGTTTTTTATGACATTTTGAGGTCCAAAAAAATTTTGACTTTTTTTGACTGATTTTGACGCCTTACTATAGTATGATGTTTTTTATGACATTTTGAGGCCGAAAATTTTTTTGACTTTTCTGGCCCGAAAAAAACGCCATACTATACTATGACGTTTTTTATGACATTTTGAGGTGGAAAATTTTTTTGACTTTTTTGGCCCGAAAAAAACGCCATACTATACTATGACGTTTTTTATGACATTTTGAGGTGGAAAAATTTTTTGACTTTTTTTGCCCGAAAAAAACGCTATACTATACTATGACGTTTTTTATGACATTTTGAGGTGGAAAATTTTTTTGACTTTTTTTGCCCGAAAAAAAACGCCATACTATACTATGACGTTTTTTATGACATTTTGAGGTGGAAAAAAATGTTGACTTTTTTTGCCCGAAAAAAACGCCATACTATACTATGACGTTTTTTATGACATTTTGAGGTGGAAAATTTTTTTGACTTTTTTTGCCCGAAAAAAACGCCATACTATACTATGACGTTTTTTATGACATTTTGAGGTGGAAAAAATTTTTGACTTTTTTTGCCCGAAAAAAACGCCATACTATACTATGACGTTTTTTATGACATTTAGAGGTCGAAAAAAAATTTTACTTTTTTTGTCCGATTTTGACGCCCTACTATACTATGACGTTTTTTATGACATTTTGAGGTGGAAAAATTTTTTGACTTTTTTTGGCCGAAAAAAACGCCATACTATACTATGACGTTTTTTATGACATTTTGAGGTCCAAAAAAATTTTGACTTTTTTTGACTGATTTTGACGCCTTACTATAGTATGATGTTTTTTATGACATTTTGAGGCCGAAAAAATTTTTGACTTTTTTTGCCCGAAAAAAACGCCATACTATACTATGACGTTTTTTATGACATTTTGAGGTGGAAAAAATTTTTGACTTTTTTTGCCCGAAAAAAACGTCATACTATACTATGACGTTTTTTATGACATTTTGAGGTCCAAAAAAATTTTGACTTTTTTTGACTGATTTTGACGCCTTATTTTGAGGCCGAAAATTTTTTTGACTTTTTTGGCCAGAAAAAAACGCCATACTATACTATGACGTTTTTTATGACATTTTGAGGTGGAAAATTTTTTTGACTTTTTTGGCCCGAAAAAAACGCCATACTATACTATGACGTTTTTTATGACATTTTGAGGTGGAAAAAATTTTTGACTTTTTTTGCCCGAAAAAAACGCTATACTATACTATGACGTTTTTTATGACATTTTGAGGTCGAAAATTTTTTTGACTTTTTTTGCCCGAAAAAAAACGCCATACTATACTATGACGTTTTTTATGACATTTTGAGGTGGAAAAAAATGTTGACTTTTTTTGCCCGAAAAAAACGCCATACTATACTATGACGTTTTTTATGACATTTTGAGGTGGAAAATTTTTTTGACTTTTTTTGCCCGAAAAAAACGCCATACTATACTATGACGTTTTTTATGACATTTAGAGGTCCAAAAAAATTTTGACTTTTTTTGTCCGATTTTGACGCCCTACTATACTATGACGTTTTTTATGACATTTTGAGGTGGAAAATTTTTTTTGACTTGTTTTGCCCGAAAAAAACGGCATACTATACTATGACGTTTTTTATGACATTTAGAGGTGGAAAAAAATTTTGACTTTTTTTTGGCCGATTTTGACGCCCTACTATACTATGACGTTTTTTATGACATTTTGAGGTGGAAAAAAATGTTGACTTTTTTTGACTGATTTTGACGCCTTACTATAGTATGATGTTTTTTATGACATTTTGAGGTGGAAAATTTTTTTGACTTTTTTTGGCCGAAAAAAACGCCTTACTATACTATGCCGTTTTTTATGACATTTTGAGGTGGAAAATTTTTTTGACTTTTTTTGGCCGAAAAAAACGCCATACTATACTATGACGTTTTTTATGACATTTTGAGGTCCAAAAAAATTTTGACTTTTTTTGACTGATTTTGACGCCTTACTATAGTATGATGTTTTTTATGACATTTTGAGGCCGAAAAAATTTTTGACTTTTTTTGCCCGAAAAAAACGCCATACTATACTATGACGTTTTTTATGACATTTTGAGGTGGAAAAATTTTTTGACTTTTTTGGCCCGAAAAAAACGCCATACTATACTATGACGTTTTTTATGACATTTTGAGGTCCAAAAAAATTTTGACTTTTTTTGACTGATTTTGATGCCTTACTATAGTATGATGTTTTTTATGACATTTTGAGGCCGAAAATTTTTTTGACTTTTTTGGCCCGAAAAAAACGCCATACTATACTATGACGTTTTTTATGACATTTTGAGGTGGAAAATTTTTTTGACTTTTTTGGCCCGAAAAAAACGTCATACTATACTATGACGTTTTTTATGACATTTTGAGGTCCAAAAAAATTTTGACTTTTTTTGACCGATTTTGACGCCTTACTATAGTATGATGTTTTTTATAACATTTTGAGGCCGAAAATTTTTTTGACTTTTTTTGCGCGAAAAAACGCCTTACTATACTATGCCGTTTTTTATGACATTTTGAGGTCCAAAAAAATTTTGACTTTTTTTGACCGATTTTGACGCCTTACTATAGTATGATGTTTTTTATGACATTTTGAGGTGGAAAAAATTTTTGACTTTTTTTGCCCGAAAAAAACGTCATACTATACTATGACGTTTTTTATGACATTTTGAGGTGGAAAAATTTTTTGACTTTTTTTGCCCGAAAAAAACGCCATACTATACTATGATGTTTTTTATGACATTTTGAGGTGGAAAAAAATTTTGACTTTTATTGCCCGAAAAAAACGTCATACTATACTATGACGTTTTTTATGACATTTTGAGGTCCAAAAAAATTTTGACTTTTTTTGACTGATTTTGACGCCTTACTATAGTATGATGTTTTTTATGACATTTTGAGGCCGAAAAATTTTTTGACTTTTTTTGCCCGAAAAAAACGCCATACTATACTACGACGTTTTTTATGACATTTTGAGGTCGAAAAAATTTTTGACTTTTTTTGCCCGAAAAAAACGCCATACTATACTATGATGTTTTTTATGACATTTTGAGGTGGAAAAAATTTTTGACTTTTTTTGCCCGAAAAAAATGCCATACTATACTATGACGTTTTTTATGACATTTTGAGGTGGAAAAAAATGTTGACTTTTTTTGACTGATTTTGACGCCTTACTATAGTATGATGTTTTTTATGACATTTTGAGGCCGAAAAATTTTTTGACTTTTTTTGTCCGATTTTGACGCCTTACTATACTATGACGTTTTTTATGACATTCTGAGGTCAAAAAAATTTTTGACTTTTTTTTTACCTGAAAAAAACGCCATACTATACTATGACGTTTTTTATATTTTGAGGTCAAAAATTTTTTTGACTTTTTTCGCCCGAAAAAGACGCCATACTATACTATGACGTTTTTTATGACATTTTGAGGTGGAAAAAAATGTAGACTTTTTTTGTCCGATTTTGACGCCCTACTATACCATGACGTTTTTTATGACATTTTGAGGTCGAAAAAAATGTTGAATTTTTTTGCCCGAAAAAAACGCCTTACTATACTATGACGTTTTTTATGACATTTTGAGCTGGAAAAATTTTTTGACTTTTTTTGTCCGATTTTGACGCCTTACTATACTATGACGTTTTTTATGACATTTTGAGGTGGAAAAAAATTTTGACTTTTTTTGTCCGATTTTGACGCCTTACTATACTATGACGTTTTTTATGACATTTTGAGGTCGAAAAAAATTTACTTTTTTTGACCGATTTTGACGCCTTACTACAGTATGACGTTTTTTATGACATTTTGAGGTCAAAAAAATTTTTGACTTTTTTTTTACCTGAAAAAAACGCCATACTATACTATGACGTTTTTTATATTTTGAGGTCAAAAATTTTTTTGACTTTTTTCGCCCGAAAAAGACGCCATACTATACTATGACGTTTTTTATGACATTTTGAGGTGGAAAAAAATGTAGAATTTTTTTGTCCGATTTTGACGCCCTACTATACCATGACGTTTTTTATGACATTTTGAGGTCGAAAAAAATGTTGAATTTTTTTGCCCGAAAAAAACGCCTTACTATACTATGACGTTTTTTATGACATTTTGAGCTGGAAAATTTTTTTGACTTTTTTTGTCCGATTTTGACGCCTTACTATACTATGACGTTTTTTATGACATTTTGAGGTGGAAAAAAATTTTGACTTTTTTTGTCCGATTTTGACGCCTTACTATACTATGACGTTTTTTATGACATTTTGAGGTCGAAAAAAATTTACTTTTTTTGACCGATTTTGACGCCTTACTACAGTATGACGTTTTTTATGACATTTTGAGGTCGAAAAAATTTTTGACTTTTTTTGCCCGAAAAAACGGCATACTATACTATGACGTTTTTTATGACATTTTGAGGTCGAAAAAATTTTTGACTTTTTTTGCCCGAAAAAAACGCCATACTATACTATGACGTTTTTTATGACATTTTGAGGTGGAAAAAAATGTTGACTTTTTTTGCCCGAAAAAAACGTTATACTATACTATGACGTTTTTTATGACATTTTGAGGTCCAAAAAAATTTTGACTTTTTTTGACTGATTTTGACGCCTTACTATAGTATGATGTTTTTTATGACATTTTGAAGCTGAAAAATTTTTTGACTTTTTTTGCCCGAAAAAAACGCCATACTATACTATGACGTTTTTTATGACATTCTGAGGTCAAAAAAATTTTTGACTTTTTTTTTACCTGAAAAAAACGCCATAGTATACTATGACGTTTTTTATATTTTGAGGTCAAAAATTTTTTTGACTTTTTTCGCCCGAAAAAGACGCCATACTATACTATGACGTTTTTTATGACATTTTGAGGTGGAAAAAAATGTAGACTTTTTTTGTCCGATTTTGACGCCCTACTATACCATGACGTTTTTTATGACATTTTGAGGTCGAAAAAAATGTTGAATTTTTTTGCCCGAAAAAAACGCCTTACTATACTATGACGTTTTTTATGACATTTTGAGCTGGAAAAATTTTTTGACTTTTTTTGTCCGATTTTGACGCCTTACTATACTATGACGTTTTTTATGACATTTTGAGGTGGAAAAAAATTTTGACTTTTTTTGTCCGATTTTGACGCCTTACTATACTATGACGTTTTTTATGACATTTTGAGGTCGAAAAAAATTTACTTTTTTTGACCGATTTTGACGCCTTACTACAGTATGACGTTTTTTATGACATTTTGAGGTCGAAAAAATTTTTGACTTTTTTTGCCCGAAAAAACGGCATACTATACTATGACGTTTTTTATGACATTTTGAGGTCGAAAAAATTTTTGACTTTTTTTGCCCGAAAAAAACGCCATACTATACTATGACGTTTTTTTATGACATTTTGAGGTGGAAAAAATTTTGACTTTTTTTGACTGATTTTGACGCCTTACTATAGTATGATGTTTTTTATGACATTTTGAGGCCGAAAATTTTTTTGACTTTTTTTGGCTGAAAAAAACGCCATACTATACTATGACGTTTTTTATGACATTTTGAGGTGGAAAAAAAGGTTGACTTTTTTTGCCCGAAAAAAACGCCATACTATACTATGACGTTTTTTATGACATTTAGAGGTCGAAAAAAATTTTGACTTTTTTTGTCCGATTTTGACACCCTACTATACTATGACGTTTTTTATGACATTTTAAGGTGGAAAAATTTTTTGACTTTTTTTGCCCGAAAAAAACGCCATGCTATACTATGACGTTTTTTATGACATTTTGAGGTGGAAAAAAATGTTGACTTTTTTTGGCCGAAAAAAACGCCATACTATACTATGACGTTTTTTATGACATTTTGAGGTGGAAAAAAATGTTGACTTTTTTTGCCCGAAAAAAACGTCATACTATACTATGACGTTTTTTATGACATTTTGAGGTCCAAAAAAATTTTGACTTTTTTTGACTGATTTTGACGCCTTACTATAGTATGATGTTTTTTATGACATTTTGAGGCCGAAAAATTTTTTGACTTTTTTTGGCCGAAAAAAACGCCATACTATACTATGACGTTTTTTATGACATTTTGAGGTGGAAAAAAATGTTGACTTTTTTTGCCCGAAAAAAACGTCATACTATACTATGACGAAAAAAACGTCATACTATACTATGACGTTTTTTATGACATTTTGAGGTCCAAAAAAATTTTGACTTTTTTTGACTGATTTTGACGGCTTACTATAGTATGATGTTTTTTATGACATTTTGAAGCCGAAAAATTTTTTGACTTTTTTTGCCCGAAAAAAACGCCATACTATACTATGACGTTTTTTATGACATTTTGAGGTGGAAAAAATTTTTGACTTTTTTGGCCCGAAAAAAACGCCATACTATACTATGACGTTTTTTATGACATTTTGAGGTGGAAAAACTTTTTGACTTTTTTTGCCCGAAAAAAACGCCATACTATACTATGACGTCTTTTATGACATTTTGAGGTCGAAAAAATTTTTGACTTTTTTTGGCCGATTTTGAAGCCTTACTATAGTATGATGTTTTTTATGACATTTTGAGGCTGAAAAATTTTTTGACTTTTTTTGCCCGAAAAAAACGCCATACTATACTATGACGTTTTTTATGACATTCTGAGGTCAAAAATTTTTTTGACTTTTTTTGCCCGAAAAAAACGCCATACTATACTATGACGTTTTTTATGACATTTTGAGGTGGAAAAAAATTTTGACTTCTTTTGCCCGAAAAAAACGTTATAATATACTATGACGTTTTTTATGACATTTTGAGGTCCAAAAAAATTTTGACTTTTTTTGACTGATTTTGACGCCTTACTATAGTATGATTTTTTTTATGACATTTTGAGGCCGAAAAATTTTTTGACTTTTTTTGCCCGAAAAAAACGCCTTACTATACTATGACGTTTTTTATGACATTTTGAGGTGGAAAAATTTTTTGACTTTTTTTGCCCGAAAAAAACGCCATACTATACTATGACGTTTTTTTATGACATTTTGAGGTGGAAAAAATTTTGACTTTTTTTGACTGATTTTGACGCCTTACTATAGTATGATGTTTTTCATGACATTTTGAGGCCGAAAATTTTTTTGACTTTTTTTGGCCGAAAAAAACGCCATACTATACTATGACGTTTTTTATGACATTTTGAGGTGGAAAAAAATGTTGAGTTTTTTTGCCCGAAAAAAACGCCATACTATACTATGACGTTTTTTATGACATTTAGAGGTCGAAAAAATTTTTGACTTTTTTTGTCCGATTTTGACACCCTACTATACTATGACGTTTTTTATGACATTTTAAGGTGGAAAAATTTTTTGACTTTTTTTGCCCGAAAAAAACGCCATGCTATACTATGACGTTTTTTATGACATTTTGAGGTGGAAAAAAATGTTGACTTTTTTTGGCCGAAAAAAACGCCATACTATACTATGACGTTTTTTATGACATTTTGAGGTGGAAAAAAATGTTGACTTTTTTTGCCCGAAAAAAACGTCATACTATACTATGACGTTTTTTATGACATTTTGAGGTCCAAAAAAATTTTGACTTTTTTTGACTGATTTTGACGCCTTACTATAGTATGATGTTTTTTATGACATTTTGAGGCCGAAAATTTTTTTGACTTTTTTTGGCCGAAAAAAACGCCTTACTATACTATGCCGTTTTTTATGACATTTTGAGGTGGAAAATTTTTGTGACTTTTTTTGGCCGAAAAAAACGCCATACTATACTATGACGTTTTTTATGACATTTTGAGGTCCAAAAAAATTTTGACTTTTTTTGACTGATTTTGACGCTTTACTATAGTATGATGTTTTTTATGACATTTTGAGGTGGAAAAAAATGTTGACTTTTTTTGGCCGAAAAAAACGCCATACTATACTATGACGTTTTTTATGACATTTTGAGGTCGAAAATTTTTTGACTTTTTTTGCCCGAAAAAAAAAAACGCCATACTATACTATGACGTTTTTTATGACATTTTGAGGTCGAAAAAATTTTTGACTTTTTTTGCCCGAAAAAAACGCCATACTATACTATGACGTTTTTTATGACATTTTGAGGTGGAAAAATTTTTTGACTTTTTTTGCCCGAAAAAAACGCCATACTATACTATGACGTTTTTTATGACATTTTGAGGTGGAAAAATTTTTTGACTTTTTTTGCCCGAAAAAAACGGCATACTATACTATGACGTTTTTTTATGACATTTTGAGGTGGAAAAAATTTTGACTTTTTTTGACTGATTTTGACGCCTTACTATAGTATGATGTTTTTTATGACATTTTGAGGCCGAAAATTTTTTTGACTTTTTTTGCCCGAAAAAAACGCCATACTATACTATGACGTTTTTTATGACATTTTGAGGTCGAAAAAATTTTTGACTTTTTTTGCCCGAAAAAAACGCCATACTATGACGTTTTTTATGACATTTTGAGGTGGAAAAAATTTTTGACTTTTTTTGCCCGAAAAAAACGCCATACTATACTATGACGTTTTTTATGACATTTTGAGGTGGAAAAAATTTTTGACCTTTTTTGCCCGAAAAAAACGCCATACTATACTATGACGTTTTTTATGACATTTTGAGGTGGAAAAATTTTTTGACTTTTTTTGCCCGAAAAAAACGCCATACTATACTATGACGTTTTTTATGACATTTTGAGGTGGAAAAAATTTTTTAATTTTTTTTCCCGAAAAAAACGCCATACTATACTATGACGTTTTTTATGACATTTTGAGGTCGAAAAAAATTTAGACTTTTTTTGCCCGAAAAAAATGCCATACTATACTATGATGTTTTTTATGACATTTTGAGGTGGAAAAAATGTTTGACTTTTTTTGTCCGATTTTGACGCCTGACTATACTATGACGTTTTTTTATGACATTTTGAGGTGGAAAAAAATTTTGACTTTTTTTACCTGAAAAAAAACGCCTTACTATACTATGACGTTTTTTATGACATTTTGAGGTGGAAAAATTTTTTGACTTTTTTTGCCCGAAAAAAACGCCATACTATACTATTACGTTTTTTATGACATTTTGAGGTTGAAAAAATTTTTGATTTTTTTTGCCCGAAAAAAACGCCATACTATACTATGACGTTTTTTATGACATTTTGAGGTTGAAAAAATTTTTGACTTTTTTTGTCCGATATTGACGCCTTACTATACTATTTTTGACTATACTATTTTTGACTTTTTTTGCCCGAAAAAAAAACGCCATACTATACTATGACGTTTTTTATGACATTTTGAGGTCGAAAAAATTTTTTGACTTTTTTTGCCTGAAAAAAAAAACGCCATACTATACTATGACGTTTTTTATGACATTTTGAGGTCGAAAAAATTTTTGACTTTTTTTGCCCGAAAAAAACGCCATACTATACTATGACGTTTTTTATGATATTTTGAGGTCGAAAATTTTTTGACTTTTTTTGCCCGAAAAAAAACGCCATACTATACTATGACGTTTTTTATGACATTTTGAGGTGGAAAAAAATTTTGACTTCTTTTGCCCGAAAAAAACGTTATACTATACTATGACGTTTTTTATGACATTTTGAGGTCCAAAAACATGTTGACTTTTTTTGACTGATTTTGACGCCTTACTATAGTATGATTTTTTTTATGACATTTTGAGGCCGAAAAATTTTTTGACTTTTTTTGGCCGAAAAAAAACGCCATACTATACTATGACGTTTTTTATGACATTTTGAGGTGGAAAAATTTTTTGACTTTTTTTGCCCGAAAAAAACGCCATACTATACTATGACGTTTTTTATGACATTTTGAGGTGGAAAAATTTTTTGACTTTTTTTGCCCGAAAAAAACGCCATACTATACTATGACGTTTTTTTATGACATTTTGAGGTGGAAAAAATTTTGACTTTTTTTGACTGATTTTGACGCCTTACTATAGTATGATGTTTTTTATGACATTTTGAGGCCGAAAATTTTTTTGACTTTTTTTGCCCGAAAAAAACGCCATACTATACTATGACGTTTTTTATGACATTTTGAGGTGGAAAAATTTTTTGACTTTTTTTGCCCGAAAAAAACGCCATACTATACTATGACGTTTTTTATGACATTTTGAGGTCGAAAAAATTTTTGACTTTTTTTGCCCGAAAAAAACGCCATACTATGACGTTTTTTATGACATTTTGAGGTGGAAAAAATTTTTGACTTTTTTTGCCCGAAAAAAACGCCATACTATACTATGACGTTTTTTATGACATTTTGAGGTGGAAAAAATTTTTGACTTTTTTGGCCCGAAAAAAACGCCATACTATACTATGACGTTTTTTATGACATTTTGAGGTGGAAAAAATTTTTGACCTTTTTTGCCCGAAAAAAACGCCATACTATACTATGACGTTTTTTATGACATTTTGAGGTGGAAAAATTTTTTGACTTTTTTTGCCCGAAAAAAACGCCATACTATACTATGACGTTTTTTATGACATTTTGAGGTGGAAAAAATTTTTTAATTTTTTTTCCCGAAAAAAACGCCATACTATACTATGACGTTTTTTATGACATTTTGAGGTCGAAAAAAATTTAGACTTTTTTTGCCCGAAAAAAATGCCATACTATACTATGATGTTTTTTATGACATTTTGAGGTGGAAAAAATGTTTGACTTTTTTTGTCCGATTTTGACGCCTGACTATACTATGACGTTTTTTTATGACATTTTGAGGTGGAAAAAAATTTTGACTTTTTTTACCTGAAAAAAAACGCCTTACTATACTATGACGTTTTTTTATGACATTTTGAGGTGGAAAAAAATTTTGACTTTTTTTACCTGAAAAAAACACCTTACTATACTATGACGTTTTTTTATGACATTTTGAGGTGGAAAAAATTTTTGCCTTTTTTTGCCCGAAAAAAAAACGCCATACTATACTATGACGTTTTTTATGACATTTTGAGGTCGAAAAATTTTTTTGACTTTTTTTGCCCGAAAAAAACGCCATACTATACTATGATGTTTTTTATGACATTTTGAGGTCGAAAAAAACGCCATAGTATACTATGACGTTTTTTATGACATTTTGAGGTCGAAAAAATTTTGACTTTTTTTGACCGATTTTGACGCCTTATTGTACTATGATGTTTTTTGGCACATTTTAAGGTCAAAAAAAATTTTGACTTTTTTTGGCCGATTTTGATGCCTTACTATACTATGACGTTTTTTATGACATTTTGAGGTAAAAATTTTTTTTGACTTTTTTTGACCGATTTTGACGACTAACTATACTATGATGTTTTTTATGACATTTTGAGGTCAAAATAAAAAATGACTTTTTTTGGCCAATTTTGACGCCTTACTATACTATGACCATTTGTATGACATTTTGAGGTCAAAATAAAAAATGACTTTTTTTGGCCGATTTTGACGCCTTACTTGACTATGACGTTTTTTATGACATTTTGAGGTGGAAAAAATTTTTAAATTTTTTTTCCCGAAAAAAACGCCATACTATACTATGACGTTTTTTATGACATTTTGAGGTCGAAAAAAATTTAGACTTTTTTTGCCCGAAAAAAATGCCATACTATACTATGATGTTTTTTATGACATTTTGAGGTCGAAAAAAACGCCATAGTATACTATGACGTTTTTTATGACATTTTGAGGTCCAAAAAATTTTGACTTTTTTTGACCGATTTTGACGCCTTATTGTACTATGATGTTTTTTGGCACATTTTGAGGTCAAAAATTTTTTTGACTTTTTTGGCCGATTTTGAAGCCTTACTATAGTATGACGTTTTTTATGACATTTTAATGTCAAAAAAATGTTTGACTTTTTTTGACCGATTTTGACGCCTTACTATACTATGACGTCTTTTGGCACATTTTAAGGTCAAAAAAAATTTTGACTTTTTTTGGCCGATTTTGATGCCTTACTATACTATGACGTTTTTTATGACATTTTGAGGTAAAAATTTTTTTTGACTTTTTTTGACCGATTTTGACGACTAACTATACTATGATGTTTTTTATGACATTTTGAGGTCAAAATAAAAAATGACTTTTTTTGGCCAATTTTGACGCCTTACTATACTATGACCATTTGTATGACATTTTGAGGTCAAAATAAAAAATGACTTTTTTTGGCCGATTTTGACGCCTTACTTGACTATGACCATTTTTATGACATTTTGAGGTCAAAATAAAAAATGACTTTTTTTGGCCAATTTTGACGCCTTACTATACTATGACCATTTTTATGACATTTTGAGGTCAAAATAAAAAATGACTTTTCTTGGCCGATTTTGACGCCTTACTATACTATGATGTTTTTTATGACATTTTGAGATCCTACTAAAATATGACTTTTTTTGGCCGATTTTGACGCCTTACGGCCGTATGATATTTTTTATGATATTTTGAGATCTTACTAAAATTTGACTTTTTTTGGCCGATTTTTAAGCCTTATTATACTATGACGTTTTTTATGACATTTTGAGGTCTTACTAAATTATATACATATTTTGAGGCCGTTCTAAAGTATTACTGTTTTTGAATCTTTACTATACTATGACGTTTTTTTATTAAATTTTGATACCATACTAAAGTATTACTTTTTTTTGCCCGATTTTGTAAGGCTTATTATACTATGACGTTTTTCATGACATTTTCAGATCGTTGGAACGTATGACTTTTTTTGGCTGATTTTGAAGCCTTACTTTAGTGTGACATTTTTTGGCATATTTTGAGGCCATTCTAAAGTATGACTTTTTCTGGCCGATTTTTAAGCCTTACTATGATGTTTTTTTTTCTTTACATTTTGAGGCCATTCTAAAGTATGACTTTTTTTGGCTGATTTTGAAGCCTTCCTTTACTATGACCTTTTTTATTAGGGCCCAACCACGAAATTTGTGCAAAGCCCTATTGTAAGTGAAGGGATTATTATTACTCTCCTCCGATTTTATTTTTCTCCCACCGCGTTGTCGGTTAATTTGACCCCCTGAACATGCTCAAAATCTCACCAGACTTTTCCCATTTTGGAAAAATGCCACCATTCTGCGTTTCGCACAGCTTGTACAGCGAACTCGTCCTAGGAGAATGGTAATGCTGAAAATTTCTTTGTCAACTAAAAGTTGTGAAAAGCTTTGGTCTGGGTTACATGGTCTGGCTGTGGCGCCGACACGAAATTGACCCTTCGCCAACACAGGAAATGCATGTATTTGTGCCTCTAACTCCCACATACTTCATCCAATGTAGATCAAACTTTACAGTCATGTTAATCATGTGATTCAGAACAGATTGATGTACTGATATCATGATACACAAACAGCGCAAACTACTGGTTATAGGAAATGTGTATTTTTCATGTAGTTGAAATGTCTGCACAAACTTTAAACAACACTAAATGCTAAGTAATTTACAAATAACACACTGTCCATTAAACCAAATTACATGTTTGCTCTGCACAGATAATCAGGATGACCTTCACACTCTCAACTCATTTATATGCTCATATGATGATACACTCATAGCGCCCCCCGCTGGGAGGGGGCCATATCTTTTCTGTTGCTGTATACTGCTGTGCTTTTCTGGGGAGAAGAGGACCCTTGTGCGTGGCTGCGCTGGCTGCGACTCCAGCGGCTCGCAAGGGGTGCGAGGGCCCACCCATCACTGCTTGCAGCTTTAATCTAGCTTTACTACAGCACTACACAACCTCTTCACTGGGATGAAAGGGTTGGTCAGAAAAAGAATCACCAAATGTGACAATAAATTAGCTGTTTAAGTCATTTATAAAGAAAAAAAAGAAGCCAAACATTTTCTAGATCCAGCTTCTCAAATGTCAAGATTTGATGCTTTACTAGGTTTTCTTTTATTGCATATTCAATATGTTTGCAATTTGCAAGCAATTTAAACTCAACACCTACCTACTCTGAAAAACTGTTAGGGACTCTTTCACAGTTTTCTGGCATTTTATTGACTAAATAAATTGATCAATTGGGAGGGCGGAAGAGTCACAGATCAATCGGTGATGAAAAGCTGCAGGTGTATTAGACTGTTGCTCCATCAAAACAAGCAATTGTAATGTCACCTGGGTCTCTTGAACTTTTTTTTGTCATTTTTGACATTTTATAGACCTAATGAGTGACCAGAAATATAAAGTAATAAAAGTAATGCAGTAAAAAGTAGTAAAAGTAAAAGCTTATTCTATAATGAAGCAAACCATTAGTTCTAACCAGGATAATGTCCAGCCTTACAGCAATTTTCGAGAATGCCTCAATACTCAGCATCTGTCGTCTTTACTTCGTTTAACTCTGATAGAGGACCAAAATAGGCTAGCGAATGTAACACCAATTCTGTGTGTCATGTCGGGTTAGATCACTAAAGTGTAATGAATGGCCGGAGGAAGAGGAAGTTATTCTCTGGTCATCAAAAACAAAGAGCAGACACTGGCTGCTGTCTAAAAGATGAGACAAGGGACTGTGAAGAAGAGTCGGGGAGAGTGAAGTAGAAGGGCGGGAGGAGGGATAGTCGTGGGAAACTGCCCATTTAACAATGGGCCGCTGCTAGGCAACAGCTTAAACAATGCCTAGCAACTGCTGTAACAATGGATGGTTACCAGGGTCCCCTCTCCTCAGCTCATTCAGTACTACAATGAGTGGAGTGCAGCACCCTGTGCACACACACACATCATTACATCTCAGCCGAGGGCCCCAAACCCAAGCCATCAAAGGAGGGAGTCTAGGGGCTTTCCACTAGACAGGGAGGGCAGTTAGACAAGGAGACCCACACATGTAAACATGGGCAGTATCTAAAAGCTCAGTGGGCATTAGATTTAACTCATGTCACCAACACAGGCCCAGAGCAGTCACACTTAACATTATTACTGCAGTCACTTTGTCTAGCTTTAACAGCGCAGCAACTAATATGAGCGGCCCACACTAGGAAACTAGTTTTGAACACAAGATTGGACAGTGGAGATGTGTGTGATTTTTCAAATATTTCAATTCATTAGGACTGAGTAAAGATCATATATTAAGGTTTTGTTTCTTTTTGCCTTTATTTTGACAGTGATAGGAAGAAGAGAGACAGGACAGTTGGGGGAGAGAGTGGGTATTACATGACAAATTTCTTTTCATAAAAGCACTACTGACTGCCGTCTTCACACTTTCACATATTTCCATCTGGTTGCAATAAGCAAGTATTTTCTTATTTACTTATTTGGTCTGTAAATTTTCCATAACAATTTTCAAAAGTCCAGTGTGACATCTTCAAATGTATTGCTCTGTCTTAGCAGCGGTCCAAAAACCTGAAAATGTTCAATTTACAATCATAGAAGACAGATGGATACAGAAACTAGAAAGGTTTCACATTTGAGGAGCTGAGACCAGCTGAATTAAAACCAATAATCCATTCTCAAAACTGTTACTGATTAATTCGCTGTAGACTGGCGTAATGACTAACTGTTGCAGTTGTACTCTCACCTGTGCCCTGTGCTGAGCTTCAATCAAAATTTAAATTTGATTTAAATCTTTACAATTTTAGCCACAAAATAATGCAATATTTAATTATGGAACATTTGGCTGACTTGAGAAAAACAGCAGAAAAAGGCTTTAGCCAAGTTCAGAGCCATTTCAAGGCAGTGTTTTGTACAGTGGAGCTGAAAACCACAGCTTCTGTAATGAGAATAAAGAAGGAGGTTCTCTAACTACACAGGAATGAGGAGGAACAGGCCCTGTGCATATGAAAACACTCCATTACAAAGCTTTGAACCACGGCAAATAATTACAGTGAAAACTAAGTGTATGTGTGTGTCTGTGAGCATATTTGTGTACGTGTGTGAATGTGCTAACTAGAACAAATACACCCTGTATGAAGCCCAATATATGACTGATCACCTTTGTTTGTGCGGATTATATAATCTATCTAAACAACTTTGTTTGCTGTACAAAGAGAGAGAGATTTTTTTTTTTTTTGCGGGGGGGTGCTTTGAGGTTTACCCGTACAGTTACAGGCACGAACTTAAAGGGACTTAGGAACTCCAAAACGACTGAATGCTGAATGTATTTCTAGGTCAGATGTGTGAGTAATCATTCACTGCACATGCAACACATTTCAGCTACAACCAACAGACTTCAAACAAAGGAAGTTACTTTCCTAGAATAGACGGTTGGGTTGTCAGACACTCAGTCAACAAAACAATTATCTGGTACAGCCGGTATGCGTTACAGTGCGACTACAGACAGTATATGACTGTATAATGGAATAATAAACTTCATTTTCTAGGTCACATAAACAAGAACAGCCAGGCTCTTGAGAAAAGATGTAACAAAATATCCCTGTGACCTGTAATAATTCAGACTAAGAAATAAGAGCAAAGGAGAGAGGGATGAAGGGATTTTCTTACTTCAAGTTAAAAAGCATATTAAAGCACACAAATGTAAAGAGAGAGGGCAGGAATCTGTTTCATGGAAGAGAGAAGGTTCTGAGCCGGAGTATTCAGCCATGGAAAAAAACTTTAGAGTATCCTGGCCTACTAATATATACACTGTATATAAAAAAAGATGTAGGAGTGATGTTTTGTCAGAGGAAAAAAATGATTCAGCGGTTTCTTAACGGCAGATCTCGTAAATCTGTAACTGAACACAAGTGAAACAAAAACAGCCCAATTAAGAGGGACAAAGGTTAAAAAATAAAGCACTCACAGCAGCTCCGTCCCCAGGATCATGGGCACCTTTTCTCCGGAGTGGTTGCTACGGAAACGCAGACGGAAAAGGTGGTTGGCGCCGGCTTGTCGGGAGCTAAGCATGCTGGTGGTGCTTTTGACCGGTGACAGGTTGAGATCCTCAGCCTGGCAGGAACCCACCCAGATCTGGTTCCTCAGAGCGTAGTCTATAACAGTGTAACTCTCCTCACTGACAAGAAAACAGAGAACGTAAGGCTTAATAATGTTTCAATTCGTGTAGATACAGGTACAACAGCTTTCATTTCAGTGACCACTCAATTCCGCTGAGATTAAATCACATTTCTTTTGATGATTGACAGAAGTTTTGGTGATGGAGGCCTTGAAATGTGTAAAGTGGACCTGTGAGTGAAAGGCTGCTATTTTGGATCTTTACTGCAGCTTCAGTTGTGAAGCTACAGTAAAAGACACTCACTTTCCTGTCATGGAACAACCAACAAAATCATTTTTACATGGAAATGTGCAGTGTACACAGTACACCATGTATACAAATAGCTGTACATATGTATGAACTGTGTGTTAAGATACAGAAAACTGAATTTGACAGTCAAATTAACTCACTTCAAAACACAACTCCTGGAACTGTATCCCACCAGTCAATGCAGTTAGATAAAGATGCAAAAAACAAAACAGACGTACATTTTTCATTTTGTAATTTCAAGATAAAACTGAAACTGGGTTTACTTTGAGTGAGATATAAATATCATGAGGGATTGGTCTAAAATACAGATATTCAGATACTCTTTTGGCAGGTTGGTATTCAAACATAATGTGGATTCAGCTGCTTTTCTCTACCTTTTTTCACCTTTTAGACAAACATTAATATCATTTAAGAAAAGGCTGCTTTTCATTCCACCTTTTTAAACGAATTTTCTTAGAGCCTTTCTGTTCCCAAATAGATCCTGTGGGATTTGTGTAACGTGCCCTTCAATCCTTAAAGTTTTACCTTAAATATACTATGTTGTTGTTACTTTGTTTTTCCAGTATTAAACTGAATCAAAATGTTTATAAAGATTAGTGTGTGAATGAAACTAATGGCTGTCATGGCAACACATTATTTTTTTTCCAGTGACCAATCAATTTAAAGCAAATGAAATAATAACTGAGTACAAAATTACATATGAAAAAGATATATTCTGATGATTGTATACCTGCTACACGATCCATCCAATCCCCCCTGACACATCAAATTGTTTTCAGTAGAGATCTAGTTTCCTGGTACCTCAGCTATTCAACCCCTGAGAGGCTAAAGACTGTGTGGCTAATCAAATTCATCTGCATTAATAAATCAAGACTATGTCTCATAGTCTGTGCCAGTCAAACGTCCAAATATTCAGCTGTCTACCTGTCCTTACACTAAATCAGCTGTCCTCTGGTTTCTTTCGTACATGCCTACATTTCCCATGAGTAACTTTACCTGAGCATGACCCTGTGTCTAGCAGTACACGCAGTTAGTTAGGAACATCTGGAGCTAATTGTGAAACATGCTACCTCTAACATAGCACTGAACCTCGAGAAAATGTGTGTGTTTTCATACTGCTCTAAAGAACAGGAGCTTAAGTCCAGCCCTTGTGTTTTATCAGCCCGAGACCGAAACTCCAGTCAAACTGAGAAGCTACTGGAAAGGAAGTAGATACTTTTAAGCCAGCATATCTATTAAGGACACAGACACAAAGGACAAAGGTTGCAATTAAACAAACAGTAGTGAACAGAGCATCTGTCCATGTCTCACTGTCACACTCTTTCGCTTATACACACATAAGCCCTGGACCCCAGATCATAGCTGCAGAATCCAGTTACAGTTGGAAGGTTCTCAACAAGGCTCAACTGTTCCCCCTCAACCCCTATTGTCTACCATTATATCAAGTTAAAGCCTGTTGCCCACAACCAATTAGACTTCTTAAAGGAGGAAAAAGAAAGCACATGGAAGGACAAGTCAGATAAAAGCATTGGGAATGAACAAGAAAGAGGGAGAGGACAGGAAGTGATCGAAAATGCAAGAAAAGATGCTACATGCAGTAAACCTGTGACTAACAGCTCTGTGCTTCAGGATAACTGGACTGAAATAAAGATTAAAAGAAAAGTTTGAAATTCAGGGATGGTTTTTGTTCAATTTCTAGGGCATTTGTAACCCTTAAAAACTGTTTAAACTGTACATATAATACTTTGAAAACACCTTTATATATTACAGTCAATTAATTTGTCTCCATGATTAGCTTGAACCCCTGAATATGAGAATATGAGATGATTTCCTAGAATAAGACATAATCTAAAATATTGCTTGGTGGTTAAATAAGAATCCTTTTGTCAGTAGGATTTTCGGGTTGTCAGCGTTTTAGCTCCTGACAGCCCTACAGGTAAAATGCCTGGAGTGCCATTTACATGACACTGGAAATGCGATGGGTGAGGAATCTGCATGTTTGCGGGGTAAGTTTTCGCATGTTTGCTGGTGGGTGTGACGTGTTGATTATTGCTAAATAGAGGAATGAAGGTGGGAAACAGTTGAGAAATCCTATGTTGAAACATGGAAGAGAGGCATTAAAAACTGAAATAGAAGGAGAAAGAAACCCTATCTAGTGTTTGGCCCTCACACCAGCTACTTACTCAAAAACAAACACACAGCCTTGCTGGTATGAAAATAACTCCACTATTAGAGATAACGCAGGCATCTACCACACGTCATCACATCTGTGCCAGCTACCGTCTTACTAGTGTACAAGCAGTTCTCCAACACACAAGCAGAACTAACACAAATCCTCAGAGAGATGTTGAGATAGGGCTCCAAGTCAAGCGTGCACGCATTCACATAACCACACATGCTGAAAGCATAATGTTCTGTTGCAAAGTGGGCGTGTTGAAACTAAGGCGTAGTCTAACAAACAGAAGGAGGGGGAAAAAAGAAACTAGAAAAGAAAGTGTTGGGATTATAGACTTGCACGCATACACGCGCAAAGATAGGACAGACAAAAAAGTCACAAGGTCACGACTACCAAAAATGAAGGGGAGAGGACGAAGAGAGAAAAAAAAGAAAAGAGAGAGATGGAAACTTCAGCCTCAACAATACTGAATGTTTAGATGATGCCCAACATCACACAGGAAAAAGGGGGGAAGTGAAGATGAGAGAGGAGCCAGCTGGTGTGGACTCAGTGTTATGTAAGTGTTCCTGTTAGCCAGAGTGCAGCAGATCAACACTTTTCCCCCACTGCGTGACAATAGCCCAGTCTGACATGGAGATGGTTTACAACAGCCAGTTTCTTCTTGGATCCAGTTTGAAGTTGATAAAATAAGCAGATCTGTTAAGCTTGGAGTTTAACAAATCTCTTATTGAAAGTTTTATCTCCACTCCTTTCTAAAATAAGCAAATGGCAATGAACAAAACAATACGAAGTATGTAAAACAAACAGTCAGAGGTTTATGTTTAAATGTAAACTTTTTTTTTTTTTTTTTTAGTTCTTAAATACTTTTAATCTTGTCAATCTGATAATCATTCTTTCAACTAATCGACTGTGGTCTATTAACTGTCAGAAATAAGTTACAAAAGTTCATCACAGTTTATCTGAGCCCAAACCGAAGCGTTCAAATGTCCTGTTTTGTGCTTTTCAAAACCCAGAGATTTAATTTACATCAGTATGCAACATGAATATTGGAAAAACTAAAATGTTAAACTTTGTTTAACATAACAAAATAACTTATCAAAATAGATTTGCAACCTTTATCATTCAAAATTGCTCAAAGCTGAACTGATGCAGACTTTTTAAGAGATCTGAAATCATTTCATTTAAGCTGAGACAATACTAAATTTATTTTCAGCTAAAAGCCCCAACCACAGACAGCATTTTAGGATTCACACGCACACGCACAAACATGTGCTCTCATTGTCCAACTTATTAAGAAATATGGGCCTGTAAAAGTGAAAACGTCCTAAGGTCACAGGTATGTTTTTCTCTACTGTGTAAATGCGGTTGCCTTGACCTTTCCACCCCCTCCTTCTGGTTTTCATGGTATTCCTACAAAAGAAAGCGAAAGGATTCCAGCACATAACAGTGCGTTTGGCAAAAACATGAAGTTAGCTGCTTGTACGCAATCCCCCCACACACTCCAAGTCATAATGACAAGGGAAAGAGCCATTATACCATTATGTCTAGAAGGGTTTGTGACCTGGCGGTGCCTGGCTAGCCTTGTGTACCCCTGGTGTGTTTTTGTTATGATTACTGCAGATGGAGTTCAGTAGAGTAGCGTGCCACAGCAGGGCTCCAGTGCTCCCCACAGTACAAACCAATATTATAACAGCTTCTCCCGTTCAAATGTGCACACACGCACAAATACACATGTCGATTCCGGAGTACTCCCTTTCCCAAATCCCTCTTCCAAACACAGGAGTCTGCTGGAGTCTGCCGTCCCGGATCAGATTCCCAGAAAAATATCATCTGGAATGTTTCTTTTCTTTCTTTTTTTTTTTTTTTAAATGATTCTAAGGAATTCTGAGTCTGCGAGTGGCAGGACAATCAGTTCCAGACACAGAGGGAGATGGACGGGAAGGGATTCTTTTTGGTACAGACACACTTGTGCATGTACACTACACACACGCAAATGAAAACCACATAATTTCAAGAAAGTCCTCTTTATGGCTTGCTTCATGGTGTTGCCTAAAACTAGAGGAAACAGGAGGGGAAAAAGCAGACTGACAGACGGGGCTGACAATGAACAGGTCTACTAGCTTGAGATGATTCATGGCACCAGGACATGTTGAAACCTTGACAACATTCAAAACAATATAAAAAAAAAACAAGCTTGCATTCACTGTGCCAAGTCGCGGTAGGTTCAGATAACTACACCTGTTCAGTTTAATAAACACACCCATGAAGGGATGTGTGGAAAGCCAGTGTAATTGTACAGTGTATCTGCAGGTGCCGATCCCTCTTAACTGTTGAAAATTCTTCCACAACCCTCCTGACAATGACTTCACACTGTGGCTGTGACACTATTGTTATCATTGTTGTTTCGTGTATTTCCATTGTTTCATTTGTTCTTTTTGGACCTCACTGTTTTGCCCTCTGAAAAGGCTCAGTTCCAAGGACAAGTTAAAACAAGAGAACAATGCCACAAGCCCTGTACTCAGGGTCTCAGCCACACGCAGTGAAAACCAAGAGATTATGGTTACACTTTCACACTCAACATGTCAGAACAGGTGAGTAATGAGCAAAGCCAACACAGAGACTACCTACACTGCCCAACAGTTCCCTTGCTCACCTCTTCTTCTTGGTGACAATGAGGACGTCGTTGAAAAGGAAGAAATAGACCTGTTGCCGTGATGTTCGCTTGAGGAAGAGGCTGTTGTCCTCCGCAAAGGCTTTCAGCTCTCCTCTCTTTACCATCCACCTGGAGGATGAGACCAAGGGGAAAGGCTGGAGGAGGAGAAGAACAAGAAAGAGATGTGAGGAACAGGAAAGGACAATAAATCTAACCAAATAAAAGTATTTTTAAAATGCTGGTGCTGTCAGGAAATTCTAAATCAGAATTTGTGCGTGAACAGCTGGCTATGCAGACTGAGAATATGTTCACGAGACATCTGTGAATCCCAAATGTGCCAACAGCTATTTCCCACACTATTTAAACACACTTGAGCCTGCCAAGCCTGTATCGATACTCGCCAAGTAAGTGACAGCGGTGTGCACCCCTTGTATTGTTGCGTCTGCATGTGTGCACGTCATTGTATTACTACATGAAGCTTTATTTTTTTACAAAGGTGATTAATAGATATTTAAGGGAATAGTTTGACATTTTCGGAAATATCCTTATTTGCTTTGTTGCTGGGAGTTAGATAACATTCTGCAAGACAGCAAATCAGCGCATTTCCCAAAATGTCAGACTTTTACTTTGAAGTTGTTCATGTCAGTTCTTAACCAGAATTATGTTTCGAAAGAAATACCATCCAAGATGGAAATGTGTATCAGTCTGATGTCTTTAACACCATGCCCGTACCTTAATCTTGAACTCCAGCTGAGAATTGATGGTATACATCATTTCTGTTCTCTCCATTGTGCGAGCTCCTTCATTACACTTTCTTACCACCTGCTCACACACACACACACACACACACACACACAGTATCTGTTAATCACAGTGACTGATCAACTGAACAACAATGAATACTCTCATGCAGCTAAAGCAAGATTCTTAAGGCATAACATCCCTATACTATGAGGAGACTCTAGGGAAATATAAATATGTATGAAGGTGAAAATTGATGAAAATATAAAAACATAAAATCCAGAATGAGGTGTGGACCATTTCATCTTTACTCCCTTAAACCCACTGACCTTGCTGACTGCTTGTAAAGCCGTCTTGCACTCTTCATATTGTGCTGAGTCTTTAGGTGTCTTCTGACAAATTGTCTGCAACACAGGGAGTCAGAGCGCAAATCAGTTACATGGAACTTAAAAAAAAAACCCATAAAACACATTCACGCACAAAAACCCACAACAATTCATTGCACGCATGCACACTACAGTATCAGAAGCCTGTAAAATATTGATGCCTAAAGGCACTGTGGGAAGAAATGAACTGAAACCAAACTTTCTCAGGATCCACAACCCTCTGAGTTTACAAGTATAAAACCCAGAGTCCCTTGGGAGAAACTGACGGAAGATGGGAGGAGAATGAAAGTAGAGCACGAGAGAGGAAGAGCGGAAGGCGCAGTAGGGATAGAATAATATGGTGCCAAGGGAAACATGAAACTGAAGAAGAAAAAAAAACATTAAAGGGAAGAATGAGGAGAAGTTAAATCACTTAGGATTATTAAGGGATGATATGAGGTCACCCAAAGATCTGTGAGGTTAGAACACACCCTATGTAGAATTAGTCAGGGCAGTATGAATAAACAAGCTGTTGCATAAGAGTCAAAGTCTTCTAATTCCAAAGCTTGTGCTACTCTATGTCTTCAGTGCACTCACATCCATGAGCAGGGGCAGACGAGTGATCCTCTGCATGGGCAGGATGAGGAAGGAGATCATGGGGAGGTTCCTGCAGTCTGGGTGGCCCTCTATCCTGGTGAGCACCTCCTTAAAAGCTGGATTCTTGGACCTGCAAGGCAGGATGGAGGGAGACTGGGTGTTCAGAAAGAGAAGAGACTGATGACACAAAGAGAAAGAGGAAAAAAATGAATGGGAAGAAGACTCCCTGGCTTAAATGTCAGAACAGTTATGTTGGATCAAATCCACGAGCGATATGATAAGAACATCTGTTTGTGTATTTGCTCGGTCACTCACACCAGCCTCTGCAGGGTTCTCTGCTGGTAGACCTCATTGGAGCAGTATGTGACGTAAGGGTCAAAGTTTGACTGAGCATGCCTGCAGACAATGTCGCTGATGTCGTCGATCACTATGTTCTGTTGGTGTCTTTCCTCCAATTCCTTAAAGAACCTGGGCACGGGACGAAAACAAAGGGTTTGGTGTGTCACAGATTTATCCTGGACATGGCAACAGCTTGAACCAGAAGCATCAAATCATGAGACATCCCACACTAGGGAAAATATAGGATATAATGACTGATACAAAGTCAGGAAGGCAGGAAGCACTACCAACACCTTTCTTCTAAACCTGCCGTGAGATCACAAAAGAGGAACTGGCCGCCTCTTAAAATAGACATAGTCCACCATTAACCATAACACAGAGGCTCTTCCTCTTCCTGAGCACCACCAGATGGCCAGTTTAACAGCACGCCACATGTCCAGCTTCAAGAGAATAAGTGTTTTTGCATGGGCGATCCAAGGTGACAAACAGGAAAGTGTTTCACAGACACAGGACGCTGACCTTGACTGACTGGACCGAGTTTGGGCTCATCTGCAAAAGCACCTCTTATGCCCTTTACTGAGCCCCATCTCTACCTACTCCACTCAGACACTGTGCTATTTCTGTCTATGGGAAACAATACTTCTCGTGACCATGTAGCCTTGTGTCCATGCCTGACCCCGTGCCCTTTGAACTGTAACCTTTCTAATGAGGGCATAAGCACACAGGATAACAGAAAACACACACACACACATTGCCCTGTCCTCTGGCCCATGTCTTAAAGGTGTATTCCAAGCATTAACAGGTCAAGGCTGCTCAAGTTCAGGCTGTGCTCCCCCCTGGGGCAAAACGCACTGACCCCACTAACAGCATGCTGTCATGAGAGAAGAGGTCAAAGGACAGGAGTTAAATCAGGGCGTTGAAAAAAAAGGAAGTGCCCAGAATTGGACTGCTGACCAAGAATTATAAATGAAAATGAAAGAGTTCTACCAGCACATACTGATGAATACAAAATGTAGTAGCTGTTAGGGATAAGCTCTCCGTCACAGTTTAAGTATGTTGTTAAAATTATAAAGTATGTTATGGTAATGAATGAGGTATGTCATATCCCAAGGCTGCAAGTGAAATACTATCAGTAACACACCTGCACATAAAATGCTCAACAGGGTTCCCACTTATAATCACACATAGACTACAAAGGAGTCTGCAGGTGGAGCGAAATTCTGCTGCTTTCTTTGAGAGGTTAAAACTCAAAGCCCGACAATCCGTTCCAGGTAAAACATCTTGTTTGACCAGTGCGGCAGGCCACATTATATCTGCTGCCCTTACGTCTCTTTACCCTCCACCTCCCCGGAGCTACGTGAGTCTGAGTATTTAGGTGTGGAGGGCAAAGTATCGCATTAATGCGTGTGGCCTGCGTATAGGAATGAGAAGGGGGCGTGAGATGGGTTGCAGCAGGTCTGAACACAGGAAGGAATTGTTGAAGAATTTACAGGTATCCCTCTTCATGCAAAGTGGGATTTAGGTGTAAATAAGTGTACAGATACTGTCCTGTCAATCCACATGTACCTGCAGAATGTAAGGGGTAATATCTGTAGTAGCTGCTTTCTACAAATCATTCCCTCTGAGGACAGGGCTGCAATCCTGACATGGAATCCTTGAGCAAATGTCATGAACAGTTGCACCAGGAAAGCAATGAATGGTTTGCATGTATGCACAGACACATCTTCACTGAGACAGCCATGATAAACTAGCCAGTAAATGGTCTTTAACAGGCTTTTCACCCTTTCATTTTCCAGCCCTGGGTAAACTTACATGCCTGGCAACGGAAAAAGGCTAACTTAACCTCATTTCACGCTTTGATTTATTATCACAGAGGTTCCTGCAAGAGGTCACACTTCAAAATTAGAGCACAAGGTTTACATGTTCAGAACACTTGCTGCATTTGACTTGGCTTTTCTGTAGCAGGTAACAATCACCTGACCAGGCTGCGAAACATTCCATTGTTTTAGTTGTGATCTTATCTCCATTTTGTGGGATAACCTCAAGACTTTCATTACAACCTGTTTGCAGAGAGGGGTTTTGTCAAATCAGGACTAAGGGAGGGAAAATGCTAAGAGCCTTTAAGTTGTGGACTAAATGTGGTCTCAACAAAGGCATAAGTGTAGTCAGCAGTCCCTATAGCAGGCTTGTAGACAACCCACTGTAAACAGTGATTTCTAAGGACATGAGACTGCTGTAATGATGTTACTCCAGAGCAAAGGTTGACACTGGTATCATAATGAATACTAACCAGACAGAATTCACAAACTGAACAGAATTATAGTTGAACTTGAGGCTATTATCATAATGAACAGTGATCAAGGAAAGCTCTGGAGATATTATGCCATATCAAAAAATAACTTCACATACGCCCCTGAGAACGAACATTCAGGGTCAGAAACTCTCCTGTCAATCATTTGTAGAAATAATGGTGCCTGGTCCAGCACAGTAACTGTTGAGGCAGCACAGTTTTCACCATTCTCAACTTTCATGGCCTCTCATGCATGAGTGTTTCCATCAGTTTATGAGCTCCTTGGAAGTCCATGGTTACCTGGCCATGAATGCCATTAAACAGTCCTCATACATGCACTATAAATCATGATGGACAGGTAGGCTCAGAGGGCTTATAACAGAGAATTTTGGCCTTTGCATTTACAAGTACTCACCTTTAAAAACAGGCAAAATACTGACACATTCAGGCTGCTTTTTATTGTTGCTCCTTATTGTTTCACTTAATTTGCTCATTTCTTCTCAGACTCTCTTTTCTGTCTATCATCACATGACCTTATCTACACTCTCAACCAGAAAACAGCTCACTGCAGTGTATCCACAGTCCCTCATACCCTGAAAACAACACTGATTTAAGGTAGAAAGAAGGCTGAAAGAATGGTATCAACATACAGTAAATAGTGTTTACAGACACACCTCGCATGGAATGAGTGTGGTCTACCAGATGTTAAGTGCAGTTAAGTAAGAAAATTATCCAGCTCATTAGCCAAAACCAAAAACCACAAACACTGACACACTGACAAAGTAAGTGAAGCCTAAAAATAGCAAACAGCATGTAAAAACCATCATGTACTGTAGATCCTCAACATCAAAACAATTCAATAAACATACACACAGAGAATCAAACATGAAGACGCGTAACAATGTACATCTGATAATACTTCTGCCTACAAAAGCTGCGCATTACAGCTCGAGCATACACTTACTTTTTACTAGCCTCACAGACGTCAGCAATGTTGGAGAAGAGGTGGTGGTGTTCAGTCTTGGTCATGGCCTCGCTGAGCTCTGCAGAATTCTTGAACATGCGGATCAGAATCTCCAGACTGTGGAGATAAGAGTGCTCTGACGAGATCACCTCAAAAATGGCCTAAGGACAGACAAGAGAGGGAAAAAGTGAGTTTGCTCTTTTCGTTCACCACATGCAACTTTCCCATGCACATCTAAGCACTTTCATCAATCAGTCAATCAATTCATCAGTCTTGTTATTCTTAATATAACATGGATTCAGCTAAATATTTATTTTAATTTAATGTCTTTCTCCTCCCCTTTACCCTGCATTCACTTTAAAGATATAGTCAATGATGCATGTTTCCTGCTGTACTCCTTAAATGGATTTTTATTGGTCTAGGGGACACCAAATGGACAGCTATACTCCCATGTGTGATTAGATTCTTCTCACTTTGAACCAAACAAGGTGTAAAATATGATTCCTACCTCTTGTCTTTTGCGTTCCTCCTGACTCATCCGGTCAGACAATCCACTTTTCTTTACCTACACAGAAAACACACTTTGTCAAAAATCTGCATGATTTTAAAAGTCATAAAAAGATTTGAATACAAAGTCACACATGTCTGACTGAGATTTTTACATGGCCAAGGGCCAGTTGCATTTATAAAACGGGTGTGTGTGTGTGTCTGTGTGCCAGTGTTGTCCCCACACAAAGAAAGGAGCACTTTGCATACCACACTGAATGGGGAGCCAATGAAGAAGTTGTAGAAAACAGGAAAACAAAGATCCCCACTGAATAAAGAGGCATGGGGCAACTGCAGAAATAGGAAATTTGTCCACAAAATTATATGAGTAAAATGGACAGTTCTCATTTTGAAAGTGTAAACTGGCCGAAAGCATATGGTTAAACGCAAAGTGTATGTGAGTGTTGGTATGTGGCTGGCGAGATTAGGTCCAGAGATATTTGAATAACACTGAAACAAAGCAATCTTTTGGAATGGATGGGGTGTGGAGAGCTATTGAATTAATCAGCCGGTGGCTTTTTAGACTGAAGGTGAGGTCAAATAAAAAAATAAAAAAAAACCATGCCTCCGTCTCACGTTTCACCAAACATAACTACTACGACCTGAGGCACATTTACATTACACTTTACAACGTCACACAAGCAGGCAGAAATCCTGAGAGGCCATTTTTCCTTACTCCCATTACCTTCTCGTCCTGTTTTGGTATAAAGGCACAAGGAAGTGATACTGCTCTGCAGGAGCCTGCCTTCTCTCTTGTATCTGCCCTGAAGCCCTCAGCAAACACTGAGAACAAACAAACCTGTAGCAGACCAAAAATCTCTTGTGGTTCTTTCTTTGTATTCCTCTCACACAAACATCCGTTTTATTATTTATCACTCTTACTTTTCCGTCTGCCAAACCTCCAATTCACTATTAGAGATGATGACTATCGCTATTTAGCTAAAAGTGTTTTTTGTGCACCCTGTTGTGCCAACTGAACTTTTTCCTGCAAAGCAGGGTAACTGGAACTGGACTGGAACTGGAACGAGTCCAAGTTTTCTTTAAGAAGCAAAACTAAATTTCAGGCATCTTTAGCATGATTGTAAAAGATCCACCTCGTGGAACTGAAGCTGGTAATTCCTGGAAACATTAAATTTCCAGGATGTGACATGTTGACAAACCTTTAGTGAGAAGAGTTGCTATGTTACAGTAAAAGGAAGGGAGGAGTTGAGTAAGAAGACACAAGTCTCACATGATGACAACTTGCAAATCTGGTTCTCAGCTTCACTGGAAATAAACTTATTTCCTGTCACGATAGGACAGTGACAGCGTCATTCCAGCATTCCTTACAAAAAATTGAAAGGAAGAATCACCCAGTATTATGTCATGTACTGTCTGGAAAAACACATTCACACTAACAGATCCACAGCTGTCAAGCAGCTGAACATTCTTTAGTTTCAGTCCAATTTCCCATTTATTAGAGTATGTGTGCATATTATTCACTGCCCAGAAATTTCAGAACTAATGGCCTGTTTTTGCCCCCACACTTTCCCTCCTGAACAAGTAAACAAACAGATGGGAATGCCTAAGTAGTTAATTCCCTTCCTCTATATTCCTCTGTCCTTCCATTCCAATCCCTAACTATATTATGTAATGCAGAGTCACTCTTTAGAGGCAACATTTTAAGCATATTTGCAGTCTGACAAGTAGAGTTTGCCAACACACTGGCATTAGGCCCAGAAGTGATTCCAAGACTTCCTGTGGGTCTGGCTGACTGTCTGCCTCCCTGCCCACCCGAGTCCTGAAAGAACTGCTCTTGTACTCCTTGATAAACAGAGTCAGGGGTGAGGAAGGCAGAAACGGTGGGAGGATGGGTATGGACTCTGGCCAAACTGGATATGACAGCATTCTTGAGAGCACTAGCATTCCGAGACACCACAGCACTGAGTGTATATCGTATGTTTGTGTGTGTACTGGATGTAGAGAAAGGGTGAGAAAGATATAAGAAGAAGAATGGAAGCTACCACAGCTCTCTGTATGTGTTTGTGTGTGCGTGCGTTATGTCTGACCACACTAAGCTGGCTCCAGGAGGTGCGTATGGGTCTGTACTGCACCACGATGCCACTATCGACACTGGGTTCTCTGGAATCAGCATCCTCATCTGAATCATTATGCAAGGCCTTCTCCTGGTAGTTCTGATAAAGTTCCTCCTCTGAAACAGAAAGATCCGTCATGTTTTAGCTTCTTTGATAAGAAAAAAAAAAGATGTGGGAGTAACAGGGAAAAAGTGAACAGTAAAAAAGTAAAAATGAAAAGTGTGGTAAAAAACAACAACACAAAAAAACAACAAAAAAACAGATGGGTGTTTCTCACCTTCGCTGTCAAATGTCCGCTGAGTGATCAAAACTTTCTTCTTATCTGGATTCTGAAAGGGAAATGTAGCACAATGTAATCACTTGGACAAACTAAGTGACCAGCCAGACACAGACACACACACTTTAACACCTGTCACCTTTGTCACCTGTCCATGACCTGCCTATGCCCTTTCTGGTGACATCCTTCACTGAACCCCACTTTATTACAGAGCCACTGTGTGTGTAAATGTGGGCAGAAACAGTGTCACATTACGTTATGTCTCCCAACAACCACATTAATTGTTTCCTTGTAAGGCCTTGTCCCAACTTCTGGTGTTGCTAAGTTTCTCCCACAATACTCAGTCTGTGTTGTAATTTTACAATTTGGACTTTACCCCCCCCCCCCTTCCAAAATAATGAAAGTCCATGTCGCAGCATTATGATTAACTGAATTGAGAAATCTCAATCTGCAACAGTAAATGAAAAGAAAATACAATACCAAAGGCTGAAGGGTATTTATAAGGCTGTATGTGTGCACTGATGGCTGAGTTCAGCAACAGGCAATCAGTGATTTGAATGATTTCCTTTGCAAATTAATGCTTATATTGATTTATTTTGGAATTAATTTCTTGAAAACATTCTGCATAGAGCCAGTCGGGATGTTAGTACATATTCAGACATCAACACACGTTTCAACCATTTTTTCTACAAGATTACCATCATTTGCTTCTTCAGTACATCCTTACACTTCCACATTGAACCCACCTCAACTTCTTAGGACTAACAGGTTTACCCACCTTGATTTTGCCATTGCTGGCAGGCTTTTCTGCCCCAGGGCTGCAAGGCTTTGAAATCCTGACGTTGCCTGGTTTGGGTGTCCCCGGACTGACAAGTTTGGGTGTCCCAGGACTGGCAGGTTTGGGCGTCCCAGGACTGGCAGGTTTGGGTGTCCCAGGACTGGCAGGTTTGGGTGTCCCCGGACTGACAAGTTTGGGTGTCCCAGGACTGGCAGGTTTGGGTGTCCCAGGGCTGGAAGGCTTGGCTGTTCCAAGGCTAGTGAGGCTTACAGTGCCAGGGCTTGCTGGACTGACTGGTGAAGCTGGATTATCCCCATCTAGCCCCTTAATAACAGGCTGGGACAACCCATGAACCTTTGGATCAACCCATGGGACCTCTAAGTCTACTCCACTTACAACCGCCCTCCTATAGGATGTAGTTCTCAAGCCTCTCCTAAGAGTCCCTGTGATTTCACTTTCCCCCTCTGTCCCTTCACTGCAGTCTCCTCCTGTGGAAAAGTAGGCTCCTGTCTCCACCATGCTGAGGGTTTTCAAAGCTCGCTTGGAATGATCAAACCCCAGCAGCCCTGCCAAACCTTGGCTTTGCTGCCCAGATGGAGGTGCCTTGCTCTGCCGAATATCGGATGCTAAACCCTTGGGAATGAGCTGCTGGGTGCCCATCTTCAGGGCAGCTGGGCTGTGGGTACTGAGGACAATGGAAGGAGAGATAGATGGGGAAAGAGAGGGGGAGGTGGAAGAAATGGAAGAAGAGGAAGAAGCATGCCTGGTGTCCTGCGAGGAGGCAGGCGAGGATGAGGACTGTCTGAGGAATGCCTGTCCTCTGTCTGCTGGTGATGGGGAGCGTGGGGTCGGGGGGTCTGATGAGGTGAGGGAAGAAAGGGAGGGGATGCTGGAGGTGGAGCTGTGGGAGGGGGTTGGGGTACGGCAGGCTGGAGGAGAGGGGCTGGATGCGGACGAGAGGGAAGACAGTTCATGGTGGTTGTAATTGTTGTTGTTAGGAGTGTGTTGAGACAGGACAGGGGAGGAACGGTTGGGAGGGACAGATTCGGGTGAAGGTGAACTTGTCCCAAATGCTACGTGGTCTTTCTGTGAGCTCAGACGGCACTGACTTGGCATGTGTTTCTGGGAGTCCAGGAGATGTTTTCCGGGCCATGCTGACCCTCCATTACTAGTTTTCCCCCTGTCACAGTCTCCATTACACACCCTATTGTCCAGTGAAGCAGATCTGTTATCCTCAGACCTAAATTTGGAAAGTGAGAATCGTCCGTTGGAGATGTTCCCGATACTGATACTTCGAACAACTCTGGATTTCCTGGAGGGTTTGTGTAGAGTGTGCTTCAAAACCGCAGTGTTCCTACCAGAACACTGGGTTGTGACCACCAGTCTCTCAGCAGGTTGGCTCAAGGTGAAGGAACACTTGTCCTCCACAGGGAAGTCCGTTGTCAGGACCCCATTCATGTGGTAGCTGAGGGGTCGAGGTTTGGATTTGCTTGAGTCCTGGGTTTTTTTGCAATTGTCTGTGCGGCGTTTCCACAAAGGAGTGATGTTATTATTGGACAGATCTACATCATTGCCGATATCCATGCTTGTAATGTGCCTGTGTCCTCTTCACTGTCTGTGTCCAAACACACAGGTCACAGTACAAACACTGTAGCCCTGTAGAGAACTGATCTCACCCCTTTAGATAAACAGAAGAGAGCAATACCAATCAGCATCAAAGAGCTCAGTGCAGTGTCCAAATTCCCACAGTTTACTCATTAACAGGAATTCAGAGCCGACATTGGCAGCTAAACTTAGGAAACATGAGTGGAAAAAGTGGAAGGAAGAAGCCAAGCCTGTGAAGACAGCTGATAATCCTTTTGTGTGTGTTCACTGTTGTGAAATGCCCTAATTACAAGCACAAAGCTGACAAGATATTGTTAGCTGTGAGCAATCACTGTAATATTCCAAGTGGGAAACAATGGTCCGCAGCAACAGTGAGTTTAGAGATTCTGGTATTGTTTTTATCTCCTCGATCACTTGAAATCCCAACAATTTGCTCTCCTGTTTGTGAATTCCTGCAACAATCGCAACATAAAGAGGTATGCTGTTGCCATTTACTGCAGACTACAACAGAGTTTCTGATTCGGGCAAAAAAAGTTTTTTTTTCAGTGGGTTAATTGTTTGAAACATCGGGTCGAACTTACCTTTAATCGGTCGATCTGGTGCACAGTGCGGACATTGTACCTGCGCCGTCGGAAAATAACTTTCTTCGGGCCAGCAATAAATGTTAATGGGTGTAATCCAGCATGATGTCGAAACAAAATTAAGTTCGTGAAACCAGAGTTTGAGCAGCAGCCTTACTGAAGTTTCAGCGTGGCTGAGTGTTTGTGCGCGACAGGGAGCGTTTCTGAAGCGCTGCTGGTGGAGCTGAGGAGTTTCTATGAGGAGGAGGAGCTGAGGAGCTGAGGCGAGGAGTTCTCAGGAACTCACCTGTTTCTGTTCCATATTTTGTGCTTAACAAAGTGGATTCCCGACAAAACAAGTGAGGCTTCGTCAGTTTACATTTAGCTTCATTCATGTTGTACGGTAAATAGTTTCTTGATGTAATTAAGTCTGTATACGGATCATTTAAAAGTTTTAAACGAAAAGAGTTATGACGGCATGGTGCATAAGTATACTTATTCTTACTTTATTTATATATTCATTTTATTTAAGGACTGTTTTGATGTATGAATGCTGAATGTTCTAATGATAACATAATTGAAAGTTTTATTTATATTATTAATTTATTCCATATATCACTTATCTGCTTGCGTACTGAAAATGTTTAATAAAAAAAATTAAGTGACAAATAAGAATAATTATATTAGTGACTAGTTCATATATATCATCAAAGTAAGCTTTGAAGCTGTCCTAGGTCCTAGAGGGTTTAGAAAAGTCCGTTTTACTGGTTGTTGTTGTGCGCCATCGTGTGTTTTGTCGCGCAGTTGCAACAGGAAATCATAGCATTTAGCGTTTTTTTTTTGTTTGTTTTTTTTTTCGGATGAACCACAACGCTGTATTCCAAAAAGATTTCATCACAGACTGATGGTGTGTCTACTCATGTCTTTAAAATAAGCTCATCCTGCCTCTCTCACAAAGAAGAGTCCGTTAAATATCCCTTTTGTCTGTATCGCAATGGCATTTGCAGATGCTTCTAACAAGAATTGAGTAAGCACCAGATGTTGAAGGATTTATAGCTTTTCATTCTCGCTCTAATAAAAATGTGTTATGCAACATGCGGCTGTGGTTAATTTATGCATCTTTGAAAATTTAAGATTGCGAAATTCTCTGCGTGACAAACATGTTTTCCAGAAGTTAAACACATATAAAGGACCGTCTTTCAGTTGCTAAAACGTTTGACACAATGACATCGGAAATTCCGAAGTACATAAAAACTTTTACAATTAATTTAACAGGTAACAGCTACTAACAATTTACTAATCAGGCTGTAATGGGCGGCATGTCTCATGAATTGTGCATCACGGCGTAGCTCGCCAGTGCTTCGCCTATTTAACCGATGAGGGGCGCACTTGTCATGTTTACCAAACACTATTACTCATTGGAAAGCAGAGAGGTGACTTCAGAACTTTAATCTAAATATGAATTATTTATACATTTATACACTTACAAGTTATTCTCTTTATGATTGCAATCCAGTGACAGACTAAGAAATATTCACTATTTCCATAATGATGTGTGAATCATCCTTAAAGTGTTAAGTTCTTAAGGCAAGCATCAGGCAGGCAGGGTGCTGAAGAGATTAAGATGGATGAAGGCAGGAATCAGGACTAAACAAATGTCACCCATATAAACACAGTTTCACAGAACAAGATCACACAAACCTTTACACAGTTTGTCCTTGCAGTCAGTTGCATTGTGGGGAAATTTTTTTTTTTTTTTTTTTTTTAATGTAGAACTTTGGGGGGAACTTAAACTTACTAAAACACAGGACAGGAATAGATTAGTAAATATGTTCCATCATTGCTTTATTCTGTGTGAATTCTGAAAATTCAGCATAAATAATCATTACAATCAAATCCCTCTTGATGTTTATGCAAATTTTTCAGACTTCACAGAATAAAGCAATGATGGCACACATTTAATAATCTGTTTCTGCCTAATCACACCCACATAAATATTACTGTAATATCTTCACCAGCATCATAGTTATCATTGTTTATTACCACAACAATATTTTCATACTAGTATTCATCACACAGACCCCATGTGACTCATGTGGTGTGACATTCCTCATAATGTTCTATTGAGGAAGTGCAGCAGCATATCCTGTTGTATTGTTTGGAAGAGCTATATGTTTCCTCATGTTGTTTGGTTTAAAAAAAAATAGATGACACTTCCTTTGCCATCAGACATGACACTCACCTCCGACTGGAAAGATCAAATGCAATCCCCCTGAACCAGAAAACATCTGCCTGAGATGGTGAATCTCCACAGTTTTCTGTAACTGACCCTGACTCCGGCTCAAGCTCATACCTCCAGCTTCTCCAGATATCTCTCTTTATTCTTCCACACATTAAAAGACAGATAAGGCAAGAGCATTAGCTTTGCCTGTGTGGACTTTTGCTTGTCCTAAAAAAGTTTGAACAGAACTAAGGTGATAGTGTGAAAGTGACAGGACAGCTCATGGAAAAAAAAAAACTAATGTGATTAATATGAACGGAACAGAAAGTTTCCCATTAATTTTATGGGGGAATTTCTGATTTCTGTGAAAGTGAAGAGGAGAACTGATTTCTGTGTTTTGCTGGAGTCTGCAGCCCATCAACAAAAAATAGAGTCAAAGACATAACATCTTGAAAAAGGTAAGTAGCTGAGCTGGTGTCATTCGTGGAATATGTTGGTGAGATATTGACATGTGGCTATAAATTGCAAAATTTCTTTACACAGTCATGGATTAGATTTTTAGTCAAAGCAAGCATTTGGAGGGGTGAACTGTTCTGAAAGCAGAAATGAAGTAAAACCCAGCAGTCAGGGCAGATGAACCAGTTTTTCTGGTGAAGTAATGCTTCTGGAGAAAAAGACAAAAAGAAAACAGGGAACTGCTACCACTGTGAATCCTTGTATCCTAGCTCATAATACATTTTGGTCACACAAACCTATCTGCTCCCCACATCTAAGTGGTCTAGTTTATCGTCAAATGAGTCATCTCTACTGTCGACTGCAAGTATAAACTAGCAGCCCTGCTGACCCTCTATGAATAGATCTTAAATGAAAATGTAGTCCAGCATTCCTTGCTGGTTGGTTTCCTCTTAAGACAGCTCAGCTCCACTGATAACAGCCACTGAGTTCATTAAGTTCATTCTAAAGAGAATATTCAGAAAGGATATGAATTGTTAGTAATGTAGTTAATGAACACTGGAAACATTCAAGTAATTAAGCAGCAGATTCTTATCCAGATCCTTGTTGAAAGACAAAAATAAAGAAGTGATCAAACAAAACTATAATTAAAAGAAATACACACAAAATGCTTTAATATGGCTTACAGCCTAAATGTAGTGTACATTACAGAAACAAAGAATATCTTGTTGTACCAAGTGCCAAGGATTACTGCATTAGCCTCCATTCTTTTGTATTTAAGCTGCTTAACCTGCAGGTTTTAACCTGAAGTGTTCACGGCTGTTGTGTGCATTTGCATTAAACTGCCAGACTCTGCTGGAAAAATATTTGTGCAGCAGTTTGCTGCAAGCATTAGGTTTTGAAATCTAACTTTAGACACATGATCTTTTGAGGGTTTGGGGTAAAGTGGTTTGAGGATTTTTCTTGTACACAGCCCTTACAGTAGGCCTGTTGAGGGGTAATTTCATCAAATTACAAAGATAAACAAAAACATATTTTCTCACCAACCCCTGGTGGTATCCAGGGAGGCTGTTGAGGTATTCAGATATACGTTTGTGATATATATAACAGAATAGAACAGAATTTCTAAAAACTAAAAATTATCCTCAAATAAGTCTGTGGATTGCCCAGAGTGACAAAGACACTGGGTCTGAAAAGACAGCTTGCTGCTCAAAATTTTCAAATGTCATTTTCCAATGAGTGGTCACCGCAAATGAAATCCCATTCATCTCCATTGTGTTGAGTTGGAGGCAAAAACTATTTGGATGTAGCGATGCGGATAGTCTTAACCATTTATCCCTCCAACAAAGTACATAACAAGGACCACAAAAATGAATGCAAATGCATCAGTGAAGCCGTTGATAAAGGCGGATGTACTGCATGATAATATCTTATCAGGATGGACTCAGGTCTGCTATTGGACAGCCTTGTGTCAGCATGACTCCTGTCCAGAATTTGTTCAGAACTGAATCTGTTCACTTCTGATAAAGAGAGACAAAGAGACAAAACACACACACACCACAACAGCAGAAGATGGACAACATGTTGAAAAAGAAGTCCGGGCTGTGTACATGAATAGCTTGGATGACTGTGGTCTCTGTTTTGCTGCTGGGTGTGCAAAGTAGTGTAGCATGTAATTCAGATAATTCACAGACAATGGGGATAACAACAGTGTATGTAGCCTTGGGAGTCAGGAATGCAGGGGTCAGATGATCATTATGTTGGTGTGGCAGAAGAATCAATGAATGGGGAAGCAGGAGAGAGAAGAGGTCAAACTGTTTTGTTGTTGCAAACTGTGAAGAGAAACACTTTGCATTAAAATGCACCACCTGCTAAAACACAAGTAGTTTAAATGTATGCCAGGAATAAATATTGTTGTAGGCCTTTCAGTGCATTTTCATGTGGAACTTCAGTTGAGCAGTGCTCCCACCCTCTCTCCTCTGTGCATCGTGAGTCACCTGCTCAAGTCCTACCTATCCAGATATGAACATTAGAGCCATGACACGGAGAGATAGCATGAGCACAACATTCCTGGGCTTTCTCAATCTTCTGGCATTTTAAAAAAGCCCTCCACACACTGACCTTTTCTCAGCATACCTCTTTCTTTCCCTTTGCTGCTCTCTCCTCACTTTCCTCTGACTCACAGCCCATTGTACTTTTCCTACTCAGCAGTGCTGTTTGCTCGCTGTCCTTGCCTCCCCTCCCTGAACCCTTCACTGCCACCCACACGTCTCCTCATCCATCCTCTTGGAGAACAATACAGAGGAGAGGTAACAACTGTAATTACCATAGCTATAAGTTACAACGGCTGAAAAAAAAGTGCATACCAAACAGGAAACACATTTAGAAGCTTGAGAAAAAGCATGTCTAATACATGTATGGATCACATTATGTATGCATACGCCATATGTTACAAAACTAGGACAACAGCTCATTATAGTATGTGTGGTGGTGTGAGTGAGTTCACCTCAGCTGACAACATCTCTGTGCCCCTTCATGCATGTACTCAAGCACAGTATAGTATTCATACAGCAGGTCAGTCTATGTACACAAGTGCATATGGAGCCGACACAGGGGGCATCTGCCACGCATCCACGTATTTGAACCCAGGCTAATCACCATGGTTACGGGACTTTTGGCTTGTGCTGATTGGCTGATGTTATTGCAGTGACCCGTGATTGACTCCCCCCTGTGGGTTTTCATTGGCTGTTTGCCCCAGGATGATGATGTCATCATGTGTGGCATGTTGCCGTAGATGTGGCATTGAGACATGCACTACTGGGCACGGATGGAGAAAGCAGAAATAGATCAAAGCTGGAGGTGACGGCTGTGTTTGTGTAATTTACAGCAGTGTCCTGGCAGTAGAAATGTGTGACCTAAATGTGAGAATGATTATCACAGGCCTGTCATGGAAGCTTTGTGTTTGAATCAGATTTCCTGGTTGATTAGCAGGATGGTGTAGAAATACTGTGTCACCCAGCTAACTGAAATAATACCAGTTATAACCAGTAGAGGGCATATTTTGAGAACAAGAAAAAAAGATTGCAATACAGAAGTGAGAGAGATACATGCAGATGCTTGAGTTTACACTCCTGATGTTTCCCAGGTGGCATTGCTAATGCCTATCAGAATATCCTGTCACACCATACTGCTTAAAATCACAAATAGATTTTCAGTAATTATAAAAACTTTTGCATTTTACATTTTTCAGCCCATCTGGGTCTTAAATAATAATGTATTTACATAAGACAAACACAGTGTCTTGCACTGGGTACATAATGAGCCGTTCTGGGGCTTCACTTTCTATAATTTATTTAACTGCTTCTAGTCAATAAAACTGAAATCACTGATGAGCTCTGTTCCTGTGATCAACAAAAGAAACCAAGCATTAGTTCTGAAGCTGTACAAGACGGAGATATAAAGTACAGCCCACTGACTGCTCTGTCTTTCATGAATGACAATCTGAAGGTGGAATTAATATAAGCCCCTGTGGAGCTTATTATGTTGCCATGGATTTAGCCATTTTAAGTACACCAACTTCTGACAGTAAATGTGATAATGGAACTTCATGCAATCTTAAGAAAACATCTCAGTTACCCAAGAGTCACACAAAAAGATCAGATTCCACAAAATAAACATATTTATATTATATATTATATATTATATATCAAACTTCATGAAATTCAGTGCACGACAAACTGCAGTCATTTTGGAACAATGAGCATTCTGGAACAATGAAATGACATATTTCAGTCTAACCATGCTAAACATGCTTTCTATAAAATTTAGATCGAATTTATTTATACAGATCTTTATACAGTATATTTCTATGTAATTTTGGTTTGGGCTTCTATACACTCTGGCTTCTTGTCAGCCATCTTTCCACAGTTTCATCATTTGAGGGCCTTCTGTTGTCTTCTTACTGTGTGACCCCATCACTCTGCCAGTCCTCCTTCTGCTGCTGCTGACTCATCCTGAACCCCCCCCCCCCAACACACACACACACACACACACACACACACACACAAACACCCGTCTAGTTCGCTACTCATGACCCTCACCTCCGCTCCAGTGAACCCATCAAGTCAACTAATTACTCTTCTCAAGGCAGCCTAACGAACCCTTTAATTAAATCAAACTGAAATCTCTCTTCTCATTGTGCAGTGACCCACACCTTCTCCAGACCTGCGCAGGAGAGAGCCACACTGCCTGGGGCCAGTCTGGACAAAGTTTATGGAAGGATAAGCAGGTGTGAGGAGTGAAGGCAAGGGATGTTTACTCAGGTAGTGTTTCAACTAAGCCTCACCACCAGGTGTGTTTATGGGCCTACATCATCATCCGTAGGCTATGAGATTCAGTCACTCTTACTCACTGAGTATCTTTTTTTTTTGTTAATGCTAGTGGTGTCTCGGTATGAATGTCTAGATGTTGGTTCATCAGTCCCTTACTTTGTTCCAGACTGAGATGTCTCAACATTTACTTGATGGATTGCCACAGTATTTGCTGCAGTCATTTAAGGTTCCAAGATGAAAAATCGTAATAACTTTGGCAATCCCCTGAATTTTCCTCCAGTGCCACAATGAGGCTGACATTTGTGGTTTTGAGTGTAATGTCTCAACAACTACTGGATGGATAGCATTTAAATGTGGCACAGGCATTCATTCAGGGTTGATTAGCTTAACTTAGCATGCTAAACTAAAATGGTCAACATGGTAAGCGTACCTGCAAAGCATGTTAGCATTGTCACTGCAAGAACTTAGCTCCAAGAAACACTGTGCATAAAAATCTAGTGCCCTTTGATTATTATCTTCATATTTTATCAAATTTATTATTACTCTGTCTTACTTGTTTTGTAATCTCTGGCTTTTTGTGCAATGACGCCCTTGTGTACAAAGATCTGAAATCTCAGTCAAGGCCTTTTCTAAATAAACTGATAACTTCTCAGTACCTGTATCCAATCGGTTTAGAAAAGAACTGAAAACAAACAGAAGAGAAAATTTACCATCCATCCATTTGTCATGCATCACTAACGTATCTCTCTCTGTTGACAAAGAGGAAGACGTTAATATACAATAAAGACGATCTTATTCAAATATTATTTATTGGGACACACCCATGGAAGTACATAAGCTTATATAATTACACAGAGTCTATATAATACACACACCAAAATTACCAACAAAACCAACACTCGAACAGGAAGAGGTGATAGCATCACTTCCTCCCCGACAACTATGGTGTGGAGTCTGCACTTGTGTGTGTAACTGGGAAAGAAACTGTGAATGTGTGTATGCGAGCGACAAACTCATTCACTTTCTTCTACAGTTTCTTCACACTGCTGGAGCGACCGAGGTGATAGAGCTTCACCAAAACTGTAAGATGAATATTCTTTTATTCATTCAGTGTGAAAACAGATTAACTGATGAATCTTGATACCTCTGCAATATTCCCTCAGTGGAGTTTCCCCTGCAGCTACTGATTCATCATTGTGTTTTAGGTAAATAGCTGTAACAACTGAGACTCATTGGCAATATGTTGACTATAATTAGGGACAATTGCTTTCCTCTGGGATTTTCTACAGCCAAGACACAAGTCCCAAGGTTTGCACCTCCATGTCTTTCCACTCACAAACACACATACACACACACATAATGCAACAACGGACTTGCCACTTACCCTGCAGCTTCAATCTGAGTCATCTGGTGGCAGAAAACCTCCTGTAAAGAGGTCTGTTGAGAGAGAGAGAGGGAGAAAGATGAAGAGGCTCTATTTGTGTTAATCACATCAGAAAAAAATGTTATGTGTTGAAGAAAAAGTGTGAAAGAGACAGAGGAAGGAGGAATGTAGGCGTATTGTAAAGTGGCTGTATGTGTGTGTGTGTGTGTGTGTGTGTTTTGACCGGAGGTCGGCAAACAACAACTGCAATTTACCCTCAGAGGATCAAAAAATCCTTGTTCAGTTTTCTCCTGGGGGGAAAACACACAAACACACAGACAAGCTCAAAACCAGCTGACAGTTAAATCAGCTAAGACACAGACATGAAACGTATTTTGTAACTGCATGATAACTGCATGATAAGCAATATCTTTGTATTGGAGATAAACAAGGAAGCAGCTACATGTTGCAGACAAGCAAACACACACACACAGAAACACACACACACACAATAGAGGGCAACATCTCTGTCCCTCTGCAATTAAAGTCTTAGTCATACTGCGCCAAAGGCTATTTCAGTCCTCTTCCAGCCCAGTTTCCTCAGCCATCTTCATAGTTTTTTTTCCTCTTCCATATTTTCCTCTTTCTCTCTCTTTTGCTTGGTGACAAGGTTGTGAGTCAAAGTCTATTGATGCTGATTATTATTGACGCATGCTACTAGGCCAATCTGAACTTACAAAACTGGCTGCAGTTGAAGAATCTGTGAATGTGTGTGACTGTATTTTGAGGGACAGGCAAAATAGCTCTTTTGATTCCTGCCACAGCACACACAGATTCTCAGTGAATGGTAAAAAAAAAAAAAAAAAAAAAAATCATTCAGTTTGACAGCACTCATCTGCTTGACATGAGCACACAACATACTCCACACTGCTGTCCTTCTAAATCACTTGAATATACATCCTTCTCACACACCTCACTGTCCTGTCACTCAGCCCTAATACAGAGGGGCTCTCTGAATAGATCCCTCGTCACCGTCTCTTGTCAGTCTTCCCTCCCACACCTCTCAGCTTGCCGTAGATCAACTGTTCCTGAGTGGCCCAGAATACTGCTGAATGACAGTTCTGCCCAACATGCCACGTCTGCCGCTGACAAATTTGGCAGCATCCCTTTCTCTCTCATCTGCTCACATTGCCTTCCTCTCAGGCAGCATTCCTGTCCAAGTGTTTCATCTGGTTTTCATTCCCCAGACCTAGATTTTTCTCTTTCTATACACTAGCATTGTTTTCAATGTATCATATTTTTACAGTGAGGGTCTATGTTTTCCTTGGTCTAAGTTGCAAAAGTGCAGACACATTTTGTAACATAAACCTTGTGACCAAAAAAAAAAAAAAAAAAAACTGAGAACAAACAACGGCTGGAGGAGACACATGACACTCACCACCGTGTCAATGCTTTCCAGCACTTGTGACACATTATGAAAGCAGCGCTGCAGAAATTTTCTCTGTCCTTCTCCAAATGTGATTTCCTGGAAATACCCTGCGGGATGTATTGACACGGTGCACACTCTGAGACTGAAGTGGTGGTGGTATGAAGTCACTGTCATATAATCAAAGTCTGCAGGGTGCTGAAGACGTCTACAATAAATGATTTAAGATGGCTTGCCTCCACAAAAACAATGATATCATCAGACTGACATCACTAACAAATTTATGCCCTCCACTGCAGTGTGACTAAAACAATAGAGGGATAACTGTTAGGATGAATGGTTGATGTTTTAAGCCAGCACGGTGAGGAACAGGTGGGGGGGTTCAAGGAAGCAATCGTGGCCATGAGTGATCAAAGACACTGCAGCATGAGCTCATCACTGAAAGAAGTGAACTCATGTCTTAACTATTAAAGCGGCAGTCCATGGGATTCGGATGTAATTTTTGTTTTTTCAACGTTACTTTGTCAAAAGTAGAGCATGAATTCTCATTTACTACATTAAAAAAAATACTCTGTGAGTACTCTGTGGTAAATAAGAGGGGATTTTGAACACAACAATGGTGTTTTTGTGCGGCACTGCCAGGAGATCACTTTGTAAACAAAATATGCTGAAATCAACATTGCTGTCAATTTTTTCTAGTATTATTTCCTTGTCATTGTGTTTCTGGCCTGCAACAGTAGGGCTAGTCCTGTAAACGCAAATGCCTATTGCTGATTGACCATTGCTCTTTCAAAATGAACTGGCACTAACAATTTCTATTAGGGGGCATTTAGAGGCAGTTTTACCAACTTAGCACCTTTGTCGAAAGGTGCTAAGCTGGAAGTTTGCAAGATGAGGGAATTTAACTGGGAATGAAAACACTAGCATTGGGGATCTAGGGTGTTTGACTTCAGCCCATAACAGGGTCTAAAAGTTAGGATCTTGTAGTCTGTGCTGTACCAACATTGACAATTCAAAAATCTGTCAAGCACAAGTACCCCAACTTAATGCACATGCAGCACTACGTTTTTTTCGAGTTCCTTGAAAAAGGTCAAAACTGATGCAGCAGTGGCCAAAATATGACCATTTTTAGTCTCCAAAGAAGCTGGACTGTATGATCCCCATAATGTGCAACTTGATTTCTCTATTTTTTCCAGCCTCAACAAAGTTCATTAAAAGCCCGCTTTTTAAATACAACGGTTTGACATGTAAAATCAGTGGAGTGGCCCTTTGATGGAACCATCATTTTATATCTGACAGCAACAAAACCAAAAATTATCTATAAGAAAATATCGCAGATTATCACATTCATTATCATCTTTGTCCCAGTATTTCCATATTCCTCATCTTGATTTATGTCAGTCATATAATAAGCTCTGCCATGATGCAGATGCCTGCACTTCATCTCAGAACAATGTAAAATCTCTGCTGACTGACACTTTACGCGCCCACACAGTAGAAGGGAGACAGAGGAACTAGAGTAGAAAACAAATATTTAATATTTATCTAGATAGATAGATAGAGGGATAGATGGATGGCTCCTAGCTTTCCACGCTGCTCAGAGCAGTGGTATTTCTCATCTTTAGTTTTGTATCTTTCTGTCACTCTTTTGCAATACGAGATAAAATAAAAAGCCTGAGGGTCCAGAGAACTCTAATCTATTTTTCCTGCTCCTACACACTGTGAGTCATCTATCCACACTCAACTAACCCCTCCTTTATCTCCCTCTCTCTAAGGATGGTACACTGGAAGAGAGCCTTCTCTCCCAGATGAACGGTTTGACTGTGACCCCCACAGACTAATGGAACACTTCACCATGACATCTTTTCACATCTCAAACCAAATTAGAAAACTATATGTAAAACAGGCCACAGGGTCCGTTTTGCCTGCTGATGCCCCTGGAATGCAGGTAGCATGCTTTAACAGTGGATATCTGAGAAACTTGTAACAATAAAATACATTATACATTTGAAATTCATGCTCTCTTACAGGACAAACCATTTTCAGACTGTTTTCCCTACTAGTTCAAGACAATGTAATGTGATTCTAACAGGAGGACTTTATGGACTTGGATACCACACATTTTCAGTGTCTTGTACTGAAATATACTGTTATTTTCACATCTGTTTGTTGTGTCCTGATCTCATCCGAACTGCTTATGAATGTGTTTCTCACCAATACCCTGAAAACTGTCACAAACAATACGTCTTCTACTACTGGAAGATTAGGGATATTTTAGTTCTTACTATTAAATTCCCAAATTTAATTAATACTTTTAAAAAATGTATGAAAACTTTTATATATTATATAAATATGATATCTGACATGTTAAATGTCCAAAAAGCACATGCCTATTTGTGAATTTATCACATGTAATACTAGAAGATGAAATATATGTTTCCACATATGACTTCTTACATTTTACATGTGAAACGTGAAAATCACTTGTGCCTATATCATTAATAATACACAGCGCAGCACTTGAGCCCAATGGTTTGGACAGAAAACAAAGCTAGGTCAGTGTGTTTGTGGGTCTATGACAGGGCCTTCATTCAATAGAATACAATGGTACCAGTTAGTACAGTCGCCAAACTGTCCCGTCTGGTGGCCAAATGGCAGAATGCAGACTGACCTACAGTATGGCTCCTCTCTCTTTACTCTTTTCTTTTTTTTGGGGGGGGGGGGGGGGGGGGGGGGGGGCAGACATACTCATTCACACAAAGCACAAGAGCCCGCTCAGTCCATGAGTGAGAAGAAGCATTCATCGAGGGAAAACAGTGAATTTGGGAAACCATTTGGCCAACGTTTGTCAGGGGGTAACGTTTGAACAAGCACCACACACACACACACGCACGCACGCACACACACACACACACACACAGACACAAACACACAAACAGGCACATAGATTTGGAGCCACACCATCCCACCCTGCTTCAGTTTCCCGTCAACGGTTAAGATAGTACCTGCTTGCAAAGCCATGCAACCCAACCCTATCTCATCAACTGCAGGCTCAGACACGGCCTCAAAACTCTGCAGCATGTGAGTGTGGAGCGTGTGAGAGAGTGCAAGAGAGAGAATGTGTATGTGTGTGTTGGTGTGTATGCCCCAGGAGGCATGGGGAATGAATTCACTTCATAGGAATGCACAGCTGAGTCTGGGTGTTTTTACATCAAAACACCTACTGTATGCTTTTTTTTTTTTTAAGAAAAAAAAAACATGGCCAGTTTCTCCTAATTTTTTTCTTTTTTTTTTTTTATTAAAGGGTAACTCAACTGTAGAGGCCTGTCTTCCAGTATTTTTAAAAAATCAAACAAAGGAGTAAGGGTTAACGGTTGTAGGAGTTATGGCCTTGTGGCTACATAGTGTGTGATGCAATAGTCAAGATACAATAAAGATTGACTAACCACTGCTGGAACATGAGGACTCAGAGCTGGCAGTCAGCAAACCAGCAATGAGAAGCTGCTGTCAGACTCTATTGTCTTTGGTGGAAAGAGAGGGATGTAGAAAAATGTATGTGGAAAATTATTAAATCAAAAGGGGTTTACAGTGACGAAGTGACAAAATGCATAAATTAGCACAAAATATTGTAATTAAGTAAGAAATATTTCATGTTTTATAAGTGTATAATCCATTTCTCTGTCTATCTACCTGGCTATCTTATGCCATTTGATGTTTGTACTTATTAACATGCACACTCCTTTCATCTTACATACTCACTAGGAGTGTGATTCTTATCTACTTACTGTTCTCTCCTCGTGCATACACTTCTCTGTCACTGCAGCTGTTACATTCTTAAGAGAACATCTCCATCTTGTCCTGGCTTGAATACTTGCTCTTTACCGCCTACAGTTCTCTGAAAATAGACAAATAACCCGTGGGGAGCTTGACACATTCAGAGCTCTGCACCTTGAGAAACAGTAAAATTGCTGTTTGCCAACCACAGTACCATCGTCTCATTTTGCTTTTAATTCTCCTTCTATTTTTTTCCCCAAATGTTTTAGAGTGTGCTCACTTAAAAAAAAGTTATCACACCAAATACTGAAACCTTAAGAAAGATGATTACAGAGGCTGAAGATGAGACATGCTTTAAGTGAAATGTCAAAACCAAAAACATCCTCTTCTGTTTTAAGCTGGCCAGACTTGGATTTTGTGTGCAAGCCTTGAGCCAGAAGTGGGAATCATATCCCCTACTCTACAAAAAAGTCCCGACCGAAAAGACTGCAACAAAACCTTTTATGATTGCTTGAATCTTAATTTCTTATTACTCTAGTATACATACATTTTAATATGTATGACAGAAAATGCTGCCTGTAGGCCAAACATTCAGACAAATAAGTCACATTTGCCGGAAAATGGGAAGAGAGCTTATCAGATGTCCAGTAACAACAGCTTTTAGGAGTTAAATGGGATGTGAGATAAACATGAGACACCCATTCTCTCATACATGCAAATACAAGCCAGTGCAAACATACCCTCCCTATCTCTACACAGAAACACAGTATCTTTCCTAAAAATCTGCCTTGTCTGACTTTTCAAGAACCCTGTGGCTAAATTATATACCCCCATCACCTACTGACTCACCTACCCACTAACTGATTTCAAGAAACCTCACATTTCACCCCAAAGGAAATAATTAATTCAATATATACAGTACAGTCACCATATTCCTGACCCTTGCACTTTATGGCTAGTTATTATTTTGGTGATCCAAAAATTCAGACCTAATCTGATGTGGTAGTAATAGAAAGCAAGATCTATATTACAGTATTACATTACAAACCAAACACAATAATATATACCATGTCGTGGGCAGGTTTGTGCTGGTACATGATACCCACAAATCACAGTGTAATTATATACTGTACACAGAGGGAGTGGATGGAGATACAACAGACAAGTGCAGACAGCACCAATTAAATGCTGGTTTAAGTGTGTTGTTGTCATGGCGACTAAGCTAGTAGGCTACCTCTGAAATTCTGTTTCATATTAAATGCCGTTGCTTTGCTTTTGTCTCTTTATCCTTAACCTCCCTCCTCAGTGTGTCTGTCTCTCACTTCATCCCCGCCTGTATTCGTCTGACTTGCTGAAAAACATCAAAAACAGTCAGAAAGAGTCCCAGTTAACCAGCTTCCAACTGCCTTGTCTCCTTCTACGCCCCCCTCTTTGTATGTCTCTTTCCATTTCTCTTCCAGCTGTGCCCTCATCCATGTTACCACGTTAGACAGTTAGCAGACACTGTGGCACAATATGCAGTGGGGGTGGAAGATTTTGTGTCATGGGGGTTTACAATCTGTCTTTCCTCACATTTCTAAATAAAACACCATATTTCATTGTTTACCCCGGTGTTCACAGACACCGAGGTAAATGGTTTTATGTGATCTGTCTAATCTTAGAGAGAAAGCCTGACTAGAGGAGACGCGTGGGAGCTTTGGAGTACTTTGATTTCAGTGACCTTCCCTTTTTATGCAGTCTGGCTCTGCTGCAAGTCTACACAGGTAAAAAACACAGACAGACACGCAGATAGGTACATTCAAACGCTGAACAGGTGAAATGATCTTAGCACTGTTTTTGCAACATTGAGCTTCTTCTTAGGTTCCATTTTTTATGATTGCTGCTTGTTTATGCATTGTAGACTTTTCTCATCAGTTGAACTTAATTCTGGTTTTTCACTACGGGGTATTATTTTCACTGTTATTGCCATAACTTCCATCACTTGTGATACCACTGTAATGATCATTTAATTGATGAGATCTGGAAACACAGAAACAACAAGAAAGTCTGACAGGACAAGAAACATAAAGGGTCAGACATTCAGACAGGTTGTAAAAACTGCTAAACTGCTTTATTTGAAGGTAAACCAAAACTGAATAAATGGTAAGTGTAGCAGGTCAAAGTTTAGCCAGGAAGTTCGTCTATAAACTGTGATATACTGGATGCCTGCAACAGACATGTTTGATAATAATTTTACCTTTCCTTCTTGTTTTCTCTACCAAATACATGGTAGGTGGCTAACCTACACTGTGCTAAGTCAAGGGCAACTGGCCTTGCTTGGATTCTTTAAGAAGTTGTGCTTCTCATTCAAAAAACTTTCGAAATTCTGTCTAAATGTCCTGTTTGTTTTCTTAGCAATCAGATTAGACAAAAGTTATGTTCACCTTGAAAACGAGACAGAAATATAAGCAATATATCTTCACAGAATAAGATTGTGTATTACACAACTCAAGTTTTTAAAGCCTGCAAACTGATTTTCAAACTGTACAGAAATGAAAATGACTGTCTGGGAACTGTACATACAAATACAATACATCCAAGCAACAGCATGATTTTCAGAATGGTTTGTTGTAATTTGTAATCTAAAGTAAACATGATCTCTAGTTGAAAACATGCAAACCCCTGGTATGGTCCTGTAAACTGTAAAGTTTATGCAAGAGTTGAAATTTTATGAACATATGCAGTTGGAAATATGGAGGTAGAGAAAGAGATCAGGGGGAGTAAGATAAAGATAGAAAAGATTTAAAAGAGAGGCAGAGCGAGAATGTACAGTTCTCTGAACTGACAAAGTAGATAGACAAAACTTCCATATGGGTAGTTGGGTGTGTAGGAAGAAGGTATGAGTAGACTCCTGCGGTATGGCTCAGGAAAGGCCTGATGACTCAGGTAAGCTGGGGGCACGCTGCTTCAGAGAAAGATGGAAAGCATGAAATGTAGACAAGTATAGGCAGGCAGGTAGAGAGCAAATCAGCCAGAGGAGGAGGAGGGTGAGGAGGAGGAGGAGGATGGAAGACAGCAAGGGGAGCAGAGAGACTGACAGATGAACACAAGGCAAGCCTGTTGGGTATCGCTGTTATACAACAACAGACGTGAAGGTGCAGACTAATTACAATGCACAATACAAGTACATGATACTGAGGTTGGGCTAACGGTGTAGAACATGTGTGGATGTGTGTGTGCGTGTACTGGTGTCTCTGCAGCCTTTGCATGTGGGATTTATCTTTGCCCAGCAGGCAGTGTTGTACCATATGGTCCACAGAGTACATATTCCTAAAACAACACACACACAATCAGACACAAAGACAGGCTCACACATTAAGACAGACATGATGGAGAGGAAGAAGAGGATGAGACAGACAGAGAGTCATTGGTGAGCAAGATAGAGCCATCTGCCCATCCTGGATTGCTGAGATACACAGATCACAAACCAAATAATAACTACACAACAAGCTAACACTGCAGAGGCAAGCAATGAATTATATTTGCTTACAAATATTCAAAATGTCCAGGCTTAAATAAAATCAGACGGGGTGGAAAAAGGAGAGAATGGGAGGTAACAAAATGATGTCAGCCCATCAGACTTTCTTTCATTTTCCAGACAGGAAGTTTGAAGTAGCTGAAAAGATGACATGATGCCCCTGTATTCTTCTAAAACAGCAGGCCCTCCAAGGGGGGCTGGCTGGAGGTCCACTAAGCCCCTCAAAGCCCATATGGTCTGGAGGCTTACGCACCCTGAGATGACATGAGAAGGCAAGCCCAGAGGCTGGATCCATGGACAGGAAGAAGAAACAGGAACAAGGAGGGGGGAGGACTGGCGGCATGTTATGAGCATTCAGGGATGTGCGCTCATGTGTGACACGCTCTAGGAAAGGCACAGTTTGCACAAGCCCATGTGCATGTTTGTGTTTGGATACTCATTTGTCTGGCTTCAAGGCTAAAGGGGTTTGTGCAAGAAAACTAACTCTACAGGAAATGTGACATGGTGGAATTTATGTGTGTGTGTGTGTGTCAGGGTAAATAAATAAAGAGCAGTAATGACTGTGTGCCATATGATCTGCCTGCATGGACCCTAATGGTCTTAGCTTGAATGAGAGACCTGCAGTGTCTCATCCCTCATGTTCCAGTGTTTTCTCACCTCCCTCGCTTCTCTTTACCTCTCATCTGCTGGCTCCAGCTTGTCTCCAACTCTTTTCCCTCTCGAACACAGCTGCATTCATCTGTTCCACATTGTTTATTGATTTATTTAAGATTGTTTTTGGACAGACAGTTGCTGCAGTTATTAGGCCTCATTACAGCTGACAATTCACACGCTCCATGATAAACATCCCAGACATCAATCAGTGTTATCAGAACTGGAGTCAACTCACAGTTGCAAATTGAAAGAGGATCAAGGGAGATAATTAAGATTTTAAAGATGAGATGTGTGTTTTTAAGTAATTATCCTGAGAATGCATGGAGCTTTGTTGTTTCTTTCATACACCAGCCTCTTATTACCTCTGAAGTTCCTCTGCTTGTGGATAACAGCTTTGAAAGCCTACTGTTTTATGGATTTGCTTGGTATTTTATTGAGTCCTATTTAAAAAAAATACAGAGCACAAATTAAAAGAATAGTTTGACATTTTGGAAGATGTGCTTATTTGCTTTCTTGCTGAAGGTTTAGTAAATCTTGCTGATTGTCTGTAAGGTAAATGCGAAGATACCTCCAGCAGCTGTTAGCTTTAACAGCTGGACTAATCAGCTAGCCAAAGGTAGCAAAATCTGTATACTAGTACCTCTATAGTTCACCAATTTTTACTCAAACACTTCTTTGTGTAAGCCATACAAAAAACAAAGAATGAAAATGATTATTTGTGGTTTCACAGGGGGTGATATGGACTATTTCTTGGCAGGGAACAGCGACTTCCTGGAATCTTGACAACACGTGTCCAGCCAAGAAATAGTATGGTGGAGGGATTTATACCTCTGAATAGAGCCAGGATAGCTGTTTCCAGTCTTTGTGCTAGACTAAGCTAATCAGCTAGTGGCAGTAACTTAATAGTTACTGTACAAACAAGAGAGTCAAAAATAATTTTCTCCAAAATGTTGAATTATTCCTGTAAAAGAAAAACAGGCTTAAAAACCTGGTGGTGCAGTAGATTAAAAAAAAAAAACTCTTGGGGCAAGCAGCTAGTTGATAACATTGCCGACTTTTCACAACCTGGATAGGTGATCCCAACAAAAGCTAATGAAGTAAATGAAGGCAAATGTGAGTGAGAGAAGTAAGTGAGGAAAGGCTTACACCCTGGAGGAGAGTGGAGGAGAAGAGTGAAAGGAAAAGGAAAAAAGCAGCACAGGGACTGACACTGAGTCACACAGCAGGACAGGAAGTCTTAGATGGAGACGCCCTTCCTTCCTGTCAGCACACTGATCACCAACACTGGACACCATTCAGTCTCACATCACATGACACATGTGACAAGTATTATGGTGGACAGTACCATGCGTTGTACTTTGTGCAGTTTATATGGAGTGGTACTGTCTGTGTAAGTCTGTGTGTTGCCTTAGTAACTTGTTTTAGTAAAACTGCTGCATTAAGTCGGAGACTCTGGCTCCACATGAAGCCAGTAAGTGTGCACTCTTCTCAGGGAACAGTGTTTCCCCCCCAACTTCTGCTTTTGATTTCAGTCCCTGTGATGATAAAAAAAAAAATTGATCACTGGGGGGTATGTTTTTTTTTTTTATCCTAGTGGAGTTTTCTTTTTGTAAAAGCCCACAGGCAGCAGGATTAGGACACACTGAAAACTCAGCAGCCAGACAGTGAATTTGAGCACACCCATTGATCAGCAAATTACTTTGTAACCGTGCATTGGTTGCCAAAGGCAGAAAGGAGCAGTGAGCTCCAGATTTATGTGCAGCTCCCACCTGTTAACATGCTTTTCAGTTATCTTACTGTGGCTGTAGCTCCGGCAAGCTATTTGCATACAAATACAAACAGACTGCAAATATCATTTTAACACCTTTCAAAGAAGTGAGCAGGACTGCCTGCAGTTTTCACAGGCAGATACTGGCTAAGTTAGATCACACCACCAAGAGTGTGAGAGTGTTGTAATGGAGGGGAATGGCAAATAGCTAGAGTGGTCTCAAATTGGACACAGCACACGCACACACACACACACTCCCCTACCATTCCTCCACTATTGTACCCAATCTAGCTCGATAATTTGGCACTGAGGGACTTGAATTGACCTTGAAACTTGTGCTGCATTTGCATCATATCACTCAGACCATTATTTCATGCCACTGAGTAGGAAAATCACATCATGTCAGCCTCTGATTTGTAATTAAGAGTCTGAGATATCCAGACTTTCTGACAGTGACAATATCTGCTGCATCTATCACCTGTTTCATGCTATTCCAGTGATCAAAAATGGTGGCAGTGCAATACCAAGAAAAGCAGAACTTCACAAACAGAAAGCAGGGATGAAAATGGCTGCTAGCCTAACAATGCAGGTTTCAAAATGTTTAAAAAAAAATCCTGGCCTTGCAAATGCTTCATGAGGAAGGAAACACATTTTCCATGTTTGATAGGTCTCGATTATTGTATCCAAATAATGTAATTGGGTGAGTAACACTGAATGTAAATGTAGTTTGCTTATAAGAAAATTCCACGGGGCACCTTCAAGTATAATTACAGCAACATAACAATGCAGCACGTTCTCCAGTTACTGACATCAAAATTATTATGACTTAGAACTCAAATGTTCATCGATCTGAAGTTTATATTCTAACACTGCAAAGCAACAGAGCTGGTAACCATAGTGCAGCATGATCCAGAGTCCACTAATGTGGGTCAGTAGACTGGAGATTCCCAGTGTCACAGGAGACTTCCTCTTCCACAGCTCCACACAGGATATGAGCAATTTCCTCAAAGCCTAGCCTCTCCAAAATTCCCAGAAATCATTTCAGTGTGGAGGGTCATATCTAGGGCATCTTTTACATATTTGAGATAACACACAGACTATAATGACACTTTCACGTATGACTATTATGCTCTTGCATGCGGGAACAATGCGCAAGTGTACATACCGTTTTATTGCACGCATACATTGCCAGCACAAAAATATCAGAGCAGTTTCAGCGAAAATGAAAGAGACTCGTGTGTGACTCATGTGGTAATAACCCAGGGTTATGTGTTAACAGTGATTTGGCTGTAGAGGTATGAATGTTTGGTTCTGACTTCTGCACTGTCACGCTCACTTCCTGCTGCAGTGTGCTGGTGAGACAGATACTCTGGCATTCTGGGTGGGGCTGCTGTGTAATTTTAAAGGGTAAACAAAGTGAATAGTCAGCTGTGCCATGCACTGATTTACTTCTAAGGGAAATGTTTATGTTTATGTACTTCGCATGTTCGCATTGCTTGAAATGTGCTTGCAGGACTGAAAACGGAAAAAAAAAAGCCACAAATCCTGAATAACATTAAGTCATCCATTTTCTTAGTCTAACCTGGAAGGTTAGCTGATAAAACTCAGGATAACTAGATTGTGTTTCATTCAGCTAAAGAAACAAATGCAGCAAGATGAGTTAAATGTTATTTGAAGAGCTACTATGAAAATAAGAGCCTGTGAAGCCAGAGTTTCTGTTACTGTATTTAAGGGCGAGCTGATTTGTTGTTTTTGGTAATGTAATGGTTATGAAGAAGTTATGAACATGACATTTTGGTGCCCTCAAGACCATTATTACCACATGTTTGGGTGAAAATATGGGAGACATCCTCACTAAGTGTTCCTTCAAATTGACAGGAAGATAGATAAGGACAAGATGACAAACCAATATATCCTCAGAGTTCACATAAATAATACACTAAGGCATTACACACATACTGCTTACTATACGTGAAAACTTCAGCTTTTCTTTTTGTAGTTGCTCTCTCCCACAAGTTTCTTTTTCTGCCCCCTGGTTGCTCAGGTTATAAAAGATGTTGCGTAAACCTGCCTCAGGAGAAAAGTTTGATGATGAATCTGGACTCATAACTGGGGGAAGGAAGAGGCAGATGGATAGGAATGAGGAGAAGAGGAGTAAATAAAAAAAGACACAGAGACAGTAACATGATAGTTATCTAAAAAAGCCTGTTCACTTCTCGCCCCACCAAGGAAAATGCACACCCTGAACTGAAAAGGCTAAAAATGACAAAGCCCTAGAAAGGCATAAACTAAACTGGTAGAAAGAGGTGGCAGAAGTTACAGAATATAAAGTAATGACAGTCACAAACAGAGAAGAGGAGGGGGAAAAAGATGATGGAATGAGAAAAAGAAATGGGATTGCAGATGGGGGAGGAAGGTCACGGATGTCACGGCATGTTAGTCAGAATGCTGAAGTTGCCGTGTTGACAAGAGGGCAACGCCAGGGTGGTGGGAGGCAGTCACATGACCTAGCATCAAGCCCTAGAGGAGGATGCCACAAACCCTCTTCCCTCAACCACAGATGTACCAGATGGGGGGATGGAAATCAAAGGAGGACAGGAAGATGAAACTGAAAGTTGATTACAAGTTATGATTATATGAAAGAGTTAGATTCTGAACAGAAGTCTGACATTGGTTCAGTTTGTTTTACAGCACAGACGACTGGGGAAACAGGGTTAGATGGTGAGTGAAGATAGAGTTCTTTCACCAGAAGTCTTAGGTTCATGCCCTGTTGACATCAAGCCTCCTGTACAGTTGAAGTGTACATAGTAAGAAGCTAATTCCTGACTGGGGCCAATTGCGCCAGTTCTTCGTATGAAACTTAGCCTTGTTATGTGTACTAAGTACAGATTTACGTATAACTTAATTAAAGCTACAGCATGCAAATCTATTCTAATATTTCTTAGTTGAAATGTGCTCTGAAACATATATTAATATGGAGAGGTGCCGTCAAAGGCTTCTGTAACCCAGACTTATTGAACACCCTGACAGCAGTGCAGAGATATTCTGAGGGGACCTCACCCTTCTAACCAATCAGAGAAGGTTGCTGTCACAACTCACAGCTGCTAATCAACACGTGAACCCGCTTCTGGTCTACCTGCTAGAAAAGGCTGCACGCTCCTGCATCAGCCGAGACAGCGAACACAAATAATATGTAGGTGAAGGGCTGGGCGGAGCGTAACAGAGCATGGAGAGGGAGGGGTGGGAGTGAAGAGTAACATTTGATGTAATACTTCATGTAAATGCTGTTTATAATGATGATATAAATAGAAAATATTTCAAATTACATCACAAAAATAACACACCATACTTGAAACCATTAAGGCAATAATGGCAAATTAAGTAAGTCTGCCAGACACTACTTATTTTAAGTTACTTTGAAACACACTTCTGTGTGTGCATGTATAAAAGAAAAAGGCCAAACAAAGACAAAAACAAATATGTACACTAACCCTAACCATAAGCAGTCAAGTTTGCCCCTGTTAGCCGCCCTAAAACTGATATTTTGAGAAGTTATGTAACAGCTAATGATGCTACAATGACTTCATTGGACCGTGCAACTAACTACTGCCAGTACCACTACTAGTTACTAGTACAACTAGTATAGGTATTATTACCAGGGCTAGTAATGGATTTACAAATAGCTGGATAATCTAGATCCAGAGATATCGTTCCATTGCTGATTGTGCCCTTAAATGCCCCTGCGGTGTTGCTAGCAGTGGTTAAGGGGTGTGGGTATTATTACATTATAAAAAAAAATTCTCTGAGCATTATGAAAGCCAATAGTTTAAAACTTCTGTGGTTTCACCCACACATTCCAAAATCACACAAATAGCATGGTCAGGTCTAAAAGATGCTGTGTTCCCTTTTCTAAATATGGCCTAATGCATCACTTCTAAACATCTGATGTAGGCCTGTGATCAAACTACGACACAAACAAAGTACAAGGAAATATTTAAGGCCATTCACTTCTTGTAAGTCCTCAGGCAGAAAAGCCGGCCTGTCATTCATGTGAAAACCACACCCAAACCTCAGCAGCTACATCTGCAGCCTGCTGTAGAGCAACAGCAGCCAAGTGACTGACACAGTGCCTGAGTCACACAAGCCCAAGGTAACACTGTGCTATCAGAGATGTTATTGATATTACCCTATACATTTTAGAATCTATCCAGGCAGCTCAAGATACTAATCATATATTTAATCATACCAATAGAAAGGTCAAACTGCAGTCTGCCAGGGCTGCACACACTTAATGACCTGATTTTTTTTTCCACATCATAATTAAAACACTGATTGTAACTTAGCTCAATTGTGAATCAGGTCCTTAAGCATTACTTGTCCTTACTGACACCAATGAACAAAAGCTATTAATCCACACAGGGGACACTGCGAGTAACTAGTCTTGTCTGACTGGCTCCTTTGGCCTAGTTTCCTTTTCAGATCGAGCTCTGGTGCGAACCAAGGCAACTGTGCTATGATTATCTAAAGATGGGTATAAAGAGCAGTTTGACTGTGTGCCCAGTGTGATCCATCTTGTGACACTTGGTGTCTGGAGGCCTGTTTAGACAAACCTTGCACTCTCTATTTGTCCTTTATCTCTGGTGCTCTCTCTCTCTTTCTCTACCTTCATGTTTGTTGTAGCTTCTTAGTGATACCCCTCTATCAGATCTGTGATCAGGAAAGACAAAACAAGGAAAGGTAGGAAGCAATCAAGACAACTGACTTCCAATCCGAAACCATGCAACTGATCATACTGAATACATAAATACCACTCATATCACTTCCCAGCTTTCTCCTCTCTCTTTCAATTCAGGCTAAAGACATGTCCAGACATTACAGTTGAAGGAATGACAGGAATGAGAGGAATTCTGGGGCATTCCCATCTAGGTTCAGTCAGCTCCGAGTGAGAAGGCCACTCCCTGATTTATAGAGAGAGCTGAATGAAGGAGCTAATGGATGATCAGTCATGATGCTTCTTGCTCTCAACTGACCCTGTGTTATGTCCAGTAAACATACGCAGTGAGATGCACAGAGTTCACACTCTCAAGCCCACAGGGAAAGATGCAACAAGGTCCAAAAACTGATGTCAAATATGTAACTAACCTCCAGAGAAATCTACATATTTGAAGATCTCTCACAGTCTACTGTCAATCGTATGACAGGATATCACAGTTCAAGGTGCAGTATGGTCAAAGGATGGATTAAGTAGTAACTGGGTAATAAGGAAACTGTCTGGTCTAATCCAGCCCACTGTTCCTGTGGAGGAACTTGGTGCAACAGAGGAGGCGAGTGATACCTCTGCTGCTTGAGTCTGGACAAAGTCTTGGTGTTGGAATGCTGCAGGAATCTGAACTGCAGTGTTTTTAAATGTATGCTGAGCACATTTATTGTGTGTGTTCATGTGTGAGTGAAAGACAGAAAAAACAAAGCTCATTCAGCCTTTGAGGGGAAGACAAACACAAAGCGAATGGGTATTCCTGTGTTGTTATGGTAATGCCCGGCACAAAGGAAATAACAGTGACACTCATTGATTAACAGTGCTGCTGAATGTAAACTAAATGGAAGCACTGTCGCATGCATTTTTTGTTACATTAAAAGTGTCAAGTGATGTGACATGTTTAAATAAGCATGGAGAAAGAAAGGCTAATAGAGTCAAACGGATTTTAAAGAGGATACTGCCTTAGACAGATACAGTACATAACAAGCACATCTGCCAAGAAAAAAAGGCAAAACCACACACTTGAACACAACAGAGCCTCAAAAATAGCATGATGACGCTGGAAGAGAAAGAGAAGCCTGTAATTCAGCAAGGAGCCTATATAGTGATTAAGTCCCATGTTAAAAAAAAAAAAATGCAAACACACACCACCCACTCTCACTGGCTGTCGCAACACTTCCTGTCAGAGCAACTGCTTCCAGCAGCAAAAAAATAAAAAAATAAAACAACACATCTTGCATCTGTGCGGCAAGCAGCACACTTAACCCCTACCTTAATCACTGACAAATCAATATTTAGTTTAGTATAACCAAGGAAAGGAAATTATTTACATAAGACTGTAAAATATGCCTCTACGGTTCTTTATTTCAGAAAATAAAATCAGACTTCCTGTCGCAAGCAAAGAAAATATGTTTGTGGCAACTGAGAGGATAATAAAATAGACAGACACCCTCCTCTCTTACAGTCACCATTCCAGCAGTGACTGAACTCCCATAGGTCACGAGGCCACCCTGAGCAGCCATACCACATCCCAACCCCCCTTAACCATGGCAACCACGTCACATGACCATCTCCCATGACCAGCAACCACTGACAAGCCAGGCCATCTGTAAACCTGAACACCCCTGATTTTCTCTTGACTGCAAGATAAACCAAGAATTTCAATTAAAAGCTCAATTAAATTACTTATAATACAAAAAAAACTGCAATTCAAAAGTGCAGAAATGTGACTGTATCATAATACAACGTGATAACTAAAAAGCTGAAAACAATTAAACTCACAACCACACACACAGTCAACACTCGTGCTGAGATGTGCAGAAAAAAAGGGCAGGAAGTGAAACTTTCACCTTCTCACTCCTTAGAAAAAGATAGATAAAAAGAAACAGGAACTCAACAGGCCCCTTTCTCTCCAAAGGGCAAATTCTTCTGCTATCAGATGTTTATACCACAGCAAGAGATTGAAGTTGCACAGCGGCAGAAGATGGGGGGTGTACATTTACAGTATCTGGGGCATAGTTGTAATAACTTCTCCCTCGCATCCACTACCACTTTAACTCTATTATTTCAAGGCACAGTTCAGCTTCAGTTCCGTTCATGTCCAATCACATGATGATAATCTGTATTAAGATATTAGAGGAAACATGTTATGAGCCTTGACTTCACATATACAGCATAGTTGTAAGTCACACAAACACAAAGCACTTCTGAGAAGACCACTTAAACCGAATACTAAGCAATAAAGCTGTCTTTTCAGCTTTAGGGAGTGCGAAAACTTACAGTGTGTACACGCACATGGTTTTCTACTCACACACAGATAACCTGCAAATAATATAACACTCGGGCTAGGCAATAATTCAGCATTATGGTTTATCAGCTCTCATTTGAACAGTATTGTAATCATATTGATAAAAACAAGTTGTTTTAGTATTTTAAAAAAATCTTACAACTAAGATCATGATTTTAAACTAAAAGTAACTTAAAATTTAAATAAGCTATTCACCCATGAAGAGTTGTGTCAAATGTAATACACTGCAGTAAATGTCTTTACTTTATATGTAATTTTGTATACACTTGCTATACTGTGATGTTTGAATATAAAAAAATATATAGTTATTAATATTGATTTCTACCATATTGCCCAGCTCTGACATACATTCCTGTTTGACTGCACCTGTTGGATGCAGTTTTCATGCTGAATTGCCCCCTCATACAACCCTGCACCCTGACCTCCCCATGCCCCACAGTCACATGGTGCAGGCAAAGCCAAAGAATACACATGATACCACTGCTTTCACTAGCTAACAGGCGCAGATACACAGGGCTACACGGTCCAACATGAGCCTATGCTGGACTTCTCAGACTCAAAGCAAAACAGCACAGCAAAACACACATACACTACAGCTTGAAGACCAGCACACATCTAGTCTCAGAAAGACTGGCCTCTGTGTGAAGCTTGTCTTGTGTTTGTTTACTCTCTCCCCCCGAAGCCATTCTGCGGTCGTTCAGCCAGCCGGGGCTAGGTAATCCCCATAGGTAAACAGAAGCAGAACGGGGCCTGCTCAGTCATACCGGCCTCTCCACATCACACCACTACACCCACACACTCTGCACCCAGGCAGAAGCTCTGGGCTGACACACTACTACACCCACACAGTTAAAAAAGACATTTCTCTGGAGCGGCATTGCCTGGCCTTGTCTACTAATACATGTGAGGATGATGAGTAGAAGCGCTTTCATCTTGATCTCATTTTGTTGATGAGTACCGTTAAGGTTCATCAAAGACGCAGGGGTGAAAAATCTCATCAGGTACTTCACAATTATCTTAACACGAATTCCTGCTGTTCTGGGACGTTGCATGCACTGTAATAGCCTGAAAATAGCCATGCTTAGATTACCAGTGTCATGTAAACAGACTTACAGAGGTGAGTTACTCATCTCTTTTTCAAACCAGTCATGGTCTATTTTCTTTCAGTTTGCGATTGTGTTTTGCACATGCACCACAGTGGCCTCTGTGTTAACCAGATGGAAAGTTTTGTGTTTGAGAAAAGAATGGCTAGAGTAAGTATGGCTAGACAGCAGGAGTAAAGTAGAACTAGATTTTTTGGGGAACCAGCAAAATGGCTTTCACGATACAACTAAAACTGCATGCAATAAAGCTTCCACACAATACCACACACTGTATTTTCCTATTGTATTCCCATTTCCTGTTAAACTGTGGGCTTCCACACATCCTCAGCTATCAAACAACTCATTTAAATTTGGGTTTTGGGTGAAGTCAGGTTACTGCACATTATGCACAAAAAAGAACATTTAAAACAACTGTACTATTGCGGGGTATTTGTGGTAATCCAGTTATTTTTGTGTATTGAAACATACCAAGCTGGTATTTAAGCAATGACACACTCTTGTCCAAACTGCTCATGACAACTTTGTTTTAGACTCAGCAAACTGGCAATTAGCCACTGCGGTAAAACACTGAAACGAGTAGATGTCAACAAAGAGAAAACACAGCCTGATGTCTTTTTAAAAAAATGCAATTTGTATTAAAAGTCTTGTTTTTAAAACAGACAGCCCAAAGTTAAAAGGCCAGCCTGAAATTAAACTTACAATCAGGTTAGATTTGTCAACGGTACATCATCACATTTCCTGTTAAAAACAACAAAATAAAAAGAACAAACAGAATTCCTTTGATTTAAGTGGTCTGGCAATTAAGCGTTTGGTGTTGTTTTCACGTCTAGGGGGTTCCAGTACCTGTGGATTTCAAGATATAGGTTTGGCCAGACCAAGCAGACATTGCAAACTGAACATCTTAGACTTCAAAAAGGCCAACGTAAAACATACAGAAAACCGCCATTCCATTAACAAAAAGCCTATTGTTTTTTTTTTTCAGCCTCCACCCCTACGAGATTATCCAGGAGAAAAGTTCACTAGCTCGCCATGATGAAGAGTTCTTTTGGTGATACATGTAGGTTGGCACTAAATCTGAACAGCTGATTTGTTTTGGAAAGGCACTCGACACAAGGGCGATCGGGTCACCGTCCCCATGTCACATCAGTTAAGGTCCTCTCACACACTGAAGAGGAGATAAAGGAAAAAGAGTGGCACTCATCACGTTTACTCCACCTGCAGATAGGCGGTGTCAATTTCTTTTGACTTTGGAGAAAAAAAAAAAGGATTTGGAGTGTTATTGAGCATTGCTCCAAAACAGGTTTGGCTGAGACATCACCCAAATCTTCATCTGCCCCAGGCTGTGCAGTTATTTAACAAAATATACTCTATCTCTCTGTCTTCTTCTTATACAGAAATATCCATTTGTGAGTGTCACTAAGTGTTGCTCTCCATATCTTTTCCATTGGGGTTTAGTTCCAGTTGGGAGTACAGTTGGAACTGGCGAGGGGGTTGTTGCTGAAACTCTGGATCTGACACTGTGCTGACATCAATGGTGGACACTGATCGTGCAGCAAAGATACTCCAACCCAGCAGAATTCCTGAAGAGTGGACCCCTCCCTCTGTCTCAGTTGCTCCCCTCCTCCTCCTTTCGTCCCCCTGCAGCATTCCTCCCTTCATTTTCCTCCAAGGCCAGGGTGAGACATGAAGAAGAGCTCAACAGTACACACTTGCTGCAACACACTGCCACAAACAAAGAGATAAAAAGATAAAAGTCACGAATGAACTCCAACAACCTCTGACAATAGACAAAGAAAAAGATGGGGCTTTTACGGTTAATTTTGGACTCGGCACAACAACAAAAAGCAACTTGCTGATCCCTGAATGTAGGCCATACAAGAACATAGGAATCTCCCGACTCCTGTTAACCTCATTCTAGAGAATAACCATTGGACTCCATACTGTAGGTGTACAGATTCTACCACTAACTTAGTAAAACCTTATTAAGTCAGTCATAGCTCGTCCCTCCAGTTCTGCAAATGAGTCAGACACTTCCCCTGTCTGTTTAACAAAACAATAGGCAGCAAGTGTCCTCCTGTAGATTAGAGGTAAAAAAAAATGAATGCTGAGCTCACACTGAATGAACGAGAACTGACAATAAACTAAAAAATTAAAGGTTAAACAACAACATGGAACCAAGTTGAGCATACATCCGGTATTTTGCTGTTCACTACTCTATACTTAATAAGGACATGTGCTAAGGAAGGATTTCAACAACAAGTTTAGCCTCCTGATCATGTAGTGTCACTTTTGTAAAACTAACAGTAATGTCAGCTTGACGTTTTCAGTGTGGGGCGTCTCAACTTACCATTGCAAACTTAAAACCGAGCAAAGAATAAAACTTTATGGTTGTCTTTTTTCTTAAAGAATAACACAAGACGAACAGCACTGGTCGTCGCCATTTGGTGTTGAAGCATAGTTCATCTGTCGGACTATCTCTGCAAACAGTTCGTCCACCGAGCTTTTATTTTTGGCTGAAGTTTCCATGAACGGGCAATTCCAGTCGTCCGCCAGTGCCTTTCCCTCACCGGACGAGACCTCCCTTTCCCCCTCCAGGTCCACTTTGTTTCCGACCAGAATCATCGGCACTCTCTCGTACCTTTTCACCCGAATGATCTGATCCCTCATCGGTTTGATATCCTGGAAGCTCTGCTGGTTCACCAGGCTGTAGACCAGGATGAAACCCTGCCCGTTTTTAATGTAGAGGTCTCGCATAGAGGCGAACTGCTCGGTCCCCGCCGTGTCCAAGATCTCCAGCACGGACGGAGAAGAGTCCACCTCGATCTCTTTCCTGTAGAAATCCTCTATCGTGGGGTCGTATTTCTCTATGAAGGACCCCGTCACGAACTGGACGGTTAATGCGGATTTTCCGACCCCACCGGACCCGAGAACCACTACTTTGTACTCTCTCATGGTTCCCAAAACAGCCGACACTCCTGCTTCCTCTCCGCTGTGAGCCCGCTAGCCGCCCTGCTGGGTTTCAAACCGCGCACCGTAGAGCCTCCGCCAGCAGTTTTCTACGGGCTACAGTCGGTGGATACGGGGCGTGGTCGTCAACTATTGCCGTTCAGGAAGTAAATACGGTTGTTTTGGACCCACGCTCAGCATTTGTATTGTAGCATGTTGAGCTCCCGACAACAGACCCAGCCGGTTCTTGTGCAACCTTCCCCCGTTTTCGTTCAAGTAGCCACCGTGTGCCCGTTGCTCTCTTTGGCTCTGTCAAGCTAACCGCAACGGAAAAGTACAGCTTCCTGTGTGAGCTTTCAAAACAAAAGGGCAATGGCGTAATGTGCCCTCCGAAGTCAATCCAGTTGCGGTTTCTCTGCTTCTTAGATAAAACAATACACTAGCTATTTTGCTAAAACTGCTGCTGATTTGCGTGATATTGTCGCTTATTTCAATTTCAATGACATAAGTATACTCTCTTGAAGGCGCGCTGTTTGATTTCCAGTATAGTCCTTTATAACTCCAGCTAACTTGACGCCGTGATCTCTGCGCTTCCTGCCCACACTCAGCACGCAGTCTGCGTCTCGCGTCACTCAATAAATACTCTCCAGTGTTTAGTTAAAGGTGCAGTGCGGTTGTTATCGCATAGTCAGCGCCGCTGCTGCCCAGTACCCACGCAGACCTGCCACACCTTAGTTTCGACATTACTGATCTTTGGGCTTACTACTGCTTGACTCATTCTCACACAACTTACTGGAAATGCCTATGTGCTCCATTTTCTGAAGCCATCTTATTGCTTAACCCTCAAATGCAATGTGGACCCGTGGTTTTCTCCATCTCTCAAACTCTGGTTTCAATACAGAAGTTTCAGTATTTCCAAATAAATTAAATAAGTGAAGCTGAAATACAAAACAATGTGTATAAAATGATAAGCAGCACATGTGGTTCAGATGTGCATTTTAATTGTCATGGTGTTCCCTACATGCTGTTCAAAAATATTAGCAAACCTGAGTGACATAACAAGAACAGCAAAGAGGAAGTGACTCACATCACCATTTCTGTGATGCATGACCCCACATGTGACACGTTATAGAGCTTTTTTCTTGCATGTCTAAACACCCCTGTGCTTGTTTTGTTTTCTTGATGCAACCCACTATCAGATTAATCTTCATTTCCTTGTTCACTGACTTGTGCCAGTGAGCCACTTTTCCGTAGTCAGTCAGATCAATATCTGAACCACACTCAGACCTACCAGGAAGGAAAGCCGTTTGTTCTGTAAGTTGTTTCTCAAACTTATTGTGAATCTGGAAGCTATCTGTCACTCATGACTTGTGGTGTAATCTTTAATCCATGCGAAATAGCATGTGATAAGATTGCAATAAAAAACAATCAATTAAGTAATCCCATTTCTCTAGCTGTGTGAGCATGTGGGTGTGTATAAGTTCATCGTTACCTCCTCTTGTGAAATAACCACTGTTTCCAATTAATGCCCGTCAGCAAAGCGTAGCGATGACTAAACCACAGTTGTGACCTCGTCACCTTGAGTGATGTCTGGAAAACTCTGCTGGATCAATTGAGTTTTTATTCATCCACAACACACACTCATGCCGTGCTGTTAGACCCGCAAATGAAGAAGAGTAGGCTAAATCTGTGAGTCAGTATGTGTCACTAAGTTAAGTTCAAAGAATATATCATAGGAAAGCACACATGATTTTTTTATAACACACAGATAGAAACATGCAGATGAAAAACACGTATAAATTGTAAGAAGCTTTGCCACAGGTTTGGTTTTAAGTGACATTAGGTGAAATATGTGGACTGGCCTGTCATGTGGGCTTTCCAAGTACCCTGCAGCCAGCCTGAGATCCCATTAAGAAACAACAAGTCAAAGCCTATTTGAAGACAATCAGCGCTCTGCCCCATGGGGAGTGAGGGGTAATATGACCTAAAGCCTTGTGATGTGGATTGTCACATCTGTGAGAGTGATCACCCTGGATGTAAGGAGCAGGCTGTCCTGTCAGAGCAGAGTTTCTTCTCACACACCATTGATAATTAGATAGACGTGGTTTACACTTTATCAATTACTGGTGTGCCAAAACCCCCAGGTGAATTCTCAACAGCAAATTAACAAAGAGCTGAATAAAGGTGATGTGTGGCCTTTCACACAGTTGCTGTGGTGTTTAGGGCTCTTGGCTTAACTGTAACTGTTCTGCTTTTACGAACACATATACTTCTCTCTTTCATACAAACACACAGACATACATACATGTACAAGTCACATGAATCATAAATAAACAAATGAATAAATAAATAAATAAATAAATAAAATGCATATAATTGTGTCTTAAAGCAATACCCATATGCTCATACATATATTGAAAGAGTTACTGGTCACTCTTTGTGTTACTGTCCTTCCACTCCAGCTCAGCAAGCTGTGAAACTCAAAGAGGGACTTTCAGATAGCTATTTAACTTTCAGATTGTAATTTTGAAATATGCGCATTTGGTTTGACTGACTTAGACTGCATATTAGCTTTGGGTAATATGATTGCACTTTTGCATAGAACAAGGACTATGGATTTTGCCCAGTCTCTCAAACTTTATGGACAGTATGGAGAACATGTCATCACCTGTGAATACACCTTACAAACATTAACATTCATTTAGAGTTGTGTTTCTGGCCACCTAGTGAATATAAGTCTACATTCTCCTCATTCTCCTTTTGGCTCCATGTTTGGTCTTCACAAACTCCTGAGGGAAATATCTGGCTCTTTAGCTTTTAAATGCTCCACCATGTTGGCTTGTGGTGTTGTGCAGGTGGCATACAGTAAGTTTTTTGAGAGCAGAGTTAGGTGATCTGACTAGCAACCTCTACTGCACATACACTTCATCATGTGATCCATTGCTGATTTAAAATATCGATTGTGGCAGCTTTAAGGAAAGGGCATGGGAGTGTTAGTGCCTAAATTGTACAAATTCTTTTAATATTTCCTTCGCATCTAAGCAATAAAGAACAACAGGTCCATTAAACATTACAGTATTCTGCTTTGTTTGCAACTCTAAAAATTTTTTAATCCACAGATCTTGGCTTTTCTTGTTACAGCTCCTCATAACCTCTACCAAGGGGCTTGGGCTCATTGCCCCTCACCTAATACTACTTTCATCTCATATCATCCCCAGCATGCTCTAATTGAAATAGCCTGAAATAGCCCGAGGACTGCCCCTGTGTGATCCATTCAGTGAAAGGTGAAGATCTACAACAACACAATAAGATGTACAGCGACAGGTCTTTAATCCTCACTCATGGTTCCTGTGAGAGTGACAGTAGACTAATTAAAATGTCTGACAGCACTGAGCTAATTAATGACAGAGATAAGTCGTCTCCAATGTTTTCATCCCACAGGGACTTAAAGACCTTTCAAACAACAAGTTGCTTCAAAGAGGACAGATTAGTGGCAAAAATCTTTATTACTTGGTTTGGATGTACTGTTTACAGCATCCTGACCTTGAATCAGTAACTCTAAGACCATTCATCATTTCAACAGCATTACAGCACAGTGTGAATAAAATGTTTTCCATAGCCATATTGTGATTATGATTCACAATTACTAAGCCATGCTAATGGCCAAAATGTGGCAGCTATGTATTATACATTAGGGTTTCCAAGTGTTACTCATTACACATTTCAAATATAGGTTATGAAGGGGTGTTGTATCTAAATTGCCTCCTCATTTTATCGCTTCCTCATGGCTGATCACCACAGTTCCTCCTCCTATCAGTGTTAACTGAGGTGTTCAGCGCGTTGCCTTCACAAGTCCCAACTTTGTTGTAAAATGAAATGTGTTCTGTTTGGTGTCCTGGAGACACAGGCAGCCTTAACAGCTAAAAAATAAACATGTTTAACATTGTTTCATCAGCATGGTACTCAATGACCAATTAATTTTATGAAAACTGCTGACAAACATGATTTTCAACTGATGAAACATTTCAGAAGATTAAAATTACACACTTCCGTTTGGTTTCTCAAAGGCCCCTGTTGTAAAAGAAATACAGTGGATTTTCATACCCTCTGTGTCAGTGATCGGTGTTGGCTGTACTTTTCATGCATGCAACTTCTGCTCTTCTTCTCATTTCTGCAGTGAGGTATTTTGTCCAGTGGAGGGCAGCAGACTTACATCCAATCATGTCAGTGCAGACATTTCCTTAGTAAATTCAGCCGTCCTTCCCTGCTCAGGTGAGCAAGAGACTTGACACTGAGCTGAGAGTGCAGTGAAATGTGCAATGTATGTGTCATTTTACACTGTAAACAGAACTGCATGAAAAGCTTATGTAAATTTACATAAGAAGCAAAATCTAATATGTTACTGTATTTTGATTTATGTTAGAACGTGTTTTATGGATAAATATGTAACACAGCTTTACAATTCTGAAAGAGATCTAAATACACAAACACAGTGAGGAGAGGATTCGCGGATGACATCTTGGTGGATGACAATTCAGTATTGTTCAAACCGCAGAAAGAATGAAGACAAGACAAAACACCATTATGCTCAACAACAAAGCTGGAACAGTCTGGAGAGAAACTGATACGGTCATTGACACTGTGACATATAACTTTTCAACCGAAGCTGATTACAAAATGGATTTAAAAAAAAGGAGAGCAAGAGAATACATGATGTAAGACAAGACAGGGAGCAGAAAACAGAAAGAAGAAGTAGTAAATAGAAAGAAACAGGGTGACAGCGAGAGAGGAGACACAGGGTCTTTCATCCAGCCCACAATGCCAGCCTTTCATGTGTGGAATTTGGCCATCATTAATAATACATACAGTTCTATCCAGTCCACTACAGTTGGCTGCTGGGGGCTACAGTTTAAGGTTGAGAGTCACAGTAACCGTCATCATCACAGAGAAGAGTCTGACATTCTCACTTCCTCACTGAAGCTGACGGGGGAAGTTCATAATAACGAGAAGTTCTGTGAGCCTGTCTGCTCTTTTCATGGTTTGGAGCTTGAACGTTGCCTCAGGAGGCTGCAGCAGTTTTGCAAAGTCCTTGGGCAGATGTAAATATTCTTGACATAACCAGATGATATTCTGAGGGAATGTAACATCCACAATTCAGTGTAGTGGCCAGAGAGAAAAAAAAAGACAGAATCCCGGCAGCAACGTAATTACTACCGCTGCTAACACAATGGGAGCAATTCATCCATTAAAATAGGAGGTGTGTGTATGTATGTGTGTGTCTATGCTCTCTTCTTCTAACCCTCTCCACACTCACACACACACACACACAAATTCACAATCTAGTAAATAGGAATTGGAATTGGAAAAGGCTCTGAGGTCCACTGGGGTTTCACGGAAGACTTCGAATAGAGACAAATAAAGTAACTGACTTCTCACCTTATATAATTCTGCTTCCTGCCAATACAGGGAGTTCTTGGATGACATTTAAAACATGTCCACACTAATGTGGAATAAGAATAAGGCAGCTGTGTCTTGAAGGATGTCTTTTCCCATGAGTACTTCCACAGTGTTTTCATTCATTTAAAAGACAGACATGGCTAAACACCACCAAACATCCTTAGATCTTTCCTTATTTACTTCTTTAAATATGCTTATTTGCTTTCTTGCTGAGAGTTAGACAAAAGGATCAATACCATTCTCATGTCTATGTTCTAAACATAAAACTCCGGTCAGCAGATGGTTAAATTAACTTAATATAAAGAGTGGAAAAAGAGGGAAACAGCTAACCTTGTTCAAAGCTAATAAAAAAAAACTCACATATTAACTTGCTATGAAACTGAAGTGTAAAAACAACAAGCTGCAGTGTAACAAGGGATTATGTGCTAAACTATTTTTTGCCCTGGTGTAGTGACCCCCTGCAGTCATGCCGTCACTGTGAGGATGCCAGGGATCCACCTGTGTCCCCATGTTTCCAGTCTACATGCTAACCTAACCAATCTGTCTCCTGACTTTACCTAAGTGTATTTTCCAAAAATGTAAAATGCTTGCTTTAATGGTTGCAAGTAAACCACTAACTCAAAGACTACTTTCAAGCCATTTCAGGTACTTTTGGTCACATTACATGGTCTTCAACAGCAGATGTAGTGTGGAGGAAGTCAGATGACATAGTATAAAGAGCGACAAAGTCCATGTTTATTGTTGTAACCAAAGGTCTTCTAACCTTAAGGAAGTATTTAATCATGTTGGAAGACTAGTTCCCTGATATTAATGTTTCTGATGTTATACATCATTGATCAAACTGTTTGCATAGTCTGACTATGGACCTGTTTTCACAGCAGATATTTGACTTGATAGTAAAATCACACATTAACAATGGATCTGTTCTATTCAAGTGTCCCAATAAGCCATAACAGTGTAAAAGTGAAAACATTGCTCAGTACCAGGACCCTGAAACTGAAGCAGCTAAACAGAATTCAGCCACCATTAATTTTATTATGAACACCTGTGTTATTCCTTATTTTGCATTTCATGATGTCTTCTGTGAAGAAGGGCTAATAAAAAGAGTAACACCTGTCAGCTACTGCTCCTGCTTTGTGTGATTGGAGATAAGTGATCACAAAGGGATCATCACATGGTAATCATACCAGAAGCTTAGTTTTCCCATCGAGATCACAGTGTTAAACTTGGATTTCTAAACGGATTTACTTTGCAGAGCATTTTATTAAATAAATAAACAAACAGTAGCTAGCTAGCTAGCAATGGATGGCAGGTGAAAATTGATTTTAGGTCACACGACCTTAAAACCACTGTCTGCCTATAAAACCTTGGAGTCCTGCCTCTGTGACTCACAGTGCGCTGCCCCCCTGCTGGATCAATGTTCTTTTGCATGCTAAGTTAATGCGGTGTGAGATCAGCAGGCTGAAGCAACAAGTACTCAGGCCTCTTTTACCCAAACTAAAGTGCTCGTCCACGGCCAAGATCCGCTAGGTGAACCTTGCTGATGACCACTCAGTCATGACCACAGTCACTTGGCTAAGTTTAGCAGGGAATCCAGGACAAGTAGATCAGCTTACACACACAGACACACACACACACAAGCATAAACGCACATGTATTAGCCCAGATGGGTATCACAAACAGAGAAAACAAAAGTGGTGTGCAAGCAGAAACTGTACTACTAGTATTTAGTATCAGTTGTTTGATAGAGTTTTCTTTTAAGTGTTACACTTGTATGTTAAAGTAGTTTCCACATCATTTTAAGCAGTTAAAGTCAGCAGTTGTAGTTTCACAATTATATTCCTCTTTCATGATCCACAGCTCCTTTTAAAGCAGATCGCTTCCACTTCATTTTCACCACATCTTCATTTCACTTCCCTCTGTGAAACAGTCCAGTGAGAGAGACACAACCTTGCTCTAGTCTGTTTCCGTCCAGACTGACGAACCCCTCCAGACAAGACATTAGCTGGACACCTGTGCAAGGTATGTCTGTGTGTGTGTGTGTGTGTGTGTGTGTGTGTGTGCGTGTGTGTGTGTGCGTGTGTGCATGTGTGCGTGTGTGTCTGTGTGAGTTGGTGCACATGTCTATGTGTTGCCATTTTTCACCTCACCTAACCCCGGCCATTAATCATTCGTTGACATTCGGTGGCCAGTACACTATCACACTGGCACCACTTACGGTTTAGACATCTATAAACACACACACATGCATGCACACACCCATACCACACACACACACACACACACACACACACACACACACACACACACACTGAACTGCTAGGATTAATAGGGCGACGCAGCCAAGCAGCACAGGATAATAGAATCTAAACAACAAGGCTAGGGGGAAGAGAAAAGAGGAAAGGAGACATAGGAAGGGGAGGTGTCTGGAGTGAGAGCAACTAATCACTGGAGGAGGTCAGGGAAGGAGAGGTGAATTTATGGTCAAGAGGGAGAGGTCAGAGGTGAAATTGGTAACACAAAGTAAGTGTTGGATGTAAAAATACAAATTTCATTTTGTCAGGGTGTTTTTGTGTCTTTCTTTGATTAACTCTCTCTAGATTTGTATGTAGGTGCAGCAGTTTTAGAGGGCAAAATGTTTTGTCAGCTATTTTCGTCTCTTTCTGCTAATGGATAGTCGAGGAGTGTGTGCGTATGCAGAGTGTGGATGCATTTGTGTGCGGGCTCGTTAATATTTGTGAATGCATTTGTGCGTGTGTCAGTAGAATTCAAAGAAAGTATGGTTTACACAGAGAAAAGTGACAGTGCAAGAATTAACTGATGCAAATCTTGTGTTAGATGTCAAATAAAAAAGTCAAAATGAGTTTAATTTATTTTGTTTCATATGAAATACCATTTCCTATTTTCTGGCATTCTTTATTTCTGCGCCACTAGGCTGGCAGGGTCTTATCTTGATTTGGATTTAATGAGGAAAGACAAGACCTCCCCATGGTGCACTTCATGCTTTAAACACACCAAAAGCAATAGAGCAGCAGCAATAAAAGAGCTAAACACCTGAGAGTCAGCTGCTAAGCATGCAAGGTGTATCTCTGTCTAATGAGCTAGGAAAACACACCTCCCGTGGGAAGCTAGATTGTTGATAACGTTGCTTTATCTGTGGTGGATCATTAACGCTCTTGGGACAGGAACAGCACAATAGGTAACAGTGTACAGGTACAGTGTAACTGCGTGCATGTGCAGGAATCTACAGCGCACGCACACACACACACACACACACACACACACACACACACACACACACACACACACACACACACACACACACACACACACACACACACACCACACACACACACAGTGTTGAGGGGGGAAAAGTGAGAAGATAATGGGGACACAGAATTAAAAAGAACTTTGAAGCGATTAACTTTGAAGAAGCTAAATCAGAAATACAAAGGCAAAGTTAAATGCCAATTAGCACCATGTGTCAGCTTTACAAGAGATTTGCTATCACTGCTTTTTCATATGAATTTTCAAAGCAGCATTTTTTAATTAGATTGTAAAGGATTTTCAAGCCCTTCACTAATATTTTGAGGCTTTATCAGTTTTGTAACATTTAAAACAAAGTTCTACGTGATGCCAACAGTTTGACTTTTAATTTTTACCAGCAGCTGATTCCTCTGGGATGTTGCAAAGCAGTTAGATAAATGTTAGACCACTGAACTGCCTCTTGTGACCCATGTGGGGACAGGCCACTGACACAAAAAGGCTATGCACAGAAAATGATTGTGTGAAACTGAATGAACGTGTTTTTGTTTGTTTGTTTTTAATAAAAAAAAAATGTTAAAAACAAAGTTCTTACCATTTCACATAACCCAGTGTGATCTCAGAGTATCAGGAAATACAAAATTATTCACTGTTCAGTGTCCTCAAAGTTCAACAAACTGCAGATTCTGACCTTCTGTCCAACATGTTGTTGTGGTGCTTAGTTATTACATAGAATTAAAAAGACATGCACAAATATGTGTAAATTGCATTATTCAATACAATTAATTTTACATCACATCCCACGTGCAGAAATAAATGTTCATGGAATATGTTGTAAACATTTTGACACATTTCAATCTGTGTGCTGAAGAGATTTAGCGATAGAGAGAGAGAATGACTTGTAATACTTTTATGAGTACTGTTTATTGCTGAAATAATAGATCTAAAATCTAGAAAAACTGTACAAAACATGGACTGAATACACAAAAATCATATTACTATCACATTAAACCAAGATATATGCCTTTGTCTTTAGGGGCATTGTTGCCCCTTGAGAATGCAGAGGTATAAGGCAATTCATGTTACAATTACACCCCTCTAATATATGAACACATTATTTATTTTGATGATTGCTCTCAAGCTCCCAGGAAGGGATCTGGAGTGTTAAGTGATTCTGGCATGGTGGCCAAACTGGGTTACCACAACTTCTGCATTCATCGTGTGAAGCACAGTAATAATTTCTCTCATACACAATCATTGGAAAAGGCGAGTATTTTTTTCTGAGCATCACAAATCCTGAAAAAAAGGATTTTACCATCGGATTCGGACCAATTCAGTCCAATAACTTTCGGAAAGTCTAAAAGAGCTGTATAAATTAATTATTTTATCCCAACAGGAAGTTAGCCAACTTGGCCTGCAGGCATTTCAGACATGCATGTTCTCAACTGGTGAAAAAGAAAGAGAAGAACTCCAGTAGGATTTCTCTATGGGCCCAAAAAGCATGAGAAAGAGGAAATATGGCAGAAACCGAGGTTTGTGTCTTTTTCACCACACACAGCTCAGGACTGCTGAAGCTGCTGAAGAGGAGTGAAGCTGTGAGGGCACATGTATTATTCTTACCTCAGTGGCATATATTGAGGTAAGAAGCAGGTTATGTTTGTTCTATATTGCTATTTTCATCTGACATATATACAGTATATACACTGTTGGCCATAAAGTTGGAATAATTTTGTTTTCAGACACATTCCTCTTTTTATTTCTATTTATACACATCAGTAATCACATTGGAAGAAATTAAACACAAAGTTTATTCCCACTCTCTGCACCAGACACACTAACACACCATGAATATGGAGCAGTGGATGTAATCTGCTGGTACAAAAACGTTATTCTTAAGAGATTTATCATCCACCCTGCAGCGGGGCAGTGGGCAGACTGACAGGTTGCCAGCTAATAAAAGCATTGGGCTCTCAGCTGAGTGCATAGCTCATCACCCTGTGCTTTAGTTTCACAACCTGCAGACAAGCTGCAGGCAGAGTGGAGTCTGTTTCATGCTTTTATAAAAATGTCTTCTGTTTTAGTTACGGTTGTCTTCACAGCATTGTCTTCCAGCTAAGCCTTCTGTATGAATTTTATACTGTCATGGTTTTGGGTAACTTTTCTTTGATAATATTATTAAATGTATTTCTTGAAACTCTTTTAACCACGATTTCTTGTTTTTTAGTTAATTAATGGCCCTTACTTTGTATACTTGGACATTCAAATTCATATTTTACCCATCATGTCTAGAGAAAAGAACCAAATGTAAGAGCCACCACCAGACGTCAGACAATAGACAGATGATATGAACTAAAGGGCAGAGCCACAGAACATGCAGTAGCCTGTGCAGTTATTGACGTGACAGCTTAACCTCCTACATTAAGCAAGTCTTTACTTCTCAACACCTCAGCATTTTTACTATTGTCACCTCTATACAATTTTTGCTTTTACTCCCTCATTCTTCACTAACACTTGTATATTCTGTATCTATACTGTACAAAACAAAACCCTTTTTATTTTTAACTCTCCTTTTTCCATCTTACTGCCTCTTTTGTCTTTCTCCCAAGCATTTTTCCTGCGCCTACGGCACATTTGGTATCACCCTAGTTCCCAGCTTCTGGGAGTGTTCTCACACCTTGCCCAGTCTTCTCTCTTCCCTATCTTTCCAAGCAGCAGGCAGCCATTTATTTAACAGTTCATTTCAGAGCTATGCTTTCTATCTCATAACTCTTATCAAGCAAGCCAGTCCATCTTCATTCCATCTGACAACGCTGCTGTCACACAGCCACGTTGGCCTGTTTACAAAACTCCACCATGTGATAGTATCGCCTTTACCTTTTACTAAGTACAGTACATTGCATGAAACCTATATGGTGAACATCAAAGTAACTTGAAATTTTGGCTCAACAGCAACCAAGCCAAACCACTTTCAGAGCCTCAGACATCTTCCTCTAAGACCAGGATAAACTGCTTGATCGGATCGCTGTGACCCCATTCTACGAAATCAAATACATAGGTTTGTGGATGTCAGCCAGTAGGCCGATCGTTCAAGTTGATCGATGACAACGCCAAGAAGCAGCAGAAAATCAACGAGAAGCCAGACAGGAGTGGCTGCAGAGATATTGATTGCAAACCTTATGACAACCAAAATATGACAGCCCATGCTCTGTCTCACACACCCTCTCGCACTTGTTCTTCCAGTCTAATCCATCTAGTCCTTGCACATCTTACGAAATACCGGTCTAATAGTAGTGTTACTGGCAGCACTCCAAGACATCAGCATGACATTAAAGTAATCCAAAGAGTTCAAAGTAATGACAGGTCCTGTTCGTTGTTATGGTTACACTATCTGTACAGTAACAGAGCAAATAGAGCGTCTTTCATTTTGTTTTTACTTGTCCATACAAGTGTTAGACCCGGGCCTGTATTTGGCTTTAACACCCAAACATGTACTGTAAGTCTGACATTATGATGAACGTGAAGTCATTTCATGGTGTCAAAGCAGGCCAACACCAAAAGCCCATGGTGGACTTATTGTGCTGAAGACACTCATCACTCTCTCATTTCAAATAGCTTTTACTGTCAAAAGCCCCAGGCCACACCCCAGGCCACTGATACTTTTGAAAGCACATCATTCATTCTGTATAGCTGTATCTCTTTTCTTTTATCTTGTGGGTATTGTTGTGGACAGTGGGACTGTCAGTGTAGACAAACAGACAAAAAGGGATGCTCACTCTTAGATCATCCAAATCAACTGAACTTTTTTTTCCAAAAATCTTCTCACTTGCATTGCTTTACTTTTCTCAACGTGTTACTCTTTTCTTAACTTTATTTTTGCTTTGTGAATCTTTGCTTTTGCTCTGCTGTTGCGTTTCATGAACAACATGTATATACTGACATACTAAATTTGTATATAGAGACTTGCACAGTGTGTGAACACTAGGAAGACAGGTTCAAGTTAACAGTCTGTATATTGATACATAATCATCTGTGTAGTCTATAAAAAGACATTTGTCATCCCAGTTTCACACACAGGTAATCATGTGTAGTTGGTTTCCTCATCAATAATGTGACAGTTTATTCTGTTGTAGCGTCTTTCATCTGGCCTGTGAAATTGTGTTATTATGGTTTGACTATTAATGTTTGTGTATGAAACTACATGTGCTGCTGGTTGGGGCTGTATTTTATTGTACAGTAATTATTGTTGGCCATGCAGAGTCTTATCTCTGTTGTGTGGCTCCATAGATACGCACAGACACAGGCATATTTGTTTGCATTTTGGGCATGCATCAACAGCCTGGATCCTTTCACAAGTATTTTGTCAGTGAGGTGTGAGCTATCCTTACCTGTCCAACACAACATTTTGTCAGAGTCCAGATCCTTTCTCACAAGCAAGCTACTGGTTGATATAGGCGTGGTTAATGGGAATTTTCTTTTTTTAATTTTTTGTTTTCATAAAAAGTTCACAATAATGTCCAACATATGTCAGTACAGTCTGACATTACCATATAAGTGCAATAACGCTCCATGAGCGCTCTGGTGCTGGGTTGGCTGGTAGGTCGATGCCTGATCGGAGCGAGCGAGTAAACACATGTTAATATGAAAGCATAGCAGCAAAGTGGTGTTGTAACCAAGAGTCACTGAGCAAAATATTTTTCTAGCATGTTTACTTATCTGCTACAGTGGGAAAACACATAACTGGTTGTGCGACTTCTTTTGAAAAACTGCAAGGTTGTGTACAAACAGATACTGTATTTCCCTCATAAATGGATGGCGAGGCTCTGCAAAGACTTATCAATAGTTCATACTGTTTTCCTACAAACACTGCAAAAAGCATCTTGCACAAGTGGACAAATTTATTATTATGTCAACATTGTCCCATAAAGTATAAGGGCTTCAACATTCACATGTGATCTGGCTACAGTGATGGAATATCTATGGGAGTTCATATTATTTGTGGTCTCTGCAGCATTGTCACATGGTGTCGATGGATGTAGTAGAATTTGCAGCTTAACCACATTACTGTGATCAAGCCGTCTCATGATTGTTTGTATCACGGGTTGCTCACCAAGGACCACATGCTGACATTTTGATTACATTTGGTTTTTGTGTGGTTAGTGTTGTGGTAATTTTTGGCTGAAGCAGATGGTGCCCCTGTGATGGATGTGGTTGTCCCAGCTCCCACTGTAAATCTCCAAGAACAAAGTTCAGTATCCTGATTGAGATTACCCCCCCACCACCACCACACACACAAATTTTATTCTCCAGAACTGCCATTACTCTTCACACTCAACTCTTCCATTTGTTGTCCTCTGTGTTACTGAACTCACTCCTCCAAACACTTATTCAAATAGTATTCCCCTGAAGGTAGTGAAACACAGTGAAGAAAAGCTTTGTCTAATTCTAAATTCAGAGTAAAGAGATGTGAGAGAAAAGAGGTGAAAGGTGGCTGAGAAGGGAGGGAGGAAATACTGGCAAGCATCCCGACTTTCTGCAAGTCAAGATTTGACACTCAGGCTCAAAAGCGCTGACACTGGCTCGAGATTCGGCGCTGGCTGAATCCAACCTTCCTTTCATCTAATCACGTGTACACAGAGCAGAGAGGATATATATCCCATGAACAGAAAAAGCAGTCCATGTGTATGTCACAGTGGCTGCCACTGACAAACAACAACCAGTGACCAACAAACAGAAATAATGGCTAAAACAGCCACCTAGTCGAAAAAGGTCTCCATTGCCTTCAGGCTGTCCAACACAAACACACAGATACACACTCACACACACATTTGCCAAAGCCAGCTATGCTGTTTGCACCTCAAAGCCAGGAAATCAAAAGCCGTTTGTATTCATGGGCACTGTTTGGAGGAAGGGGGTCGGTTGGTTTCCTTTGCCCACAACACCATGCAGTCCTGGGGTCCTGGCGACAGCCTCACACCCCTGTCTGCATCAATAACCCCACACCATTGTGATGGACACAAAAGCTGTCTTAGGATAAGCCAGGAGAAAAAGGTGCCACTCTTTATTCCTCCCTCGTCCCCTCACTTCCTCCTGGCTGTGTTGAAAAAGAAAGTCTACAGTATCACAGAGAAAGAGGAGGAGCGTTGAGAGGACAGAACTCTGCACAAATGTCTCCAAAACCAACTGTGTTTGTTCACTCCTAACAGTTCACACATTTGACTAAGAACACGTGAAGCTGGTGCGAACACGGTGGCATAAACACCATAAATCAGACACTTGAAATTACCCACCATCTTAGAAGAATTATGTGAGTCTTATTACATTGTCTGGCATGTTTTAAATATAAAAATTTATTGACAAAGATACACGTGGCCCCAAATATCCTGTGCAGGTGATTCACATCCTTTCTTGACAATAGCTGACCACATTACAGATTTACAAATGTATTAGTAGAGACATTAAACATCTATGTAGTCCAGGGTAAAATATATACTGAGAGAGCTCTACAACCGTTTCTCCAGAATGACTACAACAGATACAAAACAATGATGAACAATGATTATCTGCCAAAACACAAACACAGTGCATTATTTACTTTGAGGTATCTCATACAAAAAAAGTCTTCAATATTGATGGAGTCACAAAGCAGGTGATTCAGTGTGTGTGTTTGTTCTGCTCATTTATATGCTACTATTGCCTATGATCCAATACACAGTTGAGTAGTTAGAACCTGCTGTGGTTAGTCAGTGTTTCACGGATGGGATTTGATACTGGACTCATGCACTAACGGTCTGGATTAGTGATACTGACTTGAACAAAACGGTTAACAACACAAACTCATCTGGAACGTCACAACATCCTGTACAGTACACCTCGAAAAAAAAAAAAACAACATTCACTGTAATATCATATACACAAAAATACTGTATTATTTTATAGTTGTGTTTGTAGGGAACAGGTTAACAAGGAGAGAAAGACTGTGGTAACAGAGCTGTAGCAGACCTTAACCTCAGACCTGTCAAAATGAAGAACTAGGCAACCACATTTCTTGCCCAGTCAGTAATAGATGGAGGAAGAAATGAGGAGTGATAGGTAGCCCTCTGAGCAGAGAGTCCCCCGGTCATAGTGCATTATAATGTCTGCATGGCACATCCATGCAGCAATCTCAGGTTCAGTGCATTTAATTTTTTCCTCTAAAAGCCATCCCAGGTACATTTCCTTAACCATTTCCACCCGCTTTATAGCTATTGATTAAGCATCAGCTTGGTGGGTAGAGAAGGTGCTATCCTCTCTCAGTCCAATTTTTCCTCTACAAATTGATGAACAGGGCATTACTGCCTGTCGGGATACACATTTCAGCTTGCCTGATCATAATGTTCCAAGTGTAAGCAACACTAACTATTCGATAAGAATGAAGAGTGATGGCTCTTACATTTAGAGTACAATACATGTACAGGACAATACAGTACAATAGCTTATCAACATCGACAGGCTGCAAGCAAGCGATGGTTATCACAGGGTTAAATGGAGTATTTATCCTACAGTTCTACAAACCATCATCCAATAAATTCTACATACAGCTTTCTGTCCAAACAGTGCATTTATTTATTCAATACCAAGTCCATTGTGGTTTCTAAAGCGAATAGAGAGATCCACACTCAGGACTAGGCGCACAGAGGTGCCCTGTCACAGCCTCCGATCTCCATTCTCCACATATTCAGCCAGGCTGTTGAGTGCTGTCTCCTCACTCTTGGACTGAAGTACATTGTCCCCCTTCCTGGAGGGCTTTTTAGTGGCCCGGGACAGCTTCCTCCTGAAGGTATCTCCAGCCAAGAAGTAAAGAATAGGATCCACACAGCTGTTCAGGCTGGCCAGCCCCCGTGTCACCTGGTAGGTGGCGTAGACGCGGTTATTAAACTCACACATATCGGGGCTCTGGAAGTACAGCCTGGCTCTCATGTTGAGGTTCTTCATCACATGGAAAGGCAGATAGGAGACGGCGAAGACTGCGAGCACGATGATCACCAGGTGGATCGATTTCTGTCGCAGGGGCGCGTTGTTCATATCGTTGTAGATTAACGCTTTGACAATCATGCCATAGCAACAAAATATGATAATAAAAGGAATGCAGAACCCAAACACAGTCAAAGTCATGCTGTAGATGAAATAACCTGGTAACTCATCCTCAGTGGTGGTGTCATAACAAATGGTTGCATTACGCTTCAAGCCGGTCCTGGAATAATAAAGGATGGGGGAGATACCTATAACAACCACAACCCACACCAACGTGCTGGTAATAACCGCATTTTTCTTCTTCAGTCGACCCAGAGACTTGAGCGGGTGCACCACCCCGGTGTACCTGTGAACACTGATGCAGGTCAGAAACAGAATACTCCCGTAAAGATTCACATGGAATATAAAACGCTGCAGTCGGCACAGAACATCCCCGAATATCCAGTCTGTTTTGTTGAAGTAGTAGAAGATGAGAAAGGGCAGAGAGAGGACGTAGCAGAAATCAGCCAGAGCCAGGTTGAACATGTAGACAGAGATGCTGCTCCACGGTCTCATGTGGCACACAAACATCCAAATGGCCAGGCTGTTGCCCACCAGCCCCGTGATGAAGACCATGATGTAAACAGTGGGCAGGTAGTAGAACTGGAAGCCTGTCTTGGTGAGGGAACATCCTCTTGTGTGATTGTGGAGATCTGTGACATTCAGCAGGGAGGTCAAGTTCAAGTCTGTGGTCATGGTGTCAGGGGCAAAGGCAGGTCGTTTTACTGCAGGAGAGGGATGAACAGATGAGGAACCATTCGATGTTTAACCTTATATTTGGTATTCAAATGTAATCAGAAGCATAAGAGTAATGGATTAGATTGCTGCAGTAATTTGGTTTCAGTTCAAATGGCGTTTGCATTGAAAATCAGTCATGCACGCACTCGACGTTCAAGCTCCAAACTTAATTTAGCTGAACGCCTACATGCAGTCCAACAAACACTTGTGCGTACACAGAGAAAGAAAGAAAGAGAGAGAGGGAGAGAGGGAGAGAGAGAGAGAAAGGAATGCTAAACGTATTTCAACACTCACCGTTGAGATAGACTTGTGTTCCACATTCCTATAGCCTTCACAGTTTTCAAAGATTTCAGTCAACACGCGGATGAGGCGTTACGAGCTGTCAGGTGTCTCCATTCAGTCTCCTTATAGTGTTGGAAATTGTTGTAAAAGTTGCGATATCCTTAGGTTTTGCGCGGACTCTTCACGGGGAAAAAGTCTGGCGTCGGTTCGTCATGAGAGGCGACGATTTCCCTCAACAGCGGCAGCGGGACGCAGCAGAGACAGCTGCAGGCTCTGGCATGAAGAGCAGGAATTGCAAGCAGGCTCCGTAAAGAGAGAGGAGGCTCTTTGCGTATGGAGAGAGGGGAGGTGCGCACCACACAGAACCACTGAGCAGCTTCCCGTCTCCAAACGCGCTCTTTCTGTTCCTCCCTCCTCCCACTGGACCCTTATCAGGTCTGACCTGCCAGCAACAGCGGGCTATGGTATAGAAATATGAAAACCTACCTATGTAGCCAGGCTGAGTCCTGTTTATTAAAGATAATTATCTAAGCGCACCACTCGTATTTTGGATTTCAGGGGAACATTTTAAAATTAGGTTGTGTAGATTTGTTCAAGACAATCATATGAGGCCTGTGACGCACATATTTTACATTTCCTGAAGGTGTATTAATAACATCACTGCTGTTTCATTTTGAAATTTCAAGGGAAATATGAATTATTAGGCCACAAATCACAGCGAGAATAGTGATTTCAAGATGTTTTGGGAGTGATACTGCAGGGCAGTGAAAAAAAACCCAATCATATTATCGTTTAAATCAGAAGTGGGTAAAGCTATAATAGCCCACAGAGACATATCATGGTTATGGATTCACATTTTTCATGAAATATTCTTCCACAATTACTGTCAATCACAAACAGTCAGGAGCCAGTTAAGACACTGATTAAAACAGAAAGGAGAGGGTTAGACAGGGCAGAATAATAAAAACAATACATTCCCGTTTTGTACATCAAGATGGCCATTTTGTGTCTCCGTAGAGGCTGAGACAGACAGCTGTCAAGGACAAAGGAGACACTGGCAGGAACAGCAGACAGAGAGAGGATGGTGGAGAACGGTGAAGGGATCCGGCCGTGGAGTGAGAGAGCCAAAGGTGAAGTTAATTATGCTGTGATGCCAAACATCTTAAAAATGGTGGAAAGTGGAGTGAGCCAAGACTGTAGCAATAATCTAATGGAACTTATTAATAAGACAGGGAATAAATGTCTAGCATAAAGTTGGTAGATGTACATTGTGGTCCATCAGAGGAAATTAGGTGAGGCGTAGTTTGGTGGTGTTTTTGTGTAGCCATGAAACTTGTCACAGGAAGCACATAATCAAATTACGTGCATTAATTTCATAAGAGAAATGGATGTGTAACATAAAGGTTCCTAGAAAAGATTTGTAATTTGGTGCTAATTTGGGGGGAAATTTGGGCAGTTTCATTAGTAGATATTTAATTATTACTTTCAAAATGCAGCACAACATAGACAGTCTTTTAGCCATTTTCAGAGAGCAGCAGTTACATATAAACTCTGTAAAACTGCTACTGTAACATTTCCTGGTTCCTACAAGGTGGATAATACACTGGATATTCTCCTATAAAGAAAAAAACTGAGAGTAATTCATGTGAAATTAAATCAGTTCAACCAGTGACAGCTGCTGCAACTCAGTAGACGCTCACTCTATGACACATCATTTCATATGTTTGCATGTGAAATGTAATGGACTTTAATGGACAGCTATTAAATAGAAGCACCAGCCAACACGTTTCCAATTAGACGTATTTGCATCTGAATGGTAAATGAGAAAATATTTATAAAGGAAATGAAGCAAAAATGGATGAACATTTGAGCACATTTAGCCACAATTATACTTATTCCACACCAGTTTCTGCAGTAATTGTGGATATTTAAGTTGCCGTAAAGGCTTACTTCAGTATCTCTGTTTTGGAAACTTGCAGCATGGCAACTCATTGTAGGTACATAATCAGTTCAAGATATTTAACACTGTGGATCTGCCAAAACACAGAAAGTGATGGAATATGCCTCTTGTGACTTATTCTTTCTGTGCAGTGCAAACACAGCAAGTGTGCAGCAGTGCTGGCACTGGCTTCAGCCAAAACAGAATTCTTCAGGCAGTTTGACTGAGCAAACTCATTCCTAAAACATAGCTGACGAGCAAGTTTGACATGTGATGTTTAGAGTGCATCTGCTTATTCTGTCCTCTCTTGTATCTATGCCAAACTTCCCTCTGTGTTGTCTTACAAGACAGAAGTTAAATGAAAAGCAAAGATGTTATATTCAAAGTCTCAAGGCAGTGTGAGTGGAGTTAGAAAATGCTCTCTGCTCCTGCCATTACATTTCTTGCCAAGGACCTTATCCTATTTGGCTCTGACCTCCATTTTCTGCGCTGGAGGCTGACAGGGACAGAGACATATTGGACACGGCTGGACGCAAACTGTAAGGTTAATTTAAATGTATTGAGCTCCAACATTTGCGAGATCAGTGAACCTGAACCTGTCAGAGGAGCTGCTCTATGGTGTTAATATTTTCACTACATTTACACGTTTTGTTGTGATTCTGCCTTTGAATGAACCTGTGTGGCACAATGGAGATGGCACAGACTAATAAACAAAAAAGATTTTATTAAAAATATGTTTAGTTGATTTTAGTTGTCAGTTTAAAATTGTGTTCTCTCAGTTCTTCCTGTTGCGTTCATGTGCTTATTTCTTACTGTTCCTGTTGTCTTTATTGAATATTGTGTCATGCACACCTGGTAGACAGGTGACTAAAAGAATGAAGTCATACAGAAGAAGATCAGTCAACCTTGGTATATCGTCAGCAGCTTATTTTGAAAGCAAAGGTTGTTTGAAGGTCACAACAAGTAAAAATACAAATTTCATACTCAAGCAGAGGCTGAAATGACCAGTGAAAAGATAAGTTAAACCACACACAAGGAGAGACAAGTATACCTTCAATAACTGATCAAATAGTTTCATAAAGCAAGAAAAGTAGCCAATAGTGGCTGGTGTTATAGTAAGTGATGTTAGCTGATGAGAGAGTTTGTTGACTCTTTCCTGTATTTGTGCTGTTACATTATATTTTAGCATTTACCATTATTCTGGTAATGAAGGAAAATACAAAACCAATGTCATCTTTATCAAAATGAAAAAACAAAAACAAACAACCCAAAAAACAAAAACAAAAGCAACAACAACAACGCCATAACAGTTCTGTTTGCTGGACATTATTTATGGATAAATCTTGCCTGACTTCCATTTACTCTGCTCGCACTGTCACAGATTTTGGTGAGTCAGGTGTTCCCCGTCAGAACCAATCCGTGTCTGAGGTAGCAGAGTTGCCCTGCACATGCTTCCAGGTGTGAAGTTAGATAAGGATAAAGTTTAAATTACCCTCTGCAGCTCCTATTCCCTTCACTCAGTGTAGCTTATGGATCACTGCCTTCCAGTCCAAAACATCCTAACCACCACTTCATTTAGCCTCAAGTGTGTTTAAAAAAAAAAAAAAAAGAATGTACTGAGATGCGTGACATTATTGCAGACACTTTAAAACAGGTCATTACTTGAGAGATACAGCTGAAATACATCAGAACACATTCTAAACTTTAATAAGCCCATTGGGTCCTGTTGTTTCCCAGCTGCACCAGTGGATTTAGTCCCATTGCCGAAAGTCTCTAAACTGATTGGACATAATAACACCTCTCCTCATGTCCCAGATGTAATCATAATGACAAGTGTAAAGCACAGAAGGGAAATTCTATTTGTCTCAGGCTCTGACCTGTATTACTTTACATCCCGCTTCGCTGGCTCCTCTGACAACCCAATCACTATCAGAGTCGGGACGGCTAACAGTGTTTCCTGCTTGTGTCATTCTCATTAACTGTGGCTGAACCGGGTCTCTGCAGCAACACTGAGCGATGAAAATCAGACCCTAAGCTTCATTAGCATACGTAGACCAGCGTGCATCTGTCTCATTAGGAAAATCTAATTTGACATTTAGTGGATTTGTGAGAATTTTTTTTGCCCTCTTTGCTGTTACAAATCCTGCATATCTCTCAAGCTCCAGCGCATGCACCCCATTTTATCGCCTTTGTTCTCCTTGTATGTTTCTGTTCTCTCATTCATCTCTTTGTTTTCTTTGTCTGCCTTTGCGTTCAGTGCATGTATAGTTTTTATATTAAATTCACTAACTTTTTTTTTTCTTCATCCAATTCCAGGCTCATCACATGCCCATAAGAAGTCCACCACACACAACACACGCGCGATTCTGATGAGCATCTCCGCCGGTATTGATCTCTCTTATCAGACGTCCAGCAGACTAGGCTGGAAAATAATTAATTCTTCTTCTGCCTCTCTTTTTCTGTCACTCTGCATCATTCCACCATTCTGCTCCCTTTTGCAATTCCTCTTTTATGTTTCTCTTCCTCTCCCTTCCATTCTTCCTCATATGTTTTAGCTGAACATCCACAGAGGTGAGATGAGTTGAATTTACCCACATGGAAACTCTCAGGAGCCTGTATTTTCTCATGCTTGCTCTGTGTTTCCTGCCTAAACACCCATTACCACTGGCCTGAACTGGGAGAACGAAACATTTAGCCACAGTTTCAGTAATAGTGTGTCTGATAGCCTGGCTGACTCTTTCCCCGTGGGGACTCTTGCTGTAATGACACTTCATGGCTCACTTGCTAACAAACTTGGTACCAAGCACAGTGCGATCACAGTGCGTCAGCTTTCAAAAATGTCAGTGTTGCGTTTGTAGTTGTGAGCAGCAGTGCAGCAGGGCTCATGTCTGTGGTGACATTTGTTAATCTCGGATATTTGGAATCAAAGCATAATATTTATGATATCACATATTTTAACTTGGGCCTTCTAGGGTAATGTTAATCTTCCAGAGAATGTGGCATTTGAAAGATGGTTGAAAATACACGTACACTGTGTGACAGAATGAAAACTATTATGAGTCTTATTTCGTGGGGTGAGGAGTGTGTTTATTCTACAAGAGATCTGATATCCCTCTTGTCATTAGTTTTCACAGGACTGCTTTGTAATAATGGAAAGAAACAGTTTACTTAAACCTTCTATATTCAGTATTTTTTTACATCAACAATGGATCACAGCATGTGCTATAAGGGTCGCTGGAGGTGAAAAACCCACAGAGAATAATCACCCAACTCTGCAGTTCACGTCAACTTTTACGGAGCATTTTAGCATCTTTCAGCTCACTGTTTTGGTTTAATGGTTCATGCTCAGCGTTCTTATCAGTTTTGTTGCCAGCTGCAGAAGGCAGCAATTTTCACGCTACCTATACCTATACGCCACCTGTCCATCACCAAACAGCAGGCAAAGTTAGCACCAAGCCAGCAAACACAGTGGAGCATGCATCTGCTAAAGAGTCAGATATTTCCCTTGAGAGTAAGAGGAGATCAAAACAGACAAGGAGAGCGAATACTGGATTTTTGCCAGGAAGCGGGAAACACTACTTCAAATGAATTCTAATGTTTCTCCTTATCTGCTGACTGTGTAAACAGGTAACTGTTTGCTAACACCATGTTATGTCAGTGTTGTGATTACATGTCAGTACTGTGTTCACAGCTTGTTTCTGCTACTGGACAGACTGTAAAGCTACTGTAAAAAACACATAATCACAGTAACCTTGAAAAGTTTTCGATGACATTTGTAACCCATCTAAAATGCTGTGCTCTCTTGCTCTCCTGATATGATTGCTAGAGAAGCAGCATTCACACTGGATGGACCTTAAAAGAAAGGTCAGTTAAGTCAGGTGGACTCTTTAGTTTAGCTCAGGTGTGTTCCCACACACACACACACACACACACACACACACACACACACACACACACACACACACACACACACACACACACACACAAAGGTCAGCCGCTCCCCAGGGCTCCTCTGACTGCAACTGTGATCAACAGGCTAAACCTCATAACCATCCCCACATGCAGCCTCCGCTCCACCTTCTCTTCTCTGTTTTTCATCTCCCTTCTCTCTGCTCTCCTATCGCTCTGTCTGCATCTCTAATATCTGATTTCTGCCTATCGTAACAAAATGACAAGGTATCATTTACTTTTGCCAGTCCACATTGAGCAACTGGCTTTTCTATAATCTGATCAATGCAGCTGAATGTCACAGAGGCTTTCTATCAAGCAGAGAGAAGGTCAGTGTGTCTGTTCTGTGTAAATACCACAATACAAAAATGTAGTTCCCTGACCGCCATGCCAACTCTGGCTGATTTTTGCAAGACGTAAATACAATGTCTTTTCCCAGGAATGAAAAGCTGAAGTCTGACTGGATTGAATGATGAGGCAAAAGTTTTGGCAAAAGTTGCCGGTGATGTTGTGTCACTGCCTGTTTTTATCGCGATACAGATTAACCAGATCAAAACAAATTGCAGTAAAGACACAACTGCTATAACCCAGTTTGGTGATTTGCAGTCACCTTTCCCATACACACTGCAGTTTCTTCACAGGCTCCCGGGAGGTCATTGACACCTCATTAGAAGAGCAGAGACTTTCTTTAGTAAATTCTGATCCTGTGAATCTGTTTTTCCAGCCAAGAACACAATAATGATATCCTGACTGACCTTAATTTCTAACAGTCACCCCAGTTTCACGGGATTTTACCCATCACAATCTGTCTGATCCTCCCTTCCAAATTTTTGATGTATTTTCTTTCCTCATGTTGTTCTTTTTCCTTCACCTCATCCATATAAAGCCAAATGAGATTCTTCTGGACCTCAAACAACCACAACACAAAGTCTGTGTTTATCTCACCAAGTCAGAGATCATTCATTACAGTGACTCCACTTGCAGAGTGAACACAACTGCTCAGTGACTAATGCATGTGCACACAATATTTCTGTTTAACTGTTATTGTTTCTTTATTAATCTACAAGTTTAAGTGTTTTTACATTTCTGGGTGACAGCAAAGATGATTTTCCGGTGTATTTTATTCTCTTTTGTCAGTGAAGAACAAAATAAATATTTCTAAACTTTGTCATAAATACAGGTTAATGATAGAGCTGACTCCCTCACAGCTGACCTAGAAGATTGTGAAGAGATCCTACATGACTGACATGACCACTGCATTTGAACAGTTTATTTTGTAACAGCACCAAACGACTGACAAGAAACATTCCAATATACACATCTGATTCTGATCTAATAAATCCTTAGTCCAGTAAAAGATTTCTATATATTACAAACCCAACAATACTAATTAAAATTAGGCAGGTTGAGGCCAACAACTCCTTGTGCCAATCACTATCTCACAATATTCAAATATGGTTTTTAATCTGCCTGTAGGTTGCCAACTGCCAAATTGAAAATCTTGGAAAAGAATCATTGTTTCAGCTTGTCTACTCTGTTTACCCTGAGGAACAACAGCTTCAACTGAGATGACAAAACAAGCACTTTTTTAAACTCAATTTGCAACAGAGAAGCTGTAAAAACAGACTGAAGCTAAGTACTTAATGTGATTTATGAGAGGAGTCGGGTCAAATGACGAAACATTTCCAAAGTGCACAGTTTTAAGTGTCAAATGTGAAGAAGGTGGAGGGATGGATGGAGGGGATTGGAGAGTAGAGAGGTTGTCTAATGGAGAGGGTTTTCCCTTATTCAATCATCTGTTGCCCTGTCGGCTGAAAAGAAGGGCGCTGACATATTGAGATGCTTAAAGCAAAGTGGGGGTGAAAGAATAGGGGCTAATGGCGCACATTAGCGTACAGCTCTTTGTGTTGCCATATAGTGGAGCTAATGCTGAGAGGCTCAGAGACTCAGGAGCTTGGCGAGACATGCAGGATGTACATTACCATGTTTCTGTGAAAGTCCCACATCAATCTACATACAGCAGTATCCCTGTGGAGCAAAATAAGATTTTAATCAAATATTTCCTGGATGACTTCCATTTTTACCAAACATAACTGTAGTGCATGCCTGTGCTGAGTGGAAATGAGCTGTAACTGTGTTTGCATTTCTGTGAGTGTGTAAGTGCTTTGGTGAAATATCCTATTTTGTGTTGAAGACGATAAATAAGCAAATGAATGGCGCCATCTGAATGTGTAGCACCTTACAGCATTAACATTATCATCTTGTCTGTGAACCATAAGCAGAATGCCTCTGATTCACTAAATCCTTAATGGAATAAAGCCCGATGATGAAAGAAGACACAGACAAATGGAAGGAAGGAAGGGGGGAAAAAAACGAGGGAAATGACTTTGTCAAACTTTTCCCATTAGGCAACCAATCCACCGTAAAATTGCTGAACATTCAGGATGGAAAGCCAAAGAGGTTGTGAATTTTATGAGCAATTTGACGAGGTGAACAGTAATGTGTGTTTGGTGAATTTGAGACAAAGCACAAAAGGCGAGCCGTAAATCATTTCTTACAGTTGGGATCTACTGCATGTTGTGTAAACTAGCATGTCTAAACATGCTAAGGAGTGTTTCTGTGCATGCAAAAATGCTGTACAAAAAATAAAAAAAGAGGGGGAGAAAGACAGAGAGAAAAAAAAACGAAGAGAAAATGGCATGATGCAACAAGTTTACAGACCTATTCACTTACTCTCTGTGACACTCTCACGCACACTTGCGTTAATGCGTGCATACCAACAATGTATTCCACACATTTTCTCAGGAAATGCACACAGCAGATTCACCACATTCCAAAGCTTTGACTCACTCACGTATTCGTTTATTTTAATTCAGTTTCTTGATTAACATGAGCGCTTTTATTGCACACCACTGCCGTGACACAGTTAATGGTTGTGGTTGCACACACAAAAACTGATGAAGTTTTAATTAGAAAATGTCATGCTCACATGAAGCCACAAAGCAGCTTGCCAATTCAAACAACTCTCGGGTCGATGCCTGAGAAATAAAAGGAGGTTATGCGGAGGTTTTTCAGACGCTGCAGTTGAGGGTCTCTCCTTGTTAGACTGCTGGTTATCAATATTCTGCACCATGACAGGAGAGGCAGAGAGATGGATGGAGCGCAGGGGGGAGGAAGACTTAAAAGGCACATTAAGGGACAGCACATGGAAAAGAGACCTGACAATGGGAAGCATTAGTGACAGAGAGAAGGACTAAAGAGTAAATGAATAAAAGACAAGCAGAGAAAGAGAGAGAGAGAGAGAGAGAGAGAGAGAGAGAGAGAGAGAGCATGAGGGAAGGAGAATGAATATTGAACTCAGACATGGCAGATATGAAAAGAGAAAAGAAGCAACAGTGTGTTACATATGGGAGAGAAGGGGAGAAGGGAGTGCCAAGAATGAAACAATACGTCCTTTCTTGTTGTTGGAGGCAAAGAAAAGGACAGGAAGGCAGCAGTGCACCACGGGAGTTCTGAGGCATTTAATTGGAGATGAAGTGAAACAGGCTAATAATCAGGTTCAAACTGAGAAGCATTATAGGCAATAATTTGATGTTGAGGATGCAAAGTTGTACAGATATATATATAACACCCAAACGTATCCTAATGACTTAAATGATGGCCTGGCTTTTCCTCAAGCTCCACTGTGAGGTCAACTATTGGATGGATTGCTAAGAAATTTAATTCAGACATGTCCCACTAAGATGAGTTGTATAGTTGTCCTAACTTTGGCTCTCTATCTGGTATATGTAGGAACAGATTTTAGAATAAAATTGCTTCAGTAATTACTTTCCAGTTCTTAAACAACCTAAACTGTGTATTGCCTCTGCTACCTATTGTATATTGAGCTACTTAACTTCCTCACCTAATTTTTAGGAGATTAATGTCTTTGTTTCCTCCTCCTTCCCACATTCTCCAGTCTTTATCCCCTCCTACTTTCTCAGACCCATTAAACCAAAGAACAGATATGCTACTTCTTAAACTTCATATTAGATAGCTGTGCGGTCTGGTGAGCACCATTTTTCCAGGCCAAATAAGGTGACAGAAAGGATTACAAGAGGAGGTCAGTACAACTTCAAACATTTTGCTTCCACAGGTTCATCCACCGGCCTGGTTATTACTGGCTAATTAGTATTAGGTTTTTAAAAACACAGATTAATGTAAATATGATTGATTTCAAAACAGGATCTGGTGCTGCTAATGCAGCTGTGGCTAAAAAAAAGAAAAAAAGAGCCTCCTGAGCAGCTGTTTGTTCTTGTGTGATGAAGTGTCTGTCTGAGTCATGGTGCTATCAAGAATTATTCACACACGAGTTCATGAGGAACTGCCTGCCTCAGGTTTGGCTGCCTACATGAATACATTCAAGCTGAAGGTCACATCCAGGAACATGGCGGTGGGTTGGGCACAGAGGCAGGAAATAGCAGAGAAATTAGAGTTACTGTCGCTAGATGAAACAGCAATTCACTGTTTCTCTCTACCTCATTTTGACCCCCAGCACAATTTTAAACACATTTCGAGCGTATAATGTTAGCTTCAACCTGATAAGGCATCATTTCACAGAAAAATCGCTTTCTGTGCTGAGTGAGGTCAGGAGAGGATAATAAAAGGCAAATCAAAGCAAAAGAGCCTGCGGCTGTAAAACATCTTCTGTACTGTGATCGCTATCTTTTGTATAAATAGCACAAACATTTTCTGTTTCCTGTATGGCACCAAGGAGTTAAAATGTTAGAACTATGTAATGCTCACACACATGGTACACAGAGAGACAAAATTGTGTGTTGAAGGAATTGTTTGTCATTTTGGGAAACACAGTTACTGGCTTTTTTGCCAAGAGTTAGATGAGAACATTGATACCACCCTCACATCTGTCCTTCCAGTACACAGTAGACAGATGCCACAGCTACTAGATACATCCAAATAACAACCCCTTCAACATGCTACAGGTTGGCGTTATCCAACAACTGTACAGTACTGTAAACAAAGCAGGCTGTTGTTTAAAGTAGAGGAAATAGCTAGCAACATGGCTTGATTGATGTATATCAGTTTTGTTTCTGTAATTTATTCTGGCAATCTGAAAAAGCTAAAACATCAACAACTCAGATTGCAGCATTGTGTGTTCACAAGAGCAACAGCTGCCTTCGTTCTTCTTATCGTGCCACAGCCAACCTCATCAGCATGGCTGCTGTTGTATTTAGAGTGGAAACAACAGAGTCTGCAGTGGAAACTGCTCGGTGCATGAAAGTACCGTAAACCTGCAATAACCAATTTGTCTGGCCACTTAGAACATGATGAGCACGTCAGAATTTTAGCACCATTCAAGATGACACGGAGAACTTCTTAACAAAAGGTTGCCTATTTACACATTCAGCAGATACATATTTGCCCTTTCCCTGATGAATGTATCTGCAATCTTCACTCTCTTTTAGCTCTGTTTTTGGTCTCTACCAACTCTTGAAGGAAGTATCAGGCTCTTTAGCTGCTAAATGCTCCACTATGTTCACCAACAAGTCTACACCGTGTTTTTAGAGCCTTGTCACTGAAAGCAGCTGCCTGCCGCTGCACAGTCATATCAGCGCAGAAGGTGAAACAAAACTCATGAGAACTCATCTGTTAAGCTAAGGGGCGCTTCAGATTCAGGTGGTAGGTCCCTGTAGGTTCATCACAAACGACCCCTTTCACATTGTCATTTGATATGTTGTTTTTATGAAAATATTGATTGTAGTTGCTTCAGGGATACAGCTATATGCAGCACAAGGTTAGCTTGAAAAAGAAGGTAACCTGGCTCTGGCCAGGTTAGCTGTTTTGTTTTTTTCCATTAGTTTAATCTGTATACGTTTTTGTTGTTGTTTATTTTGTGACCTTTTTTTTCATGGAAGTGGCAGCTACAGAACCACCACTGGAATAATTAATGTGAGACTAATTTAATGCAGCGCATACAGCAGCCATTAGAGAGGAGATCAAAACTGTTGAGATAAAAATACATCAGAGACGAGATACTGAGAGAAGGGGGGAGCTGCATATTGGTCCTATTCGCCAAACTGCCTGTCTCAGCAATAGGCCTTTCTCACTCTTCCTAAATCACTGTGAATTAATTACACCACCGGTGATTTAGGTGCCAACTGCCGTTGCGCCGATGGCTTGCTGATAGGCTCAGTGAACAGGCTGCTTTATGAGCTAAACATGGATGGCAGAGATGGACGGGAAAAGGAAGAGTGAGGGAGAAAAAGAGAGAATCCATCCCTCTCATTAAAAAGAGGAATGGATTAAGGGTATTACACGTACACACACATAACACGAGCAGCATACTGATTTACACTCGGTCTACCCCGAGCAGGGCAGATTCATATTAAAGTTTCAAACAGTCTGGCTTTGGACTGAAAGGGAGATCCCTACCTCCCCTCTCCTCTCTGCCCCTCCCCTGCCTTCACAAGCTGGAGGGTGACACAGTGACAGTTGACTTGAACCCATTTTGGCTCCTCATCCATGTGACTCTTCACCTCATCCTCCTAGCTGTCCACAGAGTCCTGTCACAAAGATGAAGTTTAGCCTACACCACAGCTGTTGAAATAGACTTTTTTTCTCTCTCTTTCTTCCTGTGGGCTCTGGTATCACAGTGGGATCTTTCTTTAGGCTTTGTCTCTCTCTGTACGGCTCTCATTCTCTATCAAGTTCCCCGAACTGCTGTTTCATTTATCCTCAAATAGCACCACAGTCCTATAAAGACATACGACTGGCTAATTAACCCACAATAAAGGATATCTTACAGTAAGTTAATAGGACCTAAATCATGCCTTCCCTGACCTCCCCTCTCTTTCCTTTATTCTCGTCTTTGTGTGCTACATGTAATGCCGAGGGACATCCTGTCACCAAGTGAATAGTGGCTGTTCATCTCTGGGTACAGCTGTGCCCTGAGTACCCTCATTGTATGAACCATATTCTGTCAGCAAAATGCCCTGCCAGTTGTTATGTACCCCCTGACTTGTTCTTCTTCCGCCATCTGAGAGCTAAGATATTCAGTAAACTGCAAATTCTGTCACTGAAGTTTGGTCAAGGCTCAAGGTCATACCACATGCCTTAATATCATGTGTGGTGTTCTGTTTGCAGTTTGATGGTTATTGTTCAACTATTTGCTGCATCATTAAACTCCTGTTTAAGCACTTTAAGTTGACATACAGACAAACCAAGTCTTCTGTAACCTTCTTGAGTCTTTTACAGACAAGCACTTGCTTGCAGCGGCAAAATAACCAGTAACAGTCCAGTAACACACTTGTAAAGGACATGCATTTGGTGTTAGATATACATAGACGAGATAAATGTGTGTTGTCCCCAACATGCTTGCTACAGTAAAGTGACTTAAGGAAGAATTCAGATGCCTTTACACACTGCATTGCACAGAAGATGTGATTTTGAAATTTAACTGCAGCTGTAACAGAATTTCAGAAACCCTCTGCAGAGATGGGAGAACCTGCCGGAAGGACGACCATCTGCATCAATCAGGCCTTTATGGTAGAGTTGCTGGACGGAAGCCACTTTGAGTAAAAAGCATATGAAAGCACATTTGGAGTTTGCCAAACAGAACATAAAGGACTCTGAGAGCATGAGGGAAAAGATTCTCTGGTGTGGTGAACACCAGGCACTGCTCATCACCTGGCTAATGCTGTCCCTATGTTTAAGCATGGGGGTTGTAGCCTCATGCTGTGGGGGTTGCTCTCAAAGGCAGGCACAGGGAGACTGGTCAGAATTGAGGGAACGGTGAAAAAATACTTTCTGAAGCCACTGTATGTCCCAAAGAGGCCCCTTTGAAGGGAGGCTCTGTGTCCAAATCTATGAAAGGCCATAGATCTGTTCAGCTGTTGGAATTGGCTCCACCTTCTATGAAAGCCCCATAACGACCAAAACTAAGAGTGTATTCAGGTATCCCCCGTCAGCTATTAATGTTGAACATTTCCAAGTTTAACATCAGGAAGTTGCCCTGAAATTGGCAGCAAAGAGGTAAACATTAGCTGTAACTCTGGCGAGTTTGAAGATACCTGAGTTTACAGAATTTTCACAGGCTGGCACATACAGTAGGTGTAGTTATATGGTCAAGCCAAGCCTAAATAGAACTGACAATGTCCCAAGTGTCTTTGGATTCAGTTACATGACTCCATCGCAACACAGCCGAATCACAGAACTGTTACTGGCAGCGCAGCTGACGGTTGATTTAATGCTGTGATGGACTTCAGCCGGACAGATCGATACCAATGTGAGACTAACCTCCTGCAACTCACCCACTTTCTTTTTCCATCAGCACAGGAAAACACTCCCACACACTTACTGTAAACAGACACACACACCAACACAACACAACAACACACAACACAATGTGATGACATACACCTGGATGCATGCAGACACACACGCACACCGTAGAGAATATTGGATGTTTGAGCTGTGCTCCAAGCAGCACTCAGTGAAAGTCAAGTGGTGACTCAGCATATAGATAACAGAGGGGGAGGCACAGTAACAGGGTTAAGGTGGGAAGGCTGGTGCATAAAAATAATGAAATTATTACTTTGAAGTAAAGGTGTCAAAGAGTGAAGAAGATGATAATCTGAGCTCTGTTTGATAGTGGTGTACCAACCCTGGAACTACCTGTCTGCCTCTTTTTGTTTGCACACAAAACCACTTGTGACGGCTATTTTATCTGATCTGCTGTTATCTCAAAATAAACACATCATCATTATTCTTTTACATGCTCACATTTCACTATTGCACTTCCTGCCACATCTAGTACTCAGTGATTTAAAGACTCACTTTTGTCACCATTGCACACCTTCTCTTGTTTTTTTTCCTCTCTTCTTCCTGTCACCCTGTTTCATGCTCTCTTCCTCCCCCTCCCTCTTTTCCTCATTATTGCCTCCATTATGAGGTCAGAGCATTAGTCCATCATGGGGTCAGCAAAAAAGAAAAGCACTAAATTCAACTGCTTATCTAACCCCTTAATTGAACAGACATCCTACGTCACTACTTTGTCTGTCTGTATAATGCACAAATAACTGTTTAAAATCTTATTGTATTTTCGTCCCCTGCGACTTAATTCATTAAATGACATTTATTGTGTATTAATGGACACTTATGCCTGAGTGCTCACAGTGAAGCTCTTTCTTTCCCACATGACAACTTGGCTGGGAGTGAAATCTTTTTATACTCGCACAGCCAGAATCACCCACACACTCACACATTATTCAGCCTTCTTTGTTGTTTTAAACCTAATTGAAAAACTAGGCCTGTTGAGGGGGCAGTGGTAAGTGAGATTCATGACGCGTTGCGGACATGAGGTCGTACATCATAGTTTGTGAGGTGGGCGACAGAAGCTGCCATTATTGGATCAGCACTGCTTCATTAAGTCGCCACACGACACAGTCTGCTACTAACGCCTGTGGAAAGAGAGATGGAGGGAGGAGAGGGACAGGAAACAGAGATCTGAGAAGGAAAGGAAGGACAAAAGCTGGGAGGGAAAGAGATGAAGAAATGGAGGGAAAGAAACAAGGCAAAGGAAGTGATGACAGAGCCAAGGAGAGAGAACTAAAATACTTGTACAAGAGAGAAAAAGGGTGGAATGGATGGAATGGAAAAAAAGAGATCCACAATTTTCTGTAATTCAAAGTAATTTAGTGAATTTTTAAAGCAGATACTCTGACGTAGAGATTGGAGGGCAAGGAAACACTTCATTAGGGATAATGACCTGCAGCTTCCTGTTAATGCTGCCTTGATCAACTCAACATTTCCACAACAGCTCAAACCGTGTTGGCAACTCCTCCAACATCAAGATTTCCATCCATTCACCTCTCCATCCAACCATCTGTCCATCTCATTTTCCCTGACAACTGTCACCATCATTTCATTTGATTAGACTTTGGATTGATCACAAGAATATAAAGCATCAGGAAAAACAATAATATCAGCCTATTTAAAAGCTTTTTATATTAAATAATACATATCAATAGATTTCATATCTATATCATATGTAGATATGATATTGCATTTGCCTACATTGTGCTGTTGCTGGTGAATTGTGAGCCTCAACTGACAAAGAGATGGTGTCATCTAGTGGCTAAACTGTGCATCACATCTTTGAATATGGAGCATGATTTTTATTTTGCTTTACAGATGGAAACCACACCTGTGACTGGGCATCAAACCATAAAGCCCCTGCAAACATGCACAAGCTGCACTTCAACCCTCGAAGTCTAAACAGCCACATAAACTAAAAACACCTTAAACAGTCAACTAGGGATAGACAAGGACTAGTCAGTGTGTTAAATTAGGTGAATTAATTATCTCAACATTTCAAGACGCTCCTCAACCCACTGATGTAATTTACTTCTTGAAAAACTGCATCTAAATTAAGTCGCATCCAGTTTTTAGCAATGTGTCAGTAAATGTTTCTCAAAGAAATGAGGCACACATCTCTATCTCAATTAAAATCTTTGCACCTAATTAGAAGCTTCAGTGGGTAGAACAAATTGATGCATTGTGTGTAGAAATATCTAAAACAGGGTTTTAATGAATACCAGCATTAATGTGGAATCACTGAGTGCACTGGAAACACTAAAAATACATCTGTAGAATCTTGGATGCTTGGTATATATGAATAAGAACAATGTCAGAATATGAGAACAAGATTAAAGATACTGAACCTCAGACAAAAAAAAAAAAAAAGGATTGCTGTTTGAATCATAAAGAAACCTTTTAAGAAAGTTTAAAAAAATCCATCCAGTCAAATTTGGATAAATACATGTATAAGTTAGTTAGGCAAAAGAAAATTGTTCAATTACTTGCTTTATCTGCTGAAGAAGAAGCAATGAAAGCCATTAGATGCAACTGAAAGCTCCAGCAGAATTTTAGGAAGTAGACCTTGAATTAACATTTTTCTGTCAAACTATCATATTAACTGTCAACCTCAAGGATAAATCTTTGCTTGCCATTAGTTTGTTGTGTTGACTGTAGAAACAGGTCTCAATTTGATTTTTTATGAGTTTTTTTATAAGTTTCTCTTCTCATTTCTTGTGACTCAGAAGTTTTTTGTTTGTTTTGTGAAAAAATAAAGAATAACATGGCAAAAAACAGGTAATGTAGCAAAATCATATACAATGAATCTTGTATCTTAAAAAAAAACAATTTTAATTCAGTGGTGCGGTGTGCTGTGCTGTGCTGTGCCATTCATTGTCTAAAAGGGTCCGATTCACGATATCATGAACATATTTATCGCAGTTCAACACAGACTGACCAGAGACTGGAAATGACACAGAGCATCAGCTAACAATCAGGAGAGAGCACAATAACAGCTAATACCAACCTCACAGTAAGAGGGAATGGTAAGATAACATTTCTTTAAAAAAAACACAGATACCAGCATGTTCAAACAGTTTCTCCAGGGCTTGGATTCAGGTGTTCAATTTCAAGTATGTCAATGGCATGTAGCTCAGAAGGAGCAAATTAATCATTATTGTTCAACCTTGTAAATTTGACACATCTATTAGGTTTTCACAGTGGCCACTGTGTTCATCATCACCACTAGATGGAAAATGAAGCAAATATACCCAAATTGGGTGCATCTTTACAGTCATCTGAGCTATCTGAGTCATCTCTCTGCCAGGCTTCCTTCCCTTACCCAGTCCACCATGCAATAAAAAAAATGAAAGGTACGAACCCACCTACATTTATTTAAACCTGACCCGAATAACCCCATGTTGTTTGATTCTGTCCGCGATTTACCGTACGCAGTGCTTTACAGGGGTGGGAAAAATTCCCCTGTCGGGAGGCCTCCCTATGTGCCGACACCAAAAAACGTAAGAATCGCAAAACTTTTCCTCACCACACCTACTTCAACCGAGAAAGGTCCTACTCCAGTCTCCCCTTGGAACGAAACTTGGCAGAGCGAGACGAGCCAGTGTTTGACCTCAAAGTCCAACTCACCCTCCCTGTACAGTAAAGCTTCTATCAAAATTTGGCTGGTGATGATGGACAGCAGTGCAACTATGCTCAGGACACAGGCTGAATACTATTAAAAAACAATTCTTACTTTGGAGGATCCTCAATCGATCTACATCAGACCTACTTGTGTACCTCCACCATTTAATGATGGAAAACTTACCAACTTGCTGACCTAACAATGATTTTACTCAATATCAAAAAATGTGATCGCAAATGTATCTCAGATGCAATACAGATTTTAAATGCATTCAGAAAACATCAACCATGGGCTGAATAACTTTTTGAGAAAGCCAACATCACAGATCCAGCTGTGTTTCGTTTGCACTTTCCTGAGACCGTGTCCTTTTGAGGCATCACAAGTGAAGAGCTGATAAACTTCAACTCCAACAGAGTAAATAAGTTCACTATGAAGAAAATCAGCCCATCCACCTCCTAGATGCAGCAGACTCACTTCCTGGTCATGTCCTGTAGTTTGAAGAGCAGCTTGCAGACTTGTGCGATGTGGGCTGAAACAGTACTTCAGAGATGAGGTCGGGAGATGTAGGCAGTGTCCAGGGCTTGGCGGATCAGGTCAGGCCACAACATTCCCCTTCCAGCCTTCCTTAAGGTTGGACATATGACTTGAACAGAGAAAAAAAATCATTAGCCATCAGTAAAAAGCAAACAGACTAAATCAAACCTTCAACGTGACCTCAGATCTTACCTTTGGTTGCCGCTCTCTCACTTCCTCTGACGCCTGCCGCTTTCACAGACTGTTGTGGAACAGTCCAGTGCATCCATTCCTGCAGGGTGGAAAGTCTACTGGGAGTCTCCGGAGTCATCTATCCATCAGTCCATTAATTCAAAACTTCATCACATTCCAGCTCTGTATTGCCTGTGGAACTCCTCCTCAGCATGTTCTGCCGTGGTCTTGTGATCTTTGGAAACCCTTCCACAGAGACTCAGCAGTAATTAGCGAGCCCAATGTCCTGACGTATATGGAGAGAGTCTGAGAAGACACTATTGTCTTCTACTTTACACCTTTTGCAGACTAACATCAACAGGTTGACAACTCCATGTCTTGAGCTCAGAGACAGAAAAGTCCAAAAAAAAAAGCAAGAAATTAAAAAAAAAGACAAAACACAAATGATCAAGCCCTACAGAGTACAAGGTTTTCTTCATCCAAGAGACAAAGTTAAATAAATTCACAAAAACTAAAATTTAAGAAAAAGGATAACTGAAAACAAAAGAAAAATAGCATACACATAAATAATATGTAATGTTAAACTAAAATAAATAACATGACAAGTTTATGGAAAAGGTGCTAAAGGACAGAAAACTGACAATTTGAGAGCAATGTGTGCAACAGACAATGTAAAAGTAAATAGCATGGATAAAGAGAGTAACACCATCACTAGAGGTTCAGCCACAGAATAAAGCCTCAGTTCACTCATAATGGTACTATGGTAGCACAAGAGTCATTTAAGCAGAATTTATGGTCTGTCCAAACTTCAACATGTCTTCCTCAGTCTGTTTCTGAGGAAAGTATAAAGCACTATAAAGAGGCAATAACTGTGTCTTCCCCTCTAGTGTGTTTGACATGGTTTTTAAAACATAGTGAAAGATTTCTCTACCATCTGTAAACATCTTTTCAGGTTTGCCTTTTGAAATGGCTGTCACTCTGTTCAGATTTGTTTATAAAGATTAGCCGTTCTACTTCAAGACAAAGCCTATTACCCTTAAGACCTTCTCTTTAATTCAGCCCATGACAATGTCTCATTGCAAGTATGTCAATAGCACGTAGCTCAGAAGGAGCAAATAAATCATTATTGTTCAACCTGGTGAACTTGACACATCTTTTAGGTTTTCACAGTGGTCACTGCGTTCATCATCACCACTAGATGGAAAAGTAAGCAAATATACCCAAACTGGGTGCATCTTTACAGTTGTCTGAGCTATCTGAGTCGTCTCTCTGCCAGGCTTCCTTCCCTTACCCTGTCCACTATGCAAAAAAAAAAAAAAAAGAAAGGTACGAACCCATCTAAATTTACTTAAACCTGACCCAAATAACCCCCTGTCGCTTGATTCTGTCCGCGATTGACCGTACGTAGAGCTTTACAGGGGTGGGAAAAATTCCCCTGTCGGGAGGCCTCCCTATGTGCTGATGCCAAAAAACGCAAGAATCGCAAAACTTTTCCTCACACCTACTTCAACCCAGAAAGGTTCTACTCCAGTCTCCCCTTGGAACGAAACTTGGCAGAGCGAGACGAGCCAGTGTTTGACCTCAAAGTCCAACCCATCCTCCCTGTACAATAAAGCTTCTGTCAAAATTTGGCTGGTGATGATGGGCAGCAATGCAACTATGCTCAGGACACAGGCTGAATATTATTAAAAAACAAGTGTTATTTTGGAGGATCCTCAGTCGATCTACATTGGACCTGCCCGTGTACCTACACCATTTAATGATGGAAAACTTACCAACTTACTGACCTAACAATGATTTTACTCAATATCAAAAAATGTGATCGCAAATGTATCACAGATGCCAATACAGATTTTAAATGCATTCAGAAAACATCAACCATGGGCTGAATAACTTTTTGAGAAAGCCAATATCACAGATCCAGCTGTGTTTTGTTTGCATTTTCCTGAGACCGTGTCCTCTTGAGGCATCACAAGTGAAGAGCTGATAAACTTCAATTCCAACAACAGAGTAAATAAGTAGTCACAGTCTGTGCTTAATCAGCACTTGAGGTTCACTACGAAGAAAATCAGCCCATCCACCTCCTAGATGCGGCAGACTCACTTCCTGGTCATGTCCTGTAGTTTGAAGAGCAGCTTGCAGACTTGTGCGATGTGGGCTGAAACAGTACTTCAGAGATGAGGTCTGGAGATGTAGGCGGTGTCCAGGGCTTGGTGGATCAGGTCAGGCCACAACATTCCCCTTCCAGCCTTCCTTAAGGTTGGACATATGACTTGAACAGAGAAAAAAAAAATCATTAGCCATCAGTAAAAAGCAAACAGACTAAATCAAACCTTCAACATGACCTCAGATCTTACCTTTGGTTGCCGCTCTCTCACTTCCTCTGACTCTGGTGTCCGCCGCTTTCACAGACTGTGGTGGAACAGTCCAGTCATCCATCCCTGCAGGGTGGAAAGTCTGCTGGGAGTCTCCGAAGTCATCTATCCATCAGTCCATTAACTCGAAACTTCATCACATTCCAGCTCTGTATTGCCTGTGGAACTCCTCCTCAGCATGTTCTGCCGTGGTCTTGTGATCTTTGCAAACCCTTCCACAGAGGCTCAGCAGTAATTACAAAGTCCAATGTCCTGACGTACATGGAGACAGTCTGAGAAGACACTATTGTCTCCTACTGCACTTTACACCTTTTGCAGACTAATATCAACAGGTTGACAGCTCCAGGTTGACAGATAACTATAAAAACAAAAACAAAAAAACATACACATAAATATGTAAAGTCAAACTCAAATAAAAAACATGACAAGTGTATGAAAAAAGTTCTAAAGGACAGAAAACTGACAATTTGGGAGCAATGTGTGCAACAGACCATGTAAAAGTAAAGAGTATGGATAAAGAGAGTGACACTATCACTGGAAGTTCAGCCACAGAATAAAGCCTCAGTTCGCTCAAAATCAAACTACAGCAGCTACAGAATCATTCAAGCAGAATTTATGGTCTGTCCAAACTTCAACATGTTGTTTGCACGTTACTGAGACCGTGTCCTTTTGAGGCATCACAAGTGAAGAGCTGGTAAAACTTTGGTTCCAACAACAGAGTAAATAAATGGTCACAGTCTGTGCTTAATCAGCACTTGAGCTTCACTATGAAGAAAATCAGCCCATCCACCTCCTAGATGCAGCAGACTCACTTTCTGGTCATGTCCTGTAGTCTGAAGAGCAGCTTGCAGACTTGTGCGATGTGGGCTGCAACAGTACTTCAGAGATGAGGTCCGGAGATGTAGGCGGTGTCCAGGGCTTGGTGGATCAGGTCAGGCCACAACATTCCCCTTCCAGCCTTCCTTAAGTTTGGACATATGACTCAAACAGAGAAAAAAAAATCATTAGCAATAAGTAACAAGCAAACAGACTAAATTAAACCTTCAACATGACCTCAGATCTTACCTTTGGTTGCCGCTCTCTCACTTCCTCTGACTCTGGTGTCTGCCGCTTTCACAGACTGTGGTGGAACAGTCCAGTGCATCCATTCCTGCAGGGTGGAAAGTCTGCTGGGAGTCTCCGAAATCATCTATCCATCAGTCCATTAACTCGAAACCTCATCACATTCCAGTTCTGTATTGCCTGTGGAACTCCTCCTCAGCATGTTCCGCCGTGGTCTTGTGATCTTTGCAAATCCTGCCACAGAGGCTCAGCAGGAATTACAAAGTCCAGTGTCCTGACGTACATGGAGACAGTCTGAGAAGACACTATTGTCTACTACTGCACTTTACACCTTTTGCAGACTAACATCAACAGGTTGACAGCTCCATGTATTGGGCTCAGAGACAGAAAAGTCCAAATGTAAAGCAAAAAAAAAAAAAAAAAAAGACTAAATGATCAAGTACTACAAAGTACAAGGTTTTCTTCACCCAAGTGACGAAGTTAAATAAATTCACAATGACAAAGAAATTTAAGAAAAAGGATAACTGAAAACGAGAAAAAACAAAACAAAACCCATACACATAAATATATAAAGTTAAATTAAAGTAAATAAAATGAATGAGGTGATAAAGGACAGAAAACTGACAATTTGGGAGAAATGTGCACAACAGACCATGTAAAAGTAAATAGCATGGATAAAGAGAGTAACACCATCACTGGAAGTTCAGCCACAGAATACAGCCTCAGTTCACTCATGATCAAATTACAGCAGCTACAGAATAATTTAAGCAAAACTTATGTTCTGTCCAAACTTCAACATGTCTTCCTCAGTCTGTTTCTTCAAGCACTAGAACGAGGCAATAACTGTGTCTTCCCCTCTAGTTTTTTTGACATGGTTTCTAAAACATAGTGAAAGGTTTCTCTACCATCTGTAAACATCTTTTCAGGTTTGCCTTCTGAAATGGCTGTCAATCTGTTAAGATTTGTTTATAAAGATTAGCAACTCTACTTCAAGTCCGTTATCCTTAAGACCTTCTCTCCAATTCAGCCCATGACAATGTCTCATTTCACATATGTCAACAGAATGTAGCTCAGAAGGAGCAAAATATCATTATTGTTCAACCTGGTAGACTTGACACATCTATTAGGTTTTCACAGTGGTCACTGCGTTCATCATCACCACCAGATGGAAAAGTAAGCAAATATACCCAAACTGGGTGCATCTTTACAGTTGTCTGAGCTATCTGAGTCATCTCTCTGCCAGGCTTCCTTCCCTTACCCTGTCCACCACGCAACAAAAAAAAAAAAAGAAAAAAAGAAAAAAAAGTACAAACCAATCTACACTTAAACCTGACTCAAATAACCCCACACCACTTGATATTGCATTGAATCTTGTCCGCGATTTACCGTGCTTAGAGCTTTACAGGGGTGGGAAAAATTCCCCTGTCGGGAGGCCTCCCTATGTGCCAACGCGAAAAAAACCTAACAATTGCAAAACTTTTCTCACCACACCTACGTCAACCCAGAAAGGTCCTACTCCAGTCTCCCCTTGGAACAAAACTTGGCAGAGCAAGACGAGCCAGTGTTTGACCTCAAAGTCCAACTCAACCTCCCTGTACTTGGCTGGTGATGATGGACAGCAGTGCAACTATGCTCAGTACACAGGCCGAATACTATTTAAAAAAAAACAAAAACAAGTCTTACTTTGGAGGATTCCCAATCGATCAACATCAGACCTACTCGTGTACCTCCATCATTTAATGATGGAAAACTTAACAACTTACTGACCTAACAATGATTTTACTCAATATCAAAAAATGTGATCAGAAATGTATCTCAGATGCCAATACAGATTTTAAATGCATTCAGAAAACATCATCTATGGGCTGAAAAACTACTTAAGAAAGCCAACCTCAGAAACACATTTACAACCAGATCAGAACAGCAGCGTTCTATCAATAATTCCATTTAGACCAGTCAAAATACAGGCAAGTGATTATCAAAGTCTTGGTTCTAATTAGTTATGATGATCTTAGAGAAGTTATCACCAGGAAATAACAAGGTTAATCAAAAGATTAAAAGAATTTACAGGGAAGCATGTGGAGACAGTAAATAAATAAATAAATAAATAAAAAGTTAATTCAGATTCTGATTAAACTAAAATACAGCACCTACTTGGAGGAAACACCATCAGAGCCTAAGAGAGGGCCAGCACACCAACATGGCAGCTGTAGATGCCTCTTGCTCACACTCTTTTACCTCAACAGTAATCACTTCTATATACAGTAGACCTGACACACATTCTTGTCTTACTTCAGTTGTGAGGACACACTGAAGCATAATGCCTTAGCTCCTTACCCTAACTATCCAAACTGAAAGTTGAAAGGAGGGTCTGACTTATCAAAATTCCTGATTGTTTTTCTTTTTCACAGCTGCCTGTGTCATTTGTCCTTCCACACTTGTGACTATGGTCACAAGTTCAAATTAATTTGTCTTATTTGAAGCATTTTGTCATGTGACATAACTGCTGATATATATTGTTGCATATTCTGCCAATCATCTGTCTGTTTTGGAAATTTAGGTTGATCTGATCCCCCAATGAGGTTCATTTATTGGCGGATCGACCATATTAGGCAGGCCCTAAACAGCCCCCAGATCAACCCTTAGCAGGCTGATTAGAGGGAGGGAGAGAGACAGAGGTGTGAGTGTGAGTCTGTGTGTATGTGTGAGACAGAGACAGGCACAGAAGCAGAGACAGGGTAAAGTGATGGCACGGTGGCTGAACAAAGACCAGATATCGCATACCTCTTGAAGATGGACGGACATCAGCCAGGTTGGAAGGATGGACAGGAACAAATTCTGTAGGAGGAAAAGTTATGGCACGGCGGCCAGACATCCCAGCATCAAAAAAATGAAAGTCGCATACCTCGTATAGCCTCTTCATCCAACGTGGTCAAAATCGACGAGCAAAGAATAATCAAACAAACAATAATCAAACACACAAACAACCGCCCGACCAACTGATAGCAAGAGAGACAACCGATGGCAGCCATACTGGATGGACAGGAACAAATTCTGTAGGAGGAAAAGTTATGGCACGGCGGCCAGACATCCCAGCATCAAAGAAATGAAACTCATACCTCGTATAGCCTCTTCATCCAACGTAGTCAAAATCGACGCTACAATGCTGAAAGGGTTAGGGTTAGGGTTAGAGTGCAAGAGAGTGTGCAAGGGAGAGAGAGTGACAGACAGGCAAATGGTCGGGCGGGCAATTAATTATGGCATGGTGGCTGTGTGTGAGACAGAAAGAAAAAGAGGGTGAGACAGATTGGCACAGTGGCCGTGTGTGTGTGTGTGTGTGTGTGTGTGTGTGTGTGTGTGTGTGTGTGTGTGTGAGTGTGTGCATGTGTGCATGTGCAAGAGACACACAGACACATACACCAGCAGCAGAATAAAAACTTCACTTACAATTAGTTGATTTCTTCTCATGCTGATCTGTTTGTGGACCTGAAAGAAGAAAAAGAAGAAGCAGCAGCTCAGTCTGAGTCTGCAGGTCAGAGCCAGTTCGCCTGTGAAGACACGGGCGGATGACTATGGTGAAGCTGAAAGATGAAGATTTTCAGACTGACTGCAGGTGGTTTACAGATCGGCAGCATGTTCTCTTCACTGAGCAGCGTTTCACAATCTTAAAATATTGTTAACTGATTAAATTCTGCTCAGTGAGTAAAACGGAAAATCAACACTGATCAAACTGATGACTGTATTTTACCGTCCGCGCGGCTGCGCTGCCCCGCGTATCCTATTCAGCCTTTATCTTGACCACATGAACCACATCATGGTCCAAAATTTAAATGTGTCAAACCACCAAGACTTAAGAAATATTTACTACAGAACCAGGTGAGCTCCACCTTAAAACATAACCCCAGGTGGCACCAGCGCAACATGGCACCGTAAACTGTGACTGTTTTCGGAACCATATCATTGGCGCGCTGGTTGGGGCTCGTCTGAAATCGCGGACTGAAATGTTGTGTGTACTCACTTTACGTATAAAGTCCAGAAAGCCGTTTCCAAGCCGTCTATCCAAGGTGAGCGGTGCGATGGAGACGCGCGCACTGAGGCTGTGTGCGCGAGCGTGTGCGCGGGCGTGAGCACAAAGTGGCGTCTGTGGCTCACAGGGCGGAAAGGCCCCGAGCGCCTCTGTTGCAGCATCTGAAGAACAGAGATTCACGGGCTGATACACTTGGTCTGTTTCCCTCGGTGCGCTCGCACTGTGTCTCCATACTCACTCAGAAACTCGGTGGAAGTTTGCGTTCCGCGCACACGCGCTCTCCTCTCCTCCAAACCGGCGCGGTAATGGCTGACTCGGTACACCGCGTGGTGGTCACAGCGGTACCGTGGTTTAGCTTAATTAGGAGCTGAAACCAGCTCCAACACACGGCTCAGCGTCCGGTTTTATCAGGTTACACTTTGACTCAAAGTCCCGGGTCTTCACCTGATGAACAACAGACTGTTGTCAACAGTATTTCACAGATTTGAATAAACTCTCAACCAGCGTCTCTGTATCCACCTGTTTCTAGCGTTCTCCCGGCTTGCACCTGGCCCTTTTAAGCCCCACCCCTCTAACAACCAGGTGGGTCGTCATCTCTGATTGGCTAATGATTGGCCAGTGATAACTGAGCCAGACCATAATATTACAGACCATGTATTACGAAACAAAACATGGAAACTAATAGGTGTGTGCGATACTGCAAAATTTGGTATGATCCCATACCAAGTAAATACAGGACCAGTACTGCTGATACCAGTACCACTATCAATACTATTTGCAATATGCAAACTTGAATGAAAATTGAAAATCTGAATTTTCATGATCATTGAATGATTTTCAATTTTCAATTAGTTGATCATGATTATGATCATAATAAATCACAGGACAAAGATTTTAGGCAAATAAAAAACACTTTTTAAGTCAAAATTTAAATTTTACTTTTTCAGGTAAGATTTTTGTTCAGTTTTTAACAGAAGAGGGCAAATAAAAAAAAGTGTAAATAACTAAACAAAAGCAAAAACTACTATTGGCTGTCATTCACGACCTTTGGCTAAGGTCCCCCTTTTGGTTCCTGACCCCATGTATAGAGCTACAGATTTATAGGTTTTTGTTCAGAACCAATAACACGTTTACATTTTTCCCTTTTATTGCACTTGCTGCAACTGACCACTAAATCTGCTACTGTTACTATTTTTATCTATTTTATATTTGACTTTTACTGCAGTTAGTATGACTACTGTTATCGCTGCTAATCACAGTAATAATTTGTCTGATCCTATGAATGGATCTAATGTGCCTGCACCATGTCAGAACATTGGAATCCTCACAGGACTTTGTTTTCTCTTGTTTTCTTGTATGCTGATGTTTTGCCTTTGGGAAATTTTTGGAGCACCTCACAGCTGCTCCGGGCTCATTATTGGCCGATTTGGGCTTGTCAAACTACTGCTGTTTATTCAAAAAACAAACATGATATCGCCAAACAAATTTCACTGTCAAAGCCACGAGACCTTAAGGAACCACTCTAGGCTGGAACATTCCACAATACACACCCACTGTAAACTCTGAATTTTTCCAAAATCACTCATGATCATTAGAAGGTCACTGTTCAAAAACTACACAACTTAGGAAAAAAGTTGAATACACCTCGAATACACAGGACTTGTGTCTACATTAAAGTTTGAATGGTGTTTCTAGGTAAGTATGTCGTGAAACCTGTATATTTTGGAGAAAAAAATACAAACACACCGAGCCCGATCGAGCCGCACGGTTTGGGACGAGTTACGAACCGAAATTCTAGGTGTAAGAAAAATGAGAATAACAATAGTGTGAGGTGCTACACCCCGCACCACTAATTAGCTCTGCCTCAACCAACTGTAACAGCAAAATTATACTCATTATTGCATTAATTATGTTTTGTATCAGTATTGCATCATCCAATAACATGATATGTAATAGCATAACACTCAAGTCTGCAGAGTGACACTTTAAATACATTTTCCTGCCAATACTTCTGTACTTTAACTTAAGTACAATCTTAAATGCAGGACTTTCACTTGTAACAGAGTACTTCTATGCTGTTGTGGTGGTGCTTCTACTCAAGTAATGGATCTGAATACTTTCACCCCTGGCTGCTGGCTGTAAGTTTATATTTAGTGCACAGACATGCGAGTAGCATCAAGCTTCTCATCTAACTCTCTGCAAGAAAGTCCTTCAGTGTATGTCCCAAACTGCTGCACTATTCCTTTAATAACACAGACTAAGCTTTAGCTACAATCACTAGCTAAATGTAATAATGTGTCTTAAGGAAATTCTTCTTTACTTCAGTTCATTTGTAAATTTTTATTACATTTTTTTTATTCATAACAGCAAGAATCAATATAGCAATACAGGCCACGTGAAAAAATGTGTCAGGAACCTACTTCTTACTTCTTATCCATCAAAGCTGGCACACCACAGGTTCTCTTAATTACAGTCATGACTTTAATTATTACATGATGTTGTAGTTAATAAAACCCTAGCAAAATCATTCCTATCAGGTTCAGAAGGTACCACTTCCCACCTCTGTTTCATTTCTGGTTTCTCTACACACATTTCATTCTGATGAGATTATATTTTATGGCTTTAGACAGTGGCAATCAGTGGTTTTCTCTCACAGGTGCTTTTCAGAGGAAGTGGTCGACATGCAAGCACGACACATCTTTTCAAGGGGCCTGGAACAGTAAAACAAGCAGAAACAAACTGCAGCAGAAGACAGAATACATCATATTAGCACTACAAGCAGAGAAAACAAACAACAAACGAAAAAAAGTTCAGTTTACATTATATCATAAACGTAAGCATGCGTGCTTGTAGAAGATGAGAGATGACAAAGATGATCAGGACAAAATTTCAAACTATCGAGTTTATGACCAAACCACCGCCAAAAGTATTTCAGTTGGAAATTATTGTCAAATTCTGCCTGATGTTGAACTACATTCCTGTTTGGTCAGTTTCATCTACTAGAAGCACAGCTTACATAAACATAAAGAACATACTTATAACTATGGTGTTTGTGTTGCATGTATTTTAACTCTCCAAGTGGTGAAACTTTAGTGAGTATATTCTCTGAAATCTTTTTTTTTTTTTTTAAATAAACCACTATTCTATTTTTGTATTTTTTATATATATTTTATTCCATTACATTGATAGAATATTGTTATACTGTAAATACATCTTTCTGTGTAACATGTTTTCTTATTCAGTATTACTGTGTCATGATTTTTTTAAACGGTATATGTATTTCCTTTAACATGCATTCCTCTCTGAGTAAAATAAAGAGACAGGACGTGTTGTGATTGGTTGGGCCTGGGAGGGCGTGGCCATGACACACAGACCTGTCAGTACAGGCAGGTTAGGGGACCAGACAAACCCAGTCAGGCCCTTACGCTGGAGGGTAGTGGACGCCTCCTCCGGAAGGTTACCTGGCAAACTACAAGCTGCTGACAAAAAAGAAGAGCAACACTTGGCCTTTTCTGAAACGGGTAGGAGAGTGAGAACTCAGTGCCCTTTTTGATGCAAGCAATTTTGTTCAGCCTTTCATAAGATTTTTTTTGTTATCCTAGCAAAATTCCTTGTCATTATAGACATTATTTTTTTATTCAAAATAAGATCTCAATATACATGATTCTCTCTTTTTTGACTATGTACAGAAGTGCAAAAAAGTCAACCTTTATCACCTTTATCGCCTCAGGATTCCCCACCCCACCCTTGTTGTTTGCAGTTGGCTGAGGAAGAGATGAGCGTGCAGACTCAGTTCCCTACTCACCACGTTCACCTGACCCCGCCAGCAACGCCCCTGAAAAAGTGATCAAATATGCAGCTTGTTTTCCAACATGGCCCAATTTCCAGGGAGAGTAAAAATCTTAAAACAATAGTTACTATTTGAAATGGATACAGTAGAAAATAACATCTTTACTCTAAACATCTAAGAACTAGATTTTTATAATAGTCTTTTTTTTCTTATATGACTAGTTACAAACCTTACAATCATTAAAATATTACTCAGTTATCGGCGACGGTTGCCACAGTGACAACTTAGCCTCTCTGTTCTATTATTTCATCACTGTTAGATACTCATATAAAACATCTTTGTTCAAAGAACACAAAAAGACTAGAGAAATGAACAATATGCATACAGTTCAACAATATGCATAACGTAGAAAATATTGAGTTTACAATCATAATCATACTAAAATTAACATTACATGGAATTTCAGGAAACTGTGCATGAGGAACACACAAACACACACTTTTACCTTATATTCATTATAAGAAAGATAAATATAATAAGCAAAACTAAAAATCAGAACTAATATCAAAATATCTTCCAAACAAAATAAAGTAAAACACTCGTCTAAAGAAAAACTACAAGAAGGTTAAGAAAACACTGACAAAAAAAGTGACAATTACATAGTGCTCTGTGTGTGTGTGTTAATATGGCGTGGATTAGGCAACTGGATGGTTCAAAATGGCATGTTGCATTGTGCTGACCCGATGGTACATTCTAAGGCTTTGGATGAGAAATACAATCGTTTATATTCTTGCCACTTTCCCTGTACTATCCACCAATTAAATATGCCTGAAGAACACCCAGAACACAACAAAAACAGAGATCTACTCTAAACACCCGATCCTTCTTTGGGCTCACTTACGCGGCCCACACATTTTCAAAATTTAGCCCCACTAGTCTACCCACAATATCGAGTAACAGTGACACAAAAAGACTTTGGCTGACTATCTGAAAACAGTTCTCAGGTAGACGTATTTAACAAATATTCTTAAATATGTCAGACTATATATACACTACACTAAATCTACTTTTACAACCTGCCTTAAAATTATGCATAACCATACAAATGAAAAACAAATCAGGTCGTACAAATCACATATCCATCACCAGTTGCACTGTAGGTTTTGACGTCTGTCTCACAGCAGTTTGGATTCCAACTGATCGCCCTGTTGTTTCAAAGCTATTCATCACAACATCATCATCATCACTGGGAGAGTCTTTGGTCTCTCACCCAGGCCAAGACCCTGAAAACAACTCATCTGACTTTTAGAGTCAATAGACTTAATGAACATGGAGAGATCTGTGTCCGCACAGATCCAGTCATTTCCTTTCTAAACAACTGACATCAACAATAAAATCTAAGAAAAAAAAATCTATTCATTCAGTAGAAGCTTTGAGTAAAGCAGACAATCTGGGGAAGGTAATCTAATCAGCAGTGGCGCTATTTGGAATCACAGGTAATAATGACAGGTCATGACATTGGACACTACATGCTGTCCAAGAGAGAAAATAGAGACATATTAAAGGGAACTGTTGAGTTTAATACTTTATAACACTGCTTGAATACCATTCATGTATTTTGAGATGTATGGCACTTTACAGGGATGCCTGCAAGGTTAAAGACATGTGCTTAAGAGATAGAAAGGTAGGCTACAAAGGTTTGAAAGACACCTCACAGACATTCAGTTGCTATTTTGCCTCTGAGTGCACTCATGTAATTTCCCTTATCACTGGTTTAACAAAATAAAATCATAACAAAAATCGTTGTGCATGCATATGTGATTCAGTCAGATTATTTGTTTCTTTTACCTCAACTGAAATACAAGGTGCACCTTTGTGTAAACAAATGAACACATTTAGGTCAAAGACCAACAATCAATGAACAAACAAACAACATAAGTCATGATTCTTGGTCAATGGACGTACCAATCCAGCAGTCAGTTTTTTTGTTTTTTTTTGATGACTGCTCCACACATTTACCTCATTTTAACATTCAAAGTGTGTCCGGTGTATAAAGGTAAGTTGCCTCTACAGAGCGAAAGGCAGTCTGTAATGCAAATGATGTTCTTTTCTGTTATTGTGTAATAGTGTGCATGAAGTACACATGAAAACAATCCTAACAAACTGTGCCTCCTATGTTAACATGCAGATTTATTCCAAACCAGTTTAGATTTGGTTCTCCGTTTTGCTCTTGATGTTACAGGCATGAGGGGTGACTGCTAATCTTGGACTCAACACCAGCGCGCTCCAGTTCCATCTGGAAAAAAATTAACAAGATACAGGAAATCAGAAGTGAATCACAAGGACAAACAGTAACAAAGAGCTTATTTGAGATTCTTGAGTTTATTTCACATGAAGGGTTAGAGCTGCGACCCTGAAAACACTGATACTGGTCCACTATGTCCAGTGGCAAAGTTTTAAAATTCTTGTTTTCTCCAAAATGCCATATGCTATGGTATGGTTAAGGTCAGGAAAACATAATGGTTACAGAAAATTACAATGATAGATAAGGCAACTAAAACACTTAGTTACAGTTAGGGAAAGATCACAGTTACAGTTAATAAAAGGACAAACAAAAGGTTAATTGCAGGTCTGTGATAGAAGGCAAAGTTCCTGCATTAGTGCTGAAGGTTGGCATTAATAACAGATAAATGAATAGTACAGAATTTCTTAATATGACTGTAATTCCTTGGAATACTGGGCTGGATTTGAACAAGCAAATCATGTATTTTTGGTGTTTTCGGTGTAACACAACTAAGTAGTTTGTTGTGTTACACCGAAAACGATGTATCATTTAGATAATATTTATATATTAACAAATTTATAATAATTATACATTACTACCTAATGCAGAGATTTCTTCCAAACACAGTTTATGAGACATTTACTCCTGTATATTCAAACTAAAAGTGTACAATCAGCAACTTCTTACTACTTATCTATTTTGCACTTAGCAAGTCGAATACTCAACATGAAACAAAACCACATCAGAGGAGAATCATGGGAGCAAGGAGTTCTGATTAACTACACAAAACTTTCACATTGACCAAGTCACATTTGGCAAACAACAAAAAATGGATCTGTATCTTTGGGATGAAAATGCTGAATTCATGCTGAATTTTGCTCAAAGGAACAGTTTGATGTTTTGGGAAATATGTGTAGTTTTCTATTCCTGAGTCTTGTATTTGCTGTGAGGTTGGCAGTTAAACATTTTTCTATTGTTACAGTTTGGTTTTTGTGTGGATTAAGCAAATATGATGTAACAGATTAATGAGTGAGCTCTAAAGATACTGGTTGGAGAAAGGCCAACACTTCCCTCAGACGGGAGAATTGTGTCAATCTTCTCATCTAACTCTCAACAAGAATGTGAATAAGCATACTTCCCAAAATGTCAAACTATTCCTTTGAGTTCAGAATTATTTAAAGTAGATGGTAGAGATTTGACAAAAATGGTAGCTGTCCAAAAAAAACAATTTTGTTGCTGTAAAAAAATAAAAATGCAGTTGTTGAAACTCCTTCTTGTAACAGTTTCATATTTGTTTGGAAGAAAAGTAACAGATAGTCTCGGTCCAAATGCAGTGTGTGAGATATTGGAAAGAGGTGCAGTACATACTGTTCTGATTGAGACTCCTACATCTGGGTCACATACTTGTGACTAGTCAGATGGTCTGCAGATATTATTGGAATCTGATTGAGAGGGGGGAAAAGAGAGAAAGAAAAGGAGAGGGAGAAAAGTAAAGGCAGAGAGAAGTAAACAGAGGGGAAAAGGAGGGAGACAAAGACATCAGTTGAAATGAGGACAAACACCACTTCAACCTAAATTGATGATAAAGATAAGCTAGTAATTATCTAAATAATCAAAGTATCAGATGCTCTGAATAGCTTGCACAGATCAGAGATGAGCCTCGTGCATTCATGCATTTTTTATTAAGAGGCACATTGGAATCATAAGATAAAAAAAAACCTAACAGACACTGAAAAGTCAGAGACCAGAAGTGAAAGAGAGTCAGAGGAGGCAGGAGAGGAGCAAACCTGATTGGCTGTTGCGGTTGCAAAGGGAACACTTGTGGCAGATGTGGTGGCTGCAGACACAGTGGCTGGAGTAGCACCGTGCATCATGGGTACTTGGAGGGAAAGATCACACAAGCAGTTGAACCAGAGCAGATTTAAAGCTTTTTATCTTAACACTTCATTTTTATGTCTGTCTATAGAATGCTAATAAACATGAGAAAATCTGGTGATAGTTTTAAATGGCTGAAAATCAAATCTGTTGTTTTTGTGATCTTTCTAACACCGGAAATTTGTGTAGAGGAAGAAACATGAGAGAAATTCCTTGGAGTGCAAGGTAACTAACTGGCTAATTGAAGGGCAAAATATAAATGCAGATGGTAGTATCTTTGTTTAAAGAATGGTAGTTAATTGGCTGTTGTTTTTTATTTCCATAAAAAAAGATAAATTACAATAACACTACAATTAATACCAAAATATTATACAAAAATGAAACTTACAAAAACTACTACTAATTCTACCACTTTGTACACTACCAATAATAACTCCTCATGTTTATATGGCATGTATATTCAGACAGTATAATGAGGTGCAGGGTTAGACAGCTTGGGATGGAACTATAATGAAGCAGGGGTCAGGGGGATTTTGAACTGCAACAAGCATTAGGTGACAGACAGACCTGTGGCAGAGCAAAAAGAGGTTCATTCCATACCACAAAGATGTATTGCAGGATATAATAAAACACATAACTCCCAATTGAAATTACACAATTACGTTCATAATCAAAATGTTCAATTCATGTTTTAGCAGACATCCTGTCAATTGCACTGTCAAAAGATTACATATACCATTTTGGGTTGATGTCAAAGTTTAAATTCACAAAATGGAGTATGTGCTTGCTTTATGCAGTGAGTTGAATGGAACGTGAGTGACTAAAATGGGCTAAAATATAATCAGTAAGGAAAGCTGGCACCTACCAACACTTGTTGCAGGTGTCATGCACAATATCGAGCCTGCCCATCATGCATTGCAACAGGGAGTGGAGTGAATAGGGAGGAGAAGAAACCAAGAAAACCCATTACAAGTGTTATAAAGTCAGACAATATTGGATTAAAACTGTGCTCTGAATATGTTAACCCTTTGGCCCTAAGTGCAGTCGCTGAAAATGATTAGGTATCAATACTGATAATTACACAAAGTAATCATTGCTTTATACACATCACAGTTTCTGCAACCACACATACTGCATGGCAATGGAAGCATATGTGTGAAAGCTCTGAGTGGGGAGAGTTGTGGTAGCCCGCCTGTCCAGCCCCGGTTCCCTGTTTAACGGCTCTGTTAAGTAGAGGGGCAAATTAAACACCACCAGTGGTCCCATTTTCCTGCCAGCAGCATAGCAGCTGTTTGCACAGTGGTAGTTTTGAATGACCTGCTTTCAGAATCCTCAAAGTGTGTTGCAGTGACCTGACAGTCCAATAGTGTGGGACATATGAGGATCTGAGCATCCGAATCTCTCACAGACGGGAATCGATGGCAGGCTATTCTTAGGCTGTCAGATGAGAATATGGGACACAGTGAAAGATGACTATGCAGCGGCCAGAGAAGAGTGGTTCAAATAAACTGTGTGGATGTGTGTGTGTGTGTGAGTGTGTGTTTGTGTGTGTGTGTGTATATGGCACATGCTGTATCTTAAGGGCATAATTTTCACTGGGGATGGAGGGGAGACGTGTCTCCTCACTTTTCAAAATCTCACCTTTGCCCCCCTCCCCTTTGCAATTTTAGTTTGTTTCACTCAGTAAAATGTTTCGCTCTAAACTGTCATATCACTGTCCAGCTGCCAAAAACAGGATGAGAGAAAAAAAAAGTTGATAAAAATGTGGTTCACCTTGATATTCTGTACAGTAATAAGCTCCACAAAGCTTTTTGCCGCCCTGGGTTTTGCCTGTCAGGATGCCCTGACTGCTGAGGCTGAATACAGCCTGACAGGAAACTCTGCAGAAACTTGTTAGGGCCAGAAAAAAACGAAAAAAAAAAACAAAACACGTGCCCGTTCTGCAAATTGGCTCTGATTTGCAGTCGATTATTTGAAATTAAGATTGATACAAGAATTGATAATAGTTAAAGATACAAGTATGTTAGGTCAGGTCTGTATCCATGAATCTTTTCAACAGAGTTAAGCCATTAATAATACTGATAATAACTACTACTGAAATTATTGCAGATGCAAAGACCAATTCTATCACAATGTGTGAAACAGTTGTTATAATAAATACCTATAGATGGAGAAATAGCAGTTACAGTGTCTTGAAGAACCATGCTGTACATACATGTGCAATTAAGGCCATGCAAGTTTTTCCATCTTGTCACCAACAATGAAATCACACGATCATTCAGTCATTCATTCACAGCTGATGCCAAAACATAATCAGTGAGTTTTGTGAGAAACTACATGGAATTTTACAGCCAACAGTGACGGGATAACTGCCACAAGGAAAGTGCAGGCCTTACCTGATGGTATGAACGCAGCCTGCTGCTGAAACTGCATGTTGGCCAGGGCCTGTTGGTACTGGAATACGCCAGCATTGAACATAGTGGTGGCACCGTTGGCTTTTTCAAGTGCAGGTCTCTTTGGTAAAGGAGGCAAGACGGGAGGAAGCCCCTGATGAGGGGATAACACCAAAATAAAGGAATGGGAAGTGAGGGAAATCAAAGGATGGTAGCAGTGACATTCAGGACAGAGAGAAAAAAGAATTTCGTTAGAAGTTGCCCTTCCATACAGCTTTTACAAACACTGGCAAGCAAGCAGTGGACTACACTACCTCTGTCAGAGCAAGACAGGACAGTGGAGCTAGCTGACAAAATGTGACATCTATCTTACTAGTGACAACAAAAAACACTCCTCAGCACAATGTCATCAACCTTATGATATGATTTTAAATAGTACAGTACAAAAAAATATTACTTTGCAAGCTAAGGCATAACTAGATCTTTCTGTGAAGAGAACTAAAATGACAGCTATAATACAAGTTATTGTATTGATTGTTGGACCATCAACAGAAATGATGTAGTTAGGGAAAGCTGCACTGCCAACTCCATGATAATAGTACAATATAAGCCATGTTAAGACACCTCCTAAACAATTACACATGCAATATGGAAAGTGACAAAATCATGCAAAGACTACCACACCTTATTAGACACTAAAATACTATATTTTCATGCCACCAGTTAATTGATTTTGATATTCACTTAGGGTGATGAACTGACCATTGATAGTGAAAAATGCAGAGGGTTTCCTATTTAAGTCCTTTTCTTTTTTTTTTGGTCCCTGATGTTTTTAATTAATATTCAAATTGTTTTTTTGTTTTTTTTTGCAAAAAAACTAGTGGCTGCACTCAGTTCATCACCCCTCAGTGTTTCCTTAGTTCAGATAATTAAATATCTACTGTATTTTAGAGCTACCAAAAGCATATCTACTAAACCACAGCTACATGCCAAGCTAAAAGGTGAAAGGTCATAGTACCAGGTCAAAAGTTGCGTCGAGGGGTCGCTTCAGTGATTTGACAGCCGACTGAGTCTTAATTAGCAGGCAGCGAGCACATGATGGCAATGGGCCAATGGGGTTCAAGCGCATTAACATAAACCAGCAAGCGGAGGTGCATCATGGGGGCAGCAGTGCAGTGTGGGTTGGTGAGAAAAAACAAACAAAAAAACAAACAAACAAATAAAAAACAAATCATTGGAATGCAATATACAACAATAACAAGACTAGGGCATGCACATTAATGGCTGTAGGGTTACAGAAAAGAATTATGGCCCTTCACATAATTTATAGTCAGAGGAAAATTCTGTTTCATAAACTGTAACTTAGAGTGCAAAGGTGTTCTGGTCCAGAAAGGAGGATTAACCAGATTTATTAAATTGAGGAAATTCTATATTACTGTTTAGAAATAGACCATGAATATGATGCAATATAAACCTGGCCCCAGCTCTAGATACTGGATGTACTTACAGTCTGCTGTGACTGGACAGCTGCAGAGTGAAACACTGCGTTTTCTGCCTCAGCACATCTTTATTTCATTCATCACCATAAGTCAGAATTATGAATAACTTTTGTTAAGTTGGCACAGTTACAATAGATATAATACGAGGTTAACACTATGGAGATTGCCCCAAGACGCTTTCAAGAATGTCCTTATTTATTGCTTCAGGAATACATTTAAAAATTTGAATCATTTGTAAGCTATATTTTGACCTGCCCATGTGTACAAGAGCTCACACTTACAGTAGTTCAACAGATATCTCCTGGACTGTATTACACTATTTTATTTTATTTACTGCATCTCATTTGCCTGGCTTTACTTTGTGCTGCATAATTCTTTGTTGTCTCTTATATGCTTTGTTTGAGCCCTCTACAGCTGCGAAGAGGTTAAAAGAGACAACAAATCAGTAAGGTATCTAAGACTCATGATGCTTTGCTTTGAATCAAATCCATTTAACCTGTGCTTTTAAATACTCCAGAAAAAAAATTCCATCCATTCAATGTTATTCCATTATTCATGCAAGTTCATAAAATTAGAATATAGGTTTTAAAAAAGAGCTCTTGAACATAATTTAATCCAAGTTTGTGGCCACTGTAAAATTAAGTGTAATTTTAAATGTCATTCAAGTTAATTAAGACTAAAAGAATTAATCCAGTTCCCACATATAACATTGTAAAGAGAAAAGAGGTTAAAGAGGGCAGACAGTACTGATAATATTGTTCAAATGTGGAGGCAGACCTGATCATATTATGAGCAATCTGACTTTATGGAATAATTTAAAGGTGAAGGTTAACTGAAAATCAAGCATCCCCTCCTTTCTGGATTACCTGAACATAAAACCATCTCCAGTACTTCACTGAGCAAAACACTATTGTGTCTTTTTCTAGAAAATTATTACTGCATCGCAGAAACAAGATCGGAGCTGTACAGTAGTTAACAATTTAACATACCCACTGACTGTGAACAATAGCAAAATATACAACTAACAAAGCAGCAAAACAAGGAGGAGCAGGAGGAGGGGAGCAGTAGGCTCTGTCACTACAGCCTGCTGCTGATAAAGCACACATCGACTCTGTATCTCTTTAGTGCGTGTTGAGTCAGAGCTGAAGAGAGCAGGGACAGCAGACACTGGAATATGTGCTTAGAGCTTGAGTAAAAGCACAGGGTAGAAGATGATGACTTAAACAGTGTTTGTAGTATACTGCATGTGCTCAAAACCCAGACAGAATTACCCAGGTCATGTTTATCGAGCCCACATCAACATTAGAAGAGCTTAATGATTTGTTTTGGGTCATCACATAAAATCGGCTTGTGCTCGATTTTTGGAATAACTGTACAAACTCCATTATAGGTTAAATTTTATTTGTTTTGACTGACAGTAAATCCCCTGGCTGCACATGGGTGCTATGATACTTTAGTTGTTCCTTTGCTTGAGTTTTCCTGGTGGTAAAATCTGAGGACAGATACCTACCATGGCTGCAGCAGCCGCAGCCTGGTTGACTTGGTGTTGGGCGGCTTTGATCTTGGCCTGCAGGTGAGCTGGAGGGTGAAAGTACTTGCACTTCTCCCTCGAGCAGCGGCCCTTAATGTAGTCCATACACACAGTGACTGTGTTGTCGTTGGTGTCAATCATAGTGCTATCTGCAGGGTGGGCAAAGCGACAGTCGTTCTCCCCGCGTGTACAGTTACCCCGCTGGTATTCCCGACATACCTGGGGCACGAACACATGTTTTACTTCTTTTATATTGTTTTCATGACATTAAGAATTTGACCATAAACCTAAATTACACACACTAACGCACAGAAAAAGCACACAAGCACCAGACCCACACACATTATGAAGTTACTGTTCACTTTACTTCACATTTGATGAAGTAATCAATCTGTGCAGTCATTTCAGAACTTGACGATCACTTTACCAGACAGAGCTAACCAATCTTAATGACAGTTTTGGCCATTACTGTTGATTGATAAGCAGAACAGATCGTAACCAGCGTTTACAGACTCATCAATCACACAAACTTTATCCATTATTCAAATGAGCTGTGTTGATGTTCTTTCTGAGAAAGACAGAAGGGGGCAGCACCTGCGTGAACAGTTGGGAAAGTGACTGCCTGAGCCTGAACGTAGGGGCTCAATGAGACTCATGGGAAATATGAGGCTGCTTACCCTCAAGGGAGGCTGTAGCTGACGTAATCAACAGCCCACACAAGATAACTCACACACAGACACACAGACACACACATACACACACACTCACACACAAGGTAGGTGCACATATAAATTATGAGGCAGCATTTTTTTTCCAGAATTAAATTTTGACACTTAAAAAGCTGCGCAAGAGCTTAAGACACCCGTTTCAGTACAGCCAGCCACTGCTTACTAGACCAAATGAAACACAATTTCATGGTATTCTGTATTGATCCATCAGTTACTGTGATGGTACAGGCCATTTACCAAATGTCTGTTTACCAGTCTCACTGTCTGCATGCATAAAGGATTTGATTTGTGGTGGACCGGTGGCCAGACAAAAGGCCACCAGCACAGTTATCTACAAACTAACCCTGCTCTGTCTCCTGTCATGACAGCTCATCATCCACAATCGCTGATCTGTGTGAGCGATGGGGTAGAATTCTCACTCAGTCCGTCTGTTCTTCCTCTTATGCACCTCTGTCATACGCTCACACATTCATGTACAAATGTACACCTACACACGCACACACATTCATTCCCCACCACTGCTACCATCACCACTGCTGCTAGCTACTGGTCTTATTTAAAAAAAAACAAAAAAAACACAGACGGCCTTGTTGTCAGGCAGATGTTGGAGAGGCAGGTGAGGGAGGGAGAGAGGGAGAGAGGAAACATGGGAGAGAAAGGAAAATGTAAGAGTGGTTGATGAATAAAGAGTAAAGGACAGAGAGACGAGGATCAAGGAGACAGAGTGAGAGTCTCTGGGGATCAAGTGAATGTGGCTGGCATAGAAAGAAATTAGTGAGGAAAGGGAAGACTAAATGGAAACAATTTGATGTTCTCTGAACGTGTGTTTCTCTGAACAGTGGCTAATCACGCATTAGAGAGAACTAACCCAGTGAAAGTGCTTAGTTGGACAAACAAATACACGGCCTGTTAATCATATTTCTGTCCCCATGGTAACTGTCCCCCTGGTCCATTTACATCACCATAGTTGCAGGTAAGCAACATATGATTTTATGCATGCTGAAATGCTGCAGTATAGCTCCATACAAGATAGAGACAGTGAGACTGCTGGAAAACATTTCTCAGGAAAACAGTCTGGAGGATTGTCTTCTAAAATAGGAATTCCTCTCAGCCTCAAGGAAACGGTCTGTAACATATCTACTGACTGGTATGTGTGTTGGTCCACAGAATTCCAGCTATGTTTATTTTGAACTACACACTAGAAACTAAAATATGCCAGGCCTTTTTCTCTAAGATATTTTTAGCAAACCTAGTTCCTGACAAATTAGGCTAGGATATGAATTCTCCCAATCAAAAGGCTTTAGCAGTACATGCAGGCTGAGCACTAAAGGCAGTGTTGACCACTGGGCCTAAATATCTAGAAGGGAAGAACACTAAAAATGAGCAGCTTTTTCCTCTACTGCCAATTATTGCATTTGGCTAATAAATATTTCATGTCTGTTTGCCTGTTTAGTGGACTTTGGTGCAGAATGCTATCAATCCTTTGCCAGTCCTCAGTCCTCAGTCCGCATCAAGACTTGCATGTTCTTCTTCTATTAACAACAACCTCTTGCCACCCAACTTCTAAAACTTCTTCACCAGTCACGACTCCTCTATGAAACTTAATCACCACTCTGTCCTTTGTCTCTGTTGTCTTTGTCTTTGCCTGCCCCAACCCCTCCCCTGATGACCATAACAGGTCTACAAATTGATTTCCTATCTCCCCCTCCATCTCTTTTTCCTGTCACTGACCCTTTCCCTCACTCTGCATGTTGTCCACTCGTTAATCGGGCCAAGAGACTTCCTCAGCCTCACCTCCATTAATTACGCAGCTACCCAACATTACATTTTAAATGCAACCTTCCTAACGTTCTTGCACGCCTCCTGCCTGCCTCCAACGATTTCCACATTATTCCGCTGCGAGTGTTCACCGGGTGGGGCTACATAATGGATGAGATTGACTTACTGTCCAATTAATGATTATCTGAACACAGCTAGAGGAGCAGCACTCATCAGGTTTCATGACTGATTGCTTTCATAGAAGAATTAAAGATTTTTCTGAAAATTACACACTGGTAGAGTATAACTTGAGGTTGTGCCAAACAATGTTGTCTCCTGCCCATTGATGGGATGCAGCATCGACAACGGTAATGTTTGTGGAGAGATACTCTCATTAACGTCTCCTTCTCTTTGCTTAAGTCTGGGTAATGACTGTATTATGGTAATGGGATATAGTTACTCTAACAGAAACTGTATACCAGATACATAATTAAAGTCTACAAACAGAAACTGTTGAAGCAAGACTTTCCAACCCATGCCTTTAATATTCAAATAGGCACAGTCCACATTTCAAAGCCCAATCTGTTTGCATAGCTGGGAAAAAGATCCTCACCGGTTGCAGTGTTTACAAGAATTTTGTTAATCTATCTTTTAATCTGTGACTGATACGAACGTGACAAAATAATTATGCAAATCCTCTCAGCTGTGTGGTGTATGTGCATGTGCTTCTGTGTTAATATTTTTCCCACTGATTCCTGCAACAGTGAGCGTAAATGTGTATGTTTCTCACCTCCAGTCGGTCTGTCCTCATGAGTTTCTGTGCAGCGGCAGCAGCAGCAGCAGGTACGGGGACACTGGGGTTGCTGGTGACCAGTACAGGGGCACTGGGCAAGATGTCAGCAGGCATCAGGCCGGGCGACACAGGGCCAAGGTAGGGATTAAACGCAGCGGCCGCTGCTGCAGCAGCATTGGCATTGGTTGCAAGGCTGGGTGTGACTGAAAACATGGGCTGTGGGCACATGGAAAATGAGAGAGTTGGTCAAAATTGAGCAAAATCGTCCCACTGAGATTTCTCACAAAGTCTATATATAAAAATGCTGAATATTTAATTACATCTACCAATAAGTATAATGCCATTCTTCCTCACTCCTACTCAAATTACTACTTGAAGTTATATGACAGTAGATGGTGAAATAAGAGATGTATGCAGTTATCAAAAGCCAAGCAGAGGATAGGAAGTGTGGTGGTGGATGTGGAGAGAAAGAAGATGGCAAAAATAGACGATTAATGGGCTTACATGTGAAGAAAAAGAATGCGTCTTGTTTGATGCCTGCTTGTCTTTCATTTGCTCTAACACAAAGAGGAGGCCTAGGCTCTGTATGTGGTGTTACCTACTCCCTGCATGGATCAGATGAAATCATACACTTCAGAAACCAGAGATCATAAAGACAGAAATAATAAGGATGAGGGACGTCAAGCTGTGTATGCATGTGAAGGGGGAGAGGGGCTATACTGTACAACAATGTAGGAGTTGTGCTGCAGTTTGAAAGCGAAAAAAGCCCTCAACACAGCTCCCTCTGACATTCTCCAAGAGGGAGACTAAAGAGTATGCTAGCTGACATAGCACACTACTGCATGTTTCCCCTGCACGTTCCTGACCTCAGCCCCAGTCTGAGGATTGTCTCTTGAGCCTCTGCCAACACGACACAGTGAGTAATAAAACAGCAGCAGCCAGAGCTGGACATCTACATTCCTCCCAAAACCTCATTGCTGCTCTGGGATGACTCAGAAAATCAGGAATAATGGCAGAGACTTTCTAATTCTTCCAGTGCCGCCCTCTATGTTAATGTTTGAAGAATTTTGTCCCCTTCACAAGATGCTGTGGAGAAGTAGATGTGCCTCTCTCGAGATGCTCAGATATCAGTTTGGGGCATTTACAGTTCAAGGTTGGGCTTGGTTGGGGATGATGTCATTGAAAAGACTCACAGTCATAAGGTTTTAACAATGCAGTGATGTCATCCTGCAAAAAGTTTGCGACCTTGTTAATGGCCTTTTCTCTAATGTGGCTTCACTTTGCATGGAATCTTTTCCAAAAATCACATGACAATGCAGATTCTTGCTATCAATCACCATCACAACAGATTTAAAACAATTACGTTAAATTGAGCATATTTACACAGTCGGAACAGAAGCAGATTCTCACTGCATGTCTCCTGTCAGCAATTTGTATCACAGCAGTGACACTAAGTATGTGCACCGTAGTTCTTTTCTTTTTAGTTACAAAGATTTACCCTTTTACTTAATCTGAACCCAAATTAGAAAAAGTATTTTGTATAAGATATGCATTGCAAATACACCTAAATTAAAACTGAGATTTTAAGATTACAGATCAAAGTTAACTTTTCCACATCAAAAGTTTCTGTAACAACCAAATACTAAGAAGTTTTCATCAAGGCACTGAGGCAGAACTACTCGACTTGATTTTCAAGAACTAAATAAAAAGATCAAAAGCAATGTGATGACTTAGAGCAGTGTTTCAATGTCGTGATATGTTGTGTAATGGTAATTTGTTTTATTTATTCATTTATTTATTTTTATCTGTTGTGAACTGATCCAGTGAAATTTTGAAACAACATGCAATCAACATTTAAAATGTCAAAATGGCACGGTCTTTAAAGTTGTATAATCACCCTGTTTTGCTTCTGATTTTTATAGTACTAGGCTTATTCGCATATTTTGTGCTTAACTTCAAGGACTTTCATATTTACAGGATCTTATCTCCTGATTATTCTGAGCTATGTTATTATTTTTTCAATTTCAGAATAACCTTGTCTCTGTTATGTAAAATGTACACAATCACTACAAAAGATTTCACTTAAATAAAACTTTATAATAAGCAACAGCACCTTCAGATATAAAGTTACAAGGTGATTTATGAGGGTGCAATTTTAAATATTTTATTTAAATAATAAAATACACCTATCAATATTATGAGAAAAGAATGAAATGAAAATTAGAATGTGTAAAACATATTAGTATGAGCAACACTGTGTAAACTTTACCAACTGTTCACTGTGATCGCAAGTGACAATTATGGGATAATGCTAAATGGTAAATGTCACTGCACAGCAGTATCCATCATAAGTTTGCTAACATTAGCTAAAATTAGACACCATGAGATTCCGATCATACCAAACCAAGTAAGGTTGTAGCAACAAAACAAGCAGTGCTGAGGAAGAGTGTGTTTTATTGCTTGTTCGTTTAACTTTGTGTTTATAAGAAGCAGCCTGTGTTATTTCATCTTTAGAAAAATTACAGTCACTTTATTGTTAATATTAATAAAAGGTGTTTTAAAAAAACAGGTGATTTAAAAGATGCACCTGATTTCTATTTTCTATCCATCAAATTCATCCATTGTGAAGACACCTGAATTCACATTTGCTGAATATTGTTGGATTGCTACATGAGCTGCACTGAGCACACTCTGGGCTTTCTTTGTTGTGATGCAACCACTTTTCAACACTAGACTATCTCCCTTCCTAATCCCCACCCAAACATGGAAATCCATCTAATTACAGAAGTAAAACACCACAGGAATGCCCTTCCCTTGTGGCGTTTATGGATTTATTTCACTTATTTTTATACACCGTCTGCACCAAACAAGTGGACCAAGTGTCCTGTGGTGATGTTTTTTGTTAATGTGAATGAATGAGAGAGTGAATGAGCCTGTGAATGAGTGAGTGAGGATACAGCACTGTAGATAGATGTAATTGCAATGTGGGCTGTCCGCTGACGTTGTCTGTAATAAAAAGCATCATGAGAACCATCACTCACAGCCAGCTGTAATGGACCCTAATTACTTCACCCTCTGCACAGTTCCATGCGTGAAATGAAAGCACTCTCCTACGCACTTGGAGGAAGGGGAGGCAGCTATAGACAAAAAAAAAAAAAGTGGGAGAGCAGCAGATGAAATGTGGTCGAGATACTGAAGACGGGGGCATGAAACTTAAGCTGAAGACACAGGGGATGGATGGAGGAAGAAAGTCTGATTCCTGGACAGACTAGTACCCGGTCTTACCCTTTGTTCCCTTTGCACACAACATGGCTCTGTTTTCTTGACTTTTCTTTGTGGTGCAGGTCTAAAGCAATCTCCCCTCACTGCTGTCATCCTATCTTCTTCACTTTACTTACCTGTCTCTACTCTGTCCATTTATCTCTATCTGCCTCACTCAGTCCTCCCTTTCTTCTGCTGCTGTGTCCTTCTCTGTCAGCCTGTCTTCCTTCTCGTCTCCTCCTTACTTTCTCCCTCCCCATGACATAAACAGAAAGGGAAGGCTTTGCAGTCGCAGGGAGATCTATTGCTTCTTTAAACACTTTCATGGTTTCCTCTGTTCCTCTCAATGGGCCTCTCGACACAGCTCCTCTCCCCCAGATGAGGGTGATAAGCCATCGGCTAAGTGTGCACATACAGCACGTGTGTGTGTCCAAGCATGAGGCATCTGAAGCTCTTTTGAATAGTCTGAGACAAATTCACTCCACTGACTCTCACTTAAACATAAAGGGACAGAGGGGAAGACACAGGAATTACTTCAAGCCTGACTGACAGGTCTTAGTGACTCTGTAAGGTCCCATGGACAGGGCAGGGAAGGATTCATTTGAAGTGGTTGACTGGGGCTCCAGCTGTCACCTTAAAGATCCTTGGGGCATTCATTGGAGCATTTACTGCGTGTGCATGTGTGTGTGTTAATGATTGTATGATAATAATATGACACTCTATTGATTTCTGTATCAAATAACTCCCTCAACAATAGTAGTGATTCAATTCTGGACCTTATTCTTCAAACATTACTTCTTTAACCCAGGTTAATATTATGAACTTAAATGATAAACTCAAGGTCTACTTACTAGCCTTTTTTGGAGCCAGTACTGGCTCCAAAAAAGGCAAAATACAAAAAAAGGCCTTTTTTTGTATTTAGCTCAGTGTGCAAACTCCATCTACCACGAAGGAAGGTTGCTCCGCACAAAGTTAGAAAGTGGATTGTGAGTTGAGACTCTGTTTATGAAACTATTGATCTTAAGGTCAAGAATAAACGTTCACTGGCAAATTAACTGATCCTATTAACTCTAACCTGGTTCTTCAAACACAATTAGAGGGCTTATTTGTTCATCTTGGCTAAAGTTAATTTGAAATAAAGAAAGTAGAGAGTCATAACCATCAGCAATCCTGTGATTGGCCGATTTACCTCAGACATATTCAATTAAAAGAAACCCTGTCAATTTTCTCATAAAGTAGATTACAGATGATTCTTTACAGACATCTTAGCTGATTTCAGCTATATTGTTAACAAGTGTACCGGTTTTATTTTATTGCCTTGTATCTTTACTCATGTATAAGTACTTTGCTTTATATCATTAAATAATAAAAAAATAAATAATACCAAATAATCTGAGTGAGCCTGCAGTTGAAGGTTTTCTTTTTAAAAGAATGGTTTATTGTAATTTTGTTTATTTTCTTGGCTGTGACCCTCAGGTAGATAAGATATGAAAACACTTCTACCCAATTGCAGAGATCCAGGAATGCAGTTATACGAAAATGCATCTGGGGCTAGTGATGCATCTTAAGACATCTTCAGAGAACTAACGAGAACCAACGAATTCAGGCTTGTGTCAAATCATCAAAACAAATCAAGTTAACTCAGTTATCCACATATGAAAAATAGGGCCTTGCACACTTTTATTAAAATTTTGTTGAGTGGGAAATTTGTGTTTTGTTTGTGTAAGACGGGCACATCTGTAATTGATTTTTCACAACTACAGACTTGTATGTTTGTGTATATGTATGTATTTGTGTCCTCTCACCACTGGCTGTAGCTGTGTGCCGGGCATCATGGCATTAGCAAGCTGCATCTGCTGGGCCAGCATTGCCATGTTTTTCTGCTGGATGAGGTTGTTCCTTCCATTGATCTCCAGCTGGGTCTTTAGGTGAGGAGGAGGATGCAGGTACTTACAGTTCTCCCTGGAACAGCGGCCCTGTCGTGTTGAAAGAGGTGGAGGAGGAGGAGGAAGAGGAGGAGACGAGGAGGACGAAAGAGAAAAGGGGGAGGGAAAAAGGCAGATAGAGACATGGGAAGAGGCGAATTAGAATAGTGTTTCCCTTAACTGTTGCCTAATGTAAAGAAGTAATGAGCCTTGACTCAAGTTGCTGCCCTCCCATTTAGCAGGCGCTGACCTAACATCCCTGACATCTGGGCCTGCCACTGGGTTTGTCGTAAAGAAGACCAATCGGTTCTGCTTTCTTTTCCCCCTTTGTGACCTCAGCGGCATGCTCGCTACCTTCCCCTATTTCCTCAAGGTCCCATCAAGAGACAAATTAGCTTCAAGAGCAAAGATAAAGAGGATTAGTTCTCTATCTGCCTCTGCTAACAGACTATAATACATACAGCGAAAGAGAGAGACATGGAGAATGATGCATTGTTCCCAGTGAAGATATGGATACTCACTTTACTCATGAGTTTACTCATGAGTATCCACTTTACTCATGTGTGGATTAATTGTTTAATTAATCATTTGATCTATAAAATATCAGAAAATAGTGGAAAATATATAGTGGAATAGTGGAAAATAGTGGAAAAGCTGACGTCTTAGAATTATTTTTTGGGTTGTTCAAAAATTTAAAACCCAAAGATTGTCAATTTCAGTTTTCAATTTTCTTTTTCATATCAGGTCACAGAAAAGCAACAAATGCTTGCATTTACAAATCTATAATTAGAGAAATGTTTGATATTTTAGTATATCAAAAACAGGGTTAGGGTTGTTTCAACTAAGAGTTCAGCAAGTACAGGGAACAATCAGTCCCATTACATTGAAAAGATCTTCCTTTGTTGAGACAAATTATATAACAATGAAAAGAGGTTTTAAAAAGTTTAAAAAGGTTGAGAACTTATCTCTATGTATAGCAGTTGTTAAGTAAAAATAAAGACAGGAAATTAAAAGGAAAGAGAAAAAGGAAAGACAAAGAAAAGAAGAGGAGGAGAAATGCTTAGCCCTTTACCTGCTACCTGAACTGCTGCTGCACTCTTGCTCTAACTCCAAAGAGGAATTGTTTTGGGAATTTCAGTTAGCAAAGACCCACACTCTTCTCCGTCCTACCACCTTAGAAGCTGTCCCACTCGATGCCGGATGTTTTACAAGGCCCAGTGAATCACTATTGATCTCACCCAATTGAGATGAATGAGTTATGTGTCAATATTTTACATCATTTCAGAAAAAAAACGGCTGGAGAGTTGATGCAGAATCGATACACGATTGGAGACTAGTGTGACAATACACATACACACATCAAGGCACTCTATCTAATATTCTGCGTGTGTCTATAGACAGTGAGGTGTGTGTCTGGGTGCTCGGTGCTGTGGGTGATTATATTCATCCAGCAGCTGGCAGCCCAAGGGGAGAAGGAGGGAATGTAATTTACACTCTCATAATGCCTGCTCCACTGAACACTCCCTGGGATAGGTGTAATATCTTAGATATCCCCTCCTCTTTCTTACTCCCCCTTTCTCCTTCATCCCCTTCCTTTCACCTCGATCCCGTGTACATCCCAAGCCCCATGCTGATATTTGCTCTCCTTATCATGAATACAGAGCGGTGCAGACGCAGTGCTGCTGCTGTGATCTGTGTATGTGAACATGTTCATGTATGTGTGCAGAATATTCTCTCGCTCTGCCTTCGTCCGTTTCATCCTTTCTTTTTCTCTTGCCTCCATCTCCCCCCATCAAGATGCATCCTCTAGCCATTTCTTCCCATTACTCCTTCATATAAATCTACTTCCAGGGGATGGGGAGACCAGCCCTGCGACAACTCCACAGCAGCACCTCCCATGGGGAATTAAAGGTTGGCTGTCATGCTACTGCTTATCTCAGTGAGACTACCTGCTGCCCACTGCGGCCCACTATGACACCTACTTTCACAGCCTAGCACATACACTCTCCCACTCTTCCTCTCTTCTTTCTCCTCCTTTCGTCTCCTTGTCTCGCTCTGTGTCTCCATCTCCCCCTTTTATTTCCTCATGCAGCCTGTTCTGCCTAGCTACAGCAGGAGAGGTACTTTGCATTGGACGACAGCAGAATGTCAAGAGTTCTTCCAGCATTTTCATTGGCTGAGAGCTGAGAGGAACAGTATTCCCAGTCTGCCGATTGGCCTAGAGGCATGCATTAACAATGCTCCTAGTCTGGCTCATCCCTGTGTTGCTGTGACTATTGATCAGCACTAATTGGTTAATGTCTTCTGATTTTCAGGGCACATTCCCTCTGGGTGACTGGACTCGAGCATGTCAACTCCAGCCGCTTGCGTGTATGTGTGTGTATGTGATTAACTGTGACAATACAGAGATTCTGGTTACATAAAATCCCCCAAACACTCTTTAGGGGCATTCTCCACTGATTTACAGTTGTCAGCGTGAAATAGGATTTAAACACTATAGCTGTACAAGCTGTACCGGAAATAAAAATGCAAAATAATTTGACATTTCAAGAATAAAACCAAAGAATTTGTTGAAAACAGTTGTAATACTTTGAAAAAGTTGAAAATGAAAAAAGTCATGTTTTGAGTTGTAATATTTCTAAACCAATGTTGTTATGTTATGACCTATTAGTAAACAGTTGTCAGCTTTTCTTTATCATGTGCGGAATGCAGATGACCACAAGGTTTCACCATTTTCTTAAAATATTATGACTTCAATTTCAAACATATAGTCTTTCTTTCTTCTTGTGAATTTTTTTCACTTTTTTTTGGGTAATGTTATGAATTTAATCTTGAAATGTCTAATTCTTTTCTTGCTTTTTTGGTGTCCCTAATACTTCATTATTATGCAATGTCACTTTACAATTAAAAAAAAAGTTTTGAACAAATACCTCTTTGTAGAGATATTGCAAGATTATTGGAAGAGTTTTATTTCCATCATTTAAAAAATAACCTTCTACCTTCTCTTGCAAACCCATGATAAGCATCAAACTAAAGAAAATGTTGTGTTTAACATACAGAACAAACAGCAGCTAAGCAGTTCAATCAACTGACTCAACACAAACATTTTCTTGCCTTCAAACCCACTTTTAGCAAAGCCAGAGGGAAATTGAAGAAGACTTGGAGGAGAGGTAAGACAACATTATGATGGATCAAAAAAGCTTTGTTGGGGAATGTTTTTCCTATGATGGTGATATTCCTCTAATCTCCTAAAGGCCAAGGTCAGCGATTTTAACGTGATTATCTGGCTGCTCAGTTCGTTGTAGTTGCAGAATAACAAAGTAGGAAATGTTGCTCCAGATTCACTTGTAATGCAGCGCAATCTGATCTGGATAACTATCTGATGTCTATCATCATTATTATGTTTTTTCACAATGCTGTGAAAATATTATGTGGATTAAGTATTACCATTAGGATAAAGGTGAAATCAGAATTATTGTGCTTGTAGTAATGAGAATTTACCTCGGTGCATTTTATTTGCTGCATTCTGAAAGGTCGGTATCTTGACACGTACCTACCCCTCTGCTTTCAACAAAAGCCCTATTATCTGTTGCTGAGTTGTTGTGGCCTGAACAGTTCAGCGCTGTGTGAGCCTGAAGTCCCTGTCGATCATTGCCTGCGATGCTAATGTCCTGGCTTCTCTGCTGCTTCTTTTCACTGCTATTTTCCCCACTGTCTAAACAACGTCAGTACAGGTTAATGGTGAGCGTGTCTGAGCCAAAGCAGTTCTCCCTCTGGCTAGAGTGTGTGACGATCAGACTCTACTCAAGTTGACTCTGTTCTGCCTTCACCTGTCTGCCCGTCCTCCGCTGAGACGCTAATATGCTAACAGACTACCTGCATCTGTCTCTATCTTCTTCCTTCCCTCTTCTCTGCCTGCTTCTCCCCCCTTTGCCCTACCTTTCAGGTGACTGTCTGGACTAGTCTGTTCTCCCACTAAACCTTGGCATCAAACAAGTTGTATTCGTTCCCCATTCAAAGCTGCAAAACATCTTTTAATATGTCAGGGTGAGGTTTTGGTAAACAGCCTCCACATCTCATCACCAAATATAGATTCCGAAACTTGAACCAATTTGTTCTTGCCAAGTTTTGGCTGTGCCAAAGCACAGTTTCCCTTCCTTTTATTTGGCAAGCCATTTAAAGAAAAAGAACCAGCTGTCACAGTCCCACTCTTCAGTGTATGTGTGTGCATGTAGGTGCAGGGGAGTGGAGCATTCTGCTCTTATAAATTACCTTGGCCTCATTACACCAGATATCTTTCAGCTGTATTTCAGCTCCTAACACTCACACGCTCATATAGTCACTATTATTTATTTTTAGTACAATATAACAAACAATTTGGAAAAGCAGAATGCTGTTCATGCTTATTAATCACTATAATAGGAAAAACAGCGCAAAATTAATTGCCAGGTGCCTATGTATACATGCAGGTACACATGCACACAAAAGCACACATACATATGCGTGTCCTAACCTTGAGTTACTTCAATTACCACTGCGGCATTTTCCCTGCAGTTTCAGGTATCACACGTGTGGCTGGTTCTGACCTCAGCAATAACATGGTTTTAATCAGCATCACATAATCCTCTGTGACAAGGTTACACCAACGAGGCCATCCACAAGAACAACAGTGAGTCAGGACAGTGGGCACCGGACTGTTTTTTTAACCCTTCAGTTCCCACCTTCTGGACACACCATATTTTTAAAGCTGCTCTTATCAAAATGTTTGTATCAACGACAGATGAAATGACTGTGTGTAATGTGAATACGATCACTCGTACTGACAAGACCACAGTCCTATCCATGATTTGCAGTCTCTACGGATCATTTCAGCATCTTTCAGCTCATTGTTTTGGCTTTATGGACCGCAGCTTTACTGTTGTGGTTCAGTCTCACTGCATTCACTGACCTTGTACCCAGCTGCAGCAGGCAGCTACTTTTTTATGTTTTTTTTGTTTGTTTTTTTTAAATAATTCATAAACCAACTGGACAAACATCAGACAGACAGAGTTAAATAGTTAAATTGTAAACAGCAGAGCATGTAACAGCTAAAGAGACATATTTTTTCTCTGGCAGGATGCTTTGGTGGATACTAAACAAGAGCTAAACATAAACCAAATATTAGACTTACACCCATTAGGTGACCAGAAACATGACTCTAAATGAATGCAAATCTTGTTTTGTATCTGCTAGATGAGTAAATCTGTTTGCTAACATGTTCGCTACAACAAACAGGTGAAAATATGTCAGTGTTGAGTTTACACTTTTGTCTCTGCCCCCAAGTGGTCGAGAATGTATTATTTCAGTTTTTTGTTGTGTAATCAGCCATTCATTGTGCAATGAATTTTCACTTCAGGGCACTGCAGGGCCTGGGCATGAACTTTCTACACAATGTTAGTGTCCTACAGGCAGAGCCGTGCGTGGTAAAACAGGATAAGAGGGATTATAGGAATCTGCATGTGTACACTAAAAGATGTCTTAATGAAAGCTTCACTGTTTGGCAAAGAGATTACTATATTGTTTTGTGTTATCATATAAAACACAGAGATACATAGACGAGCAGATGCCATACATAAGGACAGGATTTATCTTTATTCTGAAGGTTTGATCAGGGTAAATCTTAATCAGCACCTTGCTGTAGGAGCTAAAATGCAGGTCAGGTATTGTCCCTGAAGTGCACATTTTTTTTTCATCCATTCATCTATCTATTTTTTTGTTTATCCCTAATAAATGTGCACCAATTTCATAAGAACTTTTACTGTATGTTATCCAGCAACATTACATTTTGCAATAACCGCAAAGATATCTCCTGTTGCTGATGCTGTGCCACTCGTTTTCTGCTTGACCCCAGTTATTTTCATTCTGCCCTACTTTTTCATCATGTACTTTGTCCCTTTTTTCTCTCTAGGCTGACTTCAAGTTGTTGAAGTGAGGGGTTATAATTAAAGGACAGTGAAATAAAGGTTTAGGAATTCCTGTTAATAATCATCGAATGTACGACACCCTTGTAAGCATATCTCCAAAACCAGAGGGCAAGGCACTTTAGATCACATGTTTTTGAAGCCACTGACTTACTATTTTGTGTGTCTGTGTGCGTCTGTGTGTGTCTGTGTGTGCCTGCGTGTGCCTGCGTGTGTGCTTTGGGACTATATTACCAAAACCTGACACTGTTAGTCTTATTTGTTGCCTGTGGTACTTTGGCAGCTCTCTGAAGGATGGGTCTGAGGAATCCCAGAGAATAAAACCCGTGGCAGAATTCCTCTCACAGACTAGCAACAGAGACAAAAACAAGAACAGAAGAAGAGGGAGGTAGACAGTCAGAGAGGTACGAAAACAGAAAAAGGAGAAAGACCTAGAGAGAGACACACACACACACACAGATGCGGAGTGTTCTTTTCCTATTAATATTAATCAAAGCAGTCTGCGCGAGTGATTTCAGCAGTGTCTTTGCTGGCAGATATTTACATCCTCCAAAGGCTTGAATGGCGCGTTGCTTTCCACCAGGCCCTTCTGCACGTTCACTCCCGTAATCACCCACTGATTCTAAATGATCTTTTAATCTACCCGTCCAGAATGACTCATTCCAACTTAACCACACATAATCCAACAGCCTCTGATCTTTTCCGCATTCTCTCTCTCTCTTTGCTCTCACTGCGTCTGAGCTCCCCTCAGACTGTGGCTGCTGCACAGTGAACACCGTGACCAGTGTGACAACTGTAGAGCTCAAGTCTGGACAGCCACCGTCCCAAGCCCCTGTGCATTATTAATTCTCTCCCAATGGCACCGCCTCTCCCTCCTGTTCCCAAAGACAACCATCAATCAAGAAACCGCCGTCTGGGTGAGGGCTGTGATGAGAACACTTGCACTAAAACACACACACACACACACACACACACACACACACACACACACACACACACACACACACACCTATGCACACCTATGCACACCTACACACACATACACATACACATACACACACACACACACACACCCACACACATACAGGGGCATGTACTTTCTTGACCAAAGGTTCCTGTTGGCAGGCACACGTCAGACAAATTATGACATCAGACACTGCACAAAGAACAGCCTGTCTGAGGACTGAGAGTGCTGCCAGACTAGCCAATAACACACACACACACACACACACACTTTCGGACTATGCTGTCCAAGCGGGTCCACTATTTTTAGTCATTTTGAAAAAAACAAAAAGAAGTACAAAACTTTAGCAGTTAAATTATAAACTTCTTTTATAATTTAACTGCAAAACTGCTTGTGTAATTTTCTTTTTAAAATGATCAACATGTGACTTGCATCCCTGGCTGATGTCTAACTATCATAGAGGGGACCTCCACAGCCTGTGGTGAAAACAGACTGGGACCTTGATGTCCTTCAAAAATGGATCATTTAGCTATATTGCTTTTAACATTCAAACATCTTATTTTGACAAATATTCTGAAAATAATCACGTGGTGATGCACTAAAGCGGTGGCGCGTATATTTGCAGCTATTAATGCAGTAGGCTAATGCAGTGTAGTAGTGGCTACTTTGGTTTTAGTGTTCTATTATATTTGCAAAAAACTTCTGAGAGGTTTTCAGTCTTCACTTTGTGTGGATTCACTGAACCTCATACGGATCAAAAGAAATTCCAAGAGGTCCTCTAACACACCTTAAACCTTTCATCTGGGTGTTAGATTCCAAAAATCACCAAAGATTGAACCCACAACATCAAAACTTGGCACCAGTCCTCTAATACACTTGATCAGAGATTTCTGAGCCCAATATTTGTTAGAGCCTTTGAGAGTTCACTTTAGGTGTTGGACTTAAAAAGTGCAGTGCCTGAGCATTGAAACCAAGGCTTCAAAACTTGGTGGTCCTCTAGAACCCTTGAGCTTACTTTCTTGGAGCTTCTGACTCATTCTTTTGGAAACTGGGTGCCAAAATTTAGTGAGTTTTGAGCTTGACCTCAAAACTTCTAAATGGTCCACTTGCTCATTGAGCCACGTGATTAGGACCATTTGAGAAGTGTTTCTTTAGCCTTTTGCGTCCTTTGGAAATATACAATAGACAACAGACAATAAAAATTCAATGAGTTACCCGAGGACTGAACCATCAGATGACTCTAAGACACTACCATTTGGACAGTTACTGACAAGCTGTCTCAAGTTCTTCAGAGACTTTGAGTCTTTACTTTGAGTGTTGGCCTTCACTGAGTACAATGAGTGAGAATTCACTGAGCCTTATAAATACCAAACCTCTGAACTTCTAAGCAGCCCTCTAATATGCTGAGCAATGCAGTTAAAGAAGTTAAATGACTTCCAAAGAGATAGAAGCAGGGGGTTATGCAGTGGAAAAACATGAATGGCTAACATTTTGCTGCAACATGGAGGGGAAGAAGGTTTTTTTGTGTAAATATAGTATAATTTCATTAAATAGAACACACACTCACACAGTGCCCCGGCAGGCTTGGTGAGTGTGTAACAACTGAGAGGTCCACTGTTGGATAGGTATGCAACCACACATGCACGCACATTAATACCGTACATTTGCTAATACGGCAAAATACAACCCGGCTGCAAACCACAGCCACATGGTGTGAACTAAACCTGATAACCTGATAACAAACCAAATAACAAACATGTCGACAGAGAAAAACATCCTGTGCTCTTTATCTTCTCTTTCTCTGTCCCCCTGTGCGCCACTGCTACGACTAGATCTCTATATATGTCTCATTATCTCTTTCCAATCATTTATCAAATCTGGAACCACCCTGGTGCATTAGTATAATAGCCTGGATCAGTTAATGACCTTAAAATCTCATTTAACTGGGCAGAGGGATAAGTCTTTGAGACAATGACAAAGACAGATATGTGGACAGAGGAATCACAGACAATGATAGACAGAGGTGACACAACACAGCTAGTAGACACCATAACTGGAATAAAACAGCTGATGAGTTAGCAGAGAAACTCTGCTCCAGAAAGCGAAGCTCTTCTACGTCACAAACGATGCAGAGTCTGTGGAAAGCTTTTAGCCATAGTGCTCAATTAGCCAAAACACCAATTACAGTCCCCAAAAGCACTACTTAGCCTGGCAGTGTGTTAGCATGTTTTGGGTGGGTGCGAGTACAAAATCGTTAGCACAGGAAGCTAATGATGGGGCAAAATCATTAGCTATCATGGGTAATGACAACACTCTGCCACTGTCTAGCTGAGCTGTTCCTTGTTTGCTATTTGTTATTATACATGGCTGAAATGTCTGGCTCAAATGGTCCATGTTAAAAGAACATTTGACTGTTTGATTCATGTTTACTCGTGATTTTCAATGTTTTTCATGATTAGTGATGTGGTGGAAAATAAAAAGGTGGGTAATTTACAACCTGGTCAGAGTCATCATGAGGTAAATTATATTACATATTATAATCATAGGATTAATAAAATACGTTTTAGCATTCAATAAATGGTTGCCTCACATCTCTGGCTGCAACTAACTAATTTTTATTATCGATTCATTTGTCAATCTCTCAATCATTTAATCTATTAAATATCAATAAACAATGAGGCGCTGTGCAGTTTTCTAAAGATCAAGATGACATTTTGAAATTTCTTGTTTTGTCCAACCAGCAAACCAACACACAAAGATATACAAATTACAATGATTTAAATTAATGATTTTTAAATTAAAATCCTCATATTTTTGAAGCTGGAACCAAACAAAGTCAGGCAGTTTTGCTTGATAAAAGATTTAAAGAGATTTGTATCAAAGATTTAAATTTAAATTAATTAATTATGAAAATTGTTGCAGATTAATATTCCATTCCACTCCAAAATGTGTGGTGTACTGCACCTGCATACATTTTCTTAAATTTCCTGTGGTTCTGTGACAGATGGAAATCTGTCCAGCTTTTTTCTAACCTTGCTTTCTGCTCCTCTCCATCCTACCGTAAAGGACAAACTGGTACAGAGAAAATGCAGATGTGTACTTTAAACCCTAAGCGTTGAACCTCCCAAACACTTTAAATGACATCACTTGTGTGATCAAAGTAAACGTCTGAGCGCAGGAGGGTGTAATGCTGCATTCACAAAATATTTTTTAGGCTGTAATTACAAGCAATCGAGATGGAAGAAATGTTTGTGACAGCCTCCTAGTTGTAACTGCCAGACTCCTATACTTGGTGATAAGAACTACTGTGTGTGTCAACAAACAAGCTGTGGCTGAATGGCTACAAGGGCACCATTGCTGACAGTTAGTAAAATACTACATTAATACTATTACACACAATTCAGCTCATTTAAAAGAAACTACACACAGTTAGTTTGTATCTTGTTCCACTCGTTAAGAAGCTGTGACAAAATAGTAAAAGTAGCTAAATGTGCAACTACCAGAGGCTATTTATAGGATGTGACTGCAAGGCTAGCATCTGCCTTGGAGTAATGTGTGAACACTTTCAGGTTGAAACAATGGGAGGACACGGATGTGAATGCAGCCTCTTTGGGTTGGATAAATCAGGATCAGTCATACATAGCTGTTGCTAACTGCTTTGAGAATGAAGACTTTAAGATCCCCATTGTCAGAAAAGTCACCACTAGCATTTGAGAAATAAAAGTCGTAAAGGGGAGTAAGGGGATTAAATATAATGTCAAAGCCTCCAAGTCAGCAGCAGCACCTCCTTCTCATCTTTGCTCCACATGCTGCTTTCCCTGACCCCGCTTCAGTCACATAGCCGAGACTTGTTCAATGCTTGTAAAATCTGCTTGAAACGGAGGATGAAAAAGTTCAAATGAAAATGTCTCTGTGGTGTCTCTCCCTCTCTGGAGGGCGCAGTGTAGGTGGCAAGTGTTGTCCTGGCTCCAGTGGGAACTTCATTGTAGAATTGTGCAAGGCAAAGTCTCTAATTAGCTTTGTTCTCATTAGGTCTACAACACTATCTCCCCTCAGACAGACAAACACACACATTCACCAGCACACACACATACACACACACATTAATAGTGATGTAGTGAGAGGGGAGAGCGAGGCCCCACAGCCCCTGAGATCTGGCCCTTCTTCTCTATTTCTTTTTCAATTAACCCTCTTCCTCCATCCTCTATCTGTTCATCTTTTTCTTTCTGCCTTCATCTTCCCTTCAACACTCCATCAAGTGTTCTCTATTCACAATCTCCAAAGTTTAGTCTAATTCAGTTTTATCTCCTATTCACCGTGCCAAGGAGGCAGGCAGAGAGCAGACCCATTAAAACAGCCTTAATGGAAGACTGGTGAACAGGCACACAGCATTCAACAGCTTTTAGGCCTAATTATTTTCTGCCCATCTTTGTAATGCTCATTCTGCAGATATCTGGGCCTCACTGGCTGCTGGGAATAGACCCCTTTCTTTTTATAAATTTAAACCTCCCTCCGATTTTCACATCTCGATCTTCCCCTATCTTCACACTCTCCTTAGATTGCTTCACAGCCATTGTCATTAAGTGTTCATCAAGAGTTGGGCAAAGGTGATTCTTTTCTTTTTTTTAATTTTTTTAATTGTTTGCTTGCATCTCTCTTTGAATGTGAAAAAAGGAAAAAAGAGAATATATCTCCTTGTGAATGAACAAAAGATGCTTGCTGACAAAGACTGGCAGGTGTCCTTGGATTGTGCCATGGTGTCTAGAAACTCCAGTGGTGCTTATGAACCCTTTGGTATATTTCTGCATAGACATGACCTGAAACATCATTAGATTTCACACAAGCCCTAAAAGTAGATAAAAAGAACCCAATTAAATAAAATGAGTTAAAAATATTACACTTGGCCATTTATTTACTCAGGAAAACAATTTAATTTTGGATCTGTATAACATAATTTTTTGTCTTATTTGTGTAATTGGGGGTTCTCTTTATCTACTTGACTTGTGTGAAAATCTGATGATGCTTTAGGTCACATTTATGCAGAAATATAAAAAACATTCTAAAGGGTTCATAAACTTTAATACACCACTGTACGCAAGTTACTCCAAAGTGAAAACAAAAGGCGCTGTTGGCAACAGGCAGGGTGCTAGGGAAAACTGCATGCGTGGACACAAACAACACAGGCAGAACTGCATGAGTGACCAGAAGTTATTAATGAGCCATCTTTGCATGATGATCTGAGGAGGGATTTAATATCAAATGACCATACTTTTTTCCTTTGAGCTCCTGATGAAACGAATTGGGATCAGATGCAGTAGCGTCAGAGGGCTGGAATGTTCTATTCTATTCTACCTCTGATGAGTCATGGGGGACGTGGCAGATAATCACGAGACCACACCCTGAAGCTTCCAGCTAACAGACTGAGAAAAACTGAGAGAAAGTTGTCAAATGCGAGTAGAGACATCTCTTCTTATGTGCACGTGGTGCATGTCTCCACACACACACACGCACACACACACATATACATACACTCCTATTCTCCTCCAGAGAAGGGTGTCACTGTACTGGCATCAGTAGCTAGTGTCATTGCCTCGAGGTTAAAGCAGATAAGAGAGGATTAGCATTCATTACTCCTTAAGTAATGATACCCACAGCAAGCCTACATGCACCAACACACACACACACATACACACTTACACACACACACAAGGAAAATACGGAAAATGGGCACAATTTTTCTCACTATAGCTACTCTTTTAGAAGACGGCATTAACAATTAAAGGGAATAGCAACAGGAAATAACAGTAATACAGAGCAACAGCATGTAATCCTTTGTATCACCAACAACTGCAGAGCTGAAAAATCCTCAGACTGAAGCCTTGGGTATTTGTGATGAGTTCTGACAGCGTTGGGAAAAAGAGAAGGACAACAATAGAAAAGAAACAGATGAAAACAATTTATTTTTCAGAAGTTGATGTAAGATCTTCTAATTTATTGATGTTTTCATGCTAAAGTTACCAATTTTCCATCCAAGAAAATTCAGCACAAAAGAATGATTTGTTAAAAACAGTCAAATGATAATTTTACTTTCCTTCAGGACCTTGGCTTCACGGCTGCAAAGGACCATTCAGCAGACACCGTGACTTGTTCTCATTAAGACACACAAAAGAGTGAAAGTGAGAAACAAAGAGTCACACAGAAAGAACAGAAACAGAGACGGAGACAGTCATTTGTAGGTTAAGGACACATTTTGTTAGCATGATGCATCACACAGAAAAGCATGACACAGGGTGTCTTAATTCCCTCCCACACACACAAACGCGACAGAGCAGAGGGCCATCACCCCCTCCTTCTCCACGTAGCGCCTTCCGGCTGCACACTCATCCACATCGATCCACATTGATCAAAGTCAGCTCGTACCACTTCAGCAAAGAGCAGGGGAAGAGTAGGAAGGGTGATCACCTCCTCTAAGTCCCTCTCACAGTGGACTTATCCGCTGTGAGAGATGACACTGCCACATACAGTAGTCACAAAAGTAGTGTTGTTCCAAATTTCATTAAAAAGACATAAAGGTCAGAGAAAAAAATCTGAACTAATTTGTCATAAAATTGAACTGACGTTAGACTGAAGTTTGAATTACTTGTTTTGCATGAACACTGAGGATCTGACTGTAATCTCTGTGTCATTTAAATCACCTATTTCGTGACATGTAGTCCAGTCTAGACTCCAAATATCAGCAGGGAAGCTGCAGTGAGAGACAGCACGGTGACAGACAGCGTGCGGTCGGCAGACCCAACACAACACAGCTGCTCTGTCTCTCTTCTGATGGCTGAGCCTGATACCGCTGTAATCCAGTTAAAGCCTTTTGAAGAATCACAATGTCTAACAGCAAGCCCTGCAACATGCACTATAACAATACGGGGATATTACAGACATTCTTCATTCTTGCGAGCACCGAACACACGACTGACACGACTCCCGTTCAATTCTGCGCTCTCCTCCTCTCTTATTACTTTCTCTCCATTCATACACCATCTATCTGCTGTTCATTCCTCTCCATCTGTCCATCACTGTCCATGCTGCACCATTTGATGGCTATGCACCCATCCATCACTCTTTCACTCTATTTCAGTCCATTTCATAGCTGCACAGTCTCTTTTCCACTCTGGATGTAATCTGCTTGTTGACACCACCCTCCTGTCTGTGTGTCTGTCTCTGCAGGGATCACATTCTTTGCCTCATATTTAATGTCATGATGATGCAATTACAGATGCAGGCATTTCCGCAACAAAATTGGCTTCTTGGGTCATTTCACAGCTATTTTTGTTTTTGCTGCAGACTTGCATGAGTTCAGGCTGGGAAAAAAAAACAAAAAAACGTGTGGATTTTACAGGTCGCCCTAAGACCGTGATTCAGAGTTTATGTATTCACTTTTGTAGAAAGAAAGAGGGAAACAGAAAACCCACATTGAAAGCAGCAAAAAAGCATCCACTCCATAACGGTCATGAAGGATCAATACTGTATGGAGACAAAGTGCTGCTAAACAGTGTGGTTTCTGTTAATTAGCACTTCTATAATGATCTCTGTCTTTTTTCTCCTCCTCTTTTCCCCACTTCCTCGCTTTCTGTACTTCCCTCCCACTCTCATACTTTATTGCTCCCTTCCATTAAACCCTTTCTGTCTTTGGCTTCATCACTTGTTCATTCCTCTAAGTCTGTTGATTCTGTCCTCCCAACCAATGTTCTCTCAGCAGAGAAAACAAAGCGAGAGGAGGTATCTGAGTTCCTTTCATAAGCATGATAAATATCCCACTCCTGTGTTTGTGGCTGATGGCTCTCAAGAATGAGATTTAATGAACCTCTCATCCAACTCTGATTATTTTCTAATTAAAGGAGTGAGTGATGGGGGCAATGAGTAAATTCATGAATGCATGTTTATAACTGCGGGGGAAAAAATAAAACAACAAACACGCTGATGACAGACGCAGAGACAGAGATCATACTCAGTCGAGCCTTGTTTACTGCGCTCCCTGGGGAATGGGGGTTGTTAGGCAGAAAGAAATGTTAAGCAAAACTTAAAAAAATTACAAATCTAAAATCAAATTCTGTTACTATTGTAAAATATGTATGCATTTGGTGTAAATATTAAGATGTTCTTAGTTGCATTAGTTGCATGATTAGACTGGAATTGCCAGCTAACAATTTATCTGCAAGCATATTTTTCATTATGCTTGTCAGAGCAGTAAGATTCTACCACAACAGTTTAATTCATCCTGTGAGGAACATGAATTTCATGGCAATATCAACAATACCATGCAATCATGCATAGAGGTCTGTTCATCTGTTTTCTGTACCTGCTTATCCTTTGTAAGCGTGGCTAAATCTTAACACAGCGCTCACTGAAAGGTAGGTTACTAACTGCACAGGTCACCAGTCTCTCACAGGGCTAGCACACATTGACAGTAGACGTAGACAACTATTCAAGAGTTGCTAATTAACCTAACCCGCATGTCTCTGGACTGTAGGAGGAAACCAGAACACCGAGAGGAAATACATGCAGGAATAAGGAGGGCATGCAAATTCCTCAGACGTCTCGGGCAGTCAGTTCTGGATTCAAACACTGCGAAGAGACAGTGCTAACCACTGCATCACCATGCTAGCCCATACAGTATGTTTAATCCAATAAACAATAACAGGTCTACCCTTTGTTTCCACTTTGATCATACAAACTCTCTCCCGTCCCATTTTAATTTCTCTGTTCCATTACGTCATGGTTTAAGAGCTATCATGCAATGGCTTCAGTAACGGCACACAAATACATAATCAATTCAAAATGTCCAATAACACAGTAGTGAGGGACTTGCCCGGCCTCCAACTTCCTGCCTGTTTCAGCCTGTAATACCATTAACCAGGCATCAAGGCCACTCTAACATGATTATCTACCTGAGGTGAATGCTCATGATTTCAGAGGACTCTTTCTGCTTTACTGAGATCGGTGTGTGTGTCACTGTGTGCGTGTGTGTGGGTGACTGCGGTAGAGAGTAGGCATTTATTTGCTGTTTGTGGTCGGGGTTGAAAGTGAAGGATTATGCTTCAGAAGTGCAACTGTATTGCACCCGAACTCTTGAGATCAGATGAAGAGCAGAGGGTCAGTGACAGACAAAGGGAAGGAGATGGAAGAAAGGCAAGACAAGGGTAGACAGACTTATGGTGCTGCCAAACAACAAAAGCGGGAGAACAAGTTGGCAGACGACTCGCTGTCCTGGAGTGAATTAATGTTCCGTTACTCCCACTCTCCATCTACTTCTCTCTCCTCCCCCGTACACCTTACTTGTCCGCAGTCTAATTTAAATGTTTGTTTTACCGCATCACTATCAAAGAATTACAAATGGTGTGCTTTAAAAGCAGCTGGAAGATGGTGAGGTAAAAGAAGCGGGGAGGCAGAAGAGGAGAAGGAGGGGTACTTGCTGTACTTGAAGAAAGAAAGGGAGTTAGTTTAGCCAGGTGGGGAGGGGGGCGAGACAGACTAACGGGAATGGATCAGGCCATAACTGATTAGATATTCTGATCACAACAGCAGGAGCAGCAGGAGCAGCAATAGCAATGGGACATCACGACTCAGCACGCAGAGATGCTGATATTTCCTTCAGACTGCCTAAACGTCCAGAGCCCTTCAGCTTTGTATGAAAACACATGCAGGGGTACACATACGCAATACTAGAAAACTGTCTCAGTCATATGTGGTGAGAAATTTGCATGCAGAGAGTTGTAGTTTGAGGTAACATTAGGATTAAAAGTGAAAGAATGAAGGGTGCCAAAAGGTGAAAGAGAGACCATTCCATGTGGTTGGAGGCTATTCCTGAATGCCCTTGTATGTATTTTGGCCCTGATGTTGTTGTGTCATGTCTCCATGCTGATGCAGCATGTTTAAAGATGGATGTGTGTGTTTGTGTGTGTGTATGAGTGTGTGTCTATGCTGAGACAGCGTATCCACAGATGGATGTAGAAATGGTGGCCTCTCTGAGGACTGAGAGACATTTAGAGGAGACGTTTCAAGGGAGGACTCGCTCATGAATAGAGCCAGACAAAGTTAATAGCTGCTGGCTGTGTGTTCACAACTTAGTTCAATGCAGTGTGCTAATAAAAGCCTCTTTTCATATTGCTATGTAAGAAATCACATATAGAATACTGTGTCCTGTTTAGTCAGGCCCAAAAATATATTCTATAAATGGATCTGCAGAGCACTAGATGATAACAGTTGGCTGGAGTACACCCACTTGCTAACATTAATATTTTTGACCATCTCTTCCGCCAATAACAGCAGTTTACAAAAACAGCTCAGAGGATACTTGTACACGGTACATATCTACACACACACTAATTTAAAGACACAATGACAAGTTTGGAACTTACTACCACTCACAAATTTTTTTTTTTTTTGGTAGGAAAATATATCTTACTGTTTCTTTTGACAAATGGACTCATTTGGTCAAATACTCATTGATTTTTCTCCAGTGACAGTGGCTCTCTCCGTAAGTGTTCTCCAGGGAGTGTGAAGTCTAATGGGAGTCAGTGCTAACATGAGCAAGCGAGGCTAACTAGCTTCCAGGTTCTGAGTGGAATAGAAAATACTTGACTGACCTTACTAAGTGGCGTGCAATCCACCTAAAAACTGTTGTCATTTTAAATGTCTTGGTTTTTAGCAGTTTAACAGTTACATTCATACAGCTTTTAAATTTGGGAAAAAGGGAGCAGTGCTATTGCGGGAGTTACCTCAAATTGAGGTATTGGCATCTGTGTCCAGAGACAAAATGTTGAATTGGTACATGGCTATTTAAGTTCACAATAACACATTCACATTTAACTGACTTAATTTGAAACTGCATTTTTTTCTTTGTCTTGGGCTTCGGTCAACCCTGAGCCAGTGCTGCTCATGCCCAAAAGCCAAGCTTTTAGTCCCCAAAGTGGATAACACTGGTCTAACGTTATTGTTTGGACAGGGAAACTGAGGTTTTGAAGGACAATGAAGTTAAGACTGCTCAGATGCAGCAACTTAAACCCCTAGTGTGGACGCACATCAAATGTAAACAGCATTTTCAGATTCAACCAATGTCTGATGACGCACAAGGAAGACAAGAAAACAGCGTCCACCATGGAAATATGATTCATCTCTTCCTTATGGTTGGCCACAGTAAAAAACAAAACATAAAAAAAACAAAACAAAGTGAGACAAACAAATGTCTCCCCAAAATATGATGAAAAGCGATAAAGAAAAAAGATAAAAATCACTGTGTGTGAAATGGAAATGAAAGTGTCTGGGATGTCTGGGAGAGACAAAAAAATACAGGGGGGAAGAGGGGGGTGTTGGATGGGTTGAGTTGAGACAGATTAACAGAGGTAATGAGAGGAGAGGATGAGAGCGAAGAGCATGACAGTAGAATACAGATACAGAGCAGATTAACACTGTTGGAGAACGTTTCCCTTTCAAAGAGTTCTTATCCAATATACTGCATCCCTCACACACTCTCTCTCATACACACACACACACACAGCTCTTCCTCTGTTTTCTACTCTCATCTCAATACATATTGCCTCACCTATTCTCCTGTTATCTCTTTGCTTTCCTCTCTCACACACTCTCTCTTGCAGTCACCCTCACATACACAAATGCATTTTCTGTGTTTTTCCAAGGACACTGAAGTACATGCATATATGTAGGTCACCGTACACCCCCAATGTCGCTTCGCTCGAGTTTTAGTGGCTATGTCTGTGCAATGTGAAAATATATGTCTGGTTGTGGGTGTATGTGTGTGAGTTGTACTCTCTAATATACAGCCTATAATCATTGATCACTTGGACAGAAAGAAAGAGTGCCGGTCATAACTCACACACAGTGACCAGTGGTAAACATGAACATATATTACAAAGGCATTTCTGAAAACACTGCACTGATTCAACACATTAACCACATTAAAGTATGTCAGTGATATTGCTTTAAAGGCTACTTTAGTTGTTTGCTTATTTTAATTTGAATCTCACAATAATTATTGAAGTACTTTGGGGAATTTTGAACAAATATAAAAATACTTTTTTTTTTTCTTTTTTTTTTTAATTACAATGTACTTCTCTAATAATGTCCCATCTGATAGGTGTGTCAAAGATCTCCATCCATACTGGCAACTACCTTTTGAAAAATTAAAATTGGTTTCTGTACTTTCTGGCATCTAGAGAGAACAAGTCTGCGTCTTACATGGACAGCTTTAATAAAACATCTCAAAAACATACTGGCAGTGGCACCACATATTAAAAGTCATTATATACATGAACTGGCTGTTTAAAGTGATTATGGGGGCCTAATAAACAGGCAGCATCACCATAATGACAGCAAGGAATGCCCTGTCGTATAGCACTAATAAGTTCACTAATTCTGAAGGACATGCGCCATCATTAGCACAACCATCGCAGATAGCGACACATAATGGAACACAAAACATTGTAGTAACTTCAATACACATACATTGCATCAAGTTTTAAGCATTAAGCTCAGGCAATAACAGCGCTTTATAGTGCAGCCTTTCAGTTAGGGACATGGCTAACAGTGTCCAACAGACTGGAGCTGACCGGCATCTTTGACACCTAAGTGTTTTGCTAAATGGCCAAGAAGCCTGAAACAGCATCTGTCTGGTCAACTGTACACTATCCAATTTGTTGATCCAGTTTTCATATGACACCTCTGAGTCACCACAGGAGTGGTGAAATTAAAACCCTGGAGGACTAAATATAAGGTAAGTTTGTCTTCAGGTCATAACAGTCAGACGCCACACTGGTCAAAAAACTCAAGACCAAGATGTTTTAGTACTTAAACTATAAAGAGTGTTTGGTCTTTGTTTGACAATGAGCTGATCAAATTATAACAAACCAATGGTTTGATAGCTGCTTGTTTCACTGGGTCTAAACTTTCTAGTTGCTCTGCTTTCTGATTAAATAATTAGCATAAATTAACAGTTAACAGTACATGTATAATTTTCATAACAATAAGACGACATTTAATTAGTGACAGACTGATGAGAATGTGACATACTGTATTTACTCCAGCTGCTAACTTCAAAACACGAGTTGAGTGCTACAAGCCAAACTACTAATTCAGTGTAAAGCCCTTAGTGTTTGATACACACACTAATATGTGTAACTACATTTACTCAACTGCCTCCAATAATGTGCTTATTTTACAAAAAATTTATTCACTGTCACAGGCTCCCACTCTACATCAAAGAGGGAAAGAAAAGAATGAAAGGAGTGTGAGATTAGCATGATTTAAAAAAACAGAAAAATGCTTTTAATAGCTTTTTATATTGACCCCACAACCTGAGACATCTACGAAGCCTGATATCTGGTTCACTTCTTGAAGTCATGACTAGGGATCACTGTTAAACCAAATGTTCAACAAACAAGTAAGGGCACCTTTCACGTTTGCTGACATAAAACATGATATGGAGAAGTTGCAGATTCAAGGAGATATAGTTCATTGTGGTTCATTAACAGAAAAAAAAAGATAAGTTGGCGCAATTTCTTTTCCTCATTTCTTTGAATTGAATAAGATATGTGTGTGAATATTTTCTGAGACTGTGAATACCAACATGCTAATATTAAGGGAATTTTGTATTGTACTCATGCATCAGGTGATCAGGAGGCATCCAGGTTCTAACAAATTCATAAAATTAATTGAAACATACACAAAACATTGAGGGAGTGAAATTGTGGGAATATTACATTTCTCCACTGTGAACAACGCCACAAATGAAATTATAATATAGTGAACTACAGAATAGTTACCTCAACATTAGAGTTGTAGACAACAAAACTACTAAAAAGATTTAAGTGAAGGTTAAATTTGGGGTAAGGCATTGGCAAAGAGTAAATAAAAAAATGCTCTCTACTAGCAGTACAAATCCTAGTATAATAATTTGAATGTCAAAAGTCTACTGTACCTGCTTATTGTAATATTGTGTCATAATAACTTTGCTGTGGAAACATTTAATTTATCACTTTGTATTTGCATTTTAAATCATTGTGCTAACTGAGTCAATTTTTTGCCAGAATGTGGACTGGAGGACACAGAGTTTGAATACTAGTAAAATTAATAAATTGCCACTTCATTTCGTTTATGTAAAAGATCCAAATACATAGTCAACGCCAAGTCCATGCAACATATTTTTTTTTCAAAGCTCCAGCTTTAACAGACAAAAAGAGGGGAATGAGAGAGAAAATGCATCCTCAGTATTTGGAGCTTTTAATGTCAACCTTGTCACAGAGCATTTCCCTTACGAACGTAATCACTATTAATTTATATCAGTGACCACTGAAGTTTTTTCATGTAATGTTGCTTTCTTGGAAATTAGTACATTGGTAAATCTTCTGCAGATTTGTTAGACTGCATGTAAACACCAAATTACAATCTTTATTTAGGGTTTAAATAGAATCAGCAACAAGAAGAAAACCTTTGTAAACAGGAAAGCTGAAATCACACCAACCACTCCTCAAAACTAAAATCTCCTCCTTTCTATTCCTAACAATGGTTATACTAAACTATATTCCTCAGTAAAAATTAATAAACAAATGAGTAACAATCTATAAACTTTCATCTTGGTAACAGGGTTTTTCACTCACCCAAAATCTTGTCACTATTAAATACGCAGTCCATGTCTGCTTGAAATGTGGCTGATAAAAAGATCCCAGCTTTATTCTTTTCACAGGGAACAGTGGCTTTAGGCAGCTATAGTGGATTTAAATAATGACAAGACTTTACAGGAGAGAAAAAGTAGCAAAATCTCCATAGAAAAGGATGAAAATCTTAATGGGGCAATCAAACCACTGTCAGACAGTTTCAGCATGGTCATCACTAGCCAGTCCATCATACTGTAGTGGAGCCCCTGTGGCTTTTTGGCTCACTCTCACCTGTTTCCCATCAGAGCTCCAATGGTGAGTTTATTGTATTTCGTCAGCCTAAATACCCACAGATTTTCTTTTTATTCACTTACAATGAAACCAGCTTTGTCTGCAGCTGCTAATAGCAACAACCTGCTGAATTCCTGTAACAAGAGCCAAAAGAACAAGCAACTGTTGTTTGTGTGTGACTTTCACGTTAACTGGTCCAGAAGGACTCATATGAGTTTGTGCAACCAGCCATGTACGCAGTTTTCTAACCAAGAATCTTTGCACTGCGCTACTGCTGAAAGACATAATTATTCATTTTTAGCCATTATTCTTAAGGTGAGATCAGACAGGGAGTGAAGTGAATTTTAGACATTGCACGACAGCGTAAACTGTTATGGGAACGAATCAAGTGGGCGCAAAAGATGTTAATTTGCTTTTAGAAGCACGAACTGAGACAAAGACATGTCCAGCTGAGTTGAAAATGTTTCAATGGAGCAAAAGATTTTGCTTTCTCAATCTACTAAATAAATTTACTCAGACTAGAGGGAAAAGGAGACAGACTGGAAGAAAATAACATGAAAACTGGATTCCTGGTGAGTTCTGGCACAAGCACACTTCACACAAACACACAAGCTCGGTGCAAAAGTGGCTAGCTTTGCAACAACTAATGTCAGCTCGGATAAAAGATTTGCCTGTTTGGGCAGAATAACCACAAAGTTACAGTTCAGCGGTCAAACTCATGCAAATAACGAGGGAAAGAAATCTGCTTTGAATTTTAGAGTTTTGTCTAAACACACCTTTAGGCTGCTGAAAGTTGCTTGCCAGGAAAAAACTGGTAGTTTTAAGTGTCTGAACAAACAACCAATACAGAGGTTGAACCACCAGAACTGAACCAATTCAATGCCATCAAAATAAAAAAATGAAAAATACTCCTAACATTAGTAAATGAGTAAATAAACCTAATTTCAAATCATTTTAAACGTGTGCTGTGCACCTTGACTGCGTCCTCATATCTTTGCACAGTTTCTTTTTTTAGTTACTGTTGTGGTTCCAGGCAGAGATGGTCAGTCTCTCTGTAATATCGGCCAATCCTACAGAGTCTGCCTCTGACTCATTTCCTGTGTGCCTCTATCACTCCATCTTCTGTTACGCCACCCATCAAATGGAACTTTCCACTATATTCACCCCAGACAAACACCTTTTTTTGAGACAGCAGTGGATGAATGAAGTTTATGAGAGAAATAAAGACATACAGACCAACTGTTGGTCTGTAGGCTGTGGTTTAAGAATAAAACAAAGAACACAGTGCATTTTTTAAATCTGAGAAAGACTATCTGAATACAAAGAGGGGGGGGGGGAGCAATAAGGCAGTCCATATGCCTTTTCATTTCTCCTGCTCTAGGCCCTCCCTTCCTTTGCCAGTCTGCATTCAAAAGGAATGAAGGGCGGGTGGTATGACAAATTGTCCAGGAGTGCGAAGCCACGTGTACCACAATCCATCCCTTTACTCCCTTTTTTCTCTCCACATCCTCCAGCCTGTCCTTCCCTATCCCCTTGCCCCTCTCTCCATGCCTAGCAATGTGTTATGAATTCGTCTGCAGATAAAGCAGATCTATCATTCTGTCATGGAGGCAGGGAAGGGAGGTAGACTGTGGAATGCCCTGGCACTAAGAGCAGGGAAGGGCTCTAAGCACAGTGCTACGCTTCCTCGCACATTCCCTGCTGCGCCCTCTTCGGCTCAGTCTGCCTGTCTGTTTTCATGATCCATGCAATGCCCCAGCAGCCCCCCCTTATCCATTCCTGTCTTACCTGTACCAAACAAACCCACCCCTGCCATCTGAACCAAGCGGCCCATAACTGTAATAGCGCAGTGCCAGGCTTAACAAGAAATCCCCCCCAGTTATAAACCAAGATAAGCTGTGGCCTGGACTGGCTTGACTGACTTCCAGCTCTGGTCTCCAGTTACATTGGATAACACCCTGTTTGCCAATCAGATAGGAGACAAATTACAGGACATGTGCACAACACGGTAGACAGAAGTGAAGGATCCAGAATCATTGTGCCTACTTGTGCCAAAATACCCAGATTGACTTAACTGATATTGCTGTATCCAACACATTTACAGCATCTGGAATAATGAGACAGCAGGATGAAATACTGCAGGGTGAGGTTTGTGCAATGTGTGTGCATGTACATGTGCATGTGACTCATTATGCTCTTGTCTTCATATACAATATACTACATTACAGAAGGCCAGTGTTTATGCATGGCTCTCAGCCACGACACGTTGCCACAGCTGACCCTTTCATGCTGAACATATCTGCAAAACATTCACAACTTTATACTTGTTTTTCCTAAAATATCCTCTGTTACCGTTTACATGTAAATTGAAAAAGTCAGTGGTGACTTGAAGCACGAGAGAGAATGTATGGCTCTGAGGTTGGCAATGTCAGTCTGTCTGTTGGTCGATCAGTTCACTTTGGTTCAGACTGAAATATCTCAACTATTGAATGGATTGTTAAGAAATTTTGTACAGATATTCATGGTCTCCAGGGGATAAACACTAAAGACTCTGGTCATCCCTTGACTTTTTCTCTAGCGTCACCATTAGGTTGATGTTTGTAGTTTCAAGAGACTGACTGCCGTGGTACACACATTCACGTTCCCCTCAGAATGAAGTGTTACAACTTTGGCAATCTATTGAATTTTCATTCAGCAACATTATTAGCTGAAAAGTTTAATTTGTCCAGTACTCTGGGTTAAAACAAAATATCTGCAAAACCATTTACATTTCCATCAGTTTCAGTCTACTTTGTGTTTAGTTCATTTGCAGTATTTGGATGCAAATGAACAAAACTAAGATGGTAACAGTGGCTGTTATCTTTTGACTCTTAGTCTATTCAAAATCAAAAGCCTCCTTAACTACGGTGTTTTTGCTCCTATGCTCTGTCCACCTTCATCATCACCATCATTTACCACAATACTTCCAGGTGACTTCTGGAAGTAAAAAAAAACATACCTAGTGAATATATTACAAGCAGCAATTGTGTTTCTTTCAAAAGGAATTAGGCAAAACAATTTAGTAGTATATAAATGGAATTTGTGGGAGAAAATGATTGCTGACATAAAAATCAAACTCACTATGAATTATTATTGAAGTTTTGATCAAAACTATACTGAAACACTTTGGTTACAGTCCGTTGACACTATTGACATTCTAATCAGCTGTGCTTTTAAGTATCAGGTAAACAGTTTTTGCCCCAATGGATATGGAGTGTTCTGTAATGAATCTCTTAATACAAAATTTGTATTTTCTGTCACAACTTCCCGGCCTGGTCCATTCTATTTTCCTCCTGCTTTCCATCTTCTCTGCTGTTTGATTTTTCTCCCCCTCGTCTCTGAGAGACAGAGGGAGAGAGAGAGAGAGAGAGAGAGAGAGAGAGAGAGAGAGAGAGAGAGAGAGAGGAGCTGCATAGTGGGAGTGTGTTGTCTCAGTGCCAGGGCAAAAATAGACAGTAAATTACAGAGCCTTCTGAGAACACCCCACTGTGCTGCATGACCTCAAAATAACACACACAGACATACACTCACAGACTCACATACAAACATGAAATACACAGTATGCTGTCCTACTTCTATATTTCCCATTCAGCCTGTTGATGTGGTGATCACACAGAAACTTTCGCAATGTGCCAACAAGCGGACGGTCCTGTGCTAAAGTTGTGAGCTAGTGAAGGAAAGTCTGAGTCTGATTCACAGATGTTAACGCGATTACGGCCACATCTCAGCTTACCAAGACACACACACCCTCTAAAAAGTATTATTACAGATATTTATCCCCTTGCCATTGCTTAACTTCATGGTACTCCTAAGAAACTATATTTCACTCAGTAGTAAAATTACTGTTTACTTGCAACTTAGAAGAGATAGTTCACTGAAAAGTATTCCTAATCGTCTCAAGTGACGCAGGTTTTCCTGATCTTTTTTTGCATCAGGGCCTGAATCTGGTATCCCCAAAACCCCAAAGCAAAGCTTACAGCATCGTGAAACAATGCTCGACAATCCTGCACACTAGAAAAAAAGAGAAGATAAGACAGTGATGAATGGATATCACAGGTGTTTGTCATACTCACCTTGAGTGAGTCAAAACAGGCAATGACTCTGCCATTTTCCACTTGACAGCTCTTGGCAGGGTGGGCGAACTTGCACTCGCTGTCCGGTCTTGAACACGTTCCTCTCTGGAATTCCCGACAAACCTCCAACGTCAGCCACTTTGTGTCCCGGATCGGTGTCACGTTCACCGCCATTTTGAACCAGGTAGGAGGGGTCGATTAAGAGGAACAGATATCCAGCAAATGCAATTATGTGTGCGGTAGTACGTTTCTAATGACACTGGGACAAATGAGAAGAATGAATAAGTAAATGACATGGGGAAAAAGCCAGTTCTAAGAGTTTTTGTCCTGGGGGTTTGATTCTGAGGTGAAGCCTGTGAGGCCTGGGGCTCGCCTACCACCTGCGGCCCATCCTAAGAGTCTGTTTGTGGCTGTAATAGGAATCCTTCACCGCCTGTCACCCAGGGCCTGGGCTGATGACGGCCACAGAGCTTTGCTTTGCAATCTCTCGTTCTCACTGTCAAACACACACACACCAGTTCTCTCTATCGCCTCGCTCCACGGCTGAACTGTCAGATGAGATGAATGGCAAAACACATTATCGATTGAGTTGGCCCATGATGAAAAGATGCAGGGCTAGAGGAAAGGAGGAAGGAGGGTAAAGAGGAAGAGAAGGCGAGAGATGAGGTGGAGTAGGCTGTGGTGGAGGGGACAGCAAAGGGACAATCTCCTTCTGCTAACAGGAGCAGATAAAAGCTGTCTGTCTTCAATATCAGACTCTGTCTGCAGAGGAGGGGGGAGTGGTTGACTTCCACAGAGGAGGGCTGAATGGCGTGGATGGAGAGAGGTCTGGCTGGCAGACAGAGCAGTAGATGGAGGGAAGAAGGGAGGTGTCAGTGGTGTGGAGACTGGCTCAGTGGAGGGGGTTGGCAGTCCTGGCAGTCCTGGGGCTCCTGGTGTGGCTGGCAACTCTGGCAGACATGGACAGGCACAGAGGCAGAGGTGGCTTCAGTGGAGCCAAACAGCCACAGGGGTCAGCGAAAGAAGGCACTTCTCTCTGTGGGGAAAGGGAATAGTGTCAGTGGAGGGCTTAACGCACACACAAACACACAAACACAGACACACACACACAACTCAGGCACACATTTGGATTCATACACACAGCTTCATTTGAACATGTTTCCCATTCATTCCCTCGCTCATCCTCTCTCACAGTAGCCCTTACAGAGACTGCCAGGCTCTCAGCTGGAAAATCAAATCAAACACCATATCGCTAACAGTAAAGCTCACGCATTCAGGCTCAGACAATTTATTATAAAGGAAGACAGAGGAGGAGAGAGAGCGAGAGACATCAAGAGATGAAAAAAAAGAAAAAAGAACATGGGAAGAATTATGTGTATGCACAAGAAGTTAACCATAGGGAGGGGCGATACTAGAAATTATAAAACCAACCGACAAGTAGTATTTTATGCAATAATATTAGTTATACTATAACAGTATAATTCCTTTAAAACAATAATTTGCAAAGAGGAACCCAAACACTTTAATACAAAAAGTATTGATTAGTGACTTATCAATCTGCCCATCCCTGGTGAGGCTGGCTCAATGGCTCCAGCATCAGTGTTAGTAATACAAGAGAGATGATGACTAGATGGGATCACAGTGAAAGAGAGAAAAAAGAAAAGAAACAAAGAAAGAATGTGGCAAATCTTTCCTCTTTTTTTTCTCCTGCGTGCTCTGTAAATCCACCCATCCAAACACTCTCTGACCTCTCCGCTCACATCCGGATGTTGAAAGAACAGACTGCCCCCCAAAACTCCTACAGCTACTGTGCTTACAGTAAGTGCCCTCAAACCTACATCCCCCATGTGGTTACATCACTCCTAGGTCCCCCACACTTTAACAGATGTAATGTTTTTTTTTTTTTCTGAATATGCTATCATGTAGCACTGATATGATCTTTATATAAAGCAGCCATCCAGACAAAAGTTTGTGGGCAACTTTAAAAAGGACTTTATTTAGAGTAGCCTCTCTGTTATTCATACAGTAGTCCTGTTTCTAAATATGCGGGCTTGGGAATATCTAATTCCTCTTTACCTCTGAGTCAACTGCTGTATCATAGTTAGGGTTAGATGTGTACTTAAAGCCTCGCTAGCAGTCATGATTTTGGTTTGAGTCAAAGTGTCAGTCCTGTCTGCTGGCCTAACACAGCCTATTTTGTTTTATTTTGTTATTTTGTTCATGTGCTGGTGGGAAACACCTACATTTAAGACTCTACAGTCAGCTGCCAAACACTCTCACAAGCTATTTTATTAGAAAATAAAGCCATGACAACAAACAGCAACAGCGATGAAGGATGTGAAAAAGTTGTGGCATCTTATATTAAAAAACACTGTTTTGGATACCAGTTTCCTACCAGCAAATGGACATGCCATGGTCTTTTTTTTTTTAAATTAAAAAAAGACCATTGCATACCTTCTTCCAATCTGACTATAGTCAGATTGGAAGAAGGTATGCTTTTACTACAGAAGTGATTTATGGCTATTTATCACAAAATAACCCTGGAACACACTGAACATCACAGACTTATTCATTCTTCTCATTTTTATATTTAAAGCATGAAAGAACTGATTTTCTACTAATTTGAAATTGCTAATACTGCAAGAAACTGGTGGCTTGAAGGAAAACAAGCACAAAAAAGGAAGAAAGTGAGAGAGGAAGGAAGAATGAAAAATACTCCCTTGGTCAAACATTGATTGCTTATGTGTCATGCTCTGGTCTCCTATTTGGGCCAGTCATTGGCCCACACTACTTTTTCAGCCCAAAGCTGATATTTTGGGCAGTGTGTGTGTTTGTGTGTGTGCAGACAAGAGGGAGAGGCCAGGGCAGCGCAGTGTATCTGGCAAGAAGACTGTGGTAAGGGAGAGAATACAGACAGGGTTACCATTACCAGTGCATTAAATATGGAGTGGCAAAATTAGACCTCTGCATCGCCTATTCTTACTCACTTCCTGACCTCTCCTATAACTTTATCTTTTTCTTCTCTATTACGTTGCTAAATGTTGGAATTGTCAGTGGCATTTCCTGCAAATAAAAGTAGGGCAGCTTGCATATAAAATGCAAATGAATGTTAAGTTTAATTACTTAGTTACTTTGTAATATTTGAGGTGTTTCAGGTATGTTTTTTCAGTGGTCGCTCTCATCTGTGTCTGACAGAACAAATCAGATCAGAATCAGATGTTCCACCAACTGAGTGGACTGGGTATCGGCCAGACAAGACTGATCTGCAAATAAATACAGTTTCTTTTTCATTGTTATTATGAAATTCACTATTTCCATAATCAGTTACATTCATTATCTCACAACAGATTGTGGACACTTTTTAGTTCTCTAACATATTTTGGAGATAGCAGTGACAGTTTCTCAAAGCCATGAAAATAAAACTGAATTTTATGAATGGTCTCTGAGTTCAGCCGAAAGTGAAAACATTAGATTTTTTAGCTAACTAGGGTGAAAGATCATGAATGCATTTAAGAAATGAGACAAACTTTACTCCGCATTACATGTACTACTTTAACACACACACACACACACACACACACACACACACACACACACACACACAAAGCATCAAAAGGCCTAGGAAGCCTTGTCTTTTGAATGTGTGAGTGTGTATTTGAGAAAGAGAGAGATCGAAAATGAACAGAAGCAAAAATAAAAATGGTTTTAAATGTCAAAGTGGTTCTCAGCAAGAAAAAAAATAAAGCACCAACACACACACACTTACACACCTAGAGTACCAGCCTTTAGCCAGAAATATGGCTCACCACAGTTCTGTCATTGCTGTGTCAGAGGCTGTGGGTCTAAGCAAAGAGAAAATGTGAGCTCAGAGAAAAGAAACCACTAAATATCCAGTAGCACTGAATTTTGGCAGGCATCAACATAAAAGAGTATATGCTCCGTTTAAAATGACTGCATGAATGAAAAGTAAGCAAATAGCTGGAGAATGTACACAAATGATATTAGACAAACTTGCCCTAGAGTCCCAAGGCAATGTCATGCTAGTTTTCTCAAAGGAGTTACGTTTTCTGTGGATTTTCATACAGCACTTGTGTAAGGCCCCGATGGAAACAGTTATGATAAAATGAGCAGCCATGAGCTTTAATATCAAATAAGGCAGATTTAATAAATGGGGCTCCACCTACATGTATTATTAGCCCCTGTTCCACACCGATGTATCTCATGCCAAAATGAAAATCAAAGAAGCACAACACATTTGAAAGCGGAGAGTGAGTGAGGCTCATTAGATGAGGCTCACGTCAAAACAGAGGATTAAAAATAAGGGGTTGAAAATGTGAGAAATGACTCTGGCATTGGGGAAATATATAAATAAAGTAGTCATCAATAAGTATCTTAGCATGTGTGAATAATGCATGTGGCCATTTCCCGTAGCCAGAGGCAGGAGATATTATTACACCATCAGATCAACTAGCCAAGGTAATAAGTTGGAGAGGAGAGGGGGACAGAGAAGACTGGGGATATTACGCACCCCCAATCACCTAATACCCCAACTCCCCCAACACACAAATACAGCACATGCACACATGCAGACAGACCTACACTTCAGTAAAGGTATAGAGAGTAAAATTTTGGCTAATCAGTTCGTCTCACTCCCAACCAACTTTAGCTGTTGACATGTGGTCAACACAAAGCAGAGTGTAATGCCGAGAGTGTCACCGGGGTTCATGTATCTCCTTGTTTAAAGAAAGCCACCTGATCCGGTGCTAATCTGTCTGCTAAAATGGTGCCACTCGTTTGGCCGAACTCTGGATTATTTCATGCCTGTGACAACTCTCCAGGAAAAACACACCGATTTAGCCTCCGGTGACACCCCTGCTGCTGAATTACTGACTGTTAAGACCCATTTACATGCAGTAATTTTATAATTTTCACATGAACTACATGTATTTGGTTGCTTGTTTTGGGTATTCACAGCAAAAGCTGGACTCTGTTTATAATTAATAATCTATGAACAGGATTAAGATTCTTAGTCATGTTAGCAACTTTGAGAGAAGCTGTACTGTGCCCAGTGGTGCTTTGAGCTAAATGCTAACATCAACTTAAGCAGGTATAATATTCACCATGCTCACCATCTTAGTTGCATGTTGGCACAATAACATTTGCTGATTAACACTAAACACAAAGTACAGTTGAGGCTGCTGTGAAAGTCGTTAATTCTGCATATATATTCGGTCACAAAAAAAATTCAGGCAAACTGAAATTCACTTTGAGTGGGAAGAGAATGTCTGTACCAGTTTTCACAGCAGTCCATCTAATAATTGTTGAGACATTTTACTTAAAATGACAAAAAACAAATGTTGTTGGTGATGCTACAGTCAAAGTCGGCATCAAAAGAGTCAGTAGAAGCCATCCTCTAATGTCATGGGAATCTATACAATAATTGTTTAGATAGTCCAGACCAAAGTTGAGGCCCACTGACAGACCAATATTGGCATCCCTAATGGGGCTACAAATAATACTTATACATGTGTTTGCTTGCAATACAAAGCCAGCACAACACGTTTTGCTTTATGCAGCTGTGCATCTTGACACATTAATGTGCAGAGTTTAGTGCAAGCCACGTGGAATTGCACTGTTAACACAAGCCACATTCAGCCCTGCATCTGAGAGCAATACACAGGGAGGGAGAGCAAGAATGAGGAAGAATGGAAGGAACAGGGGCCAGAGATAGGAGCCATTTATTCACCTTGAATGACTTCCAGAGAGGAAAAAAATGAACGAGAGTAAGAGAAGAAAGTAGGTTCCTGCATGTTTGATTTCCAATGGCTGACCTTTAAAACAAAACAGACAGAGAAGCAGAAAGAGCAACTTTTTGGAAAGTAAGAGGAAACAATTGGCTTCAAAACAGAATTCCCCAAGAGAGTCAGAGTGTAAACTCTGATCTGTTAAAGTGCCTTTGGAGTTGCTGTCTTGCAATCAAAAGGTCTTGTTTACTTAGGCGGCAAGTTGACGGTTCAGACATTCCTTAAGCGCTACAAATTCAATGAGGGGCTCAGATTTTTATGCTCTGTCCCATTGGATGTTGGGAAATATAGTCGATTACAAACACAGAAATTATCATGGTACAGCTGAAATGCAATTATGCAGCATATTTGTACAACTGATCATAGGTCAGTGGTCTAAGTTGTACAGCTTCCAAAAAGCAAAAGAGAGAAAAAGAGAAGTAAAGATGGAGGAAGGGAGGGGAAATTCAGTAATGCGAGAGGTTAAAGGGCGCTGACTGCAGCAGCAAAAAGCAGATGCTGGACGCTTCATATTACACCGCATCACCGGCTGACCAGGATATCATCTATATACGACCTGAGCTGCCCTTTATACTGATAGGAGCATCGGGGGGAGGGGGGTAAAAGGAGAGTAGAGGTAGTGACAGGGGAAGGATAGAGGGTAGAGGCAGAGTGACGGGAGGTAAACAGGAGCAATTAGTACAAGGTAAGAGGTTGGTAAGAGACAGAGGTTAGTGTCTGGTAGTGAAAGGGGAAAAACAAGGTGAGCACTGGCAGGTATAAAAGAGGAGGAATTGGAGAGAAAAGTAGGAAGGGAAAAAGCAGATTTTTGTTCCATTTCAAAGCACTGCTGCCGCTCCACTGTCATACCATCTTGACATTTCTCATCTCTCTTCATTTATCTTTTTCTGATCCCCACCTGTTCTCCTTTTCTATTTCTCTTCACATGTATGCTTCAGTGTTTTCTGCTTTTTCCTCTCCCCCAATCTTTGTTCTTCTTAGAAATCTGCTCACCTTCTGCTAAGTTGCGCTCTGAGTATCATGTGACATAAACAACTTTGTGAACATGGCTTGTCTTTTAATAGTAGCTGTCCTCATTTTATTCGCCCACTGTCTCAGCCCCCCTCTATCTCTCCTTCTCGCTGTCTCCCCTCTCTTTCCTTGTTCACACAACACCTTATGCTGCAGTACAACACTAATGTGCTGCAAGGTCATCATCACCACGGCAACTAGAGTAACCATGTTTAAAGCAAGGATAAAGTGGACGATGGAGTCAGGTCCAGTCTGATATCATAGCGATGTGGTCAAAATCATACGAAAGGTTTCAAATGCCCTATATAAAATCCGAACACTATTTCCCAAGATACTCCTAGACTGTCCACTAATGAGGCTAGGGTGGGTAGCTGAGTTGGTGCAACAGCAAGAGACTCAGCTTGTGTCACCAAATGATTTAAGTTAAACACTTATGCAGACACAGTTAACAAAGTCACTTTCAACCATATTTACAAAATGTTTAACAACAAGCATCTTACTGGATCTCCAAAATTTGGTGATAAATGATACCTTTATCAACCCAAATAACAATTCTCTCACCATAATATTCAAAATTACTCTTAGTTCAATTAAACAGGATCAGGTGAAATGTAGTTTTATGCAAATCAGCCACAAGCATACTAGCATGGCTGGACGAAAGAAAAAGACCAGCGACCTTCTTGGTGGCAATTAAACCTGTATCCAGCTGCACTAATGAGGATGAGAGAATCTGACATAGAGATCTCTCACAGTGTTCTGTCAACAGAGCTTGACCCTGTCATTTTGCTGGCTGATAGATATTATCCCTGATCCATATTCTCCAACTTCACATTTGAGCCAGATTTTCACAAATCAGTAAAAGTTGTGTCACAGCTTCGTATCAGCCCAGAGCAGCGTCACATTCGTCAACAAAACTATGACAAAAAGTGTCAAATGACCAATGTTTTCCCATGCCAAAAACAAGACTAATACTGTGAAGATGCTGTGAAAACGATCAAAAAAATCTATGATGAAATGTTACAATTACAGTTTTTGTTGACAAACCATGAAAGCATGGACAAATGCACCAGTGATTTACTGTTTAAATGCAGACGCTTTCTACAACCTGCAGCATCATGCAACGAATGCTGAACAGAAGTGGTTTTAGCTGCTTGACCTGTTGCACAAATAAGCAGCTTCTTCAGCAGCTTCTGCCAGTAATTTTAGCTAGTGTCACTGCTCCTTGGAAAGAAAAAGCAACAGATGTACGGACTAAAGTCTTCTACCATCCAAATGAAATTTAGACAAGAAGACAGCAGCAAAAAAGCAGGGACACACCAAAAAGACAGGAAGACCAGCACACTAACAATTATGTAAAGATAAGATGACACTAATGTTACAAAGCACTATCTTTCGTGTTTAGACAAGTAGTGGGAAGAGTAGTGGGACAGAGTCTAGCACATAAATGTAAAAGTAGCCCAAAAACTGTCTGGCAGAAATGGCAATTCTCACTTTACCACAGTTTGGTCTGACCCAGACGCCTCCAGACACATCAAGTCCCACATTATCGAATAAGTCTTACCTTGTTAAAATTTCTCATATTTTTGCGATCCAGTACAATAGCATATTCCCGTTTGCTGTAGCTTAGAGTGTGGACAGACAATAAGATGCGAATGCCAGGGAAACAACAGTCAGCAGGCAGAGGGGGCAAGACAACAAATCATAGCATTTAGCTTAGCTTTGCTAGTGTGGGTTGCTTTTTTTTAGTTTATTGCCAAAAAGAATAGAAAACAGCTGACCATCGAGTATTTTATAATACATAACACTGAATTTTATGTTATTTGCCATGGTATATTGCATATTAAACTAGTATAACGGGCTAATGGCAGGTTTTTAGGTTAGCTATTATGGATGGTCTCAAAAGTTGCCAGCTAGGTTACGTATCTAACAGAACATTCAATATCACGTTTATTTGTTTTACACGAGCAGAAATACTTGCAGTTGTCGGACACAACTTCAACACAGACGATGAGTAAACATACAAAAATATTTGATGTATAAAAGCATGCTTCTGGTGCTACCTTGGGGTATGTAGCTAGCAAGCATCCTTAAATACTATAGTAATAAAATAATATTTAAGATTTACAAGATTTACATAACATCCTCATTAATGGTGGAGGCATGGCTCATTAAGAAATCATTAAGTCACATGACAGTGAATAATGGAGGGTGAATAATAAGTATCCCCTTTTACTTTAGCCAAATATATTGCTTATGGTCTCCATAAATCTACGTATATCGTTGTCATAATAAAAACTTTGCTTTTTCTTCCTGCTTAAACTGCTTGAGGAACACTGAGTGACTGGCATCTCTGTGACATTAATGAGCTCAAAAACCTTGCCGAGGGGACAACAGCATTAATAAGCCTAACACATGAACCCCGTCAAAGAAACGCTCTGTCCCTACCCATGCAAGCTTGAGATTTGAGCTGACAGTCTTCAACTGAGTGCTGGTCATTCCGAAATGATACTCCATTACGATGATGTTTCCAAAGATTGTACCATCAGGGTAATCTTAGACTTCATTCCATTCCCTAGCTTGTGACACACACACACTTTAGTATTGACCACAAACCATGAGACAGCAGATCTGTATCATCTACAGAGGATACACAACTACAGAGATGAACGGAAGGTCAGTCAGAGCATTGATATTCAGGACATAGGCATATGAGTAATATGTACGCATATGCACAACATCAGCTATCTCTCTCGTGCGCTTGCTCTGCCTCTCACACACACATAAACACATGCAATCTATGACTCCCTCCTTCAGCAGTAAGACAAACAGAGGGGAGGGGAGACGACGGGGGCAGTCAAGTGGCACGTGTGCAAGCTGTCGTCTGCACACTGATATCAGCACAAGTGTTTAAACAGCCTGACATGAACAGAGACAGGGGGTGAGGCAGCTATAGTGGACACCCACATGAATAGGGATTTAAGATAACGTGTTTAAATACATGCTTACGTATTTGTTTGTATGTGTTGGGGGGTGGCGGAGGGGCAATTACATGCATTGTGCATGTATACATTTTGTTCATCTATACGATTTTTTCTCTTATCTTTACTGCAGTGTGGCTACCTGGCTGTGGTTGTGCCAGTGTGGTGTAATGCAGTGGCAGAGATGGTGTCACTGGGTTCATGGACATAAACCAACCTACTGCCAGACCAGTCTGCTCCTCTCAGGAATAGCAATGGAGGTGGTGTGTGTATGAGAATATGTGTGAATATGGGTGGGAGGGTAGATCAAAAAAAAAAAAAAAAAACCAAAACAAAACTGGAAAACAGCAAGAATGGGATTAAGAGTCACAGAGACAGACAGACAGAAAGGGTGAGACGCAGACGCAGTGAATGATAGAAAGGAGACGTCCAAGGGATATAGATGTAATAGGTGGAACGGAGGCAGACAGATGCCAGCGAAAAAGTAGTCTGCCCACTTTGAAAAAAAAAAAAAAGCTCCCTTGTGTAAATTTACCACCCCCGCATGTGGCATTTCAAGCACAGGGGCCTTTATCAGACATAAAAAAAAGGCAAACACACACACTCACGTATGCACAGTCTTTCCTTCTTTCTTTTACTGTGGCTCTCTTGCTCTCAGACAGTGCAGGCAGACAGGTGAATCAGGGAATGCTAAAAACAAAAAAGGAGTTCAACAGATGGACAGACAGATGGATAGACAGGTAGACAGAGGAGAGGTACAGGTGGCATGGCCTCAGACACAGGGTGAAGATATTCAGCATATAATGAGATGGGAGGAGAGTGAGAGAGAGGCTTCAGACAGAGAGATACAGTAAGTACAGCAAGATAAGAATAATTTATGACAAACGTGGGCAGAGGAAAATCCTTGACAGGAGACGGTTCAGTAACAGCAAGATGATCACTGATTAGGAGCTGAATGGTTGAAAAACTTAACAGCAAAATTGTTGTAAAGATTATGAACCGCAATGGATGAAGATGATTAATGCTAAGGATTTGACCTTATGTGAATTTTTCACATTCTGCAGTCTGGTATTTTTTGATCAAATCAGGAAATACCAGAAGAATGGATGCTCCCCAAATGAAAATATCAGTTTTCCAAATCACAACCACACACACATATTGAAGTGCAGAATCCGTGACTTGTCATCAGAGCAGCATTTGGCCAAACAGGGGATAATCTGTACTCTTCAGCTGTCTATGACCAGTGATTCAGTTTGACACCTTAATCTGCGGAAATCACAGAGGGCTCCTCCATGGAGCCAACTGTATTTACTATAGATTACATCTTCCACTAGTGTGCATTAGTCCAGTGACAGCTTTGCAGACTGCGGGGAAAACAGCAATCATACACCAGTGACTGACTCACTGTGATTTTGCCACTCACCAAATGGCCTCGTAGGACTCCCCTAACCATTTGTCTGAGCGACTGACCGTCTATCTGCCAGTTATGTGCCCTGTGTAGAATTTCTACAGGCTTGAGACTCAAAGTCATTTCCACTCACATTCTCATGCTGTCACCTTGATCAGAGCATCCGCCCTTTTTTTCTTTTCTTGATAATTGAATCATGTAAATCAGGGTAAGTGTGTGCTCATGTCATTAAGCACATACACAAGTTTTCTCACACAAACACACTGCTCATCTGCATTCGACAGACTGCCCCTGTGCCTGCTGAGGACAGCAGGGAGATGACATCACTTCTAAAGGACAGATTAGTTGAGGGATGAAACGAGAAGCTGGAGGAGAAAAGGAAAGAGCCCAAATTCAAAGAAAAACCTCATTCCTCATTTTTTTTTTTAAATTAACAGTCAAATGCAGGTAACCGTGCAGTCTCTCCCCCTAACTCTCCCTCAGTTAGAGTCTCTTTCTTCTCTCGCAGAGTCAGAGTCGTGTGTGCTGTGAAATTCAGTATGTATCTGAGTGCCTCTGTGCTCTCGCTGTTCTATACTCTAATGACCTTGTAGATCTGCGTGCTCTGATCTGCAGAGAAGCTTTTTCACCGAAAGAGAAACACAGAGTGAGCCATAAAAAAAGCAGAAAGACAGAGAATAAGCTGCAGAGAGAGAGAGAGACAAAGACATAGAGGGGTGAGGAAGTGAAACTGTGAAAGAGAGGCAGAGGTGTTGAGATAAGTGGGTGAGAAGAGGGCGTGTACTCAAAATATCAGGGAAAATATAGGTAGATGCAGTGTGAATTACAGCATCAGAGTGGAAAATAATAAAATGACATGTGAGAGGTCAATCCATGGTAATCAGTTTTGTTACAAAAAATAAATGTATAAATAAAATCCAGCGCTTCTTCTACCCTTCATATTAGTAGGTGGGCCACCCACAAATTTCCACCAGCATTCAGGCAACATGACGTCTTCTATTCAAATTTAGGTTTTTACTGCTACTATTTTCAGTTTTCCCTGTCACTGCCTGTTACAGTTTGCTTTCAGCAGCAAACCACTGGAAGGGTTTAATATGAAGTATGTAGCTACAGAAAGTGAAGCCTTAGTTACTGTATGAGGGTTAGGTTAAATGTGCAGGCTCATGTATCTAAAAAATTTTCTACACTGAGGAATTGATATTTTTTTCTCGTTTGTCACTCGATCAATTTGTAACCTTGCAAATGAAAGATGGTAAAAGGAGATGAAGCCATATTAAGCCATGGAGAGGTGAGGAAAATTGGCATCACCAACACAGAGCAGGTGTCCAAACCAAGCGGCAAATGAGTTGTGCACGTTTTTAAGATCAATTGAAAAGTGTTTAGACCCTAAAGCTAATGAGTTTCAGACACTTTCAACCTATTTCAGTATTTAGGCTTTCAGTTTAAAACAAACATAAGAGTTCTAAAATTCAAAATACAAAAAGTAAAATTTTCTCCAAGAAAATTAAATACATGTATTAAGCATAGGCCTTTATAAATCCATCATGTACAGCAGTTGGTTAACTTTTTTTTTTGACATTTCTACAAAATGCTAATTTCAGTGATGATTTTGTGTGTGCAAACATATATGTGTGTTAATGCATTTGTGTGGCAGACGGGCGCAGACAGCCTGGGTGAAGCGGGAGTTTAATCATTTCCTGAGGGCAGATGTAGTGTAAACACCAGTAGTGCTGTCATTATAGAGGAGGAGTGTAGGGCTGTTCATATGTGCATGTGTGTGTCTGAGTGAGTCGTTGTGTGTGTCTGGATTGTCATTCATTCATCCATAAACGTGAGTGCGTATTTAGCTTTAATGTTAACAGTAGGAGTCACACAACAGGGATTTCAGAGTAGTCCGAGAGAGAGAGAGAGAGAGAGAGAGAGAGAGAGAGAGAGAGAGAGAGAGAGAGAGAGAGAGAAACAGTGTGTAGTCTGCCAGAAAACGGAATGTGTGTCAGTGTGTGTGTGTGTGTCTTTGTGCATGAGTGTGTCTGCGTGTGTGTGTTAACTACTCTGCGGAACATTAAACACTAACGTTACCCATTCTTTTGTCTGCTCAGCTCTTTTCCACATTAAAACTGTCCCGCCTGAAACTACCACACATTAACAGTCGAGCACGGTGGCCATCTGCATGTACACACACACACACTTACAAACAGACATTTAACTCACTCAAACACACGTCAACACATCACATTCAACATCCAGATGGTGAATAAAAATTCCAAAAGCGATATGGCAGAACGAGGCAGAAAATGTGAGCAGGGACAACTAAGTCCTGTGTTTAAACAAACACAAAGTAACACACACCAGACACACACATACACGGAGTGAACAGCAAAGACTTACTGTATCTCTGCAAGGACTCATCTGACTGCTGCTGAGGGGAGAATGGAAAGTGAAAACCTCATGCTTGCTTCGCGGCACTCCTCTCTTTCACTCCCTCCGTCACTGCCCCCTCCTCCCTCCTTTTTTCTTTGCTTTCTCCCTTCCCTGCCTCTTTTCCTTCCTCCTCCTCCTTCTCCTCCTCCTCCTTCCCTCCCTGTCCTTCACTCCCTTGCTCCTTCTCTCTCCCTCCTTCCCACTTGGCAGAGCCCTACTGTATTCAGATACACCAGTCTCCATATAAGGCAGCACAGCTAAACATGTCACACATAATTTATCCACAGCAGGCTGCAAGTTCACCTTGCACAGCTAGTGCTTGGATCATATGCAAAAGAGGGAGGAGAGGAGAGGAGAGGAGGAAGGGAGGGCAACGCAGGGGAACTTAACTCAGACAAACTTCTACTGTCAACAGCCACGTTCCCACAATTTCACACTGCGTGAAAGCGTGCGCGCGTCCGCTTGCATGTGTGTATGTTAACAAATGCTGACAATCAGACCGTGAAAATGCTACCAGAGACCAAAAATGCAATTCACCTGCTCTGTTCCAACACCTCCCTCTCCCTCTTTTTCTCCTTCCTGTCTCTCCACCATCTGTATCTGCAGGCAGTAAATCTCATACAGATGCTGTTTGTGAGACCTGTCCACCTGCACACCCCCTTTCTGTATACCTCTTTCCCTGCTCTGCTTATCTGTGCTACTACCTCTATAAAACATGATTGAAAAGAAAGAAGAGAGAAGGGGAAAAAAACTGCAAGACAAATGAAAGTAAAGAAGGGTTAAACAGAGAAGGAGTTAAACCTTTTTGTTTGGGATTGGAACAGGAAGATGGAGCAAGAGAGAGTGCAAGAAGGGTGAGATAAAAATAATATGTCAACAAATAAGATGCCATCCAGAGTGCTGTCTGGTTCCAGCTGTAAGAATCAGCGTGATTCCCTCTGATCACGTGTCAGGTTTTGTACAACTGATGGCTTTAAAAATACATGCCTGCTGACCTCTCTTCTGCCTCTTCTGTTACCCCCGGTTGAGTTTTTTTTTTTTTCTCAATTTGCAGCCTTCATTTTGCACTTGAAAAAACAAAAAACAAATGCAGCATGCGTATAGCAGATGTGGTGAAGCAAAAGAAAAAGAAAAGGCAGAGAATAAGGAGAAAGAGAGGTTGGGAATAATAATAGCGGCACTTGAGTAGCAGTGCTAGCGGATAGCTTTCTCGTCCCTCCTCCACAGCTTCAGTCCACTCACAGGACATCAAGAGTCACAGCTCTGTTGCCATGGTGTCTAACTCCCATCAAACACTACGTCAGGTGCATGTGTGTCTGTGTGAGCATGTGTGAGTGCATGGTGTTGTGTGTGTGTTTGCGGAGGTGTGTGTGTATGTGGCAGGTGGGTGTTACAAAGTGACTCAGAGCCAGATCACTGACTTGTGGCTGCAATATATCAGGGGGTTTGGAATTCATCACTGTAGGCTATTGGCTTGTGTGTGCACGTGTGTGTGCATGTGTGTAAAAAGTATAAGGGAAAGGTGTTGATTGGCCAGCAGCCTGCCCTCAAAAGCACCAATGATGGATCTCTGTGCTGCTCTACGTGTTAATGTTTAGCTCGAGCTTCTATAAATATTTATCAGTTCGTTCATTGAGACAAAGCAACGCACTACAGACACCGGTAATATGGAATTTTGATTTCAGAGCTGGCAAGTCACTGTCCTGTGCCCAAAAAAGGCCCTGCAGTTGTCTTCCAGGATTATGCTGAATTGGGAAGGGGATGAGGTGTCATCTGGAGTCAGGAAAAAAGCGTGTACAGTACGCCTGACTTATGCTCTGTAAGGAAATATTATTCAGTTGCTCCATTTAGGGCACAGATGTCAGACACTTCAGTAGGTCAACTGCTTTCAAACGTTTGCTAAAGCAGCAATACCACAATGTAAAAATGCATCCAACATTTTACTTTTGGGTGCAGCAGGAACAAGACGCAAACACAACATTATCACCTTATAAAGTTGTTATGGTGAACTTGCTACCAAGCAACATGATCATTCATTTGGCGTCATGCTTCTGCTTACCTTGCAAATGTAAGTCATATATTCACCCTTTTTACCTCTAGTTTGGTCTCTACCAAATACAGAAAAAAAATTCTAGCTCTTTAGTGGCTAAATGCTCCACTATGTTCACCAGCTAGTTACCAAGTTGTCTGTTTGCCATTTGGTGCTGGATGGGAAGTGTGAAGTCGGTTTTTCAAGTTTTTTCATATGAAAAGCCACGAGAGTGGTGGTGAGAGAGAACCTAAAACGTTCTGTGGAGCTGACAGAAACAACAGGGGGAGGTGATAATTTTCTGTGGGCTTGTGTCCATGACACGTTTCACATTACACAGTCATTTGACCCAGTGTTAATATAATATTGACTGGTGCTGTTTTAAGTAAAAAGCTGCAAAATGTTTGATATATTAAGTATCAGAAGTAAAAGTACTCACTGTGGAAGCAGAATACCCCCCACCAGTGTATTATTATATTATATTATTGAAGTATTATTGTTTGTGCATTAACATGTAAGTAGCATTTTAATGTTGTAGCTGGCCAAAATTAAATTAAACCATGCATTATATTTGAATGCTCTTTATATGTTTTTAATAATCTGACTCAAAGCAAAGTATTTATTTCACCTGAGACAAATGCAAAGTAAAACTGCAACTTATAAAATGGAAATAATCGAGTGAATAAGTAATACTTCAAAATTATACTTAAGAACAGTACTTGAGTAAATGTACTTTCCACTGCAAAGTAGAAACAAAGCACAGTGAACTGGACTTGCAGATAATTGCTGCAATTGCAGATAATTTAGTGCACACTAAGGTTCCTGCTCACTGCTCTGCTGATGTCTGTGTACAGAGGAGAGAAAGAAAAGGAATTTTGAGGCATTGCTTTCTAACACAAGCCCTCATCCTTCACATCCATGCTCATTTTGATAATATTAAAACTAGGCCACAGATCCATGAACACGTGTCCCTTGTGTTCTGGATCATTAAAGACAGGAATTAGGAAAAACAAAAAAGAGAAAAAAAAACGAAAACAGAGACAGGAGGAGATAAAGACACAGAGACATGGATCCATATATCACCTTTGATCCATGCTGCTAAGCAAAGCCAGAGCTGGACAAAGAGCAAAAGAAAATCTACTGGAGAGCCTTGAGGATCTTACCCAATGGAAAATCCAGCAGGGTGCCCCAGTGTTTGTCTGAGAGGTTTTCAACATTCATAACAGACCTCTGCTCTATTGTTGAGTATCTAAGGTCAAATCATTAAATGGATCATCTTCAAACAACAGCAGCTATTTCAGTACGTTAAAACTGCATGACCTTGCAGAGCCTCTGTGTCTTTCTCCTCAGTCTGAACAGCCCTCTGTTCGGGTACCAACATACTCTGGGGCCCCAAGATGTGACCTCAGTGGAAAATGATGGAATCTATGAACATAGAGCTCTATAACAGACCAGTACTGGAATAAATGAATTACCATTGTTCAAAAACCTCCTAAACTCTGAAACTGCCCTCTCAAATAGCTCTGGTATGACCACTGTTACACAGAGCCCTGCTGAATTTACTCTGCTGGATTTACTCTCTTGACCTGCTTGAGCCAGCATTAAAAATCAACCACTAACAGCATCTCTCGGCTTCATCTTGACTAAAACGCACAGACTCTCAAGAAAGTTGCAGTATACAGTGTACAGACACATACATGCAGTCTCCAGAATACCAAGGTTGAATTATTACAGAGAGGAGGCAAAGATATAGATGTTCCTGTCACATAGGTGTCTGGTGGATAATTCTATCGGGCGACAACACAGATAGTGACGGGGAGCTCTTAATGAAAGCAACCATAATGAAAAAGAGGAGCCTCTCCATTTTGGGTTTTGACAGGTGGATTTCTGCAGGGGAAGAGCAGATGTCTGCTAAATGGAGACAAACTGAATATTCAAAAGATTTTTTTGTCTGATCTGCATTTTGGCTTTTTTGCATTTCATTTCCCAAGCCATAAAAGTACTTTGCATAGTCCATTACTGTGTTCAACATATACACCTACCCACAGCCACATAACACACACTGTAAAAAGATCCAAGACGAACAAATAAAAGAGTTTTAAAGCTCCTTACACATTCATGTGATAAAGGACAATATAAATAAAATCACCATCAGCATGTATGTCTGACACTTAAATTATATCTTTTTAGAATTAATATCTAATTTACAAATCGTCAGTTTTATTTCAAACCTATTTCTCACTCTAAGCCCTCATTCTGACCTCCTGCTGTGCTGTGTGTTGAAACATGATTTCACAACGGGGTCCCAGGGTGGAGGACCGAAATTTACCATTTGAGTCTTGAGGTAATAAAGTTTAAGAGTCCCTTCCCTAAGCTGCTGCAGTCGCGTTTTCAAGCCTGTCTGGGTTTCTGGCGCAACAGATACGGTCACAAGCCTCAGTGGCCGTTAAACCACAAAATGACCCGTAATGGAGGAGCCACACTTTTACCCGCCTATCACTGTTGTGGGATCAGTTACTGTATATTTAATTTTCATTATGATGAGCTTTTTAAACTTATGAAAGTATAACTTATAATGCCTTAATAACTTAAACTTATTGGTTTAAGTTATTTTTGACTGGGCTCATTTGGCTTACATTTTAAATTACATAATTTACCTTAGTGTTACATGAAACATATCAGACTAAGTCATCCAATATTAACTGAATGTTATGTAGTTAAACATATAACATATATATTATTGTTGAACTCCTATTATTTTTGTTGTTTAAATTATTATTTTAATTAACTTCAAACTATTCATCATAACATAAATATGCTGGACTGTACCCAGTGAACATGAAAAGGTAAACAGTCTTCAGAATGACAAAGTGAACACAACCCCAGGAGAAGTTATCCTTTCCTAAAAGTTACAGTGTTCACCAGCACTCCCATAATGTGAGCACATCCGAAACCTTCCCAGCATATTCAAATCAGGCACAGTTAAACAGTATCTGCCAGCTGGAAGGGAAAAAAACTATGCAAAGAATCAGCCCAGTGATAGGCAAAAACTGACACAGATATTCCACATGTATATCAGCTATTTCTAATCTCCTCTCTGAGATATATCCTCGCTCGTCGAAAATCCCAAACAATATTTCCAGGAAAGAAAAAAAAAATACAGCAGCAATGACTAGCAACAGGCAGGGAAGTTGTCGGAATCATAACATGTCAAATATTAATGACACCCTGTCGTCTGTATGGAGCAACTCTCCCCTCTCCTCCTCTAAAAAGGCAGAGAGATAAAGACAGACAAACAGATGATCTTGTAAAGCCAGTAGATGTCCACTCGGTCAGAGAAAAGCTCTCTTACCTGCCTGGTTGTCTGTGTGTTTCTCTTGCACTCGGTCTGGGTGTATGAGTGTGTGTGCGCTCACACACAATCCCCACGAACAGGAACTGATGAATGTGCACGACTTCAGCCCTGCAGCGTGCAGTGCATTATGGGGTTTCAGTCTCTCTCTCTCCCTCTCTCTCTCTCTCTTGCTCGCTACTGTGTGTGTGTCTCTTTCTCTCTTCCTCTCTCTGTTGGCACAGTGTTAGAGGGGGATGTCCTCGCCTCCTGTCTGGAGAGAGGAGGGTGAACTCGCACGCGCTGTGTCCATATACACACACACACACTCACACACACAATGCAGAAGAAGCCTCATGATGACAACCGCCGCGGCTGCGGTTACCGTGGCAACAGCCTCCCGCTCTGCCTCCTCCCCTCTCTCGCTCCTGTAGCTCTTCAGGCTCCCCCTCAGTGTATTCTGTTTAAATAGTGAAATAGACTGCAACAAAAAAACAATGCTTCACAAACTGCACTCATTCTACTTGCCTCTATTTCTTCTGTTTAACATTTACTTTAAGCCTGAGCTAACTTGCCAGTGCAGAAATGAGGAAAGACTCTTATGGTCACGTGATCAATAACTGTTGCTTCTGCCATTTGAGATAAAGAGAGGGTGGTGTTTAATAAGAGGGAACATGTGCACATGCATCTCTGAGCTAGTGTTTGTGTGTGTGTGTGTGCGTGTGTGTTTGAGTGAGTGGGTTGATTTGGTAGTTCCTGGAAACAGGCTATGGTTCCTGTTTGTGGTTTCTTCCTTTTCTCCATTGCTACTGCCAGTTCACTGAGGCCTGCAGCCTTTTGATAACACACACATTTCAGTCACATTACCAACAAGGGAAGTGCAGCTGGACTGACCAATGAAATGAATGGGTCATGTGCACACGTAGGCAGAAAGACACACAGAAAGACTGACTGGGCCCTTAGGTGTAATTATTTCAATTTTCATCATTATTCACCTTCCTGGAGGTTGGTTTTAACTGTTATTTAGTGGGCTGATTCAGATTTATAATTGGAACTTAGTGGGTTATCAAGAAAGGGAGGGCTGACAGTTAGAAGAACAACAACAGAGAAAGAGGGAGAGAAAGAGGGAGAGAAAGAAAAATAGAGGGATAACTACTGTAAAGGAAAGAGAATGAGGGTGGAGCAGCAAAGGAGACGAGACCTCCTCTCCACCGTCTCCCATGGCGACAGAGTGGGTGGAAGGCCGTGGCTGTCCTTCAGGCCCTGTAAATCACCAGCTCACAGCTGAGTCCTACAGCGCAGCCTCTGCACTGGCAACCCCTAATGCCCAATCTTTCAACATCTAGCCTCCCTGTTTTATTTCTCGCAGTTGTCATTGCTCTCTCTTCCCCTCTGTCTCCCGGCCTTGCAGTGCCCCGTCATGTTCCAAATCTGAACCTGAGCCTACAAGAATTACCAAAACATGCTCATGTTCATCCATATATATCAACACAAGTGACGCCGCCATGTCACTGGAGCTAGACAGAACCTGAGTTGTCAGATCAGTTAAAAAAAAAAAAAAAAAACTACATCTCCCACAGACCTGTTCTCTGTCTTTCCAGTAGCCATGGGAACAGGTAGAAACTGGGATTCACTGAGCACTGATTGTTGAAATTCTTGCGAGGATGATTTAATCAGTGAGCTTGGCAAAGGAAGGGAAAGGGAGCAGAGAACGGTATAGACAAAGTGGGAGGCAACAGGTGGTAGTGAATGTGAATGAGCCAGGATACGTGTGCTTGTTTGTCCATGCAAGCGACCAGTTCATAGCTGCTGCTATACTTTATTCTTTCAGTGTGCGGAGAATGTGCCATTAAGTTAAAGCTACTCCTCCAGGCGTTCAGCGCTCTGCGGGAGAGAAAACTGCAAAGTCAATAAAAAGGGGTTTTTCCATGGTATTTTTTGCCTCCTGAAGAAGCATATATCTGAACACGCTGGCATTATCACTGAACACTCATGTGGTCCGAGTAATGAAGAGTCCTTGAGTTTGAGGGACACTGAATAACCTGCTCAGATTTGAAAGCCAGGGTGATTAGTCTGCTCTTTGGGACTAATGGCAACAGCAGGTGTCCACGGGCTCCGTGTGCCACATCTATTCATTAGAGACATTAACACTAACCACTTGCACACATACACACACACACACACAGAGCTCACTGCTCATTGGAACTATTCATTAACAACGTCGCAGCTCCCCTTAAGCGCAATGACCATTGATTAGGCTTATGCATAATGATGGTGGTGGAACTGCTGGTGTAATTATTACTACCCTCAGACTTTTGTTCACCTAGGTTTTATTTTTTTTTTTTTTACAGCACACCTGAGCTGTAGGCATTGTGTTTCTTTCTGATTCTGTATATTGTAGTAGTCCTATATACAGTGTTACTGTATGACTGCTGTGAATGCAGCCTTACAGGAGAGTAGCCTTGAATCATATTCACATCATAGCAGAAAAAAAAAAAAGAGCTGCGCATGCTGCTTTTCTCTTTGTGCAGAATTCTTGGTTGGGGAGTGGGGAATCTTTGGGAACTAACTTATTGGTAAATATTAATTTGCAAATTATAGTAGTAGTTTCTCACTTTTTGTAAATTCTATGTGTCACATATCACAATCCATTGTGATCACTGGGTATCTTACATCACTATGTAAACCTTGAGATTGTTATTTCGACCAGCAAACATTCAAATATTTTTGTGTGTGTGTGTGTGTGTGTTTGTGTGTGTGGTCTTAATATGATGATGATTTGTTATTGTATAGTAACTTTCAGAACCACTCGTCACTATTTTATCCTTCATCTTTATTCTCAGCACAGTCAGTAGCCTCAAGCAACTGGCTAAGCTCACAAAGGTCAGAGCAACTTGGGGTCAAAGTTCAACAAATTTGAACTTTGGGCACAGTATGTATCTGAATAAACCAGCACATGACTACGCCCAGAAAGAAAAAGAAGAAAAAAAGAAACCCACCACATCCACAATTATGGAGGAGGACCACACAAAAGTTGCACAGTATTTGTTAAGAACATTTTTGTTTTGATCTCAGTTATCTCAGACGTATAAACTGCATTGGAAATAAACTGTTTGAAATGTTTGAGTTGTCCATTGTAGTATCAGACATAATTTAATCCATGAAAGATAAGTGGTTACCAGATTCACTGCTGCAATATTTGAAGGATAACTATCTCTTGTGACTGAAATTTAAAAAATAAGGTACTTTTTTTTCATAATTCCAACAGTGTATTTGCTTTAGTCAAACAATTTTTAGCTTCTATAGTAGGTGTCACAAATGTGATCTTAAGGCTTCTGTATGATGCAAAGTGAAAGGAATGTTAAAACAGAGGGAGTATTCTGTCCATTGGATATTATTAGTTTCCTGTTCATGATCTCACATATACAGATGGACATCATGAAAAGTCTAAAGGGTTGAATTTAACTATTGCCTTTTATCTCCAAAGGCTTGAGGCAGAAATATTTCTAAAGACTCTGTTTGTTGATGCAAGCATTTAAACAGCACTGTATTTGAAACTACAATTTGACAGCAAAATAATATTTACCCATTTATTTTTAAACACATCTTCCCTCATCTCTATCTGAGAGACGGAGTGGGGATGGGTGAGGGTTTCGATGTCTGCCTCTGTTATAATCAGCCCGTTCCCTCAGAGAGAGACTCACACCAAACGGAATGGGCGAGCATCACAGTGTTGAACTATTTTTAATATTCCTTCAGAATATCAGCAGTCGCTTCAGTATCACCCCAACAATATAGGCCTTATGCTATGGTAACTGAGAGTAATATTAGTCAAGCCGATATTAAATAAGGTATCATACTTTCCTTTTAAAAAATTACATCACCTCTGTACTTGGCCAGTGGAACAACATTAACAAAACAAATAATTTTGCTTAATCGATTCAGAGAACAGGAAGGTACAATAACATTTTAAAGAGACCCCTGACAAACAGTGTCTACTGCTTCCTGCTAAAGCTAGAGACTAAAAGAGAATGCCAAAATGTTGTCGTCACCCGTAAATTAAAAGTTGTTGGTGTTTGAGGCTGAGAAACATCACCACACAACACCAATGAAATGCCAAGTGAAACTTCTATAATGACCAGTCATGGAAGCAAAAAGCAACAACTCTTAAGAGTTACACAGTAACCCTTCCAAAATAAAAACACATACAAGAAAGCCCTTGATGTGAAGCCCAGAGTAAACATTTAATCAAAAAAAAAAAAATTAAAATCATAGTAACATGCTCTAAATGAGCTATCACTTTTTACCTCGAACTGTCAAGGCTGACAAACTCCTAAGAAACAAGAGCTGGATGCCATCAAAAACGGGAAGTGCATTCCTCCTAAACTAGTAATGCTTAGATGCATTTTTGTTTGTTTGTGCCAACACGACATGACGAGATGTAGGCTGCATGTAAACAATGTATAAATTATGCAATCAGAAAGTTAAGCATCCCATATACATTAATTAACCCCCATTTGTTCCAATGAAAAGCCATTCAATCAAATCTGCTTACCGAGGTTGATCGTTCTCTGGCTGTCAGCTTGACAACCAGTTCAGCGCTGCTGCCCGTGACTGCGTTCCACAGATGAATGCCACTCCACTGTTGGGACAATATTGTAATTTGTTAAAAGTGTTGGCTAAAAGAGAAAATTCCTTGTTAATGCCACTCAGACAGAATGGTGCAATGTAGCTGCAACCTTGTCTGTTTGTAGCAGTGTCTTGCTGGGAGTGCAGAATGTAACATATACTGTATGCTTATAGCTAAACCAGTGCAACATACATGCGAGGGTTGAAGGTATAGTCAGTTACTTAACAATGCAGACAAAAGAGCTTGTTCTGTACCTTAATTCTGAACCTGAGGAATACTGAGTTAAATTAATTTCTTTTTTGAAAACCTGTGAAAATAAAAATTGGTATAAAATTGCTAAAACATTCTGCACATTACAGCAGGTCAGGCTCTGTATGTGGGAGAGATACTGACACCTCTGATAACATAGGTTATTCTGGAGTTTGATCCTAATAAATGACCCTGCCTGGAGAAGAATCAGGGTGCTGAAAAATAATATACACACACACACACAAGCACACAGAATCTGAAGCCCACAGACATACACATGAAACAGGATGGGAGAGAACAAATCTCAGCAGATTGCCCTTGGTAACTTACTGTTGGTAAATATTCATAAGGACAATCTCTAGACTCATCACAACTAGCAGCAAGACGTGCAAATGTGTGAGACGGAGGCGAAACGATGCAGTGGGATAATGAATGTTGGAGAGCGCGTTGGAGAAAGAGAACAGATGCAAAGACAGAGGGACAGAAGGGTGAATGGATAACAAAGAAAGGAAGAAACACTGGTTTTATTATTGGTTTTGGTAGTTTAAACATACTTGAAACTGAAATGCTTTGGTCTAAAAGATGCACATTACTTTTTGAAACTAATTGGCAATTATTGTCAGTTACAAAAGCATAAACAAAACTAAATTTTATTTTGTTCATGTGGAGATTAATAGCTGATTAGAGGTACATGAACAAAAATGTCAGGGGAGATTGTGCAACATACCTGGATCACTGACTTTCTGTGCTAACAGGGTTGAATTTAAAGCCCAGAAGATAAAAACATGTTGAAAGAGATTCCAAATACACTGTATATGACCTATGTCTACAGTTTGTACTGCTAATATCAAACTGTTACTTTTGTTGCAGAGGGATAACCTCAAAAAATCACCTGCAGCAGCCCCCAGGCAATATGAAATCGCGATTTTCTGTTTGATTGGAAAAACAAATGCCTCATGAAATAATACTGCCAGTGGTGAATGTGAGTGCTCGGCACACACTGTACATATTCATAAGGCTATGTTATTCACCAGATGAGGTGCATGGTATTTGATGATTTAGAACACTTCTTCATATTTTTTATAATTCAAATTCAGAATTCAAAGTCAGAATATCTTTCCCTGAAGGCATACACTCTTCTTCAGCAGCTGGTTACAGATGCACAATTCACAGAGCAGATCAACCCAGAGGGCAAGCTATGGGGAAATCCTGGTGGGCGGGAGCAGATCATGTCCACTCTGTGCACCATATATACTGTAATCCTCCACTCGTCTTCCATGCGGTCTTTTACAGTAGTGATATATAAACCTAACTTTAGCTCTGCCTTCTGACAAATCTACTACTTTGTTGTTCCTATAAGAAAACAAGAGTCTGACCTTCTGAAACTCAGTCCTGCTGTCAGGGGTGGATGTTCTGAGTGGTGGACAATGTACCTTATTTTAGGTGAGAATGATTCTCATTTTCCTTCCGTATTGATCTCAAGCAATGTACATGCTGTACACTGTGCCTGCTACCCGATACAAAGATCTCCTCTCAGCTCACTAACGTCACTTACACTGACCAGAGGAAAGGTACAAGCCAGAGGATGCCATATGTGTTCCAGAAACAATGCTCTCAGCTGTGAGGGTGTTTGAAATGAGACATTTCACTTTCTTGCTTTTATTTTAAATTTTGATTTGTCAAAATGTCACAAAATGCTTTAATGGGCTTTTGTGGCACAAGACAGGCCAAACGGATCAACCTTCTGCCTCTGTATCAATTTAAACTTTGGCCCTCTTGAAACAATAATAATCATGGCTAAAAATAGATCTGTCTCCAAGAGGTGCTGGCCAGCTTAATAGACTAATTAACTCAAATCCCAGGAGTACCGTAACAGCCAAATGAAATTAAAAAAAAAAAAACACCTCACACAACACTTTGCATTAGGGCCAGTGACTTAGAATTTTTGTTGGTGTGCAGTAGTTTGCATGAATATCCCTCTTTTAATCTTTCTCTTTTTCACTCAAATACATGTACACCATGCAAATCTCTGTCACACATATTCTCCCCGACGCAATGATTTTTCACTTTTCACGCCCTTTTCCCCTTTCCTTTTGAGACACTAATCCCCAGATGCAGCACTAATAGCATTAGCAGAGCATATCCAATCAGCTTAGTACCCCGACAGGGGGGCACAAAGCTCAGACCTACACTGAGACAGACACTCTGGGAGACTACACTACCCATACTGCCTCTGCTACTGCTACAGCTACTCAGCTCACTGTTGATTAAAGTAAACTAAAACAAAGATCAAATAAAGAGAATGAGGAGCAATATATCAGCATTATCACAGAGAAACTGAGACACGGAAGTTACAGGAGACTGTTTTCTGGCGGGTGATTGTTTGCATTAATTAGCAAATTTTAGCATTCAAACATGCTAAAGGAAGATTGTGAACATGGCGAGTACCTTCTAAACATCAGTATGCTAAGATTGTGCTAAAAAGTGCAACCTCATGGATCAGCAAGAATGGCTTTTAGATTCTTCTAGATTCTTGTTTACCCAATAGATCATTTCTTATTTAAAAACAGACTTTCAGTAATTAAAGTGCAGAATTGATTTCTTATGCCTAAGCTAATTACTGCCACACAATGGCTCATTTAGTATCATCTTCTGGTATTAGTATAGAAATGTAATGTACAGCTATGTATATGTATAGAAACACATTTTTTTGCTATTTGCATTTTGTTTTTCTTTTTTGTAATTTTATATTGGCTTATTTGTTAGTAAATCACTTGCAGTATAGTCAAACAATAGCACTACTTCTCGTGTAGATATGTATGAATGACAGTACAAATCATAAAAAAATGATGGAAAACATCTTCAATAACATGCAAAGCATGTTTGCACATTTTAGATGAGTAAACAATGTGAAACAATGTTCACATAATATTTCAGATTGGAATTCACAATAGCGTTCTGGTGTGTTTGGAGTTCGTTGCATTGTTCCTGAATTATTCATTTACACACAGAGTAGGTTATGCAGATTAAGCATTTGTTGTTTGCTCATGCAAAAGCAATTTATGTACATGTGTTTGGGTGTGTATGTGCATATGTGCATATATGTGTCTGAGATAGACAGACAGACAGACAGACAGACAGACAGATAGACAGACAGACAGACAGACAGACAGACAGACAGACAGATAGATAGATAGATAGATAGATAGATAGATAGATAGATAGATAGATAGATAGATAGATAGATAGATAGATAGATAGATAGATAGATAGATAGATAGATAACATAAGGGTATATGTGCAGTCGCCTCTGAACAGTCCATTAGCTCTGCAGTGCAAACAAACCTTGTTTCCAAACACAGCCTTCTAAGGCAGAACAACACCAAGCCAACCAGAAGAGGACTTGTCTTCCTTCCTCTCAGCCTCTGTTAGCCAGCCTGCCAACCACTCTGCTTCTTGACTCCAGCTCCATCTCTCAGTCGTTACCCATTGCTCACAGTGAGTCACTGACTTGAAAACAGGCTGCAGTCTGCCACAGCACCAGCTTATAAGTAATCATTCTACTATGCAGAGTCAATATTGTTTTTTTTTCTTTTTTTTCTCCTTTTTCTGTGTGTGTTAGAGGGAGACAGAAAATTAGGTAGATACATAGACGGAAGGAGGAAGCTACAAAGGAATCAAGGGGAAAGGAAGGGGGGAAAAAAACAGAGGCAGTTGTGTGTCAGGCCTAAGAATGAGCTGTAACCTAATGAGTGTAGATGAAAGCTGACTGTCTGAGCTAACTCAATTCTTTGCTCTGCTAGTCACAGTTCTTAGCTTAATGATGTTTGCTCCAGACTACCAATGCCACAGCCAATGCTGGATTGCCTTTTTTTGGTCATATGTTTTCCTGTGTGCGACGACCCTCTTCGCCGCTTGCATGTGTAGAATGTTGAACTTGGCTCAGGCCGCGCATGGGATGACATCACCCTCACTGTGAAGCAGACATCCGTTTAAGACATGTTTACAGTGCTTAAACCACCGGCATGCTTCTATCCTCGCTCGTATAAACACAGAATGTGTCTGACCATGTGCACACTTGTATGTGTACGCAGTGTTTACACAGAACAGATAAAGAAATATAACCAGAGCAGGAGGCAAGGCTGCAATCTGTGGGGCTTGTGGTTAAATACAGAACAGGAATGAAGCAGCACAGGGGTGAGGATGTTCTGGGGAGGTCTTTGTAAAGGGTATCAGAGGTTTTGAGGGGCAAGGTGTAGTGTGTACACAAAGGTGAGGAGGCGGCATGATTCTCGCTCAGGAATGCTGTAAAGCTGTTTGTAGAGTCAGCAGGCCAATGAAAAAGCTTAGGTGTTGGAGCTCTGCCAAAGAAGTGATGGTAAAAATGGAGAAAAGATAGAAAATGGGGGAATGGGATTAAAAGAAAAGAACAGTATCCATAAAGAGAAATCTCTGGCGGTTTGTCCATTGAGGAGAGTTTTACACTCGGCGTAAGAATACAGCTTTAAGTTCATGAAATCTGGGAAGCTCTCGTTAGAACTGGATCAAAGCACTTCTTGCCCTATTGCACCATTTCTACCAATTCTCATCTCCACTGCACAATACATTCTTCCGCTTTGTTTTATGCTGTTTCACACAGTGATCTCTTTCACACATCGCTGTGATTCCTGGGCAGATTTCTATACCCCTCTATCTGAGTCATGTGCATGTATATATATATTTATATATATATGTGTGTGTGTGTGTATATACACGCATGTTCCCCTGGAGAGGAAAAGTAAAAGAAAATATACCGTGCTGAAATTCTCAGCCTTCCAGTCAGATGGTGTGAAATAATTGGAGCCAATAACACTGCCATAAACTCCAATTATACACAACACTTTACACAACAATAAAACAAAAAGATCCAGTAAAAATTACTTTTCAGTTTCTCAAACGCCTGTCAGAGAAAGATCAGTTCATAGCAACCCAGTCGATATTTAAAGGTTTAAGGTTTTAGATAGAAATATGCCTCAGGAATAGTGAGCTATTCCCTACCCAGGTATATATGGAATAGAGGTTATAGAGGTTAATGCAGGAGTCAGAGAGGAGGCATAATATAATCATGATGTGGCATCAGGGCGTTGATAGAAAAAAACTAATTTGACAGCAGAAATGAAAGAAACAGTCACATGTAAAGGAGTAAGTGAATTAAAAGAATTACACAGGTAACACAGACAATATACACTAAAACTAGACTAAGAGTCTACAGCCATGCTAGCAGTTCTTTGAGGTTGTACTTAGGCACAGCTTTGTGCTAAATGCTAAATTTAACATGCTCACTGCGACCATGCTAACATGCAGATGTTAAGCAGGGAATACCATGTTCATCTTAGCCCATACTAATATTTACCAATTAGCATGAAACACAAAGGCTGAGGCTGATGGGAATCTCATTAGTTTTGCTGCTATTTGGTCATGAACCAAAGTGTTGGACAAATTCATATTTTGACCTGATGATGGTGTGAAATCAAAGCTCAGGGAATGACTAAAGTTGTTACAATTCATCCGGAGGTTGGGACATTTCATGGCAATTCATGAAAGATATTTCAGGCATTAAGGTGGTGAGACTTTTATGAAAAAGACAAGGCAGAGCTTTGAATTA